>NC_136057.1:596387166-597587166 GCF_964261635.1 Lissotriton helveticus | reverse complement strand
ACCTGTAATCACTCAAAATGATTATTTTACACTATTATTTTCACTATTTTTCACCAAAGTACGCTCCCCGGTACGCTCCCCGGTACGCTCCCCGGTGCGCGTACCGGGTGCTCCCCCCGCGAAAATCGAAAAAAAATCAAAAAATGTTTTTGTCCCGCGGGACCCTTTTATGGCCCCCAATTCAAACCTAGGGGGTCGGGGGGGGTGTACCCTGCCCCCTTTTGGTCATTTCCCCCTTTGTTTTTTGCCACCTCTTGTGTCTCGATCCTACCGAGACACAAGATGGCGGCCGCTGCGGACTGTTTCGAATGTTTACAGACACCCAAGAGCCAATCAGCTTTCCGTGCGCAAGTCGCGTGGCGCGCCCGGAGCGCTCCCCGGTGCGCGTACCGGGGCGCTGCCATAGATATATAAAAAATTTTGAACCTAAATTACTCAAAATCCTCTGGAGCACATATCTTGAGACATAGCAAAGGCACATCGGGCTACCAGTCCCTACAATTTTGCCAAGTTTGGTGAAAATCCATTCAGCCGTTCGAGCTAAAAGTGCGACCGACCGCCCTATGGAAATTAACATGGGGAAAACACGTTTTGGGACCCCCCTTTTATCTCCGCCCCCACTTGACGAATCCCCCCCCACACTTTCAGAGAAGGAGCGGAGCGCCGCGAGGCAAAGTTGCTGAAAGATTCAGGCAGATTCCTCAACCGGCGCCAAAGTTATTCCCAATAGAATGTTGCGATTTCCCTATGGAAATCAATCCTAACTATAACTATACATATATATACATACACATACATACACATACATACACATACATACATACACATATATATATATATATATATATATATATATATATATATATTCCCAAAAAACCTGCTGTTTACTGGCAGACACATGCCACAAAGGGTTATACAGGTAATAGTCCATTTCCTGTCTTCCAACTGCCGAGAGCCCCATGATTAAGGTGCAGGCGGCACCGAAACGCGTAGGGGAGATGAATTGGCTGGCCTTTTGAGCCGCTTCATGAAATAAAGGGTTCTGTTGAACATTTCCGTGTGGAGTGCATTTCTGAGCGCTGAGGTTTTTTGGGAACATATATATATATATATACACATACATACATACATACATATAATCACATGCACCAAGACACATATCTCCTCTAGGTCTGCCTCGCAACTAAGGACTCGGAATCGAGACCTGCAGGGTCCCCGAAATCACCACTCCCTGGAAATAGGTGGAGTAGGTCATAGAGAACATCCGGCCCTTCTATTTCTTGTGAAGCTTTAGCGCCTCAAATTCAGACAAATGTGTTTCCTGCAGCACAGCTACTTTTTATAAAGGAATTAAGGCCACGTACATTCCATGTTACAATTGAGCCATCAATCATTCTATGACTTGGTATGATCCCATCACAAGGACCTCATCATTGCTGCCCCAATAACATCTGAGGATAAACAGTCACTCCCACCCCCAGGTAAACACTGCAATAACAATGAGTGCATCCCCAATCATATTTTAACCACAACTCGAACAGAAAACAATGCAGAGTCAATCAATGATCACATACTGCTCTCAAATCCCCAAAGCGTGTTTATTTTAACAGAACCTTGTATAGAATGGAATTTGTCACCTGACACCCACACACAAAAGAGTTGTAACACTATCATGCTATATGCCACCCATACATGCCCCAGTGAGCCAATCAAATTTACCATGCTGGGCAGAGGGAGAGTGCCAAACATCACACCAGTGAGTGCACTGCTCAAACCCTCCCCCATTCTTGGCCACCTATTCAGATGCTCTCACTCAGCAATCCCAAACACACAATCAAGGAAGGGATAAGAAAAGGGGGGTGGGGAGAGTAGCCCACCCATGCAATCTTTCAGTGTCCCTCCAGAGCCAAATACAGTAGGAAGCATCTGGCTGTTCCAGACCCGCACACAGACAGTCAATGGTCCTTCCCACACACACATCAGCCTGATGGGTCTCCCTCAGTGGCTCCCCCCAAAAATGACCCACATATTCACAACAGGGCTGCACCAGGTTAGGAAGCAGCAGTTTGCTGGGGGTCTTCCACTGTATTACAGGTGTACGATTTGGAGGTGGTCACCACACCCTGGCTGTCTCCTGCTCCACCTGCAGTTGCGCCAGATCGATTTGAGGCTGGCGTCCATCCTCGCTGTCAGTGTTCAACCGCTCCGGGTCCAAGGAACCATCCTGTCGTACCATACCCTCTGTCGAAATAATCTTTTGCTTGTAGCCAACATACAACTGCGATTTGGTATTTGGAAGGGACGACCTAAACATGCTCCTGCCGAATTGGTATGAAGCTGCAACCCCAAATTATGTTTCGTAATGTGTAAACAAATTTCAATTTAGTTTCTTGCATACCAAAATGTCTTTTTGTTATAGCAAACTGTATATTTCTATTGTGATGAGCGTTGGATGAACCTGTTTGCATTTGATGTCTTCTGCTCTATTGTCCATTTTCATGCAGTCTTCAATGCGTTACTCATTTGATCTACCTTTTGTTTGTGTATAAGATTTTAATAAGTTCCAATGTTCAGAATAGCTTATTCTCATTTTATTTTAAATCTGAGAATCCACAGTCTGCTTTAAATCACAATGAATAACTTTGACCCTTTAAATATTGCCACAGAAATTTCGAATATTAACATCATTTAAAATGGCTGGTAATTGCAGCTGAACATCTGGTCGAAAAATTTAACATGTGGCCAATTTTATATGAAGATTATATGAACTGGTTTTAAAGAAATAGAGGTGTTGCACACTTCAATCTAGGCTTAGATCCTTATATTTATCTTTTAGGAAAATTACATTATTTTCACAATTTAGCGTTTTCTGCAGGAACAGTGAATTTATATGTAATATAGGATTTTAAATGGCATTTTTAAAACATGTTCTTATATTTGTATGTTTGTTTTGATAAGGCCTATGTTAGCTGGGTATGCCCAGATGTGGGTCCCCTGCTCACTTTGCCACTGGATTCAAGCTAGCCTGGCTGGCTGATGAGGGCTGTTAACCCGAAACCGGTCCCAGGATGCTTGTTTCCGGTAAGACATGACTTGGAAGTTCGGGCTGGACTGTTCTCATGAGGCACAGGGTCAAGAGTGATTTGCATATAGCGGTGTCTGAACTGAGGTGGCGTAGTGAGCTAAAGAACGATGATGGACTCAACCCAGATCTGTGACTGGGGTGAGTGTCTGAAAAGTTTCAGCGCTCCGTCCATCATCTCCTTGTGTTTGCTTTATATTTTTACCTACAGCTTTCATAAAGAGGGTTCCCTCAAAACACATGTTGGCTGTTTCGATACTGAGAAAAAGAAAAGGTTTAAAGAATTATGAATAAGGAACCATTTTTTAAAAGGTTCAACCAGGGTATGCCTAATTTGTAAACTTGGAATGGACATTCGTGTAGAGTCGACTAGATTTCCTTCTGGGTACTACTTATTGAAGATGTACCATTAAGGACTGGTGCTCAAGGTGAAGGCTTTGGTGATAATTTTCCAAGCACCCAAACATGAAGGTTGCCATTCGTATGTTGACACTCATAAAAGATTAACCGATTTCCACACAAAGGGAACCTGCAAACAAAAGCTGGAAACTAATCGTCAACTGAAGGTTATTGCTATTCCTCAAACTGCATTTATAAGTAATAAAACATACTTCATAAAAATAACTAGGAACTATTAAACTCAAAAATCGCTCTTTAATACTACTGCAAATAAGATGAAACTCCTATGGCACAATATCTATGAATGACCAAACGTTCCTGAAGAAGTTCACCCGACTCAATCCCTTAAAATGCGAATGATCATAGAGACTTCAAACTATATCCAAGGAAGTTATAATTCCTAATGATTTAAAAACAAAGACACTTCATATCAACTCGGACTGAGAGGAATCCAGCAAGCCAATTCTTTTAGATCTCTGGTTAATAAAGCCAAAAACTATCAAAACACAACCCACACCAAGATAATAGCTATCACATTTATCAATTACCCATTGCAACTCTCATCAAGACGGCCGTAATCCTATCTCTTCCATTATTGAAGGTCAGCTGAGGTCATGATAATAAACTGCCATTTTAACTCAGTACATCCTACATCTCCTTTTCTCCTAGAAACCAGATTACCCACTCACAAAAATGATCACGAACACCCAGCTACTCCACGGTTTATGAATCATCCATTTTGACAGTGAATAAAAAGAGAAACGGTGGTACAATGATCTATGACAAGAGCTTAACTACAAACCGATTTATGCATGTGTCCCTTTTTCCTCAACTGCATTGTGGGTGAAGTAAAACATTTATGTGAAAAGCTCTAAGGGGCACCATCATCTACCAAACCCTAAGGGGAAGCCCATTCAGTTGGTGGAAGAAATTCATTGACCATATATTGGCACAAGGCAAGCTTCTAGCTTGAAAACGTCGGCCTCCAATGTGATCTGTGAAGCTCAAGTTTGAACGTTCTTGTTTCTGAGTAAAAGTGAACTTCATTGTAAATAGCCAAGCGACGAACACAGTCTTAGAGTTGATTTGTGCGACCAGCTTGGTTTCTTTTACAATCAATATTGAAAAACCTCAAAAACATGTACATGACCAAGTTGACTCCACTCTATTATCAGGACTTGCGCTGACAGAAAGTCAAAGTAATACGTACATTTACAGCTAATCATGACGAGGAATAACCACTGTGCAATCATAATTTATGCCAAAGCCACTTGTTTTAAAGACTTGCATATGAATATTTAAGTTCAAAATCCTGAAGTAATAATTGTAATATTTGTCATCACCCATCATTATTACAAAATCTGCATTCGAACCAAAGAGCTTTGGGGATAGTGACAAACATGAATACTGTAGATTAATAATATGGAAATTAAGACAATGGCATAAAAAAGGAGAACATTAAATGCTCAGTAATAGTGTTTGTATCACACATCTTACCTCCTCTTGGAGTGAACTGATCTTATGAATAAGGGAAATATTTTCCTTTTCCTATAAAAAAAAAACAAAAAAAAAAACGTAAATAAATATCCTCCTAAGAAAATAATACAAACCCTATATTTGACAGACATCCGTAAAAGATAGCGCAAAACTAGTAGTGTGTCTGGTGGTGTGTCTAGTGGGTCTGGAGGCTTAGTGGACTAATTCATCCACTATAGGGGCCTGTGGTTAACCTCAGGACGGGTCCTCTCATCCTTTCATCCTTCAGAAGTCATTAAAGGAGTACATTGAGTTCGGTAACAATACATATCTGTTATTCAGCCGCAAGATGCCCATCTTGGTGAATGGGTGCTTTACAAACACATGTTATGTTTCCTTAGGTGCAGTCAAGAGGAACAATGGCATTCCATGGTTGGAGGAATTCTCCTACTGCCTGCAGCCCGTATCCATCGTAGTGGTGTAGATGTGCGAGCGATGAGGTAGGGTGTATGTCTATATGTCTGGCTACCTATCCCGAACTCCAGTACTACAAATTCACTTTTTCATCATACTTTGATCCAAGCCAGAATTTATACCCAAAATCTGAAACAGAGAATTTAGTTGTTGGTTTCTCAAGAAAAGCCCACTGTAAATATCACCATTATGGCAGTAGAAACTAAGGCAGAACATCTCAAGTCAAAACCCCAATTCTATATATTTACTTTTTTATCATAAGTGGATCAAAGTCTGAATTATTACCCAAAATATGAACGAGCACATTTATTTTTGGTGTCTGACGAGAAGCACACTGAAAATATCACCGTTCTGCAATAGATATTCATACTTCAGTAAAAAAAGACTTGCAAAAATGTACAAAAATTACTATGGGAAGCAATACAATTCATGAGAAACTAAGTGTTAGACGTGGCATTATTGGAGTGGGGTTTCCCTGTAATTTTGCCTTTGCCTCCTGTGTTTTTGCTGTGTGTTGGACTTCATTTTTCTGGTCTGAATGCTTTGGGCAATTTGCCACTGCTGTTCAGTGCCAAAGTGCAAGTGCTCCCTTTGTCAATTGTTCTTATGGATTGGGGTTTCCATGATTGGTCTATTTGGTTTACTGTTAAGTCCCTAGTACAGTGCACTGTGTGTGCCCAGGGCCTGTAAACCAAATGCTGCTAGTAGGCTTGCAGCACCGATTGTGCCACCAACACAAGCAGCCTTGCAACAAGGTCTCAGGCTTGCCATTGCAGTGCCTGCGTGCAGTCTAGCACTGCCCAGTCAACCGAGCAAGTGCAGGCAATTTCCAGGCCCTAACCTTCCACTTTCTTACATGTGAGTCACCCCTAAGGCAGGCCCAAGGTACCCCTTTGGGCAGGGTGCCGTGTATATGAAAGGTGGGACATGCCCTGATGTGTGCGGCATGTCCAGATAGTGAAATACTGGCAATTTTGGTTTTCACTATTTTAAGGCTATCTGTCCCTATAGGATAGAATGGGGAGTTTGCTTATAACATCTTATAAGCATAACAGCCCATGGGAACATGATAAGAAAATAAAGTTTGATATGCCTGAACTCAGAATGAATGTTAAGATGCATCTTTTAGTGAGGGTGATTTTTACATTCTGGGTTTGAAAATACCACTACTAGAAAGTAGGCATTTTCTTGCGTAACCATCCAGTGTGCCTCTGCTAGGTTATGTATTGACGGTCTTTGGAGTGACTGGGGTTGGGGATGTGCATTCTACTTGGGGATTTGAGGTGTGTCCTGCCTTTCCCGGGTGAGTCAGGGTTGGGCAGAATAGACCTGGGCTGCATTCAGATTAGGGGGAGGAGATTTTTCACACCTGGTCTGCCAAGGACAATGCTGTCGCCACCTCCTGTCCATGAGAGAGGACAGAACTGGTTTTGGTTGGGCAAAGATCTTCTCTACTACAGAGAACAAAGTATTTTGTATTATAAAAGAGGGACCCAGACCCCAGACTTTTAGATCATTCTGGGAATCAAGAGGAACCATTGCCAAGGAGAAGAGCTGGAGAAACTGAGGTCTGGTGCTGTCTGAGGGTTGTCCTGCAGTGGTTGTTTCTGCCAAGGAAAGGAGAAAGGACTTTGATGTGCGCTGAATATCTCCAAGGGCTTGAAAGAGCTTACCTCCTGTTCTGAAGTCTCAGGGACACAAATACTTCACCACCAGCATCCCTGAACTTCCTTGCTGGCTGTTTTGATCTGCCAATGTTATGTTTCATATAGGTACTCTAATATAGGTCCAGGGAACATCGTTCCCTCTCCCTACGTAATCTCCCATACATTTCACATGAACGAGCCTTATAAGGACATAACTCCTAATAAGGACAGAACGCCTTACAGGAACAGAACTCCTTGTAAGGATTGATGCCTTTTCTGGACTAAACCTTTCATCTAGTTCCATGCAGAGGAAGGGTTTTTCGCCAATTAATAATACTAAGACGTCATCCTTAGCACATATGAATAATTTATGAGGACACCTCCCAGGGGGTATACTTCACCTTCCTCCTATCTACGCACAAGATGAGTCATCTTCATACTAAACAATGGCTAACACACGCACAAGGGGCAGATGGACTCTGTATAAATACAGCACCTCTTGCTATCAGTAGTTGGAGAGAACCAAAACTTCAAGGCCGACACAATGCACGCAGGAGCCTCAGCGTCTCTGGTCAGCCACTCCAGCTGACAGTGGTCTAAGCATCCCTTGCGGGGTGTCCAACTCGAGGCCAGGATGAGGTCCCACACTCTCATTATTCAGGTAATGGGGTACGACTAAATCCTAGCGGGATTCTTGGCTCCTAGGCTTATTAGCTCTTTCGCACCTACTCACATGCTAGGTACACTTAGGTACATCTAGACAGGCATCATAGGAGTATGCGCTTTATTTTATAAATGCATTTTATATTCATGTATATGTTCATGGCTATTGCAAAATGGTAGAACAGTACTATTGCTTTTTATTCACTGTACTGCTGATCCTCTATCTCTGCTACTGTGTAACAGTTGTAGCAGCACATATATTTTACACTAGAAGAACAACGGTGCAATACATTCTTATTGTAAACACACTCAACTGTTTCTTCCATGCATCTCTTTGAGACCAAATGAGCTAGCACGAGTGACTTGGAGAAAAGTAGTATATTGTTTCCACAAGTCTGAGGAATCAGGGTTATGTTCTATGGTTGCCAAAAACGAATCTCTCTGATAAAAGGAGATTCTAGTGGCACTGTGAGCTAGCTAATGCAAACAAGGCCAACATACGGGTTGGGGTTGCACAGAATCAGTCTACCACCAGACCCAGAGAGTATGTTATCCAAAAGCACAGGTCCTGCAGGGGTACTATAGGAACTATACCACATGGCACCACCAACATTTGGTTTGGCACCACCAACATTTGGTTTGGCACCACCAACGTTTGGTTTGGTACTTATTTAACAGTAGAATCTGATTAGCTCCGTCGTGCTTATTCTCAGAGAACGCTACTCACAAAAACCAGAGACGTCTGGAGTGGGTGGGCACAAAACTCCGCCACAGCTGAGTATGGGAGATATCCTACTTATTGGCTATTGGTTAATCAGGCTTGAAGGAAATTTTTCCCAAAATTGTGCAAAATACCTTATTTCATTTCCTTGGAAAGTTATGTGTTTTTACACACAATAACTGAGAGGGTTCCTGACACGGTAAATATGCCGTTACTTTTCTCAGAAGAAAAGGAAGATGATGCAATACATATTGCATCCAATGTGAGACACACATTGACAGTTAAACTAATCAAACATGGGTTACTATCCACAGGAGGTGTAGTAATATTTGTGATAGAAGCACACGAAGATTTCCAAACAGAGGTGTTTTATTCATGGGTTACATTCCCAGAAACAAATGCTGTAACAAAATCTTTTCATTATTACACATGAAGAAGTCCCAGTGGTCTACACTCCATTTGAGGAGATTGAAATTCTGCTTACCTACTAGGAACATATTTCCTGGTTTAATGGCGCCCTACCCCACTCAAGAAAAAAACCAAGCCTCGGTCCTTTAGGAAGACCCGGAGCAACATGGCAGATATTAGCGACCTTTGCACCACATCCTGACATTGACACAATGCTGAATGATGAATTGCTTGTTCAACACAAAGTTGATGAAACTTTACTGAAACATGACAATTCGTCATGGGAACACTTGTGGTCCAACCTACAGTAATTACACCAAATGCAGCTCCTACACAGAGCACAACTACTAAAATTACTCCATAAACATTACACGCAGTAATGGGTAAATTGACCACAAAACGTGAACAAATTCCTTGCTAGTAGCTCAGAAAATAACCCAGTTAGGAGCCATATTCCCAAATACAACACCATTTGAAAAAAACAATGTTAATCTGCTTGCCCTAGGGGATTACACCACAGCTAGAGGATTGAATATCTTGGGGTACAGTCTTTGCTGCCATATATACCAGAACTCATAGTATTCCTTCATTAGCAGTGATACCAGATGTATTAAGACAAATTCAAAATGAGTATGCAGCAGAGCCAGCTCTAAACTTAGGGTTGAAGTTATTAAATAACTAGGACCAGGTATCAGCCATAATACTAGCTAAAGTTAAAGGGGATGCAGCATCACTGACAATCCGCCAACGGGAGTCCTCTCCATTAGAACAGGAGAATGAACTACCCAAAAGAATTGAAATTGTGTATGCAGAATTAGGCAGGGATAGTTTTGGGGGAAAAGCTTTAAAACCTCAACTACTGGGAAGTCCCGAAATGGACACTTCTAAGCAGACACCTACTTCTTCCAAAAAGTAGTAGGATAATAAAAAATGTTTAAAGACAAGAGATCTGTCCCGCGATAGGTCTCCTCCACAGGAGCCCTCTGAAAAGAGGTATAACCTTAGGAGTAGGGATAATATTAGAAAACCTGACCGGTATCAGGATACAGATACACGTTCCTCTCGTTCCTTTCAGAGCGGTCAGAACAGAGAAGAGCGTACATTGTCCAGAGACAAGCAGCGCGCTCAAGACTACTTCTAAAAAAGAAGAAGATAAGCCAAAATCAAAACCTCAATTTAA
This sequence comes from Lissotriton helveticus, assembly GCF_964261635.1. Taxonomy (NCBI): domain Eukaryota; kingdom Metazoa; phylum Chordata; class Amphibia; order Caudata; family Salamandridae; genus Lissotriton; species Lissotriton helveticus. The sequence continues at coordinate 597,577,117 of NC_136057.1, read as the reverse complement.
GAAAAAGAAAGTTGTTGGTCTGAAAATCAGGCATGCCCAGAATTCTGAAGACATAACTTCTGAACGAGGAATGGGCGCGGACGATGCTAGACAGTGCAGCAGAAGTAACAATAGCCGCCAGAACCTGGAGGAACTTCTGGTGACAGCGGACTTGAATGATTACATCACGGTGGAAACACCAGACACCAGGGTGAGCGTCCCACATAAGTTACACAAAATAACACTCCGGATGGAGGGGGACAAGCCCAGGAAAGTAAAATTTATTTTTTTGGATGAGCTTAACATCTGGTTATGACATCCTGCTAGCAGAACAATATTGGCCACCATTCGTAATGGAGTGCCACAGGGAAGAAAGTATAATTTTTCCTGCATTTTCGATCATGTTCCTGTTCACCTTAAACATACATATGCACTGGATTTGGCAACAGCCCACGCTTCAGCATTGTATAAAAATCACGCTGGGTGGGATGAGGATTAAACCTACCACGTGATCCCATTAAAAGTTCACCTATTGCTCAGAGACCATACCCAATAAAGCAAGAAGCTAAAAAAAAGAGGTCAGGGAGATCTTAGATCAACTTGAATACCAGGGGGACATTGAAAAATGTACCTCTCCCACGAACAATCCTTTGTTTCCGGTCTCTAAACCGGACAATACATATTGTCTAGTTTTATATTACAGACATTTAAACTCATGTACAATGACATTTGCTGTCCAAAATGCACATAGCTTTTCATTAATGAATAACAGTGCCCCAAAAATACAAAACAACGCTTGATATCTCAAAATAATTTTTCTGCCAATGTGTAGTACCTGAAAGCAGGTATCTGACCACATTCAATGCGTTAGGGTCCCAGCGACAATTTTGTCAACTTGCCCATGGGTATAAGAATAACCCCGGGGTATTTTCAGTATGAGTAACAGAGTTACTTAAAAAATTTGATGAAGAAGCATTGTCCTTTGTGGATGATATTTATCTAATGGACGACGACTTAGAGAGGCACTTGACCAGGGTAAGTACCATTATTATGGGATTTTACTTAAAAAAAATAAAAAATTGCCCACCTTAATGTCCTATTTTCGAGATATGAGCTGTCAAGTGAAGGGAAAAGTCTGTCAGCAAACTTTTTAGAAAAGTGTGTGCCGCTCCAGCCTCCAAAATCAAACAAATTTGCAATCAATATTGGGATCCCTAAATTTCATAACATACATTTTAGATTACGCACAAAGGGTAAAACCTTTCTATGACTTAATAAAACCTGACTTTTCAGCCAGAAATTTGACACAAGAACATACTACTATTTTTCGTTCACTCCAGGAATACATGATAGCTTCCAAACACTTCCAAACACGCATAAACGTATGCCACTTGGTGATCCGTATAGTTGCAGGTCAATGCGGGTACACTTACTTAACCTTCAATGAAGGAGAAACAGTACCAATCACTTACAAATCATACCTGTACACAAATGCAGTTTTATCAGATTTTTATGGCATTGTCATTTCTTACCACACAACAGTATACATACATTTAATCATCAGTTGTACATGTCATGGTAGTTCCGTAGCATGTTCGCCATTTAGGTTACAGTAGTTCATGTAGCTTGCATCATTCACTGTTTATCGTTGGTCATTTCTAAGGATCTCATTCCACCTGTACACAAATGCAGAAATGCATTTCACTTCAACAACAAAATCCTGACAGCTGTTCAGACGGCTGTAGCAAGAGAAAGAGCACTGGCTCAGGGGAAACTCATTATTGTTGTAAGCCTGGTACCGGCTTTAGAAGCTGTTACAAAGGCCAGCATTCCAAATGCAAAAGCGTTACGTCCAAGATGGATACAATGGGCTAATTCTCTTACTGCAACAGACGTTGAATACAGATTTGATCCAAGCTTAAAACACAAGCATTCCTGCAATGCGAACAAGAATATCCTCTACCAAATGAAATCTTGCCTCTCGATCAGTATGAATATATTATTTATACTGACGGATCTGCGCAACCGGCCATAGGAAGTAAGCAGCAATATAGCTCGGTGTGTTCTATTGTTACAGGTTGCATGCGTGATGGCAAGTTACATCTTAGTTGCACAAAAACGCAATTCTTTAGGAGACTGCACAGCTCAGTTGGCAGAGGTAAAAGCACCAATACTGGCACTTGTAAATATGAATCACAAATTCCCCACACTAATCATGTGTGATACCTTTTACTGTGTACAGTCGTACAATGAGTACTTACATTATTGGGAACAAAACGGGTTTACAATGCAAAAGGTGGCACAATTAAGCATAAAGTGCTATGGGAACAGGTAGCAGAGTTAAAAAACGATCTACCAAGGACTCACGTGATCCATACACTGAGTCATCAACGTGATGGCGTTCACACTGCGTGGAATTTATTGGCTGATGGGGCCGCAAATGGGGATGTTCGCACGGCTTCCATAGCTGCAATCACTTGTTTAAAAATAAGAATAGACAGAGATATAATGGTAGCTGTAATCGCTTTATGCAAAGGCAGCACAGCAGTACCTAAAAAATGTCCACTCAAATACTCCTACAAGATAGATGCACAAAAAATTCCATATGCTCAAATTCCTGGAGTGGGGGATAGAGGAATACCAAGCATGGATCAGAAGCAAGGTTTAATACTAGCTGCACACAAGGGTTTGGGCCCTGCGCACACAGGCGTTACAGCAACTATTTATTTACTGAAACAGCACTATTGGTGGCCAGGGTTAACTAAGCAAACTAAAGACTATGTCTTGAATAGTGACATCTGCCAGCAGATAATAGGCTCCACTGTAGCAAATCATACAAACCTCTCGCAAGTGTGTATTTGGACCAATGCTGCCCCTTACAAACAGATGGGGCTTACAAATATATCATGGTTGCAGTGGATTCATGCTTGAGATTTATTTAGGTATGGCTTCAGTGCTCAGCTAACGCTCATACTGTTATCAAAGATTTGCGAGTCTTTATCGTCACATCTGCAGTGAGCACGTTACATTCTGACCGCGGCCCTGCGTTTAGCTCTTAGGCTTACAAAGAGGCCACGGAAGGAATGGGGGTATCATTGAGGTACTCCTCTCCATACCATCCTGAGGGTAATTCAGTTGTGGAAAGAAAAAAATGGGACTTAAAGCAATCTTTAATAGCTAGGATATTAGGCAAGGGCGGTTGTTGGGTCACACACATTTATGGGGTACAGCGGGCATTAAACAATCAGCCAAGAAACTCTCTAGGGGGTGTCACTCCATATGAAGTCCTCCTTGATTGTGAAGGCGCAGTGGCGGATGAAAAATCATTTGATATCCATGATTGTTTGGTTGTTTTACAGAATCTAAATGCATTAAATGCATCTAGGACAAAACAAAGCAATGTCCATCTAAAGCAGAACGCCAATGAGGAAGTCAAGGTAGTCACAGAAAGAACTGTCTTGATCCCAAATGTCGAGCATCTGGTCAGAGAGAAAATTGGGGACAAAAAGGAATTTGGACCTTCATACAGAAAACCTGTACCAGTCCTTGCAGTAAACAGAACAAAAACAGTGCTGCTCCCGCCTCTTGTCGGAAAAAAGGAGAAAAGATTTGTCTCAATCGACTTAATCAAACCACACTATATGGCCGATACTGAACAGTAGGCTTCGTGGACTCCGCTGTAGCAGATGCCCTCCACTAGCTACAATCCAAGTTCAAACGGAAAGACTCATCACGTTTGAAGAGTCACCTGTAAGGAATGAAGGACAAAGCAACAATGCTAAAGAACTAGTCCCACTTGAACAAGACATTCATATTCAAAATGAACATCAGCATAATTAACAAGTTGCAATTAGACCCAATACAGACGTCTACATCAACATGCCTCGTTGAGAGGAAAATAATATTTCAACTAATCCCGATGCAATTCCTACAATTGATCGAACTGCTTCTGGCTATTTCATTAACTTTGATATGTTTTCTTTGGATCCAAGCGAACCGGAAACAATGCCAGTCAAAACACCATTCAAGCAACAATTAAAGAACTTTCTTTTTATTCTTCAAAAGACATACCTGGTATCACCTTGGATTGAAATCTGGGTAATTTCTTGGATATTGGTTTTTCTTTTCTGGCTAGTACTAACTTTTAGTATGCTTATTAATGGACGCTAACTTCGACAAAGTTCCATATCACGGGCCATATCCGACAAATAATGTTGCTAGATCTGTTTGCAGCTCTGCGGCTTGCGTGTTAGTTCTGCTACAATGTAATTGTAGTATTCAAGTTAGACACACTTCCAGGCCGGGCTAACACACATGGTGCCGACCTTAAAGTGTCAATGTCACTGCAGTTAGTGCCCAATGATGAAGTAGACTCACACTACTAGGCTATGTTAGTCATTTCAGACGGTCCTCCTGCTGCTGCCTGTATTTCTTTAACTTAACATGCGCAGCTCCTGCTCCTCCTGAACTCGCCGCATTGACAGCAGCTGACTGAGGTATTTACAACAGTAACTAATGCCAGCTGCAGCTGATTTTCACCATTGCCAATGCAGGGCACAGTCGACCATCTGCGGTAAAGATGGCTCATGGACGGTTCAAATGTGGTATTGGATCCCACCTGCACCAGTCAGCCAAAGTCAGGGCTAGAGAGGCTGGCTGGCTCACGAGTCAGGGTCACTGTGCAGCGCCGGGGAGAAATGGGGGGGGGGGGACAGTCCCAGTGAGAGTGGGTACAGCAAGCTGCTGTGCTCATTGGTTGCAGCATGACTGATGGCACATCGGTGGCGGTAATATATCATGTGACTGGGAGGGACCAAGCCTACCGGGCCGCATCCGGGCTCAGCTGCTGTCCAGTGATGATCATGAATAATAATTAAGTTCCTGACAGAGCAGGTAATCTATTAACTAAACTGTAGTTATCAATTACATCTTTTTAAACACTTATCCGCTGCTGCCGTGAATAGATTGCTGTTAGTTTTTTTGAGCTACGTGACTAGGTTTGTGTAGTACTAGTAGTAGGGCAGAAAAGCACCACGCCACGGAATAACACTATCACAGCATGGGGGATTTCAGTTTAGGATGGGCTCACCACCTTCTGAATTGGGAGACCTACAATCAGGAACCACAAGTGATGACAAGAACACCATGCTGGCATGGCTGACCTGCAGCTTCCTTTAGGGGGTCCAAACAGTCTTCTATCTCTTTTCTTCCATTTTGGACAAGAGTTTTATAAAACTCATCAGAGTTTACCCTTGCCCACTTGAGTCGCCTACCCTGATCTGTTGGTTGGAGGCTAAGTCCCCCCCGCCCCCTTTGGGTTTGCCCACCCCACAGGTATGTCTAAGTTCCAAAACAAGAGGGTTATGGTCACTAAAGGAACTCCATTTAGTTTTGACCCTAGCAATTCTATTTTTAGCATAGGAGGATATTAATATATAGTCTATTATGGTAGAGCTTCCTCTGCCTTTAAAGGTTGGAACGTATATACCCTCTACCTCCGGGACTATTAAGTCCATCATATGCGCTAGTGAATGGGCTTCTATCATTGCGTTTAATTGTGTGCCCTCCTGATTGTGTTCCCAATGTGGCCCCTCATTAAAGGGGCAAATGTCCCAATGCAAGTGGTCCCGAAGCACATCTGGGCAAGGATGACAGTTAAAGTCGCCCATTACTAATGTCATTGGTACCCCCCCCCCTTCTTCAACTCTGCCTCATGTGTGAGTTTATCATCTAGTTCACCGAGTGCGGCATTTTTCCCATCTATGGGTCCAGGGTTGTAAAAATTGAAAAACTGTACCCTCAGCCCTCTGCTCTGAAATATTAAAGTTTGCAGGGTATGTGATGTCCAAGGTGGTACAGTCCATTTACCTTCTAATGTTAAATCGTCAGAGCGCCAACCCTCCTCTCGCTCTACCCGCCCTTCCTTTTTGTGCAGGCACAAAAAAGCACTTGTAGCCCTCTATTTGGTATGATGCCGCGCAGACTGCCCATGTCTCCTGAAATGCCAGGATGTGAAATCCCTGGATTTCATTCCTCCAATCAGGGCTTTCAAATTTACCTGCTAAACCCGCTACATTCCATGACAGAATGTTCACCTTTTGTGTCCGTGCTTCCCCGCTGTTTATATCTCGTAAGACAGGGTTTGAATCAATTAGCATCTCGTTGCCAGCCCTCGATTTTTCTACTGTTTTGTTATTTAGGTTTTCTACCGTGTTTTGAGTATTTTCGCTTTCCTCCACTGCCTCCCCTCTGGCTAACATTATAGTCTTTTCTCCCTTATCCTTCTCTACCTCCCTTAGTCATTCATTTTCGTCCATGGATTGTAAAGGGCTGTATCTATTTGTCCACTGGGGACCTCCCTGGTATGCTATGGTTTGCATGCCATACTCCATGGGCTTAGGACCGTGTCCATCTGTGAATCTGTTCCTTCCCGGGAATTGGAAATTTGGTTGGCGTGTAACCAGTTTCCTGGGGTAGAAATATGCTAGTGGCATGGTCCTTATCGTGCTAGTGGTGTTTCTGTTGTCTTTAGCTAATATATACTCCACAAGATTCGGGTCCCTGAAGTTGGCAATAATACAATTCCCCTCTATTTCTTTCTTTCTGGTTCCCACCCACTGTGCTCTCCTTAAATGTAAAATCTCCCCCCCTCTTCCTCCCTGCAAAGGTCTATGGATGTTTAGCCAGGTTGTGATTTTTTGTTTTAGTTCTATAAAAGTTTCTCTCTGCCCCCGTCTTAGCCCTGGGACCCCAGTGAAAATACCGACAAAAGGGCTTGCTTCCGGGGGTAGGTTTACACATGGGAGTGGGCCTTGTGCTCTAGCATTTTGCTCAGTGAATTGTTGCTGATTTTTTACCTGATGTAAGGTGCCGATGTTATCTGGCTGCCTTGGCCCTCCCACACCCGGTCTTTGAGGGTTATTTCTATCCGTGTTTCCATGTGTGTTTGTACTCCCGCCCCTGTCTGCAGTTGCCCCATCTGTCGCAGCATGCACCTGGGCGATGGTGCATTGGTCATAGCTAACACAGTTATTAGATAGTACTGGTCGTTGGGCTGGGACGTTATTTGTTGAGATCCCCTTATCATTTTGTTTGGATATTGGGGATTCCCTTGCCTTACCTTGTCTTTGCAGTTCGCTAGCTATTTTATCTATCTTACTCACTAGAGGTTTGATTAGGCTAGTTATAAATGTTTCCAGGTGCTTTTGTAGATCTAAAATTATTGGATCAAGCCACCTCGGGGGGATTGGGGCAGCTTTAGGTTCTATAATTAAGACTTCCTCCTCTGTGTCTTTAGGCTTACTACACTTATTGATCTTTTTCCTAGTCCTTGTTTGCCTGCTCTTATTTTGGCGTTTTTTTAGAGGGTAGTTTAGATGTGACGTTTGCGTCTATATTTATAGATGCTTGGTCCTCTACTACTAATTGTGCGCAGGGGATAGTGTCTAGTGAATTTTCACTGCTCCCTACGGGTGACATATCATCTGGGGTTACATCCTCGGTTTGAGTTGGTGTCAATAGCAGGGAGGTTAAAGTCATTGATATGCGTCTCTCCGCGCGCTCAATATCCCCTGCCACCTTGCGTAACATTAAATCAATGACCGTCGGGGTAGCTTTGTGGGTAGATACATCACCAGGCACTGGGCCGGGGTTTTTTGGTTTGAGAGGGGTTCCTACTTTGCTCTTGGTCGAGCGAGTTTTGGGTTTAGTAGCCATGATGTTTAAGTTACTATGTCGGTACTATCTTCCCTCTTCCTATTGTGTATAAAACAGTTCAGACCAGAATAGTAAACACAAATGATATGTCCACTTTCACATCTAGCAGTTACTAGTGTTCTGTTTCCAGTCTTTTTGTTTTTACCAGACCCCCAGGCTCTTTTTAAATGTGCACTTCTGGAGTATGGGAGGCGGTTGTTACAGTACCTTTCAGCAAAACAAAGGGGGGTGGCCCGTCCCGTCCCTGGTCATCCCCGGACGGTCACAGACGGCCCGGGCTCCGTCCAGCGTCGCCTGCACGCGTCCCGCGACACGGAGGGAGTGTCCGGTTTATGTAGCGCCTCCGGGCGCTCAGTGTCAGGCAGCAGGAAGTGGCCGGAAATGGGCGCAGGGCTCCCTGGGAGCTGTAGTCTCCAGCCGCGGGCCGCAAGATGGAGCTGTGTGACGCGGCGAGACCACAGCGTGTGCACCCCAGGTATGAGCGAGCGCCTGTCAGCAAGGAAAATGCCCTGGTTGATGGTAGCCCCCGCTCCACCGAGGGCGCGTCCGGTTTATGTAGCGCCTCCGGGCGCGCAGCGTCTGGCAGCAGGAAGTGGCCGGAAATGGGCGCAGGGCTCCCTGGGAGCTGTAGTAATTTCATTTCAACAAAATTCCTCAAATTGACACTTTCAATAACAAAGCATGGCCTTCTAAGTACGCTTGCAGTAGTTCAACGTGTATGATCGAACTAATTTAGGACTGTGATTTGCAGAACTTTAAAACAGAAATCATTTCAGGATAACATCTTTCTCTCCTCATTTTTCAAACAGATTTTAAATGATTTTTTTACGTTTTTAGAAACCTTTTAAATGGTCATTGATAATTTTATGTACTGACACCTAGTTAAAATGTGTATCTCAAGTGTATATTATTATTATTGAGTATTAGGAGGAGTGGGTGTTATGTTTCATATAGGTACTCTAATAAAGGTCGAGGGAACAACATACCCTTTACCTACATCATCTCCCCTACATTTCAAATGAACAAGCAAGGACATAACTCCTAATAAGGACAGAACGCCTTATAAGGATTGACGCCTTTTATGGACTAAACCTTTCACCTAGTTCCATGCAGACGGAGGGTTTTTCCCAATCAATAATGCTAAGACGTCATCCTTAGCACATATGAATAATTTATGAGGACACTACCCAGGAGGTATACTTCACCTTCCTCCTATCTATGCACAAGGATTATCTCATATGTTAGCCTCATACTAAACAATGGCTAACACACACAAGGGGCAGAGGGACTTTGTATAAATACAGCACCTCTTGCTATCAGTAGTTGGAGGGAACCAAGACTTCAAGGCCAACACACTGCACGCAGGAGCCTCAGCGTCTCTGGTCAGTGGCTCCAGCTGACACTGGTCTAAACATCACTTGCGGGGTGTCCAACTCTAAATCAGGACGAGGTCCCACATTTTTCAGATAATAGAGTTTGACTAAATCCTAGGAGGATTCTTGGCTCCTGGGATAATTATATCTTTCGCACCTGCTCACATGCTAGGTACACTTGGGTACATCTAGACAGGCATCATAGGAGAATGCGCTTTATTTTATAAATGTATTTTATATTCATGTATATGTTCATGACTATTGTAAAATGGTAGAACTGTACTATTCCTTTTTATTCACTTTACTGCTGATCCTATATCTCCGATACTGTGTAACAGTTGTAGCAGCACATATATTTTTCACTAGAAGAACGACCGTGCAATAAATTCTTATTGTAAACATGCTCAACTGTTTCTTCCGTGTATCTCGCTGAGACCAAATGAGCAAGCACGAGTGTCTGGGTGAAAAATAGTATATTGTTTCCACAAGTCTGGCAAATCAAGGTTGTGTTCTGAGGTTGCCAAAAACTAATCTCTCTGATAAAAGAAGATTCTAGTGGCACTATGAGCAAGCTAATGCAAACAAGGCCAACATACATGTTGGGGGTGCACAGAATCAGTCTACCATCAGACCAACAGTGTAGGACATTCAAAGCGCAGGTCCCACAGGGTTACTACACTAAGAGGTGCCTGCTACTGATTTGGACCTCTGGAGGCTGTTTGCCGCTGGGAGCTGGAAAAGCAACACAACTTTGAGAAGCGCAAAGCATCCTCACCGGTTTTCGACTCATCACAGAAGAAACCGTCGCAGTGCCTGATGCGGCTCAAGAAATCACAGTGTGCTGAGATCATCACACCAGTCTGGAAGCAGGCCCTGCTGTGCGGTTGCAAGAACAAATGCATCGTGGACCACGGCTGGAGAGAGCCATGCAGTGTCATCGCCACACTGAGAACAGACGCATCCCCGATCCTCACACTTCACATTTGGGCCCCCCCACCGGCAAGAACACTGGGGTCGCAGTATGAAACAGACGCCTCACCTCCCCTCACAGTAAGAAACCAACACATCACCTACCCTTCAGTAAGAAACCGATGCATCTCCACCGCTGCAGTAAGGAACCGACGCATCACCTTCTCTGCAACAGTTTTTTTTTATGTGCGCGACGCAGCAAAGGTACTTTGTGTGAAAAGTGTCATATCTGCAATTTGCTTTGAGCAGAACTATTTTTATCAGTTAAAAGTCATACCTTTATTACTGTATTGTGGATTTATGTAATTTTGGTCTCCTTTGCTTTAGACAAATTACTTTTTTTTCTAAACTAGTGTGGTGTCCATTTGTAGTGTTTTCACTGTATTACAGTAGGTGTTCACAACTGCTTTACACACTGTCTGCTTGTGCCAAGCATTTCTAACACTAAGCCAACACACAAGATATTTGCAAACCTAGTCACGCGTAAAGCTCAACAGTGGCAGGGAGATTTGTGCTGTGATGTCCATGTATTAACACGGATGTGCCACCTCTATCTGCTCAGTAGAGGTGATTCTGTATGAACCATGTTGTACTACTGATCAGGGACAGATTGTGTTATCCTTATATAATATTTACATGTTTCATTAAGCAAACAAAAATCAATTAAAAACAAATTCACGCATCCCAAGTGAGATAGCAAGGGCACACCTTGCATGAAGAGTATAAAGTATACAGTAAAGCTGCCCGAACTCTTTCAAGAAATGCAAACTATGATTACGGCCAAAAGGTGCACAAGTTGAATATTTCACACTCTTTCAAGGTGACTATTTTCTACTGCCTTTCAACTGCCCGTCAACTTTCCTCACATCTAACCATTTGACTACAGGCTGTCTATATTCTAATTCTATACTTGTTGTGGTGTAGCCTGTGTTTTGACTACAGTTCTACACATTTGGCTTGTAATCCTGTGGTGCATAACATGTGTTACTCTAGTATGGGCTATTTAAGTTGATCTTTCATGGCCCCAACACAGAACACACAGTTTTAAGGCACTCTGCCACTTTTCAGTATTTAGCAGAAAATGTATGTAAATAAAATAAGCTACTATTCACAAGAACACTGGCTCAAAGCGACCCTCTCGAGAGAGGGATAAGAACATCCACTGTGAATGGCCTTTTAGTTGATCTATTCTAGCGTTACACATTTTATTTTGCAAAACTGACACTCAATAAGCAAGTGGAGCTATGGAAGCTTTATGTTTTACTAGGTGAAGGTGGACCAAAAGCTTGAATTTAGATGAGTACTATTTAAGTGCAAGATACTTTTATTTTCCTAACATATTTTGTTTGCACTGGATAGCTTTTGATATGGCGCCTCTAAACACAACATGGTGAGTGTGCTTCACAAAATATTTATTAAGTGTATAAGAGATTTTAACAACAAGAACAAGGTAGGTAAATGTGCATGCACAATAAAAGCAGCCATGCATCATCAATGCATGTAAGATAAATATATAGTTTTTTAGGCGGTTAAAGTTATGAGAATGGGACGGGGATACCTTTAATAGTTATTGGTAATAGAACCTTGGTCCAAGTAAAGGTTAGCATTACAAGAACGGATTTATACTACTGAGGTGCAATTATAAGGGCTCAAACGGTTATTATTCTGCAGCAGGACAAACATTAATACTGCAGTGCAGTGGCGTAGCATTAGCCCCTGCAGCCGCTACGGTATTGGGGGTACAGTACACTGGCTGGGTTGATACTATACACAGGCAGTGGGCCCATGGCTTGGGAGCTCCTGAGTGGGTTGGTGGGGGGGGGGGTGGGGGATCTCTCCATGTACTTTGCAGGAGGCCCCCTCCAGTTGTCTTAAGCCACTGTAGAAGTAAGCATTAAGTGATGATGTACGTAGAGAAATCATGGTATGATTAATACTTTATCAGGCACCTCATTAAAAAAAGCCATATTTAGTAGAAAGCTTTGTAAGTTAACTTTAAACACATGAAGTGACACTGCAAGTCTTATTTGGGTGAGGAGGGTATTTCAGACCTTTGGACATTCCCAGAAAGATGAGTTTGGACATCTCTTTGTAAGCTACTTCAGTAAAAAGGTATTACAGGAATGAAAGTGTTACCTTGTGCTCCTTTCATCAAGTCATGGTCATAGGTCATTACATCATAGTTAAGTACATCAGGAGTCATTACATCAAATCTACTAGATTAAGAGTCACTCCATCAGGAGTGCCTTTACATCTCAACTGCACAGCAAATTCTGGTATTGTGCAAGTGAAATGTCATTCTAACTAGAAAGTCGTTGAAACCCGTGTTTTTTCAGTGATTTTCTAAGGTTTTTTTAAATGCTAATTTCGAACTATAACATCCCTGAAACATTTGTTTTTTTCAGTGAATTGCTTAGGTTTTCTTACATGCTAATGTCTAACTATGCCTACATAGATGGGACATGTGCAGAAAGAGTAAGAAAGGTGCAGAAAGAAGCAGAGAAGTAACAGAGGTGGAGAAGTAACAGAGGTGGAGAAGTAACAGAGGTGGAGAAGTAACAGAGGTGGAGAAGTTAACAGAGGTGCCGAAGCAACAGAGGTGCCGAAGCAACAGAGGTGCCGAAGCAACAGAGGTGCCGAAGCAACAGAGGTGCCGAAGCAACAGAGGTGCCGAAGCAACAGAGGTGCCGAAGCAACAGAGGTGCCGAAGCAAAAGAGGTGCAGAAGCAAAAGAGGTGCAGAAGCAAAAGAGGTGCAGAAGCAAAAGAGGTGCAGAAAGAGGCCTACTTAGACTGTACCTTTCCACAAACTCATACACAGTAGCTTAATCACAAATCCTTCTCCCAAAAGGTCTTAAACATCACTTTTCTCTTGAAGGTTCAATATTCATCGACTGCTCAGAATATTAAGCCTAGCAAATGTAAAACAGCAATCCTAATCACATCACTGTGTAAGTCTGACCAAGTGTGTGAAGGTATGCATGAGCGTTTGTGTTTTTACCTAGTGACTTGTTATATAACAAACATACAAATACTTGAATACCTGCGTTTCAAACAGCATACTCTGTAAATTTGGGTACAAAAAGGTGTATGCATTTCTTTCTGCTCATAACACAGGGCACATGGGTATTCAAGAATATATTTGAGGGGTTCTATAACACAACACCTACATACATAAGATATGTCTGCCTGTGCCACTGAATGAGCAGCACAGAGGATTTGGAGAAGCTACCGGCTTTTTAAGCTATCTTCAGATGCATAACATATATGAGAATACAGGTACAAGTAGACATATACCTCAGTCACGAGAGCACGCAAATCTTTAACCTTAACAGCTTGCACTTCCCATTTTAGTGCAGAAACCGGCAAGAGAAGATCAGAAAGAGGCAAAAGAAGTGCAGAAACCAGCAAGAGAGGTGCAGAAACCAGCAAGAGAGGTGCAGACAGAGGAAGAAAGGAGCAGAAAGAGGAAGAAAGGAACAGAAAGAGGAAGAAAGGTAAACAAAGGAAAAAAGGTACAGAAAGGAAAAAAGGTGCACAAACAATCAAGAGAAAAGCAGAAAGAGGCAAAGGAAATGCAGAAAGAGGAAGAAAGGTGCATAAAGAACCAAGAGAAGTACTAAAAGAAACAATAGGTGCAGAAAGAAGCAAGAAAAGGGATGAAAAACAAGTGTTGCAGAAAAACAAGAGAGGTGCGGAAACAGGCACCAGAGGTGCGGAAACAGGCAAGCGAAGTACAGAAAGAGGCAACAGGGGTGCGGAAAGAAGCAACAGGGGTGCAGAAACAGGCAACAGGGGTGCAGAAACAGGCAACAGGGGTGCAGAAACAGGCAACAGGGGTGCAGAAACAGGCAACAGGGGTGCAGAAACAGGCCCGAGAGGTGCAGAAACAGGCCCGAGAGGTGCAGAAACAGGCCCGAGAGGTGCAGAAACAGGCACGAGAGGAGCAGAAAAATGCATACAAGGTACAGGAAGAGGGGTGCAGAAAGAGGCGAGAGCTGCAGAAAGAGGCAAGAGAAGTGCCGAAAGAGGCAAGAAGGGTGCCGCAAGATACAAGAGAGGTGCAAAAAGACGCAAGAGAGGTGCAAAAAGACGCATGCAAGGTGCAGGAAGAAAGGAGCAGAAAGAGGCAAGAAATGCACAGAAAGTGGTGAGAGCTACAGAAAGATGGAAGATGGAAGAGGGGTGCAGAAATTCAAGAAGGGTGCAGAAAAAGGAAAGATGGGTGCGGCAAAAAGGCAAGATGGGTGCGGCAAAAAGGCAAGATGGGTGCGGCAAAAAGGCAAGATGGGTGCGGCAAAAAGGCAAGATGGGTGCGGCAAAAAGGCAAGATGGGTGCGGCAAAAAGGCAAGATGGGTGCGGCAAAAAGGCAAGATGGGTGCGGCAAAAAGGCAAGATGGGTGCGGCAAAAAGGCAAGATGGGTGCGGCAAAAAGGCAAGATGGGTGCGGCAAAAAGGCAAGATGGGTGCGGCAAAAAGGCAAGATGGGTGCGGCAAAAGGCAAGATGGGTGCAGAAAGATAAGAGGGGTGCAGAAAGAGACAAAAGGGGTGCAGAAAGAGACAAGAGGGGTGCAGAAAGAGACAAGGGGGTGCAGAAAGAGACAAAAGGGGGTGCAGAAAGAGACAAAAGGGGTGTAGAAAGAGACAAGGGAAGTTTAGAAGGGCAAGCGAGGTACAGAAAAAGGCAAGAGAGGAATAGAAAGAGTTAAGAAGGGTGTAGAAAGGGGAAAGAGGGGTGCAGAAAGGGTAAAGAGGGGTGCAGAAAGGGTAAAAGAGGGGTGCAGAAAGGGTAAAAGAGGGGTGCAGAAAGGGTAAAAGAGGGGTGCAGAAAGGGTAAAAGAGGGGTGCAGAAAGGGTAAAAGAGGGGTGCAGAAAGGGTAAAAGAGGGGTGCAGAAAGGGTAAAAGAGGGGTGCAGAAAGGGTAAAAGATGGGTGCAGAAAGGGGGAAGATGGGTGCAGAAAGGGGGAAGATGGGTGCAGAAAGGGGGAAGATGGGTGCGGCAAAAAGGCAAGATGGGTGCGGCAAAAAGGCAAGATGGGTGCGGCAAAAAGGCAAGATGGGTGCGGCAAAAAGGCAAGATGGGTGCGGCAAAAAGGCAAGATGGGTGCGGCAAAAAGGCAAGATGGGTGCGGCAAAAAGGCAAGATGGGTGCGGCAAAAAGGCAAGATGGGTGCGGCAAAAAGGCAAGATGGGTGCGGCAAAAAGGCAAGATGGGTGCGGCAAAAAGGCAAGATGGGTGCGGCAAAAAGGCAAGATGGGTGCGGCAAAAAGGCAAGATGGGTGCGGCAAAAAGGCAAGATGGGTGCGGCAAAAAGGCAAGATGGGTGCGGCAGAAAGAGAAGATGGGTGCGGCAAAAAGGCAAGATGGGTGCGGCAAAAAGGCAAGATGGGTGCGGCAAAAAGGCAAGATGGGTGCGGCAAAAAGGCAAGATGGGTGCGGCAAAAAGGCAAGATGGGTGCGGCAAAAAGGCAAGATGGGTGCGGCAAAAAGGCAAGATGGGTGCGGCAAAAAGGCAAGATGGGTGCGGCAAAAAGGCAAGATGGGTGCGGCAAAAAGGCAAGATGGGTGCGGCAAAAAGGCAAGATGGGTGCGGCAAAAAGGCGAGATGGGTGCGGCAGAAAGAGACAAGAGGGGTGCAGAAAGAGACAAGAGGGGTGCAGAATTATTATTATTATTTAGTGATTTCTAGAGCGCCTGGTGACCCGGAGGCATCCCCGCGCTAAAACACTTGTAGAGACCAGAGGGGGAGAGGGACACTATTTTGGGAAAAGCAGAGTTTTCAATTTTTTACGGAAAGTGAGATAGCTGGGTTCGAGCCGAAGGGGGCGAGGAAGCGCGTTCCATCCTGAGGACGCTTTTACAGAAAAGCGTCGGCCGCCGGTGCGTGCCTTCCTAAATCTGGGGACATTGGCCAGACGCTCATTGTCCGAGCGCAAGGACCTAGGGGCCTTATATGGGGTGACCAAGTCTCTCAGGATAGCAGGGCCAAGACCGTTGAGGAGTTTGTGGGCGGTGCACAGGGCCTTAAATTCTACCCTTTGACGTATTGGAAGCCAGTGGAGGGCCTTGAGCGCTGGTCTGGCTGAGACTCTGGAAGGGAGATTCATAAGGAGCCGGGCAGCTGCGTTTTGAGTACGCTGGAGTTTTGCCATGGTGGCTTCAGGGGCTCCAAGATAGACCATGTTGCTGTAGTCTAGCCGAGCAAGGATCAGACCTTGGACCAGGAGTTTCCTAGATAGGGGCGGAAGTAGAGGAAGGATCCTGCGAAAGGAGCGCATGAGTCCAAAGCAGGTGCCTGCTGTTTTGGCCGCTTGGGTCTTCAAAGACAGCTCGGGTTCCAGCCAGACTCCCAAGGTCTTAATTTCTTGTTTCGGGGTGGGCACTTCCCCGAAGACGTCTGGCCAAACCGATGGGGGGATGGTGATCCATTTCTTGCCCATAAGCATGACTTCCGTCTTTGATCCGTTTAACTTGAGTGATGACTCGCACATCCAGTGGTGAATTTCCTGGAGGCAGTTCAGCAGATTGTCTGGGTGGTTGTCAAGATGTGAGAGAGAGACGACCAATTGCGTGTTGTCCGCATAACTCACTATCTTGATCCCGAAGGGGGCGACGACATCCTCAAGGGGGGCCATGTATGCATTAAACAAGGTGGGGCTTAATGAGGACCCCTGGGGGACTCCGCTCGAGAGGGGGAGGGAGGCTGAGTGGGAATTGCCGTCCCACACCTGGAACGAGCGCCCTGAAAGGAAGGATTCTATCCATGTGAGCGCGGAACCCGCGAGTCCTGCCACGGCCAACCGATGGAGTAGGACACTGTGGTTTACCGTGTCAAAGGCTGCACTGAGGTCCAGGAGGATCACTGCCACTGACCCTCCTGAATCCAAAATGCACCTTGCCTCCTCGATGACAGCAAGAAGGGCGGTATCTGTGCCGTGGCCCGGATGGAACCCAGTTTGGGACTGACGCAGAAGGTTGTGAGATTCAAGAAACTGGGACAGTTGACCATTGACCAGTTTCTCGGCCATTTTGCTGATGAAGGGGAGGAGTGAAATTGGCCGGTAGTTCGCCATGTCAGATGGGTCCAGTTGGGGTTTCTTTAGGAGTGCTTTGACTACTGCACTCTTCCAGCTTGGGGGGACAGAGCCTTGGGAGAGCGAGATGTTTATCAGCTCCGTAATAGTGGGCAAGATGACAGGGGCCACTGTTTTAAGGAATCTAATGGGGGCGGGATCCAGAGGGGAGCCGCTTTTCATTTTGGCCATGGTTGTGCCTACTTCGTCCAACGATACTGCCCTGAATGAGGTCAACTGAGGGTGCATGTTGTTTCCTGACAGGATGGTGGATGCATCGTTGTCCATGTGGCTCGGCAGGCAGGGAGGGGGGAGGGAGACTAGGATACGGGCGATTTTGGAGTTGAAGTAGGTTGCCAGTTCATCACTTCTGTCCGCAGGGGATATGTTGGAGGAGGGGAGCGCTGGTATTTTCAAGAGCTCTTTGGCGATGAGAAAGGATTCTCTCGCCGAGTTGGTGGAGTTTTTTATTCTGGTGTCGTACTGTGAGGCTTTAGTGAGCTTCAGAGTGGATTTGTAGGTTCTCACCAACCTACGATAGGCTTCCTTGCTGGCGTGCAGCCAGTCTTTCCTCCATAGTCGCTCTGCTTTTTTGCAGTCTTTGCGGAGAGTTCGGAGTTCCGGGGTGTACCATGGGGCTGATCCTAATTTCCCGTTTTTATCCTCACGGGTTTTTATAGGGAGGATGGAATCAAGGGACAAGGTGATCCACTCCCTGAATTTCCTATCTGCGGTGACCGGATCTTCCGAAGAGGTAGGGGTCGTAGAGTTCAGGGTTTTGGCCCAGTCCTCTGTGGAGAGTCTGGACCATGCCCTGTCTCTGGTATAGGAAGTGGGTTTGTGGAGTTTCTTGAAAGCTCCTGGTAGACGGAGAGGGACCAAAAAGTGGTCCGTCCACGGGAGTGGGAGGGACTCTTTGACTTGAAGGGTGGGGATGTTGGTAAATACCGGGTCCAGCAGATGCCCCTTAGTGTGTGTGGCTCCGGAGTTGGTAAGGTGTAAGCCATAGGCCGCCAGGTCTGAGATCAAGTCGACTGCCCCTGTGTCACGGGGGTCATCGAAATGGATGTTGAGGTCTCCTAGTATAGAGAAGTTGGATGTAGAGTGGGCCTGAGACGCTATGAATTCTAGGAGAGCTCTAGCAAATGGGCCATAGTGGCCAGGGGGACGATATATTAGGAGGCCTGACAATGAGCTAGTCGGCGCTAACTGGATAGTAAAATAAAGGCTTTCAGAGTCCAAGATATGAGCGTCGTTGGTTCTACAGGAGAGGTAATCCCGGTAGATGATGGCCAGTCCTCCTCCTCTGCCAGAAGGACGAGGTTGGGACTGAATGAGGAAGCCCGGGGGGAGGGCTGTAACAACGTCTGGGTCCGAGTGGTCCGTAAGCCACGTTTCAGAGAGAAACAGCATGTCAAGCTCATGATCTTCTATTAGATGGTTAATGAGCAGCGCATGCATAGGGAGTGACCGACAGTTCAAAGTGGCAAGTTTAAGGGCCGGGTGAATGACGGGTGGACTGGGGAGTTGTAGCTGAGCTGGGCGGCAGAGTGTACAGCTGGTAAATGGTCCCTCTAAACCGTAAACATAGTTACATGACCTGTCATTGGTGGGTCTGAGACTAAGGATGTCCCGACGCGAGTAGCTTACCCTAGGAGGAGCTGGCTCCGGCATGGCTTCTGGCCCTGAGCCCGGCCGTGCGCGGACGGGCGCAGACGGGCTTGCCTTAGGCGCTCCCGCTGCGCTCGTCCGCTGCGCTGGTATGGCCGACACATTTGAGGCGTGGGAAGTGGGCGTGGCCTGGTTGTGGGCGTGTCTACGCCTTCGAGCCGCGATGGCGGATTGAGGGGTTTCCCTGTGTCAGCGCTACGATCCGCTGTATCAGGGGATGTCAGGAGGGCTGCTTGGCGCGTGTGGCAAGCGCTTCTGAATGCAAGTGAGTTCGTTTTAAAAGCAGTGAGAATAACAAATAAATTTTTTAAAACAGAGCAAAAAACAGTCCTCCGGCTTCCGCCTCAGAGGTCAGCACAAGAATAATGAGGAGCGCTATCAATCAGCGTTAAGTAATGCTAGAAATGGGCGTGGCCTGGTTGTGGGCGTGTCTAGGCCTTCGAGCCGCGATGGCGGATTGAGGGGTTTCCCTGTGTCAGCGCTACAATCCGCTGTGTCAGGGGATGTCAGGAGGGCTGCTCGGCGCGTTTGGCAAGCGCTTCTGAATGCAAGTGAGTTCGTTTTAAAAGCAGTGAATAACAAATAAATTTTTTAAAACAGAGCAAAAAACAGTCCTCCGGCTTCCGCCTCAGAGGTCAGCACAAGAATGAGACAAGAGGGGTGCAGAAAGAGACAAGGGAAGTTTAGAAGGGCAAGTGAGGTACAGTAAAAGGCAAGAGAGGAACAGAAAATTAAGAGGGGTGCAGAAAGGGGAAAGAGGGTGCAGAAAGGGGAAAGAGGGGTGCAGAAAGGGGAAAGAGGGGTGCAGAAAGGGGAAAGAGGGGTGTAGAAAGGGGGAAAAGGGGTGTAGAAAGGGGGAAAAGGGGTGTAGAAAGGGGAAGAGAGGTGACAAAAGAGAAAAGATAACTGCAGAAAGAAGAAAAGCTGCTGAAAGTGGAAGAAAGCGATACAAAAGGGGATGATGGACGGAGCGTTTGAACAAATGAAACACTCACCCCCAGTCAACTGATCTGGGTTTAATCCATCACCATTCTTTAGTTCACTCAGCCACCCCAGTTCAGACATGGCTATATGCAAATCAGTCTGACCCTGTGCCTCATGGGAACAGTGCAGCCCGAACTGCCAAGCCATGTCTTCCCTGGACCGGAAACAAGCATCCTGGGACCGGTTTCGGATTCATAATCCTCATCAGCCAGGCTATCTTGAATCCAGCGGCCAAGTGAACAAGGGACTCATGTCTGAGCATACCCTGCCACACTTAGGGCGAACAAAGCGATACAAAAGAGGATGGTGGACGGAGCGTTTGAACAAATCAAACACTCACCCCCAGTCAACTGATCTGGGTTTAATCCATCACCATTCTTTAGTTCACTCAGCCACCCCAGTTCAGACATGGCTATATGCAAATCAGTCTGACCCTGTGCCTCATGGGAACAGTGCAGCCCGAACTGCCAAGCCATGTCTTCCCTGGACCGGAAACAAGCATCCTGGGACCGGTTTCGGATTCATAATCCTCATCAGCCAGGCTATCTTGAATCCAGCGGCCAAGTGAACAAGGGACTCACGTCTGAGCATACCCTGCCACACTTAGGGCGAACAAAGCGATACAAAAGGGGATGACGTGAGTCCCAGGCACTCCACACCACTGGAATCAAGCTAGCCGGGCTGATGAGAGGTGTTACCTCGAAACCGGGCCGGTCCTCGGATGCTTGTTTCCGTTCTGGGAAGGACATGGCTTTTGTAGTTCGGACTGGACTGTTCCCATGGGGCACAGGGTCAGCGCTGATTTGCATATCGCCATTGTCTAACCCAGGGTGGTGTGGAGTGGAAAAACGATTGATTTGGGCCCAGATCTTTGGACTGGGGTGAATGTGTGACATTGATCCACATTCTGTCCATCATTGTTGTGTTTGAAAGTGGAAGAAAGGCACAGAAAGAAGTGCAGAAAGAGGCGCAAAAAGAAGCAAGACAGTTTGGGCACCATTAGTACCAATTTAACACCCACATTTAGCGATAAGTAACAGGTGACCATTACAGTTTCATCACGACTAGATATGTATCTTGTAATTTTACTAATTTAGTTTTCTTTGACTGCTCTTGTAATTGCAGTAAACCTCTCCACACATTGCTTCTGGTCTGCCCAAACATAAAGTGCATTCCCGGCAGTTGTATTGTGAAAGTGTCTGCGTGGCCTGGTTTCACTTCCGGTGAGAGAGAGGAAGAGTCTGTTTGGATCTAAAGGATTCTGTTGTTGGACGGGGCCGGCGCGACACGTCATCAGAAAACACAGCTAATGGAAAGTGCCCTCCCCGAAGTGTGGAGCAGTGCCATGAGAGGTCAATGAGTATGCGTCCCGCTGCAGTATGACCGTACTGTGCCGTTTCAGGGTACAGGAGGCAGAAGCGGCATCCATCGCAGGTCCTCTTGTACACTAAAAAAGGACCAAACTATGCTTTCCTTTCTTTTCTTCTTCTGCTGCACCATCTGTTCTTCATCCTCCACTGCAAGTGGATCAACTTTGGCAAAACTAGAAGCCATAGTTGTATTAAAAATAAACAAACACACAAAAAAGGTATCAATATAAAGAGAAGGAAGAAACAGGTATTCTCTCTACCAAGGCAAAAAGGGGAATATCAGAAGGATAGATCCTCCCTCTTTCACAATTAAATTGATTTCAACCAATCAGATTCCTTTTTTCTTTTGCTGACATGAAGTCACGTATGGTGCACGCCCTCAACACGCACCCTTTGCGCACCCGCGAAAGTCATAAATATTATTCACTAAAAATAAAAAATTCTAGAAAATTAATAAGTATATTAGCAAAACTGTTCAGTCAAATATCATATTCAAACTTTCTATAGTCATTTTTTCAATTTTAAAAATACGCCGAAGTCGTGACTTCGGCGCGATCTCAGCGCGATCAGGGCACGACCCCAGGAATATGCCCGGGGAGATGTTGCACACATTAAGCGGCTATACGGCGCATTTCGTAACTTTACTTTCATCGAAATTATATTGAAAATAATCCTTTAAAAATACTTTTATTTATATATTTAGACAAACACTTAAAGGAAAACTTTTGTTTATAATTAATTTAAAGATATTTCATACGTTACAAATTTCGCCAAAGTCATGACCCAAAACAATTTTTTAAAAGGGATTTTGGAATGCGCACAGCCATCGTGTAGGATGCGCAAAGGGTGCGCGACTTCTGTATAATATAAAAAAAATTAATGAATACAGTAGGGGGTCATGCTGGGGGTACTGTTTTAGGGTTAAAGGTAGTGCAGTGGTGTTTGTGTAGAATAGGGGGTCGTGTTTTAGGGTTTAGGGTAGCACAGTGGTGTTTGGGTAGTGTAGGGGTCATGCTGGTGGTAGTGTTATAGGGTAGCAAAGTGGTGTTTGGGTAGTGTAGGGGGTCGTGCTTTAGTGTTTAGGGTAGCGCAGTGGTGTTTGGTTAGTGTAGGGGGTCATGCTGGTGGTAGTGTTTTGGGTTTAGGGTAGTGCAGTGGGGTTTGGATAGTGTAGGGGGTCGTGCTGGGGTGGTGTTTTGGGGTTTTGGGTAGCGGTGTGGTGCTTGGGTCATGTAGCGTGTTGTGCTGGGGGTAGTGTTTTAGGGTTTAGGGTAGTGCAGTGGTGTTTGTGTAGTGTGGGGGTCGTGTTTTAGGGTATAGGGTAGTGTAGTGGTGTTTGTGTAGTGTAGGGGTAGTGCTGGGGATAGATGTAGGGTTTAGGGTAGTGAAATGGTGTTTGTGTAGTATAGGGGAACATGCTGGGAATAGTATTTTAGGGTAGTGCAATAGTGTGTGTAGTGTAGGGGGTCGTGCTGGGGGTAGATTTAGGGTTTAGGGTAGTGCAGTGGTGTTTGTGTAGTATAGGGGTCGTGGTTTAGCTTAGTGCAGTGGTGTTTGGGTAGTGTAGCGGTCGTGCTGGGGTAGATTTAGGGTTTAGGTAGTGAAATGGTGTTTGTGTAGTATAGGGGAACATGCTGGGAGTAGTGTTTTAGGGTTTAGGGTAGTGCAGCAGTGTGTAGTGTATGGGGTCATGCTGGGTGTAGTGTTTTAGGGTTTAGAGTAATTCAGTGGTGTTTGTGTAGTGTAGGTGGTAGTGCTTTAGGGTTTAGTGTAGTGCAGTTGTGTAGTGTTTGGGGTCGTGTTTTAGGGTAGTGCAGTGGTGTTTGGGTAGTGTAGGGGGTCGTGCTGGGGTGGGTTTTTAAGGATTAGGGTAGTGCAGTGGCGTTTGGGTAGTGTAGGGGTTGTGCTGGTGGTAGTGTTTTAGGATTTAGGGTAGCGCAGTGGTGTTTGGGTAGTGTAGGGGTCGTGCTGGGGTAGTGTTTTAGGGTTTAGGATAGCGCAATGGTGTTTGTGTAGTGTAGGGGTCGTGCTGGGGGTAGTGTTTTAGTGCTTAGGGTAGTGCAGTGGTGTTTGTGTAGTGTAGGGGGTCGTGTTTTAGGGTTTAAGGTAGCGCAGTGCTGTTGGGGTAGTGTAGGGGTCATGCTGGGGGTAGTGTTTTAGGGTTTAGGGTAGTGCAGTAGTGATTGGGTAGTGTAGGGGTCGTGCTTGGGGTAGATTTAGGGTTTAGGGTAGTGCAGTGGTGTGTGTGTGTGTGTGTGTGTGTGTAGTGTAGGGGGTCATGCTGGGTGTAGTGTTTCCATCCAGTAATAATTAATTTGCAATGTTTCATGGCACACACCCACTGGAGGGTTACATTATTCATAAAGGCACCACAAGATCCAGCATGCCTTGAGAAATTTTGCTCACTGGAGAAGCCACCTGGCGGCGATTATCGATGTCAGCATGCAGCAGAAAGTGAAGTGCTCGATGTTGCTGTATTTATTCATGCCTGTGAACAAGGACTAAGGGAGTCTGAAACGCATAAGGCAAGGAATTTTCACGATGAAGGAAGCAGGTTTCCCTGAATAAAAAAACTCCGATGACACTTTCCACTTGTGAGTGCGTCCTCGTCTTTGGACAAACTATATATATATATAGGCAAAAATGTATAATGCAGATTGGCACTCTGACTTTGTCTTGGTCACTTTGGATGTACAGACTACAGAGTCTGTACACCAGTATTAGACACAGTGACGGGCTGCATGCCACTAAACACTATCTTAATACTAGGGACATAGCATTACATCAGCACACTGCCATGCTGTTACAGATGATTGAGTGGTGTGTTATTTTTGAGACATTTATGTACAACAAACTTCTCTACCAGCAAATTCAGGGGACTGCCATGGGCACTTGCTTCGCCCCCAGCTATGCTAATTTGCATATGGGCTGGTAGGAGGAGCAAGTGCTCATGGCAAAACACAGCACACAAATGTCGGCTAATGTGATGCACTACAGTCGTTACATAGACAACATTTTCCTGTTATGGAAAGGAAGTGAGGAGAGTGCCAGGGAGTTTGCTGAAGAATTGAATGAGAACTCTCTGAATTTGAAGTTCACATGCAATGCAAGCAAAACCTCGATTGTTTTCTTGGACTTAGAATTATTTGTTTCCGAAAACAAGATTCAAACGAGGACCTACAGAAAACCAACTTCCGGCAACACCATCTTGCATGCCGGAAGTTTTCATCCTCACAGTCTCATTACAAGCATCCCCTATGCAGAGTGCCTCAGAATGAAGCGCAACTGTAGCACACAAGACAGCTTTGAAACATCCAAAAAGCAGCTGTTTAAAAGATTGCGCTCCAGAGGCTACTCTGAGAAAGTTCTAGAAACAGCAGAGAACAAAGCAATGAACAAGAGTAGAGAGAATCTTGTACTTAGGAACATCACATTTATAACACCAAACAAAAAAACTGAGACGCCGCGAATCATCACAGGGTACAATGCCTATCATACCAATGTACAAAAAATTCTGTACAGGCATTGGCCAATAGTACGCAGTGACCCCATACTAGGATCATCATGTGCTAAGTTGCCGCAGATTACATACAGAAGGGCTAAATCTATGAAGCAGGAATTGGTATCTAACATTCCGAGCCAAGTGAGTAATACCAATTGGCTTCAGAAGAAGAAGGGATTTTTTAAGTGCACAAAGTGCAAAGCATGCCAGCATGGCATTAACCTC
Source organism: Lissotriton helveticus (assembly GCF_964261635.1). NCBI lineage: Eukaryota > Metazoa > Chordata > Amphibia > Caudata > Salamandridae > Lissotriton > Lissotriton helveticus. Next base: position 597,552,252 of record NC_136057.1, on the reverse strand, counting down.
AGCAAAGTACACCTCCCACTCAGGAAAACACCTTTGGAGTTGAGAGGGAATTTTAATTGCAAGACAGAATATGCAATCTATGTTTTGCAATGTACTTGCAAGAAAAGGTACGTTGGAAGTACCTTGCATCCAGTACATGTAAGGATTCTGCAGCATTTGAGAGCTGTGGCCAACGATGACCCAAGTTATCCTGTGGCACGCCATATCAACGCTTTTCACGGAGGGCGAGTTGAGGATTTGCAATACTTTGTTATTGACTGTATCAACAAGAACATAAGAGGAGGTAACAGACTCCTAGCACTTAGGCACTTGGAATCGAGATATATTATCTTGCTCGATACCAAGGCTCCTAACGGCTTAAACTCCGATGAAGCATTAAGCGTGCACTTATAACCGAAAACATCAAAAACTGGCCCGACATTCATATATTTACCCTTTGGTATCTGTAATTTCATTATTAATTAGCTCCATGCGAATCACATATCCCACTCCTCTGAAACTTCGTAATAGGGATATGAGTACAAAATTACAGTATTAGCACTTTAGATTGTAAGTAAATTTCACAATGAGATAGTTTGGTTGTTTGGAGCACAAAGGTGTATCAAATGTTTAATTTACACAAGCTAATTTACAATATCACAGTACTGAGTTACCCGATATGAGACAAAAGAGATATTGGAGGCCAACATCACCATGACATACATATGGGAGAGTTACAATAGCCCACAACTGACTGTGAGCCCACTGGGGCTATATACCTTGTGTAAAGATGCTATAAATTAATGTTAAAAGGTCTATTGAAACTGCTATATGGGTGTATACTGATGGCTACAATGTAATCCAGTACTGCGAGAAGTCGCGTGATTTTTTAATTTCACAGTCCATTAAAAAAAAAAAATCTTATATTATTGTTTTTCACTGTTTTAAAACACAAACATTGCCCTTTTTTTGCACTTTTTGTAATGGTCAAGCATACAGGTATTGCTGTTGCATGAGTACATCGCTACAGAAACATTAGAAAGTAGAAATGACAATGAGAGTAATTGCAAATAAGACTATTTATGTATGAACTATTAAGTTTACAAATAGAATGAATTATGTTTCAGTTGAGGAAAATCTAAAATTAGGATTTGCAATACCCTGAAACACTCGTGTTACAAATGTTTCTGTTACCTAAATGTATCTCTTCCATGTCTATGAGAAGGGAGAGGGTAACCATAGCAACTAACCTACGTCATCAGGAGGCTCCGACAAACCTGTTGTGGGTGTGTGTATATATTCTTATTGTTTTCACTATGAAGTTGTTGTGAACAAGGCGGTTGTCCCGCCGAAACGCGTAAGCCATCATCGTTTGGTGAATAAATTCCTCTTTGACAGAATCCCACGGAGTCAGCGCCTTTGTGTATTGCTATAACGAAGGTTTGGATGTTATATATATATATATATATATATATATATATCTTTGTGAATTCTGCATGCGGCGTGCTTTATACCACAGAAATAACGGACCACCACGCAGCAGGTAAATATTTTCAGGAAGATTTAATCTCTTATCACGATCCTTCTCTGGCATGACGCGTTTCGGTTACCAAGTAACCTTGATCACATGTATATACACACACAACGTTTCAGGCTTCGAGTTCTGCATAAATTATGCAAAAATTGTAGGAGGGAGCTCTAGGTTGATTCCAAGTTTTAGGTGGAGACAAGCTCTTTTATATGAAACACTCGACAACACTATCAACACCAAACTACTCACCTTAAAAGTCTGTTTTTCTAGCAGTGTTTTTAAGCTCCTCAGGACAGAGTACTTGAGCCGGCCCCATGGAGTTGGGGTCCCGAGGCCTTTTAAGGCTTGTTGATCTCACTCCCCCCTTTTATCATTTTTTGGCAATTGAGGATCGGGTCCCTAGGGCCAAAAAAGGCTTTAGGGGATGGGGTGGTCACACACCCTTTTCCCTTACTTAAGATACCCAACCCTAGGGATTAGAGACCCTTGGGTTCTTAATGGGCTCAAGGAGGGGAGCCCTACACAATCAGCCCCTCCCCAAATATCTATTTTTTTGGGGCTGCAATCACGCAGGACCATGGCAGAAACAGTCCTCCTCATTCAGGACTTAGGGTGGCAGGGCATTCCTACCCTGCCCCCTTACATTCATTTTATTTTCAAGCTTCTGGACAGGGATGTTATTTTCAAGCTTCAGGACAGTGGACTACATCTCAAAGTCCTATAATGGCTGCCAGCAACATTTTCCTCTTGTTGCTGGCCAATCAGAGCCCTTACTCACAAGTAAGTTGGACTCCTGTGGGAGCGTATTTGTACAAGGGATAAAAAGATAACTGGGGGATCAAAACACTTTTTTTGAAGTTAGGTTTGAGGGGTCTCACCAGAGTTCCTCAAAGCCAACCACCTAGAGTTACAATTATTTTTGGAGCTTAATATCTCCAAGACTAATGAATGGTTAAACACCGTATCATAAAAAACACACTATCTGGACCAAAATCTAGCTTTCTGCTAAATTTGGTGGAATTCCTTTTAGAAGTTTTTTCTGGTAGCACTGACTAAGTCTATGAACAGTACATGTGGAAATTTAGTTTTGGGACTCCCCCTTTTTTCCTCGGATCCTGCTGGACAGATCAACACAAAACGGTCCCCGAAGGAGTGGAGGTGGATACAATTTTTTTGTGAAGTTCGTGAAAGTTTGTTAATTAGTGCCAAAGTTATTAACAAACCAAAAAGTGCTCGGTCTATGGAAAAGCAGACCTAATTAGAACTATCCAGTGGTGAACTTAATCAAAGGGTACCTTTGCACACAACTAACTACTATAGCTAGTACTCCACTAGACTGCCTTGGGTGAACCACCTGTGCTGTATGAAAAAATAGTTCACAAAGTATAAAGAACTGGCTGCACTCAGGGATTCGTACAAAGTGTGCATTCACCGACCAAAAAAAACCAAGAAGTTTAAACCAAATGTGGTTTTATTCACTGTCAAGCACAATGCATTTTTATGATCTTTAATACAGTATGGCGACTACCCATTCCGCCTGTCTTTCGAATTTCAGGGGACCTGAAAGATGCTGTCCACTTAGTCCAGTTTGAAAACTGAATTCTAAGCATATAAACAAAATGATTTAAAACACTTAGCGGTGTGTTTCTGTACTACACAAAGTAAGCAAAATGTGCGAAAGATCTTGTAGTCCTGGCCTCTTGATATACCTTAGTAAAAAAATTGTTGTCCAGAGATTTTCATTTTTGATTTGTGTTTTTCTATCATTAAAGAAGTGATTTACCTTGAATAGACATTGCAAATCTGGGCTGAATGTTTCTGGTTGACATTTTTAAAGATGGTGGATGTGTTGCAGTGATGTAATATTTCAGGAACCATAAGACCTATATTCTTCATTTTGGTGTCAAAACATAGGTTTTAGGGGTCAAGTAGTCTTATGGAAAACATAAAAAGACTAAGAGCAACTTTTTCCAAAATGGTGGCTCTGTAACGATGTGTTTTGGCCATCATATTGGGAATTTATTATGAAACTGTTTTTGTTTCAGGTTTTCCGTTGATTCAAATTCGTAAACATGAGCGAAGCAGGTGGTAGCAGAGGAGCATGACCTTGTGACAAAGTGTTGCTAGCTACATAATCGAGGCTCCCTCAACAAATAAAAATGTGTCATATGCCAAACTAATTAAAAAGAAAATCGAACATCTACTGTGGCTGGACAGACAAGAGTTTTACATGCAGCAGAAATACGCCAAGACTAAGATCACAAAACATTTAAACTGATGGGTGAAGAGGATCAAATATTTTATCATTGTTACAACAAGGGCTACAAGTTCTATACAGTGGAAAAAAGTCTGGAAAATGAGTAAACAAATAGCAGAAACCAGTGAATCACAACATGAATCAGAGACTTCTGTGGAAGTGACGACAACCAAACTCAATGCCAATCCACTTAGAAGATCGATGGCTACTCCTCGTCCACCTCCAACTGATCAGAAAGCAGAGGACCTTCAATGTGTTACCTGTGGTTTAAAGCAAACACAAGGAGATGATGGAAGGAGCACTGAAACTTTTCAGACACTCACCCCCAGTCACAGATCTGGGTTGAATCCATCATTGTTCTTTAGCTCACTTTGCCACACCAGTTCAGACCTGTGGTTTAGTCAGAACAAGGGCCAAAGGGATTTATGAAAGAACAAAGTGCAGAGTATGTGAGTCTAAAAGGGCAAACATGTTTTTATCTGCACCTAGTTTCTTCCAAGATGAGGTTTTCAGCTGAGTAGCTTATCTAAACAGTAATGTGAATGTATTTGCAGCAGATTTGAAAGCCCACCCTAACTGCACACATGCATACATTCGAAAATATGAATGTACAATGAGCTCCCAGCAGCAACGTAACCACCAGCCTTCAGTTAAATTTGCACTATTTGAAAAAGCAAATGAAGTTTTAAAGCCACTCTTGAGTGCTGGCAATGGGTTCACACTCCGTGAGATCTGAGAAGTATTGGTCATTATTGATGAAACTTTATTGATATAGAATAATAAAATTAAGATTTTTCTGGTGAGGATGTACAATGACAATTTGTTTTGTCAGTCTAACAAAAGAATGAGCTACAAATGGTGTTCAGTTCATTTGACTCATGATGTTCTAGCTGCCAAAATAAGATCACAGAATGCAGTAAAATCAGCAGGAACCACTTTAAGAAACATCTGCAAATCAACAGTTAACAAGAAGGCCTGATGTTGTCTTAACATTTTTTACATCATTGCTTAATATCAGCAAAGCAAAACTGTTACACACTAAAGTTCTTGAGTTCAGAACAGAGCTGATTACATTGATGATGGCATTGAAGATATAAGGGAAGAAATGGAAGATAACCCCAGCGGGCTTAAGCTGTGCATGTACTGTCTTTTCCAAATCATGGTTCATGTATTACATAACTGCAAAAAGCTAATTACTTCACTGAATAGGATTGGTGTATCAACAAGTTATGACAGTATGAGCAGGATTTGTTAGCAGCTCATGCTTAAAATGTGTTTGAATCAGACAGCACACGACTTCCACACCACGTAACCAGGAAAGGATATACAATTGCTGCTTAAGATAATTTTGGTTTTGAAGACTACTTCTTTCTTTGGAACACCCAGCGCACATGATATTGCCATGGCAGTTTTTCAAGACTGTACCAATGAAGTAGCTACTAGAAAACCAGCTGTGTCTGCTGCAGGCCTAAACAAACACTACTGCAAACATATACACCAACTGCTTACCAACATGTGCAAAATCATTACAGGCCATCGACATGCTCAAGTCAACCAGAAAGCTTTAAAGTGGCTTAAGACATGGATCGGTGCGGACTGGAGGAATAAGAAAAGCCAGTTCCTTCATGGGCTGGAATTCATGCTCGGATCTTCCAGAATACCATCACACTGAAGGAGGTTGGGTTTTTACCAATGATACCATCTACAGTCACAAACTATGCACCAGTATACACTGATTAAAATAAAATTCCAAAATGTGCATGCTCAGCTTAAAGACCAGCCTATCAAGCCAATTTTCTGCAATGAGGCTGTATTCCGTACTGAAGCTGACATTTTTATGAACAATCCAGTAGAATTTAATGATATTTATCCAACGGTAGGCATTTTTCACATGACAAAAGTTGTGTTGCAGTGTGCAGGAAGTACTCTGTGGATGTGGCATAGAAGATGCACTTATTGAGGCTGAAATCTTTGGAAACAAAACTGTCTAGTCAGTATTGAGCGGAAAGGATTATGTTAGTTTGCTACACGGTATGCCCATCATATCAGAGGCCATAGAAACATTGAATTGGAATGCTTTCTGGAACAAGAATGACAAATTAGATTTTGCATATTTTATCTCAGAAGTGAGCAATGCACAGGGTGTACTTCATTCAAAGGACATAATGCAAAACCATGCAATGTCAAGAAACTCAGTTCAAAATCAAGTACTGGGGAAATGTTTACAAAGTTTTTCACTAGAGCTATCATGTGATAGCTCTAGTGACAAACTTTGTAAATGCAGATCCAGAAAGTGATTGGAAGCTGCACGTGAAGACTGTGGGGTCACTGAATACAGTGTTTTGCGAATTTGATTGCATAAACTACCGCAGATGTGGGTCCTGACATTTGGATAGAGTGAAGAAGCTAGAGGTGAAAAAAACATTTCTCTACAGAAAATTCATCCAAAGACATTTTTTACTGCAAGACAGAAAGGGAAGGTTCAATGCTGTGGCTCCAGAGATTAAAATGGAATGGATGATCCAGAGATCACAGAATAGCGCATGGGGAAGTGTTGGTCAGACACATAAAAGTGAATATGTTGCTCAATGGCAGCTAGTTTAATCATGAAGTCCTTTTTATTTGCAAAGTTTTCAGAGATTACAAATTCAAAATGAATAGACTACTGTAAAACTGTTCCTCACCGCAAACTTGTGGGAAAGAGAGGGGAATGTTTTACTAAACTTGTAAACAGCCTTCTTCATTTCATGCAGCAGCAAGGGAAACCCTTGACATTACTGAGCCTGCACAAATACACAACTTTGTGACCAAACATATCTGGATAACGATATAAAGACATCTACTAGATGCCCTGGAAAATGTATCAAAACTATGTGCAGAACTGAAGAAAGATATTTGTACTGAAAGAGAAAAGGATGTTTGACATAATAACTAAAGCTACACTTCCATTGCCATAGTAAGAGTTTCGACCAACCAGCCACGAGCAAACAGGTTACAAAAATACAACTTTTGCAAGCACACACAGTTGAACGTAGCAAAAGAAAGAGGGGAATTGATCAAGGACATTCTGTTGCATGATCTTCTTCCAACAAATACATTATTTTATGAAGATGCTGCATCCAAACCAGTAAAGAACAAACTCGTACAAGAGCTTGAAAAACCCTTTCCCCTGAAGAATTTAAATTCCAAAAGGTGTCCTCGTTGAAAACTGCTGTAAATCGAACAAGATGAACTTGGAGATATTAACTCGCAAAATCTTGCTAATGCTTCAATGAACACTACATGTCTAATTATTGCAGGTGGAATGATTGTCAATGAGGAGTTGGTGCCTGCAGAGATATTCAAAATGTACAGGCCATATTGTTCAAGAGCTTAACAGCAAATTGGAAGACACTGAACTTTGTATTCTACCACATGTTAAGTGGGCTATTCAAAATGGTTCCAATCTAGTCATTGAATTGTCAAATGACAGATATATTATTCTGCTTTCTAGATTTGTTGCAATATTCATATGTCAAGGATTGGCAGAGTTATGGATACGTAATGGAACAGATGAGGAAAGACACTTAATCCTGCTTCATATTCTGTACAAGAAACCTGACCCATAGATGCCGAGTTTTCTTTTATCAAGGCACCTGTTCTTACGGATGATGACACTATGAGCAAATTTGGAACAAAGCGTGGAGCTTAAAGTGCAGAACGTGTGAAGTTTCTAAAAGGATTTGCTTAAACCAACGAAGAATGTGACTTTAAATACGTGGAAAAATACCTTGTGTGTGTGGAAAATGAGTTCTGACTGTCATGCATTTGACGGGCTTTGGTACAGTGAGTTCACGAGATCAGTCCCGCTAAGTGACCTTCCATTGACATCCTATCTGTGAGTGGACACATTAAACGAGCATTCTACTTAATCAGAAGATGTATAAATACTTTGGATCATGTAAATGTTGAGAAAGATCTGTGTGAATTGCTGTTGGGAAGATTTTGATGGGGGCCTTAAACCGACCAAATTTCTAGAGCCTCTATCCACAGAATTTATAAGTACACGTACCTGCAAAACCTGTGCTGCAAAAAGAGGTCTCTGACAATATGCTCTTGTCAAATGTTCAACATTCTGCAAAAGTACCACAAGCAATTGCCGAAACAAAGAAATAAAGTGCGCTATGAAAATGTGTCTAAACAGGAGTGATCAACATGATTTTCTTTTTCATATTCATATCATAAACATGATTTGGTGTGTACATAAAAGGATTAAAAAACATTATTTGTTTAATTTCTATATATGTCTCTTTTTCCTCTATTTTTGAAAATGTAGGAAGGGTTGCTCTGTTAAGTTCTTTTCGGTCTCAATGGCGCAAATGGCGTTGCAGCGCGCAATTTAATTTGTTTTATTTATTTATGTACTTTAAATCTGTTCGGCCATATGCCGGAGTTTACTACCCGACACCCTGATCCTCCCCCAGCCCGCCCCGCAGCTCTCCCTCCAGGAGTCGCGACTGATTGGAACATCATAAAAACTGACACTCCGGAATCATTGAGAATTCTCCAAAGACTACATTCAAGAGAGCAAAAGGTTTAAAAGACCACCTGGCGCATAGACATTTTGAAAATAACGAGAAAAACTTGGGGGAGCAGGCAGCCTTCAGATAATAATGGCTCTTCAAGGAGATGGTGTGCATCCCTGGTACTACAAGCTGCTCAACAACTAACCAAAAAAAGCAAGCATGCAATGTGTTTATATATTTTCTTTTTGTGTTCACACTCGCAGCAGTATGAAAAGAAAGCAAACCTGGGGGAAAAGAGGAAAAAAAAAAAAAGGAGCTGTCCACGAGATCATTCATACCAGCCTTGTCACTGGAGTTCACTCCTTGTTAGGCGGCTGCATTTATGTGAGCAGGCGAAAATGCAGCCACTCACAGTACAAGACAGCGTATGGAAGAATTAAGCCGATCCACTGCCCCATTCTGCATGCTTTGGTGAGAGGACGCAAAATGTGAAAGGCAGCTGAAGAGACAAACTGATAAAGAGGGTTGACTGAAATCCCCTGTATGTATGCATTTATGTATTCATATTTAAGATCTATTTTTTTAAATGGCTGGGTAAACAGCTAAACTTTCCTCTTGGCCAGACCTCTAAATAGGCATCAATACTCAACTCTCTGAAACATAATAGAATAATAAAGAGAGATAAAAAATAATTACATAAAAGCAAATGCCAGCGGTAGCTCCTCCTCAAAAGTGGAGAAGTGTTGTCCCTCCTGCTGCAGCGCAGCTGGCACACACAAATAAATAAATTGGCATAGGAATGCCATTTTATTATCTACCTGCATGTGCAAATGTGAGGGCACGTGGTGGGACTGAATGCTGCATTTTGGGATTACAGCTGCCCCTGCAGTGCATATGTCGGGTTGGCTGGTTCTCCTGCTGTGGCCAGCCCGACATGCGCACTATAGACCCAGCAATCACAGCCAGGGGTTTTCTGGCACAGGCCCCCAGCCTCAAAATGAGGACTGGGGTGGCCTGCTCCCACCAATCCTGGAGCTGCTCTTACTATGAGAGCAGCTCCACGATTGGTTGGATTTACATTCCACCAGCAGGAAGGAAGTCCTTCCCTTTCCTGCTCATGGACATGATCGTGGATGGAAGTGCTGTACCGGCTGGAGCAGTACTGATGAGTTTGGGGCCATTGCGACTCACCACAATCTTTGTTGGTGCTATGTGGTGGGGCTCTGCATTGCTAACCTGCATTTGCCCACGGACAGGCTCATCCTTAGAATTCATGTACCAGCCACCTTCAACCACATCGCAAAAGTGCAACATATTGTGTTCAGTTTATTTCCTATGTGCTGTGTATCTTGTACAAAGATATTGATTTGTAATAAACACAAATGTCTGTTAAGTTATCTGACATTTTCTCTCATTTCCCAAACCTAGGAAGGTGATTACAAAAAAAGCACATTCTTTGGTAACCTAGAACATCATCTTCAAATCTCCATCCTACAAACAGCAAAATGGACTCCAACTAAGTCCCATAAATATGGGATGCTCTGTCACGTGATGGGGGCTGAAATCCGGTCAAGGACTAGAAGGAAGGAGTGGGTGTTGCGTTTCAGAGATGGTGGACTCCTTGCTGTCAGTGACACAAAGGTCCCCACAGGAATGCAAGCTGGGTAACAAACTAACAATAGTAGCACCACATTACGCTTCAAGGGTGATGGGAAAACTTCAGGGGTCTGCATCTCAAAACTGGTTGGTCTGGATCAAGAATTTCCAGTGTTGGGGGCGCCCAGGAAATATTAAAACTAGAGAACCCACTGGACAATCTAGGCCGCCTCCCCGCCACCCACCCCGGGAAAATAAGGTAGTTTAGCATCTGCTCAGGGTGACACCAAAAGGGGTACACTGATGACTCCAGAAACGTGGGAGAACTGGCCACTGGTCTTCACTGAAAAGGTGTGTATAGGATTCCTCTCAGACATCCAAGTGGGGTAGGGTGACACACCAGAAAGTGAAAACATGCTTTTAGCAACCATTCCAGGAATAATTCCGGTCAGCACACGGTCAAGCCGAGGGGACAGTTAAGGGTCACCAGTGGGCACAGCCCTTCTGTTTCTCCAGCACATCCCTACATTTCTTGTGATGAAATCATGTTTCAGGTTTAGCCCAGGTCTGCAGCTCAGGGGAGGCTCTCACTCCCCATCTTATTCAGCTGCGTCTTGAGTCAATTATCTTTAAACACGGGCAGCGCCTCTCCTTTTACAAGAAACAACACTATGGAGGTGTATTCGAATAGCAAGTATATTCCTCCCAAAGGAGGATTTAGGCATAAAATTATTCATTATGATATAAAGTGGAGTGCAGTTTAAAAAAAAAAAAAAACATTGATTGAAGGTAAACCTATGCAAAATATGCAGGCCCTTAAATACAGACCTGATGATAGCTGTAAAGGAAAATGGACTGGAAGCGCACAAGCATTTAAAAAAACAATAGTGACGATTTTCATGATATTATTGTGGTTGCAACACTTACCAGCTGTTTGTTGTGAGCCAGCGCCTGTGCCCTCTTATCTTCTGTACTGTTGAGGTTCGATTTCACTTCCTCCAGCTCTTCCTTTAAAGACTTCACCTTTGCCATATACTGATGAACGCTAAAAATACAAATAAAAACAAAAAGAATGTTCCAACCACAAGAGCTTTTAACGGACAGACTGATGACAGTCTAATCCAGTAGTCTTCAAATTTTTAAAACCGCGCCACCCCCTCTCCCATTCAAAAAATAAAATTCATCAGGCCTCCCTCAACATATTTTACAGTTTTTCAATTAAATTGCCAGTGTTCAAATATGTCTGGACTTATTTAAATATTGCAGTTAAGTTCGGTTACCGTTTTAAAAACGCAACCAAATACATACACGATTCCCAAACATACTGTTCTGTCGGACTGACCTCACTAATGCGTAATTATTAGAAATGGGTATGGGGTTGTGAAGAATGTTTTGAGTCCCTTCTATCGACACATACTCTCTGCTAGGGTATAAGTGACAAAAGAAGTTAGTGATGTTCCATTACAGAGTGGCTTGCTGCAGCTAATGTTTTCCACATCAGTGGAGGTCCCCCTGGGAAGGCCGCCCCCCCCAGTTTGAAGACCCCATGTCTAATCTAAAGCAGAGTGCAAAGTCCAATCGTGAATGTGAGCAAATGTAGGACAGGCACACATTTTCCCCCACATGCATCAATCTAGGATTTTGCATTTCTTAAATAGCGAAAATTAAGGAATCGCTATTTAGGAAATGCAAAATCCCATGCATCAAGAAATCCTAAACGTTTTTAGGATTTCTTAATTTTCGGAAATTGCGATTTCTTAATTGCGAATCGCAATTAAGGAATGGCATTACATTGATTCCTATGGGCCTAGAGGCCCTTAGGAATCAATGCCGTTTTGCATTTTTTTTTTTGCACTCGCAATTTGTTGATGCATTGCAAGGGTGCAGAGGGGTGTCCAAAGGACCCCCCCCTGAACCCCTGAAATGTATTTTCAAGTGCATGTTTCACACACACATGTCCTAAGGACATGTGTGTCTGTAACATGCAAGTTTAAAAAATGCATTTTTTTGCTTTTTTATAAATTTTCGCAAATTAACACGAGGGTCAACCTCGTGTTAATTTGCACTTCCAATTTCCAACTTCGCAATTTAAAACAAAATGATGCATTGCAATTAAGGAATCGCACAAATGCGATTCCTTAATTGCATTTGCATTTTTAAGAAATGCAAAAAATAGCGAAATATGGCACTCTGTTTGAAGCATCCCAAAAACGTATTTAGTAAGTGCAAACGGCCGAATTTACCGATTCGCACCGTTTGCACTTCCTAAATAGGTTGATGCATGTGGGGGTTCAAGTGCATTTGAATTCACAAACTTGCTCAAGAGTGGGGATAGAAAAGCATGTTTTGCACGAACCAAAGACAAACATAAAATAAAAGAAACAGAGTCCAATCCAATTTCAAAGCTTTATTCGACAACAGTCATAAAAGCAATTTTACATCCTAACTTACACAATACAATAAATACTAAGACAAAGTTAAAAACAACATTAAGAAACTTATTAAACATAGTACTGTTTACGAAATTAGCTACATTAAATAAAATTAATCAACCATATCAAAGGTATCTTTAGTCTGTGCCTAGCTGCTGTAAGATACGAGTACGTATAATCCATGACCAGCCTAGGAATTTTGCGATAGCAATCGCCAGGAAGGGTTTACAGTCTGATTCCATTATTCTTAGTGCCTCTGTACACCTGCGTGTTCCTAGGTTTAGGCACACTGGTTTTATCCATTTACGTCGTGGATTAACATACAAAGGACAAACAAACAGTATATGGGCTTTATCCTCTATCAAATCTTTACAATGGGGACATTTATCGTCCGAGTTTGTCGACCATTTGCAGGTAAACGCTTTTATGGGGAGCGTCCCAATCCTAAATTGAAAATACAGTTTTCTGTCAAGTGGTTTTTCGATAATGTCCCAGTAAAGTTCACAAGAGGGTACAGATTTAATGTTCAAATAGCGTACTGTTAAATTTGTGTTGGAACCTGTACATTGGGTAGACAACCATACCATTTCCCAATACATGTTCTTTAGCATAGCCTTTGGTGGGAAACTTTCAGTATTAGGAGAATTCCATAAATGATCAAGTTCCAGCTTACTAAGCAATCCTCTTATTTCTTTTAGCCATAAGATCGAATGAAAACGATCTGCCCTTATGATATCTTTTAGGGCATTTGCAAAGTGCACAAGTTCTGGCGTGGTCATTAGGCGTCTCCAATATAGCAGCGGACGTAGCCGTGCCAAATCCTTAATACTTTTCTTGCCCAGATCATAGGCCAATGCTACGGTTGGAGTACTTTGGGGGACCCCAATCAAACGGCGGAGAAAACTATTTTCCGCCAATGTTAATTGCTTCAGGTTGGAGAAACCCCAAAGTTCCGAACCGTATAGGGATGCACTGACTACCTTCATGTTGTAAATTTCTAGTGCAGGTGTAATAGGCTTGGTCAGCGAAGTTTTATGTTTGTGTGCCACTATGCCTGCCAATTGATGAAACTTTAACACAGCCATATCAGTATGTTTTTTCCAGCTCAGATTACTTTGGAGGCTTATTCCCAAGTATGTGAAAGCTTCAACCTGTTCCAATGGGGTGCCATCAAAATTTATAGAACCCCTAAAGGTGTTCCGCTGATTTAAGCACATGAACTTAGTCTTAGATGTATTTATCTCAAGTCCATGAGCTTTACAAAACTCTCCGAAGGCATTAACTGCCTTCTGGAGCCCACTTGGTGTACGGGAAACTATGAGCGTGTCGTCCGCAAACATGAGAACAGGTTCTTCGAGCTCCAGCCAGTATCGGAGCATCGGTAGGTGAACGGCTTAGATGGTCTACAATCCCGTTGATGTAAATAGAGAACAGTGTCGGTGCCAAGACGCACCCCTGCCGTACCCCACGATCGACAGGGAATGTGTCAGTCACCTCGCCCCGAGCACCCCACCTTATTCTCGCAAAGTTGCTCTCATGCAAGCGGACGAGTAACGTCAATAGTTCCAGGGGCAATCCAGCTTCAGCAAGTACCCCCCAAAGTTTGGAGCGAGGTACTAAATCGAAGGCTGATTTTAAGTCTACAAACATAGCGTAGAGGGTACCATTGGTGAGCAACACATACCTCCAATACAGAGCTATAAAGAAAAAAACCTGGTCAACTGAGCTTGTGCAGGGACGAAACCCAGCTTGATATGGGGATAAGATATCGTTTTCATCGATCCAGGATTGTAGTTTATTTTGTATTAAACGACCTATTATTTTTTGGGCTGAGTCTATAAGACTAATAGGTCTATAGTTGCTGGGTAATGATTTGTTTCCCTTTTTAAAAAACGGAATTATTTCTGCGCCCTTCCAAGACACAGGTATGGGAGCACCTCTCGCCACAGAGTTTGCTAGCCACACAAAATACTGGCACCAGGATCGGCGATCGCTTAGGAACACATCCGCTGGTATGGCGTCCATTCCTGGGGCGCGGCCCCTAGTCACACAATCCAATGCCATGCTGACATCTTTTATAGTAAATAACTGGTGTTGGTAAAAGATTGTAGGTGGTAGGGTATATTCCCCTTCAATAGGCGCGGAAGCATATTGAGGTCTAAAGAAATCTACCCATTGGTTTTGTGCTACGTTGTTTTGTGGGGGTTCGGCCACCCCTCCTCTATCCCATTTAACCAGAGCGCAAAAATGACTGATTCCTTGTGTCACAGGCGGATTTCAAATCACGCCAATGGGCTTCATCCCACTTTTTCTTAGCCTCTTTTTGTACCTTCCTGTAGTTGTCCCTCGCTTTTCTCACCCCTAGAATATTCTTGTTTCTAAGTTCTAAGCTAAGGTTCACTCTGGCTTTTCTACAGGTCTTATCATAACATCCCTGTGTGGGCTTTTTATTCTGTGCAAATCCTGGTTTACTCTCCTGCTTAAAAAATCCCTGGAGCTTCATAAAGAAGGTTGAATGAGCGTCAAGCATAATTTCAGGAAAATTTTTCTTGTTAACATGTGCGTTAATCTCAGCAACCTCTTCTAACACAGCTTTTTTTAGGTCCTCTAATCTTTCCAGGTTCTCAATAAGTCTACCCCATTTAATATGACACTGGTTGTTCGAAGATACTATGTCTAGGGTAGTTTTACCTTCTCCTAGATTTGGTGTTCTGACTCCTGCATTCACTTTGAGAACCATGCAAAGTGGATTGTGGTCGCTCTCTGTTCGAGTTTTAACTGCCATATCGATCAGGCTATTCCATAGTCCGACATCCACTAAAATATAATCTATTCGACTGGAGGACCTACCATTATTAAATGTTTTGTTCCCCTGTCGATCTGATGGAGTTCTTCCATTTGCTGCTCTAATTCCTCTTACTAGGCATAGTGCCTTCAATTGGATGGCCGCCTCTGTCCATTTATTAACTGCAGGAAGTTCTAACTGTGGGATACCCCATGTGCTGTCTTCTTCATCTGTTAGAGTTTGGTCTTCTTGGCCTAGCGGTTCAAAAGTGGTATTAACATCGCCCCCGACAATAAAAGGCAAGTATGTTGGGAGATCTTCGAGCTCATGATCCAGAGCGGTTATTACTTTTGATGTTTTACCACCCGCTGATCCCCTGGCATAGATGTTAAATATGACCATCCCATGACCATTAGTCCAGGTAAGAGTAATTGGCAATATGTCTACTAATGGGGAGCTCTTTTGATGAATACTGCAGCATAAATTTTCACGAACCCAGATTATTAGTCCCCCTAATGGGCGTCCCCTAGGGTTTTTTGTAGCTGGGATATAAAAATTAAGGTACCCTTGGTGGAGTATTGGGGTCACAGACCATGTTTCCTGGAACAGTAAGATGTCGAATTGTTCAATAAATGTGCACCATTCAAGAGATGTCAACTTGTTGGTTATTCCAGCAATGTTCCAGGAAAGAAAGGTTAACCCTGTCTCTTCTATATCAGCTGTCACTACCTCAGATGGGATCTGTGGAAGGGGAGATCCTTGAAGATCATCCCCCACCCCATTTCTGAATCTAGATGAATATTATTGTGATACGGGGGTGCAAGCATGGGTGTAGCTAGGTCGGGAGCCGATTCCACTATTAAAGGATCTAACTGTGATTTCAAAAGTCTATTCATATTTCCACTACTTGGAGTAAATGCTCCCTCTGCCCTTGTCCCTGTAACCGAGGGAATGGCATATTTCAAACGGTGCTCTTCCTCTGCGGGGATATCCTTGTTAGTAAACTCTGCTAACTTATTTTGCACTGTTCTATCAGCCGATTTGAGTCAGTCACATTCATTCAAATTCGATAACGCCCCAAATCGGTTTTCTAGGTTAATTTCCCATTCGCTAGGTTGGGGGATCCTACCCCACTTGTGTGAAACCAGATTCCACTTTGTTTTTAGGATGCTCGGGTTCCCTATTTTACTGCTATGGTAGAAAAAATCCAAGGTTAATGGAACAATGTCTGTGCTCCTACGTTGCGGTGGAAGAAGATTACTCAAAACCTCGGGCAATACTTCCGGGTTTAAGAAATGTAGGACTACACAGTCACCTTTGAATTTTTTGACACCATTCCCTATCCAAACCACCCTTCTTGCCATAGTGATTTCTTCTGCTAATTGTTGTTTACCCCAAGGGGATATCACCATATTCTTAGACAGCCAGTGAAAAGCTTTACTAATCAGAGAAGCTGTCGATTCAGCTTGGCCAGACTTTAGGTGAGGTACATTGGCCAAAACCAATACTAAGGGGGAGGCCTCTACTACAAGTTGGACTTTCTCAATACCTGTGCTCATGACTTTGGGTGAGTGGGTTTCGATGTTAATTCCCTGGACATTATTTGATACACGGTGAGGGGGTATTTGAGGGATTGGGGCCGTTTTTTCCCTGGTTTCTATCCCAGCACCTGATTTATGATACCCCCAAGCCTAAAGACCTCTTCTGTTAGATGATCGATTTTGTCTATCAGGGGTTTAACAATGTTTTTAATCTTGGTGTCAATCATGCTCACAAGTATTTTGATTTGCTCTTCCTCCAAAGACACCTTCTCACCAAGCTCCCCAATTGTGTCTTTTGCAGGCATTGTTTTAGGAGGGGAGACAATCCTTTTCCTACTGGAGCGCACCCACCACGTTTATTCAAGCCCTTTCTACAAGTTCTAACAGGTCTGGTTACTGGGACAGACACAGGGGAGGGTGGGTGTGATTTTTCTTGGGTCGTATTGGATTGTTCTAGGGAATCATTTACCAAGTTAATAGCAGTAGAGGTAATTTGATCAGGGTTATCTTCCTGAGTAAATACATTATCAAGGGAGTCACTGCGATGTACCTGTATCGGAACTTCAACCTGGTTCGGTTCTAATAGGGAGTTCTGAATAGGAATTATGGGAGTGGAACTCAAGCCCAGGGATAATCTTCTAGACTTATTGATAGTACTGACTACCTGCACTAGATAGTTGTCTATGGTATTAGTAGCAGAGGAGGACTTCTGTTTAGACATATTACTCTAGATAAGTTGAGTTGATGCCACGGTTATACAAAAAGCTCCAACAGCACCAAGAAAAGCAATTAACAAAGAAGCACAATACCAGCAATACGCAAGAGGAACAACAACAAAAAGAGTCTTACGGTTAGAGTACCGCGAGGAAGCAGCAAAAGCAACGGATAAAAATCCTGGCCCAGTCCAGTCACGTTCAGTCTCGGACTGTCTAAGACTGTCCGCCCTTTGTCCGGGCTTCGTCCTGGCCTTCGTCCCGCTCACGCGTCCCGCTCACGTGTGATTGGGCCACCTATAATACAGGGGGCAAGTTGAAGGGGAGAAGACACGGGAAGAGGCGACAGGTGTGCGGGCTGTTGAAACGCACAGCCTGATGGGCCTCGCAGTCCCGGTCTTCCAACGGTGTCCAAGGGTCCAATTCGGCAGTCTCCTCCTGCACGAGTACACAGGGCAACAGAGTCAGCCAAGGGTCCAATTCAGCAGTCTCCTCCTGCACGAGTACACAGGGCAACAGATTCAGCAAGGTTCCAAACCGACTGCGAGCGTCACCAGCGGAGCGGGGGCCGCGAGTCATGTTTAAAGGGGCCGGTGAGCAGAGACAGCAGAGGGGAGGAGACACGGGAAGAGGCGACAGGTGTGCGGGCTGTTGAAACGCACAGCCTGCTGGGCCTTGCAGTCTCGGTCTTCCAACGGTCCAATTCGGCAGTCTCCTCCTGCACGAGTACACAGGGCAACAGAGTCAGCCAAGGGTCCAATTCAGCAGTCTCCTCCTGCACGAGTACACAGGGCAACAGATTCAGCAAGGTTCCAAACCGACTGCGAGCGGCACAGAGTCTTAATCCTCAAATTGTATTTTTGACGCTGGTTTTGACCTTGCATAGAAAGGCAGCTTGCATGCATGGCCTCTGAAGATATTATGCTCCAATGTCCAGGCCAAGAGAGGAAACCAAACGTCTATGTCAGTAGAAAGAGTGCACAAACAGGGCAGTATCCCTCCTACCCAATCCTTTTTGCATAGTTCTGGTGCTGTATTTCTACCTTATTTTGGTATCTATGATGCCCAAAGCCGAGTTTTCAGGGAGATGTTGGTGCTTACAAACTCTCTTCTGTGTGTCCTGGATAAACCTGTAAGTAGCCCCAGTGTCATGTATTTAAGGATTTCACACTGGTCCCTAATGGAGAAGTGCTATGTTTGTGACATTTGAAACCATGTTGCTTGACATCAGTACTAAATTGTTCGATATCGGACGGAGAGTAAAGAAGGGTCGCCTGCATCATTCCTGAAATCATTTCAAGCAGCCGTAGTCCGTATAACTAGGTCATGCTATTGTAGTGTAGACAAACATAGTGGCTTTTTGAGACCTAGCTTACTTAAACCAGCTGCAGACAATTTCTCTGGTAATAGAGCGAATTTGGAGATCTGTATACATTATGCTGCCTCAGCTCAGAATCATGATCAGCTTACCTGTAAAACTGGGATATGGGCAGAAAAAGAAATTGCATCAGAAGTTATAAACTGAATAAATAAATGACCATTACCAATAACTATGATCAATAAAAACCATATGAACAAATCTTAGACCGGGTGATTTTTCACATTATCCTTCTACTCGGAGGTCAATTCAGGTAAGTGAGGAAATATCTGGTATGAAAAAACACACTTCAGAGTCATCCTCTATGCCTTGACCATCTTTGCTTAGTTGCCCAATCATCAAATGGATTTGGTGTTAGAACAGCCATGAATGTTGGTGATAGGCAAGACTGTCTGCCAACTCAATGGGTCAATCCCTCTGAAGAAGAATCTCACTGAGTCCTTAAGTTAACAGCATTTACCATGTTAAAAATTGCAAAGCAAAACACCTACAAACACTTACACTAGGAAAGCACTGTCAAACGCTCTGGGGACATGCTCTCACACTTACTATTACCATACATTACTCATGGCATCTTGCAAGAACCTCCCAATACAGGACAGATTGTGGAGTTCTGAACTGGAATGCCTCCACTACGATTCTATTCCAGTGTTCCATGTTGGATTCCGTCCACTTAGCCCGCACACTACAGGAACGAAGCACGAACCAATCCACTTCTCTAACCCAGGTACAACTCCCAAGATATAACAATGAGTGTGCACATGAACCAGAAAAGGGGGTGGAAGATTATCAGGAGACACCAAGTCAGTTTCCACCCTGATTAAATAGGTTCACAGCTCCCTCCTCCACGCTTCTGCACCTAAACAGACAAAAACATACTTTCTAAATATGTCCAACGTTGCTAAAGCATAGGATCAGATACTGTGATAATCAAGAAACTCCTACCAGTCATCATTGCAGGTTTTGCTTCGTGATATCTTCGGGCAGCATAAAACAAACACCTACTCCAATGCAAAATAAATCCTCTTGTGTCAGGAGAAGAACTGAGCTTAATTTCAATTATTCCACTGGTGTATCTCTTTTTTATCAGGGGAAAAAGAACGCCTTTTGTTTCTGTTTGTGGGAAAAGGGGACAGGATGTAAGGGGCCAGAAAAGCCAGTATCCCTAATGCTCGGACCCGCGGAATGACCAAAAACGTCACTTCCGCACAAAAGAACATGGAAAGGCAAACAAGAATAACACGAAAGGAAACGATACACGCGTTTGTTTCCAAAGCGCAGTATCAAGCTCCGAACTGCAATCGAGGTAAACAAGAATCCTCGAAGGTTTTTAAGCACTAAAGGGGAACAGGAGTCCTTCTATCCGGGATAAGCAAGGAGGGAAGGGGTCTAGCTAACTAACGGGAACGGGAACATACTGGGAGGCGGAGTGAAAATGCTCAGTATAAAAGGGAAAGGAATGAATCCCAAAAGGGTTCTAAAGTCACTCACGAGCCAGTGAGGAAATCAGGAAACAGAATCAGAGAAACAGCAATCTCAGGAACTAAACAACAGGAAACAGGAACCCACACACTATCGATATCAAGCAGTGAAATGAAGGTAGGACAACCCTATATCCCTATCCTGGCCGATCACATGATGTCAATCCATGGTTATAGAAAGAGGACTACACCCAAACCAAACCCTAACAGTACCCTCCCCCCCAATGATCCTCCCCACCAGGCGGGGTTTCAAAGGGTGCCGTCTATGAAACAACCGGAACAAACAAGGAGCATGCACCCCCCCCAGCTGGTTCCCAAGTCCTATCCTTGGGGGCGTATCCCTTCTAGTCCACCAGATAATAAAGATGGCCCCTCCTACGTCTGGAATCAAGAATAGCCTGGACCTCAAACTCATCCTGCCCATCCACTACCGAAGGAGGAGGGGGGGGCAACACCTGAGCAGAAGGTACATAGGGTTTCAACAATGATGTATGGAACACAGGATGGACTTTATATTCCTCCGGCAGTTGGAGCTTAATAGCCACCGGATTGATCACCTGCACCACCGGGAAAGGGCCCACAAATCTATGTTGCAACTTACGGGACCCCTGCATTCTCAAATTGCGGGAAGCCAACCATACTTGCTCCCTCACCTGATAAGAGGGGGCAGGGGCCCGATGCTTATCTGCCTGTACCTTCATAGCAGCCTTCGCCTCCTGCAACTGCTCCCTTGCCACATCCCAGATGTCACTCAACCTTCTACATACATCATCTATGGCTGGCACATGCCCAGTGGGCTGGATAGTTAACGCTCTAGGATGGTACCCCAATGAGCAATAAAAAGGAGTCATACCCAAGGCAGAGTGTAGACTATTGTTATAGGCGAATTCCGCCATAGGAAGAGCAGTCACCCAATCACACGACAACGATGAAACAAGGCACCTCAGGTACTGATCATGGCAGTTAAGGCAGTATCTGGAACAGTCCAGGGAATTGGTGAGTGCTGTCCATGTACTTAACAAATAAACCATTTTAATACTAGATTTGGATCCCAACTCGTGTAATTCTACATAACATGTTTTGGGGATGAGTGTCGCACAAACTCACCCCATGGATGGCACCAGTACGACTGATAGACCATGAATGTGGTGCGACCATTGCAGGCTGGTAAGCACTTATCCGATTTTGGCACATAAAGCTTTCAGTGGCCACTACCACCTACAGAGACATTTATGGATATTTGTCTGCCATAATTTGACTATCACAGGTAGGCATGAAAGAGGACAGTCCATTAACAGTAAGCTCAGGATCAAGACACAGGGCACAAGGAAAGTGGCACCTGCAACACATGCGCTTGTAATGACCTACTTATCTGTATGTTTTGGTGCTTCTGTCAGTCACTAGGCCATTACTTACCACATCCTTTCTCAGGATCCAGAAAGACACCACATTTCACAATACTTACCCAAGAAAGGAATAAACACTGACAACATATAAGACCATTGCCGAGGAGCTCGCAAATAACAAGTCACAACACCTCCCCATCTGAGAGGGTATACAGCAAGTCACAACACCTCCCCATCCGAGAGGGTACACAGCGCATGCTCCTCCTAACAATGTAATTTAGACATCCCTGATGGGAGCCGATTTCCCTCCCATATCAACAATTACCCATTAGAGGAGAATCGCCCATCCCTCTGTAAGTACTATGTAAAAAAGGGTCCCGACCTTCCCTCACAAGGAATGCAAACAAATGATATGCTCTAGGGTTTCTTTATTACATGATAATAGAATGACAAGGAAGAACAACACAGTAAACATTTGTAGCAATCACCAACACATACATATACATAGAACCAGAAAATAAAAGCATAGTTAGATACAATGAGTACACCTGGAACACCTCACCATAATCTTAGGCATCTTGACATCTGAAGAAGGGTCCGTCTCTCTTTCCCTCTCTGGTTGGGTCAGGACTCTCTGTTGCACAAACACGTCTGCACGTCTGCACCGTGATGTATCACCAGACCGCCAAACCACCAGACCAGCATCTCAGCATCTCTCCCTCTCTCTGACCCCCTTTCTCTAATATAGAACTATATCCTCTATCGAAGCTTCTGGAAGAACCCGCCTACATTTCTCACAAGATTCCTGTACCTTTCCACACCAGGCACCCAACAGCAGCTGGCCAAGTATTTTGTTATGGCGCCAATGCAAAGAAGGTGCATTCCTCTTGATAAGAACTGGTCTGCTCTCGTTCACTGCTGGTGAACAACACATGTAATCTCAATATAACCTCTCACCTACAGAGGCTCGGAAGATGGCTGCAGTTTAGAATATGGAGTTGCTCAAGCATAGGCTTCTACTACTTGGAAAGGCAGAATGATATTAGACCACGTCAAAGCCAATAGGCTAAAGTCATAATTCACCTAACTCAAATAACACTATGATCCACTATGGAGCACATGTGTGCACCATCACCAACAACACTGCACCTTGACATCCCATACCTTCTATTCTTTGGCAAGATTATTCTAATGCAAGACCATCCTACATTAAGGCTAAAGTAACATAGCACACTAAAGTCAGTACACACTGGTGGTGATCGAGGGTCATCATAGAGTATCAGACCACTAAAGTGGCTCATTCACTACAGCGCTAAACCCCTGATTCTCAAGAGGAGAGAATGTTACTAGCACATGGAGGCTCGTGGCACAAAGTACCATCTCTCCAAACCTCATGATTCTGTCGAAAACATCACAATAGCAGCAAGTGACAAGAGCGTGAATCCTACTCCACTCCAACTGCTCATTTCAGGCTGCATGCTTCTGTGAACAGCTACTCGCTCCTTTCCTTCATAGATGTTCTCCTCCGTGTGCGGTTAGTTGGGAAACACCCCCTAGGAACTGTTTTGGCGAAAGAACTGGACAGGTCGAAACATATTACAATTGTAGATAGTGGGTTCTCCTTTCATTTTTCTGGCTTATGTTTGCATGGCAAATGCTTGATTTAGATATTAGTGCAATTGATCTCGCATTTGGGACCTTTTATGGATTTCGCTATCCTGCTCATTAGCCTGGGTGCTGAAACATCTACTGTTCTTTAACATGGAGGGAAAGTAAGCATCAATGTGCAGAACACGCCAGGTATGGGAACCCATTGAGAGAAATATTGCGTATCAGCGGAAAATGGTATAGTCCAAACCTCTGTTTTTAATATAAAATCAGGGCCTTCGGTGGTCATATATCACTAAAAATACAAGATCTGAAAAAAGTATGATTGTCTACGGGTGCTCGTGGAATACAAGTTTCTTTGGCCTGGAATCTAGGGAATGCTAAAGTGATTCTGGTATTTTACTGACCTCTGCTGGTCGTTTTCTATCAAGACACTTAAATAGAGGCAGTTGAACAAGCAGAAAGCAATTCTGGTCTTTTACTGGCCTCTACTGGTCATTTTCTATCAAGACAGTTAAATAGAGGCAGTTGAACAGAAAGTCCTTAAGCAAAAGTGGAAGCAGACATGTCCTGGATAAGTCCTGGGGATGATCTCCAGAGCCCATCAAGTACATACAACAGATCTTTCAAACAGTGCAAGCCCTGTCTAGGCTCGACCTAAAAAAGAACAAGTTAACAACTGCACCACATTGCAGAGGCCAGCACATTTCTCTTTAGGAATGCTTGTTTCAAACGTCAAAGTCATCAGATTCTAAAGTAAGAACACAGGAATATTCACAGGTCAAAACAAAGCCTAAATACATTTTTTAACTCAAATTCACTCTTGGCAATATGAAAACTCAAGGTCAGGGCACAATTGGCATTGATGGTGTGAGAATTTCTAAATCGAGGCTATTAAGGGTAAGAAGGACAGGCAGGGTAGTTTGTGAAGTCCTTTTATAAGATGTTGTTCGATGGTTTTCTTCTGGCTTGAAATACCCAGGGCATTTATTTTATATTCTTTCTTCTTTGTGCCCTATCTATGAATCATAATTGATAAACGGCATTGTGTTTCGGATCCAATTAAACTTTTCTGATTAAAAATGATCTGTAAAATCTATCCAGCATGAATATCGCTGTTGTAGTTTCCGCACTAGGTTGGCCTGTGCACTAAAAGATGTAGCCTTAAATATAGCTGCAAAATATTCTAGTTCGGTTCATGAGAAAGCCGTGATAGAATTTGAAGTAAAGTATTTCACCTCATATTAGACATATTTAATTCTATCCTAGTTTTCAGTTCCTATAGCTCTTTTCATAGTGACACAGAGAGTAAATAACTTTTCATGGTGCAGACTGCTTTAACAGGTACTTTTTATTAAGTTAAATTATGAGTAAGCATGGGCGGATTTTGCGAATTGGCAATCCGCGAAATTGCATATTTACGGATTTGCAATCCGCAAAATCCGCGAACTCTCGCGAATGTGCAGATTTTTAATTTTTTTTGTGTTCGCAAGGATTTCTGCCAGTTTGCGAGGATTTTGTACCAGTTCGCAAACGCGAACTTACTTTTCGGGTAGCAACGGTCGCGAACATGTTTCTACATCTGGTTCATCACAGCACCCTCTGTTTCACCACTGCCACCCTCTGTTTCACCACTGCCACCCTCTGGCTCACCCATGCCACCCTCTGGCTCACCCATGCCACCCTCTAGTTCATCACTGTAGATTATGGGTGGAAAAGCACACCTGCCCTGCCTCAACTGACATAAATGAATTAGGGGCTGATTAATGTGTTACTGAATTTGAACTTCCTGGCTGCAACCTGCTTCCTTATCTGTAATTGCTTTCTCTGAGCCTGCTGTGAGGGTCAGAGCAGGGTCATAGAATAGTTGCAAGTAGGCAACTGAACTCTGAAGGGGCCCCTCAGGAAGCACTACAGGGAATGGTTACTAATGATAAGATTGAACTTTTGCACCTGCTGAGTGCTTTCAGTTTTGCAAAAATCCAAATATCCAGCAGCATCCACAAAAAGTAATCCTTCCAGGCAGTACAGGGAATGGTTACTAATGATAAGATTGAACTTTTGCACTTGCTGAGTGCTTCCAGGTCAAGATCCAAATCAAAGTGACCAGCACATGAAGAAAGCACTGAGAGGAGCCTGCTGGACAGGAACAGGAAGTTGGTGACTTTGGGGCACTTCCTTCCTCCCCCCCCAAAATGGACTCCTTGCAAAAAAAAGTGCAGGCAAATGTCAACCTGAGGAGTTATTCTGATAAAAATCATAATTTTCAAGGTTTATGCTGCCTGCTGGTGGATTTCTTGCCCGCCCCATCTACATTTTCGCAAGTGTTTACTCCCGCGAAATTGTATAGTATTCTAGTTGGCAAGTGCGACCAAGCAAAAAAATCCGCTTCGCACGGATTTACGAATTTTCGGTAAGTTCGCGAGAGTTCGCGGATTGAGAATTTACCGAAAATCCGCAAAATCCGCGAGCGGAACGGATTTTATGCCCATGCTTAATTATGAGCAACTATAAGAAGCCCTTTGCACATTATTCACAAGCAGTGCACAGTAGGCAGAGAAAAGCCCCATGGTGTTTCATTATTTTGGCGGATCTTTAAAAAAATACACTCAAATCAGTTTACTGCAGGAACTGTTTATGCATTAGAAGATAATTCATGATTTTACATGAATTTGTTGGTAGCCTTAAATCATTGTCGAAAAAATTCCAACATTGTATGACCTTTTATGTGCTACTATATTGCCTGGGTATATGGAATTAATGGTTTCATTATTTCTATTTCTGACCACTCTCATAACACCATGTAATGTTTCTACTCTGGCTTGCATGCCCCGGTATGTAGATTACTTCCATACAGATATCAAATTTCACAAAATGCACCTTTCCTCCCACTAATACAGTTTTACATATAAATATAAAGTATCGGAATCTTAAGAAGCCCCTGGAACGTCTGAGATCGGATGTCACGCACTGGAGGTCACTACCCCTGACTCTGTTGGGACACGCCTCCCTGTTTAAGATGCTCGCTCTCCCGTGCTTTCTTTATGCCCCGGAAAACGCTCCATACCCGATCCCTGACTCCTATTTCTCTCAAAGCGAAGGGGTGGTGCAGGCATTGCTCTAGGACGGTCTGCCCACAACAATAGCCATAACTAAACTCACCATGGGGTGGTATGAAGGGGGTATAGGTTTGCAAGATTTACGCCTTTACTATCAGGCATCGCAATTGGCACCCATCAACAGATGGGCATTTGGACTTCATGACGACCCCAATTTCCGCACAGACCACTGGCTGATGGGGAAAGGGGGATATTACAGGGCTCTCTACACCAATCATCGTAAACTGCGATTGACAGGCCCCACGGCCCATACGGTTGAGGTGTGGCACACGGTACAGCATAAGTTGGGGTGGCATAACTGCGTCACAAAGGCTACTCCGCTGTGGGAGCCAGATCTCTTGGGACACCTTAGTACATGCCAGAGATTCGACAAGTGGGACATGACCGGGATTTTCAGGATTGGGGACCTTTGGGTCAAGGGCAAGAAAGCCACGTTCACAGACCTACCAGGAAATACAACCTTGCCCCCACGGAGACCTTTAGATATCTACAAGTCAGCCCGTGATTGCCTCAGCCCTCCCCCGAGATTGCCCCCTTCCAGACTCCTCCCCCCTGGAGGATCGACAATTACTAGATCCCATGGACCGCAAAACGAAATCCCTTCCCTATAAAAAATTTGTGAATAACCGGATGGACCCGATGCTGAAACTGAGTGAGCTGGGAGCGTGACCTGGGTGCGATGGAAGAGGATGATTGGAGGGAGGCACTCGCCTCCCCCAGGGAGGTGGCGATTCCACTGAGACTCTGATCGATCCAGGTAAAGTTACTCTACAGGGTACTACTTTGATGCTCCACTGTTGTTTCGGTTGGGTAGGAGGATGGACGCACTGTGTCTACGACACTGCAACCAGACCGGCACTTCCACACAGTCTGGGACTGCCCCCACATTCAAATCTATTGCACGGATCTCACTTGGCAAATGTCCAGGCCCTGTAGCAAATCCATCCTCCCCTCTCTCCCCCCTCCCTGCCCCCCTCCATCCCCCCCTCCATCCCCTACTCCCCCCCTCCCCCTGGGCGACCGATATGGACTATGCTATGGTGGCTGAAAAGACAGTGTTCAAGGGGCGTGGATGCCCCAAAAAGTGGGACAGTAAATGGGGGAAGTGGAACAAATATAGGGGCGACATATGTATTTCTCCCACGGTGGAACTGCAGAGGGAGAGGCGGACAATACTGAATCTACGGGATGGGACAGGAGGAATCTTATCACCGGGTGGCCGACATTAGAGCTCTGCGGGATGGAAGGAGCACACCGATTCCCTATGGTTTCTTTCGGCTGTTAAGCTGTTTTCTATGGTCAAGGTGGCTTGGTACCACACAAAATAATGTGTTAAGTATCCTCTGACTTTGTATAACTGATGGATTGTCAATTCGAATTCATTTTTGCTTTGCCACTGATGACTGTAATGCCTGAAAGTTTGCTGTTTATAATCAATAAAATTGTTCTAAAACAAAATAAATATAAAGTATGCAGTTTTATTAAGTATATTTGGAATGTGTTTCAAACGTTCCTGTAAATTACTATCTAGGCATACCGCTAATGGTACAAATACGAAGGTGTTACTAAAAAAAACAAAAAAAGATGGTTCCTCAGCAGATTTTGTGAATCGTGTTTTTCATGGCAGAAAATGGAGTGCAGGTGTTGAGTGACTCAGAGTCAAATTCAGATCGAAGTGCCCAACTCAGACACCACCATGTAGACTTACTCAATACCATATGGGCCTGGTCAGCTCGTTTCAACAGTTTGTGTTAAACAAGTCTTCCCAGCTACAACTAAAGAACCTACATTTTCAAGGAGTATGTTTATTAGTTAATATCGATGTTGGCTGGTAATCTAGTAAATACTATTTCTTCACAATCATCTTTGTAATTTGTTGTAAATACATACTTCGCTTTATATGGCTTCTTGGTTTCTTTAGTCCTTTCTTTGTGTTTCTATCTTCTTACCTAGCTGTGTTCTATCTGGTGTGTTAGGATTCTAGCCCTGGCAGTTGGTCTAGTCAGCTGTGAGGTTTTGTGCTCTGCTGTTTATCTTATCTTGTAACTTAATAAATCCAACTTATCTACTGGAAGACGTGTCCTGCTGCCTATTTACAACAATTTTGGCGACGAGGGTGGGATGAGTAAACAACTGCCAACTGTCTCAAGCAGAAACTGTAGAAACTCTTGCCACAAAAGAATCAGACTCAAAGAAATGTAAGCTGAAAACAATTAGCCCAGCGGTTTTGAAGTAAATCGGCTACAAGAATTAATTTGTTCACAGCACTCTTCATATTATTCCTTTCAACTGTGAATATGATGCTGTTTTCCCTGTTCTTATGGGCTCGTGTTCGCTTACCGTTTTCAAGGTGAGAGCTCCTTCACCCTCGCAGTCATCTCTTCACTGATGACGTTATAGAATCTCCAGCTGCCTTGGTGGAAATTCAGTGCGCTCACAGCGCGGCGGCAACAGCAGACAGCGTCAGAGGGTTTCAACCTCTGACCCGAGACGTAACTGCGCTATGGCACGCAACGACAATCGGACATTTTGTTTTTGGTTCCCAAGGCTACCACGGAGTGAAACCGAAGATTGACTAGAGGTTAAAGTCACCGGCGTCAGTCACCGGCTGTCACAAGCAGTTTAATGGGAGTGTCGTTCCTGTAAGTAAATGCTGTTTGGATGTTTGCATTATAGGCTGTACTTCAAAGGAATTCGGTCTGTTCAATTTTTTTGAAAAGTTGCCTTCTTTCAAGGTTGAGTTGGCGAGGAGATCGCAAACCTAATATTTTAAAACCAAAAACCTTCTTATCTAATTCAAGTTACGTTTCTGTCATCATTGTTTTAAACCTGTTACAGCGTCACACTTATCCCCATACTGCCATCTAGAGGAACTGTAAAGAAACGCATCCAGGAGCTCGTTTATTATAAAATATGTAATTTGGAATGTATTGTGGAGAAATTGCACAATAGTCATGTCACTCACAACTTGTTTCTACAAGTACTTTCTTTATGACGGTGTAGTGTACATGGCAATGAGGTTTTAACTGAATACAGCAATAGTTTTTAATTGAATTGACCGTCTGCATAACACTCAAGGACAGTGACTACGATTTCAGAACTAGTGGAGTGCAATACTGGCAATTAGTCTTATGTGTTTGAGGTGAAGAAGAGATGTTTCTGTGCAGAACTAGCTTCTAATTGGGAGAGGTCAAGGAAGTCCGACCGGAGCGGGACAAAGGTCCCATAACCAGGAGGGGACAGTGGTCTCATGTGGAAGTGGACTAACGCTCCAGTGCCACAGTAAATCTGAATGGAGACTCCTGTGGGTTAAGGGGACATATGTTTTAGGAAAACAGTGAGACGACAAAGCAAATTCCAGGACCTGCTGAACCAAGAGATGGGTGAGGACAGAAAATGCCCTTGGACTGGAAGGGAACAAAGTAAATTCAAGGACCCGTTGAACCAAGAGATGAGTGGGGACATAAAAATGCCCCTGGACTGGTAGGGAACAAAGGAAATTCCAGGACCCGCTGAACCAAGAGATGGGTGGGGACAGAAAATGCCCCTGGACTGGAAGGGAACAAAGTATATTCCAGGACCCGCTAAACCAAGAGATGGGTGGGGACAGAAGAATGTCTCTGGACTGGAAGGGGACAAAAGTTCCAGATTTACGACCGGGAGAGGACTAAGGATGTCCCAGGACCGGAGGAGGAGTACCAGGAGTGGACAGATGACGTCCCAGGACCGGTGGAGGACAAAACTCCCACAACCTGTACCGGGAGAGGATGAAGAGAGTCCCAAGTCCGGTAGGGTTCACGAACGTGGTTCGTGAAGGACTAGAGCTTGAAAAATGAAATTTAAAGAGATTTCGGAAGCCTAAAAACAATCTGAGGCTCTTACCCCGAAGAAAAGACCCAGAACCTAGACACCTGGTTCAGAACTAACTTTTGGACTGAAAGAAGTCAAAATCCAAATTTTCTTTGGGAGTATTCTTCCAGAACTTATACCTTCTAAATAGCGAATATCTGCGATGGACAATTATTGTAGGAGAAAGTGAACCCTCTATTTCTGTTTTTGGTGGCCACAATGATGGAGTGTAGAGAGTGAACTGGCTCTTCGTTTTTGTCAATTGAAGGGGGAAGGTGGTCATAGTGATTTTCATCTTATTTCACTTCTTGATCCTGATTCTTTTCTCCCTGTTCTGGAAGTTCATGTGGTCTTTGACCTCCTAAGTGTTATGTGTTTCCTTCTTTGTGTTTCTCCATGCTTTAACTCCTACTAGGTGTTTGAGTCTTTCATTTGTGTTTTGTTTGTAAGGGGGAGGATGTGTTGTAAATTCTTACTTAGCTTTATATAGCTTCTTGGTTTCTTTAGTCCTTTCTTTGTGTTTCTATCTTCTTACCTAGCTGTGTTCTATCTGGTGTGTTTGGATTCTAGCCCTGGCAGTTGGTCTGGTCAGCTGTGAGGTTTTGTGCTCTGCTGTTTATCTTATCTTGTAACTTAATAAATCCAACTTATCTACTGGAAGACGTGTCCTGCTACCTACTTACAACATAATTCCAAACACCATTGAATAAATTACATTTTCCATAGATAGAGCACAATCTCTTTATTTTGTGTTCATACTCTTTCAGGAGCTATGTACTCTATATCTGTCCAATACATCCTGAGTCGCTGGCATAGCCTGTGACCTTTTTGATAAATGGGATATTCTTACCATTTCACTACGTGCTTATTTAGGGAACAATGGATATTCTATAAAAGTGGAACATGGTGTCCACAACCAAGAGTACCCTCACAGGTTAATGCAGGAATGTGCAATGTTGTGTGGTCTAGCTTTGGGAGCCAGTCACTTAGTTCCCCAGAATCAGATTCATTGAGACATCCATTTCCTTTCTGAAAGTTGAAAGACTAGTACTTGAAAATTATTAGAAGTATAAAAAAAACTTCTATATAAGAAATTAGATGAATCTATACACTCTGTGAGAACCATAGTAGATAGTTACTAGTGGCAAAGGGATAGTCAAAGATAAAAGCAGCGCCTGAGCCACTTTGAAGCTCAATGGGAAAAACATATTAATGCATTATAAAGGCAATAGATACAGGTACCACAGGGGTAAACTTATAACCCTACGCTCAAACATCAATATGACCTCTTTGGCAGTCCTAATCCAGTGCTTTGGGTTTAAAGTATTTTTGTATACTGATGACACACAACTGATAGTCTCATTGGCTAACAACAACTATTTTTGCCAGCAAACTTTCAGACAATGTCTTACATTTATATCATTATGGATGGATGAAAACCACATAAAATTGAGCAGGGGCAATACTGAATTACTGATATTTGGAAAAAAATACACAATTTTTGAAACACCTCTGTTGGCTGTCTGAACTCAGACCACCCTCCATTTCCTGTAAAGATACTTAGGAACCTTGGTGTTAAATTTGATAATCCGCTCTCCTTTAAACATCAGATTCTTACTGTCACATCAAACTATTTGTAGGTTATTAAAAAAAACTGTTCAAAGGGATTTAGATTTTCTTCCTCTTAGGGCTAGGAAAGCTGTGATCCTGGCTCCTATTACCTCCAGGCCAAATTACTCCAATTAATTCCACCTAGGCCTTCCTAAAAAAGCAAATAAACTGGTACAGAGCTATCTTCTGGCTACCTATAGAAAAATTACATTAATTCAAGGTTCTAAAAAAAATCCACATAGCCGTTTACATTTCTGGTCCATACGGTTTTCAAAAATTGTTTAAGTTCCACTCACCTGCGAGAGCATGGGATCCTCCAATACTTTTCTTATTCACCCTCCCAAGTTCCATGCAAACCAGAGAGGATAGCGTGCTGCAGCTGTTGCAAGAATATACCATACTTTGTGCTACAGCTGACCACACATGATTCCTAAAACAGCCTTAGAATTTTGCTTCCTTCAACACCTAATTTTTAATGTCTTCTGTATCATTTACCAGTTCAGGGGTATACGCCCTTCCGGCTTGCTTTTCAAGATTATAGCGCCTTTAAGTTCTCTGAGCACTACTCTAAAATTCAAGGTAGACACACGGGTCGCTTAAAAACATTATAATAGACTGAACAGCCAGAGAAGTTAATTATCAAAGTGATATAGATTATGGAACTAATCGGAACATGTAAAAATTCAAGAGCTCCAGGGCTAAAAGGCTTACTCATTGCCTTATTAAATATACATCATATTTTGTGCTAAGTTATTGTACCAATTATTTTCTGAAGTTACTACTATACAGTGTGCATCAACTAAGGTAGCAACCTTGTTTCAATATATTTACAAGCTATTAATATCTCACCGACAATGTATTGCACATTTGCGTAACACGTTCCGAGCTCGCGTCGGCCATTGGCCGAAGCGAGCTCTACCTCCCTGGTGCTGAGCACGTCAACGGCCGACACAGCTCCGCCCACTCCGTCGAACACCTGCACCGCAGTGAAAGTTTTGCCGCGGTAAACGGGTTAACTAGATTGTGAAGGGAAAGTTTATGCAAAACTAGAATCCAGGCCGTAAAATTACTTGTAACAAAACAACCAGGTTCTCGTATGCAGACCTTATAATGTGGATAGTTCTTTACCAGTTAGTACAAAAAAGTAGTATGCCATTTTACCACTAACAAAGGATAAATGGGACTAGGCTATATACCAAACTACACATTTTTAGTTATTATGATGGACTTCTTAAAGGTCAAAGGATAACTAGTCCATAAGAAACAAACCCTGACAGAATCCGAATATTGTTCCAAGAGATTGTAAAATTGTTGAGTTTGTAGTGTAACACCTGTTCACTGCCCCTGTCTAATCCAATA
Organism: Lissotriton helveticus; assembly: GCF_964261635.1. Taxonomy (NCBI): domain Eukaryota; kingdom Metazoa; phylum Chordata; class Amphibia; order Caudata; family Salamandridae; genus Lissotriton; species Lissotriton helveticus. The sequence continues at coordinate 597,519,162 of NC_136057.1, read as the reverse complement.
GTAACCTAAGGAGGAGTCAGGATGATCACAAAGTGAGCTTGCAGTATTTGATCAAAACTGAATTAAGAAGAAATATCTCCAAATTCTAAAGTCTCAATTTGTGCGCACTCCAGTGCATGTTAAGTCATGTGGCTCTTGCATGGGTATAAGCATTTACCAGCCAATACAGGCAATCTCTTTAGAGGTATTTCAGAAAGTGGATTATTAGTTGAAGAGGATGAGTATCTACCACAAATAACCACAATGCTTATCAGAGTGAGCCCTTAAAGTCACTAACTTAACCTGAGATCAACCCTCTGGTAAAGATGGTGCACAGCAGACAGGCTAAACAGGGAGGCAATGTGTAAGGTATTTATTTATGCATTACAAAAAAGAATAGTAAAGTAAAAACACAAGGAAAATACCATCTCAAAATTAATAAAGTACATTTTACTAAATAAAATGAAACCAAAAAGCAAAAATTCCAATACGGAATTTCGGAGCATAGTCATCTCGTTTCACTTAACTGTCTTAACTAGGTACAAGTTACGGCAGACTGTGAGAGGGTGTAGGCTGGATACAGAAATCAGGTTAGATCGGGTCATAGGCTTTTACCTTCAGACAGTCTATGAAATGGAAGTCAAAAATCCTTAGCCTTCTCCTGCCTTCTTCTGCCTTCTTCTGTGTCCTGCCCCTCACTAGCCCTACTCTCTGGCCCTTCGGCGTGACTTCCTTTTTACCCAGGATCTACTTAATGGCAGCAACTGCACAATTGCATATTGGGTGCTCTACTGGCATGCTGAAACAATGCCAAATGCAAGTCAGTCTGTGGCAGTCCAAGACTGGACCATGCTCAGTGACCTACATCCTCCCACCTGCAAGCATTCAACACCAAAATGCTTCCTGTGTGTCCTACTGCAAACAATAGCACAGTACCCCCCCTCTGCCTAACTCCAAGATGGTGTAACCTTTCTTCCCTTGTTCAAAGCCTGTGTGCCCACTCCATATGTATGGCCAGGCAAATGTGAACCGCCTCCTCTCTGGTCCCTCTAAACCAGTTCTGGGGGCAGCTCCTTTTCACTTGGATTGGAACCTGCCTGACTTACAGGGCAAAAGAGGGCCCTAGCCAGCTGTCAGTTAATATTTACCTGTGGCAGGAAAGCCTCTTTGAAATTAAGCAGGTCTTGGGCACAGCCTAGATGGTCTCCCGGCCAGAGGAACAGAGTATTTCCCCACAGGCCTCCGTTTCAGCTCTGAAAGCAAATTCACACTTCATAAAGGGACTTGTGTGCTTCTGGGTGGCAGTGGGAAGCTCATGCAAATGGGCTTCTCAATACTTTAGGCAGGACAAAGGTGACTTTCCAAAACTCTTGTTGCTAAAATATTCATTACAAATCTGACTTTACCAGAGATATGGACTTGTTATAAATATTTTTAAAAGTTCAAAAATGTACTTGTAGCTGTGTCCTAAGTGGAGGTAACATTATAAAGTGTTATATTATATCTAGGCTGTCCGGTTTTAGGTTTAAACCTATAATAACTGATAAAACCCCACTGAAAGGGAAATAGCCCTCACCAGTGTAAACATATAAACACTGTAAAAACATCTTTACAACCACAAACTAAATGTAATTCAAAGAAAGGAAGACCGGTGAAAAAGTCATTTTATTTCTTCTTGAAGGGGCCAATACAATGTAACTTTGTTATACAAGCTAGCAGCAAGAAGGACTGAGCTAACATTATTCTGCTTGAGGTTTGTTGTTTAGGGATGTCACTAAAATATGGTTTCTTCTTCCTTTTGCTTTTTTCAGTTATGTGGTCTTTGGTCTAAAGATGCAGGGTTTAGACACATGTTTTAGGTCTTGTTTAGTTATTTTATAAACTGTAGAGAATCAGGATTCTTTCACTGATAGGTAAAATGGCTAGTTTCATTAGCATCTTTCCCAATATTTGCCATCATATTAACCCACAGAGAATGGGTAAAAGCCCTTGATACATCAGCCCCCAGTTTCTATTAAGTCAGTATTGAAAGTAGGTGAATTTCTCACATCTCAGGCTTTAAACATTCAATGCAAGGTATAGAGACAAGTATATGTGAAAAGAGTGCTATCACCAAGCATCTGGAATAGGGGTGAAAACATGACAACAGCCTTTTGGAAAACATGGAACGCAGTGTCACTGGGAATGCTGCTGCAAAAATGTTCTTTCCAAGTTCAACAAAGATTGGAGTGATATTGTTTGTATTTGCAGTGATTCAGCTATGTATATGAAAAAGTTGTGTGTTGATGTTGGCCAGTCAATTCAATTCAAAACTAGCTTTATTCGGTTGAAAGAAACAACCATAAAAGCACACAAATTATACATAACAGACTAAAAACAGTTCATTATCAAAATGGAAACATGTGCATCCAGATTCATACGAGAGAGCGTACATTGTAGTACTGCTCTTACTGGGTACCATTGTTAAAAACAGTTGGAGTGAAAGTGCATAGGTGTGGCATAATTCATCTTCTCGTGTAAACAATTTGACATTAGCAGCTGTTAGGGACAGTAGACATTGTCATTGTTAGAATAGTAAATACATTATAAGTTTACCCTATTAACAGATAAAAGCTAATAAAAACAGGCACAATCCCAGTATAATAGGCCTCCAATTTTGCTGTGATATAATTACATAATTAGAAACTGAATAATATATACAATATAAAGTGCAAAGTGCATTGGCCATCCTGTCCACCTCTGTCTTTATAACAATTTAAAAAGAAAGCAAAGTTCATTTAAACACCATACTCTTTCTGGCCTTGATTGAGCTGAGGATACATTATTAGAAACCGAGTAATGTATACGATGTAAAGTGCAAAGTGCATTGGGCAACCTGTCCACCTCTGGCTTTATGACAATTTAAAAAGAAAAAGAAATACATTAAGACACCATACTCGTTCTGGCCTTGATTGAGCTGAGGATAAATGTAGCAGCAAAGAAACAAATCCCCGGTTCTTCCATGGCAAGTAATAGTGACATAGCAGCTTTTATAGTTTTGACCCCATATTTTTGAAAAAGTGGTTTGAGGAACGCAATTCTAAAAGGCAAAAACAAGTCACATAAAAGTAGGAAGTGCATGGTACTCTGCTTTGAAGTCCCATCACAGGGACATAGGGAGGACGGATGCTTTTTCATTATTGGGAACGCAACCAAATGGTGCACTAAACCTAGCCTCATTTTGATCAGGACAAAACGGTGGGAAGATCTCGTAACAAAGGAAAGGTACCCTTGAAAACCAGACGTATCAGTGTCCATATGGTAAAACTGATACGTGTTCTGTTTCCTAACTATTACCTTCCTCTTTTCAATCCTGTGGGATAAAAAAGTTCTTTTCAGCTCCTGTTTAGACAATGGTGGTAAATCGTTAAGGTTTCCCAAAATCGAACTGTCAAATATGTCACCGTAGGATTTAATTAAATAGCTATGCCAGGGTATCTTTGTACCATTGTCCAATCTCAGACAATCATTAATAATGACCTTTGTAAAAGAGGTTTCCTCCTTAGACCATATTAGTCTCCAAAGCTGCAGTGGTCTCATGGCAATTAAGTCCGTCAAATAATTAAGACTAACTTCGCTGTGTACAAGTTCCGTGGATGCTGAGGCTGGGAGACATAAGAGCTTCTTTAAAAAAATATTCTCTTCCGATTGTAGATTAGCACAAGGTTGGTGGCCCCAAATACCCACCCCATAAAGTGCGACCGATGTGCATCTGGGTTTATAAATGTCGATCATGTCTTTAATCCACCGTTCCCCTAAATTAAAAGCAAATTTAAAAACAAAGGTTTATACTCTTTTTGAGTTTGACCTTAACATTTGACCTCTCATAATTCCATTCCCCATCTGACGAAAAGGAAATACCTAGGTAACAAAAGGTCTTCACATTCTGTATCTTGTTACCCTCGATGGAGAATGGTTTCAGACTTTTAAATTTAGGGCCACACACCATTGTGAAGGTTATGGTCTTGTTTATCAACAGCAGCCTCTCGTTGATAAAGGCAGCAAACCCATCAATTAACTTCTGGAGGCCCACCGGTGTTCTTGAAAGCAGCACGACATCGTCTGCATAGAGCAGAACTGGTGCCACCTTGCCCTCCTGTGTTGACCAGTCAAAATCGATACTTGAGCTGAAGTGCTTCCCTGTAAGAACTCCTTGACACTTGTTAGAAGGTTTTCTGAAAGTCTGTACAATCTTCAGAGTTAATAAAGAATGCTATTGACTTTTTAGACCATTCTGGTGCACTGTTTTGTTATGCACAGGAACTAGAACGCAAATATTTCACATTTTGTGCTTTGTATGGCATCAAAGAGAGTCCTCCTAACTGTATCACTTAGCGGATGGTTCTCAGTCCAAGAGGCTGGGAATGCTATATTATTCATGCGGCAACCGTTTACAGAATGTTTGCTGAGTGATGATGCCAAAGGCAAGAAATGGGAGGATCTTTGGTCGCATATTGATAGTGATGTGAAAAAAAGTACGCTCTACTGCATTCTTAGATTTTTACAGGAAAACATAACTGCTGTGGTGGACATCATAAAAAAAACTAGAGTCTGAAAACAACCTTGTCTGGCAAGTGTTTAGCATAATTGGTGTTGATGTGAATCATCTCCTTGAGAGTAGACTGGGCGACACCTTTAGTGACTTTGGCACTGTAACATGTTTCATTTTAGAGTGCTTGCCACTTGGTAAGCAAAGCAACATTGAAGAACAATTCAGAAACTTATTTTCCAATGTATGAGAAATGTGTGCAATGATGCATAGAAATGTCCCTTCACCAACCATGGCATTTGAAGTCAAGGAAACCTCACTGTAGTACTCTATACAAGTTCTAGATTCTTTCCGTAAAGGGGAACCTTCGCCATAGTTTCAAAAGTGATGCTTCATTTTTTTACAGCTTCAGTAACTCTGAGGGCATAAGCACCCAGTTCAACGCAAATGTTGCCAAACCTGCCCAGAGAATTGCAATCTTCAAGTGCACCAGTATTGGTATGGTAAGCTATGTTAGTGGCCAGAGTTAGTAAATTGTGTACTGGTTGTTTTGGTATTGACTGTCTCAAGTACCAATGTTGAGAGTGCCTTTTCACAGAAGAAAGTTTGCTTGGGATGGAAAGAGCAAGCCCACATGACAAAACACTCACTAAAGAAGTATTTTATGGTGTACTACAATAAGTTTGATTTTCAGAAACGTATTTGGACCTCATATATACTGTATGTACACTGTCTATATGCCATGCACTATCAGTGCAGAAAGCAAGCAATAATAAAAGCAAAATGTTCCATAAACACCGGAAAAACACCGTTTCTGTTGTTTTTAATGGCGTGAAAATGTGTAACCACTGATAACCACTGTTTATCCAAGGTATTGAAATCACTGAAAAAACCCCACCAGAATTGACCAAAAATAGAAACTGAAAACAGGAAAGCCTAATTATATCCCATACTTTCCTATGAAACAGCTAACCCTGCTAGAGTGAAAATAACTTTTGGGGCCTTATCAATGTAAGGACCTGTTTACCATTAAACATTTACATGTCTTATATTTACATTCCGTGCTCCCTGCCTTATGGGCGACTTAATAAAAGAGGGTTAAGGCCTGTCAAAAGGGGTCATTTTGGCATAGCGAATTTGTAGTTTTAAAACTGCACAAACAGGCTACTGTGGTAGACATGTTTGTACTGTCACTCTACTGGGTAGCACAATGAATGACATAGTCACTAGTGAGTGACATTTAACTTTATATTGTAGATAAGTTAAATACAAAACAACAATGGGAGAGGTAGGGAGATTCAAGGACACTCTCTCAGTCCCCGGTTAAATCCAAATAAACAAAAAAAGAGAGGTCAAATCAAACTCAAATATGCCACAGAGACGGAGTAAGGTAAGAATCACACACCCACTTTGGGTGGAAAGGAAAGCCCTCACACACTGACCTAGTCAGTGTCATGCTTCATCATCGGGCCCCACCAAAGAGGCCGAGTGCCTCTTCGGTGTGCTACGACGCCAGAAAGACTGCAGAGCTGGTTGTGTGAGGAGGGCGTATTGTGAGGAAAAATTAGATTAAATTAAGAGTGCCAAAAAAGGGTATCAATACAAAAAGTTTAATGTGTGATCCCTAAGGCACATGTGGGAAGTATTATGTGTCTGAATTTAGATGCCAAGGTTTTAGGATTGGTTAAATTCAGAAATACTTATATCAGTCAACATGTTTCTGCCATACTAGTGGTTCAAGTTTACCAAGGCATTCATCAGGACTAAACCCCGGCGGTATGGACTCTCTAATCGTCCACCCTACCCTGGGACGTGAAAGTGAAAATATAAAAAAGGTGAAAAAGTGCTAAAAATAGAAGAGCGAATTGCTCATTCTAAAAAATGCTCCAAATTGTGGAGTATCTCAGCACCTGTGAAGCGAATTAAACAAACAAACACACACGGACATACACATAATTAATATAAGCCATTGCGTTTGATCATGGTGCTCCATGGTTTGTGGCATACATCGTGTTCCCAAAGTAAACACTAGTTTTAACACCATCCAAGTAACCCTGTAGGGATGATATCGTTAACTCTGGGAAGTGATGTGCTAGGGGTGTATTTAAAACTAAAGTAAATAAGAAATGGGGTTAAAAACACGGAATGTATACTCCTTATGAAGGGATCAATGGACCAAAGGTCTGTGACCCCTTAGAATGGTAATTCAGATTAATATCTCACTTTAAAACAGGGCGCTACTTGCACCATGGGTCTCGGGAGGGGGATTGCAGCGTGCCTGGCACATCCTGTAAGAAAGAGAGGTCTCAATGCAACCTACGTGAAAGGTTAAAGACTTAGCTTATTTTTCTAGAATGACAGCGGTCCAGGCGCCGAAATGCACTCACGCCTACAACGCTCGCAATCCGCTGTAAACCTGCAGATCGCCTCAATACCGGACCCCGACGGTGTGGAGCGGGGCCGGTGACTGGGTATAAGACTGCTTGTGCTGCACGCCGCACTCTTCTGGGTGGGCGCGTCCAGACCAAACAGAGGCTTGGAACGCACCCGCCCCGTGTGGAGAGGTGCGGCCATAACTTGCAAGCGAGGCTTGGAATGAGAAGCCAATCGGGAGACTGACCGGCGTGAAAGCCGGTATCAAACTATAGAGTTAATTTTCAAGCCTAGTTCCTGCAGTATGCCTCGTTCTTAGAAAGCGGTTTTAGCGTGGAATGGTGCTTTGATATTGGAGGTGCAAAGTAATAAGCACAAAAGCAAAAAGAGTTCAGAATGGTTAACTCCTTTGCCTTGTTCATTGCTATTTCTGAGAAGTGGAGCACCTAGAATGGAAGGGCACCAATAGGGGAGAGGCACACAGGTGGCCAAAGGTACATAGATAGGTAATCAAGGGATCTAATCCACAGGATGGTAATGTTGGAATGACCATTCAGTGAAAAATGTATGGATAGGTCATCCAGATTGCTGAGCATATAGATAATTATAGGACACACAGCAATAACCTAAAAAAGACATAGCCATAACCTAGAAAAATAATAAATAAATAGGTTATTCCAGTGTGGGTCAGGAGGTATACAGTTCAGGATAACACAGTGTTCCACAGGATGTCATCTTTAAGGCCGTTGGTATTTGTGCCCAAGTGATACACCCAGGGCTGTTCTTTTTAAAAAAAGTCTGCTCGTTATATTAGTTGTGCCTTTGACTACCTCAATTATAGTCCACCTCATGTCGTTTGGTGTATGGTTACTATCCAGAAAGTGACGGCTCTGCTTGGTCGTCACTTTTTTACACCTGCCATTGCTCCGGTGCTCACAAATACGCTGTTTGACCTTGCGTGTGGTCATGCCTACGTAGCGAAGCTGACACGGACAGGTGATCAGATAGACCACATTTATTGTGTTACAGTTTGTGTGTTCTCTCTGTGTCCATATTCTCCCTGCCTCCAGTGACAGTGTTTTCGTAGCTTCTGTTAGATGACAGACGCTGCAGTCGGAGCAAGGGTAATGTCCGGTGATACTTGGCATGCCCCATGCTGCAGTTACTGTGGGCATAACGTGAGGTGGTTTTTCTTTTGGCCGGGTGTGGACCAAGGCATCTTTCAGGCTTTTTAAAGGAGAATAGGGGTTTCTCCCAATTCTCTTTGCAGGATGTTAAAATGTTCCAATGCTTATTGATAGTTTTTTTCATCAGATTGGACAGGCTGTTGTATGTGGTTACACATGTAAGAGGTATTGATTCGGGGTTCCTGATCTTTTCTTCCAAAAGCGCTTCTCTGGGTTGGTTTCTTGCTCTCTTGAATCCTTTTGTCAGGATTGGTACCGGGTAGCCTCTATCTATGAGTTTATCTGTAAGACCAGAGGACTGTTCTTTAAAATCTGATAGAGTGCTACAGTTTCTCCTTAATCTAAGGTATTGTCCGTAAGGAAGATTCTCTTTGAGAGGGCGAGGGTGGAAGCTGCTGAACTCCAGAAGGTTATTTTTAGCTGTGGGCTTATGATGAGTTTTGGTTGTAAGTCCAGTTCCATTCACCGAGATCACCACGTCGAGGAAGATAATGTCTGTTTTACTTTTGGTGTTGGTGAACCTCAGGTTTTGATCTAGGGTATTAATCCATACCAGAAAGGTTTCAAGGTCACTAGCACTCCCTGACCAAAGGAGCAAGATGTCGTCTATGTAGCGCTTCCATAGAAGCATTGACGACGAAAAAACTGCGGCTGGTGGCAGAATGTATTTGGCCTCGAAATCTGCTACATAGAGCCCAGCTACACTCGGAGCAAACATACTGCCCATCGATGTTCCTGAGCATTGGAGAAATAATTTGTCTTTGAAAGAGAAGAAGTTTTCTTTAAGGGCTATGGTAGCACACTCAATGATGAAAGCTTTGGGTGTCTGGTAATCCCATTCGATGGAATCCAGAGATTCTTCCAGGACTTTCATGGTATCGTCCTGGGGGATACTAGTGTAGAGGCTTTCTACATCAAGAGTTACTAGGGTAACCGAGTTCTCTGTGAACGTTACCTCTGATAGTAGTCGTAAGAGGCTCTTAGTATCTTTTAGGTAAGTAGGAGTTGATTGTACTAGGGGTTTTAAGAAAAAGTCACAGAACTGTGACAGAGGTTCCAGTACAGATCCAATGCCTGACACAATGGGACGTCCGGGAGGTGGAAACCGGTTCTTATGCATCTTGGGCAATGTATAGAAGTATGGTATGACATTGCTGGTGTTATTCAGAAAGGCTGCTTCGTTTTTAGACAGGTGCCCTTGTTCCTCTGCTTGTTGAACAAGGGTCGGGATCTTACTGGTAAGGTCTGCAGTGGGGTCTGTTGTCAGTGGGGTGTAGTTTCTAACGTCCCCAAGCAAATCATTACAAGTTTTCTCGTAGTCTGTGGTGTCTTGAATGACAATGCCTCCACCTTTGTCCGCCGGTTTGATTGTTATTGAGGTGTCACTCTGCAGTTGTTGTAGCGCTTGGTTTTCAGCGGTGCTGAAATTACCAAATGTCTTAGGGTTCTGGGAGGATTCCAGATCTTTAAATACAGCCTGCTCAAAGGCGGTGATAGCCGCAGGCACGGTGTGAGGGGTAGGGGTGAAAGTAGAATTAGGTCTAAATCCTGTGTCACCCTTCCTGGTTGCTTCTGTCGAGTCTGCTTTACCTTCAAAGAAAGCTTTTAATTTTAATTTCCGAAAGAAACTGGCAAGTTCGCAGTGTAACTTGAACTTGTCGGGTCTCGTTGTCGGAACAAAGCCTAGGCCTTTTTCGAGTATTTGAGTTTCAGTAGGAGTTAGTACCCTTGCAGATAGGTTAGTAACTAGGCTCATACCCCGCTCGTTCCTGGCTGTTGGTTGCTGCGAGTGTGATTCGCTACCGAGTCGTCCTCTTCCCAGGATACTCTGTTGTTGCCTCTCCTCTTGCCTCTGCCCCTCCGGCCGCTCTCTAAAAAAGGCTGTCTATACTGATTTAGAAAATTTGCAGGGGGCATGAAGCCCGGATTCCAACCCATGAAGGGGTATTGTGGCGGTTGAAAAGGATAGGGGGAGGGCCCATCATCATTTGTGGTTGGTGCCATTGTTGATGCTGGCCCTGAATGCCTTGCCTTCCCCTGTTATTCCTGTTGCCACGGTTCCCTCTTGCCTTTGTTTGTTTGAATGAGCTATTACTTGACCCACTGCTGTTGGAGGAGTCATCGTCTGAATAATCAGATTTACTTGTATTGCGTCCTGGTGGAGCGAAGGTTGCTGCAGAGTAAGGATACACCTTTTCAAAGACAAATTTCTTTTGATCTTTTTGGAGTTTGGTTGCTTTTGACTACGTCAGGTTGTCTTTGTACTCATTAAGTTCTTTATTGAGTTCATCCAACCGTTTCTTATATCCAGTATTGGTGGTCTTAAAATGGGACTCGGTCTCTCTGATTTCCACCATTAGTGCCTCAAAGTCTGAGTGCTGTTTTTATTATTAAGACCAACCAGTCGCGCGTGCAATGCCACGCGATCATGGCCCAGTCTTTTCTAAAAGTAGCATCGTTAAGAAAGATGCGGGGGCATTTGTAACCAGTAAGCCTTTGGGCGCGGTATTGGATATGAGGTATTGCTTAAGAATAGTACGAATGTGCTCTCTCTTTTTCTCAGTTAGGTTCTCCCATTCAGTGGTGTTGGCTATTGCTTGCAATATGTGAGGATCTGCAAAAAGTGCAGAGTCCGATATTAATTCCTCTATTTCGGATTCGGAATATGTCAGGCCCATGTTCGCCATGGTGAGGTGTCAATGTAAGGAGATCGGAGTACGTGGTTAAAATAGGCAATGATAAATAAGGTATTTATCCTGCTTGGGGTAAAAAGCTCACTGCTGTGCGCTGCTAGGATACAAAACAACAATGGGAGAGGTAGGGAGATTCAAGGACACTCTCTCAGTCCCCGGTTAAATCCAAATAAACAAAAAAAGAGAGGTCAAATCAAACTCAAATATGCCACAGAGACGGAGTAAGGTAAGAATCACACACCCACTTTGGGTGGAAAGGAAAGCCCTCACACACCGACCTAGTCAGTGTCATGCTTCATCATCGGGCCCCACCAAAGAGGCCGAGTGCCTCTTCGGTGTGCTACGACGCCAGAAAGACTGCGGAGCTGGTTGTGTGAGGAGGGCGTATTGTGAGGAAAAATTTGATTAAATTAAGAGTGCCAAAAAGGGTATTAAATACAAAAAGTTTAATGTGTGATCCCTAAGGCACATGTGGGAAGTATTATGTGTCTGAATTTAGATGCCAAGGTTTTAGGATTGGTTAAATTCAGAAATACTTATATCAGTCAACATGTTTCTGGCATATTTGAGTTTGATTTGACCTCTCTTTTTTTGTTTATTTGGATAAGTTAAACATGCCAGTTAGAAGGAATGCAAATTACAGAATGTTTATAGGGTTGGAGCACATGCACTGGTGCTTGGTTAGCTGAGTCCCAATGCACAGAGTCTAAAAACCAGCAGGATGAATCCAAAAAATGGGAGTGATTAAACATTTTCCTACAATAATCTTAAAACTTAATTTTTGTTTATAAAACTAGTCATCCATTATTTGCATTAAGTTTCTTGCTTTTTACGACGTCTTTTAGTCATCACAAGCTCCCTGTAATATTATGAAGCTGAAGGAATTTTCCTTTTAGCATCTTGAACCTCCACAGGAGCGAGGGCGTTGTCATCTCACTCATTGATTCCCCCACCAATTGGGTTACATGTCTCATAGTACAGATTGTGGGAGGCAGAATTTCATCAAGGACAATTTTAAAGGATCTTAGACCCGGAGCGCCCAATTGTGCGCTCTGCCCCCACTGACTGCCACACTATCTTTATTCCCTGACTACTTTAATGGTCTCATTCTGGCTGACAAATGGTCACAATTCTCTTGATTAATGGGTCAACCCTACCAAGGAAACATGATTTTAAGAAATGGCGCAGTGCAGCAACAGTGAGGAAATCTACTATACGATACTTACTGTGACAGCTCAAGGCATAGCAAATCAACTAGGTCCCTCTTGACCCAGGTAGCTCTAGCACAATGACAGACTTTAAGGCTATGGAGTCATGATTTTTGTGGTTACATGGTGCTAAAGGTATTGTGAGGGGGCTAGGAAAATTCATTGCTGACCATGGAAGCTAAGCGGTTCTTTTTCTATGGTCAGACAAACTTAACACTTTGAATGTATCCTGACCTCACAGCGCTAGATGTGTCTGTTTTTAATAAAAACGTTAATACAAAACAAGTTTTTACATAACTAATATGGCCCAACAGTAAAATATACATCTCTGGAACCTGATGACTTAAGTTATTTTGACTACCTTGTACGTATATCTCGTTTAGCATTACTTTTTTTTCATTGCTGCCTAACTGTATTGCTGTTGTAACACGTTTGCTGCATTTTCTGATCTATACATTATTCTAATTGTTTTTCTTTTTGCTACAATTTTTTTTGTGCATTATATATATATATATATTATATTTTTATTGTTCAATCAATAACAAGATCATACACACATCAAGCATAAAATACAGCAAACGAATAGATAAGCAGTGCAAGGATTTAATAAAACAAAAGATAAAAGATTTCTAAAAAAAATATAGCAGCTTGAATCACCCATCTTAATTTGATGCAGAGTAAAAGAGAGTTACAGTCAAAAATAGAAAGTATTTGTTAGAACGATGTCTAGAATGTCTAACATGCTACACAGGGCTTCAGTCATTGCTACCCCTTAGAGTACCACCCATCCCAGTGGAAAGAGTTCTTTTAACCACCTTGGTCCTCAACCACCTGGCTTTAGTGCATTAGTTTATCTTTGAAACTATTTAAAACTACTTTTTGCAACACTACTGCCTAAATACATGGGTTTCATTCAAGCCTTTTAAATGAATAGAATTTGCAGTTCGGTTTACTTTACATTTTTGCTGTAACAGTTTCTGTAAAGTGCTTTTGTACTTTGGATTATTTCCTTTGCTTCAGATTCTAGTTCGATATTAAAAAGTGAATACTAAATACTTAATGTGTTGCAAATATCTAATAAGGAGTAGAAACTATCCAATTTACTCACCGCACAATACTGCATGAGTCTGTGTCTATGAAGAACTCAGAATTCAATTTCTGCCGGTGGTTGCGGGGGTGGGGGGGTGACAGAAGCACCCATTTTTTCTGTCAAAAGAAATTTTCTCTGGAGCAAGAAAAAGTAATCAAAGGGAAAACGACTGGGGGACGGGCGTGAGGAAAACTAAGACAAAGAGCAAAAGCAGGAATGAAAAATAACTTATAAGAGTTTGATAAAAAGAAAGGTAGTGCAGAATGGCGGGATGAAAGAGGCATTCAATAGAATAAAGACTAGGCGGTTGCGGCATTCGGCAACCACAGAATTGGTCTTTGCTGTGCCAAGATCCTACGAAAAGATCTTGGACCCTGCACTTTTTGAATTGCAATTATGTGGGATCATTTAACTTTCTCTGCAAACAATCTTTGACTATTTTTCTTCCGGTAATACCTGTATGTTAACACTACTTGTTTCTATATGAATATTTTTAACAGACTATGGATGGTGGACAGTGATTCGGCAGAAGAAAATAATGTGTCAGATAATTTGTAACTAAAATCCCAATTTAGGTGATTTAAATAAAAATATTTGTAAATCCAACGTATGATGAAGGCTTTGTGGTTTTGGAGACCATTAAAGATGTCCTAATAACCAGAGTGAACCTGCATAATTGAAAACTCGTTCAGTTTAATATTTAATTACAACAAGGAAGGACTTTCATTAAACATAGGCTTTATTCAAAATGGTACAGACATGAAGAAAATCTGCTCCTTGTTATTAAGACCGTTAACTTGTTCGCATGGGTGTGATCCTCAAATAGTTTTTTTCTTTAAATTGACCCAAGTGATTTTATAGTTAGCAGTACAAGGATGCAGTTTACTTTCTTCTTATTCAACCCAAGCATTCCAGCAAATCAACATTTTACAAAAGCAGAACATGCAGGTATTGTGGTTTATTCTTACTTTTTTAATTGATTGTGCAACATCTCATTTTCTTCCATCAGTCGATTGTTGGCCTCTTCAGCACCCTCAAGAGCCAATTTTAGCTTCCCATGTTGCACTTCCAATTTTTGATTATTTAACTGAAGGTCTGCCACACACGTGATCAAATCAGAGGTCTCCCTGAAAGAAGAACAAATGCGTTTGAGACATTTGTTCTTAAAATCAGCAGTTCTATTCAGAAAGACGTGGCAATCTAAGCACTTACAAATCTCCTCTGGACACATCTCCACCAAAGGCCTCCAAGCTCCCAGATGTGGTATTCATCCCACCAGACCGCCTCTTGGCTGAAAGAAAATTGTTGGCATTTTACTTTGTTGTGGGAACAATACAAGTTGCCTCAAATTTAAAACTAAATTACAAGGCTGACCTGCTAACATGCTCCCTCGCATCTTAAAAACACAGTCTTCAATCGGGGCAGTCTCCTCTTTGGTTGTGGTGTCACCCCTGCAGAAGGACAAGATGTATTAGCTGGGCCATACATCATGAAGTACCATGCATCGAGAGATTGAATATTACGTCATGTGAGTCAATGACATTTACAGCAATTTTACAACAGTACATTTAAGGGAATAGTTCATATATGTATTAGACCACAGTACTAAAAAAAAGGTTGGTGGCTTGTAAACTGATTGGAGGACAGCCGCTCAACACTACGATGAGCGAGATGGAAAATGGAGCTGTAGATTTTGTTGTGTATGTTTTATCCAGCTTCTGGTCTTGCAGACTGCTGCAGATCAGGAGTATCCAAAATTCAGCAGCAATGCCCATGGGATATGGTTATACGATTCCCAATGTATATAACGTTCTCCAGTCAGTTCTTGTTGAAGATTCTGAAGAACGGACAGACTCACTGTGGTCAAGACCCAGAGTTAGACACAAAGGAACCTACAGTTGATGAGGCCCAGATGCTAAGGGTGTACCGTGTCTGCCATCCTGCTTGCCATGAGGTTTGAAAAATAAAAATGGTATATTTACCAGGACTACAAGTGTCCTGAAACTGGATTTTGTAACACGTATCATACATGTGATGATTTACATATTCCTCTGAAAAAAACCTTCTGAAATAATGAAAATTATACCTCAGCATAATGATGTGTATTCTAATAATAAGGTACTAGAGCTTAAAAAGACCCTGTAATAGTCCTAAACACAGAGCTCAGGAAAACTTTATCTCAATACATTAATGCCAACATTTTACATCCATTATATAAAATGTGACCTCCTCGTGCAATAAGTCATTACTGTGGACTTTACTTTTGACCTTCAACTTATTAAGCAAAAATAAGTTAACGTTTTGCCTAAAAGCTGTGGTAATAACCACATAACACACTTGTCATGTTCTGACCATTCCTTACAGAGTTCGCAAAAGCTAGAGGATAAACAGTTATGGTGGGATTGGGAACAGACTGCCGCAATTTCCCCTTCATTGGGGCATTCAAAAAGAACATTGTGTATCTCAAATCTTAAATAGCTAAAATCACTTATTTTCATAATGCTAATATGGCAAGAGACCGATCATGTGCCTGGAAACCCAACCTTTCAACTTCTATTTCTTTTAGCTGCCTCGAATTGTGGAATTTATAAGTGTTTGGGTAATGCAAAGTCTTGATAGGAGGTTGTTGCTGTGTTGCCCTGTGGGACTCCAAGATCCAGGTGTCCCGGGAGAAAGTTCACCTGTGCCCGACCCGCCCACAAGCTCTATATTCCCTCTCGCGGCCCCGCTTTGCAGGGCGGGAGCCGGGCGTAGCCCGGGCCAAGTCCGGGCCCGTCCCTGCCCGTCAGGGGTCGAAAGAAGCCGGGCTGGGCTATGCTATGCTATTTCGCTTTTGTAATTGACCTCACAGGGTTATTTAGCACATAACTTGTTGACTGCACATCTAATTGTTTGAAGCAATTTATCTATCCACCTCTGCTTAGTCCACAATTAGTGGGGCTACTACACCCTCTCACGGGGTAGTACTAATGGGGAGAAGAAAGATCCAGGCATCCTCCGTAGGGACCCTAGTGGCTGCTAAATCCACAGTAACAACTATGGATGCTTTCATGTCGAAGTCTGCCTCAGTCATCGACAAAGAGATCGAACTGGTCAACAGACGCCTATCTAGATCCCCCCTAGGTACCCTATATCATTCGCAGGGTGGTACTAATAATGGCTCTAAAGAATCTATCGTTGAGATAGGTGGTACTCCACCCTTCACAGATGCAGATAGAGAAACACTGGTAAAGGAAACGTTTCCTAGTGTTCTAGAAGGTGTGGGGGGAGGCATTGCATAGGCCTTTATCCCTAGTAGTATTAATCGCAAATAGGAAGGTCACCACACATATTGTTACCCCTGGGGAGGGTGGCCCTAATGGAAAGAATACCGCTGTGCATGATGAGGTTCTTAATGGCCCAATTCTATCGAAGAGCCTGGGGGAAGCTAGTCATCCTACTGGCACTCTGAAAAGAAAGTGTAAAGCCATCTCGAGCCAAGCAAAAAAAAACTAAACCCAATGACCCGCTATCACCCACAGGGGGCCTCAGGCGGCAGCACCGCCTACGGTTGAACATCACATGCTGGAAACCTTGAAATCTATGTTAAGCCTTATCCTGGAAGAAACATTGGCCCCCATTGTGTCTAAATTAAACAAGATAGGATAAAGTTTAGCAGTGCAAACTAAAACCCTGCCAACAACTGGTATGCTTGACAATACTAACAATGTGCCAATTAGTCTCGATTCCACTATAGGTATCCAACAATCTATAGAAGGACATGGGAACACCAATCTACCTAATTTACCCAGCTTCACCACGCATCGGGGGAGACACCTGGACAATAACCATATATGAGGGGGCCATTAGTGAGGGCTTGGCAGCGACTAGGATCCTCCCAGTTACACAGCAGGATCAGGCACCTCAGTGTTTGGGGAATAACTCTGGTAGTGCTGAGGGAGGTCATGCTACTGCCCCTCCAAATCCTACGTCTATCAACTTACCACCTCAATCAACTCCATTGGTGGTTATTCTAGGGAATGTCCCGCCACTTTCCCGTGGTACTAATGAGGCCTTTTGTCAGCTCAAGAATAAAGTCACACATTGGCTCTCCTGTAACACCTCAGTAGGCCCAGTGGTAGCCCAAAAGATTTTAATGGTCCGCCTTGTGGGCTGGGTGGGTAGCGCCAGAAAAACATGGGGGGGGGGGTGATTGCATTATCGTGAACTTTAACGATCATTGAGAGAATACTCAGAGACCCGACTGGACCTGACTAATAGGGGTTCCAGTATAAAGATCCTCCCTCTGAGTTTTTTTATCAACCCGAGCCGCTAAGGAGTTCCAACTTTAACCGCCCTAGTTATTACCAGTCACTTGGCCAGGATGATGGAGGAGTGACTAGACAACTGATCCCGCACATAGTGAGGCACAGTCTCTCAGAAGGGCGTTATTTTTCTGCTATCCCCCAGGGGTTAAACATATTTGCTGCCCTCTCGAGGTTAGAGGACTGCGATTGACTGAGCTCAAGCCTAGAACCTAATGCTCCAACTATGGAACTCCAGGTACCCACTCATCCTTCACACTGTAGTGCGGACTTCATTAGGCAATCGCTGTCAAGGGTGTATACCCTGGTGTGAACAGGGGCCCAAATGAATGCTGCGCTGGGGGACTGTAATGTTGAGTCCACGCAGATATGGTAGATGAATAAGTTTATTAGTAGGAAGCACAGGAGCAAGGTAGGACGCAGCCTACGCAGGACTTCTTACCCAGCAACTGTCTTCACAGAAGCTAGGAAAGGAATCCTACAACCATACAGAACGTTAAAGAAAAAAAATTCTAAAAGAATATTTAAAGGGACAACATGACACATCTTCCTTATAAAAAAAAAAAGAAGAAATTAAACAAAAAAATCCTCTTACACACATCAGTTTTACTATTACAATCAAATTCATCAACAGTAGTAGAATTTTGATCTATACAATCTTTATTCGGTGAAATACTTTTGTTAGGTGTGATGGTAGGTGAATCAACAACATCACCGGTGTTCTTAGAAGATTCATTACATGAGTCTGAAATGGGAATGGTGTCACTTTCTGGACTGATGACACTTTCTGATACAACCAAACCACCATGATCCTCATTGCGAACAAATTGGGATTCAGAAGCAACATTAGAGGAATGAGAAGGATAAATGGAATCAATCTTGGAATCTTTTCTTCCTTTGTAAATAGCAATTCTTTTTAAATTCCATACCTTTCCATCACTCAAAAGTACTGCATTCCGTAAAACTTTTTTGATCATTAAAGGTTCTGAAAATTGAGATTCACCTTTGCGAACCTTCCAAGGTTTTTTAACCTTAACCCACATGCCAGCTTCAACATCCACTGTACCTGCACCAAATTTATTGTCAAAACTCCTTTTATATTGTAAATGTTTCTCAAGGATATTGGTTCGGACTTTATTCATGCATACGTCTAAACAAGAGTTTTTGTGCAACCAATTGGGATTACATTTGGTTCTAGCAATACGACCTCTCATGATTTCAAAAGGTGACATTTTCAAAGCGTCATGAACATTGGTTCTATAGGACCAAACAGCTTTGTAAATGTAAGTTTCCCAATCTTCTTGGGAACTAGCAATTTGAATAGCATTCTTTAAAACTTTATTAAATCTCACACAACCCATTTCCACTAGGATTTTATAACGAAGTGGTTCTGTGGATAACACCAGTTCTACCAAAATAGGATTTAGCTAATTTTGACATGAATTGTACTCCGTTATCACTAATGATTTGAGTAGGAAGACCTTCTTCAATAAACACTTTGTCGATGAAATCTAATACTGTGGCTGAATCAACTTTATCAACAATGATGATGCAAGGCCATCTAGAAAAAATGTCTATAATGGAAATTACAAATTTATGATTAACACCTATGGGCCCCATAATATCCATGGCAATAGAATGCCAAGGACCTTCAGGAATCACAGGTTCACACATGTCAGGTCTTGGAGTGTTGAGTACCTTATCTGAATTTGAGCAAATGATACACTCACGAACAATCCTTTCGGCAAAAACATCAATTCCCGGCCACCAGTACAATTGTTTATCATTTTGTTTAGTTTTGACTATACCACAATGGTCTTTGTGACAACTGTTAAATGGAATTCCTTAAGGATGCGGGAGGAATAGCGTGTCACCCCGAAAAATGGTATCACCCAAAATAGTAAGTTAATTTCTTACTTCCCAAAATGGTTTGAGATCAGAAGAAATTCTATTTTTTTCTATCCATCCTCCACGCATGAATGAAATTGCAGAAACTAAAATACGGTCTTTTAAATACTCCTCATTCCATACCTATCAACACAGAAAGGATTTTCATCATGGATAAGGGCAATCTGTAAAGAATCCCACTCATTAACTTCACACTTTTGTAAATCAGAAGGCATGTGGGAAAGAAAATAAGCAATTACATTTCTTTTACCGGGAAAATATTCAATTTTAATTATAAAATCCTGTAGACGCACAGACATCCTGGCTATCCTAGCCATTGCATTGTAAAGACCATCAGTGGAAAGGAGCTTAGGAAGGGGTTTATGGTCGGATCTAACTAAGCATTTCTTTCCCCACACAAAGCTCCAAAAATGTTCTAGAGCCCAAACAGCTAGTGTTTCCTTCTCAATCACAGAGAATTTACTTTCTGGAATAGAAAGAGCCCTGGACGCGAAGGCAACAATTCGTTCCTTACCCATTCCATCAGTTTGAGAAAGCACACTGCCTAAACCTTTATTGCTAGCATCTACAGTAATAATAGAATTGAGATCTAAATCAAAAGGAGATAACACTGGAGCATTAATGTCCATCTTGATGCCAATTAAATTCATCCACTCAAAGTAGACCACTCAAATCTGACTTTACTTTTGAGAAGTTGTCTGATATTGGAAACTTTGCTAGAAAAGCCTTTAATGAATTTAGAATAAAACTTAACCATTCCTAAAAATGATCGAACATCATCCTTATTAGAAGGAGGAGGAGCTTCCTTTATAGCGTCAACCAATTTGGGTTTGGTAGATACTCCATCAGAACACAACACATGCCCAAGGTAGGTTACAGATTTAACACCAAAAAGACACTTAGAAAATTCAATGGTTAACCATTTGTCTTCAAGAGTGCCTAGTACTTCAAGAATAGAATTGTGTTCAGTTTTGTCTTTTCCATATACCAGAATGTCGTCTTGAAAAAATTTGACTTTGGGGTGTTTACCAAAAAGCTGATGCATAAACTGGAAACACCCCATAGGAGTAATGAATGCTGTAAGATATTTACTATCATTGTCAAGTGAAATCTGATGGTACGCAGAAGAAAGATCAACTGTAGAAAAAATAGAGGCACCATTAATTGAAGACAACATCTCAGAAATTTTAGGTAATGGAAATGTATCTATTACTATGTTGTCATTCAAATGGCGAAGATCTACACATAAGCGAATCTTGCCATTAGAACGCCTGGCAATTACAACTGGTGAAATCCATTCGGAGGACTCTACGGGTTCAATTATATCCTCCTTAACTAGTTTTTCCAATTCCTTTTCTACGTCGCCATGTATCAAAATAGGAATATTTCTGGCTTTGAAAGTCTTGGGATTAGCATTACTTTTTAAAACAATGTGATGAGAAAACCCCTCAAAACAACCACTAAAAACTTTTGGATTTTTTTTTACCATTGAATCGCCAATTTCCACACAGTCATTGACGACTAAAACAGGTTCAGGACTTTGGGATTCAAGATAATATCCAAATTCCTTTGATCTCTCCATCCGAGAACAGAAGGCCCATGTTTAGCAACATAAAGCTTTCCAAAAGATTCCCTCCCCTTAAACCTAAACTTCAAAGGTTTGATACCGACCATATCAAGTTTCTCCCCAGAAAATCCTTCAGGAGCAATGTCTATTTCCAAGATAACGTACAAAATCAGAATTCCAGACATCCTCATTAACTATGGTATATGGAGAACCGGAATCAGCATAGATATTAATAGGAACTCCACCAATGAGCATATTGCAAATGGGTTTTTTGAGAATGTCTTTACGATAAGAATCATTAATATTAAATATATAAACTTTTTCAAGAGGTCTTTGAACAAATTCATCTTCAACTGAACAATGCATTACTTTTTTAACACATTCATCCTCAACAGAAGAGTGCATGACTTTAACAATGCACTCATCATCACTGGAAGATGAATCACAAATAACTCACTTTTTAGGTCTCACTGGCGTTGCAGCGCGAAGCGCTGCCGCCAACGTGACTTATAATCATCTTGCTAGGCCCCAAGGGAGTCAGAGCTGTGCACGTGCCGCTACAGACCTGGGCACGAGCCGACTCAGGTCTGTGAACGCCAACGTGCACGCTCACGGCGTTACGCTCCCGCCCTCCGGCGTCTCTTCCGAGGCACGCTCCAGGCCGACGGGCTCCACTGCAGGCTCCAGAGCGACGTCAGGTAGGCTGTATTTCACCCTTGTTTTTCCACCGAGGGCGAGGGCAAAAATGGAGAGCCCTATAGGTAGGTGTCCGTCTCAGCAGTTGTGTTTAAGAACAGCCGATGCTGAGCAAAGGCAGGTCCCGGCCCACTTAAAGCCCAGGTAACTCTAAGTTAAAAAAATGTACGTCAGAGGGAGAGAGGCTATGGAAACTGGTGGTGAGGGAGTTCATGGAGGAGGATATTGGAGAGGACAGCGCCAAAAAATAACTGCGTAATGGCCACCCCAAAAGCTCGAACCGGTTACCTGTTTTGTTTTGGTTAAATTGATATCTCTAACGTGCTCACATACTTGTTCAACGTGAAAGTGTTATCAAAGTTATCTAAATAAAAGAACTCGACAAATGAAAACGGGACAGGTGAAAAAAAATAATGGGTGTTGATAACTCCCCATCCAAGAAATGAGGAAAAAAAAAAGCTCAAGAGGAAACGCATTCTGCGCACGCTCTTTAAACGAAACCAGAGGACATTTCAGATTGTTCCTAATAAATGTGCGGGGAAAAAAATCATATTCTCTGTCCCGTTGTTGCTAAATATCGCGTGAATTTGGGAGACGTGATAGATAGTCTTCGCTCGGTGGTCACTATCCGGCTGAAACCGGCGAGTCGAAAAGAGCACAGAAATGCCCTTCCTGCAAGGCAACAAAGTGACGCGTGGGCACGGAGTTGCTTCCCCACACACGGGAGCTCCGGGCTGCTCCTGCTTGCGCGCGCCTCATCCCTCGCTGTCCGACCGGAAGTGACGCGCCTTCACCTGGTGCTGCCGCCGCCGCCTCAGGCTATCCTGTTGTTGGAGTTGGCAGCGGCTGCTTGGGAGCGAATACGCGGATCCGTCGCCTGCCCCTGCTTCTCTTTCCTGCCGCCACCTGTAGGATGGGGATCCGAGCACCTCCTCTGCTGCCCTTGGCGGCTTTGCTGCTGGTTGGAGTCGGTGAGTCCGAGCGCTCATGGGGTGACCTGGGAGGAGCCGCGGGCGGTTGGTGCTGGTGGGCAACCCCGCACAAAGCGAGTGGCGCTGCAGACAAGGAAAGTGGTTCAGAGAGGGGTCAAACTCCAGACCCGTTCACCGATGTGGTGTCCCACGGCTAAAGCTCCCCCATAACTTTTTTTTTTAAACTGCACCCATGCCTCGCTGCGGCTGCACCCGGCCATGAAGGCGGGTGTAAAGTTAATGTCTGTGTTCCCTCGCCCCAGTCAGCCACGCTTTCCTTCTCCCGTTCGCCCTCCCCGCTATCCTCAATACCCAGAGCCGATCCCCACAGCTCAGGGCTGCGCCGCTCCCAGTTGCCGGTTGTTATGGTGCCCCTGCAGGTGTCCCAGGGCTTGGCCGTCGCTGGCCCTGTTTTTCCTTCCTTTGTTTGTTCTGGTGGCTGCTAATCTGTTCTGTAGTTTTGCCTTTGGTTTCTGGTTGCAGCCAGGCTCGGCCAGTGGGTGCAACAGTCCCCTGGCGGGTAGCTCTCAGAGGATGTTACTGGCGCATTGTTTATCCTCATCCGTGCACGCATGGTCTGGTGTGATTGTGACTCGAAGGAGGGTCTGCTGGTTTTAGAAAGCACACTTAGTGGGGACACTGGTGAGGTCTCCTAGCTGTGTTGCGAGACTAGTTGTGCTGTCTGATCCACACCCGTTTTCTGTTAGCCAATAACCTATTATTTGTTAGCCAATATAATTTCTTACCTTATCCCGACAAAACCACACAGTTAGAGACCGTATTAGCCACAATCATAAAACACTATTTTAAAACGTATATGAACTCCAGGGCTGTTTGCTTTTAAGAGAAGCTGATGGAAACATTAACTATGTGTCGGTAGCACCGAAGCCATTGCTTTTTAACTTTGTATAGTGCTTTTTATGTCACAGTCTTAACAGTAACCTACTTTTATGATATCCTGTTTTTTTTAAAGGAACATCAAGTTTAAAGCACACCCAACAAATGGACACTTGTTTCTAAAAGTGCATGCTCTTCAGTGAATCTAATTTTAATTTGATAATTACATATGCACGAAGAGCAGTTCTTGTGTATGGACATGGAACATTTCTTACCCGCTTTTGACCTTCCCATTGCTGCTCGATGTGAGTTACATTTTCTACCCACAAGAATGTACCCTCCCTCCCCCAATCCACTCCGGGCAATCATGTTTTAGAATAGCTTTGATACACGTTGTCTTCAGTCCTAGCATATTCTCTGCACTCCCTACCTATGGCATGACCGTTTGTTGAAGAAGAAAAACAATCTAACTTTAACAGGATGGATGGCATTCTAAGCATTTTGTGTTTCAAGGTACTTTCATTGTTCAACTTATGTCTTTTAAATAAACTAAGATTAACCCCTCACCTTTCGTTACCCAGTTGTGCTATTTACTTCTTTAATCTCGAGGTTTCCTCATATACCTTTTCAGAATACCATTGAAAGAACTGGATATTTATTTGTAAAACGCCCTACCCTAATGGAAGAGACCGAGAGAGTGGGGTGCAGAAGTCCCGTAAGACGCCTGTTTTGACAGTCTCGCTTGGAACTCTCATCTCCCAGACTTTTGCAGTAGGAGTCACTCTGCTCTTTTAGCCCCAGGATGCTAAAAACATGCGGATCCTCGCTCGTCGTTGTTGTTAATACTTAGTGGCACACCACGCACTACCTTTTTTACCAGGTCCGCTTTTTACTAAACAATAAAGGTCAACTTGCCAACGTGACTCCTGCAAACGAGCGCCCAAGCTTGGCAGCACATGTTTAACTTTATCAGAAAGTTTATTATAGTGCCCCGCTAGTTGAGAATGTGGGCACTTCTTGATTGCATACATTTGTGTTTCTAAAGTAGATTAAGTTGTGCGTTTGAGTCTTAAAAATTGCTCACCCATCGTCTCTCGATTGTGAACTTTGTTGAATGTGTATTTATGACTCACTTGTTTACTCTTGATCAGTGCGGATGGCAAGATTATTCCGTGTCGGATGACCTAAAGTTCCCGGACATATATGCACTATCAATGATCGAAAATGCACAGTTTTACAAAGTTTCGCCCGAGATTACGAACTGAGTTGTGTAACAAACAATATGTTTATTTTAAATACCTGGTTATATGTTTATAACCTGCTGTTCGGTTTTATTTCGCATCGCATGTGCAATAAGTAATGTGAAGAAGTTGACCTGTGTGATGCCAATTGTTGAATTTCCCCTCTGTTGAGTGGTGTTTGGAAATAGACTTAAACGGGTGTTTTGATGGGTTGTCTTGTATTGTTTTCTGAACCTTGGTTTTGTTTACATAGGCAGGTTGAATCTTTTATAGTATGCTACATAACACATTATTTCCGCGAGGCAGTACTTTTATTGATTGCAGTAAACATGTTTTTTTTAGGTCGAGCAGAGTCTGCTCGAGACCTATTGCTGCCTGTTTCTGGGAATGTAGACACGAGAGGGGCACGAGCGCAGATTTCACCTCGTGGGCGCGCACGGTGCCGTGCCCATCTCGTGCCTCACATTCCCGTGCACACACAGCCAGCCCCCACACCCCTGCGCACACAGCCAGCCCCCACACCCCTGCACACACACAGGCACACGTACACACGCTGCCGCCCCCACCACACACACACATACAGACAGGCACGCATACACACGCCGCCGCCCCCTAACCCACCAGGCACGCACACACAGACACACACCCCCGCCCCATGCATCAGGAGATCTGCCATACAATCGGTACTTACGCCAGCCTCCGCCAACATCGCAGGGAGCGGCGGTTGCAGGCCCCCAGCGTAGGAAACAGGCCCCCGCGGTGCACACACTGGGAAGAGGAAAAGGGGACGAGACCCACGGCGCGCGACACGGCACAGGGAGGCGGTGCACGCCAGGCCTCCGTCGCTGCCTGGAACATGTGCGCGCGCTCCCCAGCCTGTCGCGAGCACGCCTCCTTCTGGCTACTAGCGTGTCCCAGCCGCCATGGTCACAGCGGGCCGCCTCTCCTTTGAGCTGGATTCGCTGGCGGGGTGCGGTTCATAGGTTCCGTCTGCGCTCGGAGCAATATTACATATCACATTATATAGGCATCCATTATCGTGTTTTGCAACAGGGAAAACTTGCTGCACGTCACAGGAACATATTGCTCAAAATTCGATCGTACACAACTTGCAATCATTGGAATCGTGCGCATTAGAACCTCTATCAACGCGATTGGCTGATGTTGAAGTCTGGTATGCAACAACTGGTTCAAATATGTTATCTCAATGTTTCACGTTTTATTACAAATGTCACCAAAAAATGTTCATATTTTACGTCTGTTCATTGGATTTTCGTCACAACAAAATACAATGAACATAATCTTCCCAAAAGTTATTTACAAAAATTTAAGCTAGTGCCATTATAAATTACAATCACTTTTATTTAAGTAACAATTATTTTAAAAAATAAAAGCCATTGTTCTTTGTAATATCAATACATCTAAGTCATGTAAATACCACACCTATTGCATTACAAATGCTAAAGATGTCACATTTGCGAAAGTTAAAACTATTGGCATTATAAATGACATAGCTATTCATTTCGCTATTCTCAAAAACCAACCCAAATAAAAAATGTGTCATTTACAATATTAATAGCTCAAACTTTCCTAATGCGAGACCTATTGCATTGCAAATGCTTGTTTACTTTTAACTCTGTGGCAAGCTCTGGAATAATGTCCAATTAACCCACAATTTGAACATTTTTCCTTAATGGCTGGACACAATTTATAATTAGCTAAGTGTGAATTACTTCCACAACGAAAGCACTTAAGATTATCGCTATTTTTCACTTCAAGAGGCTTGGCTTTAGATTGATAATTTTGTTTATAATTGGATTTGTTCTGAACTTTGGAGATGGTTTGCTCAGAAACGTTTTTTTCTTCAATTTTATTAGCTTTGGCACTACGACCTGAGAGTTCAGCTTTCCTGGCAATGGCTAAAACATCTTTAAGGTCGGAATCGCCACAGATCCAAAGTCTGTCTTGGATCGATGGGTCTGAAGCATGCATAACCACCTGATCTCTTATAAGCTGTTCTTGAAGATGGTCAAACTTACAGTCTACTGCCATTTTTTTTAAGTTCTGCAACATACACATCAATAGTTTCACCAGGGTGTGGTTTCCAGTGAAAAACCTTGTATCTGGTAATACTTATACAAACTTTAGGAGAAAAGTGGTTGTCAAAATTTTTCAAAATATCATTAAATACATTTGAATCTCCACCTCCAACACTTTTCGTCATTTCATCATAAACCTTTAAACCACCAGCACCTAGAGAATGCAAAAATAGTTTTTTCTTTCTGGTTTAATTTTTCCTTCTTCTTCAATGTTATCAATAAAGTTTAAAAAATAGGCTTTCCGTTGAAGCCACTTTATGCATGGTTCAACTCCAGAAGGCCAAAAAGCTTGTGGTGATTGAATAGTAAAATTTTGAGTAGCCATGTTGAAATATGAAGAACAAAGTCAAATCCAACCTATTAAAATTCAGAATTGAAAATGTAGAGGACTTGTAAAAACAAGAGATTACTGTTGAAAATATCGAAATAATAACAGAAGGAGGCTTACTTGTTCATAAAAATATTGAAAATCATCAATGAAAAAGAATTCGTAAAAACGGATGAATTACACGAAGAAAAGCAAGTTGAATCCTTTAAAATCCTCACTCGATAGTGTTACCAAGGAAATTTCAAAATGGCCGCCAAGCGTCTTACATCATCGCGTTACGCCGTGCGTTGCGTACGTAACGTGCTAGCATCATACAGGAAGCAAGGAGTCAGTACAAGCGTGAAGAATGCACACGGGGAAATGCACTCACGCTTAAGGTAACCGCTTCCACTATTTTTAAAAGATGTGTCTGCAATTGAAGGCGCTAAGAGATAGTTATTCCAATTTAGACAGTCATATTTTCCAATCTGACTTTGCGCAAAGAGACAAGCGAGTAGAGAACACTGAATGTTAATAAAAATAGATGCGCAAAAGAGAAAAGGAAAGGAGAAATCCGGCAAGTAAATGAATTCGCAAGCTCTACTCACATAAAAGTTCGCAAGAAGAAGAACGATCTCACTTCAAAGTTGAAAACGAGATTTCCTTTTCCTAGGAATCAATAAAAATAAATGTAGAAATCTTCTTCCTTTGAATAAAATTACCGGAGATTGTAAAGTTGAGTCCACGCGGATATGGTAGATGAATACGTTTATTAGTAGGAAGCACAGGAGCAAGGTATGACGCAGCCTACGCAGGACTTCTTCCCCAGCAACTGTCTTCACAGAAGCTAGGAAAAGAATCCTACAACCATACAGAACGTTAAAGAAAAACAAATTCTAAAGGAATATTTAAAGGGACAACATGACAGGGACCCCTCAGAGCAAGGACCTTATAACATCCTTTCCTGGAATTTTGCAGGTTTAGCGGGGAAGTCTTTGGATCCCAAGTGGGTATTGTTTATTAGGCAATTCCCTGTGATCTGCTTACAAGAGACCTGGATGGTGGAATGCAACCTATTCTTAGAGGGCTATAAAGCCTTCTTTGTTCCAGCTTTGCCTTCACCAAGGGGTAGACCCAAGGGCGGCCTGGTTATTTATATAGCTCTAACCCTGAAATGTAGAATCAAGGAAATTACCTCCCCCCATAGTGATCTCCAAGCTATTGTTCTAAAGCAAGCTAATGCAAGCCTGTGCTTAATCAACTTTCATAATGCAGTAAATGCTCTGGGGTCCTGTAAGATTGCCCTGTTTGGCGAGTTTGTAAAGCAGCATTGTGGCCATGTTTCCCATTGCCTTATGTTAAATGGTGATTTTAATTTACACCAGTGTGCTGATCCGGTAACAGCGTGCATGGGAGAAATGGGCTGTGCTAGGATAGGGGGACTACACTTCGAGCATTCAGCACAGGGTAAAGCACTTAATCTACTTAATGAACTAGACTTGATCTCTGCTATGTCTACTGTAGACGTCTCCAATAAACAGTCTGTCCCATCTTTTAAAGGCCAAAACGGGGGTCCTTTATAGATCATGTCTTGATTTCTACTGGCCTACAATCTTTACTTCTGGGATTTAAAATCCTAAACAGTATTTTTAGTGATCATAATCCCGTATGTGTTCACCTTGGTGGAGGTTTATTGAACCCCCAGAGGAAGAAGGTAGCACATGGTGTGCTGAAACTTGCGGATGGTAGGCGTCGCCTCAAGTGGTCTCGGGTGAACCCAGAACTGTTTTATGATAGCATCTGTGAATCCTGTGCCGCTGAACTAGCATCATGGGTGTCCCCGGATTCCTCTCATAGGAATGTTCTCAAGGCTTTTGAGGGAATTGCTTTTAAGGTAGGGGCTCTATTAACTGCTCCCGCACGAAGACCGACGCCCAGAGAACCGAAATGGTTTGATTGTGTATGTTCGAAAGCTGCAAGAGAGCTAAAGGCCGCCTTGAAAGCCAGCCCAAGAGATCAATCACGGATTAGGCTTCTTCGTCTTAATTATAAAAGGGCCATGGCAAACCAGAAAACAAATAAAGGACGCCATTTGGAAAGAACTCCTAGACCCAAGCATATTAGGCAACAGCTTGAAATGTTGGGGATTAATTAACAGACCCCTATTTGAGAGGGAAGGGGCAGACGTCATTGGTACCAACATCACAGAAGATGAATGGGTAAAACACTTCAGATCCCTATTTAAGTGCAACACACCCGAGACACGCCCTAAGCTGGGAGGGCTTGACGAAACCTTGCCTCCGTTTACGTTGTGTGAGGTTGAGAAAGGTATTTCAGGCCTGACTTGTAGTAAGGCCCCGGACCCTGACGGCATGCCCCTAGACCTTTTTAAATCAAACCAGTCTCTCTGGGCCCCGGTCCTCACGGCCGTGCTTAACGTAGCGGTGGCGGCAGGCTGCCCAGAGTCATGGGGTACCTCCACGATCGTGCCAGTTTTCAAGAAGGGAGATCGTAACAGCACTAGTTGTTACAGACCGATCTCCCTTATTGACTCCGTGGTTAAGGTTGTGGGCGGAGTAGTGTTGAACAGATTGTCCTCCTGGGCAGAAGAAAATTGGGTCATCTCTGATAACCAATACGGGTTTTGCCCTGGGCATTCAACCCTGACACAATGCCTTAACCTGTACATGATTCTCGGGAAGTACACCATTGCCCGTAAGGGCACCATCTACATGGCGTTCATGGACCTTTCATCTGCATTTGACTGTGTCAATCGGGGGAAATTGTGGCAGTCCATGGGCACCATGGGGGGTGGAGGTCACTCTGGTTAACTTCGTGAGGAACCTGCACAGGGATACCAAGGCGAACATTAGATTTTTCTAGGACCTTGGAGTATCAAGGGATTTTAACGTTGACCAGGGAGTAAGGCAAGGCTGTATATTGGCCCCTTTCCTTTCCAACTTGTACATCAACGAGTTGGATAAGACCCTGATTGAAACCGGGGTGGACTTCCCATATGTTGGGCATAGGGGCCTCCCCGTACTGCTTTATGCGGACAATGCGGTCCTCCTGGCCAGAACCGCAAGAGGTCTGCAGTCTGTAGCTTTATGGCTGACCGTAATCTAGCCATAAATAATACTAAATCCTATATACTGCAGGTTATGACTCGTCCGAAGCGCCATTACCCTTTTATGGTGAACGAAGAGAAAGTACCCATAACCACAACCTTCTCTGACTTGGGTGTCCTATTTGATGACCATCTAAATTGGGGGCCCTCTAGTTGAGAGGAAAAGAGGAGAGATTGTACCTGCGAACACCGCTATCTTCAACTTTGCGGCCAAAATGGGCAAGCGCCCAATTGCCGCAATGCTGAAGATATACCAGGCAAAAAGTGTTGCAATTGGCAGTTATGGCAGTGAGCTATGGGGATATGTAGCAGCCAAGGACATTCAGGTGGCGGAGAACAATTTCCTAAAACAGCTCTAAGGAGTACCGAAAGGAACTTCAAATCTAGTAACACATGAAGAAACCGGGCTCCCATTTATTGGTGATACTTTAGCAATGCGCCCTCTGCTGTTCTGGCTTAAGTTCTGGTTAAATAAAGACTTACTTCTTAATCACCAGTTACTAAAAGAAGTCCTGTCCTTGGATAATATGCTTGATTTCCCCTAGTTAAAATATTTAAAAGCCCGTTTTAATGAATTGGGGCACCCGGACCTTTTTTTAAGCCCTAGCACGATTACCGCTGGGTACGTTGTGTATGTAAAAAAGACTTTTACCCTATGGAAAAAATTTAATAGAGAGGGGGCAGACCTGGTAAAACCTAGCATACGCAAATTTATGCTGCTCAAAACTGTACCATCACTGGAGCCATATCTTACGTGGCCTCTGTCCTCCCCCGAGCGGTTCCTATTAACTAGGTTCAGGTTAGATTACTTTCATCTTCTACTTGCTGTCCCGAAGGGAAGCCATAGAGGCCAGGTGCTGCCTTCCTGTGGATGCGATGATTCATCTCCACAGGATCTGATGCACTTCATGTTTTTTTGTCACTACTATGATGCTCCCCGGAGGTTCTTTTTAAAGCCCCTTTAAAAAAAGATGAATTTTATTCAGGTTCGTCCAGCTCTCTGCCTCCTGCAAATGCTAAAACCAGAATGTACATTTGTGGTTGGATTTTTAAAATCGGCACTGAGAATGCGAAAACATTTACTGAATTAATGGATCCTCTTACTGTGGCTGCCATCATATCTAATTTTACTAAAGAGCTTGAATGTATTTTACGGGTGACTGTTTTAAATATGTCTGTATCTACATTAGAATACATTTGTTATGTCACTGGATTACGGTTAATGTATATGTTATATAAAATGATCCATTTTATCGCTGAAATGTTGCTTTTATAGTTTTCATATCTGTAAAACCGAATAAAGTATTTTGAATTGATTTGAATTGATAGCAGGTGAAGCAACATGCCATCTTGTAATTGCCTGAACCGGTTTATGATAACAGTCGGAGTGTTTGTGATTTGGGTTATTTGAAGGATATTCGTGTGGAGTACAGGAACTGAGCCTATCTGGGAGCTGTTCTCCATCACAGTGCATAGAAATGACATATGCCATCAGTGATCCCCGCTACTTACCTGCTGGACATGGTGAACCAATTATCTACAGCATCTGCACAAGGTCCCCAGAATTTCATAGTCTCCCAGAATGAAGATGTGCCCCTTGGATGACAATACTAATCAGTCCATAACTATGGTCGCTCAATCATTTGTGCTTGGACCCAATATAGAATGCTAAAACACGAGTAGCTCCAACCCAATAATAATTGAGACCTACTCAAAAAGGGTATGCATTCATGCACCCACTAGCGGACACCTCTCACAGCTATAGAGAAGCTGATACGAAGCGTATGCCATGGGAAGTGGAGTAAAAACTGAATTTCTTCAACACCGGTTCCTCCAAACATCAACCAAGTTGTCATTTTAAATGATAATGAAGATTGCTTTTGGAGTGGCAGATAGGCCTCCAAATGCCCTGTTCAACCTACAAAGATCAGTACTCCGGTAGAATGAACATCACTAACCCATATTACAGTCAGTTGGTTAAGTGCACTGTATTTTGAAGGCAGATCAGAATACAATTTCCAATATTTGGTCTACATACAATTAGGAATGAATGATCTTTATTTCCAAACAAATTAAAATCTTTGTATAACATAGGTAATACACACAGCATAAAAACTTTTCTAATACTTGTACGGTCATAAAATCACATTTAGTCAAAGTGCATATAATAAAGTGATTACCATGAAAATTGTTGTATACATACATATTGCCCATTAAAATATATATAATTAGTCCAAGGAAGCTAGACAAACTATTGCGTACACTATTGTAGTTAGGGCCTCTTGGATCCACTTGGGGTCTCCTTTTAGTTTTAAATTTTACCGGACTTCTTTTTAGACGTATTTTATCCAAACAATATATCATTCTAAGAATACTTTAAACATGCTGCATGTTTTTAGAAAGCCTTTCCTGCTCCATTGTCTGTACATTTCGTTCAAAGCCAAGAACAGAAAAAGAAATCCTAGTGTTGTTTGTTTGGAGGCAGCTTCTAACATCTAGACACATTGCATCAGAGCTGCACATCTAATACCGTTAAGGTATGTTTGGGCCATTTGGGGTAGTTTGTGCTTAGGCCCCTGTAACTTTTTGTCCACATAAGGGAACCATCAGAAATGTGCTTCCTTTTTTTCCAACATCAAGAAAAATTCTAAAGGTAACCTGGGTTTGTGGATTCCCTGAGGAGACCCAGAAATGAGCCAAAATACGGATATATATATATATATATATATATATATATATATATATATATATATATATATATATATATATATATATATATATTTTTTTTTTTTATGGAAAAAAGTGCTCCAGAAGAAAACGTCAGATTTTTTTCCCTGAAAATGGTATGAACAAAGAGTTTGTGGAGCTGAAATCACCATCATCTCGGTTTTCAGGGACAGGAAGACTTTTGTCAAAAAACCAACATTTTCTACAAAGTTTTGGCATTTTACTGGGACATAGCCTATTTTTGTGCTTTCAACCTCTTAACAGTTAGTGGTTGAAATGGGTATAAAAGCAATAATGGATCCCGGAAAGCTATACATTTCTGGAATGTAGGCAAAATTCTAAATTTAGCAAGGGGTCATTTGTGTAGATCACTCAAGGTTTTCTGATTGAAACTAGTAGTTGAAAATAAAGAATATTGAAATCGATTTGAAAAAAAAACTGCCATTTGTGCCAATGTTTTCACCTGTAACTTCTTATAAGAATGACATATTTGTGACAGCAATATAGAATTGTATCTGTTGGGCCCTTCTGGTTGCGAGGATATATAGGACTTGTATGTTCACCAAGAACCAAAGGAACCCAGAGCCAATAACTGAGCTGCATCTTGCAATGGTTTTTTATTGTGTACCGGGTAAATAGCAATTCAATTAGTAAGATATAAAGAGTGAAAAATATGTACCAAGGAAACCTATATATTTCCGAAATGAGAACAAAATATAGAGTTTACAAGCAGTGGTTATTTGCACATCTCCAAAATTGGGGGTACCCATACAAGCACGTGAATTCAAGGTCATTTTTCAAAATGACTTTTTTACAAATTGTCTGACATTTGGAAGGCAGAAATGCAAAGAAAGCCAATTGGTAATAACACTTGTTCTACTGTGTTCCCTCAAGTCTCCTGATAAAAATGCTACCTCACTGGTGTGGGTATGCCTAGTACCCGCGCAAGGAAACGGCCCAAAACGCACCGTGGACACATCACATTTTTCCAGTAAAAAACTACCCCTTTTTCACAATGTGCCTAGCTGTGGATTTTGGACCCTAGCTCTTAGGGAACATAAGAAAACCTATCAAACCTTTACATTTTTGAAAAGTAGACATCAAGGGGATGTGGTGACTTGTGTGGCTCTCGTTAGGTTCTGTTACCCAGAATCCCTTACATACCGCAAACTTTGTAAAAAAAAGAAATACATTTTCCTCACATTTCTCGGATAGAAAGTTCTGGAATCTGTGTGAATCCACAAACTGCCATCCACGCAGCATTCCCCCAAATTTCCTGACAGAAATGGTACCTCACTTGTGTGGGTAGGTATAGTTCCCGCGACAGGCATTAGCCCAAAACGTATTGTGGCGACTTTAAAATTATCCATTACAAAAAGTCCTTGTTTTGTGAGTGAGTCGCCTGCATTTGTGATCTCGGCTTGGCGGCCATCTAGGGAGACCTACCAGTTTAAGAAATTACTTAAAACTCGACACCCAGGGGAGTCAATGGATGTGTGGTTTGTGTGAATACCCCCAACATTTTCCTACTCAGAATCCCCTGCAAACCTCAAATTTAGATCAAAAATAAATAAATCTAATTTGACTCACATCCCTAAGTTTTTGGCTCTTCACATTCACAGGCCCTTGGCCCACCCACAAAATAGAGGTGGTATTTTACTCATGAAACTGAGGGGAATGCTGAGTGATCGGACATTTGTGCTGACACATTGATTCCATCCAGAAATGTAAGGAAAATTAGATTTTCTTTAGCTAAATTTGAGGTTTGAAAGGGATTCTGGGAAGGAAAACATTGGAGGATCCACGTAAGCCATATCTCCCTGAACTCCTCCGGGTGTCTAGTTTTCAGAACTGTGTGGGTTTGGTAGTTTCCCTAGATGGCTGCCGAACCCAGGACCAAAAATGCAGATGCTCCCTATACATCACAAAACTACCTGGTTTTGCAAGGGGCACCAGCATTTTAGGTACTGGGTTTGGAGGCCATTTAGGGCCTCACTTTTCTGAAAACTAGATACATGGGATATTCCAGGCTGACACAAATTACCTACCACCCAGCATAGGTCTCCCAATAGAAATCGTACCTCACTTGTGTGGGTGGACCAAGTACCCGCGGCAGGGAAGGGCCCAAAGCATATACTGGGAAGACATCAAAATTATCATTAAATGAGCTGGTTTTGCAAGGGGGTACCAGCATTTTTGGTCGCAGGCTTAGTGGCCATCTGGGGAAACCTACCAATCCCACACATTTCTGAAAAGGAGAGATTCTCCTACAAATCAAATTTAGCACACAAAATCCTATTCATTTTCCTCACATTTCTGTCTGGAATCACTGCACTGGACCAAATGTCCTATGTTTCAAGGTTTTCCTCAGTCTCCCGAGTAAAATGATACCTCATTTGTGTGGGTGGGCCAAGGGCCTGTGAGGGAGAAGGGGCAAAAACACAAGGATTGAGGGTATAGCACAGCAAACTCCAAGCACTACTTAAAAAAAAAAAAAAGTTTAGGGAATTCTACATTGGACACCCATATAAGAGGAATCATTTTTATCTGGAGACCAAGGGGAACGCTGGGTGGTAGGGCATTGTTGCCGGGGCGGTGATCCCACACAACTATAAGGAATTCTTTTTTTGTTTTTTAACTACATTTGAGGTTTGCAGGGGATTCTGGGTAGGAAAGCTTTGGGGAATCCATGCAAGTCACACCTCCGTGGATACCCATGCATATCTAGTTTCCGGACGTTTCTGGGATTGGTAGGTTTCCCTAGATGGCTGCCGAACCAGGGATCAAAAACGCATGTGACCTTACAAAATCAGGTAGTTTTGTGATAGATAATTTTGATGTCTCCACAAAAGGTTTTAGGCCCTTGCCGGTCACAGGTACTTGACCCACCCACACTAGTGAAGCACCATTTTTATTGGGAGCCTTGGGAGGAACGTTGGGTTGTAGGAAATTTGGGTAAGCCCTGTGATCCCACCACTTTCCCACCCAGGAATATGGGAAAATTTGATTTTTCTGCTAAATTTGAAGTTTGCAGGGGATTCTGGGTAGGAAACATTTGGGGAATACACGCATGTCACATCTCCCTGGACTACCTGGGGTGTCTAGATTTCAGAAATTTCTGGGATTAACATGTCTCCCTAGACAGCAAAGCCCGGGATAAAAAATCCAGGCGACCATCACAAGAAAAGTTCTTTTTGTAATCGATAATTTTAAAGTCTCCATGGTACATTTTGGGCAGTTTCCGGTCATGGACACTAGGCCTACCCACACAAGTGAGGTACAATTTTTATTGGGAGACTTGGGGAACGCTGGGTTGGTGAAAGTCTGTTCCCTTTAGATTCCAGAACTTTCCATCACAGAAGTGTGAGAAAAATGTGTTTTCTTTTTACCTAAAGTTTGAGGTTTGCCAGGAAATCTGGTTAACAGAACCCATTGAGAGCCACACAAGTCACCACATTCTGGATTCCCTTGGGTGTCTAGTCTTCAAAAATGTATATGTTTCCAAGGTTTCCTTAGGTGCTGGCAAAGCTAGGGTCCAAAATCCACAGACAAAGACAAAGACAAAGAACGGTCAGGTTTCACTGGAAAAATGTGATGCGTCACTATTGCATTTTGGGCCATATCCTACGCACACAAGTGAGGTACCATTTTTATCAGAAAACTTTAGGGGATGCTGGGGGGGTAGAAGTTTGTGGATCTGCGCAGAGTCCAGACCTTTCCTTCACAGATTTGTGAGGAAAATGTGTTTATTTTACAAAGTTTGAGGTTTGAATTGGATTCTGGGTAATATAACCTGGTGAGAGGCACATAAGTCACTCCATCTGGGATTCCCCTTTAAGTCTAGTTTTCTAAAATGTACAGGTTTGCTAGGTTCCCCAAGTGCTGGCTGCACTAGGGCCCAAAACCTACAGCTAGGCACATTGCGATAAAGTCAGTGCCTAGTGGGCTTTCTGCTGCTCTTACTGAGGGGTGGGGGGAGATCGGGGGCTATTGCCCCAATATGCCCCTAAGGGGGAAAAAAAGAATGTGGCTATTTTTTTTGGGGGGGGGGGAGGCATTGGTATGCCTATTCTGACAGCCATCCCCCCTATGCATAAAAAAGCAAGCGTAATCCCCAGCGCCTAGTGGGCTCTCTATCCCCTTGGGGGGGGGGGGAGGGGGGGGCAGATCAGGGTCTATCGCCCCATCTGCCTCCTGGGGGGCATAGAATGTGTGGCATTTTTTGTGGGTGGGGGCATTGTCATGAACCATTCTGAGCAGACCCAACCCCTATAATTTGGAAACAAATCCCTGGTGCCTAATGGGCTTTCTGCCCCCGTGGGGGAAGATAAGGGGTTATTCCTCAAGCTGCTGCCCGGGGTGGGGGGGGGCAGAAAGGCTGTGACATTTTTTGGTGTTGGGATCATTGGCATGACCATTCTGGGTAGCCCCCACCCTTACATATTAAATAATAATAATCCCTGGTGCCTAGTGGGCTTTCTGCCCCCGCAGAGGTCAGATCAAGGGCTACTGCCACTATTTGCCTCCTGGGGGCATAAAGACTAGTATTTTTTGGAGGGGTTGGGGGCATTGTCATGCCATTTCTGGGCAGCCCCCAACCCTACGCATAACCAAATAAAAAATAATCCCTATTGGGGTTTCGGCCCCATCTGACTCCTGGGGGGGACAGAAAGATTGTGGCTTTTTTTGGGGAGTGGAGGGGGGGTTGGGTTGGGCATTTGCTTGCCCATTCTTGGCAGACCCCACCCTTGGGTATACATTTTTAAAAACTAACCCTGGTGCTTAGTGGGCTTTCTGCTCCCCCACCCGGGAGGCAGATCAGGGGCTATTTCCTCGTTTTACCTTTTTTGGGGGGGGTAAGGGTGGGGGCATCGGCATGCCCATTCTGGCCAGCCCCAGCCCTGGCCTAAAGAAAAAATATTCCCTGGCATTTAGGATGCTTTCTACCCCCCAGGCGGTAGATTGGGGGCTACTGCCCCCTCTATATGCACCTTTTTTTTATGGGGGAGCAAGGGCCCTTGCCCATGGGGCCGCTTCTCCCTCCCTGGTGCCTAGTGGGTGGATCCCTGCTAAGGGATCGCCCACTGGATCCCCAAGAAAGGTTCCACCAGGCTAGGGTGCTCATGACGGAACCATTCCGTGATGAGCACCGAAGGGGTTAAGGTCACTTTGGTACCCAAATCCTCATTGCTGTGGGTGCCATTTACTAGGGACTGGCAGGGGTGCTAAAGTCATTGCCAGTTGGGTTACAATTAGATACTTGCCTTGTTTTGCGGGGGGAAATCGCTGGCACTGGGGGCTTGGTTGGCGGAGACGCAGTACACTTCCGGTTCAGGAGCTTTGGTACTAGGACAAGAGTGGAGGGGGTCACCGTGTCAGAATGGGCACTTTCCTAAAACTTCCTCAACAACAGAAATAAAAAGAAACAAACAAGAATGATTTCTGACCAACCACTAGATGGTGGAATAAGGCAGAGCATGGGAATCCTGAAAACCTCCCAGGCTACAAAACTTTCAGATGATACCTATCCCCTCACTGATATTGGAGAAGTAGAAAAGTCTGAAATCCCAATATCAGAGGAGGTGATCGCTGTGGCTATAATAAAGCCCCAGGGGATAACTGCTCCTCAGTAGAATTTTATAAACGTACCAAATCACAGATGATACTTATGTTGTGCTCTGTGTTACAAGAAAAAATTGAGGTAAATTATCTCTGGGAAGACTTCACCAAAGCATTAATCTTTAAGGGACCTCCAGGTCCATATTGGTCATTAATATGGATGTTAAAATCATGGCAATGGTCCTGGCTAATTGTCTTAAAACGCTCATCAACTTGTTAATTCCTTCCATTCAAATAGCGTTCGTACCAAGTCATAAATTCATAAATCACCTCTGTACTCTCTCCCCCAAACAATGGCAAGAATGTCATGGCCTTGACAAGCTAATCATTCTTTCACTGTATGATGAAAAGGCCTTTGACGGAGTGGAATGGGGGTAAGGTTTAGAACTCTAGAACAGATGGATAATTTTATTAGATTCTTTAAAAGTATATGCCACGTTCCCTCTCCATTGGTTACTTGTGGAGGTCATAACTACCTCCCCCCCACACTTTACAGTTAACTGTGGCATGAGAGAGGGCAGTCCCTTCTCCCCTCTACTTTTTATTGTAGCCTCTGGTCATAGCCATAAGACATAGCATGCAGATTAAAGGGATATTGACACCTTCAGGAGAACTTAAAGCATTCTATTATGCTGAGGATATCGTCTCACATTATTTCACCCACCAGAATCGGTTACCACACTGATGAATCAAGTTGATCTCCTCTTGTGTTTCTCTGCGTATAAAATAAAACACTCCAAATGAGAGTCTCTGCCACTTACCGCCTCCACCACCAGGGCTTCCCTGGGTTCCAAAAACATTTCGCTGGAAAAATTAGAATCTTAAATATTTAGTCATCCTCATTAACAGAGGCCTGTAGAACATGTCCCTAACAGTATCCTCCTGCTTCTAGACAAAGGGATTTCCAGAAATGGTCTGCTTTAAGTCATTAGTTATGAATCAGAGTGCCAATCATTAAAATGTTATATATATATATATATATATATATATATATATATATATATATATATATATATATATATATATATATATATTAGCTCCCCACTTTAACTAGATCTTTGGGATGCTCTCACTGCTAAGTTCTCGTCCAGTAATTAAAGATATTGTCAAACTGATTCTCAGATTCATATGGGGCTTCATAGAACCAAGGCTAAGGAGCTCTGAACTACATGTTTCCACTACTAAAAGGGGGCTCCTCCTGGCCCATATGGAAAGCTACTTATTGGCCCATCTACTGTATCGGTCTATTTGCACAGTTAAAAAACACTGGGAAACACCAAACTAGGTAGTTATGGAGAACCATGCACTAGTAGTTTGTAGGGACCAGGGTCATATTATTCAAAAAGACCCCAGGACTTTGCACTCACAAATCCCAGGATCTTGGCCTCCCACTATTTGTAGAAGAGAACACGCACATTTCTAAAAGTGCCTTAATACCTCCACGCTGACACCCCTAAATGGCACAATGCTGCACTTATTATAGACCAGAAAGAAATTAGCTGGGCTTTATGAAGAATGGCTCGACTGTTACGTCTAGATGACCTGATAACAGACAGATGCTTTAATACCCTCCCAGAACACCAACAAGAATAAGATTTACCGCATTCTCAATACTGGAGATGTGCACAATTATCACATGCTTATCACAATCTTAGTCCTCCACAATATAGTGTTGCCACGTTCACATATAGCTCTCAATCCGTGGTTGTGGAAGGCTTTTAAAAGGCACAAAAATAGGCCTCTACTCCCTACTGATTGATGTCCAGTTCTCTATTCCCTCGACTAATTAGTTACGTACATGTTGGGAAGAACGCCTGCAGTTTCAATGTGTGGTTGAGACTCGGAGGCAATAGTAGCTCACTATAACAAGGAACTTTGAGTCTGGCCTGCAATATGGTTATTTTAAACTGATATAGATGGCACTGGTCCCCTGCCAGACTTGAGAGGGCCAACCAAAGTCATGACTCAGACTGCTACATTGTCCATACCCTTGGAGACGTTTCCCACGTATGCTAGCACTGGGATCTAATGTGGACCTGTATGAAAAAAAGCCTCTTGGTCTAACAGGACCCAAGTGCAAGACTGGCTCTTCTCTACGACATGAGTGACTACCCCGACTTACCCCCTCTGCCTTTGGCACCATAGATGGCTACTACGCTCAGCGTTGCTAAAATGTGGATTTGAGATATTTAAAGTTGATGAGCTAATTCCCATGCATGTTGAGTGAATAGAGGTCATGTTTACAATGGCATAGTTTGGGAAACAAAAATTAATGAAAGGCTCTCACAATTTGAAGAGATGCGAGGTAGGTTCCTCAACACGACACGGCACTAAGGGGGGGGGGACTCAGTGAAGGGTATAGGGTTTCACCAAGGATTGAGTATGGAAACAGAGGTAGACTCCCTGCCACAGCACTCCTTGATGTAAATAAGCTGTCCCTCCTCCCCCTATGTTGGGATGTTTCACGATAAAGGCTCTATTTCTCTGCTGCAGTGTAGTAGATGATAACAAGCATGCTTACCGTTGACCATTCTCCGTTACTGTTCAGATACGATATGGAACACTTCCTCATATTTATCTAACATTTCATTTGGTTGTTTCATGCTATTTACTGTGCTTTTCTCAGTATTCACACGGGTACTACACTTTTTGAAGCACCCGTCACATATGCCTATGTTCATCAAAAGAACCCCTTGGTACCTAGACTCCTGATCGCCACATTGTTGTTCGTGCTACTGTGGTCCTTTGGGACTTTCACCTCTGGTGATTATACATGCTGTTCTCCTTCATTTACCCCCTGCCCCCAATATTGAGAGATGGTCTGTTCCTATATCTGTTATGTCATGATATAAACAATGTGCAGTACAATAACATATCATGTGCTTTTCTTAATAAAGAAATGAGAGGCAAAATCACACACCAGTGAGCCTGACAAACCAATCTGTCAAAGGCATATTCCTTCACCCTTCTCACAGCACATCTGCAAAAAACCTATTCAGACTCCAGTCAGTGATTGCAAAACATTTGCAGTCATAAAGGCACCCCAAATGTTTTGTGATGCAAGAAGACTCACATGGTGTGGTACGTAAATGTTACATAACACTAACAATGGTTATCTGTGCATTGATATGTCGTCCTCCTTGCCATCTGGGATGATCTGAAGAACACAATTGACCGTAACGGGGTGCTGCGCTACTTCTCTTGCGCCTCTGTTGTCTTTGACACGGTTGACCATGACACACTGATACAAAGAGACTACAAAGCCGGCATAGAGGGGACTGCCCTAGACTGGATAACATCCTACCTTCGCAACAGAACTAATGTCATCCATACCCCACCCTTCTTGTCCAAACCATACTTTACAAAACAAGGGGTCCCTCAAGGTTCTAACATCTTACCCATGCTTTTCAACATCTACATGAAGTAATTAATAGCACTGATCAATTTCACCGCACATGCTATAACTAGGAAGATGACCCGCAAATACTCCTACAACTGGAATGTCACAAAGACATTGGAAACGCGACAATTTTCAGTTGCCTCAGAGCTGTGGATCAATGGATGAAGTGGAGCCATCTCAAATTGAATGCTTCTAAAACAGAAATACTCGCATGTGGCGATTGGAAACATTATGACCTGCTCACCACCTGGACTGCTGATCTGGGAACACCGCCTAAAGTATCGAAGTAAGTAGGAAACTTTGAAATGACCATGGACTCCAATCTATCAATGAATGCCCAAGTGGACAAACTAGCAAGATCAAGCTTTGTTACTATAAAAATTCTGACAAAACGTCCCCCATTTGGGATTTCGACACAAGGTCCAGGCTACCATCTCCCTTGTTCTGTCCAAACTTGATTATGCAGATAACCTCTACCACGGATTACCTTTAACAACCATGAAAAGACAACAACAGATTCAGAAATCGGTTGCCATACTACTCTTACATATAAAAACAAGGGAGCACATCTCCCCTGCCTTGAAAGCCCTGCATTGGTTACCGGTTGCCAAAAGATCCACATTCAAACTGCTTTTTATCACCCACAAAGTGATACATGGAACAGGACCGCTCTTCATCAGGAATAATATAACCAAACACATTCAACAAAGAAACCTCCGCTCTAGAGTAGCACCTCGCCTCAAAATCCCAAGATAAAAGAAAAAACCATGGGTGGCACATCCTTCTCTTTTCAAGCAGCCAAACTATGGAACTCTTTAGCCCCCCAACACAAGATCCACGTTTAACCACCTTATCTTCAGAAAACTTCTGAAGAATTGGCTCTTCCCCACATAACCATCATACGCAAACAGAAATATACAGCATATCGTTCTGCATATAAGCATTTATTTGTACTATAGAAATGTACCTATATATGTGTTTTGCTTTGTATAAATGTGTAGAATAATTAGGTTTAAAAACAAATATATAGATATTCATTCGTTTTTTTTATTTTCTTTTTTTTTTTTTCTTTTTTTTTTTAGAGTTAAAGGTCAAGTATTTGACTGCACACCTATTTTTTAGTTTCTCGTGCACTTTAGCCATGTAGGACTTTTAAAGGATTTTAAAGGTCGACAGTCACCCGGTAGTGACCAGAGCTTTGGTGTATCCTCTCACTGGTAAGCACCCTAATTTTATAAGATTTGAGATTTGATTTGAAACAATTCAACTATAGTATTGAATGCTCCCAGAGATTGGCATCTAGGCGGACCTCCTTACCATGAATACTCTTATCTGGTACTTATGCAAATCCGGTGCAGATCCATAATGTAGCCTGTATTTTCCTGCACTCTCGCACTTGCACTTTGCTTTCTGTGCTTTTGCACTTGCGCCTTTTGCACTCTGCGTCTTGCATATGTGCACTTGCGTTCCATACTCTTCACCTTGTGTCTGAGCACTTGCGCAGTTTGCATCTTGCGCTTGCTGTCTTTCAATCTGTTCCCCCTGTACCCTGTGTCTTGAGATACCCAGTAGTATCCCAACAAAATATCCTCCCCACATAAGATAAACTGCAAAATAGAAGGATAATGGGCAAACGTATGTGTGCCGAAAAGAAAAAACAGGCACGTCATATGTCAAAAACTAAAGCCCAACCAACCTCTATAGATAGGATGCTAGAAAAGGCAATAGGAGCAGCGACCCTTGACCACACCAGGTATGTTGCTCCCCCTCTGCACAGCACCGCCTGTGTCTCCCTGCCCCAGCTGCCGAGGAAGTTCAAGGCCCTCCACCACCCGCAGGCTACCACCTGCGCCTCATCCCTGGTGGCCAGTGGTAGGTTTGTTCATCCTCCACTTTGTTTTTATTGTATTGCCTGTATTTTCACTGTTGTGTCTGTGACTGCTGTTGTCTGTCTTCCCCCGCTGCCTGTACGGGCTCCGTGCCCCTTTTTTTCCTCCCTCTGTTCCCCTCACTGTCCCCGTGCTCTCTCTGCCCAGTCTTTTCTTCTGTACCCCTCACTGCCCCCGTGTCTCTGCCCAGTTTTCCCTTCCCCTTGCTGCCCCCATGCCTCTCTGCCCGTTCTGCCTTCTGTTCTTAGCTGCCTCTGTATTTCTGTATTCTGTATTTTGCCTCCGTGCCAATCGTTTTTCCGGTATTTCTGTGCCCTTTTTGCCTTCTGTGCCAGCCGTTTTTCCCTTGTTTTTGTGCCCCTTTTGCCTTCTGTTCCACTCGTTTTTTGTGCCTGTCTGCCTTCTGTGCCACTCATTTTTGTGGCCCTTTTTCCTTCTGTTCCACTAGTTTTTTGTGCCCTTCTGCCCTCTGTTCCACTCGTTTTTTGTGCCCTTCTGCATTCTGTGCCACTCTTTTTTCGCTTGTTTTTGTGCCCCTTTTGCCTTCTGTTCCACTCGTTTTTTGTGCCCTTCTGCCCTCTGTTCCACTCGTTTTCCCCTCGATTTTGTGCCCCTTTTTCCTTCCGTTACCTTTGTTGCCCCTCACCACTCTCGCCGCTGCGTCCCCTCCCTAACTGCCCATTCGCTGCCCCCGCCTCCCGCCTCCCGCCTCCCGGCTGCTCCTCCCTCCCGCCTCCCCATATATGCCGGCCGCTGCACGGCCACGCCTTAGGTGTGTGGAAGGCGCACCTAAGGCAAGCTTGTCTGCGCTCATCCGCGCCTGGATCGTGCCCAGCGCCAGAACTACTGGCCCCCGCACCCGCCACAACGACCTCCACCACTACGATGCCAGCACTCTGCACGCTCTCAACTCCGGATGGAGCCACACTTGCTTCAAGACCGCCCCGAAACGCACACATGGCCCCTTCACCTGCTGGAACTGAAGCTACACCAGCCTCAGAGCCGACGAACCACCCGCCAAGAAAGACCCCAACCACCTCCGATGCATAGTACTGAACACCCGCTCTGCACGCAAGCATTCCGTCCAGCTCTGGGACCTGCTCAACACAACATCCCCTGATGTTGCCTTC
The DNA here is from genome assembly GCF_964261635.1 of Lissotriton helveticus. NCBI lineage: Eukaryota > Metazoa > Chordata > Amphibia > Caudata > Salamandridae > Lissotriton > Lissotriton helveticus. The sequence goes on along the minus strand of NC_136057.1, from coordinate 597,474,282 downwards.
CTGACAGAAACCTGGTTTAACGACTCCTCCGCACCCGACATCGCCATAGCCATCCCAGACGGCTACAAGATCCCCCACAGAGTTCGCACCGACGGAGTCTGAGGAGGAATCACCATCAGCCACAAGAACAGCATCAGGGTCTCGACTAGCACCGACAACTCGCTCAGCACCGCCGAACACATGCATTTCCAGATCCACACAGACCCTAACTCCACCCTCAGAAGCACCCTCGTCTACCGACCCCCCGGACCCTGCCCCCAGTTCAGCGACTCCATCGCCGACTTGATCAGCACGCACGCCCTGACCTCCACCAACTACAGCCTCCTCAGAGACCTGAACTTTCACCTTGAGAACAACAACAACTCTACAACCCTGATCGATAACCTTGCCAACCTCTGACTGAAGCAACTCGTCACAATACCCACCCACTCCGCCGGTCACACGCTCCACCCAGTCTTCTCCTCAGACCCGCACATCTCCGTTAGCCACACCACCCAACTCCTCTGGACTGACCACCGCTGCATCCACTTTGCCTTCCAGAAACCCACCACACACCACCGCACCCAAAAGATCCCCCGTCGCTGCTGGAGCAAAATCCCAGAAGACCAATTACACGCAACCCTCGCTTTCAGCCCACCCACCGAACCCTCCAACAACGAGGACGCTGCCCACAGCCTCAGGTGCTGGATCAAGGTCTGCGCCAACACCCTCGCCCTGCTGAAGAAACCCCCCCACAGAGACACCAGCAAGAGGGCCAGCTGGTTCACCCCAGAACTCCTAGCCTCCAAGCAAGAGTGCCGGAAACTAGAGAAGAAATCATACAGTGAACAAACTTCGGACAGCCACGCAGCACACAAGGACGCCATCCACAACCACCACCACCTCATCAGGGCGGCCAAGAGGACGTCCTTCACAGACTGCCTTGACAACAATGCACACAATAGCAAGGAGCTCTTCAACATCGTGAAGGAACTCTCCAACCCCAGCTCCAACACCAACGACATCCTGCCTTTTCAAGACCTGTGCGACGCACTGGCCACCTTTTTCCGCCGCAAGTAGCAGACATCCACGACAGCTTCCAACACCCAGACAGTCCCAACAGACAGCAACAATACAGACCCTCCGCACACAATCGACCACGACCCCCTGCTAGCCTGGGCCAGTGTGAGCATCGATGACACCATCAAGACCATGCGCACAATCCACTCCGGCTCTCCGTCAGACCCATTCCCGCACCACGTCTTCAACAGAGCAAGCAGCTCCATCGCACCCCACCTGCGCAATGTCATCAATCTCTCCCTCAAGACCGCAACCTTCCCAGAGATCTGGAAACACGCCGAGATCAACACCTTACTGAAAAAACCTAAGGCAGACCCAAGAGAACTCAAGAACTTCCAGCCCATCTCTCTGCTCCCCTTCCTGGCCAAGGTCATCAAGAAAACCGTCAGACTGCTAACCCGATACCACGAAAAAAAACAGAATGCTGGACCCTTCCCAGTCAGGGTTCCGCAGCAACCCCAGCACAGAGACTGCCTTCATCACCGCCACGGACTACATCAGGACCCTGAAGGACAACGGTGAGACCGCAGCACTCATCCTCCTAGACCTCTCTGCCGCTTTTGACACAGTCTGCCACCGCACACTACGCCTACGCGCATGCCTCAGAGATCCGAGACAAGGCTCTGGATTGGACCACCTCTTTCCTCTCCGGCTGAACCCAGAGCATCTGCGTCCCCCCATTCCGTTCCAAAGCCTCCGAGATTATCTGCGGCATACCCCAGGGATCCTCCCTCAGCCCAATGCTGTTCAACATTTACATGGCCCCGCTCGCACACGTAGCCCGACAGCACGACCAACATTATCTACTACGCCGACAACACTCAGCTGATCCTCTACCTCACCAAGGACCCCATCACCGCCAAAGCCAACCTCCACGAAGGAATGAAGGCAGTCGCCGACTGGATGAAGACCAGCCATCTGAAGCTGAACTCAGACAAGACGGAGGTCCTCATCCTCGGCTCCAACCCTTCAGCCTGGGACGACTCCTGGTGGCAGACTGCACTGGGGGCAGCCCAGACACCCACCGACCACGCATGCAACCTGGGAATCATGCTCCACTCAACGCTCTCAATGACCAAGCAAGTCAATGCCGTCTCCTCCGCAAGATCTACAGATGGATCCCGACATATACAAGAAAGACAGTCACCCAGGACCTCGTCAGCAGCAGACTACTATGGAAACACCCTCTACGCGGGAGCCCCAACCAAGCTCATCAAATGACTACAACGCATCCAAAATGCCTCAGCACAACTGATCCTCGACGTCCCACGCCACGGCCACATCACGCCCCCACCTGAGAAATCTGCACTGGCTCCCAGTCAACACGAGGATATCCTTCCAACTCCTCACCCACGCATACAAGGCACTCCACAAACCAGCCCAGCCTACCTCAAAGGACGGCTATCCTACATCCCGAACCGCCAGCTACGCTCTGCCGACCTCTCACCACCGTCCCACGCATCCAAAGAACAACTACCGGTGGGAGATCCTTCTCCCACTTCGCCGCCAAGTCATGGAACACCCTCCCACTGAGCCTACGACAGACCCAAGACCTGCTGACCTTCAGGAGGATACTCAAGACCTGGCTGTACGATCAGTAGCGGCCCCCTCCCCCCAGCGCCTGGAGACCCTTGCATGTATGTAGTGCGCTTTACAAATGATTGATTGATTGATTGATTGAACTGAAATTGAGCAGACAGAGACGATTATTATTAACTCCAAATCTGGAATTCCCTCTGGTAGATTTAGACACCTCGCAAGCTTCAGGAGCCCTGCCAAATGATACTCCCAGGGGCCAAACATCTATAGATGAAGTAACGAATACTGAACAATGCAGGGGGGAATCACCCATACAGCCCGTTACAAAAGGGATATCTGAAACTCAAGTGAAAACAGTGGTAAGAAGGAAGAAGGTTACAGGAGAGAAGACAGATGATCGAAATACTGTGATGGGAGGAACAGCAAGCAATATTAAAAAGGTCATCGAACAGCCAGTTTGGGTCACCAAGTTAGTGGTGGATCTGCAAATTCAAGTAAGGGCTATAGTGAAGAACAAGCTTAAATTACTTGTAGAAAGGGTTGACAAGTTGACAACGCTGCTCAATGAACTGACAGGTGACAGGGGTAGTAGATGGGAACGCTGGGCCTGACATTGGACCTAAAGTCCAAGCCTCTACTAACATCACCAGAGCCATCCCAGTCCCTTATACAGAACGATCCCCGGCTATTCCTGTACCAAATTCAGAGAGACAGCAATCTACAGCCCTCAACAGAGTCAATTTAGAGAGACAACCCTCCTCAACCCCCAGCTGAGCAAATTTAACGCCTCCACACAAACAGCCCATCAGGCAATGGCAGCCGAACAAATAACGGGTAGGGGTGGAATCTAACAAGTGCACAGAAGCTATTAAAAAAAGCCCTCCCATCCCAGTCATAAACCTACCACCTGCTTCATCTCCATATGTTCTCGTTCTTGCAGGCATCCCTGAGCTTGGAGTGGGTCAAAGCGAATCACTCCAGGAATTAAAAAATAAATGCATGTACTGGTTAGCTAACCATAGACAATTACAGTATGACGAAGCAGGACAGATCCTAATAACACGCAGAGCTGGTTGGCTAGGATGGAGACCCAAGGACAAGCAAGGAGACTGTATAGTGATAAACTTCAGAAACCCATGCCTTGCCCAAGAAAAATTAAATAGAGATGATGGGAGACAAATGGGCACTATTAGAGCCCTTCCATTGGGTTACTTTTATACCCCATAGAGAACCCATCAAGTTAGAAGGCGAATTGGTTGGGTATGGAGATGCGAAAATTAAAGCTACAAAATAGCTGCTTTAGATCACTATTGGCCCAGACAACCAATCTACAATATTCACACAGCAAATAGATTTAACAGTCTAGAAGGAGTAGATGGACTCGAGATCCAGGTCATAGGACCCGATGTACAGCTGGGCGAGTCTCAGGTGGGAATCGTTAAACCCAAGGAGGATTTAGGGCACTGCTCGATACTAGGGGAAGGCTAAACCTGTGGAAGCATGAGCGGCTCCTCAGGAGACAAAAAAGAGGGACGTAACATGGTCTTGACCAGCAAGCAATTCCCTTCATTAAATAGTGGGACTGTCTCGAAAGTAGATTCTGGGTTTTGCGGGACCTCGTCCCCACCTACCCCTCCAGTTGTCACCAAAACTAGCGCCCCGGATCCTCCAAGGCTGTGAGTTTTATCCTGGAATGTAGCCAGTTTAAACACCAAGATAGATAACTCCGAATGGGGCTATTTTATTGACCAATATGAGATCTATATCTTCCAGGAGACGTGGGCAAGAGGGGATGACGTAAAATTAGGTTTTGCCACTTATAACATTCCCGCAGTATCAGGTGGAAATGGGAGGCCGTTCGGGTGGATTAAGCACATGGGTGGGTGTTCACTTAGGCTGTATGGCCAAACAGATAGAAACATCTTCAAATGATATTCTGTCTGTCCTCCTTCACTTCAAGCCAAAGACTACTATTGCCCTAATAAACCTGTACTCAAGAACAGTCAGTCGTGGCCAAGAGTCAAAAACACTTGAGGAATTAATGTCCTTCCTAGCCACCATCTCAGACAATCATATGGTGATTCTAGGAGGGGACTTTAATTCCAGTTTGAGCCAATAGAAGGCATGCCAAAGAACAGCCCCTGCAAAGATGAGTATTGGGTCATCCCAGAGACTATTTGCCCACCAGTAAAAGTCTGGTTCCCTCTGGTGATTCAGATAAATTCCCTTGCTCTAAAATACTCTCTAAGGGCATATAATGGAAGAACAAAGTCAGACACATCCAGTAAATGTATCTTTATTAGAAATGGGTGAGGCACTTTACTAGATTACATTTTAATTAACTCAAAATCCTGGCACAGGGTTTTAGACGAAGGTCACGACACTGCACGATAGAGACCATAATGTCCTTGTTCTAGAATTATATGAGTTAAACACTGGGAGTACTACAGGGGCACATACTCCGAATGATGCCAGGCTGTCTCTCACCACTGCAGGAAGAGAGTACCATGGGCAGACATAAACCAGTCAAAACAAAGTCTAAGCTCCCTGTATGAAGCTATTATTCCGGTCCTCTTGACTGCAACCAAATCTGTCCCCACTAACGGCATCAGAATCGATCTTTAGATGGTTGCCCTGAATCATACTAAGCTAACGTCAACCATGGTCGATTACTTTTTTCCCACGAAAAACATCAGGCCCAATAGGAAACCTTCTCACCCCTAGTATAATGACTAATGCTGAAAGGCTAAAAACAGCCTTGATTATATCTATCGAGGCTAATGACCGTCCTTTAATTAAAATAATCAGTCGCCTACAAGACCAGTGTTAGTGAGGTGAAAAAAGGGTGGGAAAGAGATAAGTGCGATACTTTGAGAAGCTCCCTGGGCGCCCGTGACATAAGGACTTTTTGGAAGGTGGTCAATACAGGGGAGCTCTGAGGCTAAATCGCCGATACAGACAAACCTAGAGGCAGCTGTGTGGAGGGACCATTTCGAGTCCCTCTACTCTGGCAGAGACGGTGGATGACTCCGCTCATAAAGGCCACTCCCCACCGGTTGATTGCCCCATTGCACCCATGTTCACCCCCAGGACCATGAACGACATCCCGATAACACTCAGAGATAATAAGTGCTCTATGGAAAATAGCACCGGGCAAAGCGCCAGGATTAGACAAGATCCCAGGGGATTTATTCCGCAGTGAAACTACTATCTGGGCACCATACCTTTGGGTCTTATTCAATGCCATTTCGCAAGGCATGAAGATTCCTGCTAGCTGGGGTAGAGCCAAAATAATTCCTATACATAAAAAGGGCTTCCTGCTGCTACCCACAAATTATAGGCCTATAACCCTCATAGATATTAGTCAAAACATCTTTGCGCGAGCGTTGCGGTTTCGTTTGCAGAGCTGGATGGAGGAGCGCAAGATACTCAGCCCTCTCCAGGCAGAGTTCAGAGAAAAAATGTCCACACCGGATCAGAACCTCAGGCTACAAATATTACACTGGAAGATGGTGTGTTTGGAGGGTGGCAGCCTCTACTTAATGTTTGTAGACCTGAAATCTGCGTTTGACCTGGTCCCAAGAGATAAGTTGTGGGCAGTTCCCCGTGAGATGGGGGTCCGATATACCTGTGCCAAATCATGAAGCGGTTACATGAGGAAAACTACACCCAAATCAGATTTGGCAAGGAAGGAAAACTTACGGGCCCCATTCATGTAGGCAGAGGTGTCTGCCAGGGATGTGTCCTTGCCCAGACTCTTTTCAGCCTGTTTATGAACGGGTTAGTTGTTTTTTTACTCAGTGAGAAAGATCTGGACTTCCCCAAGCTGGCATCACGCAAAATTGCAGCTATGATGTTTGCCGATGACACTATTATCAAAATCTCCCATGGGGATACAGAGGGTACTTAACAGATTCGATGCCTTTTGTAGAGAAAGAGGGCTTGAGATTAACCTTCAAAAAACGAAATTCATGGTGTTTAACTCAGCCAAAAGTACCCGACAAAACCCAAGTTTAAATGAAAAACCCCTAGAGAGAGTAGCCGCTTTTGATTATCTCGGCATAACTATCACAGAAACAATGGATTGGGGGGCTCAAATCAAAAAATCAACTTTGAAATTAGCACAAACATCAGGGGGCTTAACAAAGGTCTTTCGAAAATCCGTCCATAAACCTGTGAGCCCAGCAATAGAAATATACAGGGTCCAAGCCAGGGTAGCGGCCTTGTATGGTGCTGAAATGTGGGGTCATCGTTGTTCTGACAGTATCGCACAGACAGAAAACACCTTTCGCAGGCAACTATTTGGCCTCCCACGGGGCACCCCACTCACACCACTCCGATTGGACCTGTGGGTAAGGGCTACTGCATATGAAGTCAATCTCAGACCCCTTTTATTCTGACGACACCTGTGGGTTACCCCAGAACTTTTAGAATACAGGGACGAACTAAGAGAGGGGATGAGCCTACCGGGTTCTGGGTAAACTACCCTGGTTCTCTCATATTCGACACACTTCAGAGAACCTGTGACGGGGTAATCAGGAAAGAGTCAAAGGACTGTTATTGGGAGTACAAATTGGCTCAACTCCAGAGTCATCTTTTAGTAGGCAAGCTAACTGCAGTTTTTTAAGAAATTAAGGATTGGTATAGCTTAGAGCCGGCACTGAATGACATCAAGCCGGCAACTGTTTGAAAGCTTTACCTACATTTTAGATACAGGATGTTGCCACTCTGCTCCTTTATAAACAAATGGGCGGGCTCACGAACTCTGGGGTGCCCGGCCTGTGACTGTTCCACAGAATCAGATTACCATGTGTACTTTTACTGCCCCGGATACCACAAAGCACGAAAACAGTGGCTGGTGCAGATGTGCAGCAACCTAGGTACCAGGCTCTGTTCTGAGGCTTTTAGAATATTGAAACATGACACTAGCCTCCCTAAAGTATATTCAGTAGCAGGCTTCTCATTTTCTATGTGGTGCACTCGCAGAGTACTTTTAAAACCAATCTAATAAACGAGGTCTATATTCTTGTACACCAGTTGTCAAACAATGGAATTTTAAAGGGATTACCTGTTTTACTGTTCAATTGAGAACTATTTTAATGATGTAACTTATTTATACTATGAATTTATTGACATACTGGATTGTTGTTTCAGAGAATTGACCGCTTTTACCGGTGAAGAGAAAGCCCTGATCTCTCAAATTTTGGCTGGTGAACGGTTCGCATACTTTGCACATGCACTTGAAAATGCCAATACTGCTTTCTATCTCTGATTGATACAGTAATCTACATGAATAGAGCTGCCATCATAGATTGCACTGTATTTTACACTGTTCTAGGCCATACCTGAGTATGTCTTAGTTAACCTCTTATACTGTACATAACCGGTCTTTTTCTCTTTTTTTATCTATCTTGATTTTAAAGGAAATGAATTGTATGTTGTTTTATATGTGCTTTTAAGTTCAAATTGGGCGAAATAAAGTTATTATTGAATTGAAAAATTCATATTCATTAGTGCTGCTTGACAAATGTACATATTACTGACAGTTACATTGTTCCATGTTTTTAACATGTATATAAGTGACTGCATAAATAAGTAAATGTTTTATCATACCTACTTAGCTACAATAGCTTCCCCATTGATTCACAAATATATATTATATATAAATTACATTTAAAATACAACACTTGAAAGCCAGAGTTTATTTGATGCATCTCTAATCTACATATACTACCTTCCTTTATGCATCTATATACCTTCCACTTACATGTACTTATGGATCTATATATTTATTACATTTCTTCTTATTCAATGCACTACCCTATTTCTCACCCTATACCACTCTCAATATATCCTCTACCTCAACACTCCAACTCATCCCAAACCCCTTTTTACAACTCTTTCTAATGCAATACCCTATTTCTCACCCTAAACCTCTATCAATATATCCTCTACCTCAAAGCTCTCATTCACCCCAAATCCAATACCACTATGATCCCAAAAATATCTTTCTAGACTATTCCCTACTCTACCCCTCCTTGCACCATCTCATACCTTTTTTACTATTCCGATCCTTCAAAACAACTCTTTCTAAACCCTTCCCTTGGACTCTTCTCCCTTCACCTCCCTTTTACTCATCCCAAGCCTCATCCTACTGCTATTTGCTCCAAAACAAACAAAAAAAGAGATTTCTAACTTCTTCCCTCTTCTATGCCTCCACTATCCTTTTTTAAACCACATAACTATCATGTTCACCTCTCAAATTACTTTCATATTTCACTATACTAATTCACCACTAATCCTTTAGGGGTTCCAGAGTAGCGTAAACAAAAGGTTACAGGGGCGTTCGAGTTAGAATCAGATTTCCCGTGTACAAAGCCAGTTAAATTCAGCAGTTATAGTTACCTGAGCGAACTATAACTTACGCCCCCACAATGCACTACGTATGACCTCACATATTACATCACTCATGACATAGTGACATCATTGAGCTCAAACGACATCAAGTAAGTGTTTTTAAGAGTTTATGGGTGTTAACCATTAATACTAACCTACTACAAAAGTTAAATTAGTTTACTGGGTGCACTACTGAGGAGTGACATTACTTACAAAACATACTAAGTTAGTGACAATATCCTTGCATTTATGGGTGTGTAAGTGGCTGTATAAGTGGATGTGTGAGTTGCTGTGTGGGTGAATGAGTGGGTGTGTATGTGGCTGTATGGGTGAGTGAGTAGGTGTACGATGGTTGTTTGAGGAGTGGCTTGGTGTGCAAGTAGCAGTATGGGTGAGTGAGTGGCTGTTTGGGTGAGTGAGTTTGTATGCGAGTGGTTTTAATGGAGAGTAAGTTTGTGTGAATGGGTACGAAAGTGGTTGTGTGGGTGTGTGAGTGTTTGAATGTGTGACTGAGTTGCTGTGCTGAAAGGCTGTATGGGTGACTGCGTGTGTGAGCGACTGTAGGTAAATAGGTGGGTGTGAGTAGCTGTACGAGTGTGTGTGTGCAGCTTTGTGAGTGGCTGTACAGGTGGGTGCCTAGTTGTATGAATGGCTGTATGGGGGAGGGAATGGTTGTGTGAGTGGCTGTACGAGGGAATGAGTGTGTGTATGTATGAGTGGCTGTACAAGTGAATGTATGTATGTATGAGTGGCTGTACGAGTGAATGTATGTGTGTGTCTCTCTCTTTGGAAGAGAGTGTGGGTATGTGAGTACTGGTATGGGTCTGTTAATGGGTATGTGAGTGGATATATGGGTGTGTGAGTGGGCACACTAGAGGTTGTATGGGGGTGTGGGTGTGTATGAATGGGGGTGCTAGTGGGTGTATGAGTGGGGGTGTGAGTGGTTCTATGGATGGTGTCTGATGTCATTTGAGAGGTCATCAGTGATGTCACTGATCACGTCATGAGTGATTTAATATGAGAGGTCATAAGCAGTGCATTGCAGGAGCATAAGTTATAGTTAGCTCAGGTAACTAGAATTGCTGAATTTCACTGGTTTTAGAAGAGTTAAATCTGAGTCTAACTTGAATGCCCCTGTAACCTTTAGTTTTTTTCCGGTTAATTTCTAAGGTTTTTCAAAATATATTTCCTAATTATAAGGTCTCTGTAACTTTTGTTTTTTTAAGTGAATTTCTATTTGTTTTTAACTGGGAGCTGTGGTTGCAAGGTGGTGGAGAAATGGGGCGAGTCTTCCAACCAGTTCTCTGGAATCCAACTTTAAGGGACATACTGGAGGTAACAGGAGGGCTTCTTGGCCTTAAAGACCCTCAGCAGCCAAGAGTACTTCATCATTGCACCAGGAGGTGGTTTGCTGAGTGGTGGAGAAAGGGGTCATTGGCCTCCAAAGACCTCTCAGCAATTTGGCTGTGTGCGACTAACTGGAAGTAACAGGAGGGCGTGTTGGCCCCCAAGAACCCTCTGCAGCCAAGACGGGGACTTCCATCCCACCACCAGCAGTGCACCAGGGGTGCATTTGTAGAATGGTGGACAAAGGGGGCAAGGCCTCTGGCTTCCTGCTTTTTTTTTTTTATGAAGTGGGCTGCTTGGCCCCATTTTCCTGGGCCGTTTTGGGCCCCAGGTACCAGATAACTCGATATCAGTCCTTTTTTTTTTTTTTTTAATGGGGAGGCGGGCTGTGTGGCCCACCTCCCCGGGCCAGCCTTTTAAACCCAGTTCTTGTACCTGGGGATGATTTCTGAGCAATCAAGCCTCCCAGATTTCTAAGAAGAAGCATAGTTGTCCTGCACGAACTGCTTTTTTAAAAAATCTTTTTTATTGGCATATATATAACAAGATTATATTCAACACAAGTGCAAAACCATAATAAGATTATCATGTATGAAAGTGGATTAATCTGGAAGGCATCGCATGGCAATGTGTATGTTTATCTGAGATAAGATCTATTGTGGTCTCTTCAGTTGTCGTCTATCATACGTTGTCTCCAGTACAGTTGCCTCTTCCTGATTCAATACAATATAAAAAAAATGCCTCATCATGGTATTATAGTGAATAGGGATTACCGGGTCAATTATCAACATTGTCCACCTTAGATGTACACATTTCCAAGAAACATATTTGCCACTAACAAGGATATTCAACTAGTGCGTGGAAGAAAACAGCCATATAAGGAGAAAGACGAGAGAAAAAGAACACCATAGAATTTCTCTGTGCCAGTATGTAATGAACATTCAACTAAAACTAATAATAAACTGCCAGGGGTCATCAGTCTGTACGGGTCTCAGTACTCTATGAGTCAACGTTATCTCGGAGGGTACCTGGGGGGTCCAAAAGGAGGGGGCGGCAGGGGGAGTAGAGGATAGGAAGGCCAATGAGGGCCAGGTTTGATGTGTATAGTCCCAATACAGTGTCTGGTCTCGTGCATATCAAACAATGTGATGCCGCATACCAAATAACACAGCCAATTACCCCCCTCCCAGAGATCCAATCATCTCGTCCATACCACAATAGTCAAACAGACGATGTGCGTGGGCCCGTGCCCGCTCCCACGTCCAGAGTCAGACGAATTCGCTGGGGAAGAGTGCTCAGGGGTATGACGTGTATCCCATGCCCTCACAATATCCGCCCAGGGTTTCCCCAAGTAGTTTACATCGCTTCGTGATTTTGTCTTCCTTTATCAAAGCTTCTTGCTCTGCTGTGGCCCAGCAGGACACATCATCCTCCCACTTGAACACTAAGGGAGTCTGCTTCGCCTTCCACCTAAGAGCTATTCTCCTTTTGGCTAGAAGGAAACCAGGTCCACAAATATATGAATCAGTCTTCTGGGTTTGGGTCTCGGGAAGAGGCCTAGAAGACAAACCTCTGGGGAGCACACTAGGTTTTGAGACAAGACTCTGTAGACCATATCTACTATCTTAGTCCAAAAGTCTATCATCTCTGGACAGGACCAAACCATGTCTTCAAAATCAACATTGCTCTTCTCGCACCTGGCGCAGGCCCGTTCACCACCCCAATACCAAGTTCAGTCTGTGAGGAGTAAGGTATGTTCTATGGAGCATATTTAATTGTATAATTTTGAAGGACGCGTATCTGGAACTGCTTTTTCGCCACAGTAACAATGAAACTCCTGCGGTGATGCCCTCCAACATTGAAAAACGTTTTGAATTTGTATCCTCACTGCATTAGTGATGAAGAGCTCTCTAGCAAGCAATTATAGAGTGCCAAAACAGATCACACCAAGTCAAAGCCCTGAAGAGAGCCCCATGAACACAACTGGGTTTTGAAACGAGTCAGCCCTTTTCTACCATTGAGGAACCATTAAATCACAAACACTAGCAGCTTTAAGGTATACTTTGTAACATTTAACCCGAGCGGTTTCTGAACTTTTTCCCAATAAGCAGCATCCTAGCAAAAAGGGCTGTAAAAATTATGAATAATATTACTGCTGAATACATGAAATTCTTAAAATAACTGACTGTTGTACCATTTAGAAATGTGTGTTCATGTATTGTTGTTCATTATGTGTTGTATGTATGGTCATTCATCTAACGTTTAATTTATGTAAAGTATTGTTTTGAAACAAAATGTGTTTCCTCAATCTCAGACCTACATAATATTTGCACAAACAGGAAAAAATTAAATAATTTTGTTAAATAAATAACCAAGACCAATGAATGAAGGTTGGGTCCTTTGTCTGTTTAAAAAGAGAACAGCATCAAAAGGGGTGGCTAGAATTCTGTTGTGTACTTTAACCAGGCCCCATCTAGCTACTGACACGTTGGGCCTTCGCCGTCCATTTTGAACTTTTAGAAAGTTGGTATTTTCTTGTCCTTAGCCATTTGCTCCTGTAGCCTGGCCTGGGTCACATGACAGGGTGTAACTGAGACTTTGTGATTTCACCCAATAGTTGCATAATAGTGGGATTAGTTGTGCCTGAATAGGTCATCGGCTGGCAGGATAGGGTGCTGAGCGGAGCAAAGCCCTACTTGCAAGTACTGTGGATTCTCTGCCCAGAAGAAGGACTTCTCTGCTGCTGAAAGAACTATCACTCCACTAGACTGCTGTTCTGAAGGAACTGCTGCCCTGTTGCGATGGCTGCTGCCTACTGCCCTCTTGCCTGATGAGAAGAACTCTGGAACAGCAACTTTACCCTTTAACCCAGGACACCAGGGTGACTCCAAAGGCTAGTCTGCTGGTCTCCTGATCTGAGGCTCAGGGACATAAAAGGCACCCCAACATTCAGCCTCTGTACCCATCTGAAGTGAGTTTGAATCCCAAGTGGTGCCCTCCCAGGACCTGGACCCTTGGCATGGCTCAGAGATGGAATCAAGATTTTGGGCTCTTCAGACCTGCTAACAGGCCTGTTAGCACCAAGCCCTCTCCACTAGCACCACGATTCAATGCAAAACTCTGGCAGCCACCTCTTCATGTTACAGCATTGACCACTAGCGGGAGATCGCTAATACGAAGCTCCAGCAATGTCCGCCCGTGACGCCTGGGCCACTCTTCGCGCTACGCAATCAACCTCCCACAATACTCTTGGCATGTTTTTAGAAGGTGAAACCTCAGAAGGCCGAACTTGGTGACTGTAGCAGACTTCTGCTCATTGCGGTGGACCTGAACATGTGACTTTGACCAATTTCAGCGTAACCAGATATCTGTAGTTGCCGCTTTGTGCCTTTGGTGCTATTTTCACTAAAATCTTTATAAACTCATTACTCTAAGTCTACTGATTGAATTTGTCATTTTGATGACAAATAATTTATATACATTTACTATATTTTTCTTAATTGGTTTGGGAGTTTTCCTTGTGTTTTCACTTTATCAATGTTTGTGTGCTGCATACATACTTTACACATTGCCTCCACGTGGAGTCTGACTGATTTTGTGCCAAGCTACCCAGGGTGAAGCACATGTTAATTAGTGACTTCTAGTAGTTCACCCAGCAAAGGATTGTGTCAGTTGACTGGGGTGTGAGCCCTGATTAAGCAACAAACAACCCAATTTCTAACACTTCTCATTCTCTAGCACAGAGCTAACTCCTAGCAACAGTGGCACCTTATTAGTCTTTCTCAGGACTTGGGAATCAGGCTCTGGGTTCTCAGCAATCCTGGCATGAACATGGCTATCAGGCTGCTCGATAGCGACTGATAGTGATCTTTACTTTTTGCAGGGGTCTATCTACTCCTACCTTTGTGCAGGCCACCGAAATGTGAAGGTTATGAATTTTTCATCAGGTCTCGCTAAAGTTGACACCACCCTTTAGAAGAACCTCGCCTGCCTAGAAACCCAATTCGAGAGCATTCACTCCACATGGACTTCCCCATGCGGACCAGGCAGTTTCCGGCACATTCTTGGCAGCACGCACTTGCCACCTAGCAGTTTTAATTCGCCAGCAGTGTTGCAGGGATTGCAGGAACAGCCTCTGCCCACTGTCAACCGTTAAGAGTACTGACGTGATTTGTGGTAATAGAGCTACCTTGCACTATACCATACACCCTCATGCCACTTCTACAAGCTGTATAGATACTGCATCATTATCAAGGATCTATGCAACCTCCCTTGGGCAGTTGGTATGTTGGGATAGGGCCTCAGGGTAGCCGATGGTCCATCTGTCCACCGATGAATGGAGGATAGTGTAAGTTACAGAAAAACGATTTTTTTTATATGAATCTCATCAAAAGCAGTTGTATTTGATTACTGGGTCTGGTATCTTGAATTCCATGCCAAAGTCAGAAGACTGGTATTGTAATATTTCTAACATATGTATTACATTTCCCAGGACCTAGATGTAGATATCCCAAAAACAGTTTACTTGATGAAAGTCTGCCAATGTCCAGACTCTTCTGTACTTCATACAACTTGTCTTGGTTTAAATCATCCTCCGATCTGTGCTGATCAGCAACAAGGTACCTTCTCCCTGTAATATTTTGTTTACAACTACCAATCTGACAATGTGCTTTAAGCAGTTTGAATGCTGTGCATTACTGTTTTGTACCACTACTATATTTACCTGCAGATATGACCTTTACTGGGAAAACTTTTCCCAATGTTCAGTGCACCTCTGCCCTGTGTATATAACCCATGCATCATAGATAGACAGTCCTGTTTAAGAGTTTCTCTTGGCCAAAGTGAGGTTGTGGGTTTTTGTTTCAGCTGCAACCCACTGCCTCTCCCTTTAAAATCTATTCTCCATCTTCCACCTTGAGGCAGATGGTCTTCCCATTGCCTCTCTCTAACTCTTGGGAGCAGGGTGAAGCAGCAGTAGACTGCAAAGTGACCAGGACTTAAGTGTTGGTAAGTCACATTTGTTAAATATCTGCACCCCACCCCTGTAAGCTTGATGTTCCAATATTGCAGTTTGACAAATCTGGAGTTGATGTGGCCAGATGTCAACCTCCTGCAGCACCTATGAATAGCAAAGGTATGAGATTGATTTAGCATGCTGTTAGACATATTTACTTAGTTCTGTACACACTTTGCAGTTAACTGTGGAGTTCCTTTCCTGGAAATATATCCACACCTCCCTGCACATTACTACCAGCCTCAAGTCAAACTGTGGCTCAGACTCTCAAGTAGAAGGAAGAGGAGGTCTAGGACCTTGACTGCCAACAAAAAAAATAGGCCCAAAGTTTTAAATCGGCCCTAATTTATTACGAAAGCATACCTCTCTAATATGTTGTCCCTGAGAGACACTGCACAAGCAGATTTCAGTTTGTTCACTGTGCAAGCGATTGGGTACAGGACATAGCTAGATTAAGGAGATAATTATGGTGGTCCTGAAAATGTTTACAATATACATTGGACAATAATGTTTATAGTGTTAATAGTATTAGTAGAGAAGAAAAAACGTTGTCTTAGTTTCTTAGCTCCAAAACTGTGGAACTCCTTGCCCCTTCAAATTCAGCAGGCCCCATTGGAATCTCTTTTCCGGAAAAACTAAAAACCTGTCTATTTAGTTCGGGTGATTTCACAATGCAGCGCCGGGACGGGCTTCTGAAGTAGCCACTCGCTTTATATGTCGAAAAAAAGGACAAACTCCAAGAAACTCGCTTTTCTTTTACCCCATGACTGCCCTATACACTATATGTCATACCGAGTGCGCTATTTATGTGCTTTGGTCAAATATTCAAGTCATGGGTTGAAGACAAATCGGTCACAAAAAGTGTCACTCCAAATGGCTGTACAAGTTCTTTGCACCCATTGTAGAAAATGTCTTGGACAAGAATGAGCTGATACTCAGACAATCCAGTCAGCCTATCTAAATCCATCAATAGTAAAACCGGAAGATATCCTTCACCCAGGTTCAGAGGACTTGGATTAGTTGTCCTGTGTGGTATGTTATCTGCAAAGGAGGCTGCATGAAAGTTGAAAAGATGGTCAGCCTTCTGTGGAAAAATACAAACTGGGGGGCACTACCAACCAGAATATAAGATCCTTAATTATTGCCCGGCGATGTCGCCTCTTGAACCCACAAAGAAGTTAAACTATTGAAGAGGCAGGCGCTGGAGACTGGAAGGCAGGAAACAAGGTTTTTATTCGCTCCGGAGGAGAACACAACGAAAACGGACAGAAGGTATCGTTCTGAGGTGCTCTAACTGCATCCCTGAGGCCTGGCCTCTTATACACAAGTTTATCTCTTTATTACATGTAACACATTCTCGTTGATACTTTGATGTACGGAAAGACATCCTCAGAATCCCCCCTTCCCAGCCCGTTCCCATGCAAGGCTACAGTGGAAGTCCCCGCCCCGTTCACAACAGGTGATGATCATCGCGCAGCTGGGTATTCCGCCGATTCACGGAGTGTGCGGGTTTCGATCGGATCTCGTGGGATGGGGGGGGCTTTGATCATCTCGGGGGTCCTTTGAGGAGGGAAGCTTCCTATTGTATGGGGAGGGGCAAGAGATTGGTATCGGCAGAGCTAGGTGTCGGCCTGGGAACGGGGAAGACAAACGGGCACACGGGGAAAAGGGGTTTGCATCAAAAGGGCCGGAGGTCATGACGGGGAAGCAGGGAGGTGTCGCGCTGGGAACAGGATGAGGGCCTGGGGCAGAGCAGCGCCGAAGAGGGGTTTATGACTCAAGGCAGGTGCAAGCAGGGGGGTTGCCAGCGAAGTTAGGAGAGAGAGAGAGACGCGCTGGCTCTCGGCGAGAGCAGGGAAGCCATGGTGTCCAAAATGGCGGCTGTTTTACGCGCACAAAAGGTTTAAGGAGAGCAAGAGGGCGCCGATAATGTTGACGGTTTTCAGCCTAACTTTTAACAGTCCTCCCTTTTCAACATATCTAGCCAACTTGCTTACTCAATGTCAATTTTCATCAAATTCCTAACTTCGGTATCATATAATGCCCTCATATGTTCGCTTCCAATGTCCACAGTTTTGGGAAAAATACAACTCGCACATAAAGAACACATAGGTGGCAAACATTGAATTCCTAAGCATAGGCCACATATTACAACTACGGGAATCAGGATAATGGTGAGCAGTCTCCAGCCCCAGCTTTTGACGGTGTCCCAGAACCAACCACCAAGCGACCATTCTTCTTGCTCTTGGTGAACTTCCGAAGAGAGTCTGTGAAGATGTTCGATGGCTTTGTACACTGAGGGTGAGTTGTCCGGTATGTATGTACAACAGCTGGCCCCAATAATGCGGCATGCTCCTCCACGGTCCGCCAGAACCACATCTAGAACGAGGCGGTTCTGAAGAGCCACCAAACGGACCGCTTGGAGCTCGGCAGTGTTGTTGGCAAAGATGCCCGCTGTGATGTTCATGGTTGTCTCGACTGCCTGAGCCAAATGTCGGATGGCACGGCTGTTTGCCATCGGGCCCCAGAGGGGGACGAGTCCTTTCATAGCATCGAGGAACTGTGCTCCTGTTGAGTCGGCTTGCTCAACGTCTTTGGCTCGTTTTTGTCTGTGGTGATTCGCTGGGGCCACATAAGTTGGAGGAAGGACGAAGGAGATGTAGCAAGTGCCCCCCCAGCCTTTGGGGAGCCAGGTGTAGGCCTTCGTGCCACAGATGAAATACATGTTTGGGGATGACACAAAGGAAGGTGGATCCGTGGAGTCCAAAGTTCTGGTAAAGCGGCAAGCGCTGTGACCCACCAGCTGTGTCCCAAGTCCTTCTACACACATGTGGCCTGTGACGTTGATGACCGTCAGGGCCACAGTCAGAGTGGCAGCCGTTCGTTTCCGCAGATAGGAGAAGGTGGGTCTGGTTGGATTGTTGAACACCTGCATTTCGATTCGTTCTTTGGCCGGAATGTCCATTTGGATTGAGTCGCTGGGGGTCAGCGGGCAGAAGTGTGTCTTTGTCTTGTTTCGCCCGGCCCCATGAGAAGAATGTGCTGCAGCTCTGCTGGAGGTGGCATTTCCCGTATAGCTCTCTTGCAGGAGGATCAGCCAGGCAAGGCAGGAGCCGTGGACGGAGAAAGGTGAAGGGATGAATGGTATTGAATGTCCAGTGGCATGGGGTAGCAACCCACAGATCCAGCAGTTGGTGGCGTTGGTGGCAAGATTGTGCTGGTGAAGTAGCTGCACGAAAGAGTTGTTCCAAAACTCCTTTCGCCTCTCTCTTAGTTGAGGAGAGAGCGAAATTAGATAATGTTCCTTCATGGTGGTAGGCTGAGCAGTGGTTAGGAATGTTTCGTGAGCAGGTGCGTGTTCTTCCATAATCCAGAGCGTAGTCATGAGGAGAAAACAGAGGAGGATTACGATGAAGAGTGCAATTGTCTTTGAGCTATGGAGTCTGTCTGTTCTCGGATTTCTGTAGCGGGTATTTCCTGTTGTCTCAGTCGGCTTCTTGTTTGGCGCTTCCATCATCTTCTTATCTGGCGCTTCCATCATCTTCGTCTTCAAGGTGCTCGGTAGTGGGCAGGACCACAGACTTAGTTTTAGCTTCTCTCCAGGTAACCCTTGGTAGTTTGGGTCACCGTTCTGAGATTCTTTAACCTAGTCCGTGGCCTACTTAGCCGAAGCTCCCTCCTTTCGACGCAGGAAATACCCTTCTCGAGATGGCACAGTGGGGTCAGGATGTTTTGAAAGTTCAAGTGTCTCTGTGTCAGGATAGCAGTTCAACGATGGTCGGTCCTGGTTCAGGAGCTCTTCTTGGGTGTTGACGGTGTCTGTCGTGGCCAGGGTTGGAGAGACCTTTTTGCAGTGATGGGCGTGCAGCCAGTGTTTCTTCCCCTCCACTCGAAGTGCGGTCCGAGTGGTGATCAGCACTTGCCAGGGGCCCGTCCACCGGGGTTCCAAACTCTTTGATCGCTGAAAGTTTCGGATCAGCACGAAGTCCCCCGGCTGGATGGCGTGACCCGGACCCCTGGAAGCATCGGGGATGGCCTGCTGCACCTGCTGATGAAGGACAGACAAAGTTTCAGTCAATTTGTACAGATAATCAGACATTAGGACATCCGGAACGTCATGAATGGACGTTGGTTTCGGGGCAGACCAGACGCTCATGGGTCGACCGAAGACAACTTCATAAGGGGTTAAGTGATGTCGGGTGGGGGTAGAGCGCATCGATAGCAATGCCAATGGGAGGGCGTCTGGCCATTTCAGGCCCGTCGTAGCCACTATTTTGGCCAGTTTAAGCTTTAGTGTGGCGTTGTGTCGTTCGACAAGCCCAGCAGATTGAGGGTGGAAGACTGCGTGGAATTTCTGTTTGATACCCAGCCCATTTAGGATGAGCTGGATAACGTTGGCTACAAAGTGGGGGCCATTATCACTCCATAAAACACGACAGAGGCCATAACGGGGGAAAAACTCCTTTAACAGGACCTTTGCAGTGGCCATAGCGGTGTTGTCACGGGTTGGATATGCTTCCACCCATTTGCTAAATGCGCACACCACGACAAGTACATATTTCAGGCCTTGGCATCTGTCTAGCTGGATGTAGTCCATCTGCAGGACTTCAAATGGGTGGTTTGGGACCCCAAATCCCCCCCGGGGTACTACAGTTCCCTTCCCGGGGTTGTGTTGCAGGCATATTAAGCATTGTTGGACCAGGCGTTTGGCGGAATCTGGGATCTTGTCATTGTGCCAAACCCTGGAGACAAGTTCGATCATGGGGGCTGATCCTATGTGGGCAGGGGAGTGTGCCATGGTTAATATGGGAATCAAGTATGAATCAGGTAGCAACCATCTGTTCGTGTCTTTTGTCCGCCAGCAGCCTTCATCGTCTTTCAATCCCACCCGTGCCCATTCAGTCAATTCGTGTTGTGTGCTAGCCGTTTGTATGTCTCTAATTGTGTCCTTGGCGTCAGTCCAGTTTTCTGCTTGTGACCTGGTCACGTACATACGTGTTGTCGTTCTATTTTCAGCTGTCGTTCGGGCGGTGATGTCGGCTAGTGCATTTCCCTGTCCAATAATGTCTGTCACCTTCTTGTGTGCCTGGCATTTGATAACGGCAAGTTTGTTGGGGAGGAGGACAGCTTCGATTAAGGCGGAGACTAAATCCCCGTGCAAAATGGGTGTGCCGTGTGAGGTCAAGTATCCTCTCTCCCTCCAGAGGAGCCCAAAATGGTGAACCACCCCGAAGGCATACTGGCTGTCGGTGTAAATGTTCGCCGTGGTTCCTGTTGCCAGGATGCAGGCTCTCGTCAAAGCAATCAGTTCCGCTGCCTGGGCAGATCGCTGGGTGATGCGGGCTGTTTCTACTACAGTTCGAGCCGTGGTGACTGCATAGGCAGCGGAAGTGGTACCATCGGAGAGTTTGATGCAAGAACCGTCCACCCACAACTCCCCGTCGGGGTCAGGGAAAGCTGTGTCTCTGAGATCGACCCTACTCCTGGTCTGTTCGTCCGTAAGAGTCACGCAGTCATGCACGGGGTGCACATTGGGATCGTTCTCTGGCAAGGGTAACAGAGTTGCTGGGTTCAGTGTGGTGCATCTTTTCAGGGTGATATGGGGGGCAAGCAAGGTTAGTTCGTATCCAGTCAGTCGTGCACTCGTCAGATGTTGCGTCTTGGTTTGGTTCAGGAGGGTGTCGACTGCATGGGGTACCAGTACCGTGAGGGAATTCGAGAGTACAATCCCCTCACTCTGTCGGATAGAGACTGCAGCAGCAGCTACAGCTCGAAGGCAGGCAGGCAAGGCTCTGGCGACAGGGTCAAGAGTGGCAGAGAAGTAAGCGCACGGTCGTTGCTTAGGACCGATGGCCTGGGTCAGGACAGATAAAGCGCACCCCTCCCTTTCGTGAGTGTAAAGGGAGAAGGGCTTTCTGTAATCAGGGGTACCCAGGACAGGGGCTGAGCAAAGGGCATCTCGTAGTTCTGTGAAGGAAGTTTGACACTCAGGAGTCCAAGGGAGTGGGAAAGGGACGTCTTTGTTTAGGAGAGAGAGCAGTGGTTTTACAACGAGGCTGAAGTTTGGCAACCATTGTCGGCAGAAGGAGGTGAGGCCTAATAGGGAGCGAACCTGCTTCTGGGTTTTAGGGACAGGGGTGTCTAGAATGGTCTGGATTCGATCAGGGGTGAGTTTCCTTCCATCTTTGGACAGAAGGTGGCCTAGGTAAGTGACCTGGGGTAGGCAGAATTGCAACTTCTTCTTGGAGACCTTGTGGCCATTTTCCGCAAGGAAGTGCAAGAGTTGAATGGTGGCGGTAACCGCTAGAGGGGTGGTGTCGGCTGCCAAAAGGATGTCATCGACATATTGTACCAACACCACCCCGTCGGGTAACCGGACTTGGTCTAGTTGCCTTTTGAGGGCCTGGCTGTAGATGCTAGGGCTCTCCGTGTAGCCTTGAGGGGCTCGGCAAAACCTATATGAGCGGGATTTTAGGGTAAAGCCGAAGAGATATCGGCTGTCTGGGTGGATGGGGATGGAGAAGAATGCGTTCTTGAGGTCGATGACGGAAAAGGTGGTGGCAGTGGATGGAATCAAGGTCAGGATGGTGGTGATGTCTGAGACCACAGGGTACTGGGGTACCACCACTTTGTTGATCTCTCGGAGGTCGATGATGAAACGGTATGCTTTCTCATCTCCCTCTCCCTGCTTCTTGATAATGGGCAAGATAGGGCTGTTGCAAACGTTGCTAACCACTTCCTCTACCACTCCTGCGTCTATCAGTGACTGGATAATCATTACCAATGCCTTCTCGCCCTCTGGCGATATCCGATATTGTGGGAGTTTTGGGAGTGTTGTGTCTGGTCGGACAGTAATGTGCACTGGGTCAATTAACATACGCCCTACGTCCGAATCCGCTTTGGCCCACAGATACGGAGGTAGGGTGTCAAGCAGGGACGCGTCGACGTCGGTGATGGAAAACATGTGTCGGGGGGAACAATGTTTAAGCAGAACGGGGTTGTCGTAAAGAAACACTCGAACTCCATCTTGAGAACACCTAATCGTCGCTCGGAAGTGTTTCAGTAAGTCAAGTCCCATAATGGCGTCAGGGCTATTGGAGGAAAGCAAGAACGTGGTGTCGGTGGTGTTGTTTTCTACGTCAAAGAGAATCGGGGCAGACAAAGGGTTGGTGGAGGGCGTTCCATCGAAACCTGTCGATGTTATGAGTGAGCCAGACAAGGGTGCCCTTGGAATCAGTCGTTTAGATAACGCACTACGTGTTGCGCCAGTGTCTACCAGAAATGGAGACTTGGTACCCAGGACCTTAGCAGTGACATAAGGGCCCTGCTGGTCAACATAGAGCTCGACTGGATCCCTCCCTCGCCCTTGGCTGTCCTATGCAAAGGTGTGGGTGTCGTCATAGTCAGATTGTTGATATTGGTTCTGTCTGGGTCGATCGAACGTATTCGGTCTGCTTGATCTATCATTAGTCGCGTCATTTGGGGGCCCTCGTTGTGGTCCCTTAGGTCTCGGTCCGTTTGCTACATCCCTGGGGTCTCTGTTCCTGATCATTTCCAGGAGAACTGGGCACTGGGATTTCCAATGGCCAGTCCCCTTGCAGAAAGCGCACTGGTCATCTCTAAGGTCTGTGCGTCCACTGTAGGGAGTCAGAGTGCGGTCCTGGGGAAATGCAGTCTTAGGGACGTTTGTCTGGTAGTTTCCCCGGTATTGGTCTCGTCCTATAGTCACCCCTTGCAGTTTGGCAATCATCACCCTCTCTTTTAAGTCTTTCTTCTTTTTCTCTGTCGCCCTATCGTTTTCATTTTTCTGATGCTCATAATATTGGGCCATTTGGAGAATCGCTGTAGGTTTGGAGGCTGCCCAACTACTCTCGCTGGCCTGTAGTTTCTGGGAGATGTCCAATGATAGGCCCTTAACATAATTCTGGACAAACAGATGGTGTCCGGTTGCAGTGGTCATGTCCTGGCCGCTGTAATCGGAGAACACCGTTTCAAACCGGGAGAAGTATTCCGATACATCCTCCTGGGGTTTTTGGCGACAGGCTGTTACTATCGACCAGTCCACTTTCTTTTCTGGGATTAGGGTTTTTAATTTCTCTACAATTTTATCTGGGAGGTCTAGAATGGATTTCAACGGCTTTTGTCCTGGTCCCCGTTGTTTGTCCAAGTCATCGAGTTGTGACCAGGTATGTCCGAACAGCTCAAGGTGGTCGACTTTCCGGATTTGCTTCCACACATCAGCTGGTAGACATAACCCGAAGAACAAGCCGATGTCAGCCAGGGTCATGATAGTTGAACCCAGGGCTGTACCCAATTCAGTATAGAAGGCAGTGGGGTTTTTACGTAGGTCGGGTAGAGATTTCCGGAATGTCAGTATCTCTTGCCGGTCCCATGGCTGGTAGACCCAGTTGTATACTACCCTTCCCTTTGCATCTTGGTTGTTTGCATCATCGTGAGTCCCTGTACCTCGAGGGGGAACCCAGTAAGGGGCAGCCTCACGTATCGGCATCATGGTGTTAGATTGCTCGGTTGGTGGTTCGGTCACTACGGGGGCCGCGGATTTAGCTCCCGGCTTTCGTTCAGTGAGGTGGCGGAAAACCTCAAGCGTACGCGTAAGGAGGTCCGACACATCACACTCGCCCTCATCCCCGATATCGACCTTCCGGTACAGAGTCCTTAGGCTCTCGGGACCTTTGTCTCGATATCGGTCCTCGTATGCATTCAAGACATGATAACACAGTCGTACGGTAAAATGTCGTCTGTGACTCCCTGTATACGAGCTGAACATATCTGTGATGTACTCTTCATCATCCTTCCTTTCTACCAGTGTCCTTGCTATTTTGTCGATCCCCGCTCGCTCATCTTTGTCTAGCCTGTTTGTTCTTGCAAGGCCAGCCCCTCGAGTCTCATGCTCGTTTAACGTTGTTGTTGATGCGGGTTTTAATACAAGGGGTTCGGCTGGCACAGAGGCCATTGGGGCCGACGCTGTGGCGGTACCTTCGTTTGTACCTGGGGGTGGCGCGTGCTGCGCCAAGGGTTGAGAAGGGGCATATGGAGGGGGCATGTAGATGATAGGGGGACCTAACAGCAGGTCCTCATTGGCTTGTCGTTTCGAGGGTAAATCAGGGTAGAGCATGGAGGGGGTTCTAACCGGACACTGGCTTGGCGTTTCCCTTTCTAGTTTCTGTTTAGCTTTCTCTCTTTCCTCTATCTCCTTTTTTAGTTTCTGAGCAGCTAGGTGGGCTGCTTTTTGCAGCTCTTTTTCCAACCTACTCTCAGTTTTCTTTTTACGCTGTTCAGTTTCTTTTCGCCACATGCCGAAGCTATCAAGCATAGTAGGTGTTGTCTTGTTTTTACCTAGGGCAGTTTCTAGCGTTTTTATTTTATCATCATCGAAGGATCCTATCAGGGGCCATTGACTTTCTTGACCCTGTTTTGTATATTTATGCCATAGTTTACTATAGGCAATAGCGGTCAATCCATGCTTCATGAACATGTCCTTATTAGGGGTGCCTTCCAGTGGGGCTGGATGGTCCATCTCTAATAAGCGGTCCGGGCTAAACAGGCTACTAATCAGTGGGGAGAAGACAGACATGACGGCTCGTAACGAGGGACTAAAAAGTCAGCACTGCCTATCTTATCACTAGGTGCAAAGACTAGACAGAATATTTCTATTCTACGTTGTTTGCAGGCAGTGAATACCTCATGGATCACAATAACCAAAGACCAATAAATAACAATGGGGAGAATGAGTAGGTCCGCAAAGATCTGCATTACCTACCTTTTTCACTATCTGCAAAAAGGGTGGTCTCTTCCCTGTTTGCAGACAGGGAATCTCCAGGAAACAATAATTTTGCGAACAACAGTTCAGTTTCAAGCAATTATAGGGTGGGGGAGAAAAAAATAAGCACGGCTGCTACCCTACCTATCCTCCACTGCTTGCAAAGAGAGAGACCTTTGTTTCTCCGTTTGCAGACAGTGAATCCCTCATAGATCAAGATAACAAAAGACCGATAAATAACAATGGGGAGAATGAGTAGGTCCGCAAAGATCTGCGTTACCTACCCTTTTCACTATCTGCAAAAAGGGTGGTCTCTTCCCTGTTTGCAGACAGGGAATCTCCAGGAAACAATAGTTTGTGAACAACAGCTCAGTTTCAGGTGATTATTGAGTGGGGGAGAAAAATAAGCACGGTTGTCTGCCCTACCTATCCTCCACTGCTTGCAAAGAGAGAGCCTGTTGTTTCTCCGTTTGCAGACAGTGAATCTCCAAATAAACAAAAAGAGCAATACTAGTATTTAACAAACAAGCAATCAAGCAATTTTTTTTTTCGCAATTTGTCGTGGTAACACGACCTTACCCGGACCGCATGGACAGTTTCCTGACTTCCGAATCCAGCGCCCGATCGTCCTCTCTTCTTCGTTATCCTCGCGGCACTCCTGATGGTTCCCAGTCAGGACCGTAGATCACTCGAGAGAGGTCTGTTCGGAACCAGTGAAGTTCGGATGATCGGCTGTCAGACGAGGGTCTATCGGACAGACGCGTTCCCGATCGTTGCAGTCGTTCACTTTGTCGTCAGGACCTCTCCCACTGGATCCATGGGTCGCTGATGGGCCCCACGCTTGGGACGCCAATTGTGGAAAAATACAAACTGGGGGGCACTACCAACCAGAATATAAGATCCTTAATTATTGCCCGGCGATGTCGCCTCTTGAACCCACAAAGAAGTTAAACTATTGAAGAGGCAGGCGCTGGAGACTGGAAGGCAGGAAACAAGGTTTTTATTCGCTCCGGAGGAGAACACAACGAAAACGGACAGAAGGTATCGTTCTGAGGTGCTCTAACTGCATCCCTGAGGCCTGGCCTCTTATACACAAGTTTATCTCTTTATTACATGTAACACATTCTCGTTGATACTTTGATGTACGGAAAGACATCCTCAGAATCCCCCCTTCCCAGCCCGTTCCCATGCAAGGCTACAGTGGAAGTCCCCGCCCCGTTCACAACAGGTGATGATCATCGCGCAGCTGGGTATTCCGCCGATTCACGGAGTGTGCGGGTTTCGATCGGATCTCGTGGGATGGGGGGGGCTTTGATCATCTCGGGGGTCCTTTGAGGAGGGAAGCTTCCTATTGTATGGGGAGGGGCAAGAGATTGGTATCGGCAGAGCTAGGTGTCGGCCTGGGAACGGGGAAGACAAACGGGCACACGGGGAAAAGGGGTTTGCATCAAAAGGGCCGGAGGTCATGACGGGGAAGCAGGGAGGTGTCGCGCTGGGAACAGGATGAGGGCCTGGGGCAGAGCAGCGCCGAAGAGGGGTTTATGACTCAAGGCAGGTGCAAGCAGGGGGGTTGCCAGCGAAGTTAGGAGAGAGAGAGACGCGCTGGCTCTCGGCGAGAGCAGGGAAGCCATGGTGTCCAAAATGGCGGCTGTTTTACGCGCACAAAAGGTTTAAGGAGAGCAAGAGGGCGCCGATAATGTTGACGGTTTTCAGCCTAACTTTTAACACTTCCTTTAAAAATCAATTGTTCAAGATCCATTATTTAATGTAAAGTATTAGCTATCCTGAAGATAGACGCAAGAGTGGTTGTTTAACACTTCTAAGTATTCCAAAATAGGGATTAACAGGCCACCCTTTATATGAAGAGGGAGAAAATTAAATATACCAGACCATCATACACCTTCAAAACTATTTGAAGCACTTTACCAGTTTATGTGCTGTGGTTCGGGTTTTGTATTTTTCATAGATACCCATTTTAATCATTGGTATGTCCTCTAGATTATGTATATATCCGGCATACAAAACGAATCAAAAGTGTGGTATGCTTCACCATAAGGTTCCTCTCAACTAGCGCTGGGCAGTATACTGTGATTTTGAAGGCCCTAGCCCCAAGTCTCTACTATTTCATGCATCAATGAAGTACATTTTTTAAGATAGTAGCCCAGTGCAAAAACGAAACTTTTACTACCCTACAGAAGGCTACCCAGAAATAATGCATTTCACTGGCAGTCCATTAGGTAGGGTGCTCCCTTTTGTTCTTAACTGATGAGCTATTATAGAGGTTCCTGTGTTATTACAGGCTGTTTGGGATATTGTGGAACTGCACCTGAAAGACTTGGCTGTGTTAAATCTTCAGAAAGAGGAAATTCATGTACTCTTCCCTTCATGATTGATTTTGATGAAACCGTTTTCTATGAAGGACCCAATGTCTTCATCCAGTCACTAGTCTGACACAAATGCTATTTTTATGTCCATTACAAAATGGAAAAACCCCATCTTGCAAAACATTTTTCTAACAGATCATTGGCCAGAGAGCTTGGATCTTAAAGATGGAAGATCAGCCCCTACTCTCTCCTCATGACAGAGTCCTACAATTCTAGTGGGGGGAGGGGGGACCAAGTGTGGAAGTTTTCCAGCCTTGGTTTTGACCATCTGTTGGTGATGTGTCACAACCTACCTAAAACAGTGAAAGCAACCTTATGGGCAAGTTTTATCTGAATCATAGCATAGTTTTGAAAACATGCGTTTCTCGTCTTTGGACAAGTAATTTCTGAAATCTATCAAATGGCTGGTGTGGTGATATTTTCACTGAAGAGCAATGGTAAATCATTCAGTCAAAGAGAGACTTCAGTGTCTGGTTGACTGGGCAAATAACATTGCACTACTACCCAGGTCCGCTAGAATACTTATGCATTTTTGAACGATGTACCCAAATAAAGGTTTCAATAGGTGACTGAAGGAGGATGGATTCCAGAATGGCCAAAACAAAAAGAAACACATGTCTCAAAGGCATGTCTATTGCACCTGCTTCCTCTTTTTTCTGTTGATGAGCTGTTCATTCCCAAGTTGGACTTTATCTACTCCTTCAGGACTCATTAAGTTAGAACATTTCCTATTGTCGTGGAGCATCCTGGGTGTTGTGGGCAAGGATGCACTATTCATCAATGTTGGGATTGGCCCTCCGTGCAGAGTCACCCCCAAATGTTTTGCCTTCACCTCTCCAATTTTCTGGACAAAATTCTGTCTGCTTTTAGGCCTTTGCAAACTTTAGCACTGTAACCGGTTCTATAGTGCTCGTGCTCTCTCCATAAACATGGTAAAATTATCTTTCACCAAATCGACTTATTTAATTAACTTGTAAGTGCCTAGTAAGATGGTACCATATGTACAGGGTCTGTAAAGTACAGGGTCTGTAAAGTACAGGGTCTGTAAAGTACAGGGTCTGTAAAGTACAGGCTACTAGTGGGCCTGCAGCACTTATTGTACTACCCACTTAAGAAGCCTTTTTAAACATGACTCATTACTGTTATAGCAGCCTGTGTGTGCAGTTTTAAATTAACGTTTCTAACTGGCAAAATAAACTTTGCCAGTTCAAAACTTTCCTTTTCAATATATGCAAGTCACCCCTAGAGCTGCCCCTAGATAGTTCACATGGCAATGTGCATTCTATTTAAAAAGTTAGACACGTACTTTTAAGTTTTACATGTCCTGGTAGCCAAAAAACTCTTACATTTGTTTTTCACTCCCTTATGGCGATCTCTTCCACAGGATAACATGGAGTTACCTTATTACATTTATTAAATGATATCTTTTGATTGGGAGCAGGGAGGAAAGTCATGTTTGGTGTCTAAGGAATTGTAATTTAAAACCCTCCTAAACGATAAAGTCGGATTTTACATCGCAGTTCTGAAAAGGACATTTTTAGAAAGTTGGCATTTTCTTGTCCCAGCCATTTGGTGCCTGCAGCTTGTTTCTGGGTCACATGACTAGATGTCATTGGCAGTTTGCCTTTCTGTATTCCTCCTAGACAGTATCACAAAGGATGATCTAGGTGTTTGCAGGATAGGCCATTTTAGACTTGATAGGGGGCAAGTGGTCACCTACCACACTTGCACTTCAAAGGCGAAGGTTCAGCTAACACACAAAGGATTTCACACTAGCCGATTGTGCCCTCAGATAGACTAGGAAAAGGGCAGGGAGGCAGGAAATTCTGGACACCGCTTCAGGGATAAAATCCAGAAGCTTCTGCAAGTTCAAAGCTGGCACTAGGTACAAAAATTGGAGCATCAGACCCAACTCTTCAGTACACTACTGGAACAGTGCTTAGTACAGGAGAAGGACGTTCCTGTTGCACTACTGCTTGAGGCCTGCCCTTCTTGCTGAGGAAGAGGACTGGTCCTGCACCTTGCATCACAGGCTGAAGTAACTCTAAGGGTCAGCTGACTGGCCTCCTGTTTGAGCTACGCGGACATAAGCTCGAGAGGCCTCCATGCATCTGCCCAGCTGCCTGAAACTGGAACTGCCTGAGCCTTAATGAAGTAAGTTGCTGATCCCCAAGAAGTGCGGCTAAGGTCCTGAATCCTTGGTGTGACATCAGTTGAGCTCCCTTTCAAACAAAAGGAGAAATCCTCAAGATTTGGGCTCTTTGCGACCGCAAACTGACCTGTTCCCTTCAAGATTTTCCACTTCCACAGACTGCCGTGTATATCCAGTAACAACCATCTGTGATGCCGGACAGGATCTATGAGCTACAGTGACGACTGTCCGTGAAGTTCGGCCTTCTGCACTTCGCGCTACAGCCACAACTATCAGTGAAGCTCTCCCTGCTCCTCGCGGCCTACTCCAACATGAACAGAACTCTTAGCACTTGGCTTTAGAAGGTAACCTAACTTTAACCCAATCTTGCACAACCAGATAGCCTTGAGTGATGCTTTGTGCTTTTAGGTGTTATACATACCTTAAATATGTAAAATTACATATCTCTGGTTCCACTGATTGGATTTTTGTCATTTAAGGGTCAAATAATTTATAAAAAATTGACTTTTTTTAAAAATTGGTGTGGAATTTTCTTGTGGTATGTTTTCACTTTATTACTGTTTAAATGCTGTATAACTACTTTACACATTGCCTCTAAGTTAAGGACTGACTGATTTTGTGCCAACCTACCAGAGAGTTAAGCAAAGGTCAATTTGGTGACTTTTGTGGTTCACCCAGACAAAAATGATGTCTGCCTCTTGAGAAGGCCACACACCCACCTCCAATAGCAACCTAATTTCTCACAAGCAATAACTCTTAGGTAACAACCTCAATAAAAAGTTACAAATCAGCCTGGCTTGGACTGTGTTCTATCTTGTCTGTGGGAACAAAACTCAATTCCACTTTTGGTGATGTGGTATAGGTTGTCAATTTACTGTCTAAATGGTACTAACAGGCAGGGCGTAAAGTCAGTCAGCACATAAGAGAAAACAACGTCTTCATGGGGTTTGCTCCGATTATAAAGTGATTTTTGGTATTTGGTCTCCTCACATTCTCAGAATGTTCCAGCAGGTCAGGCCTCCTACTCCTAGTTATTCACACTTGTTGTATAACAATCCGGGCCTGAAGGTGTTCTAGTCCGTGCCTATGAAGGAACAGGACTGGTAGGGGACTCAAACAATTCTAGGAAATAGGTAGGTAGCCAAGCAGTTGCATTTTGGTCGAGTGAGTAGCAATGTACACTTTCAAAATGCATTAACAGACTTAGAATCTCAATTGCCCGGTCATTCCATGGTAGCTACGTTTCACTCAATTTAGGTGTCGTTTCGGGCTCTAGGAATACTCTATACAACCAATATCTCGAATTATAACAAAACCCTGTCTTCTAGTTTTATAAAGATTAAGTCACAGATGAGCCACAGTGTATTTTACAAGTAAACATATTGTTTGACAACTACTGGAGGCCAGGCGCGGTGCGTCCATTGGGGCTTGGGGGCGTAGCCCCCCCCGCCCGCAGCTGCCCGCAGCTCCGACGCCGAGGGAGAACTGACAGTGCATGCCAGTCAGAGACTGAAGGGGGTGGGCGGTCTGGCGTCATGTTGTCTGATATGCATTGTCAGACATGGGGGCAGCAGGCAGCAGCACAACACAAGTGCGCATGAGTGGGGACGGAGGGTGAATTTTCGCTCCGTTCCCACGCATGCGCACTTGTGTTTTTACTTGTTAGCGCATGCCCATTAGGAGTCCCTCGGTCTCCTAATGGGCAGGCAGCGGGCGAGGAGTAACTGTGCCCTGGCGCTGCAGATTGAGGGGCTGCCACTCAGTGCTACTGTTCCTGTTCCGGTTCCTGTTTGAAGATGAGGCGCCAACGCGGACCAGGAGCAGAGGCGGTCAGGTAAGTTCTCAATGTTATTCTCCCTTGGCGCACCCCCCACCGTGACCCCCTCCCCCTGCAAACTCCCGCCACCCCCCCCTCGGCAGTACTGCGAGTCGTGACTGATAATATGTACTGGCAAACAAAGTGCAGTATCATTTGAAGTACGTAATACTCCGCTGAGTATGTCATTGCCGTAAAATGCTAGACTCCCAACTTTCAGCTCAAGAGTCAGAAGTTCAGGGAGTTTGCTTTGCAGTCCTCAAACTTCAGACGGTAAAGCACATATTTTGATGCAAGTGGAGGCATTTCCAGTCCTCTTGAATGACCTGATGCTCACGGTGTTATTTATTATCCGAGCATAACCCCAAGTTGGACACTGTTCTTTTCTGCAGAACATACGGGGGTGGATTTCTAAAAGGTTTTCGAGCCTGCAAAAAGAGGAAGACATTCTTCAGTCCAAATCAGGTTCCAGAATATAACAGTCCTCCACAAGCTGAAAGACATGAAACCTATTGAGTGCAGTGCATTGAAGGGCGAGTGATGTCTGTGTGAGTGCAGGGTGAGCAGTGTGCCTGTGTGAGTCCAGAGTGAGTGATGTCTGTGTGAGTATAGGGTGAGCAGTGTGCCTGTGTGAGTCCAGGGTGAGTGAGGTCTGTGACAGTGCAGGGTTGGTGATGTCTGTGTAAGCGCAGGGTGAGCAGTGTGCCTTTGTGAGTCCAGGGTGAGTGATGTCTGTGTGAGTGCAGGTTGAGCAGTGTGCCTGTGTGAGTCCAAAGTGAGTGATGTGGATGGGTGAATGTTGGCTTAGTGAGTGATGTGTCAGGGAAGGGTGAGTAATTGGGTCTATGAGTGCAGGGGGGGGACTGTGCCTATGCGAATGCAGGGAGAGAGATGTATCTGTGCAAGTGCAAAGAGACTTGTCTGGCTACTCCCAGAGATGTATTGGCCAAGATATCTCTTTCTCAAATGTGCTTGAGAACGCACCATTTGCCCACTCTTTTACAAATGTTCTCGTGGGAGAACCCCCGAATCCCCCATAGGTGGTTGGGCCTCACTCGCTGCGCGCGCTCGCCACAGTGCAGTATTTAAGCCTCACCACTTTCAAATGTCACCAGCCGCCCCTGCTGGAGGCATCCAGCAAATTAAAGTTGCAGCTCCTCTGATGGAGAAGTGTGAAGGGTGCACAATCCTTGACAGGAATTCTAAAGCTTCCACATTAGCATCAGACCTCTCAACTGGAACTTGAGGCTGCCTCACTACCTTTGACACAACGATCACCTATTGGGAGATTGTCATCTCTTTATAGGTGTTTTCAGCCATGCAAACAAATCCTCAGTATCAAGGCAGTTTTTTAAGCTTGGAGTAAGTTTCAGTGTTGCATCTTTACCATCTCTCACCACTCATACTAGATAGGTTGATTTTGTGTTGTGGTCGTCCAGCTCTCAGACTAGCATTTAAAATATATATATACATTTACATATTTGGGAAGTAAAGCATTTTGCGTGCTACTGCACAGGAAGTCTCCACTTTCTCACTTTTCCTCCCTCCTCTCAGGACTCAAGCGACCTGGAAACGAAGCACTCTCAGATAACCATTGTTTGAAGCGATCAAAGAGCAGTTCATTGGTTCATCCTCTGCATTGTCCATTACAGCAACACGCCGAGAATGACTCGGACCAAGGAGCAGCAGGACAATTGTGGTTTCAGCCCGCTAAAAGCCACCACCCTTGGATGTTACTTCTTTGTCACTTTTGTTTCCTATACAAGACAGTTGGCATTTGTGAAGGTCGGATTAATAATTTTTCTGTCCTTTAGGCCGGGGAAATGCAATTTAAAGAACAACATTACAAAGAAGATCATAAATGTAAGGATCCCAATAATTGTTTTTGTTTTTAACTTTTTAATTGATTTTCACACACCCATATAAGTTGCAGTTGGAAAAGATAAATGATACAGTATCATCATGTGAAGTAAGCTCAGACATGAGTACATACAGTGGGTTTCACAATATTAGCGTTCACAGTGTTAGAGTGTTGTGCTATCAGTAAGCGCTGCCGCTCTGGGTGCTTTGTGAGAGGTCTATCAGGTTGATGTTGTGAACCCTTGACTGTGTCCTTGTAGTGAGCGGACGTGTGGTGGCGCACTATTAGTGCAGAACTATATAGGAGGGGTTAACTTTCATCAAACATGGGTGGTCAGGTATGAACTGGGGGTACGCTGAGCAGGGAATACACACAGGAATGGCAAAGATGGTGGAGCTGTGTAGCATTAGAGTGCTGGGAGCCGTGTGGGGGATAAGTTATTGTCTATGCATTTGGTGTCCGTGTATTAGTAGGGGTTGGTTGTGGCGATGCGCTGGTCGACTGTTGCTTATTGTTCTGGTGGAGGGGTGGCATGGTACGTGGTTGTGGAGGGGGGTGTCTATCTATTCTTACGGTATGTGCAGCAATGTGGTACTAGTGGTGATCTGTTTGAATTTGTGGAGGAGCATTGCCCACTGTGTAATGTAGTGAACGGCTAAAGGCCAGATGCCTGGCTACAGCGCAGATGGGAAGCGCAGGGGCAAGCCTCAGCGGGAAGAACAGACTTCGCCCACGCTCAGATGGTTAGCCGGAAGTGACGCCTTGAGCGGTCGCCACCCCATTTATTAGATCCCTGCAGCCCACGCCTGGCCTGCGGATGTAGGGATGCATGGGGACGTGCAAACACTAGAATGCCAACATTACATCCCTATCCAACTCAGTTCTTTTGAATGTCTTTACATTTCAAATAAAGAGATGCCCACGGGCCACGGGGTCTCATGAACAAACATAGTCCTTCAGTTTCTGGCTCGGGCGTGGATTTGGTCTCAGGTGGTATTGCTGTGAGACACTCCGCCCTTCTTGGGTGGACGGACCAGGACTCCCCGGGTCGGCCTCACCAGGTGGAGACGGGGACTGTCTAGAGCTTCCCTGTATGGGCTGGGGGCAGGTGCCTCAGCATCCTCTTCAGCTACGTCCTTGGTTCGTGACATCGGGTGTAGGATGACTGTCTCTGAGCAGTGGTCTGGCATGACTTCTTTGAACCACGATGCGTTCCGGGACACTTCCTCCATCCCCCTGCGAGCTGTTATCATTGAGCCACGTGTCACTGTTACTGTCCAGGCACCAGGTTCATATTGTGTCATGAATTTTCCTCCTTGGCGTCTGTTTCGCAGGATGACCGTCACTCCGGGCCTGAGCCTTCTGTGGGTGGCCCGACGGCGTCTACTCGCCTCTTGGTTTTGCCGCCTACTCCGTTCTTGCGTTCCCTCTGCGTCCAGGGGAAGGGGCGACCATTCCGGTGTGGCGGGAAGGAGGTCTTGCCACGGTCCTTGTAGCATCACGGCCCACGGGCTCCGTTGGGTCGTGCAATGCAGGGTGCTCCGGTATTCCCTCAGGAATTCGCACAGCCGGTGTTCCGGGTCTGCTTGATCGACTGTGTATATTCGGAACATCTTGTTTAACGTTCGCATGAACCTTTCGACGTCCCCGTTTGCCTGGGGCCATTGAGGGGTGATGCGTCGATGGGTGATCCCCCGTTGCTGGAGAAACGTGGCGAATTCGATCCCCTGGAATGGGGGTCCGTTGTCGCTGCGGACTTCTTGCGGGAATCCAAACATCGCAAACGTTTTCTCTAGGACAGGACCTATGTGGCTGAATGCTGTCGATGCCACTGGCTCCACTATGGGATATTTCGAGTAGGCGTCCACTATGACCAGGGTATGCCAGCCTCCGGGGAAACTGCCAAAGTCCATGCTGATCTTTAACCACGGTACGGTGCAGGCTTCTTCCGTGATGATGGGTAAGGGCTTCTCCGGACCCCCTGTCAGCTGGCACAGCAGGCACTGTCTGACCCACTCTTCCACCATTTCTTCCAACTCTGGGAACCATACCTTTTCCCTCATCCGTGATTTCATTTTGACGATTCCTTGATGTCCTCAGTGAGCTAGTTGGACAGCTTGTTGCTTGAGGCTTTGCGGGATTACTAGCCGAGGCCCTCATCAGGACGCCTTCTTCGGTGGCGCTCAGCTCACGGCGGACCCGCCACATCTTCGTGAGCAGGTCCCGATCTTCCAGTGCCCAGCCATTTGCTTGCCATAGGTAGTCGGTCTAGGAGCCTCCTTGTACCGCTCGGACAGTCTTGATGTATACAGCATCAGTGGCGGCTGTCTCCTTTACTTCCTCCAGAGACATGCGTTGGAGGCACGTTGTGAGGGCCACCCAGTGTGCAAACTCTTTGCAATCATCGTCCACCTCTGCTTGGACTGTTAGAGCCGGGTGCCTGGATAGGAAGTCGGCTGGGTTCTTGGATCCTGGGCGGTAGGCGACTTCCATTTTGTATGGTTGTAGCTGGACAGCCCATCGTTCGATCCGTGGTGGCGGATGGGGAGCCGTCCCCTTGAAGAGAGGCACCAGCGGCTGGTGGTCGGTCACCATGGTAAATGGTTGTCCTCCGAGATTGAGGTGGAAGTGTTTACAAGCCCACTTGATGGCGAGCGCCTCACGCTCTATCTGGGCATATCTGGCTTCTGTCAGGGTGAGGGCCTTGCTGGCGAAAGCGAGGGCGGCCCACTGGCCTGGCGTCTGCTCTTGGGTGAGCACTGCTCCTAGCCCAACAGGGCTTGAGTCTACCAGTACCTCTGTTGGTTTGGCCGGGTCGAAGTATGCTAGAGTGGCCTTCTCTAGGAGCACGTACTTGATGCTTTGGAAGGCCTCCTCTTCCGTCGGGCCCCACTGCCACATAGTGTCCGCCTTGGTGAGGGCTCGGAGCGGCTCGCTCCTGGTGGCGAGGCCGGGTATGAACCGCCCACAGTAGGTGGCCATACCCAGGAAGCTTCTTACTTCCGTCGGCGTGGAAGGGGCGGGGGCATTCTTGATGGCCTGTGATTTCCATGGGTCAACTTGGATGCCTTCCTGGTTGAAGACATAACCGAAGAATTCCAGGGAGGGTTGAAAGAATTGGCACTTTTCTCGAGGGAGGGTCGCTCCATAGGCACTTAGACGCTTCAGGGTCTTGCGGAGATGTTTGTGGTGATCCGCGGCGGTGGCAGAGTGGATGAGTATATCGTCATGAGCACTCCGAGCACTCCGGGCAACCCTGACAGCAGTTCTCGGATTGTGTTTTGCAACACTTCTGCCGCGGAAGATATGCCAAAGTTCAACCTCTTGTACCTTCGCAGACCCAGGTGGGTGCTGAAAGTGGTGATGAAAAGGTTCTCTTCCGCCATGGGTAGTTGGTGGTACCCGGCGTTCAGGTCGATCTTTGAGAACCACTTTGATCCGTTGACGTCGGCGATTAAGTCGTCCATTGAGGGCGTTATATGACGTTCTCTTTTTATCGCCTTGTTAGGCAGTCGCATATCTATGCAGAGGCGAATGGCTCCTGGCTGCTTGGGCTTCTCTGCGATGACCATCGGGGACACCCATGGGGTAGGTCCGGACACTTTTTCGATGACCCCTTGCTTTTCTAGCTTCTCTAGTTCTTGTTCGACCAGTGGTCGAAGGTGGAATGGGATCCGTCGATGCCGCAGGGCGACAGGGCTGACTGTTTTGCCGATGTGTAGTTTGATGGGCTCGCACTTTATGCAGCCTAGACCTTGGAACAGTCCTGGAAACTGTGCTAGGAGTTCTTCAACCTGGTGCGCTCTGATCCTTCTGGCGAATGCAATCCGTTTCAGGTCTTCGGCCGTGTGGCTGCTCAGCAGAGTGTCGGCTTCCCCGTCAATTATGTGGATGGTGGCTGTTATCTCTTGGTCGTCCGCCTTGAAGGGCACCACCATTTTTCTTTTCAGTGGCAAGGATGGGTCTGACCCATAGGCGAATATCCTGGTCTTGGACGGGATCACTGGCGAGCGAGGGCGTAGCCTTCGGTACTGCTGTAGGCCCATGACGTTGACCCTCATGTCAATGACTGCCTGAACATCTGTTCCTGCTACCTGCAAGACGCACATCGGCTGAGGTCTGCGTCGTTGTTTGAGTTCTTTGGCGAACAACACTACGTATGCCTCTGCGTCGTCGTCATCTGACGAGTCTTCGACTGTCGGTAGGTATCTCACAGGCTTCTTTGGCGCGTCGTCCGGTGTTTCCGTGACCGTGATCGCCAGTTGTCGGGCTGCTCTTGCCAGTGGTCTCTGTCCTCGGAAGCTGCTGGTGTTGTTGCGCCGTCTGCATACGGCCGCAAAGTGGTTAGGGATGTCACAGTTCGTGCAGGTTTTCCCTTGGGCAGGGCAATCCTTTGCTGCATGAGGTTCATGGCCAGAGTACCCGCACTTCATCCTGGGTGTCTCCGAACTGGTCACTCCTTTGCTTCGGTCTCAACGCATCCGCCCTCTCCGTCTTGATGGCTTCCGTTTTTCCTTGGGGCTTGGTCAGCGCCTGGTCCATGGCTGTGGCTCGTGCATCCGATAGGTCATGCGACCTAGCAAGTATCAGGATGTCTTCTAATGTGATTTCAGGTTTCCGAAGTATGAGGCCACGTAGCGTCTTGTCACGGCACCCTTGGATGAGCTGTCTTTGGATGGCTTGTTGCTGGCTTATGTCGGTACATGTGCTGGCTAGTTCTCGGACGCGTGCATAGAACGTGTCCATGGTCTCTCCTTCCCTCTGGCGTGCTTGGCATAGCTGAAACATCTCGAAATCTGGGTTCAGCTGTGGGTCAAAGTGGTTATTGAGCGCAGTAACTGCGCCAACGTAGTCATCTGCAGTCCCTGTGTTGGGGAGGTGTTTAAACAGCTTGAATATTTCGTCTCCGGCATAGTGAAGGAGGAGGGACCTCTTGACCGTCGTGTCGTTTCTCTAGTCGCGCTGAAGTAATTGTCTAGGCGTTCTATCCAGATTTTCCATCTGGGGGCTGCCGTCGCAGGGTTTTCTAGCTCGCTGAAGGGGGGTAGGACCCCTGATGCAGCGTGCTGAAAGGGAATGCGGACTGTCGTGGCCTCTTCGTTGTCTACCATGTCGGCTGGTTGAGGCGTGGACTATGGCTGCAGTACTGTCTCTCTGGGCCGGCCACGTGGCGCAGGGCGCGGCGTTGGGGTGCGCGCCTGTTTTGGGAGGCAGACGGCTGTTTCTTTCACCCCCACTCCTTACTGTCTGGATGGCGTCGCCTTGGCTCGTTTCCGCCTTTTCTCCTTCTTTTCTTGCCCTTGCGCTGGCGTGCCGAGCCCTCTCAGACTTCTTTCGCACTTCCTGCAGTGCTGCCGTGCGACTCAGTGGCAGCAGGCAGGTACTGGCCGTGGAGCAGGGTGCCGGGCACTCACAGCAGCGTGTTCCTCCACTTCTGGCCTTCTGTAGTGCCTTTGGAGCCTTGGGGCCACAATTTCGGAATCTCACGCGAGATGTGTGAGATTTGGCACCTCCGCCGCGTCTCTGCTGCGCACCCGTGATGCGTGAGGAATGGTGCTGAGTTGCACGTCGGCCGGGCCCCGTCTCCAGGCAGGGAGACTGCCGCCGAGGCGCTAGGGGTGAGCAGGGTCTTCGGAGGTGGCAGGCAGGCGGAGCCCGGACCAGCTTCAGGTGAGGGGCAGCAGGCCACACTAGCTGGGAGGCATCCGCAGCACATGGAGGTGCGGCGGAGGCGCGGAAGGGAGTCAGGCGTTCCTCCAGTCAAGGCAAGGCACGGGCGAGGGTTGGGCCCCCTCCGCTCGTCGCCAGTGTAATGTAGTTAACGGCTAAAGGGCAGATGCCTGGCTACAGCGCGGATGAGCAGCGCAGGGGCAGGCCGCAGAGCTGCAGCAGGAAGAACAGCCTCAGCCCACGCTCAGATGGTTAGCCGAAGTGACGCCTTGAGCGGTCACCACCCCATTTATTAGATCCCCGCAGGCCACGCCTGGCCTGCGGATGTAGGGATGCGTGGGGACGTGCAAACACTAGAATGCCAACATTACATCCTGCATTGAGATGGGTTGTATGCGCATTTCCCTAGTCTGGTCATATCAGAGGATGTCTTCTTCGGAAGTTCCTCACTTATTGACTGCTCCTATCCAAGCCGCTAGCGGGGGCCTGCTGGTGCCTGCCAATGCATAGTGATCCCACGTTTCGCCAGGAGGAGAGTTAGGAATGCAAATCTCATCTGAACTTTATGGTGTTTACGGCGACGGGTTGTACCTAAAGAGCTGGGGTCTAATGTGTTTATATTTGTTAGTCCTCTTGTTTCGCGTATCGTTCTATGAATCGTGCCCCAATATGATTGTAGCGTTGGACAACTCCAGAACATGTGATGGATTGTCGCATTCTGGGTATGACATCTAGGGCATGCAAAAGGTGTGTTCAGATAGTGGTGTTGGAGGCGGTCAGGTGCGAGGTAGGCACGATGCAGCACATAGAATTGTATATTTTTAAAGCAGGCGTTGCGGGAGACCTTTTGTGGGAACTCCAGTCCATGTTCCCATTCCTTATGTAGTGGTCTCTGGAACTCTTCCTCCCATTGGTGGTTTCGGTGGTGACGAGGGGTAGCTGTTAGCTTGTGTATGGCTGTATACATCCATGTAATTATTCAACGCCTGGGTCTCATTTGTAAGATGGCATGGATGAACGGGTGCGTTGCTAATTCGTTGTCGACTATGTGCCAGATACAGCAACAGTTGAGACCACTTGTCTGTGCAAGAGGCACTGCCCCAGGGGAAGTCATATTACTTTGCTATATCATCGAAGGAGATTAGCTGGCAGTCTGTAAAGGGGGATCCTACTTCTATAAGTGAATGATCAGTCCAGAGTTTGAGAGTACGTGAAGTGTAGTGTAGTGTAGTGTTCTTGATCTTTGGGTAGGCCTACAAGGGGTAGTAAAGGGGTATAATATAGGGTTTCTCTGGATAGTCGATGGATGCGGGACATAAAGGACCGTGCTATTTTCACTTGTAGGGAGTGGTTCGGGGTGGGGGCCTAGGAGGAGCATGCGTTGAATTACTGCTATGGGCAGTGGCCCAGCGCCCACGGAGGTTACCTCCAAAGTGCGTCCCGCAGTCCAACGTGAAAGCCACTGGAGTTGGGCTGCCAGGAAATATGCTTCAAATGAGGGGGCTCCTAGTCCACCCTGGTCTGTTGGCAGCTGTATTTTGGCAAGGGCGATCTGTCAGCGCCCGTTCCCCCATATGAGTTGGCATAGTTGGGTTTTCAGATTCAGAAAAAAGAGCGGGGGTAAAATTGGGAGGTTCATAAAATAGTATGGGAGAAACGTAACTATGACCATTTTGGCCAGTGCAATAATCCCTAAGGAGGATAATGCGAGAGTGCGCCAGACCCTATGGATGTTTGAATGACTGCCAGTGCTTTACAGTGATTGCCTTCGTATATATCCTGTTGGGTGTGATGTAGTTGGACGCCTAGGTATCGGGAGGCGCACACGGTCCAGATAAGATTGAAGTTTCCCATTCGTATTGTTTGTGGGGTAAGGTCCACATTAAGTGGATAAATAGAAGATTTCACCCAGTTAACCTTAAGGCTGCAACTGTAGCAAAATCTGTGAGGGTGGTGAGGATGGGTATGGGGTCCACTGTAATGTCCTGTACATAGAGTAATAGGTCATCGGCATAAAGGGATATGCTATGGGTGTTACCTGATAATGGAATAGCCCAGTCTCTGTCCTCCCTCCAGAGACTAATTGACAATGGCTCCATAGCTAGGACAAAAAGGAGCAGTGAGAGGGGGCAGCCCTGTGGAGTTCCTCTGGATATCTGAAAGTGGAGGGGAGATAGGACATCCAATTAGGACTCTGGAAGTGGGGCTTGTGTATATTAATTGCATGCATGTTTGAAATGTTGGGCCCACTTTCATGCATCGATGCACAGTGAAGAGATATGGCCAGGATAGGGCGTCCTAGGCTTTTTCCAGGTCCAGGACCCGGCACGCAGTGTGGGGGAAATTACCCTGTACCTGATCCTGAACGTGGAACAGCCAGCGGATGTTTTGGGACTTGCTCCTACTGGGACAAATCCAGATTGATCTGGATGTATCAACGCTGGAAGTACCAAGGTATAACGATTGGCTAATATATTACCGAAGATTTTGTAATCTGCTATTAATCAATCAATCAGTGGTTTATAAAGCATGGCTCTCACCCATGAGGGTCTCAAGGTGCTGGGGGAGGTGCGGGGGAGAAGAGAGCAGCTCTGGATCAGTCCATGAGCCAGGTCTTGAGGTCCTTCCTGAACGAGTGTAGGGTAGGGAGCGTCTGATGTTCACAGGGAGCTTGTTCCAGGTTTTTGCTGATACCTGGGAGAAGGATCTCCCACCTGTTCTATTTCTGCGGTTGTGGGGGACCTCCACCAGGGCGAGGTCAGCAGAGTGGAGGTTCCTCTTGGGCACGTGGAAGGATACTCGCTCGTTGTAGCGAGCAGTGCAATTGGCCAGTAAGATCCCAGGAGCACAGTCTGGTTTTTGGAAGGAGACTATTAAGGATTTGCAAAGGGATTTCGGGAACTCTCTGCCCTCCAGAGCGGCCTAAAACATGTATGCTAGCCTTGGTGCCAGGTGTGCGGAAAATGCAGTGTTGAATTTGTGCCGGTGCTTTCCGGTGCTTAGCACCCTCACTTATTCCTCTGGGCCGGGTCTATGTCTTCAGGACACTGGTTGTGATTACCAATGCCTGGTTTATGGTCCATATTCTGTTTCTCACATCACCATGCACCAGCACCAATCTGGTTCTAATCCAGTCACATTCACAAGACATTCTGCAATTATAAGCAAATTACTTTATTCTCCACGATTTCGATACTACTTAGATTAACAGCCTGATTACTTTCCTACAGGTTCTACTACCTCACATACATTTCTATTTACACCTTGCAATTTAGAAGCTGAAACTACAATAGGTGTTCTCTATACAGTGTTTCACTGCTCTTTAAAATTAGGCTTCTATTAGTATCAAGCAAAACAAAATAAGCACTAACAAAACCAGTTGGGCTTTTGAATAGTGGAAGAACAAATGCATGCAAACACACAACATTGGTGGGCAT
The DNA here is from genome assembly GCF_964261635.1 of Lissotriton helveticus. Classification (NCBI taxonomy): domain Eukaryota; kingdom Metazoa; phylum Chordata; class Amphibia; order Caudata; family Salamandridae; genus Lissotriton; species Lissotriton helveticus. Next base: position 597,431,826 of record NC_136057.1, on the reverse strand, counting down.
ATTAACAGAAATCACATGTTCAACCAGACAGAGCAATGTCTCTACAGATATTCATGCATATACAACCAACCAAAAGAAAACGTGTACACTTTCGGCCCAGTCTGCAAGTGGTGCCCCCCTGACTGGTAGCAAGGTTCCTCTGAAGTGTAGTACCCGATCAGCGTATGACCGGAAGGTGAGTGTATGATGAGTCAGGCCTTCAGCTTCTTGCGGAACTCAAGAAGTGAGGAGCTGGCTGTGATGAGTTGAGGCTTGTGGATGTGGGTGGAGCCATTAAAGGAAGTGGGTGGAGCAAATGGAGGAAGTGGGAGAAGCCAGGGAAGTGGCTGTGACATCCTACAAAAAAATCTGAGCACCTGCACTTCATATGTTACAAATTAAGCTCTGGGAAAAGGTGTGGTAATACTCAATCGGCAGGCCATGTAGGCCTGGGGCTTTGTTTTTTGCTAGATATTGTGTTGTCTGTATCACGTCTGTGCCAGTGATAGAGGTTCGAGGGAGGTTCTGTCAGATATATGTGGTAAGGGGAGGGCGGTAAGAAAGTGTTGTATCAATATAAGGTCTTCTTCTGTGGCGGTTCTACATACTTCCTTGTAGTAGTTAAAGAACGTTTGAGTAATGTCTACCTGGGAGCAGACCGCTGTGCCTACGGGGTGGTTATTTCTGTTATGGGGCATGTTCTAGCATTTTGTTGTATGAGCAAGGCCAGTAGTGTTCCTGCTCTGTCGCCCTCTCTGTGCAACCGGGCTGCATGCACCCTGAAATTGCACTGTCATAAGTTTGTGAGAGCTACAGCGTATGCGGTTTTGGCATCTGTAATGTGTGTCAGTGGTATCTCCCCTTTATCTGCCGCCTGAGTGAGGTTTGCTAGCTTGAGCTCTGCCTCCTGTGTCGGTCTAATGTTCCACGTATACCCGAGATTTGCCATATACATGCCCCCCAATGACTACTTTAAATGCATCCCATTCGAACATTCTTGTGGTTGTTGTGTTGGTGTTGTCATCAAAATAGTTGCTCATTGCTTTTTCCTGTTTTTACCTGAATACAGGGTCTTCTAAGCATTCGCTTGGCAGGTGCCAGGTAGGGACTGGTGGTAGAGGACGAGGTTGCCACTCAGGGTGAGACTTGTGTGACTCATGATAGGAAATACTACACCCCAGATAGTCTATATTTTGATTCTTGGGGACAATGGCAGGTAAGCAGAAGAATCTGTCCAGGCGGACCCGGAGGTCATGAGGGATGGAGTGGAAAGAACAGATTTTTGTTGCCGGTGTCTTCTGCACCAGGCATCCAATGTGTCCATCTGTCAAATAATTATTTTTGCTCGGCTGCCAAGGAGGTTGGGAGTGGGGCATGCGACTATGATACAGTTTTAGTCCCTCCCTAGTATCCATGGCATTGAGGTGAATTGGGCTAGTATAGTTGAGAGGGTGTCCCACAACTTTTCTTGTTCTAAGTTTGGGGCATAGATACGGTCTGAAGATTAACTGCCCATCTAAGAGCCCCTATAACTGGGCATACCATCCCTCTGGGTCGGTTACCCTGTGAGTTTCCTGGAAGGGAGCATCTAGTCGAAGCCAAATCAATGCACCTTGTGCATATGCAGAGAACATGGTAGTGCAGAAGATACCTCGCCATAGTTTGCTCAATTTATCTAGTTCCCCTGTCATCAGATGTGTTTATTGTAGCACTGCTATCTGCACTTGTTGTCTTTATGTATTAGTAGACTGCACTTTTTTTCATGCAGTGTGCATACCCTGTAAGTTTAAGTTAAGGATATTGAGGTAATTGGCGTGGTGCATCTTTGGATATGGGTGTTGTATGAGCAATACTGATCCTTTCCTGTATGCTCCCTAGTGGTGTCAACCCATAGCTCACGACCATCTACAGGAACTTGTGCAGCGTGTGTGTAGAGGGGGGCATAGAAATGTGAACTGGGGTAACTGAAAAGAAATCCCCAATACAAAGACCTACCGCACGAGGCGGCAAGTCCAACTGCGTAGGTTGCCAATTCTTTAGTGTTATGGGGGGGGTACGATGGTGCTGAGAGGGCCTGCGTAGGATCCGAGTGTTAGGTCGGGACCGATATGTGCTTGTGTTACAACTGCTATTGTTGTCGATTAGCTCAGATAGTAGTCAACTCTGGGCGTGGTGTGCATTACGTGTATACATTTTTACTTGCTTATAGTTAAAAGAAAAAGTGTGTCCACAGTTTGTGGTGTCACAATGGGTGGCTTGTGGGGGTAGGGGGTAGGAGTCAATGTACCTGCTTGCAAGGTGTTTGTATCACTGCTTTCCTCCTCCGAGGAAAATATGTGCAGGCCATGCTTATCTGTGTCGACCGAGGGTGGCCCAATGCCACTGCATGTAGAGCCTTTCAGCGCTCTGTGATGATTTGTTCTAGGTCTGGGGGTCCCGTTAAGGAGCTGCAGTGTAGTGAGCTGAAGTGCGGTTTGTTTTTCTTGCAGGGGTGGCATTTGCCTCTGCGTTCTTGTATGGAGTACTTGCGTTTCAGGGCTCATCGTGGGAGGCTGTGGTGATGTTGCTCTAGCCAGTCGCTGGCCTCAGAAGGGTTGGTGGAAAGGTGGTGGTCCCATTGTGGATTATCTTGAGACATGCTGGAAATAATCATGAATATTGAAGACCATGTTGGCAGAGGAGACGTTTGACTTCTAGGAATGTAGCTGTTGGCATTGCATGGTCCGCCAGTCATGGGTGAAGAGCATTACGTGTTTGTCTTCAATTCTTATGGGGTTTGAGTTATCGGGCTACACAGAGCACTGCATCTCTGTCACGAAGGTGAAGAAGTTTCACGAGTAGTAGACGTGGAGGTAAGCGCGGTGGTGGATGTCGAACTGGCACCCTGTGCGCTTGTTCTATAGAGATATAAGCGGTAAGTTCCAAACTGGGTATGAAGGACTGTAACTAGGTTTCTACATAACTGATGGTATCTGTGCCTTCACTTCCCTACTGCAGGCCTAAGACTCGGAGGTTATATCTGCGGGAGCATCCTTCTAAATTGTTGGTCTGTTCCTTCAGTGTCATCACTCTTTCACGAAGTTCGCGCAGTGATTCATGTAGGGATTTTGTCATGGGCTGTCGGGTAGCAACTGTCTTTTCCCCATCCACAACTTTCTTGGCTAATTTACAATGATCATCCCTAAGGAGGTTTAGGTCTGTGGCTAGGGCCCCAAATCTGTTCTCCCTGGTGAGTCTAGAGTGTTCAATGACTGCTATCACTTTATCCAACTTGTTGGACATGGAGGGTTGATGGCGATTCCGATTCCTCTTCCTTTAGTATGGTGGCTGAAGAGTGGTTTTGCGTCACGGCAGAGCCTGATGGTCCACTGTTGGATCGTAGCCAGCCCATGATTACTCTGGGATGGATATGGCTGGGTGTAATAAGTTGGGGGTGTTGCAGAGGTGCTTTTTGGGGCTTGGGCTGGAACCTTTTCCTCCGGTGGAGCAGACACCAGTGGCTTGACGGGTATTACTTATTTATAATGGGTGCGATTGTCTCAGTTTGTGCACCGAAGGTGAAGTTGGGAAAGGAGGGGAGGTCTAGGTAATAGCGCCTCATGCGCGAGAGTCTAGGAGATGGTATCTGGCTTATCTATTTTTATCGGTTTCTAACTTTAGTGCCTTAGGTGCTGGTTGTGCAAAATTTCCTCTGCGCTGTATTGAGGTGGTCTGCGGCAGTGGAGCATTTTATGGTCTCTTGTGTGTCAATCGAAGGAATTAGAGGAACTAGCAAAGACAAGCATTTTGATGCCTGGAAGATAAATCTGGAAAGGAACTAACTCAAGATAAACAAAAACAAGAAGAAAGAATCCAGTAATAAATAAGTCCGTACTTGGAAAGCCTTTTTGCTTGATTGACAACTGAGCTGAATAACCACCCGACAATTGGTCTTGGTTCTTATCATCACTACAGTTACTATAGGATACCCTGTGTCCACACATACTTTTCTCTGTTGAGGTCCTGAGGAAGGTGGTACAAGCCCACCGAAATGCGCGTCGACCTGGCGTGGAACCACATAGAAACAACAGTGTTTCCTTAAACCACAGAAGAAAATAGACTGTCTTGGATGATTAGGAATGTGTACTGAGTATGTGAGCTTGGTTGTATGTGTAAGTGTGTGAGTCACTGGGTATCGTTTGTGTATTTCGTGTACAAATTTGTGTCATTTATAATTGATCAAAATGTCTTTTTATTACTATGAATGTATTTACTAATGATTTTCCAATTAAACATTTATTTCTATGAATAAGTTTATAAAAAAAGTCTTGTGATACATAAAAAAATGAATACATTATTGAAAAGTTAATTGAAGCAAGTCTTTGTCATATCTTGAAGGACTTTCAGTTTCTAAAAATGAGAACTATGTCATAAATTGTAAAGTATTTAGGCCACGAGGGAAGTTTAGCTAGCTGTATTGTTGTTTTCCTCTCTTTTCCCTGGCCAGAAGCATTTAAGAGGGGGTCCTTTATTTTTGCTAGTGGTCTAGTGTGGCCCGTGATTTCTTTTGACCCTCAGGCCTGCCTCAGAATGATATTCAGTACATGGGCCCGGTGCGTTTTTTGCCTGTTGTTTCGGGGTTTGAAAGGTGGGGGGAGGGGATCTTCATAGTATTTGGTCAAACTCACCAGTATGATTGTAACCAGCGGGGATTTTTATTTCTTCTGATTTCCGTCTTCATCGTTAAGGCTGCTGTGTCCACGCCGGTGAAAGGAATGTGCAGTGAGAGTCTCTAGAGCAGCACTTGCTTTGTGATCTGTTGCTTGTTATTCCTGGTGCTGTCTGGGGCTGTACCAATACGTGCGCTAACTGTTGTGGTTTCCCACTGCTTGAGGGCTTGGTCCTCCCCACTGGTGCTGTGGTGGTGAGAGGGCAGGTGGTGGGTGGCTCGAATCTCCTGGGTGATTACTTGCCTTCTAGATGCACCCGCGCTGGGCCCCCTGGTTTGGATCGCCTGTTATGTACAGGCGCAGCTTGCAAGGGCATCACTCTCCGCGAGGTGCTAAGCTGCGGGGGATCGGCTCTGTCCCTCTTTGGAGTCTGCTGTGATCTTTCTGCATGCGGACTGATGCCCGTGTGTGTGTGTGCATGTGTGTGTCCCTGCGGCAGTTGAGGGTACTGGCGGCCGCAGGGCTTCGGGCCAGGACTCAGGAGGAGTCAGCCCGACAGTGGTGTATATTGACACCGTTCACGTGCTGTACAGGAAAGCTTCTGGGGAATAGTGCCCAGTCAAAGCAGTATAGCAGCTCAGAGCCGTGGGGCCTGGATTTATGGGCACAGGAGCTGCCTAGACTTTGGCGCATGCTGGGCCTCTTCCATGACTGGTTTTGTGGCAGTGAGTGGGCAGTGTAATAGTTGGCGGTCTCGTGGCCAACACCCATGCACCCACGACATCCGCAGGCCAGGGGTGGCCTGTGGGGATTTAATAAAAGGAGGGCGGCAGCTCAGGGCACGTCATTTCCGAGCTGACGAATGGTGTGGCCTCCCATTACTCTGTTCCGCGCTCCTGCCCCCGCGCTAGGCCTTCCACCCACCTTGGGGTCCTAGCCCAGCCCCGGTACACGACTCAACACTGGCGATGAGCGGAGGGGGCCCAACCCTCGCTCTCACCGTGCACCACTCGTCTGGACCGGCTGTTTCCTGTGAGCTCGGGCGCGGCTGTGCACCGCGCGAGCTGGTAACTGTCCGACGTCGGCAGCGTGTGCGCGCCCACCCCAGCCTCGGTGCCGGCTGCGTTTTGATGCGAGAAGCATCGGGTGCTAAGCACGACCTCACCGGCAGCCCCACTGTGCCTCGCCCGGGACGGGCTTAACAAGCTGGCCACACCCCTGCTGAGATACACCGCTTTGGGCCCTGCTCGGGCGATGAACTGTCTGCCACTCCACCAAGGAATTACAAGTTTGCATCTATAAGGCAGACAGGGAATCTTTCTCGCTGCTGGTTTTTCTGTGCCCAACAAGCATTGGTAAAAGTAAAGAAAAGAAAAAGGACACTCAAGTAAGGAGAAGGAGGGGGAACCAGCACATTCAGAGTAAGGGATAGGACTGATACTGGTAAAGAGCACCACGTGGGACAACCTACACTTTCCTACCCTAGGCCCTGCCAGAGCACGTGGCACACCACAGGCCTAAACACACCCAGAGGCCTCACCGTCAGACGCAATGGGGGACGGCGAGAAGGCCGCAGCCCGCAGACCGTTCCAACACGCAGCGTCAGGTGTCTTAGCTCCTTTCAGTGAGTTGGAGGATCCCACGTCAGCCTCCCCCCGTTGGAGGATATGGATCGAACGTCTCAACAACTATTTCGTCACGACGAGAGAGATGGACAACGCAGTAAAGAGGTCCTTGCTGCTACACTATGCTGGGGATGAAATTTTCAATCTTTTCAAGCATCTACCTAATACAGGGGCAGCAAACGACTATGATGCGGCGATAACAGCGCTAAATGGCCAATTTGACCCACAATTAAACCCGGATTTCGAAGCCTTTAAGCTCGGACAAGCCTGCCAGAGGGAAGGAGAATTGATGGACATGTTCTACGCACGTCTATGGGAGCTTACCAGCACGTGCACCGATGAAGACCAGCCAAAGGAGATCAGGAGATAACTAATTCAGGGGTGCGGCGACAAGACCTCATGAGGACTCATACTGCGCAAACCATGAATCACACCGGAGAACATACTGATTCTAGCCAGATCGCATGACCTGTCCGCAGCGAGGGCAAACAAGATGGATCAAGCCCTAACCAAGCCCTACGGGAAGCCGGAATCCATCAAGACGGAGCGAGCCGATGCCGTGAGACCCAAGCCCAGAGGAGACACATTCAGAGGACCAAAAAAGAAACGCCTCCAGATCAAGATGTGGATACTGTGGCCAAGAGCCACATTCCGCCAAAGACTGTCCCGCCCAAGGAAAGACCAGCACTAATTGCGGGATACCGAATCACTTTGCAGCCGTCAGCAGAAGGCGCAACAAGAACCGAGAATTCCGAGGACAGAAGCCCCCAACGCGAGCCGTTCGGCAACTATCGATGACAGACACCGCATCACCCGACCACGCACAGAGAAGACCCGCGAAAAACCTGCCAACAGTAAAAGATTCCTCTGAGGACAACGACGAAGAGGTATACATCAGTTCAATAACTTTATTCGGTTATTATACAAAAGAACAACCATAAAAGTGCAATTATTCATAACAATTTAAAAGATAAAAAACATTCATAATAGAGCAAAATAGGCTTATATTTCATGCATGAATTGATTTTTGGGACCTAAAAACATTTTTTTTTAAATGCAGAGAGATGCAACATTTAATATATTATCTAGTTTCTGGATAGCTAAAAAAGCAGGACGACACGGATTAAATTCCATTTCTTTCAATATGGGCAGGATCCATCTTTTCCTAGGAATTGTGTAAAATTTGCAAAATAACAGGATATGCATATCTGATTGGTTGGACAACTTGTCACATGGGCATTTACTAAGTTGCCTTGTCCAATCATTCATATTGGGGAAAGTCTAAATAGAATATTTAATCTAAAATGTGTTAATAAAAACCTTTCAAAGTCTCTCATGTGTAACTTAATATACCGTTGGATATCACTTGTGATCATTATTAACTGATGGGCAACCACTGTGATTTTTGTCATTTCCATGTTGGTTCTAAGATCCCCCAGGTACGTCATACAAAGATTTTTCAGTTCTTGCCTAGGGATCTGACACATCAGCAAGGGATCATCATAATAATCTCGGTGGCCTATTTGTATGAGGAAGGTCTTTACATAACAGCCATCTCAACCTGTTAACATTATCGAGGCTCATCGCATCCCTCAAAATGGAACGGTTAAAGCACACTCCTCGGTAGTCCATACCCTGTGCCACAGAAGAACTGGTTGTAATTTATCGACGTCTTCTAGGTACGGTTGCCCACGTTCAGAATGGCAGATATACGTTGATACACTATCCGGGACTGCTAAAAGATGTCTCATAAAATCGTTTTCTTCCACCTGCAGTGCTTTAACATTTGCATATCCCCAAATGCCCACACCACATATAGCAATTGCTACGCAAGTTGCTCTATAAACACATAAGAGTTCCCCAATCAGTTTTTTGCACATTTTTCTACTAAATGTTATCAAGGCCATTATAGATTTAGAAAATAGCAATCTCCTTGTCTTTATTGGTGTGTTCCGTAGGCCAGATTGATCAAACAAAATACCTAAATACGGGAAGGTTGGGGTAAAATCCAAAGGTTTGGAATTAATGTACATTACTTTTTTCTTTTTATCTGCCCCTGAACCGCAGTTCATACAGAACGTTTTCGTACAATTAATTCTCAAATCCAAGTTGGTCATGAAATGAGAGAAAGATGTTACCATTCTTTGCATAGCCTGGGGCGTCCGAGCCATCAAGACTGCATTGTCTGCATATAATAGTGCTGGTACAGATCGATTAGATACCAGATTCATGTCCCTGCATTCCTGCAGCAATGTTCTTTCCAGGTCATTAATGTAGATTGTGAAAAAGAAGGGGGCAAGGACGCATCCTTGCCGCACTCCTCTTGCAATACTAAAAGGCTTAGTGCATTCTCCATTCTTACCAAATCTAACTGTGGCCCTTGCCCCTTTGTAAAGATCCCGGAGGAAAAAATATATATTTTGCTCAACCCCCGATTTCTCCAGTATCAGCCAAAGCTTGCTATGGGTGATGCAATCAAAAGCAGATGTTAAATCCACAAAGGTTAAACATACGACCACCCTTAGCTTTAATATATTTTTCTAAAAGAATATGCAGGTTAAGGCCCTGATCAATAGTGCCAAGGCCCTTCCTCAATCCATATTGAAGGTCGCTAATTATTGAGTGTTCGTCTTCCCATATTTGCAATCTGTTTAAAATCACACGACCAAAAATCTTAATGGTTGAGTCCAATAATGATATTGGGCGATAGCACGAGTAACTTGTTCTATCGCCCTTTTTAAAAATAGGTATAATAATAGACTCAAACCATGAGGATAACAATCCATTCGAGCAGGAAGCATTAAAAAGTTGCTTGAGGAGTGGGTCCCACAGGGCCATATTATTTTTATAGAGGTCAACTGGAACCCCGTCAGGGCCCGGGCCTTTCCTCCCAAACTAGTTTTAATGCCCAAGGTCACTTCGTTCAGGGTGATAGCCAGATCCGTTTGCTTATTATTGTGTGCGATCACTGTGTCCTCCACATTCACAATGGGAATTTGCTCCAGTAGAATTGGTGCACTGTATAAATCTTCATTAACTTTACCCATTCGTTCTCAGAAATGGCAATCTCTACCCTCGCCTTGGATTTATCATTTAAAAATTGGGCATTAACTGCTTTCCAGAAAGCTGCAGTATCTCGGCTTAAAGAGGCCTCACACAAAAAGTCCCATGCTTCTCTTTTCAAAGTGTCCTTTCTCTTTTTCAGAGTTTCATTATAAACCTTTCTCAATTCCCTGATGAAGATCTGGTCTTTATCAGGGACATTTAAGGCATTTAAGGCATGCTTAAGATTAGAGTAAGCCTTAGTGCAGGCTGTATCAAACCAGCTTGCTACTGTTTCTTTAGGGTGTTTAATTTCTACCCACAGGCTAGTCTGTAGAGTTGTCATCCAGACAGGCATTGATACTAAGTTCGCATTTCTTAATTAAATTACTTAGGAAATCCTCAGGAACTACCTTGGTCCATTTAAGGGAGTACCCATTGTGTCTATTCAAGGCGATATCCCCCAGATGCTGCGTAGATATAATATCTCTATCACGGTCATAATGGGGATTTAAAACTTCAACACTTAGAGGAAAATGGTCACTTAATGCATTATCTAGAGTTTTAACATTTTTCACGTGCCCTCTATAACTGGCCGATTTCAGTATAAAGTTAATTGTTGTAAAAACTCCTCTGCCATTAAATGTGGGACAAAAAGGGACCTCAGGTTGACACATTCTATTGGCAAAGCCCAAATCACAAGAAAAAATAATTTCATTCAAGAGGTCCCCGCATACATTATGTTCAAAATGCATCAAATTAGTCTCTTTATCCAGCATTATGCCACATGTCCCCTGTTCTCCTCTCTTACACAATAAACAATTAAAATCCCCTCCCCAGATGACAAAGGATTCTTCGGTTTTTCCTCCTAGCAAACATTTAATATCTATACTCCAGGTTTACAGCATTACTTCCATTTCTTCCGTCGGAACATTATTATAAAAATTAACGATAATCAAACAAAGCACTTTATCAATATGTATTCTAACCATATGATAATATTTATTGTTACGGGGTATCTCTATTTGTTCACATTTAAAAAGGTTCGATACATAAGTATACAGCTCCCCTTTAGCGCTGCCATGTACTGAGCTATTGCTGGTGAAAACATTGTTTTAAAACCTCACAAATGATGTGCTTCTTTTAGCCAAGTCTCTTGTAGATTAACTATATCAAATATGTTTATAAGTTTAACCCAAGTTTGATTATTCACCTTTGTTCTTAAACCTGTAACATTCCAAAACATGATCGACCAGTTGCCCTTCTTGGTCATAATCTTCTCCTTGTTAATACCACCTAGAATATCAACAACATTAGCAATATTTCCAAGTAGGGTATTTACTACTGTATCACTTCCCTTTAACACCAATCTTTCCAGGGTTAAATAGCGCAGATCTTACCAGTGAATCTACTTGTAAACACATTGCTTTTTCAGGAGCATCTTTAACCACAGGTGTCACATTTAAAGAATTAAGCATCGATTTAACAGTAGCATTCCCTATACTCAGTCAGTCTACCCCCTCAAGCCCGTAAAGAGTATCAAAACGATTGAATGTAGGAATGTTAAATTGTTTTTTGTTGAAAATCATAGAGCCTCCACACTGTGTCTCAAAAGGATAGAAGTTTGGTGGGGCAGAAAAAGAGGAAGGGTAAAAATAGCTTAGATCGAAAGTTTTAATACCGCCCACTCCTCTTTGGTGGTACCAATCACAAATATGTTGGACCACACGTCTGCCCCTGAAGTTGACAATGATACAATCCCCAACCAGGTCCTTTGGTCTATGATCCACCCAACCCACTCTATGAACATTAAGAATTTCATAGGGTGGATCTATTTTTGTTTAACCAAAAGGTTACCTTGTTTTTTAATTCGGGATAAGTTTCTGTTTTATCATTGTCCATCTCAGGGACCCCAGATAAAACAACTAAGTAAGGGAAAGAATCCGGTGGAAGGTCAATACGTGGGTGGGTACTTTTTTGTTTTCCAATATTTGATGTTTCCCTGACTGAAGGTACAATTTTTCTGACCTGTCTCACTTCCCCAATTCCCTCTGCGACCCCCACCCCACTCCCACCATGTCGTCCCCCCCTTTCAGGAATCATTCTCCTGGGTTCAGAAGTTGAGTCACCTTGTCTAAATCCATTTATTAATTGGGGTGGTATATTAGTTATAGTCGGGTGGGGAGTTGGGTGATTGTGCTTGTTGATGCTCTTGTTGTGATGCTTTCTGCTACACTTTGGCTTGATTAACTATCTGCTAGTTTTTTCAGCATAACAGAATTGGCTGTGGTTGCTTGCTCAAGTATGACATGACAATGAATAACGACAGACCCAGTGTAAGTGGTTACTGGAACTGGCCACAAGCATATGCACCCGGGCCCTTTTATTAACAGGCTTACGACACTTGTGAAGCCTGTGATGGATGCGTGTGGGGTGCATGTGTGCCCACTTCCCCAAGGGAGTTGTTAACAACTCTGTGTCTGCTGAGACACCAGGAGGTGTCTCACAGGACACAACATTCCTCCCAAATTTTAATGAAGACCAAACACTCACTAGTCCAACCTGTAGGGGTAAACAACAACTAAATATACACAACAGGGTCCATCAGCTTCTCGTGTCAGGCATCAGGAAGACCGCAGACAAGGACTGGTGACTGACTGCAGCTGGACGATCTCAGCAGGCACTCAATTTAACCTGAGTGGTTCAGAACACGAACGCTGGCTTCGAGAAGTCAGCTGCACTCTTGTAAAATGCTGGTGGAAACATGTCCTTTGGTCCGAGGTGGCTCCCCTTCGCGGACGTTGAGGATGGTATGTGGTGGGTAATAACAGTTCATTAAAGTGGGTGCTTTAAGAGCATGGTTGGAGTCCAAGGTGAAGATTCACAATGGTGTTGCTTGATCACCTGATGCCTCTGCTAGACTACTTGGCGGTATCCTGTAACCCATGGGTGGGGCAATATTAAGTCCACTCTGCCGCCTGGGGAAGCTCCATTGTTGGGTTTGCCACAGGACTGCTGGTGAGCTGCACTGGGGCTGCGTATGTGCAGACTAGGGGCAGCTTCAAGTCCACCGAGGAGCCAGTACCCAGTCGCTTGCACAAACCTCAGGGGTGTGTGAGTCTTGGTCAGGACATGCTCCCTCTGACGCAGTTCAGGTATAAACCAGGTTAGCAGGTAGCCTCTGGGTCTTTTTGTTGGCTGGTTTAACAACAGTGTAGGACTCCAGTCCATTGGTACTCTTGAGATGGTATCGTTTGACACACTTGACGAGGACTGGTGTGATGGCATTGCCAGCCTTGTGGTGAATCTGGACAACAGTTTGTGATGACCTGCCAGGATGGATGCAGGCCTTCGTTCTAGAGTTGATCACAGAGTGGGGGTGGCCAGGTGCTTTCATTTCCTTTGGGGCGACAGTTCTTGGGCTACTAGGACATTGGTGACAGAGGCATGATGGACACCGTAGCAGAAGACGGACTGGAGGCAGACGGGCCTCTTCAGGACTGGCAATGTGAAGAGTAAGGTCCACTCACCAAGATGGAGGCACGAGGTGCTTGCTGAATCCTTCCTCATGTAGCAGGGTGCAAATGCAGACAGTAGGTTGCAGACCATGGCAGTTTTCCATTGGGAGATACAGCAGCTTCTCCTGCTGCGAGTCATTTCGGACACGCTGACAATGCCTTGAAAACACTCCATGTTGATGCAGTCTCAGGCTCTTTGCTGAGCCTTTCTATCTTGGGCTGGGGATGCAGACAGAGGCTTCGTTGCGGAGCACTGCTGGCCTTCTGGACGTATTGCGCTCATAGGCTTAACAAGAACTGGTGCTCCGGCAGTAGTATCCCAGGCAGAGTGCATTGTGGCCTGTTGACCACCAGGTGGCACTGCAAATGCTTCACCGGGCCGCAACAGCCTTCTCTGGTGTTGCGGTCTTCGTGAGCGTTATTATGTATCTTGCGGGTGAGAGGGATGTGGCCTTCTTTCATTTGCTGCGGGGATGGAGGCAGGTGGGCACGGTCTGCTGGAGCACTGCAGTCAGGAAGAAGAGGTACAGCAGATTCTACTTTGTGGTCTGCCACTGTCTCTTGCTGTTAGCTCCCTTTCAAGTGGCTGGCCAAGACGTGAAGGGAGGCTGTGGGGTGCGTGCTGCAGGCGCGGCCTGCACTTCCTTGATAGGACTCCAGGGATGCTAATGCTTTTGGGGGAGGCTGCACACGCTGGTATGGCTTCCACGGGCAGGGCATCAGCAGGTTTGTGGGGCACTTGCTGCAGTCTGCGAATGCCCCCTACAGTGAACATGCACTCTCTTGGGCTGCTAAAGGGCTGGAGATGGACCCAGGAGTATGGTCCGACGGCGTGTTGCTCCAGTCGATGCCTCAGGCTTGCCAGGTGAGTGAGCGAGGCTGGGATTTCAGCGTCCTGCTCTGGTGTGGGGGACGACTATTTTTATCCCCTCACGGTGAGTAGGGCTTCAGGATTGCAGCGGTGACCGCCTGAGCGCAGCAGTAGTGCCATTGCAGGCATAGCAGGGGGGGCTATTTCTCACCAGATTCGGATGGCTCCAGCGCCCCGGTCCGTACTTCATGGGGCGTACTTTTTCACTCTTATTTTTTTCTGTAACCGATACGGGACAGGCATCCACTATTCGCCCCCTTTTAATGGCATGGGCCTGCATCATATTCCGAGCGCGATCATCTCCGCAGTTGCAAGTGTCCGGAGGCAGCACAGTAGGGGATGCCACATCCTCTGGCTTATTTCTTTCCCATGAGGAATGGAGTGCCTTTGCAGCAGGCATTCGGGGCATTGAAAATGAAAGAACAAACAATTAGGTACACGGGGTAGGTGAAGCAGCAGACCATCAGCCATCTACAAACTACCTACAATTGGAACAACAAATAACTGTGAATTGTTTTCAGGAAACGCTAGACAACACAATACAAATACAACAAAGCATAGACATCATACAGCATAGATACTACTGTCACGGAGGGGAGAAGCAAAATCAACAGAGACATGAACTGCCCCTTGAACATTCATCACATCGCAGGGAAAGGATTGAGACAAATCGCGGAACGGAGAATCTCACTAGAATGTTGCAACCAGAAAGAAAGCACGTGCCCTGTACATTTACTACTGGAGACTTGGACTGGAAGGATGGGAACACCCTCCTAGCACCAAAAACCTCAGTGTAGTGTCAGGGTGAAAAACAATGTGTGCATTGAAGGACATATTGCGGCAAAGGGTAGCTCAGAGGCAAAGGGAGGGCAAGAGAACACCACTTTACAACCTGGGGAGACTGGGGACACTTATCACAGGTCATTTCCAATATTTTCAGAGGGGCTTCTGGGAAATCAAAGAACTAAATTGATGACAATATAAACCAACAAGGCATACACAGGGAATTTGTTTGAATCAATCTAAAAGGGTGTGGTACATGTATCTCGAGAGAGACCAGTGACCATTAATGTAATCATTCAAGTGAAGCACCTTTCGGGTTAGGCCAAAGACCACTTCACCATACCTGATGAGTACATTTAAGATTTCTAGTTTATGTTTAATTGTAGCACATATCTGTACTGAAGCACTTTTTACCTTAGAATCATAAGAATCAAACACGAGAAAAATTATGAAAAGCAAAATGAAAAATGTATTATTGGGGAAAGAATAGTGTAACAGAGTGGTTAAAAAAATGATCCCATATGTATGTTAGGAGAATATAGACTCCGGCATGTGTAAAGGCAATATGTGATGTTTTACGGATTTCCATTTTCACTGCAGTTTGTATGTCTAGCCTTAGTGGCAACTGCAGTAACAGCAAAATCACACCATGTACCTCTGCCCCACCATAGCTTAAAAACATTTATTTTTGGTTTCTCCAGAACATGACAAAGGTCACCAGGTCAATTGTCACCTGTGTCTGGTCAGAGGACAGTCAGTTCATAAATAAGCTGGAGTTTAATCTTTGGCCATAAATCTGACATGAACATAGAGTCGCCTGAAAAAACATCATGCTTGCAGCGATAAATATCCCTGGGACAAAAAAAAGAGCTAAATAAATAAAACCAGACTCTAGGAATAAACTTTTGCAACTTTTACAGATTTACTGGAATTTACAACAAGGACTGCAATGTAGCCTAGAAACAGAGACAAACTCTTAAGGGGGTTGGGGAGGGCCAAGGAATTCTCAACATGTATATTGGTGTTTGTGCACAGTTGGAGACCGTTGACCTTTAAATTCTGTATTAGTGATGCTCTTACTAAACCTGATCTGGATACTTTGACCCTTTGAGAGTGTGTCTTCAACTCTTCATTTGGGAAGCGGTGTCTGCTGTGCTTCACGTTATTGTAAGGCGCGGACTAAAAAGTCCAGTGAGACGTTCAGTGACAGCTCCACTCATTTCTCGGTCAACCTGTTGGATTCTGATTTTGAGCAATCACACACGGGGAATCCAGACGAAGACTCAAGAGAGACCAGGATTGATAGTGTGCAGGAATTAGTCCATTTATTATTCCAGTATGTTTTATATTACTCAGTGGAAATGGACTATCACACTGAATCAGTGCTACAGTACACACAATTTTGAAATGGAAGTAAAGATATAATTTGTAATTCACGAGCCAACAGCTTCGCTAATTCTGGGAAACTCCACACGCCACTAACAAGCAACTAACACTGATAAAAATATAAAAGAGATGGTATTTCCATGTTCACTTGGGAAACACCCACTTTTGTTTACATCTACACCTTCTTAAAACTGTCTACCAAACGAAGAGGTAGGTCCTCAGAATATATTCTATTTTCTTAAAAATGCGTGAACTGGAACATGAATGGACCAATCACCCAATAAAGAAGTAGAAATTCCTTCTTCAGAAAAAGAGGGTCATCACTGTTACACAGGAAGATAATCTCCTAAAGAGGAGAGCTGTTGATGCAACAGAATGGGAAGAACTCCTTCAGCTCCTGGAATAAGTGGATGTTCTGATAGTGTACATAGGGAACACAAACACCTCTTGACAGGAAGAACCAACCTTGAATTTAGATGTAAAGAAGCCCCTCCTCCACGTGCAGTCCACAGCATCACCCCAGCATTATACTTGGAATGCAGTGAGCCATCTAGCAGAGCTTACATTGGCTTCTTTAAGGAGAAAGTTGGGGGGGGCATTAACTCAGGCAGAGGCATCCTAGATAGAAAACAAAGCCATCCAATCCTAAGCAAGGGGTTTAATCAAAGCTCCTTCAGGTAAATGTCATGTATTGCAGACAGCTGATGCCAAGACTAACAAATGTAAAAGGATGCTTTTTTAATTTAATTAAAACATTACATTTGCAATGGCAGCAAGTTCAGATCCTTGGGTGGCTACAAAAATTCTGCACAGTCAGAATGGAGCAAGGAGACCAGGTCCCATATCATGGAACGAACACTGCCCCTTACTTGCACCCTGGCTCATCTTTAAACAGGTGCACTAGGTGCAAACAGGGAAACTGTGCCCCCCGTTTACAATCAACAGATTGTCCCAAGGCAGCCATGAACTTACAGCTGTCTTGGTGCACCACAGTAATGAAAGGCAAAACAGGCACTGCGGCTTGCACTATGCATGAAGCACTTCCCTGCAGTTCAAAGATGGGTGGACGGATATTAGCCTACTGGCAGGTGCGGTGAGTGACTGCACCTACTTGGTGGGAGATGTCTGGGGGTTCCATAAGGAAATCCCTTTTTCCACTTTAGAGAGCTGCACTCAATGGGCGCACTGAAAATGCACCTCCTATTTGTGGCATAATATGTGCACCTCCCTAGGCCTCCTTGCATCTGTTCCTGTGTTCATAATACGGTGCAGCACAGAGGCAGTGTTTCTCTAATCTCCACAGGCCCAGGCACCCAAATAAATGAGGCAGCGCCCTCTTAAGAGAGTGCCTACAGAAAGAGACTCACGACCATCCATAGCCGCTTCTGTTATTTACCCGTGTCCCAGGAGTGCCAACAATGGTCACCCGAAGGCCGCTGTGCCACCAGAGCCCTGTCTGTAATGTAGTCCCAGGGATCTAATCAACTATTTGACCAAACACTGATTTTCAGTAGGACACTATCCCCGTATGATTAAGTTCCCTTATCTGTCAACTTCATGAATATTCAGAAACAGGCTTGACCCCCACTAACAACCACAAACGTGTATATGAGAAAAGAGCACCTGCATACAATACACTTGATGCTATGGGCTATAAAATGTCCACTCAATCGCGCACTAGGTTTGTACAACACACAAGAATGGAGAAGGAATCACCTTACCCGTTGTTTCTGCAGTCGTCGATCCACTCTTTCATGATGGCATGGTAGGTGTCCAGGTCCATGGAAATGTCCTTTTTATTGGGATCCAGCATGTTGCACAGGTCATCCAAGCCGCTGTCCTCCGACCCTCTGCTCGTCGTGTATCGCAAGTAATCTAATATTTTCGATACTGGCACTTTCCCTAAAAATCAATATAAATGTTCAAACACATATGTATAAGCCTTGTATCATTTACACATAAGAATTAGCACAGAAATGCAATCCATTAAGAATTTTTCACTTTCAGCATCAGAACGTTCCCAATACCAAAATAATCAGCGCATTACCGTTGCAGCTGCATTTCCTTTTAACAGATCGCCAAAACCTTGAGGAAAAAGCTCCCTATCAAAGAAACGTTTTAAAAATAGAGTATTCAATTTATGTTTTGGTCCCAAACATAGCCTCATACTTATGCGTAATCACATTTGTTACTTTAAATAGATATTGAAAACATTCCCTGTACCATAGGGACCGTATTACTGCAGGGACACCCTGAAGTTGTGCAGGTGTGCATGCTCACTGGGCGTGTCCAGTACAAATCACAGAAGCTTGTTTCCGGTCCAGGGAAGGCATGGCTCGGCAGTTCGGGCTGGACTGTTCCCATGAGGCACAGGGTCAGATTGATTTGCATCTGGCCATGTGTGAACTGGGGTGGCAGAATGGGCTAAGGTGATTGATTAAACCCAGATCTCTTGACTGGGTGTATTTGATTGGTTCAGATACTCCGTCCATCACCACCCCCTTTTGTACCGCTTTGTTTGCCTTAAGTTGGCAGGGTATGCTCAGATGTGAGTCCCTTGCTCACTTTGCCACTGGATTCAAGCAAGCCTGGCTGAAGACAGCTGTAATGCCAGAAACCGGTCCTAGGAAGCTTGTTTTCGATCCAGGGAAGGCATGGCTTGGCAGTTCGGGCTGGACTGTTCCCATGAGGCACAGGATCAGACTGATTTGCATCTGGCCATGTCTGAACTGGGGTGGCAGAGTGGGCTAAAGAACGATGATGGATTAAACCCAGATCTGTTGACTGGGTGAGAGTGTTTGATTGGTTCAGATGCTCCGTCCATCACCACCCCCTTTTGTACAGTACAAATCACAAGCATGTGACCCATCACTCAACACTAGAAAAATATCTTTTCTTAAATTACCTCAAAATCGCAAAGCCTGGTTCAGTATTGTAGTGTTGCGCTCTAGTGTTTCCGTGGTCAAGGACAGAAAACACTAGGAGCGCAGAGGGAGTGACTTCTGGGATTGTAGCCAGCCACAGCGTTAGAGCTGGATTCTCCCTGGCGCTCTCCTTATATAAATATACATCAAACTACACAGCGTGTCTGCCTCGTTCCTACCCAAACGCCTCTCATTGCAGATTTCAAGTGCAACAGCGGCAGGAAGTAATTACAAGTCACGATCGTAATTAAAAAAAGATCAGGATCTTGATCAAGTGTTGAGACTTGAATCATACAGCCTCCATACCCTTTGAACTTAGACCTCTATCTTGATCAGTTGTTGAGACCTGAAACACACAGCCTCAACACTATTTGAACTTAGTCTGACTGAGTGAAGGAGACTACGGGCTCCTGCTACGACAAAAGCCCCATCACTGAGAGTGACCACATTGGCACCTCATGAGCCCTCCTGTGCCTGATTAGGCTGTCCAATTTCCGTACAAGTCCTGATGAAGACCCGCACTGACCTTGGGTTGAAACGTCGACAATCTGAATCGTGGACCAGTTGATATACCCTGAGATGAGGATCATTAATCCAGTCTGCAGAGTGTTTGGCAATAGTGTGTTCTCTGGCCACAACCCCTACCCTTCCTTCCCCAATCACCAATGTGTATATTACACAGTCACCACAGCACCGAGCACCAATGTCACCTTTGTCACATATTACTTGTCACAATGTATATATTTTTTGACAGCCTTTCAAGTGTAAATTTGGGTATTTCTATGATTGAAGCAATTTATAAAAATTCTTAAATACCCGATATGGTTTGTGTGTGTATTAGAATTGATTTCTCATTGTTGGCATAGTCGTTTTGAGTAATCCTATTGCCTCAAGAAATATATTCTTAGCACCCGACAGAACCATTTGTATTTTAGTTCTCTACAATTTGGGGACGACACGTTGCAACCAAGACATAACACGGCAGCCAACCAAACGAGGCAGCGAGGCACCGAGGGAGAGCATGGCAGGGGAGCCGCGGGAGCCGGCACATGGACACGGGAAGTGGCGCTGCAGGGGAGAGGAGGAGCGCCACACCGGCAGCAGGCATTGCGGTTGCCCAGCCTCACACCATGCCAGAGGGAGCGGCAGAACCGTGAGTAAGCGGTGCCCCTCCCCCGCAGTAGAAGCGCTTAGGAACCATAAGCGGGAGGTGCATCCATCAGTGCCCACACTAAGGGCATTGTGGAGACCAGGTGCAGGGCACAGCGACCCCTACCCCAGAAGCAGACAGAGGGCCACACCAAGGGCCAGATTACATGGTCCCAGACCAGCCACACAAAAGACCCCGGTCCCAGGGAGCAGCAGCTTGCGGAGTACGCCACCGCACATCCAGACTCCAACTCCAGGGGTGCTGACTGTACCCAAAGTCACCACCCAGTCAGTCTTGTGCACAGGGGACGCCCGAAGACGAGGGCATTGGCTGCAAGGAGAAAGAGAGAGCAACTCAGCAGCAGTGGGCACCACAGAGCAGAGCAGGACAAGGCCGGAGCTGACCAGCCTGCCGAGGGGGAGCAAGTAGCCAAGAGGCACCATCCTACAACCCATGCAACGGCCAGGAAGGAGGCAAACCCACATTGGAGGAGGGGGGAGTCCAGAAGCACCCACGCCAAGCACCCAAAGACCGGAGGGAAGGCACACTGAGCTACAAGAGGACAACCAATCCTGGTGCACCAGACTCAAGACAACGTGCCTGAAGACCTCAGGCAGAAGCGGCGGGTTTGCAAGACCAAAGCGCGCCAGGGAGCCCCCCCCCGCACAGAGCAGTCGACGCCACACCCAGATGGCAAGCTGCCATATGCGCCCAAACATTTTCCCTCACAAACCCAGTCCCCTTCCTACCGAAACCGGGGGAACCAGCCATGAAATGGGAGGATTGGAAGGAATACTTCCTTAACTATTTGTCAGCTCTGGAGGACGAAGGTGGTGAGGTGTTTGCGAGCAAGCGGAAAAAGAAGATCCTATTACACAACTTGGGTCCCGAAGGCATCAGGTTGTACATGAACCTGGTAAAGAAAACCAGGGATCAGGATGACGATGTGTTTCAACACGCCATTGAGGACTTGGACAGCCATTATCTGCCAGTGGTGTGCAGTACAATAGACCTTCAACTTCTTTCAACGGAAACAGAACGTGGGGGAATCAGTGGATGTCTACGTAGCATCATTGAAGAGACTAGCGATCACCCGCAAATTTGGAGTCCTCCACGATGACTCCATCAGAGATCAAGTGTGGAGAAGTGTGGCTCACTGGTTAGAGGAGGCAGACCTGGAAGCAGAGGTCAGCCCGGGACCAGGGTTCAATTCCCGGCTCGGCAGGGTCTTGAGTCCTAAAATGTTCATGGACTTGACAATTCTCGCTCCGGTGCCTACTCGATTCACGGGTTCACACTCTGCGACTCTGGGCAATAGCTTTCTTAATCTCCACAATGGCCCCTCGCGGCGGGATGCCTGGCTTTCACCTTGCGGATACCCTGCCGGGGTTATCTCACAGGGGAATACCAGGACGAGTTCCCTAAGCAAGCGCTTAGAAACCGCTTGGTGATTTGCGCTATATAAATTCCTGTACATTTACATTTACATCAAATCATCATGCACACGGTGAATACATCCATACAGGAGAAGCTGTGGGTCAGCGAAGAAGCCCCCCTATATAGTGGCCATGTTAAAAAAGCGGAACTCTCAACATGGTGTGCGGAAGCTGCCAAAACAGAAAGCGCCAGCAAACCCATGGTGGGCAAAGTATCGGACGCCACCCCTCAAGAGCGCAAGCAGCCATTCACGGGAAGCTCAAGACAGTCCAAAAGGTATGCTCCCTAGACACTTACAAATCGAGATACCCAAGGGGAGCACAAGAACTCTTGCTACAGGTGCGGCAGTCAAACACACGCAGTCAACGACAAACGTTGTCCCACCTCCAGAGCCAAATGCCTGTACTGCGGTATCATGGGACACTTCGAGAAGGTCTGCAGATGTAAACCCAAGAAACTGACAGTCAAATACGTGGCCCAGGACTCAGAGACAAAAGAAAGTGGGGCGAAGACTACGACGAAAGTTTCCTGTGCATAGATAACCAGGTCTTAGGCATAGACTGTTCACGCACATGGAAGCCATTGTGCGAACTTTTAATAGGGGGGAGTACAAGTAGCAATGATGGCCGACTCGGGTTCCCCATACACCATCATACAACGCAGCATCTGGGACAGAGACTTTGCGCAAACCATTGGCACACACCTCCTGGCCCCGGACATCTGCCCAGTCACTTTCATTGGGGAGCCCATCCCCATGGTGGGGTACTGTCCCCTCCAATTTGAATTCAAAGGCTGCACCGTGGAAGGAAAACTATGTAGCAGAGAAAGGACCCTCCGTCTTAGGATGGGTGGACCAGGGAGAACTTGGTATCCAACTGAACCCTGGAGGCACAACGCAAGTCCTGATGATGTCCCCAGCGCAAGCATATGAGGCGGACAAATGGAAGGTGGATTTCCCGACGGTATTCGGAGGCAGCACGGCAAGTTAACGAAGTTCACTCATAAGATCTGCCTCAAGGAAGGAGCAAAACCAGTGGGCCACAAAGTGCGGAATATTCCATTCCAAAGCAGGTAAGCGGTACAGCAAGAGTTACAACGCTTAGAAGATAATGGAATTATTGAACCGATCGAGCGCCCAGAATGGCTGGCGCCCCTGGTCGTAGCCAGAAAACCCAACAGCAAGGTACGCCTCTGCATCGACTTGCGGGAGCTTAACAAAAACATCTTAGTGGATAAATTCTCATTGCCCCGGATCAATGAGATGTTAGCCCTGACGAAGGGCATCAAATGGTTCTCCACTATAGACCTGATCTCCGCCTACCATCAGATCGCGCTGCACCCCACCTGCAAGAAACTTACCTCGTTCATTACACCCTCTGGATGCTACCAGTTCTGGCGGATGCCATTCGGCCTAGCGGATACCATTCGCCATAGCGTCTGCCGCTGCGGTCTTCCAAAAACTAATGCATCAACTGTATCAACTGTTCCAACACAGACGGGGTGCAGTACTTCCAAGACGACATCCTAGTAATGGTCAGGACCAAAGCAGACCATGACGCCAAGCTCTCCACAGTACTGCGCATACTGAGGCAGAATGGCCTCACCGCAGAATGGGACAAGTGCAGGTTTGGAGTGTCATCGGTCACGTACCTCGGACATGGAATAAGTGACAAAGGCATTGCACCAAAACAGGCCAAAGCGAAGGCCATAAAGGACGCACCTACCCCCAGGAATAAGGATGATGTGCGGTCATTCCTCGGAATGACAGAATTTTACAGCAAGTTTGTGCCCCATTTTGCCACCAAAACACACAACCTGCGTCAGCTTTTAAAGGAGGAAAACGCCTTCACTTGGTCGGAAACAACGCAGGCAGAATTCCAGCAAATCAAAGAAGACATATGCGAGGCCATGCCACTACACGGATTTGACCAACAGGCATTGTCCATTCTCACCACAGATGCGAGTGGCAGAGGGTTGGGAGCGGTCCTTAAGCAGCAATCCGCAGAAGGTGAAATGATGACAGTCAGCTTTGCGTCCCGGTCCTTGGCCCCGAAGGAAGAAAAATTCAGTGTGGTTGAGAAGGAGATGTTAGCAGCAATTTGGGCAAGGGAAAGATTCCGTCAATTCCTGTGGGGCTCCAGATTCCTGCTCCGGACGGATCACAAGCCGTTAGTGAAGGTACTTACGTCAAGTGGACCCGCGATGGCCACACCTCGCATAGCAAAAAATGACCTCGCAGCTGTTGGATTATGTGTACAACGTCCAATACATTCCTGGCTCCAAGAACAAAGTTGCCGACTTCCTCAGCAGGGCAGCAGCAATGGAGAACGCACCGGTGCCAAAGGAAGAGGACTATTGCACCATAGCATTCATGGAGGACCAAGGAGTGGTCATAAGTGCACAAGAATGGAAGGTGGCATACGAGGACACTAGCCTCACTGCAATCAAACAGTTCATAATCATGGGGTGGCCGGAAAAGAAACACTTGAACACGGAACAGTGGAAATTCTATGAAGTACAAGAAGAGCTGTCAGTAGGAGACAACGAGACGTTCGTGCTCAGAGGAGAGAAAGTGGTGCCCCAGGACGACTGGTAACCCAGTTGCTTA
Source organism: Lissotriton helveticus (assembly GCF_964261635.1). Lineage (NCBI taxonomy): Eukaryota > Metazoa > Chordata > Amphibia > Caudata > Salamandridae > Lissotriton > Lissotriton helveticus. Next base: position 597,407,854 of record NC_136057.1, on the reverse strand, counting down.
CTATTCTGCATGAAGGACAATTGGGAATAGTCAAAACAAAACAAAGAGCCAAACAAGCATACTGGTGGCCGGTGCAGGATACCCAGGTGGAGAGGTACGTCAGAGAATGTAAACAGTGCAGCAATGCAGACAAAACACAGTCCACTATGCGACCCCGGTTAGGCAAGTTCTACAACCCTGGCAATCAATGGGAAGAATTGTCAGTGGACATATTGGGCCCCATCTTAGACGCAAACAGTGTACTCAAATATGCCATCGTGCTAGTGGACCGGTACGCCAAGTGCCCGGAAGTGGAGATATGCAAAACCGTGGACACTGATGCAGTACTGGCCTTCCTCATATCCACCTTCCTGAGAGAAGGGATTCCAAGAGTCATAACTTGCGACAATGGACCCCAACTCACGTCTGAGAAATGGAACGCGTTCATGGAAAGGAACGGAATACAGATCAAACACACCCCGATATACCATCCAGCAGGGAATGGCCTGGCCGAAAGATTTAAGAGGGTCATCATGGGATCCATCCAAGCGGCCATCAACATTGGGAAGAACTGGGAGAAGGAACTCAAGTCCACTGTTTGGGCCAACAGAATCACTCCCACTAAGATAGGTTACAGACCATTCAAAATATTAAGAGGCCGGGACCCATTCACCAAAGACAATGTGGCGTGGTAACAACGCACAGTACAAAGCAAGTGGTCTCCGGCAGTAGTGCGCAGAAAACTGGAGAAGGCGCAAAAGATCTACACAGACCACTACAACAAGAAGCACAATGTCAAAGACGCAATGCTGGAAAAGGGGGAATGGGTCAGAGTGGAGCTACCTCAATTGAGTAGGAAAGGTAACAGCAAGTTCAGCACGCCTCTGCAGGTCAAAGAACTGTACACCAGGTGAGCCTTATTGAGTGGTGGGATGACATGGTCCCTAGACAGAATGTCCATATGTAACAAGGTCATGAAGTGGGCCAAGACAGAAGAGACCCTACCGGATGAAAGTAACTACGCGGGCCTGGAGTAAGAGGAAAACAATGGAGACATAGAAACACATAGCGGGGGCACAAAAGGCACTAATACAGAAGAGGCGAACACCACCATGACACAGGTGAATCCAGGAGATGCTGAGTGACGGGCAAGACAAGTAGAGCAAGGTGCGAGCGGCACTGTCACCAGGGACCCATCACAGGAAACAATCAATGTTGCCCTACACGGTGGCAGTGGAGCAATGGGGAAAGGCACCCCACCAAGACAGACCAGCACAGGTAGGACCGTGGTACTGCCCAAAAAGTATTGGGAGTTCGACATGAAGACCTAACCACATCTTGGACTGAACTATCCTAGCCGTAACCCTGTAGTTTAGTATTCTTTCGTGGTGTTGTTACAGGGGTGAGATATGTGGTGTTGCGCTCTAGTGTTTCCGTGGTTATGGACAGAAGACCCTAGGAGCGCGGGGGGAGTGACTTTCGGCATTGTAGCCAGCCACGGTGTTAGAGCCGGATTTTCCCCGGCGCTCTCCTTCTATAAATAAATATACATACCACTACACAGCGTGTCTGCCTCGTTCCTACCCCAACGCCTCTCTACAAGTATCTCCACAGAGCCACCAAGAGGAGCAAGCTTGGCTCGAACTTGCCTGCAGACATGAAAACAATCATATTTAGAACATAACACCGAAGAATGGGTCATTACTATTGAAAGCAGAATTATCAATGGGACAAGAAGGGATTTGATGCACGACATATCCAGGGAATTAAGTAAAAATATCTTCATTACAACACCAATTTAGAGCTGGAATACCGCAATAACAAAATATTAGAGAGTGGTGCTTTCTTAGGGACTCCAGAAGGAAGATGTGTTAACTTCATGAAATTGATACCACAAATTCAATGACTCTTCAATGACTCATCCATCTACCTATTGAATGGGTTCATAAAATTGGGACAAAGCGTAGTCGCTCCCTCAAACCTAAGTTCAATAAATATTTCCCAATGTGCTCCCCAAAAATGCAGGTTCTATAAAGGAGCCAATGTTAAGACAAAAATCACATTTGTTTATTTTGTTTGTTTATTTGTTTATATAGCACCAGAATTAACTCCCAAAGGAGTATCTCTGTGCTTAGGACGGACATCATAGATGTATGTGAGTGCAGCTGGAATCATAAACAGAAGAGGGTAGTCTTGAGCAGTTTTCTAAAGCGAAGATGATAAGCACATTGTCTTAAGTGTGGAGGAAGCTCATTCCAATACCGTGGGCCAAGGCAGGAGAGGGCTTTTCCCCCCCAATCTTGCCGTCCCAACTCAGGGGACCTCCAGCAAATGTTTGGAGCTGGAACGGAGAGACCTTGAGGTTCGATGGAGAGTCAATTTTTCGGAATGATGACTAGGACCAAGATTGAGGAGTGCCTTGTGAATGGTACAGCAGATTTTGAATTGTATTTGTTGGCGTATGGGGAGCCAGTGAACATGCAAAAGAAGAGGGCGAGAGGCTGTCCTGGGAGGCATATTAAGAACTACTGATCGAGGTCTCATTAGAAAAGATCAGTAGACCGTTATAGTAGTCCAGACGGCTTAATATATGAGCCTGAGTCAAATTCTTCAGTGTAGAATCCGGGAGGAGAGGAAAGACTCGCCGAAGTAGGCCCAGAGTATGAAAGCAGGTGTGCACCGTCTGAGCAACGTGCTTCTTAAAGGTAAGGGCTTGGTCCAGACGGACGCCTAAGTTTTTAACAGAAGCTTTAGGAGCAGGAGGGGCACCAAAGTCAGTCGGCCACCACTCGGGCGACCACAATAAGGGAGCCTCACCGAAGAGCAAAAGCTCTGTTTTCCCAACATTACATTGGAGGAGATTGCTGTTCATCCAGTGTGAAATAGCTCTCATTCCCAAAGAGAAGGTCGTCTGTACAGAAGAAGTGAATTTGTCGAACAGGAAGAGTAGCTGTGTATCGTCGGCATATGATATTGGAATGAACCCATGGGTATTTAGTACACTGGCCAAGAGAGCAACATAGATATTAAACAGAGTGGGACTCAAACATGAGCCCTGAGGTACTCCCTTGGACAATTCCATGGGTGTCGAACGATATGGGCCCAAGTTGACAGTCTGAGATCGGCCAGATAGAAAACTCGACATCCACTGAAAAGCGGAGTCTCTTAGTCCGATCTCCTTCAATGTCCTGACCAATATTTGATGGGAGACCGTATTGAACGCGGCAGATAGGTCCAATAGCACCAGGATCGTAGAGTGGCCCTTGTCTAGCGTCATTCTGAAGTAGTCAGTGACCGCTAGCAGAGCGGATTTGGTGCTATGTTTGGGTCTAAAATCTGACTGGGAGGCATCTAGACTGCCAGAGAGTTCGACATGGTTAGAAAGATGTTTATTGACATGTCTCAAGTAGCTTGCTTAGGAAAGGAAGGAGCGAGATGGGACGAAGGTTAGTCAGATCAGTCATAGGGGCATTGGCATTCTTACAGATTGGCGTATCCTGCGTAGCTTTCCATTCCGAGAGATTGAGAAGATATTCAATCTGTGGGGATAGTTGGGGTGCCAGGATGGTGGGGATTCTAGCTGGAATCAAATCACAGGGCAAACCCGATTTTACTTTATGGATTAAAGTTATTACATCTGCTGTAGTTAGTAAAGGAAAGCTTTCAAACAGCAGAGGAAGAGCTAATTCTGGAGTGTCCATAGTCAGAGGAGCTAGATGCTGGTTTACGGACAAAACAATTTTTTCATAAATTTCCTCTATTTTTTGTGATAAATACTGCGCAATATTTGTGTAGGTGCTTCAAGGTTCTCACAGGCCTTGGATTTTGTGAATGACTGCAGAATATGATATAGAACCCTAGGAGCTTCGCCACCCAATACAAGTTGTGTGGCAATGTGTTTTTTGCGTGCAATTTTGATGTTGATAGGATAACTGGACAGGTTGGCTAAAAACTGAGTTTTATCGCTTTCATCATGAGTGGTGCGCCACTTTCTCTCATGTTTCCTGCAAAGCTGTTTTTGTGCACGCAGCTGGGGAGAGAACCAAACAGCCCGAGGGTGTTTGGGATGATTAGGGGATCGTTTCAGAGGTGCAAGATAGTCAATAGTCTGAGCTAATGCCAAATTAAATTTAGTTAGAGCTTCTGCTAGGTTATCTGATGGATTATTCCGTGGCTTTTCAAAGGAGGCTTGGAAATTCTCAGGGGAGACCTTCTGCCATTGTCTACAAGTCAGATGTGGGGTCAAGTTTTGTCCTTTGAATTCCTTAGGGCCCTGGAATGAAAATTCAATTACCGCATGGTCAGACCAGGTTAGTTGCAAGGGAGGCTTTCACTGAACATTGGGAGAGTTGGAAAAAATTATGTCTAGCGTGAGACCAGCGGTATGGGTAGGACCTTCATTCAACTTATTTAGGCCTAGGAGTGCTAGATGGTCCAGAAGGGTTTATGAGTCAGCGTTAGTGGTACATTCGCTATGAAAGTTAAAATCGCCTAGAAGTAAGAAATTATTACTTGCGAACACATAGGGGGCTATTAGTTCAGTAAGTAGCAGTAAAAATTCCACTAGATGTCCTGGGGGCGATAGACCAAGGCCCCCTTCCTAGGGACTTGGGAAGAGAAGTCAATTCGAAAAATAAAGACTTCCACCTATGAATTGCAGCACTCATCCAGTGGGGAGACTTTAATGCTGTCTTTATGAACAATAGCAATTCCTCCCCCCACCTTGAGTGATCTATCCATCCTAATGAGTTTGTAACCTTCAGAGCAATAAAAGGAATGGAGTAAGGCTTAAGCCAGGTTTCAGTTAAAAAACCCAACTCAGGCTGTACAGAAGATACTAAATTCCAAATCTCAGTGGAATGTCTAGGCAGGGAACGGAAATTACACAACATATTTTTCCATCCTATCTGTAATTTATTTATAGGGTTCTTAATATGTTGGTCCTGAGAGGTAATAGACTCTGTGCTAGAGGGGCCAATACTGGATGAGGGAGGATATGGGGTTTCATAGATTGGCGCAGTTTCGCCTGAGTTGCTCTTGTACTGACAAACTCTGCAGGTGAAGGGACCTTCGACCAATGTTAAGGAATCAGGTCGACAGAGAGGTATAGCCTTGACTCTTAGGTCAAGCAACTCCTTTCTAGTGTAAAGCCTAAGTTGAGATATGCCCATTTTTAGAGTGGTTTGACCAGGTGTTCTGGTGCCTGGCGATGTCCAGGAGAGGACGGGCGCAGACAGGCTTGCCTTAGGCACACCTTTGGTGCGCTACCGGCATGCCCCATCTAGGGCATCTGGTTAAGTAGAGGGGGTTGGGCACATTCTCAAAACGTTCACAATTTATCCCGTTAGCTGAAAGAAATTTGTGATCCTAAAACCAAGGCAATGCAACCCAAATTACATCATAATGCACTATAGAACAAGCAGGATAATGCTCAATCTTAAAAAAACTATTTTGATAAACCTACAGAGATGGCCAAACACCATGTTCCTGCCTCCCGAATATAAGTAAATCATAAATTTTAACCTTGTGTGATGAATGCTTCATACCATCTATTTGTACCCCAAATTGTTCTTAATGCTTATATAATGTCATCATATAGTTTACCTGCAACACAATACTCAAACATGCCCAGAGACATGTGCATGACATCTATCCAGGTCTGATATATGAGACCTCTAGGATGATGGCCTTTCTTGGAGCTTGAAATACCTAATATTGCAGGGTATTCTATAGCAGCCTTGGCTATTGAACAGGATTTCAATGAACCAGAGACTTTTGTGAGCCTAAACAACTGACATACTTATAAGAATCAAGCAACGTCCACGGTTGCGTGGGAAACACCCAGTTTTGGTAAATCTCATCTCCCACTTTCTTAAAACTGTCCGCCAAATGAAGACGTAGGTCCTAAGAATCCATTTAATTTTCTTACAAAGGCAAATTAAGGTATCAATCACCCAATAAACAAGCAGAAATTCCGGACATCAGAAAATTAAAAAGTGGGTCATCACTGTTACACAGGACGTTAAGCTCCAAAAGGAACACGCTAAAGTATACAAAGTGACGTGGACAAGATTTATGATCATCTGCCATAAATGGCTTGGTGATCCTAATACATACAGCTTTAGAACCAGCAATAATTTAAAAAAGAAAAAAAAAAAAGAGAAATATGATGATGGATTGACTTGAAAATAAATTTTTATAGAACTTTTATACTCAATTTCATGTCTCGATCCAGTGATTCTAGTTTTGGGACGATGATTAGAGAGCTAAGTAACTAGAACTATTCTAATACATTGATATTACCCTTAACCTTACTTCAGATCACTGATGCCATGTCAAAAATTCCATATTGCGCAAAGTGGCTGGAATCAATCAATCAATCAGGCATTTGTATAGCGCGCTACTCACCCGGAGGGTCTCAAGGCGCTTGGGGAGGGGGAGTCCGCTATTGCTCGAACAGCCAGGTCTTGAGTTGCTTCCTGAAGGCGAGGTGGTCTTGGGTCAGGCGGAGGTGGGTGGGGAGGGAGTTCCACGTCTTGGCGGCCAGGTAGGAGAAGGATCTTCCTCGCGTTGTGGCTCTTCGGATGCGGGGGACGGCGGCGAGGGCTTGGCTGGTCGATCGGAGATGGCGGGTGGGAGTGTAGAAGTTGAGGCGATCGTTGAGGTATCTTGGGCCTTGGTTGTGGAGAGCTTTGTGTGCGTGGGTGAGGAGCCAGAACGTGATTCTCTTGTTGACGGGGAGCCAGTGGAGGTTTCTTAGGTGTGCGGAGATGTGGCTGTGTCGGGGGATATCCAGAATGAGCCGTGCTGAGGCGTTCTGAATCCGCTGGAGTTTTTTCTGGAGTTTTGCAGTGGTTCCGGCGTAGAGGGAGTTGCCGTAGTCCAGATGGCTGGTGACTAGGGCCTGGGTGACCATCTTCCTGGTTTCGGTGGGGATCCATCGGAAGATCTTCCGTAGCATGCATAGGATGTTGAAGCATGGAAGAGTCCGATTGGGCGAGATGGGAACCATGCCTATTATTTTTCATACCCCATTCTTCATCAAGTTTGAAAAGTTCACTCTTTGGCCTTTTCTAAACAACTTTTAATCTGAATTGCCTTTCAGGTGAATGCATTCCATAGTCTGGAGTCCTGGTCTACCAATATTCTGCCTACAAGTGTCTAATTGCAACACAACTCCTTCAGGAGGGACAGAATGCGCAATTATTCCACAGTGGTAAAACAGACCTTGTGCCTCTACCAAGTCTCCAAGTTGGCAGTGAGCACACTTTTTTCAGCTTTGGTTCGCCAGGGCAGCGTTTACCAAAGGGAACATTCTCAAAGTTCGGCTGTTCTCCAACTTCACCACGTTGCACATATTCCCACAAAATCCCTTTCTGAAATCTCATGATGCATCATCATATTGAACCTTATTTTGCTTCTGATGATTTTTTTTTATCCATAATAACCACCTGTACCACAGAAGCCCACAGACACTCCTCCCCCACACTTCCCCTCCACCCCACCCTCAAAAACCACATAGGGATACATTTAGTGCTGGACGACCGACCCTTGAAAGAGGCAAATGCTGCAGAGGGAACTATTTAGTGTTACTCTATAGGACCACAGTGAGTCCTGGAATGCTCTATCTACTAATCAGGCTGATTGGATACAATCTGTAGCTTTATGATTTACCCTCCCTAGAAATCCGTTTGTCCTTAGGCAGTGTTAGACCTGTCACACTTAGGGTGGTCTTACCCAAAACTTTTTGCCTTACGTCCCAATTTTTGCTCATTTCTTTTTTGTTGGCCTTGGGACTTCACCCCTTCCAACCAGTGGTAAAGTGCTTGTGCTCGCTCTATAAAACATGATAGAACTGGCTTACACCCAATTGGCACATTTAATTTTATTTTAAGTCCCTAGTACAGTGGTACTGCTTGAACCCAGTTGCTGTAAATTAAATGCTACTAATAGGCCTGAAGCACCGATTGTGCCACCCACTTAACTAGCAGTTCAAATCATGCCTCAGGCCTGCCACTTCAGCCTCTGTGTGCAGTTTTTTTTTTTTTTATAACCAACTTAATAAATTTCAAAATTGCACCTTCAGAAATCAAAAACAATGACCGCCTATACCCTTGCCCCCACTTTGACTTCCTGCAGAAGGATACGTGCAGGGTAATCTATGTAAAGGGCGGCAGTCCATAGTGATCCAGCCATTTCCCCCATATTGGTTTATGAGGTCAGCCTCATGCTGTGTAGAAGCGTTCCTTTTGTGCGGCACACCAGTCCATCCTCTTTACCCATTCAGCCATCGTTGGTGTGGTTGTCGTCCTCCATCTAGAGGCAATGTCTCTTTTTGCCACTACAGCAGTCATCCTGATTAAGTGTCATTCCCCCTTAGTATTACGAAGGTCATCCAAAATCCACAGTAGGGCCTCTTTGGTCGAATTGTGTGTGAGAAGTTGGCCTGGTATATGATGTCCTCTACTTAAAGTGGGCAACTTGCCCCAGTCCATACAACCCTTATGGTGATTTAAGAGGTCTAAGATAACCTTAGAAAGCTATCCATGCGGTAACTGTGGAGAGCAGCACTCAGGCTTAGTCTTAAAGAAAGGTAAAGCTGCTTGTTTTACCGGAGTGCAATCTTATAGTATTGGTTAAATGTAAGGAGAACCACACAGTTGTTCTAAAAATATGTATTTATTAATATAACACTATCTAGTACGACACAGTATCTCCTACACAGAGATAATCACAAAGCACACAATACTTAAGCACAGAAATGACAGTCAATAGCACTTACACACAGTGGTCCCGGGGGGGCGGGAGGGGGGGGGGTGTTTGGGGCAGGGAGGACCAAACCATATATTAAGAAAGTGGTATAAGAACCATGACTCGAGTCAGGACGATGTTGAGAGGGCGTAGAATTGCTGGGACCCCAAGGAACCACCCAAAGTGAGTAAGTAGGGGGACCCCACGGACAATGGATGCAGTGTGGGAACACTACCGCGTGCTCCGTACAACTCTGGGAAAGTCGTGGCTGAAATTTCAGTGATTACGGACCCTTGCCAGTGGACTTCTAAGAAACCCTGTGGAAGATGGCACGTTGAAGAGCAACCCCACCCATGGATACCAAAGTACCCAAGTTACCTATCCCAGAGAAGCCGGGTGCGTAGGGGTTAAGTGTTGCCGGAAACTGCCATCAAACTCAGTGAAGGACTTCGAGAAAGTGCAGCTGCTGGAAGGGAGAAGAATGTCCGATGGAATCCAAATATGGATTCTTGATGGAGATTACCTCAAAGCAGAGGAGACAGAGTCTGGGTCACCTAGGAGTAACCAGGGGCTGTGTAGACGATTGCCCAACGATGTCTGGTGCTTCAGGTTCATTGACGGTACTCTTGACTCTGAGGCTGCGGGGACCAGGTGACATTGAAGATGACCAGGAGCCAGATGAGAGCTGTCCCACAAAGGATGTAGAGTGTTGAGCGGTCTGTGTCTGGCGGGAGCCCCAACAAGCCTTGGCAACAGCAACCCACGCAAAAAGTCAAGATAAGGTACGGTTCAGACCAGCAAGGTCCAGGAGACTCACCACAGCAAGAGACGTCAGAGCAGGCCTGGAGCACCAGGGGAGCCCAAAAAAGTAAAGTTGACCCTCAAATGAATCAACAGGCCGGAGGCACAGGAGTCGCATGAGGACCTCGAGCAGTTTCACCAAACGGGCCACAGAGCACTTGGTGCGATGTCAAAGATCTTGGTAGAAAATTGTGCCAGAGGTTGGGGCTACAAGAAGCCCAATGCACTTGTTAAAGAAATGCCAACAAGTACATGCACTTGCAAATGAATGTGAAGTACAGGGATTCGGGTACTGCAGCCCCCCACGAGGGATACTGGCCGCAAACTTGGTAAGTGGGCAGCACGGGCCTCAAGGGATGTAGAAACCCACCTCCTGTGTTGCTGGACCCGTCGGAGTCCGTAGGAGCTTGCGATCAGCAGACCGGTCAGCAGTGTTGAGATGCCTGCGAATACAGGGGAGGGAGTCCTTCACTCCAAGGGAGATCATCTTCAGTTGTCTTTGATGCTCCACAGGTCCTGCACGGATCCTGTATGGTGCACAGGCACAGAGTTTGCAGCAGACAGAGGGAGACAGAGTCAGGCCCAAATGAAGTCCAGCAAAGTCTAACGAGCCCAGACGGTCGAAGTGCAGTGGTTTCAGGTTAGTATCTTTCCCACAATGGATCTTAGGTCCAACAGCCAGGTAAGCCCTTAAGTACCCACGGGAGATGGTTGGAAAGATTCAGGGGACCCTCCCAGGGGAGGGTCTGGACAGAGGGGAGGTTACTCTGTCCTTTGTCTAGTTTTGCGCCAGAGTGGGAGCCAACTGCTACCAGGGCTGGTTTGAACTGGACTATACACAGGCACACCAAATGTGCCTCTCATACAGACTTTGTCACTGGCAAGCGCACCCACCCAACCCTAATACACTAAATCCTGTCTGGGAGGTGGTCACACCTCCCTATGACAGGATGCCTATTGTTCTGCATCCCCCTGCTAGAGCTTGAATTAGGAGCAGGAGAGCTGAAATGTGTCTGTGGTCTTCAGCAACCGTTTTGTGCTGTCCGGAGCTATGAGGCTGGTTCCGGAAACACCAGGGACCCCATGAAGCACACTTCTGAGCTTTGGAATCATACCTCCCACACCGGTTACCGGTAGGATACCAATATGTTTGATACAAAACACAATAGGGTTTGTTTCAGTCGTTTTAGAGTTGTTCAGCAAGCGGTCTCATAATACCCCTCTATATGTATAGATGGCTGCTTCACTGACAACCCAGGAGAATGGACTCTGTAGGCTGCAAGGGTGTCCTGCGCGTGCAGGGGCTCTCTCTCACTTAGAACTAAGCGCCCTGTCTTCAGGATTGCAAAGGCCTGCTAGAGGGGTGGCTTATAGGTTTTAAGTGCAGTGACCTTTCGATATAGTAAATTGATATCTTTAGTAAGTGGTGCATGCACCAACTTACACAGGCTGCAACTGAAGGCCTGTAGTTCCATTTTGAATGGCTTCTCATGGGTGGCATAATACTTGCTTCAGGCCATGGGAGGCCTCAGGGGTACCATTGCCATAGGTACATGTGTACCATATACTAGCGACTGACAAGGGTACCTCAGTATCCAATCTGGAGTGTACCCAAGTACATAACACAACAGTTTAGGTAAAAGCAGATAGACTGGGGTCCTGATTAGCAGGCTCCCCATCAGACTAGTCAAAAACAGTGTTACAACAAGCAAAAAGTGGGGGTAACCACATGAAGCAGATCCAACTTTCCTACATTGTATATCTCAGAACCAGGGAGAGGGGAGGCATGACTCTTCTAGTAGTCCATGATTGGGAGACAGACCTGGTATGTGGGAGAATTCTACATCTGGGTCAAAGCAGCTGCAGCAGGTGGGGGAACTGTACCTTCCCTGCTCGCCATAGTTTGATGGGGGTGATCTATGTACAGCGAAGGTAGTTCAGCTGCATCAGTCTTAAGCAAGAAGGTATAGCCATCTCACATAGGTCCATACAGGCTAGTTGCCTCGGTATCCTCCAGGGGGCTTCCAATTTTTTCCTCAAGGGAGCGAAGGTACGAGGAGTGTAGTTAATCATGGTACTGTAAATGGGCAGTTTTTTCTCAATCGGTAGCTGGGCCTCTAGTGGGTTGTATTCCGGGAGTGCGTTCAGGTATTTTTTAGCAAATAGCTAGGGCATATCCAACTTGCAGATATTTGAGGAATTGGCTTCATGGCGAGGGCATATTGTGTCTGAAGATCCTGGAAAGACCAGACAGTGTGTGCAGTTTTAAACTGCAATTTTGAACTCGTAAAATAGAAACCTCTTGCAAAGTCCAAATCTTCCTTTTTAATATATATAGGTCACCCCTAGGGTAGGCCCTTCACAGCTCACAGGGCAGGATGCAGTTTGTTTAAATGGTTGGACATTTAATTTTACATGTTACATATCCTGGTAGTGGGAAACTAAACTCATTTTTCACCACTGTGAGGCCTAGCTCTCTCATAGGATAACATTGGGTTCTAAATTGCATTTATTAAGTGGGAACCTTCATTTGAGAGCAGATAGGAATGTTGAGTTTGGGTCTATGGAATCGAGATCTAAAACCATCTTTATTGGTAAAATCAGATTTTAAGTCACAATAAAAAAATGCCAGTTTTAAGTTGAGCTGTTTTTCATCTATTTCAGTGACCCCTGGGGAAGAGCCGTCAGGCTCAAAATGCATTGGGTAAAATTTCAATGAGCTCACTGTAATATGGTTAACCTCACATGCTACTGTTGAAAGCCTGGATGGGCGACAGAAGGCATTTGAAAATGGCGAATAAAATATTCAGGTATAACCATCCTGTCTCTGTGGTGTTTAAACAAGTGAGAAGATTAACAGTGTTGGGAAAACTTTTGGTATACAGCGTCAAACATGATCAATTCAGGAGTATGTGGTTTACTTAGAGGGGTTATTCCCCATTCAGCAGTGCGACAGAAGGGTGAGTGAAGTGCCCATTTTGTGAGTCTTCTATAAAGGCTGAGATCAGGGACCTCTCAGCAGCTGTTGGCAAGCATTGCAAACTAAAAACTGGACTTAAAAGGAAATGAAAAATGCATAATTAAGGGAAGGAGGGCATTCTCATATTGACTCATTATTTGATTAGCATCATATCGTCCCCACTCGAGTTTGCACCCCATGGAGTCTGAAATTTGACTTTTTCCAATCAGACAGAACTTCTATCACTATTGAGGCAGGAACATCTGGAGTGGACTTTAAGAATGGAACATTTTTCAAGTTAACATCGAGATTTGAATAGCACAGCAGCTGAATTTAGATATGTTCAAGTTGGTTTCTTTCTACAGTTTTTACATTTTCTAGTGCACATTATCTTTTTTTCTTTGTTCATACCACGCGCACGTAATTGGTGATTATTTAATAGATATAATTTCTGTAGATAATATCCCAGTTTCATCTTCATGATATTGACACGAGTGAATGGGTTGGGGGAAGAATTGATTTCGTTCGGTTTTGGGTGTGTTTTAGCGCACATCGGCACTGTCATAGGAGGAATAGGTCACATGGTCACTTGGAATCCGCAATTCACGATTAAAGCACAGGAGAAAGGGAGCATTAGGGAGGAGAACGTGGGTAACGAAGTAATTCATTCTACCCAAGGAAGTTTGCACTAAACATTAAGTTGAGCTGTTTTTCATCTGTTTCTGTGACCCCTGATGAAGAGTCGTCCGGCTCGAAATGCATTGGGTAAAATATCAATGAGCTCACTGTAATATGGTTAACCTCACGTGCTACTGTTGAAAGAATGGATGGGCTACAGAAGGCATTTGAAAATGGCGAATAAAATATTCAGGTATAACCATCCTGTCTCTGTGGTGTTTAAACAAGTGAGAAGATTAACAGTGTTGGGAAAACTTTTGGTATACAGCGTCAAACATGATCAATTCAGGAGTAAGTGGTTAACTTCGAGGGGTTATTCAGCAGTGTGACAGAAGGGTGCATGAGTACAGTGCACATTTTGTGAGTTTTAGAAAGTTGGCATTTTCTTAACCATTTGGTGCCTGCAGCCTGCATCCTGGGTCCCATCACTAGGCAGAGTTGGCAGTTTGTCTTTGTGTATTGCTTCCAGGTAGTGAGGCAAATGGAGAACAGGTGTTGACAGGATGGGCCATTTCTGACTAGATAAGGGGGCAAAGCTGTTATCTACCACATCACAAAGCCTCGGCCTGAGCACCTTCACAAAGGGTCTCACAATAGTCTTATGACCTCAGACTAGCTGGGGCTAGGGCACGGATGCAGAAAAATCCAAACACTTCTTGGATGTTGGAAACCTTCAGAACATTCTCCTACTTCGAATTAGGCACCAGGTACAAATATTGGACAGTTTAGACTAAACTCTTCAGAACCAGAACCCTCTAGACCTGTGGAAGACTCGGGAGGACTGCTGTGCCACCCTGCAAGAAAGACTATTACCCTGCAAATTGAGTGAGAAGGGCTGACCCTGTACTGTGAACCCAGGTCTGCCAGAGTGATTCAAAAGTCTTATTGGCTGGCCTCCCGATCGGAGCCTTCAGGACAAAAAAGGCTCCAACCACCTTGAACTCCGCACCTGGACACGGTCCACTGTGATTCTTGCCTCCCCCCCCCCCCTCTCCCCATCCCCAAGTGGTGCCACCCGAGTCCTGGATCGTTGGAGGTAGACCTGAATGAGTTCTTCCAGACTACGGAGTGCCTGTAAATGAAACCCACTGCCCGTGACAGAGGTTTCAATGGAAAGATGTTGTCTGTAATTTTAACCTTTGAGCTAAAAGCTGAAGGTTTAGTTGACAGTTGAGATGGCTAAGCTGATGTGCAAGGGAGGGAGTCTTCTGTTCTGTGATCATAAGGGAGAGGCATACAGCTAAACAAGAATCAAGTTGCCTTGCCAGGGTGCCGGCCGCCTCAAAGAAATGTAAACATGTGTGCACACAATTGGTTAATCTGAAAATGTGAAAAGACTGCTTGGAAGCAGGTTATAGGCGTTAATGGATTCAGTAACATTAAGCTACCTGATGGCAAAGATTTATTCTTTTTGAGGTATTGTAAGGGTGACCTAAGCTGAACTGCCGAGTGCATGCTTTTAATGGAGAGTTATAAAAAAATGTTTGCACAAGATAAAATCTGTATTACAAAAATATTTATTTAAAAAGTAACTATCTTTAAATGAATTTCACATTTTGTGACAGCCTATCTTCTACTGTATGTAATGCAAAAAAATAAAATAAAGACTTAAACATTCAGTGCTTTCTGTGACAGGCAGGGACCTCGTAGCACTATGAATATACACTTCACTAGTCCCAGATTCACCAAACAGGATTTAATTTTCTATGGGTTTTTGGTTACACACACAGACATCTGCCATCATCGCTTTAACCAATAGAAGTTTTGTAACAATGTAGTGCATTTCCCACTGATTAGTTTTACCAGCAGTTAATTGAATAAAAAAAGAACACATAACTTAAATAAGAAATAAATGCAAGTTAAAGATCAACAAAATTACAGAATTGTGGTCCTTTTTACCCATGACTTTGACACTGCCTCAATGCTCACTAACGTCATCCCCATTGCATTTCAGAACCACAGAATCCATACTTTATGCACTTGGATGCCGCGCTGAATAGCTTTATAAAAGTATGAGAAAGCTAGCTATTTTACCCTTTGTTGTCCTACCTTGTTTTACCTTCATGATGTACCTGTGATCTGTATTTATTTAATACAGTATACTTATCACCTGACAGAACTGTACAAAAAAAAACTTTCAGTAAGATAGATGGAAAGAATATTTACGAGCAACTTTTAAGTAATCCAGTTTAAGATGGATCCTGTAAAAAAGCCTTACTTGTATGTTTTAATAGCCTGTAATTTTCCACCAATCATTGCAAATTGGAAATGATGTAAGGGCCACCAGACAATTGGTTCACTTTGTTTGCTCATGGCATGGTCAAGAGTGAGGGTTAATAAACTTTTTAAAGTTCATATATATTTAAAACGTTCTCTCTAGATGTCAATGCAATATAATGATCTAATGCACTAAATTGAAACACTCCCATATGTTAATTTAACACTTTCTACATTTTAAAATATTTATCATGTTGTTACATTTTTGTTGTGTAATTTACATCCCAAATATTTAGAAGTCTCTGCATGTTCTTTGGCACTTAGGCATGTGCTGGACTAATGGTTCCGCATGTGCTCGACAGCTGACACCTTTGAACGACCTGTACAGAGTGAGCAATTGACAAGGGCCCTGTCCTCCATAAGCATGGTTTGCCCGGGTGGGTGGGTGCTGCTTGTTCAACCACTTGACAATGCCTCTTCAGTGCCCCGCCAATTCTGCGGAGACTGCTCTCTAGATACACAATACTTACTGATACTCATGGTGGGCTCATCTTACCTGATTTTAAGAATTGTTCTTCTCTGTTATTTGCCGGTTCTTAGCAACAACCCTTTGAATCATTGGCTGCGATTCTACCATCTGATCTCAACTTCAACCAGTTCTTTAATTCTCTTTGTCTGGAGGTCCCAGTTCTGAGATCAATGTAGAGTCCCTGACACACACTCTAATGCAGCAGTAAGATCTTCTTAGTGCTCTGAGACTACAGATAGTTAGTGGGTACCTCCCTCCTGAAATAAAGTGTGAGACTTCACCCATACTATCTGCTCTGCCTCATTACTTTATGTTTGACATCTAGTGTAGGCAGAGGCGAGTCAAATATTTTTGTTCAATTTGGCTAAACTAGCAGAAGTTGAAAAAAACCACGTCCTTATTGCTTCCCAAACTTTTTGTCATGGATTTTAAAATATTTAAAAACAATCAGAATTTTCCTTGTGCTTTCTCTCCAAGAAAGATTGGGTAGGAGTCATGCAGTAGTGAGTCCTTCATTAGGGTGGAGGGGCGTTACGTGCGAGAAGCAGAAACTATGTTTCTGCTTCTCGCACTGCAAGAATGAAGAAGTGCATGGTTGGAGGCAGGCAGGTAGACGGGTCTGGGGCCGACCAAATCAGTATATGCGCACTCTCCCTTTTCTCGAAGTAGGCTTCCTGTAGCCTACATAGAGAATATGGCCCCCCCCCCATTTGGCACCCAGCTGGGCGCAGTCCCGACCAATCACAACGCTGCCATTGCAGCATTTTGATTCGCTTAGGGGATGGGAGGGAGGCTGCCTGTGGAAAACACAGACCCAGCTAGAAGCAGCAGGAAAACGCGGGACCCAGTCATGAGCGGAGGGGACGCATGACCCAGGGGGAGGTAAGTTAAAACAAATGTTTTTAATTAAAACTGTTACACTCCTCCCCCCCCCAACCCCTGCAAACCTACACAACCCCCTCACCCACCTACCAGTCATGCCGGCCGCAACTGAATGTGCGTATCTTAGGCCCAGCTCCATCAGTACAGCGTTGTTGGCATTGTCCACATCATACAGCCATTTCCTTCAGTGTGCACTTAACTTGTATTGTATACCCTGTGCACTTCAGAGAGCCAAGGGGACTTGGTGAATTGTGCAGACCACTTGCTCTTACAGGGCACATGCACGGTCTGATGCCAGTCTACCCCAGTGAGCACAATACAAGCTTGTTGTCTTCAGTAGTTTATTGTGCATTCACATGCTTAGTACAGTCTCTTCCCCGTCAACATCACAGACATGCCAAAATTCCAGCACTGAAACAGCCCTGCTGCAAGTGATTGATGATGCATTGCATATACTCGACTCTGGGGAATCGGGTCTTCTGATTCTTCTAGACCTCTCTGCAGCCTTTGACACTGTTAATCATAGCACCCTTCTCAACACTCTTCAACAGAGAATGGGATTGGATGGCACAGTGCTTAAATGGTTTGCCTCTTTCCTCTCGGAAAGATCCCAAATGATTAAGATAGCAAACAGTCTTTCATTTCCATTGGCTGTAGGTCAAGGCGTCCCTCAAGGTTCTTTCCTGGCACCAGGGGCGGTGGGTGACATTTGAAAGTGGTGGGGCGCAAAGTGATTTGCATACAGCACCCAGGCGAGTGAGCGCAGCGAGCCCGAACCCCAAAATGGGGGTTTGGGGGGGATTACCCCCCCCCCCCCCAGAAAATTTTGAAAAAAACGAAGAAAAATCGTGCATTTTTAAGCAAATTTGAGAAAGCAGGAAGGTTAATAAAGCAATTGTGAAAGTGCAGTTATTACATTAATAGATGGCATAACATAGGTAGCTGCTTATTCAGTATAACCACAGAGCTTCATACATTCCGTCCTATTACGCTCAGGTGCTGAATTCAGACTATAAGACTTTCTTGAAAATCTCAGCTCTAAGAGTAGAAGAAGTTGCACAGCAGTTGGGATCTCTGTGACAAAAGCAGTGACTCACTGACCTATTTACATCATATGCATTTAGTGATCTGCATCAGGTACATGTTTTTTGCAGCAGGCACATTAACCTTCTGCGCTGCCGCCTGCTGCTATTTCACTACTGGGACCACAAACATAGGCTAGCTCTGCCGGACTATTCTTCAGATTCCACTACTGTTCTGTTTATGCAGAGTCTAAGTACAGGCTGCAGAGCTGTCCCTCAGATTACAAACATTTTACAGACTATAGAGCAATTTTAAATGGCTTATTCCTGGATGAGCTGAATGTGAGAGGGGTCTCTGTTAAACTGACTGACTTCATTAAGGAAAACAACTCCACTTAATCTCTCCTTTCAGGCCATCCAGGTAACAGGTGGAGAGGTTAATGATGTCTTCCTGTAGCATCATTCCTGTTTGCGGCTGTAGGGGCATAGGATGGGAAGGACCTTTGTCCAAACCCCCCGCCTTACTCCATAGTGCCACCATGCCTCACCTTCACCACCTTAAATCCAAGCACCATTTCCTTCCCAGAACTACTTCCACACACTCCATGTTCCAGTACTGTGGTGCATGTGGCACTCATTTCAAATCAGCCTCTGCCACCTCTGGGTGGACCTACAGTCCCTCATCTGCGGTATCTCCAATGTGCCCTGGGTTGTACCATTACAGCTCCTGAATTGCCCCACAGATCTACTACTGTGGTGTCTCTAGTTATTCATGGGATGTTTTGCCCAAAACCTCTGCCTTCCTCTTCCTCTCCCCCTCCTCACTAGCTTCTCTTGAACCTCCAATGGGGCGGGGGAGGCCACATTTTAGCCTCTTTTTTAAGCGTATCTGTGTCTCACATGTCAGCACCTAAAGAGGTACATTGTGGCACAAAGAAATATTCAAATGACTAGGCTACCTTAAGAGCGAACAAAGTCATTGCAGACATTCCCATGCCATATCGTTCCATTAGGTTTCTCAGACAGAATTCATGATGTTAATATACGGAACATAGCCCATAATTTAATTACCCATCATCTAATCGCACCTTAGAACAATAGGCAAACACTATATCTCTCATTTTAGAAGTAGTCAATTAATTTGAACCATATTTTCTAGATTAATCCCGAATAATAATATTGAGCACAAAGCTCTGAAATGAAATGAGCATTGAACCAATGATGTTCTGGTAGGCAACCTGAGTTACAAGTGGACTTGGGAGCCAAGTACACACATTTATTGGTGGAGCTCAGTTCACATTATCCAATATGGAGTATACATTGGGAAACCCTGCATGTGTGTCAGGCTTATGGATTGTGATCTGTGAAATTTGATCTATTTTTAAGATTGAACTTCCCTTTAATTGTACGTCAAAATCTCTGCTTCTACCCCCCTATACATATACATGTACACTCACTCGCCTCTGCTCATCCACTTTCCTCCCTGTGCTCTCACACCAAGCCCCTCCACTGCCTACAACTTTTGAACCATTAATGCACCCTTTTACCTGCCCCTCCAGCTCACAAACCGCCCCCTTTGCACATATTCTATTCTCCTTGTGCCCCCACACTCACACCTCGACTGCCTGCATCCTCTTAACACTGCCATCTCTGCTCCCTGCCCGTCCAGCTCACAAACTGTCCCCTTTGCGCATAAGGCCGCCTGTTTTGAGCAGGCAGTCCACTATTGCCTTAGTACAGTGGTTCCCAAACTTTTTTGACCTGAGGCTCCCTTGACCTAATTGGCAGTTGGCCATGGCTCCCCACCAGTTTTTTACCGGTGAGGGATGCAAGCCCGACCTCGGGAGCACTTCCAGTTGGCTCCCTGAAATTAATTAGGATGCGATGAAAGTATTATAACCATATTTGTAACAAAATAAAAATATACGTGTTTTCATAAAAACTTTAGGTTGCCTTGCCTTGATGGAATTCAGGCCTTCTGCATCCAGTATCAGGAGTGATATTTCCATATCCATTACGACTTCCCCTACCCTGCTCCAGTAATTTAGGAACAAGCTGAAGAGACATTTTTTTTCAATAGCACCCCATCATGATGTAGTAAAAGTCCACTCTTAAAAACCAGCTAACCTGCCATTTGCACGTGGACTGTGTGTCTATGCATTATATAGGGATTGTGGTTGCAGACAGCCATATATATGCCCGCAGATTTTGTGTTGCACTGAAACATTTGAGTGTGCCTTGCACTCAGGAGAAGAGGGCCCAACCCCAAGCTATCCAACCTTAGAGTGAGTGAGCAGGCCATAGAGACAAACGTTTGATTTGCATTCTGGTGCCAGAATCTGCCACCAGATACTATGCTTTGTTATGGATAAAAATGGCTTTACATTGCATACACAGGGCTAGCGCAGAAAAACAAAACCAGATTTACAAATACCAGAATGTAAACGTAAAAGTAAGACTGGGAGAGCCATTCGCAGAACACATGAAACAATTGAAGCCCTCTTGTGTTTTACAGATCACTACCATTAATAATCATGACCCATGTGTAACCACTTGCACATGCGCAGCTAACCAAACATTTAACGTGGTTAAACTCACATAAAAGACAATGACATGGCAGCCGAAGGGATAAAAGGACATTATCATAAATTGCAGATAGAAGCTCCCAGAAGTGCCCGTGTGTAAAGGCTGCTGCTGCTGTGCACTCTCCTGGGCCTGGCTGGGAATGAGCATGCTTGCTGGGAACCTAACGTGTTGCTAACATCACTCAAGCTGCAGCAGGCCACCATCACCCTTGCGCATTCCGAAATCTCCGGGTGTGTCCCGGCGGCTGACTCGCAATCCTTACAATAAATTACTCTGTACTAGTACAGAGTAATTTATTGAAAGGATTGCGCCGGCGGCCGCGATGCGGGTCCATGTGGCTGGTGGGGCTACGCCCCTACGCCCCAATGGACGCACCGCGGCTGGTTACAAGATGTCAAAAAGAGATAGTCTGCCTCTTTTCTTGGCAGGCTCGCCCACTGCCATTGAGGTCCCACCAGGTCTACCTGTGGTCACCTGTCACCCATGTGGCTGGGAAAGAGGTGATCCAGGCAATAATCCGATAGAGTTGCATCCCACATTTGTGTTGTTGAAGGACAACTCTGGGGTATATAGATTCATATTAATTTGCTGATTTATTTTGTGTACTGTCTTAATAAAAACGGTCCATTTAGTGGCTAAAACATAGCTGCTGGTTATGGTGTGTTACACATCTCTGTACATTGCTAACATGGTCATGCAGATTGCTTTTAGGGACATCAAAAAGTGTCTAAACTGTGGTCGTTGTCTTTAATAATCTGTGTTTTTTAGCTCTACAAAGCATGCAGTCTAGTTGTCATGTTATGAGGCAACAACATGGCGCCCTCCAGGGGAATCACAGTGAGAGGAGTGATTCAGGATAAAAGTTAGCAAGGTGCTCCCAGCTGAGCCGAATAGCACCATGATTTTTGTCGTGGGGCAAGATGGCCCTGAAAGTAGGTTTTTAAACAGCTTATCTGTTTGTCTAACACTTGAGTTTTGCAACATTATGCATGTAATATAAAGGCTGACATGATATTTATGTATTTCATATTTGTAATTGAGTATAACTTTTGTTTTTCTGTAGATAAAAGTGATAAATTATAAGGAAAACAAATAATTTGTTCTTAGTACTCTGGCATTGGGATTTTTGTAATTTATCAATGAAGGTTTGTTTATTGTACGAACGATGGCGATTGTATGTAGAATAATTTCAGATTTAATTTTGAATGTACACCAAGGGGTGTATGATTTTAATAATCCAATAAACACCTTCGTATGAGGTGTACATCTCTATTAATTGCTAGGCATATATATGCATGCACCATTCTTGAACAGATGTATGCAAGGGCAAATTGTCATTCCATTTTTGCAAGGGCGCATATTGGTTTTCACAATATTCACATACCACAAATTCTTTTCCACACCTGCGTTAGCCTGATGGGAAAAAGCTTTGTGACTCAAGCCCGAAATTTGTGGGATTTAGGGCAGAGTTGTGAGGTCATATATACTTTTAAAACTATTTACTGGATGCATTATGAAAAAGGGTAATTATTTATTGAAACGTAGGCTGCAGACCAGAGTTGTGAAACCTAAGTCCAGAAGGTCAGTATTGAGAGAGCGCAACTGACCTAAATGTATGAGTACATCACACTTACCTGTAGTAAGCACAAATCATGAGGAGAAATGCCATGAGTGCTAGTAGTATCTGTAATTATATTCTGAATGTATAGCTAATGTAGAGATTTAAGTAGAAGTGGAACTAATACAGAAATGTGTGACACTATATGATTTTATTAGATGTGATTATTCCTGAATTCATGTCGTGTAAGCTGCTAAAATGTAAGATGGCATGTGGTTAAACGCAGAATGTGGTAGGCCTCAGGGCCAGAGCTAGAAGGGAAGGGGAAGGTGTTTCTTTTCACGACATAGATTGAAATAATGTTTTGGCCATTGCATTTATGGGCCATGATTTATAGATGTGTTTACTGAATAATAGAATAAGAGTATTAACATGCTTTAATTAATGAAGAAGTTGAATGCTATAATCATTATGAGAAATATTGTAGGCCTGAAATGTTTTAACATTGATTTACACGTACATGTCTGGGCCGAGAAATGTTGCGAAACCTTTTTGGAAGTCTATGAGAGTTGGGTTCTTGGCTGCAGATGTCTGTCTGCAAGGGAAAAGGGGGGATCCAATTATAAATGAATGAATAGAGGTCTGTTCAGTAGACGGCCCAGACATGGAGGAGGGTTCTGGAATGTTTAAGGGGTATCAGCGGGCCGGAGAAGAGTCTGAGAAGCAAGGTCAACTCCAACGTATGAGGCCCAATACAAAGCAGCATGGAAAAAGCCAGAAGCTACACCACGTGAGGGGCGTCTCATGAGGGGCGTCTGAAATGTTGTTGACTGTTTTGTATTAGGGACAGCACCCCTGGGTGGAGTTAGAGCAGATGCCTGAGGACCCTTTAGAGAGCTGATGGGTAGGCAGAGAGGGGTCATGACTGGAGAACTATAGGTTTTCATCAAGAGACTTAGAGTGAGTGACTTCCCTTGGGGGTCATTCACTGCTGACACCTTTGTTAGGTTGGGATTTGGTTAAGTAGGGATACCATCTAGAGCAGGGTAGGGACAGCCTAACCTGTGTGTTTTCCTCCAACTTAAATGAAGGAGAGATATGCGTCAATGCTGATAGCTTTATTATTCTTAGAACTTGTGTTAGTAATTTCCGTTGCTCGTCTGAGGGCTTTCAGAGAGCACATGTATGTAGTTGGACCTGTGTATCTCGTGAATCTCATTCTGAGATGCCTGTATTTGCAGCTTATCATATCTTTACAATAAACTTTTGAAAGCTAGAAGTTGTCTGTGATCTTTTGGAGTGGGGTCCTTTATTGGGAGAACTAGCTTGGGAGAGAGGCACTTTCTTCCTCAAAGACAGGCAACAAAGGTTCAGTCGACCAGATCGAGGTTTGGATCAATAGTGCTAAGGTATCGATCAAAATCTCGCCCTTCCAGTTGGTAGCTATAGAGGATGGTTGCCTTCTTGAGGACGGTGACCTAGGCCAGGTTAGCTTACCCCAAGGCCCCTAGAAATCGATGATCGGAAGAACCGCCCGCTGAAGAAGATCCGGATGACGTGAGACAGAAAAAGCAGCAGTATCGGTCGAGAGTGAGTATAAAGGGTCATGCGTGTTAGATTGCGGTGTTTTTGTATTGTATCTATGTTGTAATGTTTGGCGGAGTTGAATGTCTGTAGAGTGACTGTGGAACAGGTTGTGAGCGCGCGCAACCGGTGGAAATCTTAAGTTCAAGGAGAGCTTAAGTGGTTCGGGTGTATCGGACACCCAGAGTAATTGTCAAATAGTGTGAAGGGGGTCATGAGGTACCATTGATCACCCGAAAGACCGAGATAGGGGGAACGTAAGAGTGAGTGCGTGAGTAACGGACGCTGGTCGGAGGTTACTGTGTGTGTAAGCAACCTATCAGAGAGACGATAGACATTTCGTCAGTTGTGTTGACAATTACATATAGACTGTGGACGTACAGTCGAGGGAAGTGACCGCTTGGTCGGAAGTAGTCATTTTTCGGTGTATGAATGGGACGCATGCATGACCGGGAGACGAGTTGAGAAAGGAGGGGTGCTGCTGCGAAGCGGAGAAAAGTGACGTCAGGAAGTGTCGCGACGTGATTGGCCGACAGGAGAAAGACCGCGCTGTGATAGGCCAGCTAGCAAAGACGTCAGAAAGTGTCGCGACGTGATTGGCCGACCGGAGAAAGACCGCGCTGCGATAGGCCAAGTTAGCAAAGCCGCGACAGGATTGGTGGATTGTCATCAGGAAGTAAACAGAGTAGCGAGGCTGGATATTGTGCGTATAATTATGAAGTGTTTTAAATGGCTGAGAGCGGTGTTCAAAAAAGAGAAGCGGGGATCGTATGAGGGGGAAGAAGCCCCGCCGGAGGGTACGCCAGCTCGTTACATGGCAGTGAATGTTGGGTTGCATACGATCCTTTGGATATCAGAGTGGAGTAAGATTACGGAAGGAAATGAGGAACTGACGTTCCCGAAGTACGGGACGTTCAGATTAGAGGTGTTACATCGATTAAAATCAGTCATGACCTCAATGAGACCCTTGCCTAGACCGACCCAGTTTGAAGCCCTTGAGGCATGGATTAGGGCAGCGCATGAGAAGAATATGAACAGACGACAAGAAAGGGTGAAACGATCGGTAAGGGCAGTGCAGGATGCCAGGTGGGATGCGGATGCTAAAAGATGGAGAGTGCATAACATGGAAGTAAATAAACTGTACCCAGTGTTAGAGGTGCCCGCAAATAAAAGCCCCCTAGAAGAAGATGATGAGAGCGAAACAGAGGACAGCCTGATAAACAGATTATTGACAGACAGGCCACCCCCGTATAATAGAGCAGGGGGAGAGGTCGAGCATAGTGAAGGAGAAAAGGGGGGCAATGCAGGAGAGCATAGACCGCTTCCCAGTTCAGAGTGGGATCCCGAGGCAAAGAAAGAGCTGTCCCAGCCTAGTCAGGTGCAACAGGTAGTCGGGAGGTTTGTGGTACAAAGAGCGCCGGAAACGGAGTGCGCCACATCCTACAGATTACCAGATGCACTACAGGTACCTGTTACCATAGGTCCTATAATATCAATATATGACCAAGAGAGAGCAAGAGGGGAAGAACGGGTACGGAAGGACAGAGAAAGAGCAGGGACGGCAAGGAGGAACGATACGATCAATTCCCCAAGTCAGATGCCGATACCCAGAGAGTGGAGCACCCCGATGCACACAGCAGGGGACCCAGGAGGAGATCCTGGGGGCCCTAGATGGCCAGCGGATCTGAGGGGAACCGGACGAAAATCCTTTCAAGAGCTAAATGAGTACATGAAGAAGTGGGATGAGGCAGTGGAGGCTCACAAGAGCATCATAGCTGCAGAAGCTGAAAGGGAAAGTCAGGACAGCAGAGCTCGGACTCACTGCGGGGCTGGGGAGAGCAGCCCGGAGTGGGACTGTAGAGAGAGAGATAGTAGGGGAGTCACCCATTGGGCCCGGAGTGGGGATAGAACAGACCTGGAAAACGGGGGCCCCGAGAGTGGAGGGGTGGCGTGCCCAATACTCAGTGAAGGGGAGAGGAGAGCGCAAGAGTACAGAAACAGCTTTAAGTGTCCACACTGTGTGCCCGGCACCAGAGAACAGAATGGGAGTTGTGAGAGGTCGCACCATAGTCCCTGTGATGACGGAAATGAGCGCAGCCCAGGGAATATGGGGAACCAGGAAGGATCGTATCGGATACTGAGCGATACTAGGCAAAGGGAGAGTAGCGACCAGAGGGAAAATAACAGAGAGGAGTATGGTGAAAGGAGAGAAGCAGGAGAGAGTGGGCAGAGCAAGAGTGGGGGTAACAGGCCCGTGTTCCATCACCTTCCAAGATCGGATGGCCGAGCATGGGACCTGGAGAGATGGGAGCAAGGGAGAGCACTCATTAACTCTCCCGAGCCCAAACGTAGAGCTCGGAGTTGGGATGGTAGGGAGACCAGTGAGCCCCCTTCGAAAGACATATTGCGAGCTGAGATAAAAGCTAAGAGACTCGATGTCGCCAGTTTAAGGTCAGACCTGGATGACATGATAGATGGTACCCTGCCTTTAGAAAGAATGGAAATGTATGAGCAGGATGAAATACTGTATATGGCAAAGGACATCACTCGAAAAGCGAGAGCAATCCATGAGAAGTTAGTCGAACTAGCAGGCAAATATATGGTGGACCTGTCAAGAACCAAAGCATTACAGGGTAACCACAGGCTACATTACACAGATCGAGACCTAGATGAGAGGAGAACGATTGGGCTGAAAACGCACATAAGGGAACTGATCATGGGAATAAGGACATGGAGGGCACTAGATAAGTGGGAAGAGAGGTGGTCCAAGAAAGGGACCGTCAGGAGAAGCACGCTTGGGATGACACCAGGAGGGCTGCAGGGAATAGAAGCATACCCTTTGCGTGAAGTCGCCAATGGGAACTATGTGCATGTCCCTTGGAGTAGGGGAGATTTAGCTGCTTTTACCACCTCCTTCCCCAAATTGCGGGAAAACCCAGTGGAGTGGTACAAGCAAGTCGAGAGATTTGTAAAAATCTCAAAGGTCCTATGGATAGATCTGAACACGCTGTTCGACATTGTAGTACCAGGAGATCTGTGGACAGCATGCAAGGTTAGCGCTGAGTGGCCCACAACGGAGCCGGAGAGAGATGCTAAGACTAATGGGCCGTCCGAGATTGTGATGGCAAAATTCGAGAGAGTGATGACTTGGCTGAAAGAGAAAGTGCCAATGCAAGACATAGATTGGGTCAGAATAGACCGAACCAGACAGGAACCCAAAGAGACCGTCCACGAATATTACGAGAGATTGCTGAAGGCGTTTAAACAGTATAGCGGCCTGGATGTAATGGATCCAAAAGACATAGGGCAATTCGTGTCCAAGTTCGTCCTGGGACTGAGACCGGATATTAGTTTAATGATTCAGCAACACTCGATTTGTTGGCAAAGTAAACCCCTAGACGAAATACTGAGGTATGCCAGGTACTGCTGTGATGAGATAGACTCCAAGGCTAAGAAACTAAAAGAAAAGTTGATGGTGGTACAGATGCAGGCAGCAGGAAAGGGGGGACAGCAGCAACAGCAGCAAGGAACAGGTACAGGAGGAAAGAAGCAGTACAGTCAGAACAAGGGCAATGAGGAGAGTTCCACCTTTAGACCCAGATTAGACATAGCTGCCTTGAAGAAAACGACTAGGTGCCACCAGTGTAACGAGGTGGGGCATTGGAAACGCGAGTGTCCCTACAATGTAGAGATAGGAGAGCAAGAGATAGAGGAGGAAGAGGTCCAGAGCGCGCCTACAAGAGGGGTGACGCCATACCAGGGAAAGGTGCTCAAAGGGGGGGCTCCTCCCCGAGCCCAGTTCCCGCAACCTCCTCGAGTAGGGACTATGGGTAAGACCTATAGACAGATGCCCCTGTTTGTAGAAGGAGAAGAGTGCTATTATGTGGACCCATTAACCGGACAGAGAGTGGAAAGAGAAGACTGCACCCTCGGGGCAGCCTTGGAGGTGGACCAGAGGGGACCCTATGTCGAAGCAGAAGTAGCAGGGTGCCCCACGACCTTTCTGGTGGACACAGGAGCCACTAGGTCCACGATCAGATCAGCTGCAGTTCCAGACCTGCCCATGTCTGGAGAGACCATACAAGTGGTGGGGGTCGCAAACAGGAGAATAACCAGCCAATTGACAGAACCAGTACAGGTGAAAATAGGGAAGTACAGCGATGAGCACCAGTTTGTGGTTTGCGATTCAAGTCCTGTGTGTCTGCTAGGCAGAGACCTGTTGTGTAAATTGAATTGTACAATATACTGTACACCTCAGGGAGTGGAGGTATTGACCAATGATGATGACGCAGACTTCAAAGTTGCAAACTCAAGAATATGCGTGGAGCTGTACCCTACTTTAACAGTAGATGAGCTCCCCTGGGACTTGAGAGAGACAGTGGCACCAGAAGTATGGGATTTCACTGGGGAAGAGATAGGATTGGTCAAAGGGGTGGACCCAGTGAAAATTGTAGTGAAACCGCATGCTGAGTTCCCAAGAACACCCCAATATAAATTGACTCCAGAAACGATTGCAGGCATAAAGCCCGTAATCGAGTCCATGATTAAACAGGGAATACTGAAAGAAATCGTGGGTAGTCCATGCAACTCCCCGATTATGGGTCTGCAGAAACCAAATGGGAAATTCCGGATAGTACAGGACCTTCGAAAGATTAATAACATAGTCGTTTCGTGTTGTCCAGTGGTACCGAATCCATCAGTGATACTGTTTCAGATTCCATTCCAAGCTGAGTGGTTCACTGTGATCGATCTTTGTCAGGCTTTCTTTTCGATCCCTCTGGACGAAGAAAGCCATTTTCTTTTCGCATTTAAGCTGGAAAATCGCGTCCTAACATGGTGTCGTATCCCTCAGGGGTATACAGAGAGCCCATCGATCTTTAACCAGCTTTTGAAGAAAAATCTTGAAAGTCTAGTGCTGCCCCAGAAGTCAGTTCTGGTCCAGTACATAGACGACCTCCTCGTGGCGTCAGAAACAGAAGAAGCTTGCAGGGAGGACTCCATTGCTTTGTTAAATCACCTAGCTGCCAATGGGCACAAGGTGTCCCCGGGAAAGTTGCAGTACTGCCTGACAGAAGTGCAGTACTTGGGACACAGAATAGAGAAAGGCAAACGAAAGGTGTCACCAGACAGGATAGAGGCGATCATGAAAATGAATGCGCCTAAGACACAGAGAGAGGTCAGGATGTTCCTAGGGATGGTGGGCTATTGCCGACAGTGGATCGCGAACTTTTCACTGAAAGCAAAGCCCTTGCAAAAACTGACGCACAAGGAGGTGAGCGATCCGGTACCATGGGACAAAGACTGTTTGATGGCATTCTTACAGCTGAGAGAGGACCTGTGTCGTGCTCCGGCATTGGGAATGCCTGATTACAATAAACCATTTTTTCTTTACTGTTGTGAGAGAGAAGGTTGCGCGTTGTCTGTGTTAGTCCAAATCCATGGGAATGCCCGTAGACCAGTTGCTTATTTCTCGGCTACTTTAGACCCAGTAGCCGCAGCGTTGCCCGGATGTCTCAAATCCGTTGCTGCAACGGGTGTCAGCATTGAGAGATGTGAAAATATCGTCATGGGGCACCCGTTAGAGGTGTGCGTGCCCCATTCTGTTGAACTGTTGATGACCAGGACCAAAACACAGCATCTGACCAACAGCAGGCTCACGCGCTATGAGCAAGTTATTCTTGCTGCAGAGAATGTGACCCTCAAGAGATGCTCTGTTTTGAACCCTGCCACCCTGATGCCACTCCCAAATGATATCGAGGATGATGATGAATGTACAGACCATGACTGCCTCGATGTGACTGAACTATGCACCAAACCCAGACCCGACATCGTAGATGAGCCACTGACCGACCCAGACGAAATTTTCTTTGTCGATGGCTCATGTGTAAGAGACGAAGTTGGGCAGTTGAGAGCAGCTTATGCTGTTTGTACAATTGCTGGAGTTGTAGAAGCTGGATGCCTGGAAGGAGTACACTCCGCTCAGGTAGCCGAGATTATTGCCTTGACACGTGCTTGCTTGGCAAGCAATCAAATTCGAGTCACCATATACACCGACAGCCAATATGGTTATGGGGTGGTTCATGATTACGGGCAGTTATGGTCTCAAAGAGGGTTCATGACCTCTTCAGGCTCTCCCATTCGCAATGGAGAGTTTGTGCGCCTGTTGTTAGAGGCGTTGCAATGCCCAG
This sequence comes from Lissotriton helveticus, assembly GCF_964261635.1. Taxonomy (NCBI): domain Eukaryota; kingdom Metazoa; phylum Chordata; class Amphibia; order Caudata; family Salamandridae; genus Lissotriton; species Lissotriton helveticus. Next base: position 597,378,120 of record NC_136057.1, on the reverse strand, counting down.
CAGGTATCGCAGTTGTAAAGTGCACCGCACATACCAGAAATGAGGACTTCGTCTCGAAAGGCAATAGATATGCCGACGAAGTCGCGCGGTATTGCGCAGAACAAGGGTACTCTTTCACAGAGGTGGAAGTGGGTGGAATAAATGTAAGGACTGAATTAGCCATGATATTGGAAACTGTTGATACTTGGGATGAACTGGCAAACATGCAAGAAAATGCTCCTGATTTTGAAAAAGAAACATGGGAAAAGGCAGGATGTGTAATGGGTGAGTCCCATTCTTGGGTCTCAGCAGATGGCAGAGCAGTGTTGCCCAATGAGATGGTGAGCCCAATGGCCAGACACATACATGGTCCCGTACACTTAGGGAGAGACGCTATGCTGAGAGTGTTTAGACAGACTTGGTACAATCCTAAGTTTAGAATAGCAGCAGAAGCAGTGTGCCAGCGTTGTGTGACCTGTCAGCAGCTGAACGTAGGGAAAAGAACACCAGTTGCACTGAGTCACATAGGAAGGTCTGGAGGTCCATTCAATCGAATGCAGATAGATTTCATTGAAATGCCGAGATGCAACCGCCTCCGCTATGTCCTGGTGGTTGTTTGTGTGTTCTCCAGATGGGTTGAGGCATACCCTACACGTAGGTGCGACACCCTCACAGTGGCCAAGTTACTGCTTAGGGAACTCATTCCGCGCTTCGGGGTGCCGGCCTCTTTGGAATCAGATAGGGGAACGCATTTCAACAGCGAGCTTGTGAAGATGATTTGTGCAGCTCTGAATATCGATCAGAAGTTGCATTGTAGTTACCGACCAGAAGCCTCAGGAATTGTGGAGCAGATCAATGGCACGATCAAAGCCCGAATTGCCAAAGTGTGCTCCTCAACGACCCTGAGTTGGCCTGACGCCCTGCCATTGGTCCTCATGAGCCTTCGTAGTACCCCAGACAGAAGAACGGGGTTGTCACCACATGAGGTGTTAATGGGGAGAGCAATGAGGCTGCCATCTGTCCCAACTACTGCACTGTTAAATATCACAGATGATATGATCCTGGACTATTGTAAGGGGCTGTCTGACGCCATTCGTTCTGTGTCCCTTCAGGTGCAGGCTGCCGAGGTTCCATCGTGCCAGGGCCCGTGCCATGACCTGTATCCTGGGGACTGGGTCCTGGTGAAAAAACATGTGAGAAGAAGCTGCTTGGATGTTCGTTGGCGTGGGCCCTTCCAGATCATCTTGATTGCGAATACGGCTGTGAAGGTGGGAGGCCTGCCCAATTGGATCCACGCGTCACATACGCGAAGGGTTCCAGCACCTCGGGAAGAAACAGCTCCTCTCTCGGATAGACGTCCAGCAGAGGACCGAGAAGCCATAGAGGGGGCTAGCCAAGCTGAAGAGGTGCCAGCGGAAGCAGGGAACGAGTCTGACCAAGCTGAGGACGGTCAGTACAACAGCGAAACAGACGACGCTACAGAAGGAGAAAGTAGCTGGGAGTACGAGTCAGACACTGACAGGTCTGACAGAGAGCGAGAACAGACAAGAAGGAGAAGGAGTAGAAGGGCACGTGGAGAAGCTAATTGGCCGCAAAGAAGGAGCTCTAGCCTGAGGTCAACTCCAGAGGTAACCCTTCCTCCGATATCAGAAGACTCAGACCCGGAAGAAGGTGCTCAGGGCGCTGAAGCACCGGACCGAAGAAGGTCAAGAAGAGTGCGTGTGCCTAACAGAAGATACTCCACACCTGAGTGGACATATCTGGCGACAAATGTCTTTGAAGCAGGAGACAGGGAGGATTCGAGCGGTGGTGGTGTCCAGTTCTGAGCCCATCGTCACTGTGGAAATACGACTGTTGGTACCCGGAGTCGAACAAGAAGGGTCACTAACATTCATGCTCCCCAGACCTCCCCGCCTCAGCAAGTTAAAACATATGTTTCTTTCAGAATTGCAATTCCCCGACTTTGGTACAACGATAACAGCCCATGAAGAGCACAATCTTCGTTTGGAAATACTGAACTTTGCTATCGAAGCTGCAGGCACAAACCTGATAGTAGACTGTTAAAGGACTTTGTAAATAAAGCGAGCAGAAAAAGAAGATTACCTAGCGCCCAGGAAGCAGAGAATATTAGGGAACTTCCCTTGAGTTGATGGAGAAGGGCTAGGGTTGTCTTTATTGAACTGTTAAAGGACTTTTGCGAAGAAGGTTGTCAGCTTCCAGTTGTGTGGATTCTAAAGACAAAAGGATTAAAAAGAGACTGTAAAGGAACGAGAAGAAAAGAACTTTGTGCCAAGATAAGAGAGAGCCATATTGTCTGACGAAATGGAAGCCGGCACCCAGAACCGCAGAGCAAAATGTATAATAGGTACACTAATAGTAGGAGTGATAATATTAATAGCTTTAGTGGTAACAATTTCTTATGTACAGGGACATGAGGAAGAGGCGAAGGTAACTGATGTGAAATCTGTAGAAACGCTTACACCCATTGTTGCTGGTGAGAAAAGGGAAAACACTCAAGAGAAAGCGTTATTAGCTGCAGAAGCCCGCAGATTACACGTAGATGAGTCCCAAGGAGACTTTAGGTCAAATGCTTATGCTAAACTCTTATATGAATACGTGGATGCCATGGAGGTTAAGGACTGTTACGTCTGCATGCAGTTGCCGGCGTCTGTAGATGAAGGCATTAGATATCATCACCTCCCGCTGACATATGGCATTACATGTAGCTTATTGCTTAGTATATTTTATGAGAGAGATAGTTTTGAATACTATTTCTCCAACTATGATTCAGTGTTGCCAGAAGTCCCAAATTATAAGCAGATGAACAAATGGGACTACTGGAAGAGTGAAGACAGATTGGCCAAGTTCTTCATTCCTTGGATTACCTTAGATACTTCACATGCCCGTAGAAATAACCTGACATGCAAGGTGTCAGAAGTCGAGAAGAAGTTCATAGGGCAGGTGGATGATCGTTACAGGAGACAAAAGATTTTGAAAAAATCAGGACAATGGAAAACAGATTGGACCGAGGAAGAAAAGGCACACAAGAGAAAGGGTAGTAGTGGTCCAATAGCTTTAGATAAGACGCAGAGAGGAAAGCTATGTCTTCACCGAGCCAAAACGTATTATGAAAATGTATACGTGGGAGAAGTCGACTGTGAACATGCTTTCAATATAGAGTACTATACTAAAGATTTCCTGAAGGGAATGCAAGTGATTCCAAATGTGTATTTTGTATGTGGAAGAAATGCCTACGTGAGACTACCTGACAACTGGTATGGATCATGTTACCTAGCAATTGTCTTCCCCAAAATATATCATGCACAAGACTTAGTGATCATCGAGGGCAAGACATCATCGAGGGGAAGGAGAGATATAGGAGATGCAGAAATGGTTGGAGATGTCTTTGGAGCTATGTTCCCTCTTTTAGGAGTAATCCTTAATGATGTTAAAATTAGACGACTGGCAACAGTTGTCGACAGGTTGTCTGCCAGCACTGCTCAGTCCTTAATGCTGGTAGAAGGAGAGATGCAATCGATAAGGGCTATGGTTCTTCAGAACCGTCTTGCGTTAGATGTCCTACTAGCAAAAGAGGGCGGAGTCTGTAAGGCTTTGAAGGTCCAGGAATGTTGCACTTACATTCCAGACAATTCGAAGCCCCTTGAGAAAGTTATTAGGAACATAACTGATATTCACAAGGAGATCGAAGACTTGAGTAGAGAAAATGTCTGGGAAAAGGTGGGCCACGGAATGAGTGAAGTTGGAGGGTGGATTTCCACCTTAGGCAAAAGCTTTGTGTGGTATATACTAAAACCTATCATCATAATATTGATCTGTGGGATTATATTGTGGGGATTGGTGAGGGTATTCAAATGGTACAGAGCAAGAAGGTCAGAAAGGGCCCAAAGAGAGCAGCTGCAGAGATTGGCTGCCATACAAGATAATCAGTACAGGAGTCTGAGGGCTCTGGAAGCGCAGAGACAAGTTATGCCAGCAATAACTGCAGTTTAAATGTTAGTGATGACCCCGAGAGGTCATCAAAGGGGGGAACTGAGAGAGCGCAACTGACCTAAATGTATGAGTACATCACACTTACCTGTAGTAAGCACAAATCATGAGGAGAAATGCCATGAGTGCTAGTAGTATCTGTAATTATATTCTGAATGTATAGCTAATGTAGAGATTTAAGTAGAAGTGGAACTAATACAGAAATGTGTGACACTATATGATTTTATTAGATGTGATTATTCCTGAATTCATGTCGTGTAAGCTGCTAAAATGTAAGATGGCATGTGGTTAAACGCAGAATGTGGTAGGCCTCAGGGCCAGAGCTAGAAGGGAAGGGGAAGGTGTTTCTTTTCACGACATAGATTGAAATAATGTTTTGGCCATTGCATTTATGGGCCATGATTTATAGATGTGTTTACTGAATAATAGAATAAGAGTATTAACATGCTTTAATTAATGAAGAAGTTGAATGCTATAATCATTATGAGAAATATTGTAGGCCTGAAATGTTTTAACATTGATTTACACGTACATGTCTGGGCCGAGAAATGTTGCGAAACCTTTTTGGAAGTCTATGAGAGTTGGGTTCTTGGCTGCAGATGTCTGTCTGCAAGGGAAAAGGGGGGATCCAATTATAAATGAATGAATAGAGGTCTGTTCAGTAGACGGCCCAGACATGGAGGAGGGTTCTGGAATGTTTAAGGGGTATCAGCGGGCCGGAGAAGAGTCTGAGAAGCAAGGTCAACTCCAACGTATGAGGCCCAATACAAAGTAGCATGGAAAAAGCCAGAAGCTACACCACGTGAGGGGCGTCTCATGAGGGGCGTCTCAAATGTTGTTGACTGTTTTGTATTAGGGACAGCACCCCTGGGTGGAGTTAGAGCAGATGCCTGAGGACCCTTTAGAGAGCTGATGGGTAGGCAGAGAGGGGTCATGACTGGAGAACTATAGGTTTTCATCAAGAGACTTAGAGTGAGTGACTTCCCTTGGGGGTCATTCACTGCTGACACCTTTGTTAGGTTGGGATTTGGTTAAGTAGGGATACCATCTAGAGCAGGGTAGGGACAGCCTAACCTGTGTGTTTTCCTCCAACTTAAATGAAGGAGAGATATGCGTCAATGCTGATAGCTTTATTATTCTTAGAACTTGTGTTAGTAATTTCCGTTGCTCGTCTGAGGGCTTTCAGAGAGCACATGTATGTAGTTGGACCTGTGTATCTCGTGAATCTCATTCTGAGATGCCTGTATTTGCAGCTTATCATATCTTTACAATAAACTTTTGAAAGCTAGAAGTTGTCTGTGATCTTTTGGAGTGGGGTCCTTTATTGGGAGAACTAGCTTGGGAGAGAGGCACTTTCTTCCTCAAAGACAGGCAACAAAGGTTCAGTCGACCAGATCGAGGTTTGGATCAATAGTGCTAAGGTATCGATCAAAATCTCGCCCTTCCAGTATGAAGGGCAGTTTTTCAGTATGCGGACTATTTAAATATCATACCTGGAGAACCTAACATCTGGTATGGATCTGTCCCATATGCTCCAACGTTGGATAATCCTATTTTAAAGGGGTTCGAACATCTCTTGCAAAAATCGAAACTTAAAAATCTCTAAAAGAAGGAATTTTTTACCCAAAATGAAGTGGCAATTTATCCAATGTTATCATTGTGTCCAGTTTATAAAGAGATTCGTCTTTTTTTAAATTAGGAAATGCAGGGTTAATAGTGTATTTATTTAAATTATGAGTGATTACAGCGATATAAAATCTAGAAACGAAAATCCATATGAATTCATATAAGCCAGGGCTCGATAAAGTGATGCTTGGATATTGACTACTGTGAACACCAGAACTCCAGAAGTGCTCCGAGTCCTGTGTACCCGTGACTGCTGCAGCCTCACAGGCGAGCTCCAAGGTTTATTCATGAATTCAAAAAAGTCGAACTTTTTCTCCAAACCAAGCCCTGAGAGGTTAGTGCCTTCATTTCTAAACTGATGAGGCTCGTTGTAGTTCAGGTCTGTTTGCAGGGATTTGTGCTTGCGGTCGCTGCCTTGCGTCCCTGTGACCTGTCTTATTGTGTGTGGCCTCGAAGCCCTGGTTCCCCTGAGAACCGCTTCTCCGAGACACGTGAAGAACAATATTATTATTATTATTATTATTATTATTATTAAGTGGGTTTTATTAAGCGCAGACAACCCGGAGGCCTCGTAGCGCTGAGTGTGACTGGGAGGCAGGTAAGGGTAGTGAGATTTACATGAAAAGAAGGGTTTTTAATTCCTTCCGGAATTTTAGGAGGTTAGGCTCACCGCGCAGGGAGACTGGCAGAGAGTTCCATGCTTTGGCCGCATTCCAGGAAAAGGAGCGTCCTCCCCATCTGGCACGTTTGACTTTGTTCTCGGTGGCCAGAAAGGCTGTGCTGGAGCGCAGCAACCTACGGGGGAGATATGGGGTGGCCAGCGAGCAGATCATTGCTGGCGCTTCTTTCCACATAGCCCTGTGCATAAAGCACATTGATTTAAATAGTGTTCTAGCCTTGATGGGTAGCCAGTGGAGTTTTTTTAGAGCAGCAGTCCCTGAGTCCCGCCTGTTAAGGCCCAGCAGGAGACGGGCTGCTGCATTTTGCGTGACCTGGAGCTTTTTTGTTGTAGTGGCCGGAGCCCCCAGGTACAACGCATTCCCGTAATCTAGATGGGATAAAATAATTGCTTGCACCATGATCCTGCGGGCTTGTGGGGGGAGAAGTGGTAGTACTTTTCTGAGCATACGCATCAGGCCAAAGCAGGTGGCAGATACAGTCGTTGCTTGGTGGTTGAAATTAAGATTGGCATCAAGCCAGATGCCCAAGCTCTTTATTTGGGGTTTGGACTGAGGCTGGATGCCCATGCATGGGGGCCAGTTAGGTAATGGACAGGGGATGTTTAGGTTTCCAAGAATCATAAGCTCCGTTTTATCCCCATTAAGTTTTAGGTGAGAGTTGGCCATCCATTTATTAACTGCCACCAGACATTTCTCAAGATTAGGCGAGGAGGCGATAGTTTGGTTCATAGAGACGATCAGTTGCGTGTCGTCAGCGTATGTGACTAATTCCAGGCCAAATGAGTGGACGATGTCTGCCAAGGGAAGCATATATATGTTAAAAAGGGTGGGGCTCAGGGACGAGCCCTGAGGCACACCCTGATCGAGAGGCCAAGTACTGGATTGCGTAGTGCCCTCAACTACTCGAAAAGAGCGATTTTCCAGGAAGGATTGTAGCCAACGAATGGCTGTTCCTGATACTCCTATTTGCTTAAGACGATGGATGAGGATGATGGTATTTACAGTGTCGAAAGCGGCACTAAGATCAAGCAAAATAATTGCTGTAGTGCCGCCTAAGTCCATCTGTTTCCTGGCTAACTCGGTCACTGTCAAAAGGGCCGCTTCCGTTCCCAACTTGGGGCGGAATCCTGCCTGGGAATCGTGGAGTATACTGTTTGATTCTAGGTACTGAGTGAGAGATGTATTGATGTGTCTCTCGAGCAGTTTGCTGACCCAGGGAAGCAGAGATATTGGACGGTAGTTGGCCATGTTGTCTGGATCCAAGGAAGGTTTTTTCAGAAGAGCTCGTACTTGGGCTTTCTTCCAGGCCATAGGGACTATGCCAGTAGTGATGGAATTATTAAGGATGTTAAGGATAACTGGCCGTATTGTATCTGTAATTTTTTTTAGATGGCATGGAGGTGCAGGATCACTTGGGGATCCAGATTTAACTTTCTTCATGATATGCTCCAGAGCGTCCACTCCTACTAGGGGGAACTCTACTAGTCTATGGGGTGAAATGCCAAGTGACCTAGTTGCTTCAAGGTCGGCTAGATCTGGCGCGACAAATGCCGATGAAATTGATTGTATTTTACAATAATTCCTAATGTTTTTGAAGTCTCTCCACCCCCGCGGTGCGCCTCGCCTCCTGTGCTGTCGGGCAGAGACAATTCTGCGATCTCCTTTATGACGAACAGAGATTTTCTGAAAATGTATTTTTGTTATTATTCCGGCTCAGTTGCTGGAGGGGGCAGCTCAACACAATTTTCAAGCAGCTGAGCCGAGGGACGCTTAGGTAGCTGGCATCCCCATGCCTCTTTCTGACTAACCTCCGCTTCTCTGTCCTGCCGCCTCCTCGCTGGGGATTGATGGATGCCAGTCTGAAGAAAGCAGACCCACGAGGAGAAGTGGAGGCGTCGCATCCGGGTGCGGCGTGATGTGAGCCAGGTGTAGCCAATCCTGGCGCTGGGGGGGGCACATTTGCTGCTCGCCCTGTCGCCCCTTACAAACCCGGGCTACAGCAGGCAGAGAAGTCCCCGCAGGGTCCCACTGAGGTACTGTAGTGCGCATGCTTGCGAAAGTTGAAACCCAACTCGCACTTGCTCACTACGGTCTGTCTATTGCAGCCTGAGTGTACTGTCACTCAAGCTGCAGCAGGCCACCACCCCCCTTGCGCATTCCGAAATCTCCGGGTGTGTCCGGGCGGCTTACTCGCAATCCTTACAATAAATTACTCTGTACTAGTACAGAGTAATTTATTGAAAGGATTGCGGCGGCGGCCGCGATGCGGGTCCATGTGGCTGGCGGGGCTACGCCCCTACGCCCCAATGGACGCACCGCGGCTGCCTGGCACCCACTCTGTTTAATTTCGACCTGGAACCATTAGGGAACCTCCTAAGCAAATATGGGATCCATTACCATCTTTATGCAGATGACACTCCAATCTACCTAAAGGTGCCTTCCGCACACGATCTCTCATTACTCGACTCAACTCCATTCACAACTGGATGTTAGATCACCAACTCATTCTAAATCCCGCCAAAACTGAATTCCTCCTCCTTTCAACCTTTCTCTCACCTCCTCCTGTTCAATCGTGGATGGATAGCTGAACTTACTTAACAACAAACCCATCATTGTCAACAGTGCTAAATCCCTAGGTGTCATTCTTGACAAAAGGCTCAACTCAATCTCCTACATCAACTCTATTGCCAAGAAAGCACAGTACCAGCCTTCTGTGGGGGATCCGTCGGTTCTTCCCGGATTAAGACTTAAATATCTAGGTACAATCGCTGGTTCTCTCAAGACTGGATTATTGCAATTCTCTTCTAATGGGCCTTCCCAAATCCCACCTCTACCCTCAAATCCATCCTCCATTCAGCAGCTCACTTCATTTCAGGGTCTAAACGAAGCGACCACATCACTTCTATCATGTCCTCTCTTCGATGGCTTCCGATCGAGGCAAGATCTATTTACAAAACTGCCTGCATCACACACAAAGTCTTGCACACGTCCTCCCCTCGTTACCTGGCAAATAAATTTAAATGGTCTGGAGGCTCTCGACCCTCTCGCAATGCAAAAAACTTCGGCTTGAGCCCCCCGTTTTCAAAAGGGAAAGATCGATGGCGCAATCCTTCTTAGGCAATGTGGTGAGAATCTGGAACTCACTTCCTCCATTGCTCCGTGCCACCTCCTATACCCGGATCTTCAAAACTGATCTCAAATCTCTTCTCTTCCAAAGACACTTTCAGAACTAATACTTTCATACTCCGGCCCCTCTTGGAAGCTTGCTCTTCATAGTAAATTTGTATTTTTTCCTGTGTATTCCTCTCCCCTGCGTGCTGTGTTGGATTTTGTGTTTGTTTACCCATCATTCTCAGGCCCCTCTTGGAAGTTCGATCTTCATTGTAAATTTGTTTTTTTTCCTGTACATTCCTCACTCCTGCGTGCTTTGTTGGATTTTGTGTTTGTTTACCCTTCATTTAACCCTTCATTTTTAGTCTTTGTAATGTTCTATTTTGTACCACTTTTCTCTTGTAATGTAACTAGCTCTATTGTACAGTGCTCTGACACTTTCGGGTAATGTCCGCGCTTTATAAAAATGCACTAAATACATTTTTTTTTTAAATAACAGCGACTCGGTGCTCTCAGTTTGCACTCCGCAAGCCACATAACATCAGTGTGCACAAACATTACTGCTTCCCTCAATATTACCATCACATGGCCTGGCCTTGGTGACAGATGCTGTTTGTGAAGCATGTTGCCCGCTCCTCATGAGGGTATGTGCACATGAAAGCCTTTGCCCATTCCTCAAGAGGATAAGTGCACATCAAGGCGATTGCGATCTCCGTACCAGGACGCCGTGACTCTGCGCGTCATTTTGATTCAATGTGTCCGAGATTTATCAAGATCTCCCATGGTTATTGACATAGGGACCCACAGTACAGACTTTTATGTGGTGCGGTCTGCTGTAGCTTGATCATCCTATTATGAGAAACGATACTTCATCTCAATCATCGCAATTGACTCTAAGCCGCGGGTAGAAGTTGTACTACCTACTGCGGGATTGCTGATTTCTTAGCTTTATTTTCTACAATATTTCTGTGGATTTGCCGCTTCCCGACGTTAGGACGGCATGACAGAGGCAGATATATCTTTTTTATTCTAACTACGCCTATGCACAGTTTTGAGAAAAGCTATATCATGGTATTGAAAAATAAGAAGTAATAAGGAATAAAAGAATTGGCACTATTACGTCCAAGGCCAGTATTCTGTTCCCATTCTACGAATTTATTTATACAATTTTTTTTGCCCCGAGGAAGTTCCTTTCACAGGAACGAAATGATTTGGCTGTTGAGTGTTTATTACGAAGAAAAATAAAGAACTTTTTGAAATAAAAGTGACTAGACTGTGACTTTATCCCTGGTGCTTCCTCCACCCTTGTATTGCCCATGTACGCTAGGTCGACATCAATGCCTGGTAGTCTCATTACAGTGTTCACATAACAGGGAATGCTTGCTTCCCTCATTGCGTCAACAAGCCAGACCATCCATGTGCACACACCAGGGTATGAATGATGCACACATTAGAGAGGGTGGCAGCGGTTCCCCCTCACATGAGTGGAACCTTCAGCTTAGCAAAGGTACTTTTAGAAAATTGGTAACTTAGTGCAGAGTCAACCCAACATAAATCTCGTGGAGGTGGGGTGAGTCTCACTCCATTTAACCAAAACCATACGAAGGTGTGAGCTTTGGCTTTTCTTTGGTCTTCTTTTTCCATCTCCGTTCCTCCCCCATCATCCTCACTCCTCACAGCTCGGAAGAGTGTAGTCCCTTCCTTTCCTCTCCCTTTGCCTTATCCAACTGGAGAGAGTTTGCCCTCCGAGTTCCCGCCTGCTGTTAAGCAATAAGGAGACGTAGATGACGAAACATACTGATGAGGACACGGTCTCTCCCAGCAGTGTGGACTCAATTGTTTTGCTTTTTGTAGATTTCTGACAATAGGCTTTAAAACGGACTAATTTGTTCTAAAACAAATAGGTGAGAAAGAATTTCCCTATACACTTTGTTCAGTAAGAGCCCACCCAGGTGTGAGGATATCAGGAGAAGGGGGGAGTTTATTGGGAGTGACATTAAGAGAAAGAATCGGCCTAGAGGAGGTGAAAGGGGAACCCTGTGGGCGTTGCCAAGGGGGGTAGGGGTGTGGGCATTTAGGAAAGAGGAGAGCAGGAGAAAGATTAAGGATAGGAGAGCCTACAACATCTGAGCAGAATATGGAAACCTGAAGCGAGGTGGGATGTAGATCGAGTGTGTCAGGCTAGGAAGGCCTTTGTTTTACCCATGACCTAACACGAATGCACCCTGACTCACATGACAAGGTTGTACATTTATCACCAATGGGTCAGTTGCCTTTGATAGACCTCAGTATATGAAATCACAGTGCCCGGATGAACGCATTGCTTGTTACAAGGGAGGGACCTAGCTGAGTGTCAGCCTGGTTTGGCAGTTAAGTGAAGCCATGCAGGGTAAACCAAGTCAATTTTGGCAGTTAGCTAAATCTTCACTGGCTGTCTGTAAGCAGAAGAACTGTATTTAAGAAACTTACCATGGCATATAGAGACACCACGGGTCGGGCCACATATATCAGACTCAGGCTGCAAAGCTACCAACACAACGGGTCCCGAGATCCAACCATTTGAATCTGCTCACTACTCCCCGCTTTCATAAGGCCAGGATAGGCGGCAGAGCCTTTGTGGTTAGAACCACTTCGCTCTGGAATACCATGCCCTTACATATCCGCAAAACAGAATCAGCTTTCAGGAAATCTTTGAAGACCTGTTTGTTCGACCGCACTTAGCCCTTTCTCCTGTGCCGATGCACTATTCTGCAGCCTTAGTGCCAGGACACCTCTGTTGGAGGTAGTCATGCGCTCAATTAACGTTCCAAATCAAAATAAATAAATGTTCACACGTGCCTTGTATGCTGTTCAATTTATATACCTTGGCGTCATCGCTGGTGGTTATTGATTTAAGTCCGATTACACCCCAGGCCATAACTCCCTTAAAATAAATCTGAATGTCCGCGCTTAGCAGCGCTTTCTTGCAGAACACGGCACCGACTGCTCTGTTGTCCCTCACCTGCAGCATCTTCAGTGCGCTATGCAAGCGGTTGGTGCGTGGCCAGAGGAGTGGCTGCTGTGCGAGTGGTCAGCGTGTGCTAACTGGTGAATACGGCAGCAATGCCAGAGTTTATTGGGAGATCAGTAGATGTAAAGTTCATTAGGGTGCAGTGACTGCGTGAGGATGTGTGTCGTTTGTGTGTGTGGCAACTCCACCAGTAGAAACAACATGGGAGGCCTTTGCTGTTGCATACATGCATTTTGTGCACAGAGTACTACTTGAAATGCATTCATATTTTCTGCACTTTTTTGAAATGGCGTTTCTTGCATGAAAACAGAAAATTAATTTAAGGAAATAGTGTCATCATATTGATGAACAGCATTGCACCGTCAATGAATGTATTTATTCTATAGTTAATACCATTATAAGTTTATAAGTGCATCAGTGTGTTCAAAAGTTAATATGGGCAAATGATAACATCAGCATATGCAAAGATTGTCCTTTATAGATCATAAAAATTGGCAATTACTTAAATGATAAATAATGCAATCGTGTTGCTTTATCAACCTTCCTGCTTTCCCAAATTTGCTTGAAAATGCACCATTTGTCCACTCTTTTTTCAAAATGTTCAATGGGGGGGGGGGGACTCCTCCAAACTGTTTGTAGGTTGTTCGGGCTCGCTACGCTCACACGCCGCAGTACGACAATTTTACGCTCACTACTTTCAAATGTCATCAGCCGCCACTGGAGTCATGCCCATGACACACTGCTCATGTACGTGAATTTACTATCAAACAAGGAAATAATACACCACCTGAAGGCAGGATAACCTCGAGGCACTGACAAAGCACAGTGAATAGGGCAATATAAAAAATAGTAACTAAAGTAGTGTGATAGGGCCTCTCCTTGGATGTGTCTGTAAAAATTACCTTTTGGCCTGAATATGTCAGGAATTTTGAAGCTTTGCCCTGAATTATGTTTACAGTCAAGCCTGGACTGTGCCTCCATGCCGGCTGGTCCGCTTACCATCATCACACCGTACCCTTCAGCCAAAGGATTGGAGCGCGCTGGTCCGGTCATCGACTGCAAAAGCTAGCAATCTCTCCAGTGAAGTTCTTGTAATGAAGTTCAGGATCTGCTATAATTATCATTGCCCGCTAGATGGCAGTAAATACAAGTTAAAATTGTGCTACTCGAAACACTCCAGAAGAACGTTGTTCCACACGTAGTTCTTCTTTGGTGCAAATGACGGGCACCAGCCTGCGCTGAAGGAGTACTGAACAAGCATTGGCATAGCCAATAGGTCTCGCTTTTGGGACCTTAAAGTATTTAGTCATGCAGCCCTACCAGCTCTAAGGATACTTGGGGCACACCAGTAGGTGAGGGGGGGGGAAGCAAAGACACTGACACCAGAAGCGTGTGAAAAAGGCCGCTTTTATTGGAATCAGGTGCACGTATAACACATCCCCCTTGGCCTGTGCCGAACAAAACTACTGCTCACTAATTAACAACTGCCTAACAGCCCCCCACCCCCACCCCTAAATGTAAACCCGAACATTGCAACAGTAATACAACAACATACGCTCATCAACCTGCCCCTCTACTAGATGCCCCTAATGACCTCCATGACCCCAACCCCCGCTACCATGCAGTCCCAGGCCTCCAGCCACACCACCCTATTTCCTTAGGACAGCGCCCCCACAACGCACCTGTTCCAGCGACAAAAAACACAACCTCAAACCTAAACAGTGCACCATCAACCAAAAAAGCCCCTCAGGACCATATCCCCGACCCCCCCCCCCCCCCGCAAAGGGAAACAACCCTCGGGACTAAAAGTGCCGAAAAAACCGTGCAAAAGGGAGGGAGGGAGGGACAAAATTAATCTGCGACCTGGCTGCTGTGTCACCGCACCACAAACGTGCGCGGTGACACAAAATGGCCGGCTATATAGCCCCCAGCCCAGATGCAGCCCAAAAGGAGCCCAAACCGCCCAACCAGCCCAAAAAACGCCGCTACGGCGATCCCCATGTGACAAGCTTCCCCCTCCCCCCCCTCCCCTGGTGCCCCAAACTTCCCCGGGGGGGGCGAGCCTCCCGTTGGTCGGCCACCCCCCCCAAATCCCCATTGGGGCACACCAGTAGGTGAGGGGGGGGGAAGCAAAGACACTGACACCAGAAGTGTGTGAAAAAGGCCGCTTTTATTGGAATCAGGTGCACGTATAACACATCCCCCTTGGCCTGTGCCGAACAAAACTACTGCTCACTAATTAACAACTGCCTAACAGCCCCCCACCCCCACCCCTAAATGTAAACCCGAACATTGCAACAGTAATACAACAACATACGCTCATCAACCTGCCCCTCTACTAGATGCCCCTAATGACCTCCATGACCCCAACCCCCGCTACCATGCAGTCCCAGGCCTCCAGCCACACCACCCTATTTCCTTAGGACAGCGCCACTCGAAAGTCGCTTACGACTTTCGACCCCCCCCTTAGGACTCCTGTCTCCTGGGATACCTGACCACCCCCAGGGCCCCATCTAAAGCCTCCTTTAGCTGCACTATATACAGCTCCATGCCGTACCTGGACAGGTGGACCCCATCCTCCAAGAAGAAATAGTTTGCACCATAGCGCAACTCCGGGTGCTCCATCCTCCCCAACCCCTCCCTGACGCAGAAAGCGCGCATCTCACGATTGATCTTCCTACGAGCCCTGTCTATGGCCCCAGGGCGCTCAGCTCCCCTCCACACCCGCCTGGGAATAAACTCCGACCATATGACATGGCAGCCCGCCCATTGCCTCCTGATTTCCTGTAGGTCCTGTCTCATTTGCTTGAGTAGCGCCAAACCCTTGCACTGCACCAAGTCGATCTCGCCCAGGTGAATTACCACCACATCCGGGCACACCCCCCCTTTCACCAACATGTTTAACAACGGCAATAACTCATGCCAACGCCTACCCCCTTTCCCCCTCCAATGACATCTATACAACCCCGGATCCAATCCCAAATTGAGCGCCTGATGCCTGTCCCACTCCGCTCGTTCTGCCCGCTTGACGAACGAATGTCCCACAATAAACAAATTCAGGACAGCCACATCCGGCCCCGCCACAGCACCTGCAAAGACACATATATGAAAATCGGGAATCATTGCGACACCGCACCATCCGCCTCCCTCAACCGCACATACGTCCTGTAACAGTCCGATTTCCACCGACCCAGCCTCTGTATCTCTTCCTTACCCCAACCCCTCCGTGCCGCCTCCGTCGCCGCCCCGATCCGAAAAGAATGCGTCCCGAACGCCAGGGGATCCTCCCCCAGGACCCGCAGTGCCCGCCGCAAGACCCACAATGCTTGAGACAGCGTCACTCCTCCCCCCCCACCCCGCCCAAAAACCTCCCCCTCCGTCACGCCACTTTCAGCCATCAACCTCCTGCCCCACACCGCCGGGCACACCCCCTCCCTGTCGCCCGGCCCCAGCACCACCCAAGTACCAACCCCCCGCTGGTCCGTCTTCGAGCGTCTCAAACACACTGCCACCTCCTGGGCCCGCACCTCCACCTCTCCCCACAACACCCCCCGCCTCCCCCTCGCGCCCAGCAGCTCCGACACTCGAAAAGCCCCAAAGAAAAGCCATGACATCAATGTAGAGAAACGCACCGTCTCGCCCACATCCCTGCACACCTCTGGTAGCGCGCCAATCACTCCTGCCAGCAAAACCGCCGTGATGGGTCGGCGCAGCCGCACCGTCGCCCCACTCTCCCTCGCCCACCCCTCCAGCAGCCTGGTTCCCAGCTCCCCTGCCGACGGAGGGTAACCCCACCACATCTTCCCCATGAAAGCCACCGCCGACAACTTTCCCGCAATCGACACCCGTGACAAGCCCCTGTCCATGAGCGCCAGCATGAATCTTACCACCTGTTCCTCGCGCTGCCACCTGTCCCCACACCGCACCGCACCTGACCGCAGGAATTCTTCCCATGCTAGCTCGTAAGCCTTCCACGTAGACACAGCCACCGACGTCTTCACCAACTGAAAGACCCGGCCTCGCCTACCGACCACAGTTCTTCCGGCACCGGCGTCCTGACTTCCTCCGCCGCCGTGGCTAGCCCATGGAACCTCTCCCACTGTGAACGAGACAAGGCATCAGCAATGTCATTGTCCACACCGGGAACGTGGCGCGCCTGAAACAGTATGTCATTTTCCAAGCACCGCAAGACAAACACCCGCATCAGTTTCAGCACCTGCGGATCCCGAGCCGACTGCCTGTTCACCACCTGCACGACAGCCATGTTGTCCACTCGAAAAAGCACCCTCTTGTGTGCCAACGCCCCTGCCCACACCGTGACCGCCACCACCAAGGGGAACAACTCCAGGAACGCAATGCTCCTCCCGCCCGCCTGCCAGTGGTCGGGCCACTGCTCCGCACACCATTTTCCTTCCCAGTACAGACCGAAACCTCCGACGCCCGCCGCATCCGAGTACATGGTGACCTCCCACTCCCAGTCCTCCGCCGGCGCCATCGGCACCCCATTGAAACGCTCCAAGAAAGCCCGCCACATGCGCAGGTCCTCCTTCATCCCTGCCGAGAGGCGCACATGGTGATGTGGCAATGGCAAACCCGACAGCGCCAGCCCCAGACGCCGGCAAAATGTCCGTCCGGCCCGCACCACGCGGCACGCAAAATTCAAATGTCCCAACAACACCTGTACGTCCCGCACCGTCACCTTCCTCCTCACCAACATGCCACCCACCAAATCCAACATCGCCACCCGTTTGTCTTCCGGCAGGCGTGCTTCCATGGCGACCGAGTCGAGCTCGATACCGAGAAAGGACAACACCGTACTGGGACCGCACGTCTTCTCTGGCGCCAAGGGAACCCCAAAGTCCCCCATCAACCCGGCCAAACCATCCAGCAGCCGCTGACAGTCCGCCGCACCGGGCCGCCCCACCAGGAAGAAATCATCCAGATAGTGCGTCACTGACTCCGAGCCTGTGCGCCTGGAAAAAACCCACTGAATGAAGGAGCTGAACCGCTCAAACAGTGCGCATGAAATGGAACACCCCATCGGCAGCGCTTTATCCACAAAGATGTGACCTTGAAACTGGATCCCCAGCAACTGGTAATCCGCCGGGTGCACCGGAAGGAGTCGGAAGGCCGACTTGATGTCGCATTTTGCCAACAGCGCGCCCTGCCCCGCCGCCGCAACCAGACGTCGCGCCACGTCCACCGACGAATACGTCACAGACGCCAAATCCGCCGAAATGTACGCATTGACCGACTCCCCCTCCGGCCAGGACAAGTGCTGTATCAGTCGGAACTGCCCTTCCTCCTTCTTAGGCACCACCCCGATGGGGGAAATGATCAACCCGGGCCGTGAAGGGGCCCGCCATCCGCCCTTCTCTGACCTCCTTGAACAATTTCTCTCTCACTATGCCCTTGTGCGCGTTCACTGATTTCAAATTGTCCGCCCAGCGAGCAATTCGGGGACCTTCGTACCCCAACCGAAAACCCTCCCGAAAACCCCGGCGCAGCACTGCAGCATCCTCCGCCCGCGGATACGCCGCCAACCAGGGCTCCATCCGCTCGATTCTAACCGGCGTACGAGCCTTTTCCCAGAGCCCCTGCTCCCCCCCTCTACCCCCACCCCTCCCCCCGCCTGAACCCCCTCTGGCAAATCCACCTCCCTGCAGAGGCAGCTGGCCTGGGGGGCCCCCGGTGCCCCAACACCGCAGCACCGGATGGTTCCGTCCGCACGAAGAGCACTCATGCCGGAAACGGCACGCCGCCCGCCCGCAGGCACCCCTATTGAAATCCCAACAGGCCCCGACCGCGGCCTGGCTGCCGGAGGCACCCTGACCCACCCCCCCACGGGTGGGGCGCGCCGCAAAGGGGGGGGGACGCCAGCGGCAAACCGCTGGCCGTGTAGATGGTGCGGCCAAACTTGGCCCCTCCCATCGTCTGCTGGTATAGGTCGGAATCCAGTTCCCCCCACTGGGCCTCCGGGTCCCCCGCCATGCGCGCCCGAAACTCCTCATCGTAGTGCGACCAAGCATACCCGCCGTATGTCACCTGCGCCCTCCGGACCACGTCCATGTATTTAAACAGCGCGACGCACCTGTCCGGGAATTTCTCGCAATACACGCTCGCGTAAATGAGGAACGCCGCAGACCAATTGTCCAGCGTCAGGGGAACCTTCGGGCGCCTAGCCAACTCTTGCTCCTCCTCTTTTGACCCTTCCTTCGATGTCAACTCCCTATGCAGCAGCTTCAAAATATCGATGTACTCCCCCTTCCAAATCTTCTCCTTCGTAGCCGCGGAAAGATGTGCCCCCAGCGGCTTGGTCAACCCCATGTACGGCAGCTTCCGCACCGGAATCACACAACTCTCCTTACTTCCCCCCCGCCGCCTCCTTTCCGCCCGACACCTTGTCGCCCGCCGCCTCAACCCCGCTTCCCGCGCCCGGCGCAGCCCCGCCCGACACCGCGCCTTCCGTACCGACTCCCGCGTCCTGTACATACCGTCCCCGCACCAGCCGCCACCCATCCTCCCCATCGCCCCCAGACCCCACGGACACCTGCACACAACGCCTCTTAGCGCTCCCCGCGCCGTCACCTGTCTTACCTGGCGTCAAGGTCGGCGTCCTTGCTGGATCCCGCCGCCTAACCAGTGGAGCCGAGGGGGCCGTCACTCTGGGTGCTTCCTGCCGTGCCGGCACCTGAAATACACTCCCAACACCATTACCAGCCCCCCCCCATCCTCCCGAATCTCTCCCTCCTCCTCAGACTCACCATCCGCCGGCACCACACCACCCCGGCCCCCCAACTGGAGTTCCACCCGGCTCAAACCCGCTCTCTCACGACACACCCGCATTAAATCCATCAAGTCCACACTCCCCCTCCCATGCACCACACTCGCAGGCAACTCAGAAATAGTCGTGTCCATCCGTACTCCCCCACCCCCGGCGGCCGTAGAGACCCATCGGGGAGGGGCCGGCGGAGACGCGTCTCGCCTCCATTCGCCAAGTCCCTGAGCCAGGTCCCTCGCTGGAGCTCGGCCGTCCGCACCAAACAGAGCCGGCCCATCCACTCGGTGGGTGGGAGCCGCATGCTGCTCCCCCGAGCGCCTTACCAACAGCTCCTGCCAAGGAAAAAAGGTGGAGTCCAGCATGCCAGGGTAAAAACAACCCCCGTCGCCCCCCCACGCGCTGCCCCCTCCGCCAAACCCCCACCCCATCGCCGCACCCCTCCCCCATCCCGCCGAATGACCTCCGCGCCGCGACGGGACACTCCCTCCTCCTAGCTCCCAACCCCCTTCCCCCGCCCATCCCCCCCGGACCGCCCCACCCCCCGAAACCCCAACTCGGCCCCACCCCCCTTCCACGCCCCACTCCCCCTGCCTCCCCCCAGGCCACGCCACTGCCCCCCGCACCCCCCCCAAAACTCGCCACCAGTCCGCCCGGACCCCCAACCCTGCTCCTGGCCCCCTCCTCAAACCCGCCCCTCCCACCGGCCCACCCCGACCCACCCCCCTCGCCGATCGAGCCGCCACCTCCCCTCACGCCTCCGACCCACCCCGCCCTCCACCCCGGCCCCTCTCCCCCCCCCGGCCCTCCTGCCTCGGCGACGTCCGCCGATGACCCACCCCAGTCCAGCTCCGTGTCTTCCCCCACCCCTTCTTCCTCCACATCTGTCTCCTCAATGAGCAGCGGCGAAACCGCCCCCCCCAGCCCTACCTCCACCAGCTCCCCATGCTCTCCACTGCCACTTGGACCCTCCCCCCCCGCGGGCCCCGCCGCACTCTCATCCCCCCGCCCCCCCCCTCCAGTGCTCCCACCCTCCCCAGCCAAAACTATCCGGGCCCCACCCCCCTCCCCCACACCCTCCAGGCCACCCGGCCGTGCCTCCATCCCTGCTCCCACCTCCTCGCGTCCTCCCCCCGCCCCCCCCCTCCCCCCTGTCACAAACACTAACGGCCTCTTCCGCCCCGCCTGCCGGGCCTTCCGCGCCCCCCCCTTTCCATTTGCAGGAGCCTTTTCCGCCGCCCGGCCGCCCCCTTTCGCCCCCCCTCCCCCCCGCTGCACAGCCCGCGACCTCGGCGGGTCGCACGCCGCCACAGCTGCCGCGGCGCCGATGGCAGCGCGCCGCGGCGGCCTCACCTTGAAGTCGGGCCGCATCAAGTCCATGCGGCCCGCTTCTTCCAATAGCCGCAGCGCCTCCAACACACGCGGGTCCGTCGCCGCCATCGATTTCCTGCACGCCCCCTACCGCCGACACAGTTCACTGCTCCGCACACCGCCTGAGCACCCCACGCGTGACAAACGGCTCGGAAAAACCGCGCACCGCCGCCACACAGTCCGCTGGGCCTCAACTCCCACGCCACAAAATTAATCTGCGACCTGGCTGCTGTGTCACCGCACCACAAACGTGCGCGGTGACACAAAATGGCCGGCTATATAGCCCCCAGCCCAAATGCAGCCCAAAAGGAGCCCAAACCGCCCAACCAGCCCAAAAAACGCCGCTACGGCGATCCCCATGTGACAAGCTTCCCCCTCCCCCCCCTCCCCTGGTGCCCCAAACTTCCCCGGGGGGGGCGAGCCTCCCGTTGGTCGGCCACCCCCCCAAATCCCCATTCTAAATAGCCAGCAAAGGGATGAGACATAGTAAGGGAGGGAGTTGTACTCGAATCCTTTCCTGCGCAGTTGAATGTTTTTAGTACTGACACAGGCTCTAGTGCCACAACCAAAGTGCCTAAACCTTAGCAGGTTAAGGAGCAAGGTTAAAAATAAATATAGTTTTGAAGAAGTGCCATATTAGTCTCAGAACAAAAAATCTTGCACATTTAGCTCCGGGGCTAAGTTTTGGAGGACATACACACTTTCGTATTATTCAATCTTTGAGTCAGCTGGCTGCTAAAAAGAAGTGTATTCTCCTTGTGTAAACTGCACAGCTACATAGGCATGTAGACGTGGTGCTTAAGGGGGTCCCATGTTAGCCAGGATTACAGGTACCACTGTTTTTCACTATTTTCCACCATGCACAGAATTGTACTGCACCACATCATAATGTATCCCTGCTGCCCATTATGGTATAGACGTGCGCCAATTCACCAGTGATTGCCAACAATGCAAGCATGACAATGCAACCACGATATGCACATACTTATGAATCATGCTGCAAGGTAAGATCGCCAATGCGTTTTTTTTTTTTAGACCCCATCTGATGTATTGTATGGGAGTCATTTTAAGATGCATTTCCCAGTAGAACTGAAACATTTCCTTTCATAAACACATTGAGACTAGTATTACTTCAAGCCACATGTTACAGAATTCAAAATACCAATGAGACCGCAGAATAGAAAACCGTTTAACCCAATGCAGCAAAAATTACAAAGCTTGTGAGAAATCAACAAGATAGCAGCACTGCCAAATACAGAAATCACCCCCAGCTGAAAAACAGACAAGATAGTGCTGCCATACACAAAATACAGAAATTAAGAGCCACAAGAACGTCACTGGATAGCTGTACCACCAGCCAAGTCCAACAGAAATCGTGTCATCTGGAAGATGGCAGGATAACAAAACTTATAACCAACGCGCTACAGAAAGCAAAAGTAATGAGAACTCAAAAAGAAAGCAGCAATCAAATACAGAAAAAAATGTAACTTCCAAAGTATCATACATTATCTATACTACATCTCATGCAGAAGAGAGCTACTGTATCATGCATTGAGAGCATTACTAACAACCTGGGCCACGGACATGAGATCATTGCTGCCTGCCTGGAAGTGCAAGAAACTGACATGATAGCGAATCTACCAATTAATGGGCAAGAATAACATGAAATTAGTGCCAGACAAAGTGTTACGGAAACCATAATAAATGCGAGACTGCTGGATAATAATACTGACAAATACAGTGTTACAGAAATTGCAAAAACGTGAAAGGATAATTGCATTGCCTAACAAAGTTATTGAAATCGCCGTTGTAGCAGATCTGTCAACCAAACAAAAGGAATTTGAGAAAAGCACGAAAAACTAAACAGCAATAACTACAACCAAGGGTTACAGACTTGTGAGACCTGATAAAATCAGACAATCCAGGCTTGCTGCCAACCTAAAACTGAATCACACGATATGTCCGAGGACGAAAGGAAAGTAATACAGCCACCTACTATGGGAATCAGAAATCTTGAGCGCTGAAAAATAATTACATGACAGTAGTAGTACTTACCAAATAGAGCCATTACAACAGTTTCTACTGTAAATGTCTGCAATCAAGTTAGCGACTCTGGTCAAAGCATGGGCACCAAGGAGAGCATCCTTGTTGCGGCGGTGGCCCAAAGTTATTCATTTATAAGCAGACAGACGCTCAAAATTAATAAGGATACTGTGCAGCATAACTAAATACTTATAAGGGCCCAAAAGTGAGATCTATTGGCTATGCCAATGCTTGTTATGAGTAGCAGGGGCAGAATGTTTCCAGGCCTGAGCTTTGAACAATGTCACACAATGTTTTCGTGACCTTTTACTGTCTGTGACTGGCTTAGTGATCAGTTGAGATCCCTTTCAACTACTAGTACAATTATCTTACCTACTAACCAATAGACCTCTCCACCCTGACCCCACTCGCGAGAGACAGATTTAGGTGTTGATGCTGTGTGGGTAAATTAATATGTCCAGCCTGGATTCCCACATCTAAACCTGGCATTGCAGAGAGGGGGGGGCTTTTATCTCTAAATCTGTACCCTTTGGACTTTAACAATTCATAATGTATGGTGGTGGTTGCTTTAAATCAAGCTAGGGGCTGCATAGCTACCAGGATTCCTAGGTCCTTGAGTGGTATGCAGCTGCAGACCATGTTTTTAATGTGATTTCTTGGACTTGTAGCCTTGTTCTGTAATGGAGTAAATTAGACTACAGGTGTCAGAACTAAAAGGAAACAACCTGGAGCGGAGCAGCACATCAGGTATGGACCTGAAAAACTTGGCAGGACTCGGACTAAAGGAAGATCAAGGAAAAGAATAACAGTTTCAAGTTAGCACTTTGTCAGATGTGTGATGTTGAGTGTTGATGTTGGCTTTCCTTGCTGTCCTCACCATGAGGACAGCATCCTCGGCATACAGAAGGACGGCAAACTTCGCTTCTCCCCCCCCACCCCCCTGAGGGGAGTCGGTATTTAATTTCAAAAGGGCCTGTCAATGTGTCAGTAAACTGGGCATGCAGGCACTGCAGTGGCAGTCCTCACACACCTTAAAAAGGCTACTTCGGTGGGTGGCACAAGCAGCGCTGCAGGTCCACTAGTAGCATTTCATTTAAAAGCTCTGGCTATATGGAATACTACTTTACAAGGGACTTACCAGTAAACTAAATATGCCAAACTGGTGAAAACCAATAATACAATGTTTAAGAGTGAGCATATGCACTTTAGCACAGATTAGCAGTGGTAAAATGTCCAGAGTCCTAAAGCCAACAACAAGAGGGTCAGAAAATATGAGGAAGAAGCCAAAAGGTTTGGGTTTAACAGTGCATCACCACGATCAAGGCATAAAATACACAATTATTTTCCCTTTAAAGAATGATTGAAATGAAGGAAAAGCAGTCTTTTTCAGTCCTGTAGAAGATGCCAGATTTCAAAGTCACACAGTCAAAGAGTGCAACCAGTCACTGGCAAGTCCTCAGAGAAGGTGGCATATCAGGCTGGAGGAGAGTAAGAAGAGATCACATTGAGAAACCAGCAACAATTACAAGTGAAACTACCAGGTTCTCCTGGTCTTTAGCACATTAAAGCTTTGACATTTGAAACCATTGTCAGAAGTGCCATGCCAAGATATACAATACTGAACACATAGGAAAATATGCACTTCATAAGGTATCTACAGAAAACATGCCTTAAACAGCGTAATTGATTTCAACCAAAATCTCCTCTTGATAATTAGGAAATTTAGGGCAATAAACTTAATATGTGAATGACAGATACATTTGGAGTGACCAATGTGTGTTAACTCCGTACAGGGCTGGCTTTAGCCTTGGTAGTGCACTGTGCAGCAATCTTTGTTGGTGTCACTGAATGACCACCTTCTCCATGGATTCCCTCACTGCCTCTCTCAAACAGGGACGCATCTATCCATAGCCCCTCTTTCACATGTATTTCACGTGTTTCATAGCGCTACACATACCAGTGTAGGGTGCCAGAGCACTTTTACATCACACATACAATAAATCATAGATGTGCAAGTCAATGTATAGGATGTTACAAAAGACAATGAGGACTACAAGGTGTAGGAGTCACATTTCATCCATACTGGTAAGCAGCATATTTTGAGGGTATGTGGCCCGGAAGAGCACAAACACAGGATTTAAAAATGTAACACAATGGTTGGGATTGGCTTCACTAATAAGAATTTATTTCTCCAAAATCGAACACTTTTTAGAAACATTAGGATAATGACAGACTAGGTAAAAAAAAGTTCTAATCTATACCCTTCAGTTTGCATGCACCTCTCGGTGACAGTTGATAGCTTACTATGTTATAGTAGGATTTAAACTCGTGAACTGCAAGTAAATTAAGGAGTTGTGACAAAAGCAGTAACCCACTGAACTATCTATAAAAATGCAATTCGGTGATCTGCATAGTACACGTTCTTTGCAGCAAGAAAATATTAGCATGGTCTGCTACTTTTTTGAGGAGTCAAAACTACCATTAAATAAAACTTCGATCTCTCCCCAGCAGGTACATTAATCACCAGAGTTACCTTTTATTGTTGTCTAAAAATGTGTTGACACGCGAAGAACGCCACAGCAAGTGCTTTTAAAAACCTTTAAGATACTTAAAATAGTGCCCACCATGAGCTCGATGCCCAGTGCAGTTACACCCGTCGCAACGCCCTAAAGCCTGCCCTGACCCTGTATGTAATCATGCTGCAGGTTTTAAAAGAATACTTACTGAAATATGCTTCACTGGTTAGTTTGGAAGGGAATGGTTGACCCTCACCTACATAGGGTACCTCAAGCATATGAGCTTTAGCACAGTTGACTGAATGAGCAGTCGAACATATCAAGGTATACAATGGTTTTTATGGGGCAAACATCTTATATGATACGGTTACTCGGGCTTCTTACATGAATAATCAGGGGACTAATGATCATGCCAAAGATGACATACTTGGGGACACAAAGCCAGTGTTCGTATAATAAAGGAAAGCTGATTGACAAACAGAAGACAAATGTTTTTTCGCAAAAACAAAATTTGGATGTGATAAGTATTGGTGTCGTATTGCTTGCGTTCAAAAGGAGTTGTCACTCTCCTAAACCATTTAGTGGGTGTCAGCGTAGATAAAGATATCAAAAGAAGATATGGGATTTTTGAGGGCAGCATTGCAGATGTGGACCTCTAATCAATGCATAAAAGTTGAATATTGAGGACCCATCCATTAATAGAACTTCTATAGAAATGCCAGAAGTTTCAAGATTATGTTATCGGCAGAGGAAACTTCTATCTAGTCCGGCCTTGACAACAGGGGCGGCCTTAGGCATGTGCAAGCTGTGCACCTGCACAGGGCCGCCAAACACCAGGGGCCGCCACGACAATATATTTCCTTAATATAATAATCCTGAGGCTCGGTTCCACTTCCACACACCCTGACCCCCCCCCCCTCTTTACTGGCCTCCATGCCTGTGTTCCTCCGGGGGCCCCCTACCTATGTTCCCTGTCCATGGCCGCCTAGAGCCGCCCCTGTTGACAATGATTAATCGAGTCATACGGAGAGATCTAGAGCGGATGGATTATAGAGATCGCTTTTAACAGGAAGAAGTATTGCACCTCAAGCAGTGAGAGCTATAAGACTTTTTTGTGCATCAAGGTTGATTGATTCTTGGTGCGCTCCATCTCATGCACGTACATAACAAATGGATGTGCTGGCTGGAACAGCCACTGATTTTCTCACAGATGGCAGAGGAGTGAGATTTATAGTAGCTGTAAACCATGGGAGGGAGATGTAAGAACATATTAAAGTTTGATTTTGAAATCAATGAGGACTCTGTACCTAATGTTATAATATAGGAGCCCTTCAAGGGCAACAGAGGCCTCTGCATTGCTGAATAAAATGGCATATTTGATATGGGAGTCGCAAACTGGAACTACCAATAACTGTGCTTGAGCTTTAGTATGATAAATCAAAGGATTAAGTGATCTGGAGAGAAGATAAGAAGGGGGTCGGTGAGTTTCAAGATCTAGTTAGCAAGAGGTGTGCTTCATGAAGAGAAGGACAGTCTCGGCTACAGAATAATGAGGCATCATTGCGATATATTAGGAATCATGTCTGCAAAGAGGAATCTAGTTCGAGTTCCAATAAATGCAATGTTCTCAGACTACCACATAGAGCTTTACACCACTATCTCAGTGGTCCTGATTGAACATATTCAATGTATTGGCTTTGGCTCGAAGGAGTGTGGAGAGAGCTGCTTAATGATCCAATATCATCGGCTGATTTAGAGAAGATTATGTTGGAATCAAGGCAGCTGATTCAGGTGGCCTACATTGAAACTTGAAAAGTAGTAGAATTAATTTCAAAATCACTTGAAAGTTTTTTTTAACATGATTTAAACATAAAATGACATCAATTGCACAGATTTTCAGTTTTGAAATAATCACAATTGTGGAAATTATATTCTTAATCTTACAGAAAACTATTGCTAAAGGCTTTATAAAAACCACAAACAAAACAGGGGCTATAGAACAACCGAGTCTTGTACTGCGGTTTAGCTTTAAGGATCCTATTTCTTGAGTTAATAATTACATTTGCCTGGACGCCCTTATATAAATTGTAAAAGAGCCCTCGTGAGCTGGGAGGGGAAACCAAACACTTAATATAAAAGACTCTCAGCTCATGAGTGCAAATGCTTTTTCTGCAGCCAAAGAAAAGTAACTGCAGGAATTTTCTATAGCTGCAATTACAGTAGTATTTGAATTTAGTCTTCACCTGGCAATAAATCCACTTTGATCCCTATAGATCAACTAAATCACAACTTTGTTTATTCTGACTGCCAATAATTTGATAATCTTATAGTGTATGCGCAGTATAGTGATCAGACAACAGGAGTGGAAGTCCTCTTTGTTTCAATCCTCCATCCCCCCAATACTAAAAAGCTTACCACTACTCCTATATCAGAGTATTGGGGCACTTTATCATCCTTAAAATTGTGATTAGCTGGACTGGTTAAATATTGACTCAATACCTCTCTCAACGTTTTATATTATTCAGAAGAATAACAATTTGCTCATGCTTCCGCTCACCCCTACCATCACTTCTTGCTTTACAAGAGTGACCCATTGTCATGCAACTTCAGGGATCAAACTTTAAGCTTGTATACATGCGAGAAAAGATGCTAAATATGCTGAATTAACTAACTCCGAAAGTTAGAAAGGTCCAAAAATATTTCATTTATATCTTTAGTATTGTTAGCTCTCTGTTGGGCATCACATATTTTATTTCACATATTTTATTTCATTTTTTTAAGTATCGATCACTAATCATGCTGAATGTTTTCCCAAATATTCACTCTCCTTTTTGCTTTTTCATTCAATTGTGTTTCCTTATATTAATATTCGGGGGCAGCTCCTCCTTTTAAGCAGTGAGAAACCTAAAATAACAATAACTTAACGTTATTGTCATTTTATGTTTGCTGTCCTGCTAGTTGGCAGTGGGTGTGTGGGTGGGGCTGTTCGGCTGTCCTAGCGTGCAGGGACAGAGTGGTATGCCACTCCTAAGTGTGCAATGACTGGTCGGCCCTCTCAAGCCGCCCAAAACAGTTGTGTTTACTCCCTGTTCTCCATGCAGCCTGCATGGAGAACATGCCCATCCGTGTAGCCCCTGGCTGAGCACAGTGTCATCCGCTCAGACCAATCACATTGTTCTATTGGGGTGTTGGGATTGGCTTAGAGGAGGGAGACTGGCTGCTGCTTCCTGTTCCTATCGGAGGCAGGAGAGCAGGAGCACAGAAGACGTAGTACCCGGCACTACAGGAAGGAAGTTTTTTTTCATTTTTTTATTTCAGACCCCCATTCCCCGTCACCTCGACATCTGATACCACCCCCGCGAACACTACCCCACCCTGTGCCCGTTCCCCCTCCCCCCCATCCTCCAACCATGCCGGCCGCGACTGGTAATACTCTTTTGGATCCTCCTTCCTTTTTCTCAGGCACCTCTATTCCTGGTAGGATTGTATAAACCAAGAGTGACTTGGGTATAACAAACCTTAGCTTTGCAATATGCTACATGTACAATCAATTATTTTTATATATTTTACACGTTGTAAGCAATGATTCAGACAATGAGAGTCGCATCAAAAACATTGCAGATAACCAAAGAATCCACTGGCCACTCATTTCAGTCAAAATACTTTTATAAACCTAATTGTATCATCTATCCATTTTTCATTTTCTAAGAAATCCCTTCAAAATTCTTCTTTTGATAAAAAGGGAGGTTCAATGGTATTTGAATATAAAGTTCCACGGCGGAATGATCTGAGATGCCATTTGGACAGAGCTTCTGATCTTACATTTCTAACAAAATTCAAATTAGGGAAAAAAAATCTAATGAAATTCGGGTCATTTGTTTTTATATGGGTTTCTTTTTTTCTCCACGGTTCAATTAAGCTGAAATCCATTAATACCAAGAATAGATATTTGCAAATTTAGCCCAATTTTGCTTCCTGTTTAGGGGTGAGGAACCCAGAGTGGTGTACAGAATAAAATGAAGATTATCTTCTATTTGGGGCAGGGGGGGTGGTGTGTGTGTGTGCGTTAGCGCTTACGATTTGATTAGAGAAAACCGAAAGAAGCCAAAAACACCGCTTCTCATTGTCTGACTGGAAATTATGACTATTTCCATTTGTTTGAAAAAAATATATATATATCTTGCTATGCCTATCAGCAAAGCGCTAGAGGGTAAAACAACTGCTCTGACCAATAGTTGAGCATATGAAAATTCACTACCCTATTTGAATGTGTCTCTTAAAAAACAATACTACTGGATTGTGTATAAAATCCATGCCTCATAAGCCCAATGCTTGCAGCCACCATGAAGTCCATTCTTATTGAAGAAACAAAATCTTTAAATCATGCATATTTACTTTCTATCTCCTAACTGAAAACTAGTTTTAACAAGCCCAACCAGAGTCTTCATTACCACTGCTAAAATGTGCTTGATGTTTATAGTGTAAAAACATTTCAATAAAGTGCCTAATGCGCAAATAATTAAGAGTACTACCCCAAGCAGACTATTACATTTTCAAAACAAAATGCTTGGTGCAAACATTTTTTGTATTTTTCATTATTGATTTTATTGCATTGCATAATACAAATAACTTAAAACCCGTTCTATCACGTGCGAGCATAACCGCTTGACAGTGCATAAGACTTGGTGCAATCTGACACTTAAAGCAGGTATCTAGGGGGGTATACCTTATACATATAATACATCTGGAGCGAATCATGCACCCACATACTACCTCCCAACTCATTCTGCTGATTGAAGACCGACCCATATCTGAGTAGCTCAGCTCTGCTTGCCGGGCAGTGCTGCAGCTCCATGTACAGTAGTTCCATGCACATGTGACTCCTGAGACGAAGTGTTAGCGTTGCCAATTTGGTCTACCTCTGTACTTGCAGTTTTACTTAGAAGATATATTTGATATGGACCCCAACAGCTTTTGGGCCTCGTTATATACATCTGCATGCGTATTACAATACAACATGTCAGCTTTCCATTCTTGTAAAGTTTGACCGGGCCACCTGCCAAGCGGATTGCCACATAGCGCTTTGCTAAAAGTAGACCAATAGATAGTAAAGGGCGCAATGTTTTTTTCCACGGATAAATCCCACCCCAGCAACGCCATCTTTGGATCTGGCTCCAAGTCTGCACTTATAATGGTCCCTAGCTCCTGTAACTCTGTGCTCCAGAATAACTGGATCCCAGGACACTGCCAAGCCAGGTGTCAGAAGCCTGCTCCCTCCAACCCACATCTTGGACAGCGGGAGTTCTCTGATAAACCATATTGAAACTGCCACTCTGGGGGACAGTAAGCTCTATGTAAAAATTTAAAGTGCATAAGCCTAAATCTCACATTTAGGGAGAAAGAGCGGGTAGGGAGCAGCAATATTGTAATTCTTTATCGCTTAATGGAGCACCAAGGTCCCGTTGCCAACCTAGTCAGACTTTCAGGACTTCAGCTTGATGAGTTTCCTGCATGCTGGTGAAGAATCGAGAAATCAGTTTGAAGGGATCACTAACTTTGATAAGAGTGGTGAGGGCCCCCATGGTCTGTGGTTGCAACATGCCATCACCCAGGAGAGCATGCCAGGTATGTCTAGCCCTAAAGAAGTGAAACAATGCTGCGCCTGCTGGCTGTATGTCCTGGCGTTGTAGAGCCTCCCAGTTGACCAATGGTCCATCCTTAAAGAAATCCAGAGTCTGTAGCGCACGCCTTGCTCCCGCGTCTTGCCCCAATGTGAACCATAAGCACCAATGCAGCGGCATCTCTAGCGAGTATAGGAACACCCCTGCCTGCATGTGCAACAGTGTCTGCCACGCCCGAGCAGTGATTGCCAGTGAATTAAAAATGTGTAGTCACCTGGGAGCTGGTTAGGAAAGTGTCTGGGGTTACATGAGTGGTGCTGCTGCACCCCTCTCCAAATAAAAGAAAGGTGCGTCATGCGGGCCATGGATCCAATAATGGGTAAAAATGCTGTTCGCTGCTCTGTAGTATTTCGCCAGATCTGGAGCACCCAGCCCCCCAGCTCATAGGGCAAAGTGAGAGAATCCCACCATATCCGGGGATGCTTCCCCAACCAAGCCAGCTTAATAAGCTGTGTGCGCAATTATTTAAACAGGGTACGCGGTAATGGAATTGGAATGTTTTGGAATAAGAAGAGAACCACCATCTTCAGTATAGCAACCCTTCCTATTAACAAATGCGGGAGCCTGATCCATTTGTCCACATCCTCAACCAACTTTTGCTTAGTCTTCCTGTAATTTTCCCTGATGACTACCGCCAGGTCAGTATGAATCCTAATGCCTAAATATCCCACTGCCTCAGTGGTCCATCGCAATGGGAACTCCATGATCGGCGCTGTAGTGGCTGGGGTAAGAGGAAATATAATGGACTTGTCCTAGTTTATTCGCAACCCGAATACCCACCAAACTGATCTACCTCGTGTAGTATGGGGGACAGATTGTCTTTTGGGTTACAAATATATAGCAGAGTATCGTCCGCATATGCCGCAATGTTCAGCGTGTACTCCGGGAACCCCAGCCCTCTATGCGCATGATATTCACAAATGGCACGGTCCAATGGCTCAGCCACTTTCACATACAGCAGGGGGGTACCTTGCCTTGTGCCTTGTGCCTCATGTGTTGTTAAATGAGTTTGAGATAGTACCATTAATCCTATCCCTGGCAGAGGGTGATGTGTATAGCACCGATACTAGGTGCAGAAAAACCTCCCGACACCTATTTTACGTAATACTGTCAGCATAAACCCCCACTCCACAGAGTCAAAGGCTTTCTCGGCTTTGAGAAATACTTCCTCAGCCTTGACCTCCGGGTTCAATCTCTGCCCCTCCCCAAACAACGTCCTCAAATTCTGTGACAGATTGCGACTAGGGACGAAACCTGCCTGCTCAGGGTGAATAATGCCTGGCAATAATGGGGCTAGCCTATTGGCCAAAATTTTCAGGTAGATTTTGGCATCTACATTTAACAGAGATAGGGGTCTATATGAGGTGCACTGGTTAGGCTGCTTGCCTGCCTTCAGTATTGCAACAATGACTGCTTCACGGAGGTAGGGGGGCATAATTCCTAATTCTGCCATCTCTTCATAAAGCATTTTGAGGTAGGGGGATCAATAAATCTTCAAATTCTTTGTAAAAGGCCACTGTGAGTCCATCCACTCAGGGAGCCTATCCTGCTGCCATGCGGTCATCTGATTTAAGAAGCGCCATCAAGTGCTCTCTATGCTCTGTCACTAGCCACTGCATTTTAATATATGACAAATACTCTTCAAGGGCAACACTATCAGTTAGGATTTTTGATGTATATAAAGAATGATAATAAGAGCGAAATTGGTCAGCTATTTCCTCAGTGGTGTGCAGAGGTAGTCCATTGTTGTCCGTCATGCCTACCATCTTATCTAGTTCTCTCTTAGGCCGTAATATTCCAGCTAACATGGCGCCAGGTCTTTCCTGCACCCTGTAATGATATGCTTTGGTTCATCGTTTGCAGTGTTTGTAAACTCCAACTAGTTTCTCCTTAAGATCTGCAGTGGCCTGGGTACCGCCTATCCACGAGAGTTCCTTGTCTATGTGGCTGATTTCAGTTTCTAGGGTAGCTAACCTACCGCCAATGGAGAGCAATACTTCAGCATGCGTGGAAATAGCTACTCCCCCAATATACACCTTAAAGGTTTACCAGACTGTAGCGAATGTTTGACAAAGCCTAAATTGTTTGCGAAGAAATCTTCTATTGCAGTCATTAACCCTGCTTTAAATGCGTCTAATAAAGAATAGGGAAGAAATCACCAGGAGAATGCCGGGATCCGAGGTGAACTGTATTGAAGTGTGAGCTGAACTGGGGAGAGATCAGAATATGTCCTGGGGAGGTGAGTGCAGGCCATGACCCTGGTGTTTAATCCGCCTGAAATCAGCCAATAATCTATGCAAGTGTGACTGTTGTGGACTACAAGTATAGTGCGTATAACCTCTCCCTGTGGGTGCTCTATGTCTCCAAATATCAACAAAGCCCCCAGTGTGCATGATGTCCATTATAGCTACAGCTGCTGGATGCCTGGTTGGGCCTTGGGATCTGTCGATGTCTGGATTAAGAACGCAATTGAAATTCCCACCCCACACTTGTGTGATACCCTCCCATTGTACCAACTTCGCAGCGAACGAGCGATAAAAAGAAGGATTATCATGATTCGGTCCATATACATCGTCCACATGGAGTTTAAGGTCCCCTTTAGTACATAGGGCTACCGCAAACCTGCCCTGAGGGTCTTTTCATAGTCCGGCCATTACTACCCCTGCACTTTTATCCACCCATATCAGGACTCCCCCTGGCATGTGAGGTATACTCTGCGCAGTAACATTGCCCTTGTAATTAACGGTGGACCTCCTCACTACATAACGTAGCCAGGTGTGTCTCCTGTATAATAGCAATTGCCATAGAGTTTCTTTTTAAGTAGGCTGCCACTCTCCAGCGGCTGTCTTTTAAGCCACGAACGTTCTAGGTCATGAGATGTAATGATTGTGCCTTTCCGACTTCAGATGTTGTTGCGTGAGCCTGTCAACCATGAAAGATGGACCTGTGTGCATACGTCCTGCCTATTGCTGAAATGCCGCATCTAATCTCTGAAACTGCATACAACCCTATCTCCAGAAATAAACATCCCACCCACACCACACGAACCCACAACTTCCGTGGGATGCTTTGCATCCCTCCTCATTACCCCTTTGGCATAACAAAACACCCAACAAAACAAACAATATAGTCTGATACACTTTGGGGCAGATGTTGCCATCTTTTCTAGAGTTCCGCGCAACCATATCTCCTCACTTACGTGCTGTGAGGGGCACTACGATTCAGCCATGTGGCAAAATGAATTAAATATTCTAGACCTGTTATTTCACCAACAATACAGGAACATGATGGGCATTATGTCTGACAGATAGTTAACAGACCCATACAGCTTACAGTGATACATTACACCTGAACAGCGGAAAACTACACATGGACTGTACCTTCCAACCACATTATTGATCTGTTAGCCCTACTGCCCTACTGCCCATAGTCTAATGGGATTCCTACTGCGTGCTAAATGCAGTCGCTGCATTGTCCATATCATCACCCATGACAGCCTATTTCAGCATCTCTCAGTCTTCACCTTCTCCATCTGTGCCCTGGGGGTCGTCCGTGCCGGACTCGGAAGTTGTCAGTGATCCCCAGTGTTTCAAACGCCGCTCCTTATCCTTAAGAAAGTGCAGGACACCTTTGGGGTCTGTGAAAAAAGTGAACCTTACTGTCCATTCTGACCCTGAGTTTTGTGGGATATAGCATACTATATTCCAGGTTCAGCTCTCATAGTCTCTTTTTGGTGAGGATGAAGAGCAGTCATGCCACTGCACTTGTAACGTGAAGTCTGGGAATAGCGATCTGTCCGCATCCCGGTCCCTGTAGTTTCACAACCTTGCGAATATAGATCTAGGGGGTGCCCCACGGACCGGGGAGGCGCCAGGGAGCAATGCGCCCACTCCACAATGAATAATTCTGAGAAAGTGTCCCAACCTAGAAGTCGGATGAGCAGCTGCTCCACATGTTGTTCCATATTTCCAATGTTGGAGGACTCCGCCACTCCCAAAATACGAATATTGTTCCTTCTCGATCTCGCTTCGAGATACTCTGCCTTGGCTTGTACTGCTCGCAGGATCTTGTCCCTTTCTTCGTCAGTCCCGGCATCCGCCAGTACGACATCCTCCATGTCAGATATTCCTGGCTCCGCTGAGTTGAGCCCGTGCCCATGTTTATCCAGACGCTCCGCCATCCTATCCATATGGAACGACAGTGCATCGATTATACGAGTGATTTTAGAGAGACTTTGCGTGATAGTGTGGGGCGCCTGTTTCACGTCCATGTCTGCTGTTGCATCTTACTCGTCAGATGCAGCATCCTGCTTAGCAGCTGTGGGATCCCACGATTAACCTCTCGGTTCACAGCATTCGCTACTCACGCGTGGCAGCTTAAGTCACCAATGCGGTCCTATACTAAGCAAGCAACTGCCCAACAGGATGCAGTATTGTTATGGAGGCACGTCGCTCCTCAGAGCCCCACCATTTTCACATGCGGGCTCCACCATAATCACATGCATGCTGCACCTTCACGCTCGGTTGCAAATATCAATCAAATAATTTGTAAAGCACACTACATACCCGCAAGGGTTTCAAGGCGCTGAGGGCGGGGAGAGGAGGGGTGCTGTTGCTACTGGTCAGACAGCCAGGCTTTGAGTTGTCTCCTGAAGGTTAGAAGGACTTCGGTTTGTCGTAGGATGAGGGAGGAGGGTGTTCCAGGTCTTGGTGGCGCGGTGGGAGAAGGATTTGCCTCCGGCTGTGATTGTGCGGATGCTTGGGACAGTAGCCAGGGAGAGGTCTGCGGAGCAGAGTTTCCTGTTGGGTATGTAGAAGGAGAGTCGACTGTTGTGGTAGGCTATGCCGGTCTTGTGGAGTGCCTTGTGTGCGTGGATCAGGAGCTTGAAGGAGATTCCTTTGTCAACAAGGAGCGAGTGCAGTTTCCTCAGGTGGGGGGTGATGTGGTTGTGGCGCAGGACGTTGAGGATCAGGCGTGCAGAGGCATTCTGGATTCTTTGCAGTCTGTTGATGAGCTTGGTCGGGGCTCAGGCGTAGAGGGCGTTTCTGTAGTCGAGTCTGCTGCTGACTAGGGCCTGGGTGTCTGTTTTCCTTGGGTCTGTCGGGATCCATCTGTAGATCTTGCGGAACATACGGAGGGTGTTGAAGCAGGTGGAGGAGACAGCATTGACTTGTTTGGCGATGGTGAGTTTTGAGTCGAGAATGACTCCCAGGTTGAATGCATGGTTGGGAGGAGCAGGGGGTGTCACCAGCGACACGGGCCACCAGGAGTCGTCCCATGCTGAGCGGTTAGGCCCGAGGATGAGGATCTCTTGTCTTGTCTGTGTTCAGCTTAAGGCGGCTGTCCTCCATCCAGTCGGCGACGGCCTTCATTCCCTAGTGGAGGTTGGATTTGGGGGTGAGGGGGTCCTTGGTGAGGGAGAGGATCAGTTGCGTGTCATCCGCGTAAGAGATTATGTTGAGGTTGTGATGTCAGGCGATGCGTGCAAGAGGCGCCATGTAGATGTTGAACAGATTCGGGCTGAGGGAGGATCCCTGTGGGATGCCTCCGATGATCTCGGAGGCTTCAGATCGAGACAGGGGGAGGCAGACTCTCTGGGTTCTGCCAGAGAGGAAGGAGGAGGTCCAGTCTAGGGCCTTGTCTCTGATCTCTGCTTCGTGGAGTAGTGTGCAGTGGCAGACTGTCGAATGCGGCGGAGAGGTCCAGAAGGATGAGGGCCGCCGTCTCGACGTTGTCCAGTAGGATCCTGATGTTGTCTGTGGTGGCGATGAGGGCAGTCTCGGTGCTGTGGTTGCTGCGGAATCCTGACTGGGAGGGGTCCAGGATGCTGTTGTCTTCGTGGTAGAGGGTGAGGTGGATGTTGACTATCTTCTCGATGACCTTAGCTGGGAACAGAAGCTGGAAGTTTTTCAGTTCACTTGGGTCCGCCTTGTGTTTCTTCAGTAGGGCGTGGATCTCTGCCTGTTTCCAACTTTCAGGTAAGGTCGCGGTCTCAAAGGAGAGGTTGATGATGTTGCGCAGGTGGGGTGCGATGGAGCTTCCTGCTTTGTTGAAGATGTAGTGTGGAAAAGGGTCAGACGGCAAGCCAGAGTGGATTGCGCCCATGGTCTTGATTGTGTCTTCGAAATAGGAGGTGCAAGCAGGATAGCATGAAGCAATGTGTCTTAGCAGCTCTGGTAAGAAGGCACCCAAGGAGTTGGTCAAAGGAGGGGCCGCTCGAAACACCGTAATCGCAGGCCGAGAGTGTTCCACCTACAACTCCAGACTGAGGAGTCCTGTTCTCCCATTATGGTTAGTCCCGTCGTTGATGCAACTGCACCAACCGCACGATCACTGCGTCTCAATTGCAGTCGGGGGCCATGTCCCCAGGGAGCGGGGGTGCTCACGGGCCGGCAAAGCACAACCATCCATGACGCCTATGCACCACTTCCACAGGCGCCACGTCACTGACTCAGTCTGCCCCAGCAGGCACCGAACTGCAGCCCCTTCCGTTGTTTATAGCCCAGCAAGCCACTGCGTGGACCAATGCAATGCGGCACTCACGATCTCCAAACCGCAACGTGCAAGGGTGCTTCCGCATTCCTCTTGCCCAAGCTCAGGGTGAAAGCATTTGCTGCGCAATACAGTGGCCACAATCTCCCATGCACTGCCGCAGCTGTTGACACTAGAGACTCACGCCATATGGCTTCAATTTCAGTACCGCTTAGCGCTTCCGGTAGCCCTCATTAGCAGCAAATTAGCAACCTCTTGTGAGGGTCCCAGGTAGGACCGATGCCAGGATTATGCCGGATTATTGGTGGCAATCGGGGCTAACTCGCGGCCATTTTCGAGTCAGGCAAGAACCGCCCCTGATGCAAACATAGGTTATGTAAGCTCCTGTATTTAATTGCCAACCAAAACTAGACTATCACTACTCGAAGAGCATGGTCTTAAAAGTGCAAATAGCTTTCCATAAAGATCACTACTTCACAGTTTACTACTACTGACAGAAAAATGCATTTGCCCGCTCAAAGCGCTTAGTACAAACACATGTAGACTCCCCTTTTTATTTTTCTCAAACTGCCACTGCCCATTATACCCCAGCACCCATGTGCTCTTGCCACTCCCTATCTGATCCACCCCTTTCTAATCGAAGAGATCCATCCAATTCTATAAACCCCCACAGGAATGGCCCCCCCATCTTTGCATTTGGCAAATCTTCAAAAGAAGCTTGTCTGAATAAAATGATCATTTTAATTTTGCTTTGAAAAAATATATGCTTGAGCTCCCATATCCCTGAATTTAAGGATTAAAGGTTTATGGCTGAATGTCATTTGGAGACTTATCCAGAAATCTGCAAATTGCACTTCAATAGTTTGTGGTATTGCAAATTTCCATTGAGACCCCCAGTTACTCTAGGAGTTTACATAACAGTGAAGTCTCCTTGGAAGTCTTGCAAAATAGTCTTTAATTGGCTGCTGAATTAATTCAGTATCTGATCTCGATTTGATCAGCCTCTCTGGAATACCGACAAACTGGGAATTGGATGCATCATCTTGACCCACTTTCCATTGCTTCCTTTTTGGCTCTTATTTCAACCACCTCTTTTTTTAGCTAAATATTTGTCTTATTGGTGGACCGGTGCTTCCACCTCAAAGAGTCATTGTTCCATTTTATCTAGTCTGCCCGAAGAGTAGCCACATTTCTTATTTAGATCATCCAAGTATTCCTTTACTGTTGAGCTCAGTGAGTCATCTTGATGTTTCTTCAATTCACAAATGGTTTGTAAAAGGTTACCCAATCCTACTTCTAAAGGCCCCTCGAGTTGCAGAGCACCACTGGAGCTTCTTGTTGGAACTTGATGAGGAGGGTCTGTCTGAGGCTTTAAACAAGTGGGAGCACCTGTTCAGGTACTACAGCAGCAACCTTTAATGAATGATCTTTCCGCAGTCATTTCTCATTTTTGATATTCTCGCACTCTGTTGTGACAGCCTCTGAAATATTTAGAGATACCATCACATTCATGTTTTGCGTTTCGCGCTGCATCTCTCTCATCTGCTTTACTCTTTAAAGAGTACTAGCTCATTTGGTTTGTCTGCATTTGATTTTAATGGACGCTGGCATTGGCAGCTTCACAAATGAATAAAAACAATAAAAAAACTATACTTCTTAGTCTCCATCAACCTATTGACAAGTACAGCTACTGAGAAACACGACAGTTCCTGCAATCTCTGCCATCTTGGCGGACTATGGGGCCAGAGATCTCAGCATTCAACGAGAGTGTGGCAAACTGTGGGAGGAGTTTGTGACCCTCTTGCAGAGTCAGTCAAAATTGTGACTTTTTTTTTGCTATTAATTTGTAGGACAGATGGCACATCACAGCAAAAAACCCCACTGCTGGTGGATAAGGCCCCAGTCATACCCAAGGAGGCGGATCAGGCAAGTCTCAATAAAGATGATCAGGGGCCAGATGTACGAAGCATTTTACCAGGCGCAAACAGCCCATCAGGCCTTTTTGCGACAGGCATAGGGCATTTTGGCATGTACAGAAGGCAAAATGGGGCTCAATAACCTGTTACTGAATTGCATTTTGGCGAAGAGATGAACTGGTGAGGGTAAAGCAATGAGTAAAAAAGATTTGAATAAGGTCTTTGGCAATGATGGGAGGTAATGGTATCAGACAGCAAAGAGTAAGGTTTCTTCCAAGATGAATAGGAATACATTTGAAGGAGAGGTTTTTGGTGCAGTGATCGCAAGCGGAATCTCTGCCATGATTGTTGAGATTTTATTGGATAGATCACATTCCTGTCTAATCTTATTTCATCAGTGGGAAAAAAACGGGAATTTGTTACATCGGTCAGCATTGGGCTCAGAGCATAAGTAGCATTGGTCTGAGAATACAAGTTTAGAATAATTCCTTGGGCTTGTTCTCGGAGAGGCTATATTCAGAGTGAAGGCATACATATTTGGCTGATTGGGAGGAGGATCAGGTCTCCTCAAGATGAGGCAAGATTCCCCAGCGCACAGTATTACATACATTGAATGAAAAGAAAAAAAGTACTAGAGAGGATTTCGAGTGAGAAGTCATTGGACGGACAGGTGCACAGTGGAGAGTGAACAGGAAAACATCTGTACTGGAAGGGGAGGGGGGGAAGGATGCTGGAGAGAGGTTGGCAGGGTGAATGGAAGAATGGCGAAAGAAGATGGATTTGAAGGGAGACATTGTATTTCAGGGTAGAAATTGCCTGGAATATGGTATCAAATATTTTGTTGATAAGCTCCAGAACGAAAGCAGGGCTGTGGATGGGATGTGACTGCGCGGAGGGGAGGGAGGGGCTGGGTGTTGGATTGGAGGGGCAGGGTATGGCATTGTCTTCGATGGAGATTTGGGTCAGAAGGTAGGAAGTGCAAAGGGAGTGGCGACAATCACCGAGTAAACAGGGAGAGTTAGTGTTATAGTGAGATGGGATGGAGAAACAGGTGGGGTTGACTCAGGAGATACAGTCACTAAGCACAGATTGTGCAGTCTAGCTGAAGGCACATATTCAAAGCCCACAAAGAGAGAGAGAGGGAAGGACAGGGAGAGGAGCAGAATTCCCATTCTCCTGAGAAAAGTGCAATCCCTCAGTGGTCTCATGATAAGGTGAGAAAAAGGTGGAGGGGAGCAATCAATTGCCTTTCAGAAAAAGCCAACCTAACTAGGGGTGTTAAAGAGGGAAGGGTAATTTGATGATGTAATAGGGGTAAGCAAGAAGAAATTTGGTGGGGGACTATAGTCAGATGGACGATGTACTGTCAGGGATATAGAGAGATGTGTACTGGGAGAAGGGGCAAGATGGAGAGTAGGAGCAGATGAGTGAATCAGGGAGCAATTATGTGACAGAGCAAGGGGGTGCTCAAGGGATGTGAAAATGGGATAGAGAGGGGGAAGGTAGATATGCTTATCCCTTCGCCCTAGCCCTTACGCAGCATCAACGGGGTTTAGAATCAGCATAGAACGTTTTCCAGCCTAGTCTGTCATCTGATTGAGAGGTCTACAGAAATGAACAGCTTGGATGTATCACAAATATGTGGAGGCTTTAAGCCCTGAGAGACGTTTTAATGCATGGGCAAAGTGGGCTCTGGCCCAGGGGCCCGTCCTTCCAGGGGGGCCCCTGACAGAGTCAATTGCATTCTCCAGAGTTTTGTCCCCATGACCTTGAATATTTCTTAAACATATTGTTTTAAATACTGTTTTCCTAAAGCTTATTTTTATGTGCGAGTCTAGTACAGCCATTTTGCGGTGAAATGTGTTTATGCTTCCTGCAATATACATAAGAAAGTGTTTTAGATCAAAACAAGGCCTAACATATAAGGAATGGGAGGGCGTCACAGATTATTTGCAGTAATATTGGTGAGCTGCTGCTGTGTTACAATACTGAAAACACACAACTATCCCTGAATATTAGATGTAAACACATTTAGGGCCTTATTTATGAGAAGTGATGCATCGCAGTGTGAAAACAGGGATGCGTCACTTCTTAGTTCGCCTTCCTTGCTACATGATTGATGCGTCATATTT
The DNA here is from genome assembly GCF_964261635.1 of Lissotriton helveticus. Classification (NCBI taxonomy): domain Eukaryota; kingdom Metazoa; phylum Chordata; class Amphibia; order Caudata; family Salamandridae; genus Lissotriton; species Lissotriton helveticus. The sequence continues at coordinate 597,336,777 of NC_136057.1, read as the reverse complement.
ACTGTATGATGCATCATGTCGCAAGGAGTTATAGATACGTCAGTGTTTCTGATGTATCTGTAGGCGCAAAAGTGATGCATTGCTGGGGTGTGTCTGAAAATAGATGCAACTCCAGCAATGTGTCCTTTCACATGGGGCAAGCCCCATGTGAAAGGGCCTGCATCAGTCTTACGCCTTCTGTGGGGCAGGTGTAAGATATAGACGCAATGGCATCCAAGAGGTGGTGCTCTGAGTTCTCATAGATTTCAATGCGCCACTTCTACAATGCTTTTTGCCGGGGAACATCCACCCTGCATACATTATACCTGGCACAGGTATAATGTGGTGCAGGGATTTACAAAGTGGCTCATCTGTCTAGATGCATCACTTCGTAAATAGGGCTCAACATGTCACATTTCCCCCTGTGGTTCTTGTGCTGCGTGCCCTCAAACTTCACACACAACTGAGTTAGATATAGGCACCGATAAACCATGGATCCTGGCAAAACATACAAATTGAAACAGCAAAAATCTGATTTATTCGATCTCTTGTCCATGTGCCTTGCGCTACGTAGGCATGACTATGCGCAAGATTAAAACAAGGATACTCGAGCATAAGAGAACAATTTGTTGCAAGAAAAGATCAACTAAAATGACAAACCTTTTTTAAGACATGCATCACTGTGCGGAAGACTTGCATTGGACTGTTCTAGAACAACTGTACAGTCCGTACACATAACAGACATATCTACATTTTTTTTTAGACGGAAACAACGTTGGGTGTACAGGATTAAGAGTGACACCTTTTGGTCTGAATGAAGAGATTCCTTGGCTATCACTGTGAGTGCATGTATCTAATATATAGACAGGCTAACCCCTTAGTCTGACACCATATGCATTTCTTTTCCTTTGCTAATTGTTTTGCAGTTATCAAACAATTTGGTTTGGTAGTTACGTAATGAATCACTCAGCTGCCAATACATAAGCCATGAGAACTTGTTTTCCGATCACTGCTAGGTCTTGAAATTGAGTCATGGCTTTAATGGTACATGAGACCTGACATATCTTAGTAAGATGTTTAGTTTCAATCTTCTTCATTGGCTTGCAATTATTGGTTTGACTCATCCCACATATTGTCTAAAACTTCCACTTATATGGGATTTAGAATTCAACGTAGGACCGCTAGTTGTAATCTTGAATAATGGCTCATTGTACATGCATCTCTTTTGCTTTTTTCTTTTCTTAGGTTATATTTTAATATACATGGCTTCCTGATGAAGGCACCAAGCCGAAATGCGCGTAGGACACAGATTTCGATTAGCCATGTTTGACAGCCCTCCGTATATATGACTTGATCACTGTCTTTTGATAATTTGAGTATATGCATTTTTGACCATTATGATGTCAAATAACCGCAATGTGACTGTCAGAATCAATTATTGATACCCAAGGATGTAACTGTTTTATTCAACTGTTTTGTATCTATTGTTCTCAATATATATTTATAAATCTAAAATAAATAATACAAATATTTTTTATATAACTGCACTGGTTTGCATGTACATGATTTATACCATTTATGCCTAGGTCCACTTATATTTTCATAGTTCCTAATTGGTGATACTCACACACTAAATATTGAGATGGAGACACATTTACCAGCACGAGGCTCACCACAAGTTTAATTTTACTCATCAGGCTCACCATAAACATAGTCTGTATCATTAGAAATACATCATGATATCTTTTAGTCTCGACCAGGTTACGATTTCTAAGAACATTTGTTTTTGCGTGGTTGCACTTTTATATCTCCCCGGTCTGTTATTTAACTTTACATTTCGTGACACTTATTATATACTGGATGGTGGTGTTGATTATTGTACATATGGTTGAGTAGAACTGTTCGGACTGGTTTTTAACAAATTCGCTTTGAGATTGTATGCAAGTGTGCTTGCCTTTGTAGTAAAGCTTCCATTATTCAATAAACCTCAGTGTAATGAAAGCGCGCATGCGCAGTAAGTTGTCTAGGCATCGCGCATGCGCACACTGTTAAATGAATGCATTTGTACAAGGACGCCTATGGGTCTTATCCTAGGTGCGCGTGGTTAGTGCAGCCTTCGGCAACTATTTATTTGCGCACTCTGCCTCCCGTTGGTACCTCCGATAACTGCTCATGTACCACAATGGGGTACCGACGAAGAAGTGAGTCTGGTGTGATGTGTGCTAGCTTAACTTTCGAATACCATCGACGTGATTCAAATGGTTGTTCCTGACTACAATTCAATGTAGCCTTTTTGCATGCCTTTACATCAGTTGATACTTTTGCATGCACGGAAAATGTGTTTTTGATGTTGTGTAAACTCCCTTGGTCTTTAGAGACTTAGTACGCCAGAACTGTAGCGCGCTCAGTAATTCACACAGCAATGAGGCTGCGTTGTAATCATGACCCAATATTGCATACAGGTCGTTTTACTTGTTCACATTTTCACACAGCCACTAATCGGAGGAGCTCTTAATACTGATAGGAGTATCGTTGCACACACTTGTGTGTTTAAGTTGCACATTAAAGCACGCCGTTTTCCATAGGCATATGTTCTTCCATCGACTTTATAAGACTAGCGATCTCCTGATCCTAGCGCGTGGAAGAAGTTTACATAACAACTAGGCTAGAACGTAACCGTGCTGATAAAACAGGTCATTGCTATGGAACTTTTTGACAAAGACACCTAGCCGCATGAAACAGATTGATCAAATTTATAAATATTAGAGCCTCTTCAACTAAGTATATATGCATACATTTTAATAACCTTCACTTTGGACTGCACTTGGTCCTTAGTTGTTAGTCCTCCGACACTGTGTGTCCGCATTAAGAGCTCCTATGTGTGACACATAGTCTTGTTTTTTTACAGAGCGGGCCCTCTTCCCTGAGTTGCCACCAGGTTGAGGTGGGGCTAATTATCCTTATCCTTTAGGTAAGTGGATAAACAAAAGTATGTTTGAGTACCTATTTGGACTCAGAAGGAGATATAAAACTAGTCCTTGTATAATAGCATGTACAAGCTTGAAATAATCTAATTAAGATATGTTCCAATAATACTCTACTCCACATAGGATTTCTGGTTGTTTATCATTTTTTTCCTCTTATTGCACTATTAGCAGCAGCTTTGTCCTTTGGTCCTGAAGAAAGCTCAGATACTCATGTAGATCGCTTGAGCTGAAACATGTTGACGTTTTTTGATATCTAGTAGTTGCTATTTTTTTTACTGCTTATTAATCCTACCAGTGCGAGCAAGTGAATAAAAGGTTTTTTGCCCCACTAGGTAGTTTTAAATTCACTATTTTACTTATGAACGACTCTTGCGCTGCACCCTCACTACACCAACAACTCACAAATGGGGTTTTAGCATCCCTAGTACAACATTAACATCTCATAAAACATCCCTGAGCTCCTGCCTCACAGTGGGGTAGTTGTAGCTTTCAGTGGGACTAGGTTTTCCCACTTGGAGGAGAAGCCCACATTATAAGGCATGCCACCTATACAGGGGGGGGGAGGAAATTCATCCTAAAAGGGATCTTCCCCATTAGTTTTCTGTGAGACTTAATCTTTCTCTTTCTAAACTGACTACATGCTAGTATAGACCCAAGTAGACTTTGTGTTTTGATTAAAAAAAATGTATGCTGCCAGTGCATGACAAAAAGTGAAGAACCAGCAGTATAAAAGTGAAGCTAAGCAAGGGAATAAATAAGGGCCTTAGAATTTGGACGAGTGTTCCTTTGCGCTGTCATGGACCTTATGAAATTAAATAGTGTATTTAATTAAGCATGCAGCTACTCAGACTAGAGTGTCCTGGTGTGTGACAGCGGTAGGAAAACGGGAGTAAAAACCAATCAGATATTAAAAAGCCAGGTTTTTAGGTTCTTCCTGAAAGAGAGTAGGTCTGTGGTTAGTCTCAGAGTCTCAGGTAGTCTATTACACAATTTTGCAACTAGAAAGCTGATGGATCTGCCTCCAGTGCGGGTACAGCATATTTTAGGCACGATGGCCAGGTTGGCATTGGAAGATCTTAGGGGTCTAGATGTTGTGTAGGCGATTAACGCGCTTATTTAGGTAGCTGGCTCCTAAGCCATGGAACGCTTTAACCCCTTCCGGGCGCCCGAAATTTTCACGATGTAATTGAGTTTTTATTAGTGGGAAGGATTCGGACGGCCGTGGGCCGTCCTCCGCACACGCCCACAGTGACGCGTGACAGCTCCCGACCGTCACGAGCATGCAAGGGGTTAAAGAAGATGGTCATCGCTTTGAAGTCTATCTGTTCTTTTATGCGGAGCCAGTGTAGAGACTTAAGAATAGGGGTCATACTAGATCTGGGTTTAGGTCTCAGGATGGCTCTGGCCACCACGTTTTTTGCCACTTGTAGCTGCTGGATAAGGGATTTGGGAAGACCGAGGTACAAGCTGTTGACATAGTCAAGCTTTGATGTCACCAGAGCCTGCACCACAATCTTTCTGCTCAAGCGGTAGCAGTGGCAGGAATTATTTTAGCATCCGAATATGCACAAGCAAGCAGCAGTTAGATTTTGGATTTTAAAGTGCAGGGCGAGTGTCTGGTCTATGACAATTCCTAAGTTTTATACTTTCTTCTTTTCTGCGGGTGGGGGTGGCAGATCTTTTTGCCACCAAGAGATCCAGTCAGGATCTTCTGGATTACCAAAGAAAACAACTTTAGTTTTGTTAGGATTGCACTTCAGCTGATTGAACTTAAGCCAGTTAAAAACCTTTGTGAGGCACGACCTAATCATTGCCCCGTCAAAGTCTGTTCCTTTTTCGCATGTTAAAATCAGCTGAGTGTCATCAGCATAGGAAACTATTTTGGCACCCTCTTCCTCTACCAGAAATGCAAGGTGGGATAGATATATATTAAAAAGCGTAGGACTGAGAATGGAGCCCTGAGGGACACCTACATTCATGGCCGGAACTTGGGTTGAGAAAGGGGGGAGCCAGATGTCATGAGATCTATTTGCTAAGAAGGATGAGATCCACGATAAGGTGGTCCCCCCCTGGCCGATGTTATCAAGTCTCTCCAGGAGCCTCTCATGTGGGACCGTATCGAATGCTGCCGACAGATTGAGCAGTATCAGAACAGCCTTGCCTCCCTGGTCCAGCTTACCCTTGAGAAATTCAGTAACTTCCAGCAGAGTGGACTCCGTACTGTTGTTAACCCTAAAACCGAATTGGGACTCATGAAGGAGCTTCCCATCTTCAATGCGTTTTTGGAGGGCCTTGTTTACATGCTTCTCTAATATTTTGGGGAAGGCCGGAAAAAGAGAGATTGACCTGTAGTTGGCAGGGTCTGTCGGTTTGGCGTTAGCCTTTTTTATCAGTGGAAGAATCTAAGCATTTTCCATAAATTTGCCATGGAGAGGGAAACACTGAGCTGGTTTACCATGGGGTTTATGGTGGGAGCTAATAGTTTCAGGATATTCGCTGGACATGGGTCGGTAGGAGAACCAGACTTAATGCTTTGGAGAAGGGTCAGTGACTCTTGAAGCTGAAACGCAGGGAAAGCTAGTAAAGATGGAGGATCCAAGAGGTGAAATCTGCTATTAGAACTAAGGTAGAAGGTCAGTTCTTCCTCTGAGATGTTAGTGAAGGCTTGTTGGATGACAGATCTTTTTGTGGACGAATTGAGCTATTTGCTTAGACCATTCTTCCGTGCATGGCCCTTCCTTTGTGCCGGCTTTTGGGGCAGAAAAGGATTTAACTTTGCTAAAGACTTCCTTACTCATATTTTGGGCATTTTCTATCTTGCTTTGAAAGAAATGTTTCTTGGCTGCCTTCACGAGAATGTAATGAGCTTTTTAGGTGTCTTTGTACACCTTTCTGTCCTCAGGTAGATAGGATTTACGCCATTTCGGTTTCATTTTTCTAAAATTTCTTTTGCTAGATCTGAGGAAATCGTTAAACCATGGAGCTGGTGGGATCGACCTCTTTGAGGAGCAGAAAACAACCTGTACCGCTGCACTAATGTTGGTTCGGAGCCATGAATCTATTTAGAGGGCGTCCAAGTAGGGGCAGCTACGGTGAGGAACGACCAAGGGCATCTGCTAACAGAGGGATGGATATTTTATGGAACATCCTGTAATTAGGGACCCACTGCCCTGCGTTAGTCCGAGGGGCTGTGGCAGAGTTGGGAATGATGAATTTTAATAGGAGGTGGTCAGACCAGGTAATAGGAAGAGGTAGGCTTATTGATAAGCCAAAGTTGTGAAAGATTTGGTCTAGAGTATGGCCCTTCTCATGGGAGGCCAAAGAAATAGATGGCAACATGTTGCAGGCATGCAGCATCTTGAGGGTCTTTTCCATTGTCCATATGTATATTGAAATTTCCCAGAATAAGGCAGTTGTTGTATTTTAAGGCCAGGGAGGTGGTGGCTGTATTAAGCGTAGTAATACAATTTCCAATTGCACCGGGAGGTCTGTAAATCGGAAAACCAGCTATGCTATGATGGGGGGATAAGGTACAGCAGAAGCCTAAGGACTCTGCTCCCTCGATGTTTTCCATCGGGATGGGAAAGCAGTCTAGTGTTTTTATTGTAAATTATGGCGACAGCGCTCCCCTTCCCACTCGGTCGTTCCCTCCTAAGGATTTTATAACCCACAAGAATGGCCGAGATAATAGTGGGGTTGGAAGCTTCGGACAGCCAGGTCTCAGTGAGAAGTAAAAGATCAGGCGGTTCGTCTAAAAGTAGGTCATAAATGTGTGGTTCATGCTTTTGCATAGAGCAATAATTCAAAAGGGTGGCCTTTAAGTCCTCTGTTTTCTTATTGTTTTTACACTTATTGTTGCATGGGAGGATCTTGGGTGTGAGTTTCCTGAGCTGGAGGAGAGACCAGTTGCACTTATTGCATCGAAAGTCTACCTCCAGGCTCGGATCAGCTGCTGTACATTGACATAATGGTAGCCGCCTAAGGCTAAGCAGTTTTTCTCTATTGTAATATAGTGGAAGAAACTCACTGGAGGGGAACTATGTAGCATGGCTGGCATTGGATGCCTCTGGGATGCTGACAGGCGCAGACAGGCTTGTCTTTGGCGCGACTTTTGCACGCCCGCTGCACGTTTGCATCAAGAATATATTAGGGGTGGGCGGAATTTGCATATTCGCGTTACGCAAATCTCGAAATGGTAAAAAATTGCCGCGAACATACAGAAATTCCACAAACACGTGGAATTGCTTGTTCGCGATGCTCTTTTCCTGTTCGCAATTGCTGTTTGCGTGCTCGGGGAGAAATATCTCGAACACGCATTTTGAGAACGCGAACAAGCAAAAAAAGTCACGGAATGCAGAATTTTGGGCAATTTTGCGTTCTCCGCGGAACGCGAAATTACCCAAAATTCTGCGAACGGAACGGAATTTAGCACCCAGGCCTAGAATATATAGGCTAATGCCTATGATGCAAACTGGATCACTAACGCAGCCGAGGAAGCAGAAACTGCGTGGGGGGAAGTGAAGAGCCCGATAGTAGCCCCAGCCCTCCGCACAATCGGCGTATCCACTGTGGCAGACCTGCGCAGGAGGAAAAGCGAGATGCAAATCGTAGCAGCTAAGGAGGTGTAGGCAAGCAGAATCAAGTAAAGTGCAAGTGCGCGTAGGTAGGAGAAATTGTTAAAATGCACAAAGTAATTTAGTCACACATATACAATTTAAAAAGTATTAAAAACCTAGCAGCGGGGTGTGTTCTGGCCACGCAGGAAGATGGCCGCCTGCTAGGAGAGCTCCGCCGACAGACCCCCGACGAGCCTCCTTACCCTACCTGCTCGTGTGGGTCCTCTTTTGGGTGATGGCAGTCTTCGGAGACCCATGGGGATTGCCGCGGTGCTTTTCTTTTCTGGCTGGCGGCTTCCGTCCCCGAGTTAGCCGCATGACGGTGAGCCGCCCGATCCTGTGACGCGCACTGCGGTGTTCGCGCGCATCCGACGCCGCGCCTCTCCTCAGCGAGGGGGGGCGTCCTTGAAACTACAGGACCGCGCCTCTTCACGTTGTAGGCCGCGCCCCCTCAGACGGTGGGGGCGCGCTTCACCGTGGCTATAGACTGCTTTCTTTAATGCTTCTGCCTGTATTTCCCAGTAAGCAGCGCCATACTCAGGTTTTAATTGACTGGTTTTTTTCTCAGCTACCAGAGACTTTAATAATAACGGCACTATGAAGAAAAGGAGATGTCCTTTGTACAATTGACAAACCTTTCTTTCTAGTCACATGTGAGCAAGTATCCAGGTGGAATAGCACTGCTTGCAAGGCTGCAATTACATATCTTCTGGTTTTTCAGCATTGCGCCTACATGCAGCAGTCAGTTATGAATACTCACTGAAGAGTCAACATTAATACTGCAGGCAGATTTATTTGCAGGACTACTGCTCCACCTTCCACCTTGACTCTAACTAATTGGCTTTGGCACTCTCATTCAGTCGCTTTAGGAGGCATATATGACATTTGGGTCAGAGTTACTTGACCCTATCAGTCTTCTCACTTTTTTTCAATATAACCTCCTATTTCTCTACTGCGACTCTTTGCCAGTTCCACTTCTAAAGGAGGAAGAAGAGGGCGGGTAACTGAAAAAGGGCTGAATCTTCATTTACAATCACCGCTATATATCATTAGTTCATGTGAATTGTTTTTCTCTGACATAGCCCTGGATGAATGCCCTGCTGCTCTATTACCTCACTGTACTCACATGCTTTTCTTCAACAGGAGGGGGGGCTTTTTGGTGTGCAAGGCATTTTGCTCTCCTTTTGAACCAGTTTCATTCTGTACTGCTTATTATTTTGTGGTAACGTCATAGTGCTCCCTCATCTTGTTGCATTTTTCGTTTTGTTACACATTATGGTCGCTGCTTTCTTGCATATACTTCCTTGCATTTAATTCTTTGCTGTTCTCTTGGTCTCATCATTGCTTCATACTCCAATACCTTATCAATACGTTTTTGTAGACCTTCTCTGCAACGGTGTGCTACAATGTCCAATAACAGAAATGGGGGTCGCGGTCCCAAACCGCCACTTTTTACTGAAGTGGTGAAACAAAATTCTAATGTTCTGGTGAAATGAACTGGCTCTGCATCGCCCCCCACATCGTCAGCTGCCTCATCTCAGAGCGACAAGTCTCTGTCAGATACTATGCAACGTATCCTGCTGGAGCTTTCTGGTGTCAATCGCAGACTGGAGGGGCTGGACATCACAATGACGTCCTTGGCTACTGAGACTAAGTCTATTAGTGCTGAGCTTACTACCTTCCATACACGGATTGATGCTATTGACTCGAAGATATCGGATATGGAAACTCGACTGGATACTGTCCACAGCTCAGAACAAGATCTCCTCTTTTTGCATAGTAAAATTATTGATTTGGAGGATCGCAGCCGTAGAGACAATATTCGATTTTTTGGTATTCCGGAAAATGTTGAAAAGCAAGACATGAAGCTTTTTCTATGTGAGACTCTTCCTCTGCTGACTGGTGTTTCCTTTACTCCTCCTCTTGAAATACAACGTGCTCATAGACTAGGGCCTCCACGTTCTGATGCTTCTGCTCGACCTAGACCAATTATTGCTTGCTTTCTTAGACATGAGCACACTCGACAGATCTTATCAATGGCTCGTTCACGTGGCTCCTTCCTATTCTTAGGTCATACTATTCATATGGCGGCAGACTTCTCCAAAGAGACAAATGAAAGAAGGAAGGCGTTCCTCTCTCTACCGCCTCAGTTGCGCAGACTGGACATCAAATATGGCCTATTCGAAATCCGCACGTTTTCGCATAACCAGGAATGGCGACTCCAAAGACTTCTACAATCCTGCTCTTCTTCAGCAATTTTTAGATACCATCACGACTGATGATATGGACACTCAATCTTCCTCCTGTGTTCAGACCTCTCAGTCCAAGGCGTCGTCTGCAGGTCCTACAGCATCTCCTTTGAGATCCTCTAATGACCCTCGGCAACGTGGCAGGGATATTACCTGTCTGCCTCGCTCTCAGGATGATAAGGCCTCGACATTGCATTCAGTTTCCTCCCTAACTAACATGCCACAAAGGAACAAGTCTAGGTCACCTCTTAAACAGCCTTCAGATGCGGACTGATTTTTCTACTTTGTTGCATTTTTGCTATCTTATAGATTAGGATAATTCCTATTATCTGATGTTTTAGCTGTTTCATTCATTACCTTTGGATCTCTAGTATTATACAATATGCGCATTGTGACACTGTTTTATTTTGTGCTCTATCTCTTATTGTTACCCTGTGAATTTTCAACAAAAATGTTGCTGTATTTACTCATTTTAGGTTTCGCTCATTATATGTTGCACATGCATTACTTTCTACATGCGGAGCTCGCTTTCTGTTCATGCCCTTCTACATGTTGTGGTTATTGTGTTTAGATTCACACTGTTCATTTGCCTCGTTAGATACTTGGGTTTTGACATAATGTAACTTTATTATATTGTTCTACTCATTTATACTTATGCTGTCTCTATTCAAGCTCTCATGTTTTCTTATGGATGCTTTTCTTCTTTTGCTTACTAATTCTCTCTCTCTTTCTCTATCTTGTATTCTCGGCTTTGTTCCCTCCCATACATTATTTCCCGTGTTTCCTTATTACATCTTGTCTCCTTTACTGTATGCTATAGGGATTCCTTCATTTACTTCACCTCCTTTAGTCTTCTTTTCTTTCCTTTATCAAGCTATTATTTATTGTACAGTAACTACCATGCATTCAACATTCTCTTTATTCATTCACTGGGTTTCATGATGGTATTTAATGTTTTGCATGATCTTTGCTAATGTTACCCTGCTCGATTGTGTCTCGTATATTCCATATTACCCTTTGCTCTTTAGATCCCCATTCTTTTTTCCTAGGAGGGGGTCCGGTTACCCCTTGGCGCTGCTTTCAGTGCGCCCAGACCCGTAGATAACAGTCTAGGTTCTCTTCTCTTTTCCTATCTTATTGATTTTCTTTTGTTTCCACCTGCTTTATATCTTTTAGATACTCGCTTTGCTTTTCTAAACTACTTTTGTATTTTTTCTCGCTCTTCCTTTCTTTTTTCTTTTCCATTTTATTAGTTTTCCTCTTCTTCGACTCACTTTGTCCCTTGCCTCCCAGTGCAATATTTTTCTTTTCTATTTTCTGTCCAATTGCTTCCTTTCCTTTCTTTTTCCCTTCTAACTTCTTTTTATCATGCCCTCTCTTAATTCACCATCAGTGATTTCCTGGAATGTTCATGGCCTCACTCATATCAAGCATAAAAAAGTACTAACTTACCTACGTTCTAAACATGTAGACGTTGCTTTATTGCAGGAAACACACCTGGATGATATTGAATCTAGTAAGCTCAGTAGAGATTGGGTCGGTAAAGTGATTCATAGTAGTGTCTCCAAGCATGATCCCACCAACCCTAACCCTGTCCGTAAGTGCGGGGTAGCCATGCTTCTTCAAAAATCACTTCCCTTCACAATTCTCAAAACATTGTCTGACCCGGAACGTCGTTATGTGTTTGTCAAATTGAAGCTTGGGAACTCTTTCATTTGCCTTGGTTCTATTTATGGCCCTTTAGGCTCCAAAAAACAGTTTTCTCCGTCTGAACCGCCTTTTCACGGAAATCAATGCCTCCCAGTTTCTCATTGGAGGAGACTGGAATCTGGCACTAGATCCTGCTCCGGACAGGACCGGTTGCTTTGACACCGTTAATGCTCCAGACAGAGCCATTTTCCGGGACATCCTTGCTGATACTGGTCTAGATGACCACTGGAGGCTGACTCATCCTCAGGACAAAGAAAATACGTTTTTCTCCTCTACGCGTGGTACATTTTCACATCTTGATTATTTTCTTCCTTCACAGCAGGCAGTCCAATTGGTTACACAGTCCCAGATCTTGGAGGCAGCCATATCCGACCATTCCCCTGTTCTCTTATCTCTTGATTTAGGCCGATCTAAACCGGGACGTAAACCATGGTGCTTGAATATAGCTAGGTATAGAGCTCCAGCAGGCAAAATCCTTTTGCAATCACATTTCCAAGATTATCTTATTCGCAATGATACCTCAGTCTCTTCTAAGAGAATGGTTTGGGCAGCGGCCAAGGCAACAATTAGGGGTCAACTCATGCGGGACGCTGCTCTTCGCAATAAAGAAAATGCAGTTAAACAGATTGCTTTGGAGGATGACATTCGCCAACTTTCTCAATCATATATCTCAAATCCAACCCTTCAGACTCGTAAATTACTGGAGAAAGCGCGAATGTCTCTTAATAGTCTCTTTACCTCTAAAGCCGAATACGCTTTGCAAAAGATGAAAGGGCGTCATTATGAACAGGGGGAAAAGGCTGGTCGGTTATTAGCCGCGCAATTGAGACAAAGGGAGGCCGCTATGGCCATCCCAGCTATTAAATCAAGTGGTGGCGACGTACTTACTCGACCACAGGAAATTGTTGAGGAATTCGCTTCATTCTACAGATCTCTTTATTCTCCAAACACCCATACAGACACACTTGCGATGTCCAACTTTTTAGATGCAGTCCATCTCCCAAAACTCTCTGATGAGGGCAGAGCCCCATTGGAAGGTGTTATAACTAAGGATTAAATCTCTTTAGCAATAGCTGCATTGCCCTATCATAAAGCTCCAGGAGATGATGGTTTCCCTCCTGAATTTTTTTAATGGACCGGGCAGAGTATGGTCGACACTTTACATGCTGCATTTGGGGAGGCAGTGGAGGAATCTTCTCTTGGTCCTCTTTCCAACAAAGCCATTATAGCTGTCCTGCCGAAACATGGCAAGGATCCTTTGTTATGCAGTAGATATAGGCCCATATCTCTTTTATACTCTGATGTTAAGATACTTGCTAGCATTCTTGCATCACGTCTTCGTAAAGTTTTACCCTCTTTAATTCATAATTCGCAGGTAGGTTTTGTCCCAGGTAGATCTTCTCGTAATCATTTATGCACTTGATCTCATACTTTATGGTCAGCTAAACATCTCACTGACGATGCGTTACTTCTTTCCTTCGATGCTGAAAAAGCGTTTGATCGCATTGAGTGGGAATACCTTTTTTCTATCATGCAAAGGTTTGGGTTAGGTGACCAGTTCATAGGTAAAGTGCAGCTGCTTTATGATGACCCATCGGCTCAGGTCAATTGTGGCGGTTTCCTATCTACCCCGTTTCCAATTAGACTAGGTACCCGTCAAGGTTGTCCACTCTCCCCTCTTCTTTTTCTTCTCGCAATGGAGCCTTTAGCTGCTGCAATACGACAATCTACTAATGTGGTAGGTGTCCCCCTTCCAATTGTTCACTCTAAAATCTATTTATATGCGGAGGACATTCTCCTTACACTCACTGGTCTTCCCCGTTCTCTTCCTGCTCTCCTCCGCATCATTAATGATTTCTCTTCCTTTTCTGGTTACAAGATAAATTGGGATAAGAGTGAAGCATTACCCATGACCATTGGTACAACAAAAGATGTGATTTCTGAGTTCCCTTTCCATTGGCAATCATCCCGACTTAAGTATTTAGGAATCTTAATTAATAGAGGGCTGGATAATATAGTCTCGGATAATTTGAACCCTTTAATCGCACAAATGCAAAGAGACTTCGATAAATGGAAGTCTTTGGGCTTACCCTTATGGGGACGGGTCCAGGTGGTCAAGATGGTTACTCTTCCTCGATTTCTTTATGTTTTGGGTATGCTTCCTTTTCACATTCCCTTAACCACTCTGCGATCCATGGACTCCAAAATTAAACTTTTTGTCTGGGGCACGGCTAAACCGCGTCTTACCTTTGCAAAATTAAAATCTCCTCAGTTACAAGGGGGTTTGGGTCTCCCTTCTATCGAACATTACTCACTTGCTCTTCATCTCTCGCAACTTGTCTTTTTTTACCTAAGTCTAAAGACATCCCTCAATGGGTCTCCCTTGAACGTCACTTATTAGCTTCTGGTTTTGGTTTGTCCCTTCTATATGGTAAAGGGGTCAGTTCTTCTGATCCTAAAAATCCTATCTTATCCGCAATGTTCAAATCCTGGCAGAGAAGTCATCGTATCCTTAAATCTAATTCACGTATCCATATCAAAGCTCCTTTATGGCTTAATTCTGCCGTTCGTGTTAGGGGTCGCACTCTGTCCTGGCCCGTATGGCAGGAAGCTGGTATGCAGACCATAGATCAGTTGTTTCATAATATCACTTTTAAATCTTTTTCTCAGCTATGTGAGGAATTTCATCTACCATCCACACAATCCTGCAAATACACTCAGCTTCAGCAAGCTCTTACAAAACATTTAGGCCCTCCGCCTGACTTGATATCTGTATCTCCTCTTTTGTCCTACCTACAGTTATGGGTGAATCTTAAAGGTATAACTTCTGGTCTTTATAAAACTTTTTTGCATCCTCTATTTTCACAGCCTCTCTCGCATGTTCTCCAGTTGAAATGGCAATCTCGCCTATCGGTTGTCTATTCTAACACTCAATGGGATCAAATATTGTAAGGATTACATAAGTGAGTTCGTGAGGCCTGTCTTAAATTTTGCGTTTTTAAAATCTTGCATGAGTGGCACTGGTCTCCAGTCAAATTGCATCATGCTAAGTTATTACCACATACTTTGTGTTGGAGGTGTTCAGCTTCTGGTTTTGATATTACGCATATTGTTTGTGAATGTCCTCGTATGACACCTTTTTGGCTTTTTGTACGGAAGACGTTGGACAACACCATGTCACTCCCTCTACCCCTTACTTCTCTAAATATTATTTTGCATGATTTTCGTAGCCTTCCGAAGCTTTTCAGACCACAAACTAGTCTTCTCCATACGGCTCTGGCCACGGCAAAAATTTGTATACTGCGACACTGGAGGTCTCCTCTGCCTCCTTCGCAGGAAGAGTGGTTGGTGGCGATGATGCAAACAGCTCTACATGAACGTACAATTTATAATTTACAGGATCAAGCTTCAATTTTTCTCCAGGCGTGGTCCCCCTTTCTGGATGCTCCTGTGCAGAATGATTCCGTTTCCGCTCCTTCTCCTCTGATTGTTCCACCTTCTTAATTCTTTTCTCTTGGGTCCTTCTTCTCGTATTGTTCAGCTTTACATTTTCTTCCCCTTATCTCTTTTTGTGTTTACTCGTGTTGCTCTGGGATGTTTGCTTATTCTTTTCTCTTTCTTTTCTTTTTTCTTCCTTCTTCCTTTTTCCTTTCCTTTATTCTTCTTCTCTAATGCTTTTCTTTTGTAGTATTCTCCTTATTATTGTATTTCGGATTATGGAATATACGATCTCTTTATGTCCTCATATTTAATATATTTTGTATCATACTTCTCATTTGTACTATTTTACTTATCACAGTTATTATTTTGCTTTATCTTTTGCATCTGTACTTTTATCTTAAAATATCTAATAATAAATTTCAACACAAAAAAAAAAACCTAGCAGCAGTGCAGGAAACACTAAATCCTACTGCTGTCAACTGCGCGCATCTGTTTGCATTGGGAATATATAGGCTAATGCCTATGATGCAAACTGGATCGCTAGCATAGCTGAGGAAGTGGAAACTGCGTGGGCGGAAGTGAAGAGCCCGATAGTAGCCCCAGCCCTCCGCACAATCGGTGTATCCGCTGCGGCAGACCTGCGCTGGAGGAAAAGTGAGATGTGAATCGGAGCAGCTAAGGTGTTGTAGGCAAGCAGAATCCAAGAAAGAGCAAGAGCGCGTAGGTTGGAGAAATTGTTAAAAAGCACAGAGTAATTCAGCCACACATATACAATTTAAAAAGTATTAAAAACATAGTAGCAGGGCAGGAAACACTAAATCCTACCGCTGTCAGCTGCACTCGTCCGTTTACATCGGGAATATATAGGCCAATGCCTATGATGCAAACTGGATCGCTAACGCAGCTGAGGAAGCGGAAACTGGGTGGGAAACAGGGGCTCAAATTGGTTCATAAATTCAAAGCTGTTCAGAACAGGAGGCCCCAAAATATGTTTGGCCCAGGGCCCCCAAAATCCTTAAGATGCCCCTGCTGTAACCACACCCAAAGTGTGTGTTTTAAAATTCTTGCATTAGACCACACTGCAGCCCCGAGGACGTGAAAACAGCAGTAGTCTTCTTCTGCCAATCAAATAGACCTGAACAAAGTAATTCAGAAGAGATTGAGCATTCTTGGTTGTGTGACCCAGTACCTCTAGATAGCGTGTAGTTCAGCTCTGTTACTGAAGCACTGCACAGCAGAGTAAGTCAGTACTTGCTTAAAGAAGATGGTAACTATGAAACCACTTCTCTAAATCACAGTAACTAGGGCACCAGTTCGGAGTTTACAATCAAACTCTATGTTCTCTCTAGAGTTACATACAGCCATTCCAGCACATGCCAGTACTCAAGGTGAAGTAATGCCCTGAATGCATTAGTATTCCAATAGCACTGTGGAAAACTATGCAAGTCAAACAGGATTACTTTAGAAGCCATCCCAGTCATTGGATGATCATCCAGCTACTGTAGAAGTCATTTTAACATCATCCTACATTATCAAGCTCTTGAAGTCATCGGCAGACTAGAAATTAGGCCTAATGATTGGAGGATGATTTGAAAATTCCTTTCTGAATACTTCACAAAACTGGTCCTAATGATTGGAGGATGAGTACCTGATTAAACAAGTTTTCTAACACATGCAAATAGTAATAGCAGTAGTTATTACGCAGTGCACTTCTGAGGGCCATTACAGTGGAGGAAGTACATTGGGAGTAACTTTACATAGCAGGTTGTTACATTCCAAGTGCTTTTACTTTGCATCCCTAAAGTTAGTGTTTTAATTCTTTCTATAATTGTAAATTATTATTTTGCATAGTAATTCCACCTACAGCCTAGCACCTGTACATATATGGTGTGTGTGTATTTGATCATTGCTATATTATTATGATTCATTTAAATTATTAGAGCCTTAAATATATTGAAAATCCTAAAAATATGTAATTTCTAAATTGTCAAAGTAGCAGAGCATTACAAACTTTTTTTAAACTAATCATTTTAGGTACTCCTCTGAAAAAACATAATATATGTGGTTGTTATAGTAAAGGAATACATAGTTGCCAAATAATATGTGTGGCAGTTATATTAAAAATAATATATTTCCAGGTAAAGCGTTGAAACAACTTATCGGTTTGAAACTAGACCTCAGCTCAACATCCCCTGATTAAATCACTTAACATCCCTGTTCCTAAAAAAACTGCGAGGTCAGGCTTTCAAGTGCAGAAATATCTTGTTCTCATGTAAAGCAGTCTGATGTCTTTTGAACAAGTTTGAGCTATATAAAACTGCACTTATATGTTTTACTTTCAATGTAAATGAAAATGCATGGTGTCTCGCTCGCCTGCTTTTACAATTGTTAGGTCCCAAAAAAAAAAGTCTAAAGATGGTGTGCACATCCGCAGAGAAGATATTTGTGTGTAGGTATAAATTAGGAACAGGTTCTCTTTGCCAATGCTTGATGTCCTCTAGGTTAATTGCACCATACATTTGTTGTAGTCCTTTCTCTGTTTCTTTTGTCCATGTTTTACATCGAAGCGGAAGTGCAGTTCACGTGTGACCGAGGGCGAGGAGCAGAGAGAAAAAGAGTTGCTGTGCCGGGCACGCAGTACCAGTAACTGGATTTGGTGCTGTGTTCGCTACAGAGAGGATGGAGAAAACAGGTTTCTATTTTGTTGGTATTTTTTGGGGGAATGGAAATGGGAAAGGCAGGTGTGATTTCCAGCCTCTCTTCAACCCTTTGGTATTTTGGACAAGTGCGAGCGGGGCTGTGTTTGAATGGCGGGAGCCCACCATTTAAATGCAGCTATTAAACGCAGTGGTTTATTTGGTGGGAGAGGTGGATACTGAGTTTAATATAACACGAGTGTAGTGACCAGTGTGCTACAGGGCCGCTACTCGTGGACACAGGTAGGCTTCAGGGATATACTTATAATAAATGACACGCACACATAGTATGGACGAAGACCCCGAGCGGTCATGTGCCCTTTTATTTATACCTTTGGGCATGCCAGGTGGCTCAGTCACTACATTCCTCCTTTCCTTTAGATGGAATGCAGCACAACGTCCTCATTGACCTATTCAGGAACACAACACAGTCTTTGAGTCTCTGGCTATGAGTAGAGTTCGGACGGAGACCATACTTCTGGCTTCGGGAGTTGTTGGTGTTCCCTATCCCAGCCCTGTCTTCTGCACTTGACACAGGGCTTGTGATAATTTCTGGCTGCTCCCTAGCTGCAGGTACACTTCCCTCGGGACTCCATTGACCACTACCGGCATCCCTCACCGGGCTGCCAGGTGAGGCTACTTCTTCCCCTTCTGCTTCTCCTTCACCTCCATCCATACTCCAGTTCTCTGTACTCTGTCAACTTATTTTCTTGAACCAGGAAATGTTTCTTGCAACAGTGCGATGTCGACAGCGAGCAGAGTTAATGGTTCCCCACACCTCGATGACTCCCCACACCTCTGGCTCGTATGGGGTGCGATACTTCCACCCGGGATTTAGATCCTTCATTATGAAGCGGTCTCCCCCTCGAACATTCATCACCTGTGCTCTCTGTGCCAGACTTGCCTATTCATTAGAAGCTGCCCTTCGGGCCTGCGCAGCCACTGGATCTAGGTCCTTTGAGCACCATGACGGATCAGCAGGAATGGAATCCGAGGAGCCATCTGGAGTAGAATGTGCGATGGGGCACACCGTGTCGTGCAATGCAGCTTTTGATAGGCATTTAAGATCTGGTACATGCGCTGCTCTGCATAGTCACCTCTCTCTCCGCTCCAATTCGCACAGCCTGGTTCAGAGTCCGCATAAAGGTTATACCTCGACATTAGATCGCAGCCACTGTGGTGTGTCTTGCGGTGCTTGATGCTGTGAGATGTCAGGTACTCATGAAAGTCTCTGCCCTGGAAGGGGGGCCCATTGTCTGAACGAACCTCAGTCGGAAGACCCATCATCGCGAATACTCTATCCAGGGAAAAGTGGTGGACTCCATTATCCCCATGACAGGAAATTTGGAGTGTGAGTCAACGAGGACAAGTGTGCTTCGCCCATTCGGAAATGATCCAAAGTCTTGAGACACCATCCGGACCAACTCTTCAGTGTGTTCCTCATTGGTGGACTGCCCAGCTGGCACAGTCCTGATAGGATGGCACTACAAAAAGTCAGTGGGGTTGTTGACCCCTGGGCGGAACACCACTTTGAACTGCCCATCTGTCAATGCGGGGAGGTGCCAGCCAGCTTATGATCTGTCACCACACAAAACTCCTTCCCAAAGAGGTACAGATGAAAGTGATGACATGCCCACTTAATCGCTAGAGCCTCCCTTTCGATTTGGTCGTACCGCATCTTGGTTTCAGTCAGGGCTCTGCTGGCAGAGGCCACCGGGATCCATTCCTTGGCTGATGTCTCTTGGAGAAGAATGGCTCCAAGTCCCACCAGACTGGCGTCCACTACCACCTTGGTACTTCTGTTTGGCTGAAAGTAGGCCATGACCGTTTAATCCATGAGGGCTTCCTTGAGGGAGTGGAACGCCGCATCTTCTTTTACAGTCCACTCCTACGGTGTCCCTGTTTTTCAGTCTCCTGAGGGGTAGAACATCTCGGAGTCTGGAAACAAGAACCTATAAAAAAAAACCTTACTGACAGCCATAGCCCCTTGCTTTTCAGTAGTTTCCATCCTAAAGCACTACGTGAAAATCTACCCTACGGGCAATTCCTTTGGTTGCGACGCAACTGCAGCAACCTTGAGGATTTTCAAACACAGGCATCAGAACTCACTACCCATCTGGCTAGACGGGAGTATCCTATGAAAAAGATCTGCACAGCTCACAAGAGAGCTCGTAACACGAACAAAGAGGTTCTTTTGGAAGTTCGACCCAAAATTTGCACAGAACAAATGACGTGTCACCACATTTACACCGCAATCTAACATCAAACATATTATTAACAAACAATGGAGAATCCTACACCTAGGGGACTTGACCATGGATAAGCCAAGATGGATGTACAAAAGAACTACTAACTGCTAACCTTAAAGATCTACGGATTAGTACTAGACCATGGAAAGAACTGCCAAAAAGTAACCGGCTGTGGAACTTACCTCCTGTGACGGGCCACTATCCTTGTCGCCAGGGTATCGTCAGTCCCCTCACTAGTGCAAGCAAATTAGTGATCTTGTCCTCACCTGGCAACAAAAGAAACCCACGAATTGCAATACTAGCAATTGTGTGTACCTTATTACATGTCCATTGCACTTCAAATATGTGGGCTTGACCACACGACCCGTCAAGACCAGACTCATAGAACACTGTAGCAATATTAGGTGCAAAACGAATCACAACACACAGCTGACTATTTTGGGAGCACCCCCCCATATCAGCAAAGATGCCCTGTTCAGGAAAGAACAACAATGGATCTTTAAGCATTCTAGCCACATTGGGAACCTTAATGATGATATCCTGTGGGTCAAATTAAACTGTACCTAGTACCCTCCATTCTGACCGTAGTCAAATATGTATATTGCTATTTGCTACATTCAACTCAATCCCTTGGGAAACATGACATGGCTAAGTGCGGCATCCAGCGCACAAGACCATTGGCAGAGGACCCTCCACGATCCTACTTCACTAGTCTTTTTCCAAGGTGATCATTCCTGAGATACTAGACATTAGAATAATACCAGACCTTCCCACAATCACTTTTATGATAGGGACTTGGTTCAAATTTCTTACTATGTATAGGACCATGTCAGTACCAGTTGAGGCATCTAGGTCCCCCACGTACACTGACACACAGATAACCTACACTTCTAACCGAATACAAAAAAACAGCAATACAATACTGTCTTTTCTATTGCTCCAACAAACTTAAAGATAGTAGAACAACTTGTGCCAAAATAATCACAGGCACCATTACCAAATTGGGCAAATGTACCACACTTAGGAAACATGTATCGATTATGTGCCATGCAACATATTAGGACTTACCCACCCCCACTGTCGCTAGTGTTACAAAGGCAGACACCACAAGGAGTTTGAATAACGTATGATGGATAACCCCAAAATGGCTGCCGTGGTTACTGGTCTAGCTGACTCACGTTCCTGACGCTACGATAGACGTTTACTTATACACAGTCCACACAGACAGGTTTAAGGGGTTCAGAGCAGGAGTAGGACAACAGCTAGTTGCTGCGCCACCCGCATGCAAGTAGACGGCGCATTCTTCCTTGAGGCTTGACGGCACAGAAGCACCAACAAGGTAAAGAGCATATACTAGAGTGAACTTGACCGGCACATCCCGCCCGTTTTCTCTTGTTGTTTCTTTGACAGGATCAAGCAACGAAGTGCTCTGTTATTTTGACCCTGTCTGCACTATTCCTTTGATATCTGGGTGAGTGTGAGTGCGTGCGAGAGGACCAGAAGACTTATTGATAATCCCATATTTGGCATAAGTATGACTAAGAGGCATTGTTTGTCTTATTGGCCATTAAGGTACGAGGTGAAAATGTAAATGCAATCCTCCCCCGGCGGCCACAACACACAGCGGTATGCCTTTATTGATATTCATTTCAATCAACTTTTAACTCAGTGATCACCACGATTAATTTTAAATGCATATGGCACCCGAAGGCACGCTAGTTCTAACAGCAAAAGTAGAACACATGCCTTGCTTTGCACGACAATGATTAACTGTCCACAATTTTTCTTTTATGCAATAATGGATTTGGTTGGTATTTCTACTACCTTTACGACCCGCAGTCCTATTGGTACTTTCTACCAGCATACCTCCTAAGTGCTCTGTCTGTGGACCACAATTATGTAACTGGCGGTGTGAGAGCATAATTGTACAGTTATAGATCCCTTTCACGACCAGTTGACATGAGAGTTCACTTGAAGGATGGCGTTTCAATTTCACCAGGATTAGGGGAGTATCCTTACGGGACGGACTACCCTTGCTCTAACAGGTTACCTCTTTCTTCTAATTCATTTTTATCAGGTCTCAAACGTCCAGGCTATACGCCATGGCTCTAGATGGCACCACTGGTTATTCAATGATACACTGCACTGTGGTAGTGTAAGAGTCAAGAGTACCCTCTCGCACATTTTAATACACCGGTCCTGACGAATTGCCGTTAGACCCACCAGGGGTTGTAAGGCAAGAAACACGTTGACCACCCTCACTAGACAGACCCTGTAGGATCTTTACTCTCAGGCAGGGATCACTCAATTTTAGTTAGGCGAGTACACCCTCAGAATAAAATTCATTACTTAGAACAGTACCAGACCTTTTTTATTCTGCACCGCTCACTCACTACCTTGTCCACATATCCCCCCCCTAACACCCAACAGCTTCATAAAAAGATCTCGGGCATTGAGCCCCTGAACGGGTGCCAGTCGGGCATTGCAGTGCCGGCCCAACGAGGAGCAAACACCCTATGATGACGCATGACATCCTTTGGGGTATGTGAGGGCAATCCATAAAAGACCTGATCACTCCTTTACTCACCTCCACTTTAGGAACTGCACAATCCTTCATTTTTTGCATATCCTAGTTGGGAGCACATGTGCAGGACCTGGGTAAAAAGCTCCCGGTTCCTCTTTTTGAGAAACTATTTATTAAAAGTGACATGAATAAAGAAAATGTCCTGCCTACACCTTGATAATGCTAATAGGGAGCTATGAGGCAAGTCTACTGTCATGTGCACCCTATATGTATGTGACCTCGATCTGATTATACAGACTGCAACACCGAAGTTAATTAAATCAAACAGGAGAGGTTTTTGTGCTGCACTAATCAAGTATTTGACTGTATACTCTCTCATGTGTAATAATGAACAAATGGTATTTGTCCAGGATCACACAATTTGTTTAAGTGGGGAAGCCGGAATTGATTCCGGTTTCATAATTTCCCACTGCAGCAATTCAGCGGCCACTAGATGGTTATCTCGTGTTCCCATCAAAAGTAATTCCTTGTCTTTACTTGTTGCTATATGTGAAGCGCATGGGTGACAGTTAAACCACTTTTTTGGTGATTTTATATAGCGCAAACCATGGCCAAGGACATAAGAGGACTTCAACACAAACTGAATTACACTTTTGTTTTGTCAGCACAGGGACATTAGGCTGAATTCACAGGATGTTGAACCAAGGCTGGGATAAGAACCTGTTTGCAAGGGGCGTATCTTTCATTGTTGCAGCAGGTACACCTGTGAGAGGGCTCATAGACCTGGTGGGCCCACTGACTGATTATTACTGTATTTTACAATTCAAACAGGGGGGCACTCCCTTTCTTGCACTAGGGCCCATGACACGCTCGCTCTGCCACTCCTGGTTCCCCACATACCAGGGTTGGTATTTTAACCACTAAACCACATCTCCTGCGAAACCTTGTCCACAAAAGGAGCTGAGCTATCAAGAGGTCTTTGACCTGAGCCAGAGCAGGCATTTAACTTGAGGTCGCCTCAAACCTCAGTGGCACTCCCATTACTATTATGGGGGTGTATGAGTTCGCCTCTCAACACCAGAACAGCAGACTGACTCAGTTGAATTTCATGCTTTGTTAATGCAAAAGAGCAAGTGTTTGGGAGCCTTTCTGAATGTGGGATTTCAATTCGAACGAGGTGGTAGTGGTTTTTTTTGTCTGAAAGTCTTGCGATTCTCCACCAAAAATCATCCTGATAAGATAACACACTTTAGCATCTCTTATAATGCCAGGAAGGCATCCTTTGTTGGCAGATAACCCTAGCACACTAAAATAATCGATATTGTGTGTCTTGGAACGCGGAGTCATGCATTAGGTGAAGATTGCCCGGGAATCATACAGCTGTGTCATCCCTCAACTTTACATATTTTATTACTGAATGTATTATGACGCAAAGATATACCCACTTTCTTGCTCTCCCTCAATATCTGCTTTTTTCCTCCCCTTCTCACCTCCCTCCTTTCCTACTCTCCATTCTAATTTCAGGCTGTTCCCGCTTTTCTTTTCGCTCTGCTTTTGCTCTTCCCTCACTAACTGCTTTGCGCTTTTCAGTCTTTCCCATCCACTTTCCTTTCTCTCCCCATTTACGCTCTCTTTTCTAGGTCCCCTTTTCTCACCTCCCCTCACCCCCTTCCGTTCCCCTCTTTTTATTCTCACCATTTTAATTTCTTCCACTCCAATCTTTGCTTTCCTGACTTTGATAACGTTTTTTTCACGCAAATTTACTTTGCCTCCTTAACGTTGTTACCGTTACACTGCTTCATCTTCATCTCCATTTGTCAATCTCAGAAGGATGGAAGACTACATTTGTGGTGGAGGGATTTGAATTCATGACCTACCGTTTCATGAAATTCTATGAGTGTTTGCCTCACTTGGCCACTTGCTGATGTTGGTATAAGGTTGAGCTGACAGAAGGGAGCTTGCATGCTGTGTGGACAACCTAATGAGTGTGACAATGTGACACGAGGCAATTAGAGGGGATTATGACAGAGGGAGGACCGGTATAGATATTTTAAATATATGGTTGTTGGAAGAGGGTGGGATTGGAGGATATTGGATTAAAGGACTGGTGGCAGAATGTGACAGTTTGATTCACAGACATGGCCAGGGAAACGGTAACCTCACGTAGATGTTTTGAGAAATGTATATATGTAGCTGGGACAGGTCACAGTAGCAATAAATTATAGATGAGCAAGGGAATGAGTTGCTTGAGGAGAGATTATGTTCATTAAATAGGCTGTGAATTCACGGAATAGGCACAAGGGGAACCCAGGAGATACGCCACAGATGAGAGCAGGAAATTGGTGGTAAACGTGTTTTATAGCTGATGGTTAACATAAGGTGAAGTGAGATGTGACAGATGGGAGATGCAGTGCCTTTGTGACAGGAAAGAACATGAGATGCATGATGAGGATGGTTGAGAATAGGGACAGGTGGGAGGAATGGATGTAGGGCAGGTGAAGACGGAGTTGAGTAACATAGGAGAAGGGTAAAAGAAGAGTGGACTAATAAGTTTAAAAGGGAAGAGGTTTTGGTGCCAAGACAGGCACACAGAATGGTTACTTGACATGATGGATACTGTTTGGTGTCAGAAGAGAGACAGACTGAGGTAGAACTGCAGCGAGTGATCTAAACTGGCTAGTATTAGTGGCAACAGAGAGCAGTACTTGATGGTGGAGTGGCTATAAGGCATGGCAAACAGGCAGGGGAAATTGGTACCGCAGAGGTATGTAGCATGAATTCATATGTAATCAGTGAAGTCATGACAACTTCAGGTCGTTCTTATATTCATTTGCAGCAATTACAAAAATGTCCAGATTCCATCTCTGATCAAAATAATTTCCACCTTCCACACTTTATAATACAAAGTTGAAGCAGCATTGTGAAATAAAGTGGATTCTTCCATTAGAACATCCAAAGATGGAGCGCTGAGGTGCGTGGCTGAAAAGTCCAGGAGCTGGTGGTTATCAAAGAGCACAAGTTGATAGGTGGCTCCTGGATATACCTGTGCCTTTTCATTAACACTGTACGGGGTAAGCGCCACTCAGCTGGGACTGGTGTGTGAACAAGCACTTCAGAGTGCCACCATACCTGGTTCTTTAGACTTAAGACATGCATGGTTGTTGACTTTCTTTATGATAACCTCTATATACTTTCATCACACTTCAAGAAGCTCCCTTGCAAAGTATCTATTGAATGGGTTCATTCACCAGTCCCAATAGCTAGATTCTCCGACTAGCCATCTGGTCACAAACCTCTGTATTGGGCTCTACTAAGCCTGGCTTTTTATATTTTGACTCTTAACGTAAACGATAGTATTGGCAAGGCTGCGCTGTTCTCAAGAAAAGCTTTAGAATGGAAGGGTAAAAACTGTAGGCAGTAGAGGAAAATGAAAAGCAGTAGCCTACCACTCAAATTAGCAGAGGCCACATGTACTATTTGCTGCTCGCTAAATACTGGTTGCAAATTTCAGCCAGTATTTTTGTGACCAGTAAATAATTTTTGGAAAATGACCGGTGTACAAATGTTGGTTCAGAAAACTCAGATTGAGTGGAACATAATCTGATCTGTTACCTCAATTTTCATGAGATAGGTTACACAATGTGACGCACTCCAGTTGGACACCATCACTGATAGGGTGGCATCCTGCATTCAGGAGGCTACTAGGTCTGCGATTGCCTTTAAACAAATGTAGACCATTTTGCATTTTTATTACAGGATTTGCAACCATATTTGTTGGGGAGATACTGATACATAACATACTGATTCAATATTTGGAAGCGGTGCCTACAACATGTACCTTCTAGATAATGATTTGGTGCAATAATATTAGTGCTTCTCTGTGTAATAAGTTAACACACCAGTAGTATTAAGTTGCTCACAGAACATGTATCAGGTAGTAATTGTGAAATTGCACTGGAGTAATCCAACTATACCCTGGAGTCCTCATAGGTAAGGCTAGGTATGTTTTCTGTGGTAACCTGGATTGAATTCCAAGCCAAATTTCCTTTTCCGGTTTCTTGTTTTCTGTGCACACAACACAGTGAACAGCTAAACGTATGCCATGGTGATCCAAGAACTGCTGAGAGAATACCTGCCTATCCCTCTGATCACAGTGTGACTGACTAGCAAGGACGGTGCTGATGTGAATGTCTTTTACAAGTCAAACAGGAGAGTCTAACTACAGCATTTTCTTAAATAAGAATTGCTGCTTTCAGGAAATCAGAAGAGTTCTCTAAAGTTAGACCCTTGTGATTAGATGCTAGGTACCCATTTAGAGTAATAACGAGCAGCGCATGCCTCCATTGAATAGTTTGCGAGTGTTTTTCTTCTTTTCGGACTATGAATCCACTTTTCTTTTAATTTGGAGACAGTCCATGAAGCAGTTATTTGTGGGTTTTTTGTAGCAATGATCTACTCTGCAGACATGTAAAAAAAAAGTTGAATTCTTAACTTCCACAGCATGTCAAACAATGCTTACCAAGTACTACGTGAGATCATTTTAGAGTATTACATCCCTATCTTGAAATCCTCATGGAGTAATACAGCCAGATCCCATCTTGAGGTAGTACATCCCCACTATGAAGTCATTATCAACTAATAAAGCCCTATTCTAAATTTATCCTGGGATCATCCTTGAGTAACGCAGCCGCATTTTTATGTAATCACAAGATCATACTGTAAAAATACATCTCCATCCTAAAATGCTCCTAGGATCATCCTGAGTAATCCAACGTAATCCGGGGATCATCCTGCAATAGTAAATGATCACATGTTTTCCACAAAAGTAATCGGGAACCCATGCAGAAATCCAACCTAATCTTGAACTCATACTGCAGTAGTAAATTATCATCACATGTTTTCCACTGAAGTAATCAGGAACTAACCCTGGAGTAGTTTCCCTGATGACTCTAGAGCAGGCCTGCTCTAGAGTCATCTCATTTAAATATTTTGTCCTATAGGCATACTTCAGGATGGCCTGGGATGACTTCCCCAGATAATTGCCAGAATAGCCTGGCTGAAGCTATTGGATGACTTCAGAATGGCTCCAAACTAATCTTCCTTTTTGACTTAGTCTTGAGGGGTTACTTTACGGTTATTTGTGTATTGGCAATATAGATGCTTTTACTTGGCTGCGCCCTTCCAACCCCTGCCTTCTCCATTTCTATGTATATTAAGTATGCAGTTTTATTTTTGGCTGGGTACAGAGAATTCTTGCAGGTTTTAGAACTTCAGGTCCAGTAGAAAAGAAGATAAATTATGAAGTGTAGGTCCTAAGATTATCCTTAAACAGCAGGGCAACATTACTCCGGCCTCCTCTTTCGTATTTGCTAATGCCTCTGGTACGCCAAAACAACGTGGATCCAATTAAAGTGGATGCTTTTTACGAGACGAGAATAGAATCTAATATTTCTGCAGAATCAAACAAAACCTTGTGACGTCACCAGGACAGATAACAATCCTTTGCATAGACTGAAGCACAACAAAAATAAATCACTTTAAAGTTAATGAATACATCACGGTCTTCAAATTAGAATGGAAACATCATGAAACAAGTAGAGGGTGTGCGATGTTCGCAAAGACCTATATCTGCAAAAACTTTCCTTGGAAACTCTACCAAGTTCGACTTAACTAAACTGCACTTGCAGTCCCTTCAAATGCAAACCAGTCAGCATGCTCAAAATAAAATTCCAGTTAATCACCTCGGTGCTCTATGTCGCATGCATGAAAAATACTGTCAAGCAGGTCTTCTTCAGAGATCAAGCTCACTTCAGTTGTCTCCAATTTCTTCTCCCCGGGAAGTCTCAGCCCTCGAAAAAACAAAGAAAAGAGGAAACGTGTTCAAAAAATAAATGTGTGTGAAGTTATCCAAAACTTTACACTCTCATTAAAATGGTATTCAATTAATCAATCAATTGAGTATTGGAAAATCAAACACATTTAAATTTGATATGCTAAAAAAATAATCAAAAATACATAAACAAACATGCGTAAATGGAAGCAAGTAGAAAACGGATAGGGACCATGCATGGTTGAAAGATTAGACTAAAACTCAATTCCAGGAGGTATTGTCTAGTGTTCTAGCCAGCCCTGCTCCCATCCGGAGTTGCCGTTCTCCCATGTCAGTGTTCTGTAATATAGGGAGTGAGGATGAGTGGACTATTGTGGTTTTGAAATCCTAGGACTGCCTGAAAGGTGAGCAAAGGATATTCTTTTTTGACCAGCTATATGGTAACTCATCAACACCCAAACCCTTAATTTGTTTGCATGCTCCACCTATATAGCCCAAAAATATGTTTGTTTATCCCAAATCTGCTTACTTGAAATTATTTGCTTCCATTACAGCTCAGGTATGTGGCACATGCTGAAAGGAGATGGCTATAAATAGTTTGCCAGCAACTGTCAACTAGACCACAAACTGTGGGATTGGTGTACAGACTGATTTCAGACACCCCCACTGGATATGTTCGCCTGCATTCCAGCTAATTCACAGTGCCACTTTTAAACCCTCTTACCATTGAGAAAATAGTTTCTGCCATCTATCAAACATGACAACCCTGTCCCCTTAGGGATGGTGGAAACAGTACTTTTCGCTGAGTCACTCATGCTCACTTTGTCTCAGAGGGTTACACAGAATTAATGATGGGTACGTTTTCAATAAGCATTTATTTAAACCTCATTCTAGTGTAAAATGTGTGTGCTGCAACAGCCATATGACAGAAACTGATGCATACTGTTATAAGCACCAACAGAGTAAACAGATGGTAGAATTTGATCATAGTGCTAAAACAATGGATACATGCAGGCACATAAATACAGGACAGTATAATGCATACTCCTATGATGCTAACCCTAACTAGATGTACAGAAATGTACCTAGCATGTATGTAGGTGTATAGCCAAGAATCCCCCTAGGATAGAACCAACTCCATTACCTGATGTGAGAGAATGAAGGACCCTGTCTTGGTCTCCAGTAGGATACCCTGCGAGGGAGGTCAGACCACTGCATACTGGAGTATTTGCATGCTGGAGTGTCTGCGTGCATGGACCTCAGCATCTCGTGTAAGCATGGAAGTCTTTCTCCACAACCTGCCCCAGCAAAGATATGGTGTTTATATACCCTAAAGATACCCTCAGGGGTTCTACCTTGCTGGGTCATGTCCGCCGAGGATGAAGATAGTGATGAACCTTATACATAGTTGTTATGCAGAAGATGGTAATCCTGCTGTGATTCAGAGTATGAACAACAAAAAGAATGTCTAAGGGTCAAAGTGAAATACTAATGTGTGTAATGGAAGGTACAATAAAAATAGGTTGGATGAAAGTGCAATATGTGCTACACAACACAATCCAACAATTGGGAAAAAGTGCCCATCAGTTCCCAAACGGTTCCGCCCTAGTCATCTGGCTCTCCTTACCCAGGAGAAAGTTTTTTATGTATGTTAGAGTCAATTAATGTTGTTATGACTTTTTAGACTAGATGTAGATGATACATAAAATATGTGATGAGTGGAACCAAAAATTGTTATAATTGTAGTAAATAGGGGTAACTGTTTTGCAGTGCTCAAATGTGAATAAACAAACGTGTGGTGTAATAAAATGAGGTAGAGATTGAGTCGAAGGGAATCAATTTTAATGGTTTCTCTCAACTCTCCCAATGTTAAAAATTGTAGAAACGTGAATTAACTGGCAGATTTAACAAAATATCTGCCTGCAAGTAGGGTCAACATGTTTCAGCATCTGTGACTATAAATGCGTCACTGCTTTGCTACTGCAAGAAAGGAAAAAGAATACCTGAATGATTTCGGGATATTCCTTATTCTTCTCCAACCTGTTAAGAATCAAAATTGTACCAAACACAAACAACACATCAGCGTTACACAGAAATGAACAATATTAATTTGTCCAAATCTTAAAAGCAAATTAAGTGCGAACTTAAGTGAATATGGTGAAAATTCCATTATCCCACTTCACACTCGCTTACCTAATTGGTAGGAGGAAGGGTCATCACCCCACCTGGCAGCTGCTCAGGTGTGTAGAGCACCGCTCTGGTAACAAGACAAAACATAAACAAGACTCACAGACATTTCACAGGTAAAGACCAAATCATGGTCAACATATATCTCAATATAGAGTTTTGTTATGCATTGGCCTGTCAGATGTTTAAGAATGGACTCGGTCAGCGAGTGATATGTGTGGTAATGCAAACTGCTGATCAACTGTTAAGTACACTGACGTGGTATTTCTTTAATAAACTGCCGCAGTCTTTCAACTTTTTTCAGAAAGCCCACAGATCGTGTTGAGCCAAATAATGATACCCTGCCCTGGCATCGAGTCTTAAGCTGGAGCAATATATTATACTTAAAAATGATCATTGTTCCTCGCTCAGGTCTTTGCGAAAATAGCGCTCGAAAAACCCCTTTAACCCAATGATACAACCAACTGTTAAGTAAACTGACGCAGTATACCTTTAATAAACTGCCGCTGTCTTTGAAAGCCTCCAGATCGTGTTAAGCCAAGTAGTTATACTGCCCTGGTATCGAGTATTATGCTGGAGCAATATCTTATTCTTAAAAACGATCATTGTTCCTAGCTCCGATCTTTGCACGGGTAATACTCGAATCAACCCTTACCCCAGTGGTGCAGGTAACCGCAAAAAGTTATCAGGAAAGGACTAACCTTTCCGTCTGTACACCGGGCGTCCTTCTGTGCTCGCTGGGGGGGGGGGAGGGCGCCGGTGTTCGCGTGTCAGGCATCTTTATTGTTTTAACAAGTCACTGCGATCCCGCGTGACTAGCAGTACCACGTGGGGACACGAGCTACAAAACCCCAAGAATGTTGGGAATTGTAGTTCACTAAAGGGTTTGGACGGGGATCGAGAGGTCGGAGGAGACAGGGATCGAATCCACGGATGAACTGGGGACCACTACCACAGACACAACCGCCCACAATGGACCTGAGGAGCGGGAAGAAGATCCCGCAAGAGGGAGCGCGGACCAGCAACGAGACGGTCTCGTAGTGAACCTGAGCTCCTATGTCTTGACAGACACAGAAGAAACTCTATTGAACAGAGGTTGGGGTTTTGTCACTACCCAGCAAGGTGACGAATTCCTCGCAAAAACTGAAATGGCAAAATTCTTCAGAAAGATAAGGTTGCACTTTTTCTTTGCAAATAAAAACGAGGAAGAGTCTGAAACCTTGGATAACAATACGGGACTGAGAAAACCTTCCACTTTTTCTCCACCACTCGCCGGCATTCCAGCTAAAGTCATCACCTTTGAAAATGCTGTTGAAAATGACATGCGTCTCCTCTTTCGGTCACAGACAAATTCCTTTGTCAATTTACCAAAGATAGAGCAAGATGCTCTTCGCAGCCTTACCTCTAATGAGGGAACCATAATAAAACCGGCAGATAAAGGTGGGGCCATTGTCTTGCAGGATAACATCGCGTACCGCAAAAAATGCATGCGTCAATTTCAAGATACTAAATCCTACGTTCCTTTACTAATCGATCCAACTGAGAGACTAACAATCATGATTGGCCATCTGGTTGAAGAGGCAGTGACGGAAGGCTGGATAACCCCACAGGAAGCACTGTTTCTAAGGAATACCTATCCTACTATACCTTATTTTTACACCTTACCAAAAGGTACATAAACCCCAAAGACCACCACCAGGACGCCCGATAATATCGGGAATTGGGTCTCTTTTAGAACCCCTCTCTTTTTGCAGGACACCAAAGATGTCCTCAGACTCTTGCCTGAAGTAGAATTCGATCTTTCTACTGACATCTTGGTTTCCTTCGATGTGGAATCATTATACACATCTATTCCACAAAACGAAACCTTCATGAGCTTGGCAGAGATTGCCATGAAAGAGAACTATTTTAAATTCGAAGATACGCTATATCTCCAAATTGCCGGGACCAGCATGGGCAGCGTTTTCGCGCCGAGTTTAGCAAATTTGTTTGTACATCACTTTGAACAGGAAATAGTTCTAACACCTGGGAACCCCTTTCATCATTCGCTCCGCATTTGGAAGCGTTACATCGATGATGTCCTGGTAATATGGCGTGGGACAGCGGAGGACCTTCTTCTTTTTCATCAATGGCTAAACAGACAAAATCAATTTCTACGGTTTACCATTGATTACAGCAAGATCCAATTGCCCTTTCTCGACCTTTTGATTCTGACAACATCCACTGGGCTTGAGTCTGAACTGTATACGAAGCCAATGGCCCGTAACTCACTTCTCAGTTATGAGAGTTGCCATCCGCGGTCATTAAGGAACAATTTACCCTTTGGCCAATTCCTTAGGATCCAACGGAATTGCTCGCAAAAAACAACTTTTGAAAAACATGCCTCCAATCTTGAACAACAACTGCAGAATAGAGGATACCCCAAAAAGACCATTCGACAGGCCAAAAAACGTGCCTCAAATAACAACCGTGAGGCCCTTTTGGAATTACGTACTGGAAGAGAAAAGCAGGACCGGATCACTTGTGTCAATACTTTCAACACAAAATCCAACTCAGTACAGAAGATCGTACTAAAACACTGGTCCATCCTGAACACCGGAGGTGACCTGATACAGCGTCCTCTATTTGCCTTCAAAAGAGGTCCTAACTTGAGAGACAAGTTAGTTCATACGCGGCCTAGAAACAAGACTCCTCGTCAGATTGGGACTCTGTGGGACCTGCCTGCAGTGGTGGGCCACCATCCTTGTGGGATATGTGCGGCTTGTCCACAGACTTCAAAATCTTTGTCTGTGGACATTGGTACTAACAGAGCATGGCAGCAGCGGAAATTTACAATTTGTAATAGTGACAACGTCATTTACTTGATCACGTGCCCTTGCCAGCTGCACTATGTTGGCATGACCACCCGGAAGATAAAACTAAGAATATCGGAGCATAAAAGCACAATACGTTGCCGTAAGCAGGCAACTCGACTAACAGCGCATTTTCTGGAGGTCGGTCATGGCCCTAATGATTTCAAATGGACTGTCCTCGAACAACCTACCATTCCGGAACATGAAGCAGATATCACAAGGTACCTACTCAAAAAAGAACAAAAATGGATTTACAAAATGAATAGTGATAAAGGGGGCCTGAATGAAGATATTCCCGTGGATGTCTCTCTAACTGGGTGCATATGGAATCTCCTCATCAGAATGACTGTACAGCACACCTTCCACAAGACATAGAGCGCAGAAATCCCCACAACATATTTGTAGGTTACAAATAGTTTATTGCAGGTCGCTCCCTCATTCAAAATGTTAATATCCACGAGATTTTAGCACCTTTGAAATTCTGTTAGCATAAAAACATGGCATTCATCTTACATCCGATACTGCCCAAATAGAAGTGAAGTACAATTTATGAAATAAACCGCATTACATTCCATAAGCGCCCAAAAATATGCGTTCTGGCACTTCTGATAATACTTTTTTATGTAATAAATGTAATATTTATCCTATGTTCAGTAGTGCTCCAATATGATTATTCTCATTTATAAAGAAAATACTACAGTTTCCATCAACTTAGCGGTTTTGTATTTCCAGGGTCATGTGACCACCAAGTGAGATGTCACTCTCTAGAATCATGTTAAAAATACTTTTTATAAGGGGTGCACTACTAGTCAGACCTGTCCACCAGTTAATCATTTTTACAAAAAAAAACGATCTTATAGTGAACATTGTTATATGACCGAGCAGGAGTGGTCGATTTTTTAAAAAAACTGACCTTTTTTCTTTAGTAAACTACAATTCCCAACATTCTTGGGGTTTTGTAGTTCGTGTCCCCACGTGGTACTGCTAGTCACGCGGGATCGCAGTGACTTGTTCAAACAATAAAGATGCCTGACACGCGAACACCGGCGCCCCCCAGCGAGCACAGAGGGACGCCCGGTGTACCGACGGAAAGGTTAGTCCTTTCCTGATAACTTTTTGCGGTTACCTGCACCACTGGGGTAAGGGTTGATTCGAATATTACACGTGCAAAGATCGGAGCTAGGAACAATGATCGTTTTTAAGAATAAGATATTGCTCCAGCATAATACTCGATACCAGGGCAGTATAACTACTTGGCTTAACACGATCTGGAGGCTTTCAAAGACAGCGGCAGTTTATTAAAGGTATACCGCGTCAGTTTACTTAACAGTTGGTTGTATCATTGGGTTAAAGGGGTTTTTCAAGCGCTATTCTCGCAAAGACCTGAGCGAGGAACAATGATAATTTTTAAGTATAATATATTGCTCCAGCTTAAGACTCGATGCCAGGGCAGGGTATAATTATTTGGCTCAACACGATCTGTGGGCTTTCTGAAAAAAGTTGAAAGACTGCGGCAGTTTATTAAAGAAATACCACGTCAGTGTACTTAACAGTTGATCAGCAGTTTGCATTACCACACATATCACTCGCTGACCGAGTCCATTCTTAAACATCTGACAGGCCAATGCATAACAAAGATCTATATTGAGATATATGTTGACCATGATTTGGTCTTTACCTGTGAAATGTCTATGTGAGTCTTGTTTATGTTTTGTCTTGTTACCAGAGCGGTGCTCCACACACCTGAGCAGCTGCCAGGTGGGGTGATGACCCTTCCTCCTACCAATTAGGTAAGCGAGTGTGAAGTGGGATAATGGAATTTTCACCATATTCACTTAAGTTCGCACTTAATTTGCTTTTAAGATTTGGACAAATTAATATTGTTCATTTCTGTGTAACGCGGATGTATTGTTTGTGTTTGGTACAATTTTGATTCTTAACAGGTTGGAGAAGAATAAGGAATATCCCGAAATCATTCAGGTATTCTTTTTCCTTTCTTGCAGTAGCTGTATATATCTAGGTCCTGATGAAAGCAGTGACGCATTTATAGTCACCGATGCTGAAACATGTTGACCCTACTTGCAGGCGGATATTTTGTTAAATCTGCCAGTTAATTCACGTTTCTACAATTTTTAACATTGGGAGAGTTGAGAGAAACCATTAAAATTGATTCCCTCAACTCAATCTCTACCTGATTTTATTACACCACACGTTTGTTTATTCACATTTGAGCACTGCAAAACAGTTACCCATATTTACTACAATTATAACTATTTTTGGTTCCACTCATCACATATTTTATGTATCATCTACATCTAGTCTAAAAAGTCATAACATTAATTGACTCGAACATACATAGAAAACTTTCTCCTGGGTAAGGAGAGCCCAGATGATGACTAGGGCGGAACCGTTTGGGAACTGATGGGCACTTTTTCCCAATTGTGGGATTGTGTTGTGTAGCACATATTGCACTTTCATCCAACCTATTTTTATTGTACCTTCCATTACACACATTAGTATTTCACTTTGACCCTCAGACATTCTTTTTTTTGTTCATGCATAGTATTGGGGCATATGTCTGACAGGGTTGTTAATCTAGCCTCTGGACCCTCTTTCTAAATGTTTGTTTTTTGGTGATTCAGAGTATCCACAGGCACAATAAATGAGGCTAGTTTTCTAAGAAAACCACACAGCATTTATGCAGCACCTAACTAGGTAAAAGGTCAGCCCCAAACCGGTTATGCAGTACAATCGCAGGGTAAATGTAGATGAAAGGTTAGGTGACTACCCAGGCCTATAATGGGGTACATTGCGAATCATAACACTTTGGTATGTTATATCTAGGTCACATCCTTAAATTATTGTGGATATATTTCGTACATATGTACTTCATGTTTATGGGTTTAAAAATATTATTTTTGCCACGGTTGGGTGAACTATGCCTTGATGTCAAATTACTTTCCTCAGACTACCACTTTATAATTTTACATTACGTTTACAGTAGTATGATGGCATGTAGGATAATACTTCATGTGGCTATGTGTAGGCTGATGTGCAGGATGAAAGATTTCATTGATCCTTCCTGATACAGAAATTACCTTACCACAAAGAGAGGACTGCACAAGCTGTTGGAAAGCGCCAAGTATACTTGGGAGAGGGCAAGTTTTCTCCTCACTGGTTTGAGTGAGATACATTATTACTAAATAAAAAGTGGAAGAGGTGTTACCAAGGATCATGATGGAATTGCTGCCCTTGAGGAAGAAAAAGTTGATGTTCAATAAGGTAGTTCACATGTCTTAAATATCATAAAACATTTTGTTACATGTGGTCCCACAGCATATCCAATGAGCACATAAGTATTTTGTTGTTGCTGTTTTGCATTGCCTTTCCATGCTTAACTCTGTCCAGATCATACAGAACGCTGTGGCCAGACTCCTATTTAACATCTCGCAGAGATCTAGTGTCCGGCAGCATCTGCGTGATCTGCACTGGCTCCCAGTGGCCCAGCGGGTGCTGTTTAAGACCCTCATATTATCTCACAGGGCCACTCACGGTCAAGGGCCATTGTACTTGAGGAGACGTTTCATCCTGTATACACCGAACCGTCCACTCCGCTCTGCCACTCCGTGCCGGCTGGCCATCCCACGGTTTCGGAGGGAGCGCTTAGGTGGACAATCTATCTCGGTGAAAGCTGCGACTGCCTGGAACGCCCTCCTGTGGAGCTTCAAGTCATTCAGGACTTTTTTTAAAAACAAAATCACTCAAAACTCACCTTTTTAAAATGATTGAGTAACTCTTCTTTTTCTGCTCACTTTCTCACTGTATGTGCACGTGCCAGGACACTTGAGTATTTGAGCACACTACAAAACCCTCTATAACATAACATAACAAAAGCGGATGAGCAGGTCAGCTCTGGTCCCAGGGAAAGAGCTCTACAGCAAACGGCACCGATGACACATACCACTCCAAACATCACCCCACATTTGTACAGCACTTGCATCTATAGATAAGCAGCCCAGTTTTACAACTTGGGTATAGGATCCTTTTAGACACCAGGTACTTGCTGGCAGAGCAATCAAAACTAATTGAACATAGTATCTGAAGACTTTATCCTGTCTAACAATTGGGTTCATGTAGGGCACAGCTAGAAAGGTGATATTTACTCTTTTGTTGAACAGAAGATCAAAGAGTGAAATATTACGCTTTGTAGATTGGCCATATATGGCTACACCTTCCTAAATATGAGATTGATCTGCTTTCTAAATCTACTTCTTTCTCCATCAGGGTTCACAAATTGACATTCTCTATCTCCACCTCCAACAAAACTAATGACCTAATAGATCTTGTGCTCCTGTGACCACTCACCATAAGCAAACTGTTAGAAGCTTTTGGTCTTGCTGCATTTTGAAGGCAGCACCCTCTTTAAAAAAAGATCCTACTCTATGATTTTGTTATCCTTTCAGAGTTCATGAAATCTGTGTAGAAGGCCAAAAGCTGGCCAGCCGTGCTCATCAAAAAGATGCAGTGAAAACTTGCCATACAGATCTGCCTTGCCAGAAGAGAACTGAAAAAAACAGCAAATCTAGAGACAAACAACAAAGTGCAGGTTTTCATTGATTATTTCTGGTCTACTTTTACTATTCTATTATATGGTAAACTGCACCCTTTTGGGACCAGGTACGACCTTCAGTTGAATAAAATTTAATTTAGAAGTCATTTTGGAGCCATGTTATTTCCACCTATGTTTATTCTTTTCCCGTAGATCACAATATTAGAAAAAAGTTATGTAACGTCTTGTACACAAATGAAGGCAATCTCTAATGAATACGAGGGAGTATCACAAGTTAAAAACCTTCTTTTGAATACAAAGCATGGCGTATGCTTGCTAATTCCTACTTCCAATTGTTTTATGCCCCTCCAAACCCCACCACCACCTTTGATTGTGACGAACAATACCAAGCTGTTTTTTAATTTGAGGTTCTTATTAGTTACTTGGAATTCATTAGACTGTAAAAACAAGGTGCATTTGTTACATTCAAGAACAACTCCCTTTTGTACAGGGTGGTACATAGGTCATGCACCTCAAAGTACTTGTTTAGCAACAGATTAATTGATCTAGAGTACTTGATGGGCACTGGTTTTGAAAAGTTGTGACCATAGAATGTTCTCATGGTATAGATTCTACAATGAGAATCACAACCCTCACTCAGTAATAAATCATTCATTGGTTACCAACAGGCATCAAAATGTTTCCTAGAATCATACAGGAGCAATTCACACTTTCCCTGCCGTGGTCATGAAGACAACATATAGTAAGCCACACTCATCCTGAAGGTTTCATGAAATCATCCTGGAATAATCCACACTCACTCTAAAGTGGTCACCCTAATGTCATCTCATTTAAATATTTCGGCCTATACACATACCTCAGGGTGGTTTAGGATGGCTTCCCGGGATCATTATTTATTTTATTTATTTATTTTATTTGAAAAGTTTTATATATCGCTGGCTGGACCCGTAGGTATCAGAGCGCTTTACATGAGGAAGGACAATTGTTTCAGAGCATAGTTACAAAATTACACCAGTTTCAGGAGCGTAGTTACAGGAGATACACGAGTTTCAAAAGCATGGCTCCGGCATAGGGAAAAAAGCAGGCAAGGGGAGAGAAATTCAGGGGAGAGAGGAATGGAATAGGGGAGGTAGATAAAGACTGAGGGAGGGAAGAGGTTGGGGAGGGGGAAGAGAACACAATGGGCGATGAGGAAAAAAACAGTGTCAGACGTCCAGCTGGTGTACGGTGTAGTGCTCCCAGCGGTAATGGGAACATTTCCAATCCTCCACTATGTGAGACTCCCTCATCACTGTGGACTCTCTCAGAGGGGGTCTCTGAAACTCCGGGGCATAAATGCTGGATCCCTCCCCAACAAGGGGAGAAGTAGTGCTTTGACAAGGGGCACTTTCATGGAGGCAGGAGCATCAGGTTGCCTGAGGACGGCTCAGAGGACCCAGTCCTGGCGAGGGAGCGTCGGTTCGCCTGGGGACGTCTCCGGCAGTGAGATACTCTGCAGTAGTGTTCCGATGCTTGAGGAGTTAAGTTGTTTGTAGAATTGAGGTGGATGGTCGGGTATGCAGATGGATTTTTACCGATTTGGTAATCCCGGACCAGAGAGCTGCAGGGGAGAGCACCTAGTTGACGGCCATCTTGACTCATCTTGGGGTCAGGCCACTTTAATTGATGATTGCAGCAAAAATTAGGAAACACTGGTCATGGCAACGAAAATAATTAAGCCTTGTTGGAAAAAAAAAAAGTTGGTAAAACCTTACAAAGCGGGCGCTCAGGAGGGCAATCACAGGGATTGCCCAGCTGGAGTCATCAGATAACTTCAAAAGGACTTCAGGATAATCTTCCTTTTTAACTTTGGCAGTGGAGAAAAGCTGAATAAGTCAAGACCCACCTCACCTCCACTCCATAATGGTTGTAGAGCCCAGCCAAATATGTATTGTGAACACGTAGTGAGACATCAAGAAGTTCCAGCAAAACAACAGGATCAACTCGGAGAACACACCTCTATAGACTCTGACACTCCGGCTTGCCAATTGGAAGGTGTTGGAGGCATAAAGTGACTTTGACCTGGGGCTCTGAGGCATAATGCAGTGACTGCGGTTTATGCACCAGAGTGACCATCAACAAGCCCGGTGCACAGAAACTGCCCATGTGTTGCAAACACACCTGCAATTTTTCATGGGGCAAGGTCTAGGAGTTGGGGAGCTGCACAGTTGTCAGTTTTTCTATGTGCCCTACCTGCACCGAATTCAGAATGTAAGCTCATAAGGACCTGGAGAGTATCATCTACAAACCTTCTTACTCCCCTTGTTATGCTCCCACACTGAACGCACATCAAGCCTACCATACTGGAAAATATATGAGATATGGGCCCACTGACTTGGCTTCTCAAACTTAACAGCCACTGTCCTCCTTTTGAATACCTTTCTGCAGCCCATGTGTGGGTAGCTGGGTCCCATTGCTGTGTCTGTAGAGGAGTCTGAAACCCTTCACTGCCTTGCTCATCATTTCTCGCCAGGCAATGGGCATGCAGTTTCTGGGCTAGGTCATCTCAGGCAGTGTCTACTGGTGATGGACCTCACTTATGAGTGCCCTATCTCATCAGCGAGAGGCAGCAGTCTCTAGGGCACACTATTCCGCTATGCACTTGGTCATATGTCAGGCCAGCAGTCCCAAAGACAAGCGCTGCTCATGGAATTGGTCAATGGTCAGCTGCGACTAGTAGGCTCGCACTCCTACCACTATGACAAAATGTTTCTGTGGAATTGATATGGAGAGAATCTCCATAAAAGCACAGAATACATAAATACTGAAATCGCATGGATCTGTGCAGACATCTCCACTTTTCAATCTAGATTAGATACTACAAAATGCTGCCCCAATGTAGCAAAAGTTCAGCTAGACCACATCAGTTGGATACCCAATTCGGGTCAAAAAGTATAGGCACGCCATTAAAAAACTATGAACTTGAAGGTCAGGAATATATGAGACACCGCCAGGATCTCAGGAGATCCAGGAGTACACAGAGGACAACAATGACTTCCTGTATATTTTGCTCTTCACTTTGCTGGGCATGGCCTTCTCTCCTGCCAACAGAACACACTCCAGGTGCCCCCAAAAATCTGGATTCCCAAGACATACTGGGGCTTCTGCTCTCCCACCAGCAGGTTTTTCAGATTATAGCCCCCACAAAATTGACCCTTTTGCTAAGAGAATCATGACTAACTTCTTCAATGAGATGACTGTTTAGAGAAAAACATTTTTGGCCTCCTGATCTCACCTGCTGAAACAGGATATTAGGTAGGACTTAACGAGACTTGGCCACCATGTTGATCACAGTGATTAATGGGAATATAATTCTATGAGCCTGTTGACGAGAAGTTTCTAGAGACTCTTGGGGGATGGGTCTATGGACACATCATGCCCAAAAGATAAAGAGCTCTCTGGATCCACCCCACCTCAGCAACATAGCACTGGATGGAGAATGCAGCCCTGGTATTGGAGCAAGACAGGATTTCATCAGTCACTAAGAGGTGGGAAACCAATGATCACTATTCCGAATGGGAAACAGCAATGGCAATGACAAAGGACAGAAATGTGGGCAAGTCCAGGTCACCCTATAAACCATGATAAAACCCTGAACATTCAAGTTTTTGGTGCTATCCTCAACACCTAACCATTTATTCTGGCTTACATTTGAAAGGTTTCACCATGTCCGCATGAGTGAGTTTAGCAATGCCGCTTTGCAACCCAGTAGACTCTGGGGGCCTGCTTACCCTGGACCTCACATCTTCAGGAAGTTCTGAGACATAATGCTAGCCTCGGGATGTGGTACAAAAGGGGGTGGTGATGGATGGAGCATCTGAACCAATCAAACACTCACACCCAGTCAACAGATCTGGGTTTGATCCATCCCTGTTCTTTAGCCCACTCTGCCACCCCAGTTCAGACATGGCCATATGCAAATCAGTCTGACCCTGTGCCTCATGGGAACAGTCCAG
Source organism: Lissotriton helveticus (assembly GCF_964261635.1). Classification (NCBI taxonomy): domain Eukaryota; kingdom Metazoa; phylum Chordata; class Amphibia; order Caudata; family Salamandridae; genus Lissotriton; species Lissotriton helveticus. The sequence goes on along the minus strand of NC_136057.1, from coordinate 597,294,892 downwards.
CCCGAACTGCCAAGCCATGCCTTTCCGGGACCGGAAACAAGCTTCCTAGGACGGGTTTCTGGCATGTCAACCGTCTTCAGCCAGGCTTGCTTGAATCCAGTGGCAAAGTGAGCAAGGGAATCACGTCTGAGCATACCATGCCAACTTATGGCGAACAAAGCGGTACAAAAGGGGGTGGTGTCTGGACGGAGCATCTGAACCAATCAAACACTCTCACCCAGTCAACAGATCTGGGTTTGATCCATCACCGTTCTTTAGCCCACTCTGCCACCCCAGTTCAGACATGGCCATATGCAAATCAGTCTGACCCTTGGCAGGGTATGCTCAGACGTGAGTCCCTTGCTTACTTTGCCACTGGATTCAAGCAAGCCTGGCTGAAGACGGCTGGAATGCCAGAAACCAACAAGTACAGGACTCGGCCATACTCAGACTCACAGAGAGAGAGAGAAAACTCTGTTTATTTAGACCTTAGTCTTTAAAACCAAATCGAGTAAAATTCAGGGTATTATACATAATTAATTATTAGTAAAACAATATACAGCTTTTGTTAAAATCTTTAAAGGTATAAAAAAATACAAAACATTCTACTTAAAAGCTGAATCGTCTTGGACTTTTAAAGTTAAGGCTATTCCTTATCTTCAGCAGTCCACCATTACAGTAAGGAGATTTAAAGACATTAAAACCCATAGGACTTGTCCCGCCTAAGTTACTCTTCTTCTTTTGTTTTATACAGAGTAAATGGTGTTTATCACTACACTTCTTTGAGCTTTCCCCTGACCATTTGATTTATTTCTTTCAGGTAGTAACCCAGAGCTATAGCTATTTCTAGATATTCCATTCTTAGTATTAATTTGATTGCTTGGGCTCTCACTCTTGGGTCATATTTTATGAATACGGGTCGCAGAATCCGTTTTCTCACTTCAACACACATGAGACAATCAAGAAGAATGTGCATTATCTCACACTTAGTCCCCATACCGCATTTGCATAAACCATCTTGGTACATCATTTCTGCCGTGACTGTCTCCTCCACTCGCCAGGGGATAATGCCAATTCTCATTTTTAAAATATCCCACCTAAATCCATAGTTCGGGAGTGCTTCTAGGTATGGATATCCTGTATCGGTTTCCCATACTTCTATCATGTTTTTTACCGATTTTTGGTTTCTTAGATAACCTAGGTCCTGCATTCTCGAGTGCCCCCTTCCTTGTGCTCTAAGTGTCACTTTTGTAATGACTACTTCTAAGGGGTTTTGGGTTGTACCCACATCTAGGCAACAAATTGTCTCTTATCTTCTTTTTTTCCTCCGCTGCCCATCTTAGGTTGCTGTGTTGTATTTCCTCACTACACCAATGTGACACCTTTTGAGCTTCCTCTAGAGATTGACGTTTCCAAAATCTAGCCACCGCCATTCTGGCCTGGGTATTCCACCCTATCAATCCTGTTTCGAGTCTAATTGCTTGTAGCATGGCTGACTTTGGTAAGGACAGTAGCATTTTTACAGCTTTACCTTCCTCCCGATTCCAATCCCCTTTACCACTAAGGAATAGGACCTCTGCCCCATATAGTACTTGTGGGGGGCCATGGCTGAGAAAGCTTTTATCATGGGTTTGTGTGACATGTCTCCGGAGGTTTTATTGAATTGTTTCAAACCACAAATGGAGGAAGAAGCTTTTGCATTTTGGTTTTCTACATGTTTGTTCCATTTTAAGGATGATTCAAACCATAGGCCCAGATATTTATATTCTTTTACTGTTTCTAATTTAGTTTTATCTAGATACCAGCAAAAGCTCTTTGGCCTTTTACCAAAGCACATAACCTTTGTTTTGTCCATATTTACTATTAGCAGTTTACTCTCACAGTATTCATTAAAAGCATTTAATTTCCTATGTAGCCCCAACTCTGTCTGGTCAGTAATGACAAGATAGTCTGCATACAATAAGCATGATACTTTCTTGCCACTCATTCTGGGGCTAGCACTCTTCTCCACCTCCTATTCTACCGGCAAGTCTGCTAGGAAGATTGAAAAGAATAGAGGAGCTAACACGCAGCCCTGTCGGAGTCCATTGTCTATAGCTATTTTCCTTGTGAGTGCCCCCAGTGCATCTTTTACTACTTGGGTCCAGTTTCCTCTATGTAGATCTTTTAATATCGCTAATAGGTCAGTTGGGATATTATATTTAATCAGGCACTCCCAAAGTTTCCCGCGGTCCACTGAGTCGAAGGCTGCCCGGAAGTCGACAAAGCAACAGAACAAGTTTCCCCTTTGCTCTATCGACTTCAGACTCACAGACGCCATAGTAAACACCAAAATCCACCCAAAATGTCCCCAGGTCCGTCCTACAGAAATTCCAGGAAGGAGATGATCCTGATTTTTTTTTGTTAATTTTGAAAGAGTTGCCTCTACTGCAGCCTGGCCCCGAGAAAGAGGGAGCCAATACATTGCCCCTCTCTTGTCTCGGGAATTACAGGCAGCCTACCAGGCCGCTAACCCTGCTGACAACACCCTATGAGGAGGTAAGGAGGGCCAATTTGGAGCGAATGGGGTGCGACCAGGAGTACTACAGGGCCAAGATCAGAAAAGAGAGATGGACCACCGGGGATAACCCGCGTGCTCTGTACTACCGGATCAAAGACCTGGGAAATCGTTGGCTGGTACCCCAAACTTCCACTATGGAGGAAGTAACAGAAACAATATTTCTGGAACAATTCTTGGAAGCCTTACCTGCAACAACACGTGCTTGGATAAAACACCCAAATCTCACTTCCGCAACGGCTGCGGACTTGGCTTGTGCCTTCCATAGATCCCCGGAGTTCAAGGTGGGTGTATTACGAGTGCCTTTTTCAGCCCCGAGAACCAACCCTAGACCCGAAACAAAACTCCAACCAGTACCCCGCGTACCTCCCAAACCCATACAACCTCTACCAGGTCCAGGTGGATAGAGCCCTCAGTGTTACCTCTGAGCTGAGTGAGGGCATATCACCCGACAGTGTCCCTACCGAACCCCACCAGCAGAACCAATGGAAGTAGGATACTCCAGGGGGAGCATCTATGTGACAGGCAAGGGTCCCCACCAGTATAGGAAGACTGTTATTAAATAGGAAGACACACCAGGATCGATTAGACACGGGGAGTCACATGACTGTGGTAGATAGGGCCCTAATCAACCCACTTCAGATCCAAAAAGCAGAGAAGATACAGGTCACCTGCGAGCATGGGGACACTAAATCCTACCCTGTGGCGAGGTTTTGTTGGAGGCAGCCAATGACTCCAGCTGCGAAAAGTGGGAGTCATACCCTCACTGCCTGAGGCAGTCATTATCGGCGCAGACCATCCTAGTTTTGAACAGTACCTGGAAAAGAGAAGAAAGGAGGACCTACTCTGGATACAAGAAGCCCCTTTCAGCGATAGTGAGGTAGAAAACACAGCGGGGAAAAACCAGAAAGAGTAGGAAAGAAAGGCGGAGGGAGAGACAGATCTATATACAGGCTCAGACATCACGCCCTGCTTTTCCTCTCTCCCTTACAGAACCAGTTGAAACAGCACCAGTTAGCTGCCGAGCAGCCCAGAGAGAAGATAAAACACTCGTCCACGCTTGGGAACAGGTGGAAGAACATGATCCAAACAAGGTACGACCATATTTCTTTATAAAGAAGGGATTGTTATATAGATCTGTAAAAGGGGGTGATCACACCAATGTACAGTTGCTTGTACCGCTCCCTTTCCGTGACCATGTGCTGCAGCTAGCTCATAACTACACAGGGGGTGGACACTATGGGAAAGAGAACACACCTCTTGAATAGGTTTTATTGGCCAGGGGTGTATAGGGATGTGGCCAAACATTGTGCGACCTGTGTAAATGTCAATATACCAATCCATAAGGGGTTAGAAAGGCCCTTGGTTCCCCTTCCCCATTATAGTCGTCCCATTCAAGCGGGTTGGTATGGACCTAGTAGGCCCTCTGCCCCCCTCAGCCAGAGGGCATAAATACATTATGGTCATAGTAGATTAGGTGAGTAGGTACCCAGAAGTGTTTCATTTGTCATCAATGACCACCCCCACTATAGCCAGAACCATGGTCTCTTTGTTCTCCCAGGTAGGTTTTCCATCAGAGATACTCACTGATCAAGGGACCCCTTTCATGTATCCGTCTCATGGCACAGGTCTGTGAGATATTAGGTATCCGTCAAATTCGAACCTCCGTTTACCATCCTCAGACTGATGGCCTTGTGGAACACTACAATAAAGCCATCAAAAATATGCTCCGCAAGGTAATCTCAGAGACAGGGAGGGACTGGGATCAGAAGCTACCCCTGATCCTCGTCGCTATACGAACCCATGAGCAGAGGTCAACAGGGTTTTCCCGTTTGAGTTATTGTCAGGGAGTAAACCCCGAAAGCTACTGGATATGGCCGCAGAACAGTGGGTGGAAGAGGAAGGACAACCCCTTTTGAAGTATGCTGCGGATTTAAAATCAGCCGTTTCCAAAATATGGGGCCTGGTTTACGAGAACATGGGAAAGGCCCAACACATCCAAAAACATTACTATGACCGGAACAGCCGAATGAGAGAATTTGTCCCTGGGGAGAAAGTACTCATCCTGCTCCCATCAACCGAGAACAAGTTGTTGATGCAATGGCAAGGTCCCTACGTTATTGAGAAGAAAATAACCCATGTCACTTACAGCGCCCTACAACCCCAACGAGTCGGGGCAAAGCAGATATATCCTGTTAATCTGCAAAAAAAAAAATGGGAAGAACCCGCTGTACCCACCTCCGTGGGACAAGCTGTACTATTAGTAAACACCGAGAAACCACTAGAAATCATTGTAGCCAATACCCAGAGAGAGCAAAATGAGAACGTCCCATTAGGGAACATAATGACACCAGGGCAACAGGCCCAATTATCTTCCCTCTTGGACCAATACCCTAACCTTTTTTTCCTCTACACTCGGTCTGACCACTTTAATTCAACACGACATGGTCTCCCTGGATCCAACTGTCGTAAAACAAAAACCTTATCGGATACCGGCCGCTAGAAGGGAGGCCATCGAGAGAGAAGTGGTGGCCATGTCACAGGCCCATATAATAGAACCCTCCTCGAGCAACTGGTGTTCCCCAATAGTGATCGTTCTGAAACCAGACGGGAGTCTACGGTTTTGTATTGATTTCCGTCAGGTAAACAGTATTGCCAAATTTGACTCATACCCTATGCCGCGCATTGATGAGTTAATTGAGCAATTAGGAAACGCCAAATACATGACCACCCTGGACCTTACAGAGGGTTATTGGCAAATACCCTTGACTCCACAGGCCCGAGAGAAAACAGCCTTTTCTACCCCCCTCGGGCCTCTACCAATTCCGGGTACTCCCTTTTGGCCTCCATGGGACACCGGCAACGTTTCAACGCCTAATGGACCGCTTGCTAAAACCTCATGCAGCCTACGCCGCTGCCTATTTAGACGACATAGTCGTCTTTAGCCAAACGTGGGAGACACACTTGAACCATTTAGCGGCAGTGTTCACGGCCATCCAGGAGGCAGGCCTAAAAATAAACCCTAAAAAGTACCTTCTGGTCACAGACACCATACAATACCTCGGGTACACGATACAAGGGGACTGCTTAAACCTCAGATGAGTAAAGTTAAAGCCATTGAAACGCTCCCTGTTCCAAAGACCAAACGAGGTGTAAGATCTTTGCTGGGGTTTATAGGATATTATAGGTTTATTCCGAATTTTTCAGCCTTAGCCAGTTCCCTAACTGATCTTTTGACTAAGAAGTACCCATCCCGAATAACTACTTGGAACACAACACAAGAGAACAGCTTTCAGGCACTAAAGAACGCCATATGCACAGTTCCAGTGTTACACTGCCCTGACTCCCAAAACAATTCATACTCCAAACAGACTCCTCTGGTCTGGGGTTAGGTGCCGTGTTACACCAACCTGACTCAAATGGAGATCTTAAACTGGTCCTCTATATTAGTAGGAAATTGTTCCCCCGAGAACAGCACTACTCTATTATAGAGAAGGAATGCCTGGCGATCAAATGGGCAGTCGAGGCTCTCCAATACTATCTGCTGGGGCGTTCCTTCATTATTCTCACTGACCATGCTCGCCTTACCTGACTTGCGGAAAAAAAATAGTCTAATTAGCGCATTCTCCGATGGTTTTTAGCGCTGCAACCTTTTTAGTTTCAGACGCTACATATACCTGGTGCTAGACAAACCTTTGCTGATTACCTCTCCCGGAATCCCTCTACTGAATGGCCCCACCGTCCATTCCTAGGGGGAGAGGTATGTAAGGAGGTGGACGAAGACGAGCTGGACCGGAAGTGGGACGCAGAGGATGGAGGCGGGCTGGACAGGAAGTGGGACGCGACAGAAGCCTCACGAACAAGACCGGAAGAACGCAGCGGTCTAGTTGTTGGAAATAGGGAGGAGTCTTCAATGCAAGCAGAAGAAGGCGGGATAAAGGACGCGGACAGCAAGGAACCAGAGAGAGATATCGGGAAGACAGAGCGTGGAAGGCGGCGAAGCAGGAGAAAGCAGAACCGAGACGGAGTAGGCGGGGAGACCAGCGAAGAGAGGAGTGCACAAGGCAAATATGCCCGGAGGGCCGAAGGAGGGAGAAGACGCCCCGGGTCCAGCTGCCATGGTCCAGAGGACGGAACGTGGCTCCAGGCAAGTGCCCCTCTGGGGATCATTCTGGTGGGGAAGGTGGGGAGGGGGAATGGGGAGATAGGGCACAGAAACAGTGAGGTTTGTTCCCTCCACAAACACCCCACACTGCGAACTTTTTTTTTTGTGACGGGAGCACAACAATAACACTAACTGTCAAGCACAATACTGACCCATAGTACTCTCTCTTTACATGCCATGCCAAGAGTAGATCTGCACGTCCACAGGAGAGCCAGGAAACGAAGCCCCAGCATACCCTTCCGCCACACTGGAACCGGGAGTCAGAAGAAGCCATCTATAACCACCTTTGGTGGATGTTATCTACATATCCTCCCAACAAACACTGGATTCCTACCCCCTTACACCCCAAGGAAAATAATAAAAAGGGAAAAGAGAGAAAGTGAGCACCTTGTTGTAGCCTGTGATTTTTTTTCCCTGTAACGTCAGAGGCATACCATAGTCTGCATCACTATTTTTCTGGTTCCAGTGGGTAGCCATTTATAAATTCTGTGGAGCATGTGAAAGCAGTGTCAGGAGAAGGCGTTGACATGTCGTTTCATGGAAAGTTCATTGTCTAGGATGATGCAGAGGTTGCGGGCATGATCTTTCGCGGTGGGGGAGTGGCCGAGTTCCAATGGCTAACAGGAATTGTTTGAGATGGAGGTGCGGCTGTTGAAGATCAGTACTTCGGTTTTGTCTGTGTTGAGTTTCAGACAGCTGTCTTTTATCCAGACTGAGAAGTTCTTCATGCAGATGTGAAAGTTGGTTTTCATCATAGTGAGGTCCGCTGAGAGTGAGGAAGAGATGGGTGGCGTCAGTCCAGGAGAGGTTTATGTCCTGAGCTCTGACTGTGTTAGTGGCATCATGTAGATGTTGAAGAGGGTGGCACTGATGGACGAGCCTTGTGGGAGGCTACAGTTAGTGTTCTGTATGCACCCTGTGAGGAAGAATGCCATCCATCTAAGAGCGTCATCTTGGATTCCGCACTGGCGCAGTTGGTTGGTGAGTTTATGGTGGGAGACGGTGTCAAAGGCAGCGGAGAGGTCGAGAAGGATCAGGGCATCTGATTCACCTCTATGGAGTACAGTGTGTACCTAGTCTGTCATGGTGATCAGCGCTGTTCGGGCCATTTCAGTGCTGTGGTTGGCTCTGAACCCTGATTGGGAGAGGTCTAGAAGGATGTTTCTCTCCTGGTATGCGGGCATTGGAGGTTGATGGACTTCCCCAGGACTTTGGTGGGAAACTGTAGCAGTGATATGAGGTAATAGTTCTAGGAGGTCAATGGGGTCTGCAGTGGGTTTCTTAAAGGAGGGGTTAACCTCAGTGTTGCCAAGTGTTGAGGAAGGTGGCTGTGGTGATGGATGCATGGAGGAGGATAGGAATCTGGTGTCTGATCTTGTTGCATTAGAGGTTGAAGAGTTTAAAACGGCACGGATCATTGGGTGCTCCATTAGGACCTTGGTGTTCGCTGTGCTGAGTTGTTCCCATAGGGCGAGCAGGTGGTCAGCAGCTGTGTTCACAGGAATGGGGATGCCGAGGAGGTAGGCGATTTGGGGATTGAAGTTTCTATATATGATGGCTAGCCTGTTGTGGAAGTGGTCTGCAAGAATGTCGCGGAGTTCCTATACGGAAGGGATCACGTTTTCTGTGGCTGATGGGCAGGTGAACTCTGACGTTGGCAAATAGTTACTTGGTCTGGTTGGCCCTGGTCTCAATGCAGTTGTCAGGCCCTTCTTTTTGCAGCTTTGAGGTGGTTTTAATTGTTTAAGTCAGACTCAAAGATTGCTTGATCACTGGTTCTCCTGGACCACCACTTTCTTTCCACTTGTTTGCATTGGCGTTCCACCGCACGGAGTTCTGCGGTGAACCAGCTGGCTTAAATGGGGAGTCTGTTCATTCTGGCTGGTTTGGTGGGGAAAGGGTGGGGTGGGGAATTCGGTTGGCAGAGCAGCTGATCCAGGCATTGAAGTTCTCTAGTGCTTGGTTCAGATTAGTAGAGGCATTGGGATGGGACAGGCTGAGGGGACCAGTCTATTGGTTTTGAGTGACCTTGGTCCAGCTGTGGAAAGGAGTGCTGTGGAGGCTGGGTGAGGGGATCTGTTTATAGTAAAGTGTACAGGGGAATGATCAGACCAGGCGAGTTCCGTGGTGCGGCTGTATCGAATTCTGTTGCTGAACATGAAGATGGGGACCAGTGTATGTCCAGCTCTGTGCGTGGGGTCAGGGACGAACTGTGAGAGTCTGATGATGTCCATATGTTCCAGCAGGTCAGTGGAATGGGAGTCTGCGAGGTAATCCTGGTGAAAATGTAGGGTTTCCAGGAAGACAAAGTGTTCAGATTCGATGGTGAGTAGGTTGATTAATTCTGTGATACTGTCACTGAGGCTAGTTCATGGTCCTCGGGGGTTGGCATGCAAGGGTGAATCGGGTGGTGGTTTTGTCAGTATAGACCTGGAAATACAGTTGTTCCATAACAGTGTGGTTTCATCTTCGGTGGTCGTACAGATGATTCCTTCCCTGTGTATGATGGTGATGCCGCCTCCGTGTCTGTTGGTGTAGTCACGGTGTTTCATCTTGTAGCCACTAGGTCTTTAGGCGGCGATGTCCAGGGCTAATACGGGGGTAGCCAGGTCTCTGTGTCGAAGGTGGAAATGGAGTCCCATACTTTGGTTGCGTGTTTGCACAGTGGCGTTGACCAGGAGGCATCCGAGTTGATCCTGAGCAGTCTCTGCCAGTGAGGATGGCATAGTGTGGGATCCGGCAAGGGCTGTTGGTCCTTGAGTCAGGGTAAAGCAGCAGATGAGACAGGTGAATGGTTCTGCTGTGGAGCAGGGAAATGAGAGGCAACAGTTGAGCCATCTGGCATCCAGGGTATGGAGATCAACGGTGGCGTACCTGTGGGAGTCCGGAGGGCCACGGTTCCTGGCATTTGGCACAGTCCAGGAACATACGGGTGCAGATGGGCTTGCTTTTGGTGAGCCAGTGGCATGGTTGCGCCTCGGCCTCCATTAAGTAGGTCCTGGCAGGAGGGGAGAGGTGCTGGGTAGGGGGGTGCTGGGGAGAGCAGGAATAACAGTGATCTGGGATGGTGGGAAAACGAGTGGCAAGGCTCCTGGGGGCACTGGAGACATTGAGGGGATACCAGCGCTGGGGCACGAAGGGCGATTTTACCAACACTTAGTGTTGCAGGCTAGCTACCAGGTAATGGCAAAATAACAAGAAATATAAGCAGTTGGCAACTCCAGTGTCTTTGCTGCCCTTTATAAATGCTTGATTGACGTAACCTGAACACACCTTCAGCAATGGACTCCATCATCAGAACATTCATTTGGGGCTGATCCAGGCCAAGACCAAAACCCACCAAACTATATGCGACCATGGTAATCTGGGGATACAAATTGATGGTTGCTTCGACAGATGTGGCAGGGGGCTGTGATTCACATTTTAGCAATCTCAAACTGACACCGTATGGAATTATTCGACAACCTGCGTGTGAACTTTGGCATACATAACTTTCAAATTATTAAGTGTAACGTAATGTTCCAATGTGTAATGTTAAGGTTGGGACCCTATTTTCTCTCAGTATCCCCGGTCCAAAAATGTTTAAAATGTGGGCAATGCAAGGGAATGTTGCCTGATATAAGGTACTATTATACCAACACAACAGACACAAGTGACAGAAACATTTAGAGGGTCAATTTGCCAAAGAGGAGTGGTCCAACATCTTACTGCTCCATGACAAAGAGTTGCAGGAAGTGCAAACTAAATTACATCCATTTCAAAACTGTTGGAGAAGCAGTGAAATAAATCTTGGCCCAACACCGCACTACACTGGTCACAAATACGGCCATCCAAATGATTGTCTACTGGATGAAGCTTTGTGCCATTCACCTTCATAGTAATATTGCACAACATGTCTGATGTACCTTGAGGTGCTATTTTGCCACTGCCTTATCTATTGCTAAACTGTGCATACTTAGGCTATGGAAGTCCTTCATGACTCCTGCACATTGACTCACAGAAGGAAATTATGAAAACAGTGGAGGGCCAGTTTATAAACCTTGCACCCAAGTTGCAATTTTTGATGGGACTTAGGCAGGTATTATAAAATGTCCCTAATAGGATCCTAAATCCTAGGTGCGTTTGAATGCCTCCCTGATCCGAGATTCTGGTGTCTCCATGCTGCCCCCTAATCCATTTGGGGTAAAATCTACCACTTTCTCATTTTCTTGGGATCGGAGAGCCACAAGACCCAATTACTAGATATTCACTGTGGGAGGGATGGTACACCCTATCCTCCTTCACAATCCCCCTTTCTATGAAGGGAGTGCACTGTGGCATGACATTCCAGGTAAACTTGTTTGTCCACCAGTCTTGTGAGACCTCATCTATGTGTATGTCCTGCAGATGTAGTGGGAGAGCCCAGGATAAATGTGTCTGTGAATGGAGACCATCCTTCTGACCTGGCCATGATTGTACATATGTATAACCCTTAACCCACCCCAGCACAACAAGCATACCAAAGCACCATCAGTCATTAATGCAAAATGTTGGGTACTTGTAATTGCGTACCACATCCAGACAGCTCTGATGAAGCATGATTTTTGAGAAATATTCTTGCTTGATCAAATCTGCTCATAAGTGCGTTATTAACAAAACAAAAATTACTTATGGTGTGATTTTTAACATATTACATACATGGGTATATTTGAAGGTACAACGTGAAAATGTGCATGGAAGGCACAGGATATTTAGTAAAATATAAAAAGCTGATTAACTGCAACACTTAACATGCTGAAAGCATGAAAACTCTCTGAAGTGTTTTTCAAAATTATGTAAGAGACATGAATAAATATGCATATAGAATCATGCACATAAAATTACGAAATAGTAATAGAAAACGTTTACAGAAATATTCTGTGGAAATGTTTATCCTATTTCATAACCAGAGAAAAACAATTCCTATTAATAGTTTGATTATTGAGAAGTAGATTATATCTATGGATTTAATTAGGATGATGAACCTTTATTTTCTCATTTCTTTATGTATTACTTTCTTTTGCTAAAATATTAACGTGTGTGTTTTTTTTCCTATGTTTTCTCTACAAAGGCCTCAAAACCATGCAGGAGTAATTTTCCTTCTCTCAATCGAAGGCGTAGGCCACAGAAGAATGTATTTTGTCCTTGATGATTTCTAAAAAAGCTGGTTTGTTAGTTGTGCTTAGCGTATCACTAGGTTTTCCTTTTCCTACAGTCATAGAATTCTTTGTATGAATAATTGTGTCAACTAATGTTGCAAGCTGATGAGGAAGTGCATGCAAGAACATGGAAAAGAATACAATTATTTCTTCCTGCTTCCTAAGCGCGATGATGCCATCTTCTCAAATAGAAAACCAGATGAGCTGACAGACGTTGATCACTTCATAAATTGGACCAATCAAATTGTGAGAAATTATAAAATTGTAACTTTAGGCAGACAGAACTTTTTAGCATTTGGATATATACTTATTACTGTGGGAAAATAACTTGGCAGTAGCGGTTTCTATGAGAAGAGAGCCTTTGCCTCTGTACTCTCTATGCTACTCTGGCTGGCTATTATCCTCACAAAATCCTGGGCGAGACCATCTTGATTACTTTGCACTTCATCAGCTGGTGATGTTGCTTAAGCTATACCTTTTCGGCTGACAGGTTAGCTATTTCTGACTATTGCACGCTGTGCATTAGTTTTCTCTGTTCTAGGTTTGTATGAAATCTGATTTTGCAACAATTATTTCTTTCTCGCTCTCCCCGCTTAATTCAGTTATTGATTATATGATGTATTTGTTGAAGAACTGTATTTCTTTCTTGTGTACTTACCTGTAACATTGAAATAACACAGAATTGATGATTATGTATTTGTGTATTGATCATTCATATTTTGAAACAAATATATAAAAGTAACTTGATCAGTATTCAGAGTTTGTCTTCATTGGTGAGTATTGGACATAATGTATATTGTGATTACTGTTGGTGGACAGGCTTTTCCTTCACTATAGGTCCTCATGAGGGAAATTCCATTCGTCTCTTATTATTGAGTCTCTATTAGCTCTACCAAAGACTTATCGAAGGACCTGATATATGTAAGTGGTTATTAAGTTTATGTGGGCCCAAAACCTGGAAAGTCCAGAGTGTAATAAATTAGGGATATACAGGCACATGCATCAATGTTTTTTGTGAGCGCAAACTGTGCGAGCCGCAAAAAATTGGCCATTTGCGCCCGCAAAAAGAGCTTTTGCGATGCACAAAAGTGTAAGGCACTCACAATTTAGGAAATCGCAATTTATTGAGATTTCTTAAATTGTAATTGCATTTAAGGACTCCCAATTTGGGATTCCTTAAATGCAATGCATGTACCCCTTAGAAATAGCCAATTCGCTATTCGGGGCCGCAAAATACAGAGATATTACTCTGGTCTGTATTTCGCCAAAACATTGAAAAATGCACTAAAGTGCATTTTTCAAGGTTTCAGGCTACAAACACGCACACAAACATGCCCTTGGGGCATGTGTGTGCGCAACATGGGTGCACATAACGATTTCAGGGCTACAACAGGGTGTCATTTTGACACATTTGCACCCTTGAAATTGCATGCACAAGTTGTGAGTACCTATTGGTACTCAAATTGCGCATGAAATTTCCCATTCATTCGATGGGCCTCAAGGCCCATAGGAATGAATGGGCAGGCATTCCTTAATTGCCACTCGCAATTGGCAATTAAGGAATGTTTATAAATCGCTATTTTAATAGAAATTTCTACATGCACAGGCTTTTGAGAGTCCTGAATTGTGATTCCTTAATAACCGCAATTAAAGACTTGCAAAAGCTTTTCTTGATGCATGTGCTCGAGAGTGAATAATTATTTTTAAAAATGTACTCCGCTTCCACTGCAATAGTTTCTGGTAGTGTCATCGGATGGTTAGTTTAGATGAAAATACTGGGTAATGAAGAGACGGATTTTAGGGACAGACATTTGTTGACTAAGTACCTTTATGTTTTATATTATGGTCCATCGTTGACCTTAATGGAAGGAACAGATCCGTCTCTGGACTAAGATCCTAGGATAAGCTCAAGGGCAGTTATAGTATGGCATACACTAAGTAAGTGCATTGTCTGCTGTTGATGTGGGCTAGGCAATGGTCGGATTGTCAGTACTGCACAGGGAATCTTGAAAGTATGAAATAGTGTAGATTTATTTGGGTCACTTGAGAAAGAGCATCTGGGGAAGTCCCAAGGGTTTGTCACTTGAGTGTAGGTAAAACTACTCTGGTCAAGATTTTGCTAAAAGCGAAAAGAGAATTCAGAGTGTATGGTTCGTTTTTCCTTTTAGTGCAACTGACAAGCTGTTTTTATGTATTTTTGTTAAAGACTTCAAAAAGACATTGATGCTGATTTTGTAAAGAGAGGATCAGTCGCAGGAGATATGCTGACATCAGAGTGTCGCACTGGTATTGGTCAGTTGTATGAAAACGTCACCAAGAGTGCAGCGCTGGTATAGGTTGGGTGAGTCACGCTGGGATTGGAAAGCGTGAAAAAATGTGATTGGTAGCAGAGAAACATAACACAGAAAACGAACATTGAGGATATACTTCTATAGATTAATATTAGCGTAGAAGAATCATGAAGTTACTAAAGTTGTTGTAAACTTTTAGTAAAGATGAGCCAATACCTATTAGAGAAGGAATTCTTGTAACTCCTGAAGGAACTCCTGCTGGTTATATGTCATTAGAAAGGGGTTACCATACATGTACATAGTTAGAAAATTGGATGAAATACACTGAGCAAGATGGTACTTTTGCTTTTTCAGAGAATGGTAATTTTAATACCATAATTTTGAGAATTTAGGGAGACAAATGAATACTTTTATACCTAGTCCTATGAAGTATGAAGATCTTGATGAGAGCATGAGGCATACAAGACAAAAACAGATGGGTACCAAAATAGCTAAGAATACGGTTAGTAGATATTCAGAAACAAAAAAGAAAACTTGAAGAAGCGACATAGCGGAAGGAGTGAAAATGTTCTCAGTTATGGTAGCAAAAACTAGAGAAGGGGAATATGTAAGGAGAAAAAGAAGAATATGGAGGATCAGAGATCTACAAAAACTGAAAATACCAAGGAATTTGATGAAATAGATGAGAAGTTTTTAAATGAATTATTTATGAAGAAACCTCCACCTTACCAAAAAGAACAGAAGAGAATAGAGACAAATATGTTACCAAGTGCTCCCTTAGTTCAAATAGAAGTGCTGCAAGAGAAACCTTCTGTAAGCAGGAATTAAAATCAAAAAGCAGTTAGAGAAGAATTGGCAAGAATGATGAAACCAATGAACCCAGACGTTTTATCAGTCCCAGAGACTATTGGTCCGATAGTTCCATTATACAATGATGGACAACAAGTTTCAACTGCATGCTTTAACACTATCAGATAAAAATGCTAATGGAATTCAGACAGTTTACAGGAAAATTAATGAGATTAATCGAGGATTGACTGAAAATAGTAGAACGAATGCAAGTGTGAATACAGGAAGATCAGAACAGTTAATTAATATTTCAGAAGGATTTGTTTAAACTAACCCTGGGCGTAGTAGCGCTACGCGTAGCTACGCGAAGTGCACTTCGCACTACGCAAGCTTTGCATAGCTACGCATACTGCGTAGTGCGCTGTGCAAAATGTGGTTTGCACTGATTGCACTGTGCGGACAAGCATCCGGCACTGAGCAATCAGTGCAAACCGCATCTTGCACAGTGCAAGCGGTCGTTTGATGCCGCGTGAGTAGATTTGTACTCGAGCGGCAGCTTTCTCAACGCGGACTGGTAGTTTCTCCTCGCGAGCGGTTGTGAGCATATGCGACCACTCGCAATGAGAAACCTGACCTCCCCTAATTGAGAATCTCGCCAGGAGGTTTATTTTGCTCGCTCGCGGTCGCCAACTTGACGTTGAGGACCGCGAGCAGGCAAAAAATGCCTGCTATGCTACGTGTTTTTGCACTGTGCACGTAAAATGTGCGTAGCGTGTAGTTGCACAAACTACGTGAGCATAGCGTAGTCCTATGCCCAGGCCTAGTTGAAACCCCAAAGTGAGGTATATACATAGATCCAAAAAGATCGAGACAGATTGAGGAAAAAGTGACACCTACATCAGGAGGGTCAAGAAGTGAGACAGGTGAAACTACTCAGAATTAGTTAGGTCTGTATCCTGAAGAATTAGATGAGTGGATAAAAGAAACAGCACCTGGTTGTTGTGTACATAATTCAGGTATAGATGAAAGTAGGTTGAAAGCAGATTTGGAAGAAATAATACTTGGTACAATAAGTCCAGATAGATTGTGTAAATATCAGGATGAAGAATAGCTTTTTATGTGTAGATATATTACAAGAAAAGCAAGAAACCCACATGAAAGTTGTGCTGAGATTGCACAAACGTATGGAGTTGACATAGAAAAGTCTAAAGCAATACAAAAATCATGTAGATAAGATTTCAGTGACAAAGATTCGGAAAGTTTGAATGTTTCAGGAAAATATTTGCAAATGAAAGTTAATTAGCAGACTACAATGATGGGGTGAGTTAGGTCGATGGGAAGGAAGAGGGGCTAAAAAGAAGGAAAATACAGTAGGGACTTTGATGGCTTTACCAGTGTATGTTGTGAGGGAGACAGGAGCAGAAATAGTATATGTAACGATGTATCCTATGAGAGAAGTACCAGGAGGAGGGTATGTTCATGTCCCTTGGTCAAGACTGGATAGATTATTATTTACACATGATTTTCCCAGAATGAGAGAAAAACCAGCGGAATGGCACAAACATGTAGAAAGGTTTGTGAAAGTTTTGTGGAAGATTAGGGTGGCTTGTTTGATATTGTGTTTCCAGCAGATTTGTGGATTGAGTGTAAAATTGCAATAGATTGGCCAAAAGAAGAATATCCAAGAGATCCAAAAACAGGAGCAACATCTGAAGTAGTTATGAAAAAAATCAGGTAAATACATGTTTTAAAAGGGAAATTTCACAAAAAGAAACAGATTGGGTGAGAACAGACAGGACTTCTCAGGGGTTGAAAGAATCAGTGCATGCTTATTATCAAAGGCTTGTACATGCATTTAAACAGTACAGTGCAATTGAAAACATAACTGAGAAAGATATGTTATATTTTGTGTATCGATTTGTGTATGGATTGAGATCAGAAATTAGTGCTATGATTCAGCAGCATTTAATTTGTTGGCAAAGCAAGATGATTGACGAGTTTCTTCGTTATGCGAAGTATGGTGGTGATGACATTGAAACAAGACACAAAGTTAAAAGCGAAATGTATGTTAGCTCAGAAAGTGGCAAAAAAGGAGGATTTTTAATACAGATTTTACAGAAGCTTACCAAGAAAATGGTCAGACTACTACTGGTATGAGAGGTGTAGTGTCAAATGGAATACTGTGACTCAAATGATACCGAGTCCACAAGGGAGAGGTAGAGATAATAGAGAGGAGTTGAAAAAGAAGTTTCCTTGTCATGCATACAGAAAATTGGGGCATTGGGAGCACGAGTGTAGAAGCCTACATTAAACGCAGCAGAGACAGAAATAGATTGAATCAGATGCAAATGAATCGACCAAATCAGAATAAGCAAATGAAAATTGGCAGAGGATAAAATTTGCGGATTCTTCAAGCTCCTATCCCAAATCAGAATGTGAATGTTCAAATACAGAAGTACTATGCAAATGTGGGTTTCCATACAAATAATAAAGTGAATTCAAATGTGCAGGGGTCTTCACAATATATGATGCAGTGGAAAGAAAATGATTCAAATGAATCTAAATGATGGTACCTGAGGGGGGCGGGGGGTTAGTATGTACTTGGCGCATCCTTAGAGGTAGAGCTGTCTGGTCCTTATGTGGATGGCGAGATTGACGGAAACTCAGTTACGTTCCTCATAGATACTGGTGCTACCCATTCCAGTGTGGGAACTGTGGAAATTCCCAACCTACCGCTCTCGGGAGAAAGTATCCAAGTGGTAGGAGTCTCAAACAAATTGATTAAGACCCCAGTGACTAAACGAATGAAAGTGAAAATTGGTAATTGCCAAGATTTGCAATGATTAGTAGTGTGCGACAGTCCAGTTAACCTATTGGGAAGGGACTTGTTGTGGAAGACAAATCGTTCCATCTATTGTATGCCAGATGGAATAGCATTCCATACCAAAGATGAGGATGTGGTCTTTAAAATGCCACAGTAGGGAACAGAGGTGAATGATTTATATCCTCGATTTACAGTTAATGATTGGCCAGTTGAGTTGAGAGATAGATTGTTGTCTGATGGTAGGGATTTTTCAGGGAAAGACATTGGATTGATGAAAGGAGTAGCTCCAATTCAAATTATAGTAAAACAAAGTGCCCAAGAACACCAGCTTAGAGGAGTCCTGGAACAATTGTAGGAGTAACACTGGTGATTGAAATGTTGATAGAACAAGGTATCCTAAAAGAGATTCAAGGGAGAACTTGCAATTCACCCATTATGGGAATTACCAAACCTAACGGTAAATACGGTATAGTGCAGGATTTACTTAAAACTAATCAGATAGTAATTCCCTGTTGTCCAAAAGAGTCACATCCTGCTGTGATTCTTTATCAAAATTCCCTGTGAAGCAGAATGGTTTTCAGTTATTGATCTATGTCAAGCATTTTTCCTCGATACCTTTGCCTCCCGGTAGCCAATAATTATTTGCATTGCGGTTCGGAAACTGTGTTTTGGCATGGTGCAGAGTTCCTCAAGGTTATACAGATAGTCACTCAATTTTCAACCAAATATTGAAGGAATGTTTGGAATCACTAATAATGCCTGAAAATGCAGTCCTTGTTCAATATATAGATGATTTGTTGGATACATCAAAGGCAAAAAGAGGCTTGTGTGACAGATACAATCACTCTACTGAACCATTTGAGAGAAGGCGGGCATAAAGTTTCACCAGCAAATTTGCAATTCTGTCAAAAAGAAGTTCTTAACTTGGGTCATAAAATTGAGAAAGGCATGAGAAAAGTGTCTCAAGATCGGATCAATGCTATTATGGAGATGAATCCACCGAAAACACAAAAAGAAAAATTCTAATGTTTCTGTGAATGGTCGGATAGTGCAGTAGTGGATTGTTAGTTTTTCACTGATATCCGAGCCATTACATAAGCATAAAGAAGTGTCAGATCCTATACAACATGATGATGAATGCATGAAAGCATTTTCTGAATTGCAAGACAGTTTGTGTGGCTCACCCGCACTTTGAATGCTGGATTTTAATAAAGATTTTGCATTGTTTTGCAGTGAACGTGACGGATGTGCTCTTTCAGTTACAACGCAATTGCATTTCATTCGTTCTAGTGAATATGAATATACCTTCTTAATTACAAGGGGTTGGGGATTAAGAGGTGGTACTAATCCAGTTTATCCTGGAGTTTATTATGTGTAGAAATGCTTATTATAGATTGCCACAACATTGGTATGGGTATTGTCATATGGGAATCGTTTTTTCCAAATTTTATCATGTGGATAGAAATCATGGACCCAATGAAAATAACTAACATGGAGTAAAAGAGGAATTAGTGCTGCAGAGATAGTGGGAGAAATATTTGGTGCATTAATACCTTCAGTGGGAATAGTCTTGAACCTACATAAGATGTTGACTGTAGTTTATCATTTTTCGACAGATACTGCTGGAAGGTTCTTGATGATTGACACTGAAATGGTGGCAATGAGAAAATGGTTTTGCAAAATAGATTGGCTCTTGACGTATTATTGGCAAAAGAGGCCAGAGTTTGTAGTATGCTGAAAATTCAACAATGTTGCACTTATATTCCTGATGAAAGCAAAGACTTAGAGGATATATTAGTGACATTACAAATTTGCGTAATGATTTAGCAGAATTGAAATTTGACGGTGCATGGGAAAAACTCGGGAAGGGTTTTTCCACAGTAGGTAATTGTTTTTTAATTCTAAGTAACCGCTTGTTAGGAAGAATACGAACACCAATAATTGCTATTGTTGCTGGCACACTAATAGTAATACTGATATACTAATGCAAAGCAAAGGAAACAAAACAAAGAGCAAGAAAGAGGAAAAGAGATGAAATAGAAGATAAATATGGTGTTTATTACAAAGTACTGAAAGAAACAGAGGGTGTTCGACCACTGCATTTTGAAAAAAAATCTGAACTTAATCAGATTTTTGTAGATTATGTTACGACTCAACTCGCCATCAAATGGGGGATTGATGAAGCATGATTTTTGCGAAATAATCTTGTTTCATCAAATCTGCTCAGAAGTTTGTTATTAACAAAACAAATGACTAATGGTGTGATTAATAGATTATGTACAAGGGGATATTTGAAGGTATGATGTGAAAATGTTCAAGGAAGGCACAAGATGTTAAGTAAAATTTGTATTTGTTGAAGAACTGTATTTCTTTAGTATCTACCTACCTGTAACATTGAAATAACACAGAATTGATTATTCTTCTGTATTCGTGTGTTGACCATTTATACTTTGAAACAAATAGATAAATGTGACTTGATAAGTCTAGGAAAGTAGGATTTGCTTCTTATGGTTACTCCCATTTTTTGCTAAATGTAATGCTGTTGTTGACCAGTCTGACTGGGATCCTGCTAATCAGGACCCCAGTCCATCTGCTTCCTCCTTAAACTGTAATGTTATGTAAATGTAAATGTCCACTATTTGTAAAGCGTGAACAATTATCCGAAGGTGTCAAGGTGCTGGGGGCCATCGGGAAGATTAAGCGAGCTATTGCCCAGAGTCACATGGTGCTGGGCAGACCCTTGCTGCCGGAGCCAGGGATCGAACCGTGATCCCCAGCTTCCAGTGTCAGTCGCCCTGGCCGCTGTGCTTAGGTACACTCCAGATTGGATACTGGGGTACCATTGTCAGTCCCTAGTATATGGTACCCATATACCCAGATGAAGGGTGGTTGCCCAAAAGGCATTGGAGCTAACAACAATAATGTATGGATTAATAACAAACCATTGTATGAAGAATTAATACAATTACAAGTATGAAATCATAAATATGAAACAATAAATTTGGATTTCATTATCTTCAACTCAGCTTTATGAACATTTTTCAAGCATTGAATTAGGAAATATCTCCTTATTTGTGTGCCCCTAGGGATGCAATCAATTTCCATATGAACGCACTTCACATTTCTAATGACACTCGCCCAAAGGGAAGGAGAGGACACCTAGGGAGCACCTACCAATCTAAGTAACTCACACAAACTGCTGACTGAACTGCTGTGCACTGGTCTAAATATCAGATTGCTCATTGACTTCCTTTCCTACCACTAGTAGCACGCCTCATCAACTATTTACTTAAAGCTATCATTATGAATTATGAAGACATATCTCGATCCACAGAAGCAAGGGCAGATACCTTCGCGTTTGCCACAGATGAAGCAACAAGAATATACGCACTAATACAAAACGACATATCACAGTCATCCACTATCAGGAATAAGGAACAGAACATAAAACAGTTACTATATTTATCAAAACGCAGGATCAATCAAAAATTACATGCGAATACATTAATCAAGTACCATAAATCCTTGCGCATACCCAGAGGCCTACGAATTGCATTGAAGCCATCCCTGTGCAAAAATTCCAAATCATTTCAAGAACGATAGTACGCGATACTGAACAAGTGTAGATTGGATTTAATCCTATTGATCATAGAGGAGTTATCGAACATACTCACTGAGTTAGAAAAAGAAATAACAGAAACCACAGAAGAATTGACAAAAAGCATGACTACAGAGGAATGGGACCTATTCATTACAGACATCAATCAGCAATTAGATAAACACAGCAATGACATCAATGGCCGCAAAATCAGAAAGTTCCGCAGTGACACGCTGGATTACAAACTGGGTTAGGTATATGCTCAGAGAAGGAGGAATCGCCCATTCACCCAGAACACCGACACATCATCAACAGATAGGGAGACATCGAATCGCCCAAGTAAAGGGGGACAACAACCAGCAGGAAGATCTCAAGAAACACTGCCTAGTACAGTCATACAGGCAGACATCATGGCAGCAAATACCACAGGAACTGATTTTTTTTTAGAACAGGCCGCAGTACAAGACGACCCATGAGGGGCAAAACAAAAAGAACCTCCACAGACAAGAAGTGTAACGCTTCCCAAGAAGGACATCAAGAAGAAACCGAATGTGAAAGACAATTAATCATTAATATCTAACACTACAATTTCACCAAACATGAGAGGAGTCTTTTACAAAAAGGTACATCATTTGTACCTGCCACCAGATCGGATCAATTGGAGTTGGAAGTAAGTACATTCAAACTTACAAGAAAACTGAGACTTAGGAACTTTTTTGAAAATGTATCACCACCACAAGGCGACAAGGAACCAGACCCATTGAAGGGCTTAAAACCCACGAGTACTTATTAAGCTCCAGTGAGCCACAAAACCATTGACTGGTTCAAACAACTAGTCAGACAAGACTTGACACAAATCTATTACAAGAAAGTGATACATAAAAACACCACTCAAAAAGACCGGGACAAACTAAAGGCCATAGCTAACAACAAAACAATCAAATGTATTAAAGCCGACAAGGGTGGCGCTTTAGTTGTCATGAATCTTGCTATGTATAACCAAAAACTCAAAGAACATGTATCAGACGAGACCACCTATATGAAACGGATTAGGAATCCCACACAACAATTCATAATCATCTTGAAAGACATAGTGGAGAAAGCATTCACACATGGCACCATTAACCAAAAAACCAAAAACTTCTTGATCAAACAAAATCCTAAGAGTCCATCTATATACGCAGTTCCCAAAATTCATAAGCATCCCACAGATCCACCAATACGTCCCATAGTACCAACACAAGGAAGTATCCACAAACCTGTTGGCCAGTATCTGGATAGATATTTACAACCCACAGTCCAATCCATGACTAGCTATATCAGAGACACTACGGACTTCCTGCGCAAATTACAGGACATGAAAATCAATACTAATGAACGCTTGTGGCTATGTACAGCTGATGTGAGTTCTTTATATACTTTAATCCCACACCAGGATGGGATAGAAGCTATGGAACAAGCCATTCTTAAATTGAACGTGGATGCATCTACGCAAGTATTTTTGATGGAACTAGTACTGTTTACTTTGTACTAGAGCTACTTCAAGCATGAAAATGATTGGTACCTACAATTGATGGGCACGAGCATGGGTAATTGCGCAGCTCCAGTGTACGCTAATATATTCATGGGAGATTACGAAAACAAAACATATCTTGTCCAATACAAATTGGAGTAGACATTTAAAAATGTATGCTCGCTACATCAATGATCTATTTATCTCGTGGAAAGATTCTAGGGAAAGTCTTTAACAAGCGCTGATTACCTTAAATTCAGTGGACCAACACATTCAATTCACTTGGACCATAGACCCTAAATCTATAACCTTTTTGGATGTCCTTATTGAATTACATCACAACCATATTTCAACTGACATATATAGAAAGCCCACTGACCGCAACAACGTTCTGCATTATACTAGTTTTCACCAGGGATCATTGAAAAGACACCTTCCAAAATCTCAAATGTTGAGAGTGAAAAGGATCACCTCAGACCCTGATAAAGCAACCTTAAGTACTGAGGAAATGGCTGACAGATTTCGTGAAAGAGGATACCCAGAACACTTGATAAATTCTGCAAAAATCCAGGTCACTGCTTTGAATCGCTCAGATCTGTTACAACCCACAATGAAACAACAATGTGATAGGACACTGATTGTGTCCACGTTTTCAAATGTCAGCCCTATGCTCAAAAACATTGTACTGAAACATTGGGCAATGTTAAAACTAGAACCGGATTTTAAAAGGTATCTTTGATCACCAACCTCTATTTGCCTACACACGAGGAAAAAATTTGGGAGAAATTCTTCAACAACAAATAAACGTAACAGACATCCCGACGCGAGGCACTAGACCATGCAGTAATTGCAATAATTGCAATAACATAATTGCGGGAAACAAGGTGATGCACCCAATGAAGGGTCACGAGATCGCACTGAATGTCACAGCCACTTGTGACAAGACTAATGTTGTCTACCTATTGAAATGCCCTTGTGGTAAAGTCTATATAGGTAAAACTGAGCGTAAATTGAAAACCCGTCTCAATGAACATAAATCGAACATAAGGACAAAGAACCTCAAATCATCAGTGGCAAATCATTTCATAGAGATGAACCATAATATTTCCCAACTTACGTTTATGGTGCTAGAAGTGGTCCAGAAGGTTGAAGGAAGAGACAATAGTAAATATCTACTCTGTCAAGAGAATTATTGGATTTACAAACTTAATGCCATCAAGCCACATGGACTTAATGATCGTATAGAATTTTCTTGTTACCTATAAAATAGTGTTCTTCTTCGCTATAATACTGTTCTTGATTTCCAGTAGCCAGAGTTTGGGCACCATTAGTTCTGTACATTAACTTGATCGTGTTTTTAGATTCATTGCATTTTCATTTACCTGATTTCATGTTCATGACCCAGTTTGTTTATTTTTTCACACTTGTGTACTCCATACTCTGTTTATTCCCCCACTCACTGATTGACTTTCCGGGTTCTCTCGCTTTCACTGTATCACTCCCATTTAACAGTATTCTCGACTCATCTCGCAGTTCACTTTCTACTTCCTTGAATCATCCCGATCACGTGACTTGTTCACGTGACTTCGTTTTCCCTTTAGACTAGCCGATTTCCGCCACTCCGTTAACCAGCTTCGCGTAACAAACCGCATACACAGTGGAATACCGAAGCGGAGCCTACGCTACTACATTAAAACTTCCCCCGTGAGTATTGCTTATAGCCTAGTCAGTCCGAATCCGCATTATTTCTTTACAGCCATTCATGTCAATGGTTTTTACTTTGCGTTTATCACCCCCATTTTTGTTTTAGATCTGGTGCTTTGAGTACCCAGAGCCGTTAAGCCCAGTAAGTCTCGTTCTCATCCTCGAGAGCCATACACCCCGTCACATTGCATGTTTTCTGAGCACGTTTTCATCTTTTGTACACCACACATTTCCACTTTGGGGACTGTTTTGCTTCTTTTGACCGTTTATTTAAAAACAAGGGGTGGTGATGGACAGAGTTTCTGAATTAAGCAGAATACTCTCACCCAGTCAAGAGATCAGGGCTAGATCCAACACCGTTTTTTAGCTCACTGCACCATCCCAGTTCAGAACCTGGCTATATGCAAATTAGTCTGTTCCTGTCCCAGTGCATGATGGGAACAGGGCAAACCAAACTACCAAGCCAATTCTTACACTGGGAAGGAAACAAGCTTCCGGGGACCCGTTTCTGGCATTTCAGCCGTCGTCGGCCCGGCTTGCTTGAATCCTGATGGTGCAATGAGCAAGGGACTCACATCTGAGTATACCCTTCCACGCTTAGGGTGGACAAAATATTTAACAACAAGGGGTGGTGATGGACAGAGTTTCTGAATTAAGCAGAATACTCTCACCCAGTCAAGTCACCACCCCCTTTTCTGAATCTTTTGACCGTTTTGCATTACTTTTTTGCTTGTATCTATATACTTAGAAGGTACTGTATTAGTAAACAGATATTATGTCGTTTCTTGTAGATATGCTCCCAGATGAAGGGCGGTTGCCCGAAATGCATTGGAGCTAACAACAATAATGTATGGATTAATAACGAACCATTGTATGAAGAATTAATACAATTACAAGTATGAAATCATAAATATGAAACAATAAATTTGGATTGCATTATCTTCAACTCAGCTTTATGAACATTTTTCAAGCATTGAATTAGGAAATATCTCCTTATTTGTGTGCCCCTAGGATGAAATCAATTTCCAATTGAACGCACTTCACATTTCTAATGACACTCGCCCAAAGGGAAGGAGACGACACCTAGGGAGCACCTACCAATCTAAGTAACTCACACAAACTGCTGACTGAACTGCTGTGCACTGGTCTACATATCATAGATTACCCATATACCCAGGACATAGGTACCCCAGAGGCCTCCCTTGAGCTGAAGCATGTATTATGCCACCCATGAGAGATTCAGAAAAGGGGGTGGTGATGAACAGAGTGTCCGAATTAAGCAGACCACTCTTACCCAGTCCAAAGATCAGGGCTTGATCCATCACCGTTATTTAGCTCACTGCCCCATCCCAGCTCAGAACCTGGCTATATGCAAATAAGTCTGTCCCTGGCCCAGTGCATCATGGGAACAGGGCAGACCAAACTACCAAGCCAATTCTTCACCAGAAAGGAGACAAGCTTCCGGGGAAACGGTGTTGGATCTAGCCCTGATCTCTTGACTGGGTGAGAGTATTCTGCTTAATTCAGAAACTCTGTCCATCACCACCCCTTGTTGTTAAATATTTTGTCCACCCTAAGCGTGGAAGGGTATACTCAGATGTGAGTCCCTTGCTCATTGCACCATCAGGATTCAAGCAAGCCGGGCCGACGACGGCTGAAATGCCAGAAACCGGTCCCCGGAAGCTGGTTTCCTTCCCAGTGTAAGAATTGGCTTGGTAGTTTGGTTTGCCCTGTTCCCATCATGCACTGGGACAGGAACAGACTAATTTGCATATAGCCAGGTTTTGAACTGGGATGGTGCAGTGAGCTAAAAAACGGTGTTGGATCTAGCCCTGATCTCTTGACTGGGTGAGAGTATTCTGCTTAATTCAGAAACTCTGTCCATCACCACCCCTTGTTGTTAAATATTTTGTCCACCCTAAGCGTGGAAGGGTATACTCAGATGTGAGTCCCTTGCTCATTGCACCATCAGGATTCAAGCAAGCCGGGCCGACGACGGCTGAAATGCCAGAAACCGGTCCCCGGAAGCTGGTTTCCTTCCCAGTGTAAGAATTGGCTTGGTAGTTTGGTTTGCCCTGTTCCCATCATGCACTGGGACAGGAACAGACTAATTTGCATATAGCCAGGTTTTGAACTGGGATGGTGCAGTGAGCTAAAAAACGGTGTTGGATCTAGCCCTGATCTCTTGACTGGGTGAGAGTATTCTGCTTAATTCAGAAACTCTGTCCATCACCACCCCTTGTTGTTAAATATTTTGTCCACCCATGAGAGGCCATGTATTGCAGCCTGTGTAAGTTGGTGCATGCACCACTTAGTTAAGATATAGTAAACCTATACCTAAGGGTTCCTGCACTTTAAACCTTTAAGTCACCCCTATAGCAGGCCTTTACAATCCTGAGGGCAGGGTGCTTGGTTCTAAGTGAGAGGGTGCCACTGCATGAGCAGGACACCCCTGCAGGCTACAGAGTCCAATCTCCCAGGTTGGCAGAGAAGAAGCTTTATCTGACATATAGAGGGGCATTATGTGACCGCGGGATGACCAACTCTAAAACTGCTGAAACGAACCCTATCACGTTTGATTTCAAACATGTTGGAAACATACCCCCACACTGGTAACCGGTGTGATGAGTATGGTTCCACCCCTCAGAAGCGAGCTTTGTGGGGTACCTGGTGTTCCCAGTTCCAGCCTTCTAGCCCCAGACAGCACAAAATGGTTGAAGCTAACCAGAGACACATTTCTGTCCGCCTGCTGCTGAGCAAAGCTCAAGCAGGGGAAGGCAGAACAATAGGCCTCATGTCACAGGGAGGTGTGACCACATCCGAGACAGGTAGTCTATAGTGAATTAGGGAGGGTGGGTGGGTGCGCTTGCCAGCAGCTGAAAGTATGCATGAGGGGCCCATTTGGTGTCCCTGTGCATAGTCCAGTTCAAACCAGCCCTAGGAGCAGTTGGCTCTCGCGCAAAACTGGACAAAGGACATGAGAGTAACCTCCCCACTGTCCAAACTCTCACTTGAGAGGGTCCCCGGAATCTTGCCAACCCTCTTCCGTGGGTAGTTAAGGGCTTACCTGGCTGTAGGACTCTAGATTCAAGATGGACAAGATGCTGAACAAGACACCACTGCACATTGACAGTCTGGACACTCTGGACTTCGTTTGGCCTCAACTTAGTCTCCCTCTCAGTCTGTTGAGTCGTCTGTGCCTGTGCTCTATACAGGATCCATGTAGGACCTGTGGAGCATCAAGGACAACCAAAGAATCTCCCTTGGAGTGAAGGAGTCACTTCTCTGCATTTGCAGGCACCTCAACACTGCTGACCGTTCTGCTGATCCCAAGCTCCTATGGACTCTGAAGGGCCCAGCAACACAGGAGGTGGGTTTCCACGTCCTTTGAGGTCCAAGCTACCCTCTTACTGAGTACGAGGCCAGGGGCACTTGTGGGTGCAGCAATACCTGAACCCCTGTGCACCCTTGTATTTGCAAGTGCATATGCATGTTGCCATTTCCCAAAAAAGTGCATTGGGCTCTGAGTAGCCCCTACTTCTGGCACAATTTCCTACCACAAACGTTGACCTCCTCACACTGACAGCTCTATGGGCTGTTTGATGAAATCGTTTGAGGTCCTCTTGATACCCCTGTGCTTTCAGCCTGAGGGGCCAATTGAGGGTTAAATATACTTTTATTTGGCTCCCCTGGTTGCTCCAGGCTCGCCCTGACTCCCCTGTGCGTGGTGAGTCTCCTGGGCCTTGCTGGTTCGAATTGTACACTGCATTGACCTACTGTGTGGGTTGTTGTTGCCAAGGCCTGTTGGTGCTCCTGCCGGACCCAAACCCCTCAGCACTCGACATCCTTTGTGTGACCGCTCGCATACAGCTCCTGCTCATCTTCGACATTCAGAGTCCCCGCAACTGCAGAGTTAAAGACTCCATCAACCAATCTGAAGCACCCGACATCGTAGGCATTTGTCAACCGAGCCCCTGGTCACTCCCAAGTGACCCAGACTCTCTACCCTCTGCTTTCAGGTACCCCTCAACAAGAATCCACCTTTGGATTCTAGTGGACACTTTTTTCCCTTCCAGCAGTGGCTCTTCTTCGAAGTCCCCGATTGGATTCGACTACGGTTTCTGACATCACTTCAGACCTATGCACCCAGCTTCCCTGGGATAGGTAACTTGGGTACTGCTGTATCCATTGGTGGGGTGACTCTCCAACCTCCTGTCCTCCACAGGGTTTCTTCGAAATCCACTGGGAAGGGTCCTTAAACTCTAAAAAAGTCAACAGCGACTTCCCCATAGACATATGGAGCATGCGGTTGTGTTCCCACACTTCACATGCACTCGGTGGGGTCTCTATCAACTCACCTTGGCATTAGTGAGTACCTGACATAATGTATATTGTGACTACTGTCATTGGACAGGCTTTTCCTTCATTATAGGTCCTCATGAGGGACATTGCATCCTTATGGCAGAGTCCCTATTAGCGCTGCCAAAGATGTATCGGAGGACCCAATATATGCAAATGGCTATTGAGTTTATATGGGCCCAGAACCTGAAAAGGCCCCGATTATAATAAATTAGGGTTATGGTGAATGATTTTAAAAAATGTACTTCAGCTGCAGCAGCTCCAATCCTTCGCTTGACTGCCCTGGACATTTCAGCTCAAGACGACAGGACTGCGTCATTACACCTGCTAACACCCTCTCACCTTTACCCTGCTCCTCTCGTCTAATGTTTTCCTTCTATGGTGTTTCGATTTTCCGCTTATGTTCTACTGAGGTTTTAATATGGTCGAGATAAAAGACACTGCAGACCTCTGCTGCTCACTTATGTATTAGAACATGTTAAATTAAGACTTGTGATACAAAAAAAAACTCCCTTCCTTACTGGTGATTTACACTCAAACACAAAAAAACAAGCACTGCTGTAGATTGCAAAGAAAAAAGGGATTCGCAGATTTTTTATCAAAGAAATGACAACTAGATCCTCAGATTTGTTCAATATGCTTCTAAATTGAAATCAATGATTTTCAATGTTATACGTCTTCAATACACAACCCCAATTATAGGTCTTGCTTACAAAGTTAGCTTTAAGCGTATGTTGGCAAAGAACCGATTTTATCCAATATATACTTAAGTGGGCCTTGTGGATGGTCATTGTTCATGATTCAATGGCAGTCTTACCTAGCTCAATTACCGGGCCCTCATTGGATAGATTTCTTCCTTATTGTTCCATTTGTGGCTCTGAAGAAGGATTTTGGTCTCACTGAGGTATGATTAGATTACTTGTAGCCTTCTCTCTCCCTCTGTTCCCACTCCCTACTGTCATGCTCTCAACACTCTTCATTAACCTATAGCCCCTCAATCCCCACTGCACTCTGTCTGTCAATTTATTGACATCTTTAAATGGGTTTTAATCTTCCAAGATCGCTGTACATGTGGGCATGTAAATCAACCATATTGAAAGCGTTTTTCTTAATGTAAAGTAAAAACTATTTCAAGATGACCACATTGCACACGAGCACACATGGCCATCCTGGAACACTATCACAGAGTTTCTCAGACCATCGGTTGTTCTGGGGAGGTGAGGTGGGTAGTGATTTACTAGGTGGGCCAAGCTGACCATCAATTAATCCTCAAAACAGAGGAGTGCAGAGCCACTACAATGAGACCTCAATGTGGCTTCCCGAGTTCCACTGTGACCTTGGCAGCCAACATTTTGCAACTCACTGCCAGATAGCAGCTCCAGTTCTCATGTTGCTGTCCTCCCCCAGATTGAGGGTTGAGCCTCCAGTCGGTGTGCCTCCTCCTGGAAGACTGAGTGAAGTGAGATGTGTGCTGGGGGTCCCCCTTCCAATCCTGTACATGGCATTCTTCAGGTATGGCTACTGTTTTTGCCTCCCCAGTGCTCTATACAAGTGTGGCAGTGGTGAGGGCAAGAAGAGAGACCGGGAGGACACTTATCAAGCCACGTGAGGTTATGTTTGATCAGGTTGCCAGATTTTTATTTGGATTATTCAAATTTGCCTCATTGCCTCCCCCTCCTGAACAACTCACTGTAGAAATACAATATTCTAAAATTTTGACTAGAACTTAAGTCGGTTTTATCCAAGGATAGCATTTGTTGGTCACATCTTTTTTTATGGGCTGAGTGTAGAATTCAGTAATTTAATTTTGCCTACATTGCTTGCAATAGTAGTTTCGTTGCTGGAATGTTGTACTCACAGTTGCAGTTCTGCTCAACTCATTTCCTGCGCTTTTGCAGTCCATACTAAAAGTTGCTTTCTCATCCAACCAGGCCTCATCCGAGGTTATCTTGTGAAATAGGATGTGTTAAGAGATCAAGAGTGCAGATGGTGTGAGCAAATATATACAAGATATATCTTTGAATAACACTATAGCAATACAGCTATAATATTTTGGAGCAGTGTGATTGAGTTTGTACTCGAGCCTGTATGGCAAGCCTGATAGGATGCCAGGATTATGGGCAACAGGGAGTGGGGATGCCTTTCGGAAAATGAGGCAGTGACAAATGACATGTGACCTCAAATGAGTCTCCAAGCAATTTGCAAAGTCGCTGACTCCTCCATGCCCCAGACAGGCCACCGCATCTTTGCAGTTTCTTTGCAGCATCCAGTCACTGTGCTGCAGCAGTACCCAGGTGGTCATACTAGTTTCTTAGTATTGGTCCCTGGGGGCCATCGGCCCTTCACTGCCCCAGCCTCGGAGCCCGTGAGGCTGTTTTGGGTCAAGTCAGATTAGACCTTGGGGAGGATGGCAGACAGTGCCATTCCAGCCCCATTTGAAATTGCGGTGCTCCTCTCCAGGTGACTGCATGTCACCTTGCCTCAATTCAACCCCTCCTTGATGAGCCACACCAGATGCTGCTTTCTCCACTCCACATGACACAAACGTCCTAAAGCACCAGCTCCCCAGTGTGGAAGACAAACAAAGAAGTGATTGTAGAGTTGAGACAGTGAGGACCGCTGGGCAGGGGCACGAGCGCATCCAGCAGATGCTACATGCATGCAGCTCTCCATTGTGGCCTGAAAAGGGAGGACCATTCCAGGAGGAGAAACAAGAACAGAAAGGCTATTTATTATTTTGCCTCGATGTTCCCTGCCTCTCTGAAGACAATCTCCACCAACGAAACTAACGTTCATTGATGTGTTTGGAAGCCTGATTTCACTAACACCACACCAACCCCCTTGTATCCAGGGATGGACTGGACAGTTTCAATTTTGAGGATGTTGCAAGTTTGAAAATTCTAAATCTGTAAAAGCACTTTTCCAAAGCCCAAATCATATGCGCTTCGGGGCTCATTCTTTCAAACCCCAGCCCTCTTTGTGCAGGATATATTTCATCACAGCTCCCTATCCTACCAGGGCCATTCCAGCTAAACAGCATCCAGATTTCAAAAAGCTATTTCACCAGCAGGCAATAACCAGCAGATACCGACCCGAATATTCCTGCACCAAGCTGGCACACGGGCGTTGCCAACTCTGTAAATCAGTCCTGAAAGCAAGGATTCAAATTAGATGGAGGACCCTTCATGCCACCATCCTAATTCCTTGCAATTTACACCTAATCTTGCCCATGAGCATTGGCACATCCAGAACTGGATGTTGGCAAATAGAGTTCTGGAAAATTAACAGTGGGTGTTGGATAGCCCAATTAACTGAACATTAACTTCCAACTACGGGTTCACAAATTTGCATAAAATTAGCTTTCCAGGACATCATTGAACATGTAGAGAGTTTTTACCCGTGGGTGCATGCAGCACTTAACTGTGTAGTGCATTATAAGGCTCCGAGCTCACCAGTTCAGCTGTTAGCATTGCGGTCTCAAAGGTGTTATTTCAGGTGGCTCCTGTGAAGTGGTTCCACTTCATAATGGCAAAGACCTCTAATTAGTGTTTTATGTCGAATCTTAGCTCATTAGCAGTGCTTCTCAGAAGAGTCAATGTAAGGCTACAGAACCCCACAGAAGACAATCTAGAGGAGATTAAATCAATGCGCAGCTAAATTCAAAGTGTGTATGGTAAACTAAAATGATTTCATAATCAAAGCACTAGGCCTGCACAAAGTTCCACTAATTAACCTTCCAGTTTCCTGGAAATTTCTTAAGCACCAGGATAGTTACCTCGAAAGATTGGGGTAATGAGTTGCCACCCTTTAAATGCATTATTCGAAACCCTACCAGGATATTAAAGGCCACAGTGGCACTCCTAAGAGCACCTTTTGCTTTCAACTGTATTCTCGTAGCTCAATGCCATATCAACGTCTACAGTTTGTCGATGGGGCAACCCTATAAATCCATCAAGGTTTACCACTGTGCTAAGAACCCCCACTGCTCAATCTCATGAACCACATCATTCATTTTTCTTTAAGCTTTGGTACCATTCCAGGCGTGCCGGAGGAGGTTTGGGCAACTTCCTCATTGAAATGTCCTTTTCGGGGCTCATTCTAGGTAGCAATAATCAACCTTTTTCAAATGTAAAATTTCAGCTTGAACACTAGGGAAGACATGCACCACCCAATCACAGGCGTATCTCAAGTGCAATCACATTCTTAGCATCTGGCAGTCAGGATTTAGATTTAGATACAGACACCACAGCCTCACTAGACATGTTGGATGTGCAACAGTGATGGTGTTGGTTATCTTTCTGCATGCCACACCCCTGATCATAGTAGTAGTGGTAACCTTTTAGTTAGTAAATATTTAGCACACAATACTCCACCCCATATTGAAGCCCACGTACAGAAGAGGAGGAATAAAGATGGGGGAAGTAGGGGGAGGATGCAGAAAGAAGGAGTTCGAGGCACAAGGTGGGAAAGACAAGGGAGGTAGCAAGGCAAAGGTGAGAGACAGATCACATCTTCCTAGCCCACTGTGGTAGGGGGCGTTGGCTATTCTATTATACGTTTTCTCCTGGTTGACCTCTTCTGGGTCTATTGTATCTGCCTTGGCTGAGTCTTCATGGATTCGGACTCAAGGACATGCACAATAGCTCACATATAGGATGGCACGTGAATATGTTCAAATATTCAGAGTGCCACCTTGAATGGTGCTTAAATGTTACCATGCATACTTCCACATTGGAAAAGATTTCCTGCTCAGTTGAGTCGCTTCTGAAGCAAACAGAAGTGGTTCTAGGAGAGGAGACACTTTTTGTGGCTACACATGGCTCCTTGTTCTGCAACTGTGTACAAATGGAGGTAATGGATCCTACAACTGACCAGTCCGGATCTCAACAATTGATAAAACAGAACAAGTTGACTGGTCAGGATAGTTTTCAAGGAAACTCAGGACCCACGCAGCCAATATGTACTGCGTGGCCAACAGTTTTTTATTACAAAATAATTTATTTTCATTTGCAATCAAATTTTGTTGATTTCTCAAGAAATGACATTAAGGAAAAGCTCTGTCAACACAGTCAGTTCAAAAACAAACTTGTGTGTACAGTATATACAAAATGTACAAATATACAAATATACAAACAATTAAGGTAAAAAATCAAAATATCACGACACCAACAAAGGACTTTGGTACAATAAATGACATTTCAAACCAATTGCAAAGTAAGAAGACCTTTACGCAAAACACGATAGTTACGCGTTTAGAAAAACCAGTCCTTTACACTAGAATCCAGTGGACAGGCGGAGCTAAGATGGAGTAAAGTTGCCTGCCTGTCTCACAACACCTGTGATAGAATGTTTATAGGATTAACAGCGAGGGCCCACATAGGTGATATTATTTACTCCCTCGCTGCACCCTTCTTTCTAGCCACAGGCTGGGTGTCAACGCGTTTCGAACCGTAGGTATTATTGGTTCTCCTCAGGACAGGGAAGGAATTTATCTGAAAAGGAATTAAGGGATGGTGTCAAACATATATAGTCACACTGGAGACACCCTCTCTGTCTCTACACATATAAGGGACAGCAATTTACCTGCACAACGAGCACAAGGGCTGCTGGAGTGTAGGTCTACCGCAAATCAAAGTGAGTAGCTGAAAAAATAAACGGAAGCAATCAAAAACCAGTGTATTTACAAAGCTGCTTGCAACCACAACCAAGCCAAGCATGTTGTGGAAGGTTCAATCAGGAAATAGGTGTGGGCGCATAGGTTATTTAAGAAATGAAGGAGCGTCTCCTACCTGCACGCAATTATCGGGGCAGGAGAACGGCTAACCAAGGAAGCAAGCGAGGGAGTAAATAATATCACCTATGTGGCCCTCGCTGTTAATCCTATAAACATTCTATCACAGGTGTTGTGAGACAGGCAGGCAACTTTACTCCATCTTAGCTCCGCCTGTCCACTGGATTCTAGTGTATAGGACTGGTTTTTCTAAACGCGTAAATATCGTGTTTTGCGTAAAGGTCTTCTTACTTTGCAATTGGTTTGAAATGTCATTTATTGTACCAAAGTCCTTTGTTGGTGTCGTGATATTTTGATTTTTTACCTTAATTGTTTGTATATTTGTACATTTTGTATATACTGTACACACAAGTTTATGTTTTTGAACTGACTGTGTTGACAGAGCTTTTCCTTAATGTCATTTCTTGAGAAATCAACAAAATTTGATTGCAAATGAAAATAAATTCTTTCGTAATAAAAAACTGTTGGCCACGCAGTACATATTGGCTGCGTGGGTCCTGAGTTTCCTTGAAAACTATCCTTGTTCTGTAAGGCAGGCTGGATGAAATGGGAGTTATTACCACTGATTATCCTGATGCTACTGTGATAGTTAAAGATACTTCCATACGGTACTCTGCCTGGATTGTAGATAGCTCGGACAACTAGTATATTTGACTTTGAGAACAGCGCTTCACAAACTTTTCTTTCAAAAATAAATGCAAGGCGGCCTTACCTCCTTCATTTAATGATAATCTCTTCACCACAGGAGACTGGACCAGAGCAGACCGGAAGGAAACGTATTCAGATTTTGCAGCTGTCAAAGAGCAGTTTGGACTTTTTGGGGCACTCTGGTCTTCATCAATGCAACTCATTAAATCCAGGCTGGGTGTAGAACAGGAATGTAAACCATAACTCATTCCCGCAGTTTTGACTAGTGGTGTTGAGCAGCTTTGGGATCGACGCGGCAACCAGGGCGTCAAAGATTTTTCTTTTGTGGTAACTATAATTGAATACGTAGCATTACAGTCTGAAACAGGCATGAAGCATGGAGAAAAAGTCCTTGTCTGAGAGTAGATACTGTCACCACAAGGACTTGAAAAACTTATAGAATTCCTGTCACAGCTTTTTACAGTCCGGTTCTTCAAAGCCACCTCGAGATTCTTCTTGTCATTATTCTGTGGGCTGTCAAAGTTCCGTGACTGGAATTTTGGAATCTGTAAAATAGGATTACATTCTTGATTCCTCATCTGTATGGTCTTGATCTTCCTGCAAATGCTGTCCACTGGGTTGTGACGTTTGCCAGCACTACCTGGACCACTTTCTGAAGTCATTTCGTTTCAGCTGCTTGCATCTAAGAAAAAGAAAGCATACTCAGATTGCGGACTTCGCATATATAAGCAAAAGAACTACAATGTCAAATGCCAAACAAGAAATACTCTGGTTTATTTCTAAAAAGAGATGATACCTATGACTTTATTTCCAAAAAGAGCAAGTTAAGAAACTCACAAATGCTAAAATCCCTTTCTCTGTCCTACAACACTCCCACTCACCTACCTAAAATCTCAAACTAAACACTACATTGCAGCACCTGTACCCAACTACTTCAAGACTGGTGGTCACTGGTATGCAACCTTAACTGTTGTGGCGCACGCATCCTACTGCCCACCTGCACTTCGGTGTGAGATGAAACAGGTTTGAAATTTGAAAACCTAAAAAGGGTTAGTTGGGGCAAATGATTGATCAGGAGCCCCACACAAGCATTGGCCAAACAAATTAGTCTGGGCTTTCACATAGCTACAGTAACTCCATAATTATTGGATGTCCTTTTCAAGTCAAAAGAAACATTGTGTAGTCTTTAACAAGACTTCAGCACTTTACTAGGTACTCTTCACAAGTAAGTAGCAACTGTTTAACAATCCTGTCACAAAGCTGCAATAACTCAAGTGGTTACTAAATGTCCCTCTTGACTAAGATGCAACTGTTTCAAATGTCCTTGACAAGTTGCGGGGGTGTAAAAATGTACAGCTCCACTTTTGCTACTCTAATAAATTGTGCTTGATTTCAATAGGATAAGTAAATGTGCCAATGCTGGTGTATGCTGATAAATCAATATTGCAACTTTCAATAAGTATTGTGATTAATACTGAAACACTTGTAAAGACAATCATTTATATAGGTATTAGCAATCATTGGTTAAGTCAAGTGCCTTCTACCACATTGTTGAACTGTTTTTCTGATTGACATATTTATGTTTCAGTAATATGACCACTGCCTTATGCTATGGACTGTGGTAAGAAGAAGCAAAATGGAAATAAGATATTTGGTATATATATATATATATATATATATATATATATATATATATATATATTACTTGCTCCCAGATACTAGCCATGCAATACTCTGACCGATCAGTTATGGGCCACACAGAAAAATGACAAGTGGAGGTATGAAGATTTCAGCTGCAATCTTTATTAATTTCTTACCTTTTTTCTTTTGCAAGGTGCATTGTGGGCCAGAGAAAAGACCTGCGCGTTTCGGCCGAAGCCTTCAACTAGTCTTCATCTATATTTCGCTTTCACCAGCCGCCACATGCCACTCCATGCGAGGGCGAGTCACGTACAATGCCAAGTTTGTGGCCCAATTCTGGCTACACACAATTAAGCCACCTTCAGGGAAGCTCGTTTTCAATAGTAATTTCCTGCCACCTCGATGGACTCTGAGAAAGGCGACCATGCTGAAATGAGTCTGCCCAGTGTGTGTCAAGGTGGCAATAAATTACTATTGAAAACGAGCTCCGCTGAGTGCGCTTCATCTTGTGTGTCCAGAATTGTGCTGCGAATTAATAAAGGAATACATATTTTCTGTTTTATGGGGAATTATTTTAGATGTGTGTGTACATGTGCAAGGACAAAATACAGTCAGTCAAAGTGAAGGCATCCAATGGCTGGAGTGGGATCTACCCCTTCTGCTGAGGGTGAGGGAGGGGGATATATTTTGAGTAACATCAACAGACTAGTGGTGACATTGTGTTGGTTTTTATATGACATTATTACATACAAGTCTTGGTACCAGCACCCTCGACCTCTTACCAGTGACAGTGAATATCAGAAGTTTATAAATGTCAATGATTAACTGTCAATTAGTCTGGAAGGTATTATTCTAAAAGGTTAGAGAATTGTCATTCAGGAGAGTCTGCGACAACAGATGATTGAAGTGGTCTATGAAGTACATGGAATTGTTGTCACCAAACTAGCTCTTCAAAACAGTGTCTGGTTTCCACATCTCTACAAGAGAGTTGAAAGAGAATTAAAGGCCTGTCATCTCTGCAACTGCCTGTCATCGAAAAACACTCAACACCCCTAAAAAATGTGAGAGCTGCCTACACATGCATGGGAAAAAACTGCCATCGACTTCTTTATTCTTATTGGCAATGGACATCGCCTGATTGCAAAGATTTATGAATACTCCAGTTTTCCCTTGATAGAAAATCTATCTATCACTCAAGAATGTGCCGTTGAGAGATTAGACAGAATCTTCACGACCTGGGGTGTTCCTGCTATCTTAAAGTCTGACAACGGCCCACAACAGTCGAGAAATCAGAGACTTTTTCAGTCATCTTAATGTGAAGCACCAGAAAAGCACACCTCTTTGGTCACAGGCCAATGGCCTTGTTGAACATTTTAGGAGTACTCTTAAGTACTCTTAAGATAGCTGTCCAGCATACTGTACTAGAAAAGTTCCACCTTAAATTCAACTTTTTGAGATTATCATTCGACCCGTCACTCGACCATAGGTGAAAGCCCTGAAACCATGATGTTTAGAAGAGCAATGATGACCAAGTTACCTCAATGGGCCAACAGAAGATCAAAATACTGAGGAAGAGACCCGCATGAAAGACTTGGATTGTAAGAGGAAAATGAAGGCCTGTGCAGACAAGCTTCGACATGCAAAAGATGTTACATTCACTAGAAGAGATCGGCATAGAAAACAAAAGTCTGATGCTCCTTTCAATGCTGAACCATTTTATTTTGCGACCAGCAAAGGACACATGGTGACTACCCAACGTCCTGGGAAGTCCATTACGCGAGATTCCTCACATTTCCGACATGTGGAGCATCGCTAGCCAGGCACTGATGTCAATGTAGAGACTGGGTCTGAAAGGACAAGTGAAGAATCCCTGACTGCTGCCATTTCTAGGTCACCAATGCTGGTCATGGACACTTCTGTCTGTCCACAGTTTCCGAAGACAGTCGGGATGCGTGATCAAAGCACCATGAAGAATTATTGAAGAGCTATGATTGTGTATATATTTGTAAAAAAATATTTTTTTATTTAACAGAGTTGTAGTATTGTGTGAGTTGGTAATGATGCAACCCTTGTGCCTTCTGATGGACTCTGTAGAACTGCGGCGCAGGTATTAGAGGGTAGTGAAGTAAATTCAGGTTTAGAATGTGGGGTTCGTGGTAACACGCAGAAGAAAAAAGACGTGATATACTAAGCTACGTGTGTGGTGTAGTCAAGAGTACCTGGGATGGGGAGGACGCTACAGCTTTCCATGTGTATTCATAAAGTTACATTTAAAATAGCCACTTAACAGGGCCACTGAACGCACTGGTATGTGTAATGAAGTATTAAGGCCTAGAAAACAAGTCTTCTCAGTGAGATGAAAAAACTGGGGGTCTCAAAAGGCGTAGCCATTGTAATTAATGGCAAGGCTTAAAAACACCCAATTTAAAAATCTGTGCTTTGCATAGTGTGCCGACCGGCTACTACTTTTCTGTTTCTGTCACTGCATCCAGATATATACTACAACAAGCAACGTTAAACCTACAATAAGCCAGGACTATTGGATGTGCAAAGGTTGTTAGATGCTTAAGATAAATAAAGCAACAACTATGGCATTGTTGTATTTTATATTGAAAATGCTTCAATTCTGAAATAATGAGACTGAAAGAACTACAACGAGTCTCTTTGAAGTGACATCAAAGGCAGGGAAAGGTGGTATTGCAGCAGAGTTAAGATTTATTTTTCCACCCTGTGGGTCTGGGCAAAAATGGGGAGCCGGATAGGGACCCATCTAAGCACCTGTTTTTGAGAACTGCAGGTGCTGAGCTCCAGCAGGACCCGGCCCACGTAAAGCCCGTGGATCAGCTGTTGCAGGTTGGATCCCACAGTGGTTCACATTGTCACTGATTATAATTTGTTACCCGAGTGTGGATGGTCAGTGCACAGCTGGTTTGATTGTGATTTAGTGTGAGACTGTGGGTGGTTAGTGCAGCTCACGGATGATTGTAATTTTCTGCATGAGCGTGGGTGGTCAGTGCACACCAGGGCAGCAAGGGCTGGCAAGAACAGGGCAGCTGGTAGCCTGGTGCAGACTGTCATCCACCGGTAGGATCTGGCCATTGGTGGGAAGCAATAGGAGGGTCAGAGCGAATCTGAGAAGGGGGTGCTGCTCGGGAATAACTGCCATAGACTTCTTGGGATCCATCCGCAGTGTGTATGGGGTCAAGGGGTATGTGACCCACTGCACACCAGGGCAGTATACAAGGGATCTCTTCGAGATGGCCTGCTGGAACTAACTGACATTTACGTGAAGGATTAGAAGGCATGGACACCAGACTGGAAGCGACCACAAGAGACTGGGAACAGCACTAGAACCTGCAGGTAAGATTGCTCTACTTCTCTACTGGAAGTCCTGTGTGGCACGGAAAGCACTGTGACCACCAAGCAGGGTAACTAGGCTCATTTGACAAACAAGTGTGCAACCCGTGTTTTACTTACTTTAAAAATACTTGGGTTTGTCTGGTCTGCATGTTTTCAATTCACAAACTTTGGATACAACTTTTGCCTTTGCATCTCCAGGGCTGGTACAATCAGCCCGTGCTGCAGTCACCCCTCATACTTCAGTAACCTATTTTGTGACATGGCTTCTGTGACAGATTGGTAGGTCTGGGTCAGTCGCACGTTAGGTTATACTAGTTTATAAAGCTCACAGATTCCCGGGCAAAGGGAGATGGGAGAAGGGCCGGCATAGTAACCTAGTAATTTTTTTTTCTGAATTATTGAAAGCAAACATTAACACCAGGCCCTGCCTTTTCTAGAACCTCAAATTAGCTGGGACCAGAGAATAGTAGACAGGTTGCAGCAGAAACTAGAGGGATGGGGTTGTAGTAGCAGAGGTATCAGAGATGATAGGAGGGCTGGAAGCAAGGACCAGGGGTTGCCTAGGCGGGTCCCGTGCGCACAGAGTAGGAGGGCTAGTAGCAGTGACAAATGGTATGAATGGAAAGGTGCAAAAAATAATTGTACCCAGGTCCATGCATCAATAGGTCATCCACTCCAGTGTTTCCCCTTTGTAGTCTGGGATTTGTAGTCTTGTTAATCCCACTATTAAATCCGAATTACAATTCCCAGATTGCAGAGAATAACCCTGGGCCTCCAGTCCAGAGCTTCTCACCTATTGAGCTGGGACACTTGCGAGCTCTGAAGATGTGAGGCCGGAGTCTGGAACCCAGGAACATAACAGGAATCAGCCACTCGCAACAAACAGGCCACGGAAAGGAATCTTTTATAACGGATAGTTAGGGCACAGGACGCAACTTTCAATTTTACTTCCGAGTACAAGATGAAACGCTGAACTGTGCGGAATACCAAAAGTAATCTTGAGCCCCATCATTGACGCCTGGCGGCAGCGGGAGGCGGATAGTGTATCTCCGGGTGCTTCGTGCAGCCGCACCTAATCAACAACAAAACAGACGTGTACCGACCGGGTCCCGACGAGAGTTGGGTTATTGTGGTCAGATACACAGGGGTCGGCAGATAGTCATCCTTTCCTTTGGTAGATTCTGCTCAACAGAGAACTACGATATCAACAAGCTATGTACCACTTACTGACTGACTGACCTCCCTGCGCCGGCGTCAGTCTCCTCATTCCACACACACCTGTCTGCACTCCTCCCCTTCTACAATCCGCCGATGCCCCGCCCCTCGCCAGCCAGGTGTGTATCAGGCATTGCACGCACTAGTGCGCCAACCCCTGCGTAAAGTGCCGAGCCGTGGAAAACTTACAGAAAACAGGGAGTTTCGAGCTTTGGCTTGCATCCCGGTCAGGATCTCGGCCGCATTTAGAAGAAGAAAAAACTGCGCAGATATAACATGACTTGACATGGTGGGCGAAGGCATCAGAGCATCACAAGAACATTCTGGATTCCGGCTGCAGCTCGAACCACTCACGTTACACGTAGCCGTAGCCTTTTTTTCAGACGCATAAGTGGGACCACGTTCTATGCTCAGCAAGTAGACCTCTGAGTACATTTTGATGAATAAAGTACACACTGTTCTTTTTCCAAACAAGTCCTTACTGGCTTTTCTTGTTAATTATACCGTATTACTGATGTCTGTCAATGGGCGAGTCTCCGATACATGTGATGACAAAAATTGTCTTCTGACTCAAAAACATTAGGCCACCACATTATATAAATAGCGCCCTTCAAGAATTATAAAAAAAAAAACGTCAGCTACCTTCTTACCCTCCCAACCCCATAGCCAATCAATTGGGTTACATTCTACAATGTGCTCTCC
This sequence comes from Lissotriton helveticus, assembly GCF_964261635.1. Taxonomy (NCBI): domain Eukaryota; kingdom Metazoa; phylum Chordata; class Amphibia; order Caudata; family Salamandridae; genus Lissotriton; species Lissotriton helveticus. The sequence continues at coordinate 597,252,579 of NC_136057.1, read as the reverse complement.
ACGGTAAATAAAGCTTAATACGTTGTGCTTTGGGCCAAATCAAATTTATCCAGCGGTGGAAGTGCATTGAAAAAAGCTATGGAGACAGTGATCTTGACTCGAATGGGGGTGGGGGAGTAGTAAGGGGGTCAAAGGCTAAAAAGAACAAAATATTTTGCAATTATTTTGATGGTCTTTCACCTTAAAGTAACTGCATATATAATAAAACATACTCTAAACTGAAAAATCAATGCACGGTAAACTAATCAGTAGTCAAGTCAAGAAAGCTTGAAGCGATTGTTTAAACAGACAGTCATAAAAGCACATTAAAAATGCAATACTATTATTCTGACAAGAAAATTCACACTTAAATTAATTAAAGGTCCAAACTTGAAAAAGTTAAAACAGTATTAAACTAAGAAAAGCTCTTGACACAGAATATCAAACCGTGGACATGTGCTTCCTGTAGGACGAAACTTTTTTCAGAAAAAACAATATCCTGTAAACCGTATGCTCGTTATCTAAAAATTGTAAAGCCAATAAGGCGGATCAGCATTGGCGCAGCCAAAGCTGTTTAAAAGAATAGGCAATAAATACAGAGCCCTTACAGCAGTATAGAATTTGCAGAATAGGAAAGGTGACTAGTCGGTGAAAGACTCCAAGCCTAAAACAAATCAATATGGACCTATTATACGCACCTTGTACATAGGTTAAGTAGGGTTGAATGTTAAAAGTGGTTAAAAACCATCTGGTTGTGCAGAACAGTTCTTTTTAAAATCTCAGACGACATTCTATTAGAGTCTAGCAGCAGCATACCCTCTTTTCTTAATTTCTTTCTTGTTATGAACTTGAGGGTGCTAGGGTCAGTAAAAAACTCAGGATGGCCGAAATCTTGAAAAAAATTATGCACATATCTTAACCATGGTTACTCATTGTTCCTTCCGGGTTCACAATATCTAGAAGAATTTCTCTATTTAATTTGGCCTCATCTTTAGACCACAGTCTATGCCATAAAAGCACAGGTTCAAGCCTGATCAAGTCAGAGATAAATGTAAGCCCTAACTCTGCATGACAAACGCATGCAGAAGAACCTTTTGGTAAGCATAAAATATATCTTAAGAAAGAGTTTTCAACTCTCTTGATTGGGAGTAGATCTACAAAACCCCAAACCCAGCTCCCATAGACTGCCGCTGCAACACACTTTGCTTTGTAGATTTTTAGAAGTTCTACAGGGGGTCTTTTCCCCTATTTTCTGGCAAAAGTAGTTAAGGCAGATGTAGTGCGTAAAAGTACCAACCTTTTAGCTAAACTTCTTGAGCCCAGGTATCATTATGGGCAACAAGAATACCCAAATATGAGAACTTCTCTGCAACCCCGATCTTTTGCCCTGCCACATACATATCCTTATGTTTCTTGATGCCAATACCACAGCCCATAATAAAAGTTTTGGATGAGTTTACTCTTAAGCCTAGATCTTTCATGAAGAGGAAAAAATTATCCAAGACACGCTGAAGGCCTACATGGGTACGAGACATCAATAGTGCGTCGTCCGCATACAGGAGGGCTGGAATTAGATGGCCACCTACTAAGGGAAAGTCCTGGTTATCCTTAAGAAGGGCCTCCCCTAGTCCATATAAATACAGGTTGAAAAGGAACGGAGCCAAGACACAACCCTGCCTGACTCCGCTCCTAATTAGAAAGGCTTCTGAGCTTCTCCGCTCACACCATAGCGGACACGGGCCTTGGCATCACAATAATATTGTTTAAGAAAATAAGTAATATTTGATTCAACCCCCATAACTTCTAAAGTTAACCACAATTTACTATGGACCACACAGTCAAACGCGGCTGTGAGGTCCACAAATGCTAAAAACAGGTTACCTTTCTTAGCCCATGTGCATTTCCCCACTAAAAGAGAAATATTTATGCCCTGCTCTATAGTACCTACCCTGGCCCAAAAGCCATATTTCAGGTCTGACAGGACCGAGTTCTCTTCAGCCCAACCCTGAAGGCGCTTGAGGAGAACTCTGCCTACCACCTGCGTCATTGCGTCCAGTAAGGAGATAGGTCTGTAGAATTCCGGTTTGTGCCTCTCGCCCTTTTTAGGTCGAGCAGACATAGTCTGCACGAGACCTATTGCTTCCGTATTTGGGAATGTAGACACGAGAGGGGCACGAGCGCAGATTTCACCTCGTGGGCGCGCACGGCGCCGTGCCCCTCTCGTGCCTCATATTCCCATGAGCAAAGACACTCACACAGCCACACTCACGCATGCGCACATACACAGCCGCACGTATACACAGGCACACACACACTGCATACACACACGCACCCCCCCTTAAACAGACCCCCGCGCACACAGACAGACACATGCACAGACACACTCGAACACACACAGACACGCACATTCACCACCCTCCCCCTCCACTCACGGGCTCTCACGCACACATACACACGCACACAGACACACACACATATCCCCCCTCCACTCACCATGCTCTTTTGTCACGTCGCCTCGCTGTGCTCTCCAGGCTCCGCACTCCTCTGGTGTTTTCTTCGGTGCATCACCATACGCGGGGCTTCACTCATGCTTGTTTCTTCTTCTGATCTACTACGGCGCTGACGTCAGTACGCCCAGGGCGCGTGCACCGTCCTGATCCCATCAGAAGCGGTCGCTCCTCACGCTGCTCCCTGCCCTGCATGCCGATTGTTTCGTAGCGCTTTCTGCCAGACTACTGCCTGCTAGCTCGCCTTGCCCCCACAACTTCTATTGCCTGATTGCTCATTAGAATATTATCGTAGCGCTAGATTGCCAAAGTGCGCTTCAACGATCTGCTGAATTGTGCTGTGCTGCCTGTTTAGTTCCTGATTGCTCATTAGAATATTATCGTAGTGCTAGACTGCCAAAGTGCGCTTTAATCGATCTGCTCAATTGTGCTGTGCTGCCTGTATATTTGATTCGTGCCTGATTGTGCCGGTTCCACTGCCATTCACATCGCGTTTAATGTAATTGTTCCCCAATCCTGTTTCGCTTTTGGCTTGCTGCCATTTTGTTGTTGTTGATTGTGCCTCCCTGCCCGGCTCTCCACCCCGCTCCCGCCTCCCAGCTGCTCCTCCCTCGCCCCTCCCCCTCCACTTTCCACATATGACAGATGCTTTCGTGCGCAGCGTTCACGCGCAGCGGACGCGCCCCATGTGCGCCGAAGGTGCGCCAAAGGTAAGCCCGTCTACGCCCGTCCGCGCCTAGACCACGCCCAGCACCAGACCCCCTGGCCCCCGTAACTCCCACTCCACCCGCATAACGTACGACCCCGCTTCCCTCTCTGCACTTAACCCCGGCCGACTCCCAAACTGCCACCAAGCCGCCCCTGGTCGCACCCATGGACCCTTCACCTGCCACTCCTGCAAGTTCGACTGCATCAGGACCCACACCAAATCCACAAACTCCAAACAGAGCTCCGACACTAACCACCTAAAGTGCATCCTGCTCAACACCCGCTCGATCCACAGACACTCCATTGAACTCTGGAACCTTCTCGATACCACATCTCTGGACGTCGCCTCCCTTACGGAAACATGGATGAACGCCTCATCAGCGCCCGACATCGCCATAGCCATTCCGGACGGCTACAAGATCATCCGAAAGGACCGCACCAACCAAACAGGAGGAGGCATTGCCATCGTCCATAAAAACACCATCCGCATCATGACCAATTCCGACGATATCCTCGCTACCGCCGAACACCTTCACTTCCAGATCCACACCGACCCCAAGACCACACTCAGAGGCACCCTCATCTACAGACCACCAGGACCCCGTACACAATTCAGCGAAGACATCACTGACTTCATCAGCCCACATGCCCTCCCCTCCGAGAACTACATCTTACTGGGAGACCTCAACTTTCACCTGGAAAAGAAAAACGACTGCATTACCACCAACCTTCTGGACAACCTGGCCAATCTCGGACTCAAACAACTTGTTGACACCCCCACCCACCTTTCCGGACACATGCTCGACCCTATATTCACCTCCAGCAAGCACATCTCCTTCGATCACACCACAGCTCTCCATTGGACGGACCACAGCTGCATTCACTTCAACTACAAAAAGACCACGACCCACAACCCCCCACAACCTATTCCCCGAAGAAACTGGAACAAAATTACCACCGACCAGCTCTTCACTTCGCTTCACCAAAACCCTCCTGCCAAATCATCGGACCCAAACCAAGCAGCCACCAACATCACACAATGGATTACCCACTGCGCCGACGAACTAGCACTCTTGAAAAACCACCAAATCAAGCAGAGTAGCAAAAAGCCCCCTGGTTCAACGACGACCTTAAAAAATCCAAGAAGCTCTGTCCTACCCTCGAGAAAGCCTGGAGAAAAAACCCAACCACTGACAACCTGGCCTCCTTCAAGAACGCCACCCGCAAACACCACCAACTCATCAGATCCACCAAGAAATCAGCATTCAAGGATCGACTTGACAACAACGCCCAAAACAGCAAAGAACTATTCAACATCGTCAAAGAATTCACCAACCCCACCGCCGGCACCAACGACATCACTCCCTCCCAAGACCTTTGCGACTCTCTATCCTCATTCTTCCACAACAAAATCGCCGACATACATAACAGCTTCAAAAACCAGTCCGAAGACCAGCCCTCTTCACCCACCCCCAAACCAAAACCGCACTCCAACAACCTGTACGCCTGGAACCCAATCACCACCGAAGACACCATCCGTCTGATGAACTCCATCCACTCAGGATCGCCAACCGACCCATGTCCCCACCACATTTTCAACAAAGCAGACTCGATCATCGCTCCCCATCTCCGCGATGTCATCAACTGTTCCTTCAACTCTGCTACCTTCCCGGAAAGCTGGAAACATGCCGAACTCAGCGCCCTTCTGAAGAAACCCACAGCAGACCCCACTGAACTTAAGAACTACCGCCCCATCTCGCTCCTCCCATTCCCTGCCAAAGTCATTGAGAAAGCCGTCAACAGTCAGCTCACCGCCTTCCTTGAATCCAACAAATCCCTCGACCCCTCACAGTCCGGCTTCCGAGCCAAACACAGCACCGAAACCGCCCTCATCGCAGCAACAGACGACATTCGCACTCTACTGGACACGGAGAAACAGCCGCCCTCATCCTACTTGACCTCTCCGCAGCCTTCGACACAGTCTGTCATAGCACCCTTATACAACGCCTCAGCAACCTCGGAATACAAGGAAAAGCATTGGACTGGATCATCTCGTTCCTCGCTGGAAGAACCCAAAGAGTCCGCCTCCCCCCTTTCAGATCAGAGGCCACCGAAGTCATCTGCGGCGTACCACAAGGATCATCAGTCAGTCAACTCAGTCCCACCCTCTTCAACGTATACATGAGCCCCCTCGCATCCATCGCGCGCCAACACAACCTCAACATCATCTCCTACGCAGACGACACCCAGCTGATCCTCTCTCTCACCAAAGACCCAAACACCCCCAAAACCATCTTACACGAAGGAATGAAAGAAGTAGCCGAATGGATGAAGAACAGCCGGCTAAAACTGAACTCGGACAAAACGGAAGTCCTCATCTTAGGTTCATCCCCCTCTGCCTGGGACGACTCTTGGTGGCCGCCGGCCCTGGGATCCGCAACCATTCCTACGGATCACGCACGTAACCTGGGCTTCATCCTGGACTCTTCCCTCTCGATGACCAGGCAAGCCAACGCCGTCTCATCATCCTGCTTCAACATCCTACGCATGCTCAAAAAAGTCTTCCGTTGGATCCCCACCGAAACAAGAAAAACGGTCACCCACGCTCTGGTCACAAGCCGACTGGACTACGGTAACATCCTTTATGCCGGAACCACAGCCAAACTACAGAAAAAACTCCAACGCATCCAAAACGCCTCAGCCAGACTAATACTGGACATCCCTCGTCAAGCTCACATTTCCGGGCACCTGAAAGACCTCCACTGGCACCCCGTCAACAAGAGAATAACGTTTCGTCTCCTCACCCACGCACACAAAGCCCTATACGACCTAGGACCCGAATGCCTCAACACGCGACTGTCCTTCTACACCCCCACCCGCCAACTACGATCGTCCAATCAAGCCCTCGCAGCAATTCCGCGCATCCATAGATCCACCATGGGGGGAAGATCCTTCTCCTACTTAGCGGCCAAGACCTGGAACTCTCTCCCCACCCACCTCCGCCTTAATCAGAACCACCTCTCCTTCAGAAAGCAACTAAAAACTTGGATATTCGATAAGTAAAAGCACCCCCCTCCCCCAAGCGCCTTGAGACCCTCTGGGTGAGTAGTGCGCTATATAAATCTCTGAACTTGAACTTGAACTTGCACGGGCGCGGCCTAGGTGTTTCCTGGGGCTGACGTTGAGGTGGAAGCAGACTTGGGAGGTTGAACTCCTAAAGAGAGCGAACACCGGCGAATCCAAAGTTGGGTCGGTGTGACGGGCAGAGAGCCCGGGCTTCATCGGGTCAAGGTGGCCTCAGGCTGGAGAGGGTTTTTGCTTTTGCAGGCTTTGCGATCTGCGTGTTATGTGCGCGATTTTTCCCAGGTCTTCGCAGCACTTTATTCTTTCATAATGTGTTTACTTTCCGAGTTTGGAGAGAAAGGGATAAAGGTCGTGCAGATTGGAGGGTACATGCTGATGAGACGTGGGGGTTGGCGAAAGAAAGAGGGGCATGTTGGTGTGAGAGGCAGCACATACTGATGAGACAGGGAGGTAGCGTGCATTCGAGGGGTGGCGGTCGGGGGCAGTCCAGGCTCCTGTAATCTCTGCTGCCCCTTATCGCTGCATTACCAGGGCCGGACTGGGAACCAAAACCGGCCCTGGCAAAGTGCTCGGCCGCCCCCCCCTCGGGGGGCCGAGCGCTTTGCCAGGGCCGCTTTTCGGCCGATTTTGTTACAGGGCCGATTTTGCAGCTAAGCTGCAAAAACGGCTCTGTAACAAAAACGGCCCCCAGGGCCCAAAATCGGCCCCCACCCTTGCGGCCGACCCGGGGATCGCCCGGTGCCCGCAACAGCCAGTCCGGGCCTGTGCATTACCCAAGCCCAGCCTCGCCTCCTCCGCCAGCTTCACGACCGGCCGGTCGCAGCGCTTCACAGCACTTTATTATTTGCCAATGTTTTTACTTTCTGAGCACAGCCGGTCGCGGGGATTCACAGCACTTTATTATTTATTAATGTTTTTAATGTCCGAGCACGGCCGGTTGCAGCGCCTCACGGCACTTTATAGAAATAATGTTTTTACTTTCTGAGCACGGCTGGGCGCGGGGCTTCACAGCACTTTGATCTTCGATGATGTGTTACTTTCCGAGATTTAGGGTCGGCCGTTCTAGCCGTTAAACCACGTCTAGGGGCCCTGCGCTGCAGGGGTCCGCGTTACCTCCCATCCCCGATGACTACAAGCTGTGGAAATCGAAGTATGGAGATGAGGGGAGAAAGGTCATGCAGATTGAAGGATACATGCTGATGAGACTTGGGGGTTGGTTGCCGAAAGAAACAGGGGCATGTTGGTGTGAGAGGCAGCACATACCGATGAGACAGGGAGGTAGCGTGCATTCGAGGGGTGGCGGTCGGCGGCAGTCCAGACTCCTGTAACTTCTGCTGCCCCTTATCCCTGCATTACCAAAGCCCAGCCTCGCCTCCTCCGCCAGCTTCACGGCCGGCCGGTCGCAGCGCTTCACAGCACTTTATTATTTGCCAATGTTTTTACTTTCCGGGCACGGCCGGTCGAAGGGCTTCATAGCACTTTATTATTTGATAATGTTTTTACTTAGAGGATTCGAGCGAAATTCTGGCATGGGCGGCCTGCTGTGCCACTTCTTTTCAATCTCCTAGTACTTGGGCCGGCTCCTCAGGCGTTGCATGCTCCGGGCCCCAGCTGCACGAAAAACCTCTTGTGTGCCTGCGCAAGTAGCTGCTCTTCCTCATACTTTTCAGGTTACTGCTGCTGCACTTTAACTCCAGGGAGCACGTCAGCCCACACTGCCGGGGTCTTTAATGGTGCACCCGTGTATGCCCCCGACCGAGGCTAACCAGGGCACCTTGGCCACACCACTGCAGCGGTTCGTATTCCTTGAAAGCATTTGCCTCGAGGTAAATTGCAAACGTGAAGCACTCTTCAAAATTTCACCACGCAGCACGCTGTTTATTTGCAGTCTGCACCCATTATTGTGTTCCACTGTGCTTGTGCAAATTATCTAAGCAGTGCTTTCTTTTAGCTACATTCCGATTTTGAAACACAACGGGCACTTTATTTTCATGCCACATTTACGGGTGCTTTTTGTTGTACATGTTTTGTGTTTAGCGAACTATTCATTTATTTATAGCCTGTAAGATTTATTGCTCAATGTTTCTCATTTTTGTACTAGAATGAGGGGGAAATGACTTAATTGGCGTTAGTTCAACCCCGATGCGCAGCGGCAGGGCTGTTTCAGCTGCCTCCCTACTGCTGCTCATTCCTCCTCATCTGTGCTTTTATGGCTGTCTCGCCAGTGTGCATCTCTGCTCCATGCACTTTCCCCACGTAACGGACCTGACATGCTGTCCTGCTCCTCTGTATTCTTTCTGCCGTGCCACACTTTTCACACACAACAGCTATTTTCTCACATGAGCACCTGCCGAGCGGTGCTTCTTTACTGTGTTAGGTTGCTTCTTTCCATAAATGAGCTCCCTGCCGAGATTCATTGCTGCCTCTGCTACTCCACCCTCCTTCAGTGGGCCATTAAACTTCACATGTAACGTTACCAGGGCCGTGTCATAAACCCAGCACACTAGCAGATCAACACTTTGTATTTAGATTACTGTGCACTTTGTGGGTCTGGGTTCTAATCCTATTTCAAGAAACCTAGTTTGCATTTTTAAACATTTGAAATGTTGCTGAAGATTTATTCATTAAATCTGCATTCGCCACCTAAATTATGTTTAAAAAGTTATTACTTTTCAAAGTCATGGGCAGGGGATGGTTTAAAGTGCTGCATTCAAATTGTAATATCACCTGAAACCCTTCATTTAAGTACTCTGGCTGACAGCATCTCCAGGATCTTTGTTTATTTTTGGGAAATGTGGCGGTTTCTGTCAGGTAACTTTGCATCCAACAATTTACTTAGGCTAAAACAGGCTCTGCAAACACATATAATATTGACAGTCCTCCTGCAGCTGTTTTTACTGTTATTCATAACAGATAATAAAATACATTCAATATAGCCTTTGCACATACGTGCACATTCATGTTTTCCACCTAATTACACTCTACTAAATACCAGATAAATACATCCCACATACAACTATGCCACATAGCAACCATCCATACAAATACACTCTACGCCATGCCACATAATTCCCATCAGCATAATTTAACTCAAAATACCACACAGTTCCACACCACACAATTCAGCTCCACACATTTCCATTCTGCACCACATAATTCAACAACAAACCACATCATTCAAATCAAAACACGTACACAACAAATGCATCCAATCCACACCTCAAAATTCAACGTCACACAATTCAACAGCTCACCACAAAATTAAATTCCACTACATACCATGGCACAAGACAACATACCAATAAACATATTTACACTCCATTTCACTCAGCACCACCACATTATCACTCAGCACCACCACATTATCACTCAGCACCACCACATCATCACTCAGCACCACCACATCACCACTCAGCACCACCACACCACCACTCAGCGCCACCACAGCACCACTCAGCACCAACACAGAACCACTCAGCGCTACCCCAGCATCACTCAGCACCACCACTCAGCACTACCACAGCATCACTCAGCACCACCCCAGCATCACTCAGCACCACCACAGAACCACTCAGCACCACCCCAGCATCACTCAGCGCCACAGCATCACTCAGCACCACCACATTATCACTCAGGACCACCACATTATCACTCAGCACCACCACAGCACCACCACAGCACCACTCAGCACCACCACATTATCACTCAGCACCACCACATTATCACTCAGCACCACCACAGCACCACTCAGCACCACCACAGCACCACTCAGCACCACCACAGCATCACTCAGCACCACTCAGCACCACCACAGAACCACTCAGCACCACCACAGCACCACTCAGCACCACCACAGCACTACTAAGCATTTCCACAGCATCACTCAGCACCACCACAGCACCACTCAGCACCACCACAGCATCACTCAGCGCAACCCCAGGTTATAGGTGTCACATTTGCGAAAGTTATAACTATTGGCATTGTAAATAACAAAGCTATTAATGTAGCTATTTTCAAAACCAACACATAAATAAAAGAATTGTCATTTACAAGACCAATAGCTCAAACTTTCCTAATGCGAGACCTATTGCATTGCAAATGCTTGTTAAAAATAGGCACAATAGTGGAAACCACCCAGGTAGGTAGGAAATTGGTGCTGCAGCTAGCATTAAGGACCTGTACTAGAAGGGGCCCCCACATAGAGACGTTTGATTTAAATATGTCAACGGTGACCTCGTCTGGGCCCGGAGCATTGCCACCCTGACTAGCGTGGAGGGCCCGTTCCACCTCCTCTAGGGTAAACCCTAGTGCCTTGTGCTGCAAAGAACAGTTTATACCAGGGATCTCCAGAGGAAGATTATCATCCGTAGGGGGGTTACCCTCTCCTTTATATACATGAGAAAAGTGGTTTATCCACTGTTCCTCAGTTATAGCTATCTCAATTGTCGTGCCCACCTCACTAATTAAAAAGGGGGCCCTAATTGCCCTCCAAAATGCCGCACTATCTTTAGTTACTTAACCCAGATGTCGGGCCTCCCAAGCCTCCTTCTTCATTGTGGCCTTCCTACCACTTAATGCCTGTTTATATGCCCCTCCGGCTATCTTTTTTGCAGGGATGTTTCTAGGAATTTTTTGCAGTTCTTTTTTTAACTGAGAATGTGCTTGGGTGCATTTTGCGTCAAACCATCCATGTTGTGGACCATTATTATTCTTCCGTCTAGTGAGGAACTCACTTATTACAGTGGTTATACCCAGAAATGAGGCTAAAATCTTTTCAGGGACAGCTTCTTCACTCAGGCAAAGCTCTATGTCAGTTTTACATTTCTTTACCACTGTATTAGTCAGTTTTTCTTTGTCTACCGAGGCCCAAAGAAGGGAATATCCATTGTTAATCCCGATAGCTATAGTTTCTAGCAGCAGATCATTGTTATTATGGGGTCTGAGCCTCTTGCTAGAGGGTAGTATGGTTGTCAGGCAGGGTGGAAAATGATCACTACGAGGATTTCCAGAGACATAGAAAGAACGAAGCCTACATGCGTAGTTACTTGATATAAATACATAGTCAATCGTAGAGCAAAGTCCCCTCCCATTAAATGTCCATGGCAGATGAGCAGGAGATGGACTTAGCTCATTTAAAAATCCTAAATCATGTCTGAGAATGAGATCATTAAACAGCTCCCCTAAGGCAGTGTGCCTAAAATGTGACGAGCCTACCCCGTGTTCTCTTAAGGCTCCACATAAATTATACCCAGCATTGGGACGTATCGTACAGTTGAAGTCCCCAGCCAGAATTACCATAATATCTTTTATCTTGCCCCTACTGGCTAACTTCAATGATTGCGAGATATTTGTGATAACAGTACCCGCTTTTCCTGACGGAATGTTGTTATAAAGATTAACCAGGGCTATAGAACATGTTGTGTCCACATTCATTTTGATAAGGTGATGGTAGTCATCATTGGCGAGCCGCGTGACTTTCTTTATTTCCAGGGTATTCGATATGTATGTGCACAGACCACCCTTAGCCCTACCGCTCTGTACTTCAACTGCTGGTTGGGGTAGGTCCTATATCCGTTCAAATGTATCTCTTCATTTGTCCAAGTTTCTTTAAGACACAGAATCTCAAACTTGGTAATAAAGTTCCACCATAGTTGTTTGCTTAGTGTAGAGCTAGTCCCGTCTATGTTCCATGATGCAATATTACAACAGGGAAATTTGCCATCATCAATACCATTTTTTACGTAAGTTAACATGCCCTCTGATTCATTCCGCAAGTGACTAGATGGGAAAGAAACATTGTAGAGTTCGACAGAGTTGATCGTGGCTTTGTGTTATGGGGCCAAAGGCCCTCATACCTCGTCTCCTCTGCTTTTGAAGAAATCATTAGTTAGACCTATATTTAGAACATGGTGCCCCGAGAACTGACCCGACTCTCCATGTTCAAGTCCATGTGTCCTCGAGCCTCATCTCTGGTATTTTCAATCGCAAGTTTAGGGGGAAGTTGTCATTATCCCTTGCTAATATGCCTACTTCACTCCCGTTTACATGTCTAGAAGGTGCAAGAGAGTTGTCATTATCCCGTACTAATGTACCTACTTCACTCCTATTTATATGTCTGTTACAATATACATCTGTTAATGCAGCACCTTGAGACCTTCGGGTGATATGTGCACTTTACAAATGTACATGTTATGTTATGTTTTTATGTTATGTTATGTTAAGGTGCGAGAGAGTTTCCAAGGTCCAGTCAATCAATTTTTTTCAGGGAGTTCGGTGCGTCAAAGTGGTTATAAGTTGGAATGGGGTATCTAAACTGCTTTGTTCCCCTATAATTATCTCCCTCAGGCATAAAGGCTTGTCGTTGTAAGAAATTACATGGTCTGTAGAAATATCCCAGCGGTAATATATTTATGGCATTCGGGTTAACAGGTCCGTTAGTGCCCCTTTCCAAGATTGTGGGTACTAATAAAGGTGACCTAAAGGTTAAAACAACACAATCTCCACTCAATGATTTAGGTGAAGGGCCCACCCATCCAATCCTACATGCCATTTTAAAATCTGAGAAAAGATGATTATTCAGACCAATCTTTGTAGTTAGAAAATGTAGGGACTTATTCCTTAGGGTAGACCAATGCTCAAAGTCATTATATGAGCAAGGGGGGACATTAGCTAAAACCACCATGTACGGGGTTGCTTCTGGTGGAAGGTTTAGGTTCTGTAGTAAGTTTTTTTTTATTTATTTTTTATTGTAAAAGATGTTACCAGGTTACACAGCTGTACGCCCACAACCCTGGGGCTGGCAGCATGTCAGTGTAAGGCATTCAACACAGCTTCTTAGCCCACATCCCGGAGGCAGGGCAGCATCACGATTAAGGATTGTAGCTCTCATTCGTGTGTCATAAGCGTACACTGCGCACCAAAAAAAAAATTGAAGTATTACACAAATTTTACAACAAGGACCCATGTTGCTAACTACAACTAATGGCCATAGGGCCTATCTGCCATCGCCTGACTGAGCCCATTCCTTCCTGTTCGTCCCCCCAAGTGGCGTCACATTACCCATTCAAGTCGTCCATGCCATCTGTCAGTCTGTGCTTTGCTCGTTGTTCTGTGTACCGTGAGTACCTAATTGTGCAAGAGGATGCCGTCTACTGTGAAAGGGGAGAAGAGGTCCCGGCCTCTAGCGATGTCCACCCCCTTGCTATTCAGGTATGTTGTGTATAGCCCCCAAAAGTTCTTCGGCCTACTCCTGGGAGGAAGCAGTTCGCTGAAGTTTTCTGATTGTGTGCAGCAGTACAAAATATCTTGTGTCCACTGTGACAAAGTCGGTAGAGGGCCCCTCATCCAGCACATAGCTACTCTGTGCTTTGCCACCAATGGACCCAAGTCTACCAGTCAGCGAATTGCCTTCGGTAGCATTTTGGAATATCCCAACAGTGCCACAGCCAGGTTGGGGGGAATCTCTGAACCCACTAAGGCGCTAAGCTCTCGAAATACCTGATCCCGTTACTGAGAAACTCCTGGTCAGATCCACGCTAAGTGTATGAAATCTGCTGCCTGGGAGTTGCATCGGTCACATGCTGCCTCCTCTCTCAGCCCATATCTTTGCAGTCTTTCCGGTGTGTAATATACTCTATTAATGAATTTGAAGTGTATAAGTCTGTGTCTACCATGTAACGATACTCGTTTCTTGTTGTTGCAGCAATAAGACCACATGTCATCGTCTATCGTCACCTCCAAGTCGTGCTGACAGGCCAATCTGGCCTTAGTGTACTGGTTTGCTCTGTGGGATATTGCTAACTTATAGATATTGGAGACAAGCTTCTGAGGGGACTCAGTTTTAATGATATACATCAGCTCCAGTACCTCCAGTGGCTCGTTCATGTCATCTCCTAATTGTTGATACAGCGCCCTGCGCATCCTGTGAAACTGGAAACTCTGCAACACCGTGAGGGCTTCCACTTCAGCTATGACCTCCTCCCACTTCTTTACGATGCCATTCGTGAACAACTCGCCTGCTTTACGTATACCTAATGCATTCAGTTCCTGCGTAACCCCTCTGTCCTTACAGGGGTCCAACCAAACCATCCAGTTTGTAGACATTTCCGGGGAGTAAAACAGCGCCCCGCTTGCTGCTGCAGCAGGCAATTCCATGCGTGCCTTGTTGCGTTGAGGGAGTCCAGAATCCCTGTTCTGCGATCTACCGGTTCAAAAATAACAGCCGGCAGTGGAAGGGGGTCAGCGAATAGCCTCTCAAGCCGGAGATACAGAATGTTCTCTGCTCCGTGGATCCAACTGTGTGCCTGCGATCCCTGTGCCTCTCTGTAGTATAACTCTAAATCGGGCGCCCCCAGCCCTCCCATGTGGTATTGTAGGGTAAGCACTTGCCATTGTACTCGCGCCTGTCTGCCCGCCCCAGACAGTCTTATTATTGATTTATTAATTCTGGCAAAAAATGAGCGCCGCAGGACTATTGGGATATTTACAAACAGGAATAGGAACCTGGGCAACACCACCATTTTCATTATCAAGACCCTGCCAATGAGAGACAGTGGCAATCCAATCCAGATTTCAACATCATCCTCCAATTTAGCCACTGCCATGCCGTAGTTCTCTCGGAACACACTTTCGGAATCAGTGTGTAACCTGATGCCCAGGTAACGTACTGAGTCGTCTGTCCACTGTAGAGGGTATTCCATCTCGAAGTGCGTAGTGGCCGGGGTGAGCAGAAAGCAATAGATTTTGACCAATTGACCCTTAACCCCGACAGTGCACCGACGCGAACCACCTGTCTAAGAACCGGGGAAAGACTGCTTTCTGGGTCCCTAACATATAACAACGTATCGTCCGTGTACGTAGAGACTATGATGCTATAAATTGGAAATTGAACCCCTCTGTGGCCATGGTATTCACGCAGCGCACATGCCAGCGTTTCAGCAACTAAGGCATACAGCGTCGGTGACAAGGGGCATCCCTGCTGTGTTCCTCTGGTGATAGAGATGGTTCCCGTGACCAGATTACCGATCTGTATGCGGGCAGATGGCGCGTTATACTGCACCCCAATCAATTGCAAAAAGTCGGCGCCTAATCCCATTCTGGTCAGTACTTGCCTCATAAAAGGCCACTCCACCGAGTCGAAAGCTTTCTCCATGTCCAAGAATATTGCAATGCCTTCGTGTCCTGTCGGACATGCTGCATAGTGCCAAATACCGTCCTCAGATTATAGGTAAGGTTTCTGTCTGGGATAAACCCTGCTTGTTCCGGCACTGTCAGTTCCGGGGCCAACAGGGCCAAGTGGTTGGCCAGGACTTTGGCGAACAGCTTAGTGTCTACATTCAGCAGAAACAACGGCCGATAAGAGCCGCATTCTTCTGGAGATTTGCCCGGTTTTGGTATTGCCACAAGTAGCGCTTCTCGCATGGTTTGCGGTATGGTACCTGTCACGCATAACTCATCAAACATAGTGGAAATATGGGGGAGCAGTATTTCAAGAAAGGCTTTGCAAAAGCCAACTGTGAGGCCCTCTGTTCCGGAAGCGCTGGTTGACCGCATCCCCGCCAATGCCTCCATGATCTCATCTCATTCGATGGGAAGCATAAGGAACTCTCTATGTGTATCCGAGAGGAAAGGCAACTTAATGTGCTCCAGGTAGTCTAAGATGTCGTCGTCCATGTTCGACGACCGAGAAGTGTACATCTCCGAATAATATTGTTTGAACCTGTGCACAATGTCTTCTTCCATAAGCAGTTCACCCCCTGCTGATGGGATTGCAGTAATCAAAGTCTTGCTGCGCCAAGCATTTAACATGTTAGCTAGCATCGATCCCGGCCTATCCCCTTCGCTGTATGAGCGCGCCGTGGCATATATATCCCATGTGTTTCACTTCGCTGTCTGCTGCTTCCTGATACTCAGCTAACAAGCCCTTCATGGCGTCGGCAACCTCTTCGTTAGCTCCTGCCAACTGACGTGCCTCCAAATCCCCTATTTCCCATTCCAAGGTCGATAACCTCTGTCGTATGGAACGTAAAATCCCCGAGTGTTTAGTCATGGCCACCCCCGAATATACACTTTGAAAGCTTCCCACACCATCTGGAAGCTGTCCACCGAGCCAATATTTGTGGCAAAGAATGTCTCAATACCTTCTGCCATTTCTTTTTTGAAGACCGGGTCCAGAAGCGAATAAGGGGGAAATCGCCACATGAACGTGGTATTGTTTTCTTAGGCGTGGACAAAACTAGTAAAAGCGGTGAATGATCGGACAAAGTACATGGCAGCATCCGACAGACGCGGACCCCCGACATGAGAGATGACAATGCGAGACAGTAGTCTATGCATGTATGTAGGTTATGGTATGCAGAATAGTGTGTGTAGCCACCGTCCTGTTGGTGCAACTCTCTCCAGACTTCCATTAGGTCCTTGCTAATCATGATGCTTTCAATAGCCCTAGCAGCTGCTGCCAGCCGTCTCATCGGTCCCCCTGACCTATCTAACTCGGGATTCCTCACCAGGTTAAAATCGCCACCCCAAAGAATTTGCATCTCCCCATCTCCTCCCAACGTGTTAGCCACAGTAGCAAAGAACTCCGGACAGTCGAAGTTTGGGCCATATATATTCATTATAAGCAAGTCTAATCCCCTACCCTGTAATTTAGGGATCACAAACCGTCCCTCTGTGTCCGCCGTCACCTGCTGTATCGTGTAGTCCATCCTGGTATTCCCCCATGTCATTACCCCTCTAGCATGGGTCGTGAAGCCTGAGGAATTATTACATCCCCCTGTGACGCATCATTGGGCTGTGTATCAGGAGGTGCGTCTCTTGTAGCAAAGCAACATCAATCTTGTGTCTATTTAGGTAACTCAGCACCTTGCGCAGCTTGCGGTGGTCATTTAGGCCCCTGACATTCCATGACAATGCTTTAAGGGAATCCTTCGCTCTTGGGGCAATAGTTCTGCTAGCTGTGGCCATCCTGCATAACAAGTGTAGCTACGTGTCCTGTCATATGCACTGTACCTGAGTAAAGCGCGTCATGCTTCAGCTCAGTTGACATCTCTAACATTAAAAACAACAATACCCTTACCCAATCCAACCCTCCCCCTGCCACAGCAGAACACCCACAACTCGGTCACGCAGCATCCCTTGTATCATCCCCCTACCCCCCGCTTCCATCCATAAACTTAGTTAACGATGGAGGTGTTTACACTCGCATGCAGAGGTCGCTCAGTATACTCTAATCTGCCAAACACAAGTATCCCCTCGGCCCGACCTCCGCACACTGACTTATAGTGCCTGCAGCCCACAGTATAGGGGTCCCGCAGCAGACTATGGTACAATCCCATGCCGCTTTCAGACCAAACTGCCTTACCAGCGCCCTATACCCAAGATTGCGAGCTCCAAGTTCTATGCTGCTACCCAAGTAGGATCCCTGACCAATCATCTAGCACAGTTTACTAAACTTCGGTAGCCACTTCCATCGACTTTGCATAAATAAGGGCCGCTGGGTTCAGTCTGCCTCGTCCATCATGTACAGTTACGGCACCACATCCTGCGCCCCCTCCCCCCCCGTCCCTGCAATACTTATCAGCACAGTGCGTATAAGTGAGTTTCAGTCCTGCTCCTCGAGCGATCCTCCAGCCGCCTCATCTAGTAGCTGTCGTTCCCGGCTCCATCTCTGTTCTTTGGACCAGTCTCTCACAGCCTTCTGTAGAGCCTTTGGATCGGTTAAAGTATGTGAGCGCCCCTGTTTGTTCACCGGGAGTTTTGCCGGGTACAGCATGGCGTAGTCCAGGCCCAGGTCCTGCAACAGTTCTTCATGGGTGCAAACTGTCTCCGTGCCTCCTGCACTCGCGCGGTGAAATCCGGGTAAAGGGAGATGGACGATCCCTCATATGTCAACTCCTGTTTTTCCCTCGCCGTCTGCAAAGCCACATCTCTGTCCCGATAATTAAAAAGTTTCGCTATGATCAGGCGCGGCGGGGATCCTGGCACTGGTCTGGGTCCCAAGGAACGCTGGGCTCTCTCCAACACAAACATGTTGGAAAAGACCTCTGCCCCCAGGAGACTCACCAGCATCTTCTCCACGAATTGCTCCATGTTGACAGTTGGCGTCGTCTCCGGAAGTCCTATGATTCGGAGGTTGCAGCGTCTCGAGCGGGCTTCCAAATCCTCTGCTTTGTCTTGCAATAGTCGGATTACCCTCCCCAGCTGTCTATGCTCAGTATCCAGTGTAGTTTGTGCCTCCTCCACCTCAGTGAGCCTTCGTTCAGACATGTCCAACCTCTCTGCGTGTTTGTCGAGTCTCTCTCCCATTTTGTCCATCCGGTAGGAGAGGGCATCGATTTTGGTGCCCAGGGAGGAAATGCCGCTTTGTATGCCTTTTTCCATTGACAGCAACATGCTGCGGATGTCCGGATCGTCCTCCATAGGGACAGAGGTTCGACTGGCCTCTTAGGTTCTGTAGTAAGTTATGAGTTGGATCTAGAAGTTCTAAGAAGTGTTTCCCCTTCTCTAGAACTCTATTTTCACCATTTGTCCTAGTATTCTCTCTGGTGGTCTCAGCTTCCCTTATGAAGCCAGACGGGTTATTAGGAGATGTAGCATGACGCACATCTTCAAGGGGATGTTATGTTATGTTATGTTATGTTATGTTAAAATGTATTTATATAGCGCACGGCTACTCCGACAGAGTGTCCCGGCGCTTTCCACAAACAACTCAGTGTGTAATAACATAACACGAAACAATACAGAAAAGAAAGACCCACCCAAAGAGCAACTAAACATTAAAAAGCCATGTCTTCAAGCTCTTCCTAAATTGAAGCAGATTAGGAGTACTGCGTAGCGCCAGTGGTAGGGAGTTCCACAACTGAGGTGCCTTAAAGCCAAAGGAGCGGCCCCCAGTGCGGGCCTTCCGCACGCGAGGAACCACGGCAGTAAAGAGAGCCGCAGAACGCAGTAGGCGAGCAGGGCGGTAAAAGATCAGCCTGCGCCGTAAGTACCCGGGCCCGGAGCCAAACAGTGCCTTGTGCATCAACGTAAGGGATTTGAACATAATCCGCTTACGGATAGGCAGCCAATGGAGCTTCTGTAGCAGCCCCGAAGCTCGCGATCGCCTATGCAGGCCAAAAATCGCACGGGCAGCAGAATTTTGCGCCACCTGTAAACGCTGGACCAGGTAGTCTGGAAGGCCAAGGAAGAGGGCATTGGCATAATCCAGCCTGGACCCAATGAGCGCCTGCACGGTAATACATACTAGGTTTTCGTTGGAATTATTATTGGTGGTCCTGCCATGTAGTTGTTTATTACAATTGGAGCTCAGAGAAGGTCCCGAGGCCATACCTGCTCCCCCACCAGGTGGAAGGCATTTTTCTTGTTTTGGAACCGACTGCTGTTGAA
The DNA here is from genome assembly GCF_964261635.1 of Lissotriton helveticus. NCBI lineage: Eukaryota > Metazoa > Chordata > Amphibia > Caudata > Salamandridae > Lissotriton > Lissotriton helveticus. The sequence continues at coordinate 597,232,912 of NC_136057.1, read as the reverse complement.
GCTAGGTGTCGACAGGTCACCATCTCTTCCACCTTTGCTAATCTAGTTTCGATATTAGTCCCCTTAAGTAAGACAGGTTCCAAAAGAGTTTTCATCATTAACTCGAGCTTTCCCCAAATATCCCCATCTAGTATGCAATCAGCAAGCTTAGCCGTCTCATTCTGCTTTGTAGGTAACAGTGGGCCCTTCTCCATGTCAGTGACTGGTTTCCCTCTTCTCCTATTTATATTCTGGGCTGGTTTGCTCTGTTTTTGAATATTTTTGCCTTTCTTTTTCTTTGGGGGTTCTACACTAGTATCTGCCCTATATTTGGCCTTTGGCCCTCTAGTGATAATTTTAGACCCACCGGACTCCCTCAGAATCAGAGGGAGGGGAAAAATAAATCTCTGTTTCTTGGTCGATTGCAACTTGAGGTGAGGTGCCAATCAGTATGGGGAATGGCTCATTACTGGGTGCTCTCCCTTGGTTCGTTAATACAGGCATCAGAGAGAGTCTGCTCTGTGAGGGAAAGTGCTCTAGAGACAATCTTCGTTCTGTTAATTTAATTTAATTTATGAGGGCTGATTCTGCCCTCAAAAGGAAAGCGTCTAGGGTCCCTACAACACCTCGATCTTTGTTTGCCCTTATTCATATTTAAACAAAGCCTACCCCAAAAAGATATCTACAGCTAGAAACTGAGCAGTACATTAATAGTCTCAGAATCAAGTTGTTAGGGGGATGGCCCAGCCCAGCCTCTTACTGCCTCTGACGGGCTCAGGCGAGCCCACCCTTGGCCCGGGCTTCGCCCGCGCACCTCCTGCGCCGCAGGGGTCGAAGCAGCGATTAATAGCGCGGTGATCTCGCCTCCACAGCGGCAGCTGTTGACAATAGAGGGTGCTGTGGTGCACCCTGGGACTCTGAGTCCCACCAGGGTGTTGTGGTGATGTCCGGGGATCAAGAGTCACTTCCAAAGCAGCAGAGGCATGCATGTTTGTCCGGAGTCCAACCAGACAAAGGCGAGCAACACCAGAACCACAAAAAGCAGAAGAATCCTCAAGCTCGTCCCACACCGCAGGGGTCAAGGCAGCGCTTTATAGCGCAATGATCACGCCTCCCCCAGCTGCAGCTGTTGAAAATTAAGGGCGCTGTGGTGCACCCTGGTACTCCGAGTTCCACCAGGGTGTTGCGGCAATGTCCGAGAATCAAGAGTCACTTCCAAAGCAGCAGGGGCATGTACGTTTGTCCGGAGCCCAACCAGACGAAGGCGAGCAACAGCAGAACCACAAAAAGCAGAAGAATCCTCCAGCGCGTCCTGCACCGCGAGGGTTGAGGCAACGCTTTATAGCGCGATGATCACGCCTCCCCCAGCGGTAGCTGTTAACAATAAGGGCGCTGTGGTGCACCCTGGGACTCCGAGTCCCACCAGGGTGTTGCAGCAAAGTCCAGGGATCAAGAGTCACTTCCAAAGCAGCAGGGGCATGCATGTTTGTCTGGAGCCCAACCAGACGAAGGCGAGCAACAGCAGAACAACAAAAAGCAGAAGAATCTTCAAGCACGTCCCCAACTAATCAGTAAGAAATGCGCTGTTTTAAGCTGTATAAGCCTCTATTGGTTAGTGCAATCACTGCCTATATCTTTGTGTGTAACCAGAGAGCCACATATATTAGTTCTGGTTGGTGTAGTGGGGAATAATAACTTGTGTGTTTTTAGTGTTAGGACGTCCCAGCCTGTGACAGAAAATACTATGAATACGTATGTTATTATTTTAAACTTGCATTACACACAGAATAAGGTAGGCTGCCAATAATTGCACAAAAAGTGATTCCAAAATATAATCTGAATTATATGCATATTGAACCTAGTGCGAACAGTTTTACAATTGTTCATTAAAAGCACGCACTCCGCAGCAGGTGACTTTAAAATACCTCATAAAAAAGAATAGTCTTCAAGTAACTCTATCAAGCCTCCTATACATTTGAAGAACCAAATGAGCACATTTACATTTCTATGAGGCAGCAGACACCCTGGCAAGAAGGCTTTTTTCTTGTTCAGCTGTCTGCCCCTTCTGCAGTTTCACAGTGCAGGAGACTCTCTTTCCTTCCACTGACACATCTCAAATGAAGGAATTAACCGTGCGGGACAGTTACCTTTTAACATAAAGTAGGAAGAGTGTTTTTGTCAAATTAAAAATGCATGGGCACATTATGCCCCGCAGATTCTGCCCACTTTAACCTCTGACTTGATCGGGCATTAATAAGACCCTTGTCAAACAGTCAATAATTAGCTATATGGTTCTCCAATAAGCATTAATAATGCTCAGGGTGGCCCATCATCCACTGTGCCCTCCAGTGCAAGCAGGATAGAGTTGAGTTAATCAACAAACTTCCTTTATTGTTCCTCCTGTTTAGTGCCATGAATGTAGCTATTTCTGCTAAGTCCATTTCACCACCTCATGTAGCCATTTGTGAACAATGGGGCAGTGTTTGATTTCTATTCACATTGCTAAATTTCTCTTGATGAAGAGTAACGCTAGATCAATACATTTACAGGTCTGCCTAAGCAGCTTGTGTCTACAAAACTGGTACAACAGATCTTGCAAGTGCTTTAATGAGATCCCAAACCCTGCAACTTCATTGATCATTCTCATTATCTCAATCCAGTACACTTGGATCACCGGCCACCTGAGAGACCGTCACTGGCTACCTGTTAACAAGGGAATCACCTTCAAGCTTCTCACACACGCCTACAAAGCCCTCCACAATGCTGGACCAGCATACCTCAACCACCGCCTCTCCTTCTACACTCCCACCAGACATCACCTCCCTGCCCAATTGGCCCTTGCCACTGTCCCACGGATCCACAAGACTATTTCTGGAAGAATATCCTTCTCCTACCTCGCTGGGAAGACCTGGAACTCCCTGCCTCTGCACCTCAGGCAATCACAATCGCTGCCAAATTTCAGGAAGGACCTCAAGACCTGGATCTCCAACTGAACTGCAGGCCCAGTCCCACCACCCCCTTGAAACCCTTACGAGTAAGTAGTCACGCTTTATAAGACTCATGTCCTGTGATAAAAGTGGCCTTCTGCCTTCAGGCACCTAGAACATGCATCATTTGTCCCTCCAATATATCCTGGCAATCTGGCTGGAAGACAGGTTAGTCTGGTGGATGTAGACTATTTGAGTCAGTTTAAACCAGGCATTCCTGACCAATGATTAGGCATGCTCCAATATTTTGTTCCAAGTTCATTTGGCCAGTTTGTGCCCTGTCGATACTTCCTTGACCAGCTTAGATGGTATAGTATCAGTGTAGAAAGCAGTTGATAGTGCACCGTATAAAAAGAAAACTGTGCACACAGTTCTGCAGAGGAAAGACACGTGAGAATGTGTGATGTAGGTGGTTTACTGGGTATGACAGCTTTCTGTTTTTGCATCCAGATATATACCACAACAACGGACATACATCCAAAACCGGTCATGACGTTTGGTTTAATCAATGGTTGTTAGCTGTTTAAGACAAATGAGTAACAACAATGATTTTGTTGTAAATAATTAATATTAATATTAAAAATAATATTAAAAATGTTTCAATTCTGCTATTTTGAAACTGAATTAAACATTTCAGATGCCTGTGGAAGGCTTAATGGTCTTCAAGGTGTCTCAATCACTCCCATTATGATCACTCTATGTTTGACAGTGTTATCCCTTTTTTCTCTGCATCTCCTCCAACTGCATATAATACATCTCATCTTTTTCCTCTTCAGCACTCTTTAAATTCTCTCCTAAAAACACATAGTCATATCTTGTTCACTTCTCCACCATTCAAAGAAACAACACACCCACTCATCTGTAAGCAGATCATAAGTTGCAATCCTTCTAATATAGCACAGTGATCTATTTACCAGCATCAAGGAGCTGCATGCAAACTGTAAGTCGTGGGTTAGATCCTTATTTGTTTTTTCTCAATCTGTTGTTATTCTAAGATTGGTTTCCTTTGGGAAGTCATACATGCTTTTGTGAACAAACACCATCACTATGTTACAATTTATATTCTGACTTTGTGTTTATTCCAACCGTTCACTCGTAACAAATAATGTCTACAAGTATGGTTGTACATTGATTTACACACTTGTATGATTTGTTGTGCCTGTGTGTGTGATGTAAAGGGCTCTGACACCCTACACTGGGAGGAGTAGCGCTATAAAAGGGATTACATAAAAAATAGGTCTCATTAAAGCAATATTTGTATAATTACTCATACAGGCAGATAAATCTTGTATAATTAGAGTGCAAGCACATCTTTTGCATAGGGAGTTGAACTAAGTTTAAAAACATACCTCCAATAGTTTCTCTCAAGTACCTTTGAAGTGGTAACAAGCTATATGCCTTAGTTTCCTTCCATTGATTTGGTGTAGGTGTTGGGAACCAGATGTCTCCCAGCCAGGATGATGCTTGAATTCATGCTTTATGCGGTGTGTTGTTGCCCCATTGCAATATTTTAATTTTTAAGTTTATTGTCTGATTAGTTAAAAATCTTCACAATATAGTCACAACAGATAAGAAATAAAGCTAAAAATATGTCATAGACAGCTATCATGCTCATTAAAACCAAGCAGACTAAAATGCAATATGTTTTATCACTGATGTTATAAGTGCAAAAAGAGATTACTGTAAACATTGAAATCAAACCGACTAAAATGCAATCAAAGGGCTGGGGATTGTGTATGCGATCAAGGCGATGGAAGCTTGTAAAGCATCATCTGTCGGTCGAGCCCCATGCTGTATCATCCGTAAGCTATCCACACTATTAGTCTTAATGCAGTAACAATAAAGGGCATTCAAGGTAACATTCATTCATTCGGGTTGGATCTATGTTGCAATCCTAGCACGAACAAACATAGCAAGTGCAGTCTGAGAAGATTACAATGTTTAAAAGCATACGGTCCAAAGTGCAAACATGCTGTATGTGCGTTCATAATAATAGCAGTTGTTGCAGCATTGTCTAGAACCTAAACCCATAGATGTGATCCTGCATTATATAGATCATCAAGGGTACACAGAGTAAAGTGTAATACAGAGATGAGGCTATGTGTGCAGAAATGGCAATTTTAGCAACATTGTCTTGAACTAAGAATAGCCTGGATGATCTACCATTACTTGACTCATACAGGGCCTGCAGGCTAATATATGAACAGAGGGTTTGAGGCAATGTAAGCAATAAAGATAACAGTTTTAACAGCATCATTTTAGCATTGTACCGTCGACGTCAGGTTTAACATTGTCTAACCTGTGAGACCAAAAAGGCTAAAATTCGTTCAGGGGAGGAAGGAAAATGAGAATAGTGTGGCCAATTTGCAATATTGAGGGAAATAAGTGTTTCTTGTACAACAGCATTGCAGAACAGTCGTTCTTGGCTACATACTCTTTTGCGTGGCCTCAAATGAACTTTTAAACATTTATGAAACTTGAGGCCTCAGATTCCTTTAATAAGGCGAAGAAATAAAAATTCTTGCTGAGTTCATGGGAGTCGTGCATGTGTAGACATTGTAGGCTACCTACTTGCATGCTCTAAGTCCTTGCTGCAGAAATATTGGCTTAGTAGGGGTGCCTTTGATGCAACAACACAATAAGTGGATCAGTGACTCCGTGGCCTTCGAGCACAGTCTGCACTGCTGTGGGCTTAGTAGGTGCATTTACCAGTGTGTTCTGAACTCACTAATTGGTAACTTCAAGAGCCTAATGTTCACATTGTTCCTAGAGGTCTACCTCCCCAAAGCAGCTTTCAGGTATGCTCCTGCTTGTGCCGTGGTGCCCACCCCTGGACATAGTTGTTTGCTATGTCTTGTGGGAGCTTTTTGTACCGCCAATCTATAGAAAACTGTGCTTTGCTCTCGCTTGCTGGAAGTGGAGCAAAACTGCTTTTACACAGAGGGAGCTGGATTTTTAGCAGCTCCCTATGTGTAAAAGCAATGCCGGCAGAAGGAGAGGAGCCTGCAGGGTCCGCCGGGCCCTTCAGGCTCCCCCCACAGTCCCCTTCAGTGGTGAATGGGTGCCCTGGGTGGGACCAGGACACTCCCTATAGAGTTTGAGCGCCGGGGAATGGGGTCCTAGGGTTGAAAATCGGCCCGGGATGCAGCGCAGCTTCCCTCCCCTTATTTCATTTTTATTTGTTATGTAAATTCTGGGCCCTGTGGGAATGGGGTCACCGGTGCTGAAATCGGCCCAAGCGAGTAGCAGCTCAGTCCCCCTTACTTTGATGAACTTTTTTTTTTAAGAATGGGCCCCGGGGGACGCAGTCCCCGGGGACGAAATCGGCAATGGGATGGGGCCATGTGGCCCCTTCCTCTGATAAATAAAATTTTAAAAAATAAGAAAAAACAACCACAAAGTTCCTAGATACCCCGCTCCCTTTCAGCACAACTCTGCAAACGTGCTCCGTGGTGCATAACTGGTTGGGGGATGAAGTCCCCTTGGACTCAGAGGCTCCTTGGGAGCCAACAAGCCCTCCTGTTACCTCCCCCAAACAGAGAGATTGCTGAGAGGACTTCGGAGGCCATGCCCCCTTTCCCGACCAATCTGCAAACGTGCCTCCTGGCGCACTGGTTAGGAGATGAAGTCCTCTTGGAAGCTGAGGGTTCTTGAGGGCCCGGAAGCCCTCCTGTTATGTCCAGTAAGTCTGACACAGCAGGATTCCTGAGAGCTGGTTGGAGGCCCCGCACCCTTTCTCCACCACTCTGCAAACGTGTCTCCTGGCGCACTGCTGTTTGGGGGATAAAGTCCACTTAAATGCTTAAGGTCCTTGGGGGCCAACAAGCCCTCCTGTTACCTCCAGTAAGTCCCACACAGCATGATGGCTGAGAGTACTTCGGAGGCCACACTCTCTTTCTCCACAACTTTGCAAACACGTCTCCTGGGGCACTGCTGGTTGGGGGATGAAGTCCTTTTGGCTGTAGAGCAATCTTAGGGGCCAACAAGCCCTCCTATTACCTCCAGTAAGTCCCTTACAGCGGAATTGCTGAGAGGTCTTTGAAGGTCATGCCCTCATCCTCCACCACTCTGCAAAAATGCCTCCTGGCATACTGCTGGTTAGGAGATGAATCTTGTAGGAGAGACTTATTAATATAGTCTTGAAAAAGATGGTAATACATCGATAAAAACCATCAAAACGCGTCGACGCCTCCCTGCACGATCAGGAGATTAAAAGACCTAGCCTGTAGACAAAGAATTGTAACATGTCCAGGATGGTATCTATGTCAAAAATCTCAAAAAACGTGCAATAGTTATTGACAATTTTATGTCTATGTATGTCTCTCCTCTTTTGTATTTCTTGTTTTTTTCACCTGGATATAATATGTATTAATTGTTTTTTAATTCAATTTTATGTGATATTGTGTAGGAAAAACTGTATTCAATGAATGTGTTCGAAATTTTTTTTTTTATATGTGTATAATGATTTGTTTTTTAACATTAGAGTGTATTTGGATGAACTTTTTTACAATAAAATAAATGAACTACAATTTTTGTTGCATAAGTATATAAGATAGGTAAGGTCCTCAAGGGGATCTAGTGGGCCTATTGGGTAGTCTGAGACAAACATTTAGGTTTGTCCTATGCAAGAATAGTATGCCAAGGGACAACTTCTTTTACGGTTAGGAGATGAAGCCCTCTTGGAAGGTGAGGGTTCTTGGGGGCCCAGAAGCCCTCCTGTTACCTCCCGTAAGTCCGACACAGTAGGATTCATGAGAGCTGGTCAGAGGCCCTCCACCACTCTGCAAACACTACTTCTAGTTTAAAACGTAGAAATTCACTTAAAGAGATTACAGGGATGTATACTTACGAAATAGAATTTTAAAAACCTTAGAAGTTCACTTAAAAAAAAAAAAGTTACAGGGTTGTTATAGTTAGGAAATAGAATAGAAAAAAACTTAGAAGCTCACTGAAAAAACAACGGTTACAGGGACTTTATCATAAGGCTCAGATTTCACTCGTACACAACCAGTCAAATTCAGCATTTATAGTTACCTGAGCTAACTATAACCCCCCACAATGCACTGCTTATGACCGCACATATTACATCACTCATGACATGGTCAAATAAGGGTTTCTCTACAAGTTCTAAATACATCTTACTACTGGACAGCTCCCGTAATGTTACATTAAAATTATATGCAATTTTTTTTCTTCATAACTAACATTTTTATTGCAAGTATATTGCTGCTACATTTAGGAGGAGACACATTTCCTTTTTTTCTTCTTTTTGTGGCATATGTTTGCAAGAACTTTTTTTTAAAGACTTTGTGATAGCTGACCAATGCCATAGATGTTGGCATTACCGATTCTTGTTATAATAATGTTGAAAGAGAAAACACCGTAGGAGTTTTCTGATGCATATGGAGTGCCCATTTACAACAAGCATTGGCAAAGTCAATAGGTCTCGCTTTCTAGATGTATTGGGTTTGTCAACGTTTTTTAGCCATGGTGAACAGAAGTGCGGCTGCTGTAAAGCATGACAAATTTTTTTTTTTTAAAGAAGGTACTGTTCTGCAGCCAGTGATGGCTGCGTCCTAGCGCTTTTTAGGTCGAGGCTACCGTCGCACTGCGAAGCAGTGGGCGGAGCCGAAGATTTTATGACTTCTACAGTGGGGCTTTAACCCGCCTCTCTCTTCCATTGGCTAGCTTCATAAATGGAGGCTAGCCATTGGAAGAGATGTGCGTCACTCTGTTCAGGCCCCGGCTTGAGCAGATTCGGGGGCGTGTTTTTTGCATTTTTTAATCAGTGACGTAATCCGTCACTCAACTGCTCAAAAACACGCCCCCGAATTCGAAAATGGCGGCACTTTTCTTCTACCATTTCGCCCCATCCGCCGCCAGAAGAAGTCGCTTAGTCCTCGCCCCAGACGGTGAGTGCTTAATTCAGCTCCTCTCTCTCTCTGTATTCTGTATTCACGTCCATCCTCTTCCGGTTTCCTCGCGGCCTCTGTTCCAGGCTCCTACTCTCGGTCAATATTTCCCTTTGGTTCGTCCAGCCTGTGCTTTGTCTGCCGCGTTCAGTCTGCTGGGCCCAGCGTCAGTGACTCAGCTGGCGCTGCGGTTTCCATAATTTCTCAGTAACACCCTGGCTCCGGTTACCAACGGGTAGAGAGAGAGCGCCAGCATCTATAATTCAGCAGATCCCGTCCGGACCCGGCCACCTCCTTCGTTCCCACGTCCTGCCCCCCCAGCCCCCACCCGGACAAGCACAGGATGCTGAGCCGGCGAAGCTGATTGAAAACGGAGCAGCCCAGGAGCAGAAGGCAGGGGCCCCTAACGCAGAGGCCCCGACCCCCGTGCAATCACTCGCGGGCCCCGCAACTGCCCCTCACCACCCGCATCCGCGTCCACCTCGTCTTCCACACCCAGCTGGCCCATGGCAGCCCCACCTGCAAAATCGAGGGCTTCACCAATGGGCGGGGAGAAGAGGTGGGCTCTGTATGACCCCCACACCCCCCGTTTATTACCACTGTCCATTGCCCCATGAGACAATCCCTCTGCTACCTGTACGGCACAACGCAGCACCTACTTACCTCGGAGGACACTCGCACCAGCACAACCTTCTGACCCCACTGCTGCCATGTCCCAATCCCTTCCCCTCTCAGCCAAAAAGCGCTGAGGCCCCGGGCCCCGCTCAATCACCCGCGGGCCCCGCAACTGCCCCTCATCAGCCCCGCGTCCACCCCCGCCTCGTCTTCCACTCCCAGCTGGCCCATGGCAGCCCCACCTGCAATATTGAGGGCTTCACCAAAGGGCGGGGAGAAGAGATGGGCTCTGTATGACCCCCTACCGCTGTCCACCTCCATCGTTCCCACGCCCTGCCCCCCCCAGCCCCCACCCGGACAAGCACAGGAAGCTGCGCCGGCTAAGCTGATTGAAAACGGAGCAGACCAGGAGCAGAAGGCTTGAGCACCGAGGCCCCTGGCCCCATGCAATTGCCCGCGGGCCCCGCAACGGCCCCTCACCAGCCCTGCGTCCACCCCGCCGCGTCTTCAACACCCAGCTGGCCTATGGCAGCCCCACCTGCAAAATCGAGGGCTTCATCAACGGGCGGAGAGAAGAGGTGGGCTCTGTATGACCCCCCACCCCCCGTTTATTACCACTGTCCATTTCCCCATGGGACAATCCCTCTACTACCTGTCCGGTGCAACGCAGCACCTACCTCTCGCCGCACACCCACCTCCTACCTCGGAGGACACTAGCACAAGCACAGCCTTCTGACCCCACTGCTGCAACGTCCCAATCCCTTCCCCTCTCAGCCACAAAGCGCCGAGGCCCTGGGCCCCGTGCAATCACCCACGGGCCCCGCAACTGCCCCTCACCAGCCCCGTGTCCGCCCCGCCTCATCTTCAACACCCAGCTGGCCCATGGCAGCCCCACCTGCAAAATCGAGGGCTTCACCAATGGGCGGGGAGAAGAGGTGGGCTCTGTATGACCCCCCACCCCCGCTTATTACCACTGTCCATTGCCCCTTGGGACAACCCCTCTACTACCTGAACGGCGCTACGCAGCACCTACCTCTCGCCGCACACCCACCTCCTACCTCGGAGGACACTCGCACCAGCATGGCCTTCTGACCCCACTGCTGCCATGTCCCAATCCCTTCCCCTCTCAGTCACAACACAGCCCCATCTCACACCTTACTTCATCTCACACCTGCCCCCAAACTCTTCTTCACTGACCTCTGTGTCCTGTCGCTACTTATGCTGCCATGCCCTCCAACCCTCATACCTTCCTCGTTTATCAGCCCAAGTCATACCTTCTCTCTTACAGCTCCCGCTTACATCATTACCCACGCTGCCTCACCCACCTACCTAACATGCGTGCAGCCATCATCCGCCACCTTGCCTTGCACCCATGTTTGCTTCGCTTCTGATGAAGCAAGGTGAGTATTGAGGTGATAGGTAGCGTTTATGAGACAGTTTTTCAATATGAGCGCTGGATCAATTCCTTGGTAGCAGAGTTATGGTTTCTATGGTAATTAGTATGTCACATGGTAATACATAGGATTGATGTCTAAAACATGTTAAGTTTGGTCAGTTGTTATATGTAGTCGAAAGGTTTTTTCCAGCAGTGTGAAAATTCCTGGTTTGTGCCGGCATGAGAAGTGTGACAGGTGAAGTTACACAGTGCATTTGTTCTGTTTCAAAATAGTAATATCGCCGTATATCACAAGTGTTGTGGTCGTACAGCACAAGTTTAGGGATTTTAGGTGTGTAAGGTAGAATGCATAGTGAGGATTGTCTATGAAATCGTAGCTTTCGAGTATAGGGACTTCTGTCCTGTTTTAAAACTTATTGTGAAAAGAGTAGTAGAATTTATCTAAGCTTGAGTGAAGGGTAAGGAAGCGTCGTCTATCTTACTGGCGAGTGAGGATTTCTATTAGTGGGTTAAAGTCCTACTAAAGATTTATGTGTGCATGGTTAGGGATTTTTCTGTATGAATGTGCGAAAATGAATTTATAATGTACGATCGAGTGAAACTCTGAATTGTCTCTAAGGAGGTGTAAAATATCTCTGTATGTGCATTTACAGAGAAACGAGTTCGTTATTACCTGCTAGAGGGGTATACTATCCTTACTTTATCGACAAATTTAAATATTCTGTGGAAATAGTGTCATCTATTTCACGTAAAAGAATACTTGAATGTTTGGAAAAGCTATCACTTTATTTTAGCGAAACAGACAAATGGTTTGTTTTTGTGGAGTTATTAACAGAATTAAATTGAAAGATTTGTAAATATGGCGCTTTAAAAATTGTAAAGGAGGTGTTAGTTTAAGGAGTGGAGTGAGGGACAGAGCAGCTGCAGCGGTAGCATACGTCACAAGTGTCGCGCTGTGATTGGCTAACATACGTCACAGTATTCACGCACAGATTGGTTCATGTGACTAAGGCAAGCTTACAGCTGATTGGCTCATCCTGAAAACAGTAATTTTATTGGTTGAACAAAATAGTGACGAAGCTTAACTTGATTGGCTTGTTGGTAAGTTTCGCGCACAGATTGGTTGGTGTTGTGGAATAACAAGGAAGTTGATACGATCTTTACCGAAGTAAGGGAAATTGTTTAAAAACATGGATTACTATTACATGAAGGAGAAAAAAAAGCTTACATGGTTTCAGAAATTGAAAAAAAAAACTAAACCTGACAAGAAAATTTCATCGCGGGGTGGAAGATTACTTCATAAGTACAAAACACCTGCAGCTTATATGTTGAATGAATATGGTTATCATACTTGTCTTTGGATTGAGAATTGGATGAAGTATACTGAAAATGATGGTGTATTAGCATGGCCGGAAGATGAATCATTTAACATAGCAGTTTTGAAAAATTTAAGAGAAAAAATGATGAAACTCGTACCAAAGCCTTGACCTACTCAATTTGAAGTTTTAGTTGAATGGGAAGATGAAATGTTTGAATTAGAACGGGAGAGTAGAGGAATATTAAGGAGAACAGGATTAGGTCTTAATAGAGAAACACATGAGGATAGAATGCGTCGATGGAGAAGTGCAGACATGTGTGATGGCTTGTACCCAGTGAGACTAATTGATGAGGTAACTGGACAAAGAGTGCCCAAAAGAAAAAGAAAAATAGTGAAGAAAGTGATTCAGAAGATGCGGTATTAGAAGAAATTTATGCTAGAAAACCGCCACCTTATCAACCAGTTTGTTCATGGACTTCTCAAGTGCTCCTCCAAGAGAAATTATTGATGAGACATCTCCTAAAACCAATCAGAATTATAGAAAAACACCTGAAAGAGTAGAAACAAGACGTAATTCAAATATATCAGGAGAAAATAGAAATTTTACTGAAACACCAGTTCAAAGAAATGAAACCCCAAGAAATGGAAATAGAATAGAAAGGTATGAGGAATTACCAAATACCTCAGAATATATTCGTTCAAAGAATGAAATATTACAGCAATTAACTAAAAGCATGGAAGCAGTAACAGTACCAGTAACAATTGGACCTGTTCTTCCAGTATTTGATCAAAAGGAAATTAGGCATTCAGCTTTAACTGTTCCATTAAATTCAGAAATACAGAAAGTGACTGAAAATTTTTATTCAGATTTGTCTGAAATACATCGAGAGAAAATAATGATGCCTGACTTAACTTTTAATCAAAGTTTGTCATGTAAAACTCCATCTGGTGCAGAATCTGACTCTGGAACTCCGGAAAAGAGTCTGAGTAAAATAGATTTAACACAAACCCCAGAATGTAAATTACTTGATGTTGCAAAATTGAAAGCAGATTTAGAGGAATTAATAATTGGAACGATTAGAACTGACAGATTGAAGGAATATCAGGATGATGAATTATTATTTATTTGCAAAAGCATAACATGGAAAACGAAAAACAAATATGAACAATTAGAGGATATTGCTCTTGAATTAGAAGTAGATTTAAGTAAGCAGAAGAATTTGCAGAAAACTTATAGGGTGGATTTTTCTGAAAAAGATATTGAAAATATGAATACCACAGGAAGAATAATTCATATAAAAGACTTAATTGGGGTGAATTAAGTAAATGGAGAGTGAAATGGACAAAGAAAAGAGATGAAGACAGAACAAGTTTCGCTTTTCCTATCAGAGAAAAAAAGCAAGAAGTACTAAATGAATTTCCAATGAGAGAAATACCGGGAGGAGGGTATGTGCATGTCCCTTGGACAAGACAGGACATTTTACTGTTTACAAATGATTTTCCTCGATTAAGAGAAAAACCTGTAGAATGGTATTGACAGGTAGACAGATTTGTGAAAGTTTCAAAAGTTTTGTGGATTGATCTTGATGGATTCTTTGACATAGTTGTCCCATCAGATCTTTGGGCAGAATGTAAAACTACTATAAATTGTCGTAGAGAAGAATACCCTCGAAATAAAGTAACAGGTGCTCCTTCTTCAGAGGTAATGAGAAAGTACGAACAGGTAATTGTGTTTTTGAAAAACAAGATTCCCCCAAAAGAGATAGATTGGGTTAAAATAGATAGAACAACCCAAGAGCCAAAGGAATCAGTACATTCATTTTATGAAAGATTACTGCTGGTATTCAAACAATACAGTGGTTGTGAACATTTAAGTGAAAAAGACATGAGCCATTTTATATACAGATTTGTATATGGCTTGAGACCTGAAATCAGTGAAATGGTAAGAACTGGAACAGTTGGTTGGCAATCCCACACAGTAGATGATATCTTGAGAAAAGCAAAATACTGTAGTGATGAAATAGATGCTAAACAAAAGAAGTTGAAAGAAAAGGCAATGTGGGCACAGGTAAAAGTGGCTGAACAACAAATAGCAACTTTAGGAAATGAGAATGTTGATCAGAATCAAGGGAAATTTAAAGGTAATAATAATAAACCAAAATTGATGGGAAATATAGAAGAGTTAAAACAGAAACTCCCATGTTTTAATTGTGGCGAAATTGGACACTGGAAGCGTGAATGAAAGAATCCGCCCAGAAATTATTTAAAAAAATCATCATTAAATTCACAGATGCAGAATGAGATAAATCAGCAGCAACAGCTACAGCGACAGGTAGTGATTCATCAAAGTCAGTTACCACAACCGCCACTTCCAAACTGTGTAAATGTGCAAAGATACAGTGCAGAAACAAGATTCAGCGGAGGTGAACAGGTAAACAGATCGCCAAGAGTGAATGTGTCGAATGTGTCTCAACAATTTTGGTTGAAAGAAGATGGAGGGAGTGAATCTGAAGAATACTTCTGACGGTGCCTGAGAGAGGAGGAAGAGTGTGTGCTTGGAGCCACTCTTGAGGTAGATCAAGCTGGCCCATTTGTAAATGGTAAAGTGAATGATGTAGAAATTACTTTCCTAGTGGATACAGGTGCTACCCGTTCTGCTGTTAGATCAGTGGAAATAGAAAACCTTCCTCTCTCTGGAGATAAAATCCAAGTAGTAGGTGTAGCTAATCTGCAAATAAAAACAGATCTAACCGAACCAGTTGAAGTTGAGATAGGTAAATTTAAAGACATGCATAGATTTGTAGTTTGTGATAGCAGTCCTGTAAATTTGTTAGGTAGGGATATCCTGTGTAAAATGAATTGTGCAATATATTGCTTACCGTATGGTATTGAGCTTCAAACTCCAGAAGAAGATGGGCTTTACAAATTAACAATGTCAATGGTTGAAGCAGAATAAAGTAAATTATTTCCTGTGTTTGATAAGAATAATCTACCTGGAGAATTAAAAGACACAGTGAAAGTAAAAATGTGGGATTTCACTGGAGATGAAATGGGTTTGATGAAAAATGTAGATCCAGTAAAAATTATCAGTAAAACAAGGAGCAGATTATCCAAACATTCCTCAGTATAAAATGAAAGCAGAAGTGATTGAAGGTGTTTCTCCTGTAATAGACAAATTCATAAAACAAGGTGTTCTAAAAGAAATTGAGAGTAGTCCATGTAATTCACCGATTATGGGAATTAAAAAACCAAATGGAACTTTCAGAATTGTTCAAGACCTTAGAAAGGTTAATAAAATTGTTGTTCCATGTTGCCCAGTTGTACCAAACCCAGCGGTAATTTTATATCAGATTCCGCATGATGCAGAATGGTATACGGTTATTGATTTGTGTAATGCATTCTTTACTGTTCCATTGCATCCAGAAAACCAACAAATGTTTGCGTTCCGGTTCAAAGAGCGTATTCTAGCATGGTGTCGAATCCCTCAAGGGTACCCGAAAGTCCATCTATTTTTAATCAGTTGCTAAAGAAATCATTGGAAAATCTAGATTTACCTGGAAAATCTATGTTAGTGCAGTATATTGATGACTTCCTTGTGGCTGCAAAAACAAGAGATAATTGTGTAACAGATACCATTACTATTTTAAATCATCTGGCAGATAAGGGACATAAAGTATCTCCTGCAAAATTACAGTTTTGCAAACAAGAAGTAAAATATCTTGGTCACAGAATTGCAAAGGGAATCAGACAAGTGACAACAGAAAGAATAAAAATGATTCAAGCAATGCAACCTCCAAAAACACAGAGACAAATGTTTCTAGGAATGGTAGGTTATTGTTGCCAATGGATTAGTGGGTTTTCAGTAATTGCAAAACCACTGCAGAGACTAACAAAAGCAGACATAAAAGACCCGATTAGCCTAACAAAAACTGAACTAGAAGCTTTTGAACAATTAAAGAAAAGTTTGTGTGAAGCTCCAGCCTTAGGAATGCCTGATTATGAAAAATAATTTGAGCTGTATTGCAGTGAAAGAGAAGGATGTGCATTATCAGTTCTGATTCAAAGACATGGAAGACTGAGAAAGCCAATAGCATATTTCTCAGCTGTTCTTGACCCAAGCATTACCAGGTTGCTTAAAAGCAGTAGCTGCAACAAGTGTAAGTTTGGAACAAAGTGAAGGAATAATAATGGGATTTCCTGTAAAAGTATATGTACCACATTCAGTTGATATTCTTCTCACTAGAAGCAGAACACAACATTTGACAAACAATAGGCTAACAAAATATGAAAAGGTTATCCTTGGCTCGGATAATGTTTCAATTGCGAGATGTGTGAATTTAAATCCTTCCACATTATTACCTGACACCCTGAAACAGAAATCAGGGATGAGGTTGATCATGAATGCCTGGATGTATTAGAATATTGCACTAAACCAAGACAGGACATAAAAGATGTCCCGTTAGCTGAGTCAGATTATGTTTTATTTGTTGATGGTTCATGCTTAAGAACAGATGAAGGTGTTCTGAGTGCAGCATATTCAGTATGTACAGTTGTAGATGTAATTGAAGCTTCCTGTCTCAAAGGAATTCGTTCAGCTCAAGTAGCAGAATTAATTGCTTTATTTCGTGCATGTGAATTGGGAAAAGAGTTAAAAATTACAATATTGACTGATAGTCAATATGGTTATGGTGTAGTCCATGACTATGGCCAGCTCTGGTCTCAAAGAGGTTATTTAACTTCTGCGGGATCATCAATAAGAAATGCACAGTTGATTAAAAGATTGATTGATGGAATTCAGCTACCAGAAAAAATTGCAGTAGCAAAGTGCACAGCTCATAAAAAAAGGTGAGGATTACATAACAAAAGGAAACTCATATGCTGACTCAATAGCAAAATTCTGTGCAAAACATAATGTGTCGATTAATCGGGAAAAAGAAAATGTACATTTTTTGAACTCACTTATGCTAACATCTGTAGTTGAGACTTGGCAGAAAGTAAAAGAGTTGCAAGATGAGGCAAATGATGAAGAGAAAAACACATGGTTAAAAGCAGGATGCAGACAAAGAGAAGAAGATGAGGTTTGGGTTTACAAAGATGACAAACCAGTAATGCCAGATAGTATGATTTCTGACATGGCACGCATGTACCATGGTCCAGAACATATTGGTAGAGATTCAATGATTAGATTATTCAGACAAACATGGTACAATCCAAAATTCAGAATAATTGCAGAGTCCCTTTGTCAAAGGTGTCTTATTTGTCAACAGATCAACCCAAGCAGAAAAACTGTTTTAAGCATGGGAACCATAGGACGGGAGGGTGGTCCGTTTACCAGAATACAGCTTGATTTCATTGACATGCCACCACACAACAAACTCAGATATGTCTTGGTGATAATCTGTTTGTTTTCGAGATGGGTAGAAGCATTCCCAACACGCCGCAAGGATTCAATTACTGTGGCAAAATTGCTTTTGAGAGAAATCATACCAAGGTATGGTTTCCCAGTGACGGTCGAGACAGATCGTGGCACACATTTTGAAAACAAATTGCTAAACGTGATTTGTGAAGCACTGGATATAAAGCAAAAATTACATTGTGCTTACAGCCCAGAAGCATCAGGTGTTGTTGAGCAAGTGAATGGTACAATAAAAAACAGAATAGCAAAGATGTGCTTAGCAACAGGAATGAAGTGGACAGATGCACTTCCACTTGTTTTGATGTTGTGGTACTGAAAATTTTGGACCTGTGTCATAAACATCGTCGTATCATGACGATTTTGATATCAGCAGACCGAAAATGGCCAGTATACTATGCACAAGCATTTTCGTCATATTCGAGTGACGATTTCACCCTGAAATCGTCATTTTCGTCCTGAACCCTTGGGTTCCATTTTGTGAATAGCAGCCATTTTGTGATTGCCCTCACATAGGCCGGTGACTAAGGCCAAAACATGATTCTGAAGGACACGTACACCTTTGCTGACTTCTCTGCGACCTGGGCAAGCTGACTCCACTGCCCAACGCCGAACCTGTTTGGGCAGTTCCTCTCCCAGTGGCCGGTCGAGATAGCATCAAGGCACAACATGCCATAAACCTTTCATCGCACACAAACCCTTCCTAATCTTACACACACCTGCCTCTGTTTCTTTCTTTATGACTTGCTTTACGAGGAGGAGGTGCCCGTTTTTATTGGGGGTCCGTCGATATCTGATGAAAATACTGGGCCTTGCCAGGTAATTGATTGTGGGCTGAACAAACTGAAATGTGGGATTGTCATCTTAACTCTGCTTTTTCTTTGTAGTGAAAATATGTGAATGGTCAACTGTAAAAATAGGAATGTTTGCCTGAAGCATAATATTTTGTATAAAAAGAGAAGGCTGGCTTTGTAAGATTGAGCAGTCTCCTGAGAATATACACTGTGTTGTACTTCAAGGATACCTGTTACTTGGTTGAAGCCAATACATTCGATTCTTTGACTTCACCCAGAAGACTCTGTGTTTCTGTAGTCTGAAACAGGAAGGACCCGAAGTCATAGGGTGTTGTCCCTGGCACCGCTGGGTTACCGGTTCAGTACCGGTTCTGAAAAACCCAGTACTTCAGTTGGCGCCCAACGTGGGGCGATATCAGTGGTACCGGTCCAAGCCAGAGGTTCGTGAGGAGCTTCGTGTGAAAATTCTGGAGGAAGGCCGCCACTTCATCGACCCCTGCATGTCGACGTGGTCCGAAAGTCTTTGCTGCGAGGTTCCCCGCTTCCCGACGGCTACGAAGGACTGCTGCCCTGACTATCGCCCTGTTTTGGACCCTTGATGATTGGTAGAGCGAAACGATAGACGAGTCTTCTGGTGCAGTCATCGATACCTCAGTTAAGTATAAGTGGAGCGTCTCCCAGTCCTTAGTTGGTTCTTAGTTTTGAGTATCCCTTCGGGATCTTTGATTTGGAACTTGCAAGTACCAAAGCCGAGGGACTCGTGTATTCACGAGACTATCGTAATCGATAATCCCTTGAAGTTTGAAGCTAGACTAGTGAGCGAAGATGCCTGGTCTTAGCAGTCTTGGAAACTTGTTTTGTCTTGGTTGTAATAGGGATTCCCAATTGGAGGACTCGTGTCCGGTTCCTCCGATTGGAACTCCAACCTATGAGCTCTACGTGAAACACGGCGTGGGCCCCATCACGTATAATGAAGTATGGATCAAATACACCAGAAAGGATGGTGTTTTAAAATGGCCCCAATATGGTAGCTTTGACACAGAGGTTTTAGATAATCTCGAGGTGAAACTTTTCAAGAAGAAAGCCCGGCCGGCGATGGTTGACTCTTTCCGCCTATGGCGGAAGGAAGCCAAACAGAAAGAAATTAAATTAGCTAAAAAGAATAAAAGAGAAAGGGGTATCTCGATAATGCAAGCTGCCATGCAGTTTAAAGATAACGAAGAAGAACAGATGAATGAGCAGTTACACAGGCAACGTAAAATGGTTATCGATAAATGTTACCCTGTTTTGCTGCCTCTTCAGCAAGATGCAGCAAAAGACATTGAAAAAGACCCCCTAATGTCGCATTTATTGAGTTCGCCACCCCCTTATGCGCAGAGTGCTACGGCACCTCCGCAGCCTTTAGCCGCACAACCTTTGGTTGTATTGCCTCCTGCTCTTCCACAACAACCAGCTGCTCTTCAGTTGGCTCCTACTCTTCCGGTGCAGCCTCCTCAAGGGCCACCGACTTTGACATCTGCTCTGCCTTTGCTCCCTACAACTTTGACCACTATATCGACTACCACTCCGGGTATTCCTCCTGACACTGCCTCTGCATCTGCCTTGCCTCACTCTGCTTTTCCGCCTGTCCTTTCATCAACTTCTCCCTCTGTTCGCCAGAGAATGACTAGCACTGTTGCTAGCCTTCTATATCCTCTCTTTGGAGCAACAGGTGTATCTCCTGTCTCAGAGCGTAAACAGTTACGTAGCCAACTGCCTGATTCTAGGGAGAAGGAAACATTGAATTATTTGGCACATAAATGGGTTACCGGACCGACGAGATATGAGCTAGAGTCGGTTATGGATGTCTTCCAGCAGTGGGAAGCACCAAAACAGAGATACGTTTTTGAGAAAATGTGTACTTTCCTGAGTGAGGATTTAGAGGAGAATGATTTGGAGCCCAATCCACCTGAGTTATGTCATATACGGTTCGAGTTTGGGAAAGGCGCAATTGTGGGTTCAGATGTTAAGAAAGCAGTTGCGTGTTGTCGTTTAGGAGTGAAGGTGTTTCTCGGTCGTTGTTTGGGTCTGATTCCTCTGTTAAAAGGAAGGTGAGACAATACCCCATGAGGGAGGTTCCCCCAGTATGGAAGGAAGCAGTGGTGGCTGGTCTGAATAAAGTTCCCCCAGCCGTTCCAGCACACTTTCAGCGTGTGTGGGTACATGTTCCATGGAAGCGCGCTGAAGTTTTGGCCCTTAAACAGACATGGCCTGATCCCCGTAAAAATCCTGCAGGGTATTACAAGGAATTGACACAGACTGCAGGCTCTTGCATTATGAATTTAGCGGATATAGACATGTTATTTGGAAATGTTGTTCCACAGCCTTTATGGGGAAAAATTCGTCATGCGGATCATGATCAAGAGTTAGGTGACACATGGGCTAATATTAGTGCTGCAGATGACCGACAAGTTGGTGGTGCTAAACCCGAACCTTTAGTGGCAGAGCTCCCTGGTAGGATAATTAATTACATGAAGACTTTGATGCCTGCTATGAGGGTGAATTGGGACAAGTTGTCTGCGTGTAAGCAGAAGAAAGATGAGACCGTGTCTGATTTCTTCACTAGGTTTGAAGAGACGTTTGTCGACCACAGTGGTCAAGATACGAGTACAGAAGGTGGTCAACGGTTGTTCGTTGACAAGTTTGTGCATAATTTGCTTCCTGAGTTATGTAAAAAATTAAAAGATTCAGAAAGTTCGTGGGCCGTTTCCTCTTCAGCAAAGATATTGGCTACTGCCCAGTATTTCGAAAATTGAGATAAAGATGAGAAAGATAGAGCAGACAAGAAAACGAAAGAGTTAAAAACAAAGGTTCTTTTACAGCAGGCGTACCCGCCTCGTGGTAATCAGAGTAACTATCAGCAGCCTCAGAAGTTTCAGAAAAACATGCAAAGGACCGAATATCCTCAACAACGTTTTCCTGTAGGCCCTAATCAGTGTGCATATTGTAAAGAAGAGGGCCATTTTAAAAGTAGCTGCCCTGCTTTATTACAGCGTATGAATGGTGTTTCTAGCGCAAGAGGTCGAGGTACTCCACAAGCGCTTAGAGGTAGAGGACGTGGAAATTTCCCCCAAAACGCGCGCTCATTTCCACCTCAGAATTCAATGAATAGGTTTGATCAGCAGAATAACGCGTCTAATAGTACAGCTCAGTACTATGCTGATGACTACTATGCAGAAGACGAGAATATGGAAGATAATGATTGCTAGGACAGCCATAGACAAAGAGAGGGAGTTGTTTCAGTTCCAGTAGATCAGAGTGGACCTTACGTTGAGGTTATTACATCAGGTGTCCCAGAGCCTTTTCTGTTGGATACTGGTGCTACAAAGAGTTCTATTATGCACTCTAAACTCCCTGGCGCACCTTTGTCTGGCGAAATGAATGTTTCAGTAGGTTTTTCTGGCGCCCCGGTTAGGAACCCGATTTCTAGTCCTATGTCCCTTTCTGTTGGACCCTGTGAATTCGAAGCACCCCTTATTCTAATGACAGGTTGTGGTGAAAATTTGTTAGGTATGGATCTGTTGAAAAGATTGTATGCGACATTGTATTGTTCTCCTTCGGGAGTACAACTTACACTAGGTAAGAAAGTGGTTTCCCCAATGTATTTGTCAAAGGATAAACTTCCGACAGAATTGTCGCTTCTTCCTGATATTCTTTGGGCTACTGGTCCTAATGATGTGGGTCTTTTGGAAATACCGCCATATGTTGTGACATTGAAAGCCAATGTTAAAATGCCACGAATTCCCCAATATAAAATATCTAGTGAAGGTGAGAAAGCGTTGCTAGCGATCATTTATGATTTGATTGAAAAAGATGTAATTGAAGAGACAAGAGGCAACGTTTGCAATAGTCCTGTTCTGCCTGTTTTGAAGCGTACCGATCCTTCTCAGCCACCTGTTTACAGATTTGTGATTGATCTTAGAGAGGTGAATAAAATAGTTGTGCCATAATTCCCAGTTGTCCCTGATATCACTGCCCTATTGACTATGATTCCAGCTTCTGCGACTTGGTTCTCGGTGATTGACTTGAAGAATGCTTTCTTCAGCATCCCGATTGCCGAGGAGAGTAGGGATATTTTCGGCTTCAGTTTAGGAGGTCGAAGCTTCCGCTTCAAACGCGCTCCCCAGGGCTACTGTGAAAGTCCATCGATATATAGTCAAGCTTTAAAAGCACAGCTTGACACAATTGTTTTACCTGATGGCGCTACCCTTATTCAGTACGTTGACGATCTGCTTGTTGCTGCAGATACTGAGAAAATCTGTAAAGAAGCCACGTTGTCATTGTTGCATCATTTGTCTGATTTACATCACAAAGTCTCTCTTTCCAAATTGCAATATTGTCGACAAGAAGTGACCTACTTAGGTCATCTCTTATCGAAGGAGGTAAGGAAACTGACCCCAGAAAGAATTCAGGCAATAGCGAAATTGAGTGTGCCAAAGACACAAAGAGAAGTGCATGCTTTCTTGGGTATTACATCATATTGTAGACAATGGATACCAAATTTTTCGTTGTTGGCCAAACCTTTGGTAGCATTAACTTGTAAAGATACACCGAATTCCCTTCCATGGTCTGAAGAGTGTCAGAAAAGTTTTTCCGAATTGCGCAATGCATTATGTTCGGCTCCTGTGTTGGGTACCCCCGACTACAGTAAGCCCTTTACATTGTATGTCCATGAGAAAGAAGGTTGTGCATTATCAGTCTTAACACAGTTGTTTGGGAACAGGCAGCGTCCATGTGCGTATTTTTCATCGACTTTAGACCTGGTAGCTAAAGCATTGCCGAGTTGCTTAAGAGCGACAGCGGCAGCAGCTGTTTCTATTCGGCAGTCTGCTGGTTTAGTTATGAATAATACATTGATTGTGATGGTTCCACATGCAGTGGACACGTTGTTAAACAGAACCAAGACACAGCACTTAACTAGTGCTCGGTTGTCAGGTTATGAGTTGACACTGTTAGCGAGTCATGTGCACATAAAAAGATGCAACACACTTAACCCAGCTACGTTGTTGCCGATTGAAACTGAGTTAGATAATTCTGAACAGCATGATTGTTTTCTCAGAACAGAAGAAGAAACGAAAGGGAGAATAGACCTCCAGGACACCCCTCTTCTGAAGTGTGATGGTACCTTATGGGTGGATGGTTCATGCTTCAAGCTCCCGAATGGTGATACGACTGCAGCATATGCTGTTACGACTTTGCACACGATTGTTGAAGCTGCACGTATCCCACATAATTCAGCTCAAGCAGCAGAGTTGATTGCACTTACGCGAGCGTGTGTGTTGTCGAAGGGAATGAAAGTGAACATATATACCGACAGCCAGTATGCATTTGGTGTGGCCCACAGTTTTGGACGATTGTGGAAAGAACGTGGGTTCCTGACTTTGCATGGAACTAGGATTCAGCATGGTCAATTGGTGAATGTGCTCCTTGAATCACTTACTTTGCCGTTGCAAGTTGCGATTGTAAAATGCAGTGCACACAAGAAAGTGACTGACGATGTTGGTCGTGGAAATGCATTTGCTGACGAAGTCGCAAAAGAAACAGCAAGGGATGTGATGAGTCGAATGTATGTTGCAGGCCCTGCAAGATGGATTGGTGACGTTGGAATGTGTGAAGACACGATAGAAAGCGTAAAGTCCATTCAAGCTGAAGCTACAGAGAAAGAGTTGAGTGTGTGGAGAGAAAATATGGGTAAATTGGATGCGCATGGTTGTTGGGTTGAATTGTCAGAGCATCAGAGATGGTTGTTACCCGATGCGTATGTGCCTGCAGTTGTTACAATGGCTCATGGAATGGCTCACATAAGTGTGAAAGGGATTTGTAAGTTGTTGGCTCCAGTATGGCGAAACGCTGGAATTCCCAAGTGTGCAGAGAATGTGGTCAAGAATAGCATGGTGTGTCTGAAATACAATCCTGGTAGGGGAACCCCAACTCCAGCTGGTCATTTTGCGCCTCCAACGTATCCGTTCGAGGTTTTGCAGCTAGATTTCATCCACATGGAAAGGTGCAACAATTTGAAATACGTACTCGTTGTTGTTTGTGCCTTTTCAAGATGGGTAGAAGCGTATCCCCTAAAGGACAACACTGCCATGTCCACAGCTAAAGCCCTTGTCAAAGAGTTCTTCCCTAGATTTGGAATGCCGAGAATGGTCTGGAGTGACAATGGGAGTGAATTTGTGGGTCGAGTTATGAAGAAAGTATGCGAAGGGCTAGGCATCCAACAGAAATTCCATGCTGCAAATCACCCCCAATCAGCTGGACTAGTAGAGTGCTACAATGGCACGTTAAAACTAAAATTGGCCAAAATCCAAGCGAGTTCTGGCCTTAAATGGCCTGACGCTCTGCCTTTGGCACTCCTATCAATCAGAATGACTGTGCACTCGCGAGTTGGACTTAGTCCCAATAAAATCGTGTTCGGCCGTCCGACCAACATATGGGGAGTGCTAAGGCCGACCAAATTCAGTGAAATCGAACATCCTGTTTTACTTGATTATTTATACGAATTGACGGCTAAATTGCGTGTTTTACACCAACAGGTTCACGATACTCTGCCTCAGGTCTCTGAAGCTCCAGGACATCCGATCAATCTTGGATCCTGGGTGCTGGTCAGGAACTTCCAATGAACAAAGAATGACCAGCCCCGGTGGACCGGCCCTCATCTAGTTCTTCTCTCAACAAGATCAGCCGTTCGAGTGGAAGGGAAGAAGCACTGGATCCACGGCGTACACTGCAAGAGGGTGCCCTTGCCTCTACCGTACGACCGGTGGGTCCAGGAGGGTGTCGCTGACTCAGAGACTGAAACTGTGCCTCGATTTCTGCCTTTCAGTGATGCACGCATAAAAGGAACAATTTGCGAACAGGAAAGTGACAATCTTTTGCAAGAAGCTGTGCCACCGTCAATTCGATTGGACATTACAGAACCTGAACTCTTGTTCCGGGACCAGGCAGTACCTGGAAAGAAACGCTACAACCTGAGGCCGAGAACTATGGACAAATAAAACTTTCCTTTTCTTTGCTAAATTTTGAAAGTGCAGCTCTCTCATCTGAGAAACTTTTTTATTTTTGTTTTTCGAACCACCATCCGGGTTCAGCTGTAGGGTCGCGGTTGCCCAAAGTCTTTGGGGTGCAGCCGAAGACGTTAGGTCGACGGTTCTGGTTGGTCTAAGGGAGTTGCCCTGGACTGACAGAGGCATCTCTTAGCATAGAACACCCTACCATCGCGAGCAGCATTTTAGAGAGGATGGAGTTTTTCGAGATGGAGAGACCTGCCAAATAAATGAACTTTAAGACTACAATTTGCAGAATGATGACCAAGAAACGTTTTTTGATACTATGTATTTTCATATTGTTCAGTGTTATGATGTTTTTAATAGGATATGTTTTATTCTCTTTTCGAGTGACATTTGCACCCACTACATCGCCCATACCTCCTCCTACTGTTTCCTCGCATTCTTTCCACCCTTTTCCTGAACATGAATCCGCTAGGAGATTAGAGTTTATTAATAACTCCTTCGTTCAGCTTTTGCACCAACACCAACTGGTAATAAACACAACTAACTGTTGGGTGTGCGGTCTTATGCCTGACACAACGGATAAAGGTATCCCTTATCTGGTCCTGCCTTTCAGCCATAATGGTTCTGTGTGGGCATACAGAACGATGTTCATCCACGAACATGAAATCTACCCCCTACGTTCTGTAAATGACAATCCTAAGAATAGTGCTCTAGTCAAGGGTATAGTAGATATGCTTAAAGAAGATATATCCTATGAGACTATCCCGAGAGATGAGACACTAGTTTATATAGGATGGAACGTGACCGGATATGGAGTTACTCTGAGTGAGAAACAGCAAGCTAAGAGATCTTCCCCGATTTGGATTGTACCCCATCAGGGCCACCTATGTCTGCAAGGTAATGGCAAGAATCCCAGAGCTCAGTTAGGGAAGAGTATCTGCACTGAAACATATGTCTTCGCGTCCCAGACTTCCCCTTCGTTCTTAGCAGCTAACGGTACCTATTTCATCTGCCATGATAGAGCCTATACATGGTTGCCCCCCGACTTTTCAGGCACATGCTTTGTTTCGTTCCTGTTGCCTCCCACCTACACAGCGGCGGCAGATTACCATAAGACAAGGATAGTTAGAGGTATCTTCAGTGAAGAAGACACTGCAGGACAAGAATTGGGAGACTTCTTTAAGGGTTTTCTGCCGTTCTGGGGACCCATGGTTAACAGCAGGAACATAAGACAATTGACAAGGGTGGTTGAATCCACCGTGGTTGAAACTGCTGGTGCCCTTAGTAACTTGACTGCTGAGCTCCAGTTGGATCGTCTTATGACCCTTCAGAACAGGGTCGCGTTAGACGTCATACTTGCAGACCGAGGTGGGGTATGTAGAGTGATCCAATCGAGTTGCTGTGTTTTCATTCCAGATAACGCTCCAACAGTGTACCAGGCCATTTCCAAACTGCATAAGATTTCCGAATCTATTCATGTGGATAAAGGAGATTGATCGTTGATGGGATGGTTCTGGGAACTGATATCCGCCTGGGGATGGAAAATTCTGATGGTCATTGGGATAATCTTAGCCATTCTTTTCCTGTTCTGTCTGTGTGTACAGTGTGCTCCTGCACTATGTGGCCTCTGTGCTACATCATGTGTAAGGAAACCTGTATCGAGGGACGAGCTAAGTAATAGGATGATGCTACAGCAACATCTCAATGACTTTATGAATATAGACCTGGACTCAGATTAACATGAGTATAGGTTATTGCCTATGTAAGGGCAAAAGGAGGGTCTGTGGTACTGAAAATGTTGGACCTGTGTCATAAAAATCGTCGTATCATGACGATTTTGATATCAGCAGACCGAAAATGGCCAGTATACTATGCACAAGCATTTTCGTCATATTCGAGTGATGATTTCACCCTGAAATCGTCATTTTCGTCCTGAACCCTTGGGTTCCATTTTGTGAATAGCAGCCATTTTGTGGTTGCCCTCACATAGGCCGGTGATTAAGGCCAAAACATGATTCTGAAGGACACGTACACCTTTGCTGACTTCTCTGCGACCTGGGAAAGCTGACTCCACTGCCCAAGGCCGAACCTGTTTGGGCAGTTCCTCTCCCAGTGGCCGGTCGAGATAGCATCAAGGCACAACATGCCATAAACCTTTCATCGCACACAAACCCTTCCTAATCTTACACACACCTGCCTCTGTTTCTTTCTTTAGGACTTGCTTTACGAGGAGGAGGTGCCCGTTTTTATTGGGGGTCCGTCGATATCTGATGAAAATACTGGGCCTTGCCAGGTAATTGATTGTGGGCTGAACAAACTGAAATGTGGGATTGTCATCATGACTCTGCTTTTTCTTTGTAGTGAAAATATGTGAATGGTCAACTGTAAAAATAGGAATGTTTGCCTGAATAATATTTTGTATAAAAAGAGAAGGCTGGCTTTGTAAGATTGAGCAGTCTCCTGAGAATATACACTGTGTTGTACTTCTAGGATACCTGTTACTTGGTTGCAGCCAATAAATTCGACTCTTTGACTTCACCCAGAAGACTCTGTGTTTCTGTAGTCTGAAACAGGAAGGACCCGAAGTCATAGGGTATTGTCCCTGGCACCGCTGGGTTACCGGTTCAGTACCGGTTCTGAAAAACCCAGTACTTCAATGTCTTTGAGAAGCATTCCAGATAGAAAAACAGGATTGAGTCCTCACGAAATACTAATGGGCAGGATTATGAGGCAAGCATTTGTTCCAGTTGATAAACTGTTGAGCATTAATGATAGCATCATTATGGGCTACTGCAAAAATCTATCTGATGTGGTTACTTCTGTGTTCCATCAGGTGGGAACTGAAGTAATTTCAAAAGAGAAAGAACAAGCTCATGATCTGTTACCAGGAGACTGGGTAAGGACAAAAGTACATCGAAGAAAAAATTGCCTAGTAACAAGGTGGCAGAAGGCAAGACAGGTGATATTAGACACAACAAATGCAGTAAAGTGTAGGGGATTGAAGAGATGGATTCATGCTAGCCACACCATACGTGTGCCAACACCTGACAATCCTGACGAAGGTGAAACAACAGCTGATTCAGATTCAGAAGAAGAACATGAAAGAAATCCAGATCCTGAAGATCAACAAAAGAGTCGACATCTGGAAAATTCAAATGTGAATGAGGCATTAAATGAAGTAAATGATGAAATTGTGATACAAGGTTCTGAGGAAAATGAAAATGATGAAGATCTGCTATATCAAGAAGCAGAAAAGGAAACTGAACAAGAAGAGATTGAAGATCAAGATCAGGAGAGTATTGAAAAGCAGATTGTAAGCTCTGGAAGAAGGAACGAAAATTCTGAAACTGGAGAATTGGAAGTAATTGAGGAAGAAGAAGAAGAAGAAATTCCAAGTACCAGTTATAAGGATGTTGTTCCTAACAGAGTGAAACTGCCGAGTAAAGAAGTTCCTGAATCTAAAGAAGAATCTGATACAATAAAACTGATTATTAATGAATCAGCTGATTTCACAGAAAGTGAAACAGATGATAGTGGTGATGAATCAAAAGTGAAAAGATCAAGGAAAAGAGCTTGGAGAGTGGAGTATAATTTAGCCGAACCAAAAAGGAAATTAACAAGAAAAGGAGATAATTGGCCAAATGAAAACGAAGGCCTAAAATTTAAATTAGTGAATAAAGCAAAAGAGCAGGTGAATGAGATCACAAGTCAAAAGGAAGAAAACTCAAATAGGAAAAAACAATCAGGAAAGAAAATAGAAGTGATAAACAGCAGAGCAAAAAGAGTAATAAAGCCAAATCAAAAGTACAAATCACCTGAGTGGACCTATATTATAATCCCACCAGTAGTAGAAGTAAATAGTAGTCATGGAAATTTTGATGATGCAAGTGATAATGATTGATTTTGTTCATTAGGTGACACAAGGTTGAAGAAATTGTGTTAGGTGGCACAAGGTCGAAGAAATTGTGTTAGCTAGCAAACACATTGGTGTATGACATAAGGTCGAAGAAAAGCTGTTAGAAAATAAAGTTATCTGTTAAAAAAAAAGAGGGGAGTATATTTAGTAATTTTCCATTTTTCATTTTTTTAAATTTGAAATTGAAAGTAAAGATGCCTTCTACTAATAATAATTCGAGATGCTCAATTTTTAAAAGATGTTGCAAATTGTCTTCAATATGTGTAATCTTGATAATTTTAGTTTGGTTAATTTTAGCTGTCATTTTTCCTTTTGGAATAGATAAAGAGATGTATAAAACTCACATGACTAGTAATGTTGTGGTTAATAAAGATAAAGTTGATAAGACTGATAAAATTATTGTACATAAACCAGAGATTCATCAAGATAGATCTGTAGGAGATTTTTCTAGTAATACCTATTCAAGACTTTTATCTGAATATGTTAAGGTGATAGACGCAAAAGACTGCTACATTTGTGTGAAGTTACCTACTTCTGTGTCTGAAGGTGTTACGTATAATATGCTTCCTCTTACTTATGGCATAACATGTAGTGTAATAGCTAGTTTGTTTTTATCAAACTGGACGTTTGGAATTTTATTATTCAGATTTTGATGAGATTTACGCAAATTTAAAAGTTGAAGATAGCTTGAATAAAGTGAAATATGCTAAACAGATGAGGGAATTTTTCCTAGTGACTAGTGAACTCACTTATGAGTATGCTTTTAGAAATAATTTAACATGTAAATTGAGAACAGAAGAGAAGACGTTCTTAAATATGGTGGAAGAGAGAAGGGCAATTTACAAGCGAAATGAGATGCAGAAACATATTAAGTCAAATTTTGGCAGATGGAAGATGAAAAGCTTAATGGTAGAAATGATAATGTTGCAATTCACATAGATAAACCTGTTAGTGGAAAATTATGTATAAGAAGAGATAATACTTTGTTTGATAATTATTTTGTAGGTGCAAGTCAATGTGAAGACACTTATCGTATTATAGGGGGTTGGGGATTTAAAGGAGGCAAAGATCCAATTTTTCCTGGAGTTTATTTTGTTTGTGGGAATAAAGTGTATTACAATCTCCCAGACCATTGGTATGGGACATGTTATGTAGGTTTAGTTTTTCCCAAAAATGTTCATGTAGATAGAAATGTTAAAGGTTCATTTGAAATTAGCAATCACCTGAATAGATTTAGAAGGGAAAGCTTTACAGAAATAATGGGAGACATATTTGGTGCATTAATTCCTATAGTAGGAATAACCCTGAATGCAAATAAAATCAGAAAATTATCTACAATTATTGATAGATTGTCACCAGATGCTGCAAGTGGATTTCAATTAGTGAATACAGAGCTTATTGCTAGGAGAACTATGGTGATGCAAAATCGTCTTGCTCTTGACATTTTGCTGGCAAAAGAGGGTGGAGTCTGTGGAATTTTGCATGTTCAACATTGTTGTACTTACATACCTGACAAAAGACAGAATATAGAAATGTATATAAAAATATTACTGAATTACATAATGAAGTTGAACCTTTAGAAGACGAAAGTTTTTCAGAACGCGTAAGTAAAAGATTTGCAGCAATTAAACACTGGTTTCAAGAGATTGGTAATTCAATTATAGGTAAAATAGTTTTTCCTTTAATAGTCATAGCTATAGTGATACTTTTGTTAAACATTAGTTGCATGATACACAAGAGAAGAAAACATGTAATAGAAAAGAAAAGCATTTGTAAATTAAGAAAAGAAAAAGAAAAAGAAATAGAATTAGAAGAGTTTCGGTGAACTCAATATGAAAAATGCAGAAAAACAGATGAATCTAAAGTTTAGAAATACTAATATTAAGAAAGTCCAAAACATGTTCAAGGGTTGAAAATTGATAAATTTTGGGTGTTATTTGGTGATTTAGAAATCACCCGATGAGGGAGTTGATGAAGCAAGGTGAAGAACAAGATTTTGTTCAAACTTGTGAAGTTAAATTCCCATAACAAGTAATTAAATTAATAAGCTTGTGGTGAAATTACTAATCAACTTAGTTTAAGAATACATTCATCAATACACGCGGGATAAACTAAGGTGCTTTATGTTGCAATCGCAAGAAAAAATAATAAACTAACTTTGTCTATTGTCTTTGTCAGTATTAAATGCGGCTGTTTAACTAATGGCATGTGCTTATTTTGTGTGCTTATGTGATGTCTTTTCTGTGATTAAAGCTCATGGAGTTTGTGCAGTTCCTAAAGGAAAAAGTAATTATAATGCTGCCTGATTGTGCTTTTTGCTAGGTAACATAATTAACAGGATTAATTAGTAAAGGGGGTGGGTAACAGAATGGGTTTCAATTCTTTAATTAATTGATGTCTTCTGTTTGTTTAATGATAGTTTCCAAAGTGAGGCCTAAAGGTGGTTCAGAAAACATGGCTGACAGAGCTGCAGACGCAAAAGCTTGTCCAGAGTGAAGTCTTTGCAATTGCGTAGCTGTGAAGATTTTTACTGCACTGTCATCGTTATTTGAAAAAGCAGTTCTTTGGCTGAGTTGAACGTGCTCATGGAGAAAAGGCTCCAGGACAGAAACTTAAAGTGTCTGCCAAGGGTAGGAAGTAAATGTTCGAAACTCGAGGAAAAGTTACTTCTTGAGGAAGTTGAAAAATGTGGAAATGAAAGACAATAGGGCTTATGTGAAGCCTGGACCTGGTCAAGAGTCGGAGATGACCTAATGTATTTTATCATGGACTGACACAGAACAGCCAATGAAAAGCTCGGATTTGCTTAAAAGAATGTAAAATGTAGAAAGTTTAGCTAGAGAGAAAGGTATAAAACCTGACACTATAAGCAGGGAAAAAACTCTTACTTTCCGATTCCTGATTGACGTGACATGCTGTTGGACCTTTGGCGCACGTAAGGACAGCAGACTTTAAATGATTGTTCCTTTCTAGGTAAAGTGAGAAATAGACAGGGAAATAGATTTAGGGAATGGAAACTGTTATTCTGCTAATATTTCGTGTTACTGAGCTTGCTTTGAAAATGTCAGTTTATTAATTCATTTCCTTATTAAAAAGCTGCTTTCTTTATTGCTTATAAAATAAAGATTCTAAAACGTAAATGCTTTTTCTTTATGAAAAATAAAGTTAATAAAATTAGATTTGAAAAGACAAGCTGGTCTTGTTTATTCATGGTCTAGTAACCATCAGTTGATCCAATCGCCTTGGTGGTCTGATTAATAAATAATAAATGTTAAAACCATGGTAAAAATAGATAAACTGCAGTTGTATATAATTTTGTAAATAATATGTGAGTAGTTTAGTTAATCATACCACCTGATTCAGTTGCTCAAAAATTGTCTCATTGGTATTATGGGCCTTTATATGTGTTTCATGGTTAATGGTGAGTATTGAGGTGATAGGTAGCGTTTATGAGACAGTTTTTAAATATGAGCGCTGGATCACTTCCCTCTGCTCCTGTCTGCCCACCCTTCTCTCCCACACCACCATTGCTCCAGACACCTCGCCTTACACATCTGCTCCATACAAGTTGTTTCCTTCCTAATCTTTCTCAATACCGGCCCTTCATGTAATGTTTTCATCTTTGGTACTTGGTTGTACCATAATATGCTTATTATATATGGGTATTTACGACAGCCGCCCCTCCTCCCTTTCCCAGTTCGCCTTTGCTCTCCTATAACGTCCTCCAATATCTCATCTTCGTCATCTGTCCAGTTCTGCTGCCTCTTCGCTTCACTCGCTTTCTCCGGTTTCCTTATCTTGTCCACGCACGTGTCCTCGTTTCTCCTCTTCCTTGGCGTTGTTTCTCCTCTTCCTTGCCCTCGTTTCTCCTCTTCCTTTTCCCTCCTCCTTTTCCCTCCTCTTTCCATCTTCCTTTTCCCATTGCCTTTTTTCACGCCTCTAGAGGCTCAGATGTGCGATCCGGACATGTGGTCCAGGAGGTGGCAGGTCACGTTCACTGTAACCAGTGGCAAGCCGTGACCTTTGGGCACAGCGCTCATGCACCGCAGTCTATGACCTGCCACCCAGGTGAGGGTTAAAGGTCGGCAAGTAGGATAGACCTGTTAGGTATTTGTACGGGTGACCTCTTTGTTTGTAAAGAATGAGCTATAGATGTTTAGGAGGTGTAGTATACAGGATGTTAAGCGATAATGATTGCATTTATATAGCGCCTACTACCCTGACGAGGCATTGATTTGCGTTGCTGTTGTGCCTCCATATGGGGTTGTACAAAAGGGGGTGGTGATGGACGGAGCATCTGAACCAATCAAACACTCACACCCAGTCAAAAGATCTGGATTTAATCCATCACCGTTCTTTAGCCTACTCTGCCACCCCAGTTCAGACATGGCCATATGCAAATCAGTCTGACCCTGTGCCTCATGGGAACAGTCCAGTCCGAACTTCCAAGCCATGCCTCTGTTCCCTGCTTCTGGTCGTTTTTTTTCATGCCTCTGTTCCCTGGGGCGTTACTGGGCAGAGATGGGCGTGTGGCTGCCCTCTATTGAGGGATGTCTGTGTGAGTGTTGGGCTCTGTGTGTGTGTGTGTGTTGGGCGCTGTGTGTGTGTGTGTTGGGCTCTGTGTGTGTGTAGGTGGCTCTGCGTTGGTGGCTCTGTGTGGGTGGCTGGGTGGCTCTGTGTGGGTGGCTCTGTGTGGGTGGCTTTGTGTGGGTGGCTTGGTGTGTGGGTGCAAATGCAATAGGTCTCGCATTTGCGAGAGATTAAGCTATGGGCATTGTAAATGACAATGCAATTTATTTATATGTTTTAAAAACAAAAACATAAATAACAAGCATTGGCATTGCCAATAGGTCTCGCTTGGGGACCTTATAAGTATTTAGTTTTGCAGCACAATATCCTTGTTGCATAATCGGATATTGTGCTGCAAAACTAAATACTTACTGTTGCTATCTCTTCTTTCCTTATTGTTGTTTGTGTAAGGGGTGTTTTCATTGCTGCCAACATATTTCCTTCCCTGTTCGTGTTTGTGTGAGGGGCGTTTTTCACTGCTGTTAACTCTTCCTTCCATATTCCCTTTGTGTGAAGGCGTTTTCACTGCTTCTAACTCTTCCTTCCCTATTCTGTTTGTGTAAGGAGGTTTTTCGCTGCTTGTAACTCTTCTTTCTCTATTCTGTTTGAGTTAGGGGCGTTTTCAGAGATGCTAACTCTTCCTATCCCGTTCTTGTTTGTGTGAGGGGTGTTTTCTCTGTGGCTAACTCTTCTTTCCTTATTCATGTTTGTGTGAAGTATGTTTTCACTGCTGCCGACTCCTCTTTCCCTGTTTGTGTGAGGCACGTTTTCCCTGCTGGCGCCCAACATGTCCCTCCCTATCCTTTGTGTGTGGTGGTTCACTGCTGCCCCCGTGAGAGCCCCTGCTCGGTGTGTGTGGGTAGTTTCCAGTTCTGCTTCCCACCGGTGCTTACTCTCTCTTGCTGCTGTTCTGTCCCGCCATTGAGTGCGAGGGGAGCTCGCGCCTCTGGTCCCTGGGATGAGCCTATTGCATCGATCTGCGTCACGCGCCAGTGCAGATGGCGGTTACAGCAGCATGCATCTTCAACAAACAAGCTCCACTGCGGGCAGGTAGTATTTAAAACCAGGAGCCCGAGTGTAGTTCCAGGACGGCCAGAATCCGAGCTTGTTAATGGCCCTTTATTAACGACTAGTGCGTAGTTGGAGGGCTGTGTTAATTAGGAAACCCTGCATTTCACAGTCTGCTAATTGGAATGTCAGGGTCATCAATGCCGGGAGGGAGAGTGTGTCGGAGACGTGGGAGCGAGAGAGGCAGTGAGTGGATTCGTACAAACATCATGGCACGACAAATCAGTGTGCATGTGTGCACGAGAGTGAGTGGGTTTTCATGAGAGGGGGTGGGCGAGCTTGCCTCCGAGAGAGTACAAAGGTTATGGGACGGGAATTAACTAATGAAGTGCACATGTGTATATGTGCGAGATAAAGGAAAAGTTAGCGTGTTTGTGAGAGAAGTTGTTCTGTGCACGTGAGAGATATAAGATGAATGAACTTTAGAAAAAAAAGGATTTAGGTGTAGCGGTATGAAGAGGAAGAAGGACAGGCAAAGAGAGAGGATGTGAAAAGGTAGAGGAAGGAAGAACAAATGGAGAGGAATCGGAGAAAGGGAGCCGAGGGGGTGCGAGGGATGAGGGAACACGGCCTGGGGGAAACTGGCTGGGGAGGGGGAGGGGGAGGAGAAATGCAAGGAAGGCTGTGTGCGGCGTAATTAGGGGAGGAGAAGCCGAGAAGCCGCAGAGCGCACGCTGGGCGAAGCCCTTTGATGTGCTCTGCGGCAAATGGAGGGAGGCTGATGCGCGTTCATGTTTGAACACGTGGTTCACATGAACTGCAGGAAAACGCCATGAAAACGCCAGCAAAAAGCTGGTGGTTTCATGATGTTTTCGCCGCTTGAATTCTCGCTCCGCTCGATGCGCATGCGCGCATCGATAGGTCGCGAGACCTAAAAATAA
The DNA here is from genome assembly GCF_964261635.1 of Lissotriton helveticus. NCBI lineage: Eukaryota > Metazoa > Chordata > Amphibia > Caudata > Salamandridae > Lissotriton > Lissotriton helveticus. The sequence goes on along the minus strand of NC_136057.1, from coordinate 597,197,012 downwards.
TGTCATGAGCAATGCCAATAGCTCTAACTTTAACAATGCCGAGACCATTGCATTGTAAATGCTTGTTCTTTATTGCTGGTGGATGGGAGGGTGGGGCAGAGGCAACATGGATAATGGATGGTGTGGGAAAAAAGCTCCATAATGCGATCAGCACCGGCGTGTCACTGTGGATTTTTTTAAGCAAACACTGAGGGTGGGTAGGAGGAGCAACACGGACAACGGAACGAGGGAGGATGGGTGGGGGCAAGCAACACAAACAAAGGAAGGATGGAGTGTGAGTGGGGGAAAGCAACATGAACATCAGAAGGAGGAAAGGAGGGCGTGTCAGGGAAAGCAGTATGGACAAGAGAAGGCGGCAGGCATGGCTGGTCAGGGCACCCAACACAGACAACAGAAGGAAGGGCTGGTAGATGCAAGCAAAATGGACAAAGGAAGAAAGTTGGGAAGGTGGGGGCACGCAACGTGGACAATGGAAGGAGGGAGAGCAAGAAACTTGGACAACAGAACGAGGGAGGGCAAGTGGGGGCGAGCTACATGAGCAATGGAAGGAGGGAGAGCAAATGGGGGCAAGCAACACCGACAACAGAAGGAGGGAGGAAGGTCACGAGGAACGCGGAGGTGGGAGGAGTACTCAAGGAGACAGCTGGAACATATGCACACTCATAGAGTGCGTAAACACAGAGAAATTATTTGTTTTAAAAATTAGCTCTGGAAGGACATATGTAATGTATTCTTGTTGAAAATTGACACATTCCTTAAAACTCAGTTCATGTCTAGAACAAACCAATTTCTTTCGTTCGCCTTCAAACACCTACTGTTTCGTGCACTATCACGTGTTTGGAAGAATATAACAAGGGAAAACTTTCAATGCCAAATGTATTCTTTTGAATTCGAAAATGCTGATCCTTTATTTGTTAGCATACTACTGGTTTGCTCAAAAAGAAATTACGTAAATCACTGTTACGGTTGCTTTTTCAAAGAAGATTATTTTTAATCCCACTTTTCAGCTTTTGATTGAATGTTAAATGTTTGACTAAATTGTGTTGCTTTGCATGGTTTATATGATATAGTATTATTATCGATATTAATATTATTGTTGATATTATTATTGTCATTCTTTTTAATTTGTGCATTGCAGGGCTGAACTGGATCCATTATAATAAAGCTGATGTTAACTCTTCCCCAGTGCTGTAATCTAATTCGTGCTAAAAATGCTACATTTGAGAATCAGACCAGGGGCCTTGAATGAGGTTTGTGACCCGAGCCCCGCTGTAGCTTCTTGGAGGTCAATGCTGTTTTTTTTGGGATCATGGATCAACTGTGTATGCTTTGGTGGAGTATGCACAGGTCCACTGACATGCGGTGATGCTTTTAAACGCGTTCTGCATTCATGTTGTGTCGGGCGGGGCGAGGGGTGCATATCCTGTCTTGGCCGGACGTGCAGATATCTGCAAAGCGGTATAAAATCTGAGAGCGGACGGTATGTGGTAACTAAACGAAGGCACTCGGCAGCTGTGAAGCATAATTCACAGCTGGAAATGTGCTCCTTGTACAGAGCTGTGCAGCGCATGGAGGGGGGGGGGTAAACACTTGGAGAAACATTTTCCATCTTCTGTTTCAAATGCAAATAAATGATGATGAAGGGGCGTGGGGAGTTATTTTAACACAAGTCTTAGCCAAGCCCACCAGGCTCGCCTCTGGAAAGTAACACAGGCTGTTCCCGAGCCCTCCTGTGCACTGTTCAATCCGAGGATTACCACCCCCTGGCGGATACAATCGGAGTTGCAGCCACTTGCAAGATATCCAATAAGGCAGACAATATTTCTTAAAGGCTCAGTGCAACGTGTCCGGACTAGAAGCGCAGCTGGCAGAGTGCTCGGGCTCGGAGAGGATTTCCAGGAGAGCACAGGCGTGTCCCGTCCTGAACGTCCTGGGGCCATAGCAAGGCCAGCACATACATCCTACTACCGAGCGTGCAGCTAGGTGTCCAGCCGGCCACGATGAAGGTAAATACAGCCCCGAGCGCGCACATGTGCCTCAGTGCCTGGCTAGAAGAGACTCGTGGGCGTTCGCTGCCGGCCCGAGGCTTCACATACGGACTGTACTGTGAAAGCCGCGATGTGGAGTGTCCTTTCAGCCGCTTGCCGTTTAGCTTTTACTTGTTGCTTATTACGTATGTAAAAGTTGCTTTGTGCTTTACCTTTGTATGTAGATTGTGATAAATTAATAATAAACTTTCGAGCTGTTTCGCTGCAAAGATTAGACAAATTGATTAGGGCGTACATTGCAAAAACTCGCGTCATTGAATAATATTTCCTTGCAAGACCGGCAAAAGTAGGTAGCAGGATCGGGATTGGTAGGGCAATCTGGCAGTGCCCGGCGGGCTGATCTAACAGGTGAGTGCGTGGGCCATTTCTGGACTGTCTGTGGGCCTGGTTTAAGTGATTTTAGGCCGCTGTTGCTGTTAGTTTCCTCGACGTTAGCACATACATTGTCTTTATCACCAAGCAAAGTTGTAGGCTATGGAACGGCAGCGTGCAACCAGCTTCTCGGAGCTTTACTTTAGCATAGACAGCGCTGCTTAAAGGAGGCGGGGTACAGGGTAAAAAGGAAGGGCTGGTGCGGTTTACCTTCTTTCTCCATGTACGCTTGTGATGTGTTTTCTATTTTCATGGAAAGAAGGTTGAAAGTAAAATGTTCAGAAGGCATAACGCCTGCAAGCTGCAGGAGTGCTTGCTGTCTGTTTTATTGAATGTCCTTGTTTTTTTTAATTATGCTATCAGTGATTGTTTTTTCTCCAAACGCGGCGTGCAAAAGTGTTGTAGTGAGTCAATCGACATGCAGATGCAGCGGGGCTGTAGTCTCGAAGAGGCATGGTCATAGTTTTGAACAAAAAAAAAAAACTCCGGGGAAGGGGTTGGGGAGGGGGGAGGGGGGGGGAGAATTCCTGGGTCCGAGCGCTTTCATTGGCCAGTGGGCTTCAGGAGCTTGAAAGAGCCCCGGGGCATGCCTTAGCAGGAGACACGAGGGAGTAGCAGTATCCATAGCTGACACGGCGACCCCGACCCCTGCAGAGCCCCAGGCTTCACTGGCCTCCCGGCTGAAATTAGCAGCTGGTTGGCAGGCGAGCTCACGGGAGCGTGTACAACTGTTAAATCGGCTTCTGCTATTTGCCACATTTATGCTACTGAGAGTGGACAAGGATTAGGCGCACAGTTTCGCATAATTAACCTAATTAGGAGCCTCTACCTTTTTTTAAGCAGTTGCTTGTACCCTGCGTTGGTGTTTGGGCACAATGATGATGAGCAATACAGACCATGGTTAATTTTCCAACGTAACATATAATTTGTATATCTTTTGATAGTAGTGCTCATGTTTTAGGTACAAAAGGGTGCCCGGAGGCTGCACTAGGGCACGTTTACAGTGCCTGATACATAGAGTAATAGGCACCATAGCCAGCGTATGTTTAAGTTATATGTAAGATTATACCTCAAAAAAGGACCCCATACCGATATTTGTTGGAAGTATGAATTGTGTTTCTTGTTAAATAAACACATCTTTGGTTTAACTTACAAGCGACCAGAGAGGCATTTAACAACGAGATGACCTAAACTGACTGCCCACTTGATTTGATAACCACCAACCAGGAATTGTTTAGCATCTGGTGTTCTCTTTTTAGAGTTCACCCCGCATCAGGACCCCATGATCAAGGAAAGTCTAGCTCCCACTCAAACCAGGTAACCCCAGGCCAGTCCCACAGTGTTGAGGATTTCAGCTGTCCCGCAGGTGTGGGAGATGATGCTGCTGTCATCCCAAGGTCCTGATGTAGAGACTGTTCAGGTTATGCCATGTAGCCCCATCAGTACATATTATTCTGGTCTTCGCTTGACAAGTTACCATCATATCGCTCTGTAAGCCCACCAAGTCTCCTGTGATGCTTACCACGGCCCAGTACTCTCCACCACAACTGTACTATTACTTCCATTACCTGCAATCCACCTCTTGGTTACACGTCTTTTTCAAAAGAGATACACTGAAGCCACCAATCATGCTCACCCTCCTTTGCACTGCTGCCCCTAATAGTGGTGTGCTCCCTCGGGGCAAGAAACAAGAACCAACCACATCCACAACGTCAGTCTGGTCTACTTACTCAGGTTCTTCAAACTCACTCTTCCCTAATCGTCTCTGATCTCTCTTAGCCGTCAAGTCTCTTTCGGATGCTTGCAGCCAGGTCACTTCAGATGGAGCACGATCCTTAAAGGTAATTGAAATTTCTGGCTCTGACGAAGCTGATTAGCTCTCTGTGGTGGAACATCCTTGTCCAGCATCGACCTCTGCTTCTTGCGGCTTTAGCGTCAGCATGTTCGTTTCAGTTTTCCATGAGTTTCCACTGCCCCAGTGATTGTGGATCCTCAATCCAATGTTTGGCATTACAGTGGTCGCTGGAAAGATAGCTCTCTGATCTGACTTGGAAACTGTGGACCCTCAGACTGATCTTCCTCTTCTTCTGAAGCTGTGGACACTTCAAACCTGAGGCGACTTCAAGAATTAGCGGATGTTGACTCCACTTCTTCTTCTCCATGTTTTCCACTTCTTCCTCTTGCTAAGGTTGGCATGTATCCAATTCGGCAGACCTGCACATTTGATGGGAGTGTTGATGACCAGAATCACTTGATAGTGACTTCTCCTGCACTCCTCCAAGCAAAATTTGCAGACGTGTCTTTTTACGGGAATTCAATTACCAGAGTTCAAATCCTGTCCTGGAGACTCACGTACAGCTGGAGAAGCAGCATTGACCTGATGATGGAGAGAATTCACCTTATCAGATAATCCCTTGTAGTGCTTGGGTACCAGGCCCTCCCTATCTGTGATATTCGCAAGAGCAGCTGCTGGGATGGAAGGAATTTGAATGACTCGCCACGTTATTACCTCATGGGGAGACAATTCTGTCCTCTTACAAGGGGTGCTTAGGATACTTACTCATTAGTACAAAGGAAGAGTGTCAGGCCATTTAGCAGTTCAGCTTTGATTGTTCCATTCAGTCTCTCTTCGATGCCAGACGCCTCAGGCCTGTAGCTACAGTAAAATCTCTAGTCAGTCCCTAAGGCGGTACACAGTAGCTGCATTACCCTACTCTTAAAGGTGCTCCTTGATCTGATACAAGACGAATTGGTATCCTGAATTGCAGTAGCAACTCCACCAGCAATTAGTTACTAAGTATTGGGCTGTCACATCTCCTGATGGGATATGCCTCAACCCATTGTCAAAACAAACCCACAATGATGAGGATGTCCCTCAGTTGGTTACATTGGGGCATGTGCACAGAGTTCATCTGTAAACGGTTGTGGCTAATGGTCACTGCAACTCTTTGCCCTCGTTTTATTTCTGTCAGGTGACGCAAGGCTGGCATACGTTTTCTGCCTTTAATCATAAGTGGGGGTTAAACCAATTGAGTTTAAACATGGACACCATCCCACTTCTATTTTGGAAAAAGGGGGTGGTGATGGACAGAGTTTCTGAATGATGCAGAATACTCTTACCAAATCAAGAGATCATGGTTTTAATCCCTCACCTGTTTTTTAGCTCATTGCACCATCCCAGCTCAGAACCTGGCTATATGCAAATTAGTCTGTTCCTGTCCCAGTGCATGATGGGAACAGGGCAAACCAAACTACCAAGCCAATTCTTATACTGGGAAGGAGACAAGCTTCCGGGGACCGGTTTCTGGCATCACAGCCTTCGTCGGCCCGGCTTGCTTGAATCCTGATGGTGCAATGAGCAAGGGACTCACGTCTGAGTCCCTCACCACCCCATCACCACCCCTCTTTTCCAAAATCGGTTTTATCCACACTATGTGTGGGAGGGTATACTCAGACATGAGTCCCTTGCTCATTGCACCATCAGGATTCAAGCAAGCCGGGCCGAAGAAGGCTGTGATGCCAGAAACCGGTCCCCGGAAGCTTGTTTCCTTCCCAGCATAAGAATTGGCTTGGTAGTTTGGTTTGCCCTGTTCCCATCATGCACTGGGACAGGAACAGACTAATTTGCATATAGCCAGGTTCTGAGCTGGGATGGTGCAGTGAGCTAAGAAACGGTGATGGATTAAAACCATAAATCTATAGACTTGGTAAGAGTATTCTGCATCATTCAGAAACTCTGTCCATCACCACCCCTCTTTTCCAAAATCACCATCCCACTTCTACCCAAGTGTGTTGGACTGTGCATATGCTGCACTATCGTGGGCAAGAGGGAGTTGGGTAGAACTGGTTTCATATCACTGGACAGCCAGATGTCACTGGCATCCTTCACACACCCCATCTTTTCCCACGTTGCTTTCTCTAGCTCTGGAGTACTATACTGCAGTTCCCTCAGTTGACTAAAAGTATGTGAGGTATTTAGTAGCATGGTGGAAACAGTTTCTACTTCTGCATCACAGGGGTCATCCAAATGGAAAGTGCTGGACTCGAGCACAATATCGGACAATTTGGTTCGCATAACGAATACCTCTAGTTAGAAAAGCATTGTCACTCTTGTGTGCAGCACACTTCACCACAGCAATTTCTCTTAGCCATTGATGAGCATCCAACAGATTTGAGACATACAGCCCATCCTAAAAAGGAGTACCAGCAGAGGTAAGATAACCTCACCGTGATCACAACTGAACAAAGTCATGAACAACTCCGAAACCATACTGGCTGTCAGTGTACATAGTGACCCGTGAGCCTTCTGATGTGCAACAGGCTCTGCTAAGAGCAATCAGTTCAGCTACTTGTGCAGACGCTTCCACAACTCTGCTCAGCGTGCACACAGCACAAGTGCCTCTTAAAATACTGCATCAGTCTCTCAAGCAGGACCCAACAACAACAAGCATTTGCAATGCAATAGGTCTCGCATTAGGAAAGTTTGAGCAATTGGTCTTTTAAATGACATTTTTTTAATTAATGTGTTGGTTTTGAAAAAAGCGAAATTAATATCTTTGTCATTTACAATGCCAATACTTTAACTTTTGCAAATGTGACACCTATAGCATTTGTAATGCAACATGTTTTGTATTTTCGTGACTTAAATGTATTGATATTACAAATAACGATGGCTTTACATTTTTTAAAATAATTAATACTTAAATAAAAGTTATTTTAATTTATAATGGCAATAGCTTAAACTTTTGTAAATAACTTTTGTGAAGATTATGTTCAATGTATTTTATTGTGATGAAAATCCGAGAAAAGAAGTGAAATATTAACATTTTTTTGTGACATTTGTAATAAAGCTTGAAACATTGAGAGAACATATTTGAACCAGTGTTGGAGGGTGGAGTTGGAGGGTGGAGTTGGAGGGTGGAGTTGGATGGTGGAGTTGGAGGTGGAGTTGGAGGGTGGAGGGTGGAGTTGGAGGGTGGAGTTGGAGGGTGGAGTTGGAGGGTGGAGTTGGAGGGTGGAGTTGGAGGGTGGAGTTGGAGGGTGGAGTTGGAGGGTGGAGTTGGGGTGGAGTTGGAGGGTGGAGTTGGAGTTGGAGGGTGGAGATGGAGGGTGGAGGAGGAGTTGGAGTTGGAGGGTGGAGTTGGAGTTGGAGGGTGGAGTTGTAGTTGGAGGATGGAGTTGTAGTTGGATGGTGGAGTTAGGGTGGAGTTGGAGGGTGGAGTTGTAGTTGGATGGTGGAGTCGGAGGGTGGAGTTGGAGGGTGGAGTAGGAGTTGGAGGTTGGATTAGGAGTTGGAGGGTGGAGTTGGAGTTGGAGGGTGGAGTTGGAGGGTGGAGTTGGAGAGTGGAGTTGTAGTTGGAGGGTGGGGTTGTAGTTGGATGGTGGAGTTGGAGGGTGGAGTTGGAGGGTGGAGTTGGAGGGTGGAGTTGGAGGGTGGAGTTGGAGGGTGGAGTTGGAGGGTGGAGTTGGAGTTGGAGGGTGGAGTTGGAGTTGGAGGGTGGAGTTGTAGTTAGAGGATGGAGTTGTAGTTGGATGGTGGAGTTAGGGTGGAGTTGGAGGGTGGAGTTGTAGTTGGATGGTGGAGTCGGAAGGTGGAGTTGGAGGGTGGAGTAGGAGTTGGAGGTTGGATTAGGAGTTGGAGGGTGGAGTTGGAGTTGGAGGGTGGAGTTGGAGGGTGGAGTTGGAGAGTGGAGTTGTAGTTGGAGGGTGGAGTTGTAGTTGGATGGTGGAGTTGGAGGGTGGAGTTGGAGGGTGGAGTAGGAGTTGGAGGGTGGATTCGGAGTTGGATGGTGGAGTTGGAGTTGGAGGGTGGAGTAGGAGTGGGAGGGTGAAGTAGGAGTTGGAGGGTGTAGTTGGAGGGTGTAGTTGGAGGGTGTAGTTGGAGTTGGAGGGTGGAGTTGGAGGGTGGAGTTGTAGTTGGATGGTGGAGTTGGAGGGTGGATTAGGAGTTGGAGGGTGGATTAGGAGTTGGAGGGTGGAGTTGGAGGGTGGAGTAGGAGTTGGAGGGTGGAGTTGGAGTTGGAGGGTGGAGTTGCAGGGTGGAGTTGCAGGGTGGAGTTGGAGGGTGGAGTTGTAGTTGGCTGGTGGAGTTGGAGGGTGGAGTTGGAGGGTGAAGTTGGAGGGTGGAGTAGGAGTTGGAGGGTGGAGTAGGAGTTGGAGGGTGGAGTTGGAGGGTGGAGGGTGGAGTAGAAGGGTGGAGTTGGAGGGTGGAGGGTGGAGTTGGAGGGTGGAGTTGGAGGGTGGAATTGGAGGGTTGAGTTGGAGGGTGGAGTTGGAGGGTGGAGTTGGAGTTGGAGGGTGGAGTTGGAAGGTGGAGTTGGAGGGTGGAGGGTGGAGTTGGAGGGTGGAGTTGGAGGGTGGAGATGGAGTTGGAGGGTGGAGTTGGAGGGTGGAGTTGTAGTTTGAAGGTGGAGTTGGAGGGTGGAGTTGGAGGGTGGAGTAGGGGTTGGAGGGTGGAGTTGGAGGGTGGAGCAGGAGTTGGAGGGTGGAGTTTGAGTTGGAGGATGGAGTTGGAAGGTGGAGTTGGAGGGTGGAGTTGGAGGGTGAAGTTGGAGGGTGAAGTTGGAGGGTGGAGATGGAGTTGGAGGGTGGAGTTGTAGTTGGAAGGTGGAGTTGGAGAGTGGAGTTGGAGGGTGGAGTTGGAGGGTGGAGTAGGAGTTGGAAGGTGGATTAGGAGTTGGAGGGTGGAGTTGGAGGGTGGAGTAGGAGTTGGAGGGTGGAGTTGGAGGGTGGAGTTGCAGGGTGGAGTTGCAGTGTGGAGTTGTAGTTGGAGGGTGGAGTTGTAGTTGGCTGGTGGAGTTGGAGGGTGGAGTAGGAGTTGGAGGGTGGAGTTGGAGAGTGGAGTTGGAGTTGGAGGGTGGAGTTGGAGAGTGGAGGGTGGAGTTGGAGGGTGGAGTTGAAGGGTGGAGTTGAAGGGTGGAGTTGGAGGGTGGAGGGTGGAGTTGGAGGGTGGAATTAGAGGGTGGAGTTGGAGGGTGGAGTTGGAGTTGGAGGGTGGAATTAGAGGGTGGAGTTGGAGGGTGGAGTTGGAGTTGAAGGTTGGAGTTGGAGGGTGGAGTCGGGGTTGGAGGAAGGAGTTGAAGGGTGAAGTTGGAGGTTGGAGAGTGGAGTTGGAGGGTGGAGTTGGAGGGTGGAGTTGGAGGGTGGAGTTGGAGGGTGGAGTTGGAGGGTGGAGTTGGAGTTGGAGGGTGGAGTTGGAGGGTGGAGGGTGGAGTTGGAGTTGGAGGGTGGAGTTGGGAGTTGGAGTTGCAGGGTGGAGTTGGAGGGTGTAGTAGGAGTTGGAGGGAGGAGTTGGAGGGTGGAGTTGGAGGGTAGAGTTGGAGTTGGAGGGTGGAGTTGGGAGTTGGATTTGGAGGGTGGAGTTGGAGGGTGGAGTTGGAGGTGGAGGATGGAGTTGGATTTGTAAGTTGGAGTTGGAGGGTGGAGTTGGAGGTTGGAGGTTGGAGTTGGAGGGTGGAGTTGGAGGGTGAGGTAGGAGTTGGAGGGTGGGGTAGGAGTTGGAGGGTGGAGTAGGAGTTGGAGGGTGAGTAGGAGTTGGAGGGTGGAGTTGGAGAATCTCGAAAAAAAATCTACTTCAGTAAGTTCAAGGTGAAATGAGAGCGCGGATGGAAAGTGAGGGTGATGGAGGGAGGAGAAAATGAATAGTTTCCAAGCCAAATAGGTAAGGGATAACGTTATAAAACACCCTAGTGCTAGTGTGTGAAGGATAAATAAGGAGTTCTGAGATGTGTCAGCTTACCTACGAGATTCACTATGAACGTTGAAAGATAAAGGGCATCGATGGTGCATCCAGTATAGGACGATTGGTAATGAAGAGGCCTACTGCTGGAGAAAAGAGGACGTAAGTAAAGAGTATATTTGCCTCAGTACTGAAATGATCGTCTGTGTGTCATGGGTTGCAATATCTCAGGATGAATAATATGAAACACGGTAAGTTGTTTGAAAATGAAACGGTAAACTGAAAAAAAGGGGGTTCAAGAGAGATGGTCAGTTGGGGCAGGATGGGAATGCCTCATGAAAGAAGTCATAAATGTGCCCCTATTATCGTTGGCATAACTGTAGGTATAAAGTTGATGCAAAGAATCAAAGGGTTGTTGGCGTCATGGGAAAAAATAACCATTTAGCCGACGGAAATCCAAGCCCAGTAAAGTAAACAACCTTGCCGGTTGCGTTAGGACTGTGTGTGTCATAAAAATGTATTGCAACATCAAAAGAGACAGAGTGGTCGCCTGACCCAATGCCCGTAATGATATTTAAAACCATACGAGTTAAAAAATTGTACCCAATTGTTACGGGGACGCCCTCTGATAAGAAAACCACCAGTATCCCTGAGATAAGGCAATAGTGACTAGAGTTAATGCGCACAACACGTGAGGGGAAGTGCGTCTAGCACATGTTAGAGAGGAATACTGTGGTTGGTTATAGCGTGGCTATACTTCCGGCGGATGGATGACTGAACTGAGATCCATCCTCATTGTCAGTAAAGGATGGTAGTTTCCGGTAAGGGAGTAAGTTGAATGAGATCGAAGATGCAAATTGCTATCCTAGTATCGTGGGTGGTTAATAAAAACATTTGCTTAAACTAAGTGAGAAAAGCAGGCAAGCAATGGATCTAAAATGAATAAATAATGTAATAACCATTAATCAACAAGCTCTCAGCATTGCTGTGGGGGGGGGGGGGAGCGGCTTTGAAATCCGATGCGAGGCACTGATGCGGCGGGCTGGGGAGCGGCAGCTTTGAAATCCGATGCGAGGCAGACAAATGGTGGAGCAGGAGAGCGGCGTTCCTTTGAAGTCGGAAGTGTGGGAGGGAACGAGCATATTGCTGTGGGGGAGCGCATTGCTTTGAAGTCTGATGCGGCGGGCTGGGGAGCGGCAGCTTTGAAGTGTGACGGGAGGCACAGACAAATGGTGGTTTGTGCATGCACATAGGTTACATAAACTGTGGCTAATCAGCCGTTGGTAGACTGTTCTTTTGCCCTTACTATAATCTCAGCCAGCAATGCACAAGCGCATTGGCAGGCCGAGACCTATAAAGGGTATGGTCAGATTTAGGAAGGGGTACATCCAGTATGTCATGTCTCAGTTTTGTGCCCAGCTTGGCAACTCTAACACAATAGTGATCAAACTCACCCTCATCATCTCCCTCTGGGGTTGGCAACAGGGAAGCAGGGTTTAGTGTGTTACATCTCCAGATGGAAACATTCTCCACTGCCAGAATGATTCTTTCATAGCTGGTTAAGCGGCTATATGTCAAATGCTGAGTTCTGGTACAGGTTAAAAGCATTTACATGGAGTGAGGTATAATTACAATTAGGGGGTAACTCATCACTATCCCCTCGGTTTGCTGAATGCTAAGGCTCACCAATGCAACTCATTTGAGACAACCAGGCAATGCTGCTGCCACCGGATCAAGAGTAGCTGAGAAATTCCCAATGGGACGCTTAGTCTCCCCATGGGCGTGTGTTTGTACAGATAGTGCACACCCATCTCTTTCTTGACAAAAGAATAGAAATTCTTTCATTTAGCCAGGCATTCCAAGATCAGGTGCTCTACAGAGTAGAATTTAAAACAGAGAAGATAGTGGAAACTTCCTAAGTCATAGCACCGAATCCAAATCACTCCCAATTATAAGTTACCCTTACTATTTTGTTTAAAGGGAGTGTGTGCACACCGACTGACACCCACTATCACAGTGCTAGTTCAACAAGGAACTTAGAAGGTAATGTATAAACGCACAGGTGCACAACACAATTTTTTGACAATCAAAGTATTACTAATGATCACAAAAGTGGATTTTCTTGATTGTAGTTCTTTATTCCAAAAACAGTATAAATTCAGACAAGCGTTTGTACAGCCGACGCGTTTCGTCCACTAGGGACTTCTTCAGGGCTGTCATAAAAACAAACATATAGACATACATATGAAAAACATAGTTTAAAAAGATTCATGGTCACAAGAAACAGCCAGGTGTAGACGATCAGTATATAGCAATCATATTTACACATAATTGCAAGCAAACTGTATTGCTCAGCAAATGGACAGTGTCAGACTCAACTGGGCCCATAACAACCAATACCATTAATTTTTATCATACATTATTTCAGAAAAAAAGATCACTCCTAAATGATTCAAAAAGATTTTTAGGCACGTTATGTATAGTGATACACCCTCACATCTATATGTCGGACAATGATTAATGACTCATAACCCCTTTGCTATTTCATCACAGGTAAGCCAAGAGGGGGAAAGGAGACTAGAGGAGAGATGTCAATAAGAGCAGGAGATGATGTATACAGGCACCTGTGCGTTTATACATTATGCTCTACAGAGTAGATTTTTAAGCTCATGGAAGGCTTCCATTCTTTAGTCATCCTTTGGTATGGGGTCATTGACATCAGTGTGCTTCAGCATCAGTAAAGACTTTTCCTCAAAAGAAAAATGTAGGATCCATTGTTGGTCAGTCACTAGCCAACTAGACCCAAAAACATTTGCACTTCTCTCGGAAGGTCATCTTAAGAACTGCTTCTATGCATTCTGGAGTCAGTTTGTAAGGGTGGGTCTGCGGAAAAACAGCAATGGGTTGAAGGGTGATCTGTAGGAGGTTAGTGCTTTTTAATTAATCCAATTTCTCTCATGGTAAAGTCCCAAACATCCCCCCTAACTATCTCTTTTCAAAGAGACTGGTAGGTCCTCCTTTGTAATGACCTTGTATAACCTGACAACGGGTTCTGGTGACTGTAATATAAATTCGGTGTTGTTTTCTTGGGTTTCAATTTAATCCCATCCTGCATGCAATCAATGACACAGTTTAGTTTACAGAGTAGGTCTCACCCTGCTAGAACTAGGGTTAAGGACCTCAACTGCTCTGACCGTTCAACAAGTGACTCATATGTCTATTAGGAAAGATACAGGATGCCCGTTGTTGCAAAGTCATCCTTTGTCATAGGCACCCCCACCTTTTTTGCTGACCGGTACTGGTGGTAACTGACTGTCCCTGGGCTCTGCTTAACCTGGCCCAGGGCCAGTGCTATGCTGAAAACACGTATAATACAGTGAAAACACTTACGTACACTATGGGTTGGGTACCCCTATGATTGGCATGACCTCTCCTTTAAGGCCCTAATACATATTAGGGCAGGGGAATTAAAACTACCTTTAAGTCCCTAGTATATAATGGGGCAAGGCAGTTTAGAGGCCAGAAGCGCTTTCTGCACTTCCATGTGTGCACTGCTGATAGCCTGAGGTCAGTTTAAAAGCAATCCTATGTTGCTGGATTGCTTTTAAAATGTAAATTGTGCTAAACCTCAACTTTGGTATTGGGGTACATACAAATGGGTAAACTACAATATTTCAGCATATTAGGTACCCCAAGGGTACCCCCTAGGTGTCCCATGGGTGGATGTCAGGTACTTATAAGGAGGGCCCTAATAAAAGAGGTTTTATATGCCTTGGGGATAGTGACATTGCACATTTCACTTCCCTCATTGTAGTAAAGTGCTTCGCTAAATTGACTTTTGTGATAGTAGCACTGTGGAGTAATGATCTACATATTTTTTTTATATTCAGAACCCCTAAAGTATCCCCTAGGTGTCCCACCGGTGGGAGTCCTGTAGTTATAAACAAGGTCCTTATAAAAGCATCTTTATAAGGCCTTGTGTTGGACAAATTTCCCTGTTTATTTCCCCCGCTGTAGATCACCAGCCACATCGGTTAACATGGCAGTCAATTATTATTTAATACCTAATTATAGGCTTTGCATACAAATATCATTGAAGGACTTAGTAGAATTGTATTTATAAATCTAACAACATACTGTTGTTGAATTTATCCTAAAATATACAGAAAAGAAGTTATAAGACTTTCTTGTCTGTAAGCCAACATGCAGACTTCCAGTTGTCTGCCCCGATTGTTCAGAGTTAAGTGGATTAGCCAGGCTGCTTTAAGTGATAAGTGGCACCTTGGGTGAAGTAGTCATCTGAGAGGAGAAGGTTCTGCTGCATAGGAATGTCAGAGCAAGGGGAGGGTCGTAAACCTTGAGCTTCAAAATAAGAAGGGGACAGACAGAGAAAGCCAGGTCAACTCCTGCCCATCCCCACTGAACCCAGCCAGTTAGCAGGCTTAAGGAAGGAATTTGCAGATGCCCGGGAGAAGGAGTCTATGGAGATGAGCCATCCTGGAGTTTGGTTTACCTAGCTCTTGCCTCTCTGCTGAGACTTCATCCATATTGAATTTTGGAGAAATAGTTCTTTTGAGGAGACCATTGTGCCACACTTTGGAGGAAAGAGTCATACTCTGAGGTGTTGTCCTGCACCTCACTGGACAGGAGTGCCCTCCTGTGTGACCCTCTTGAACACTGAATAAGTATGTGAGAGGGGTAGAGCCTTTCAGATCTGCTGTTTAAAGGATCCAGGCTGAAAGTTTGATTTGCACCAACCAGGCCCTGCAGTCTGACTGACTGCGCCTGCTGTACAATCTGGAACTACAACCCTGTGGACCAAACTTGCTTCAAAATGCCTAAAGAGTGGACTCCCTGCAAGCTACTGGTTAACAGAGCTCACCTGGCCATCACAACCAAGAGTCCCCAGTCAGAGTGACTCCAGTGGATTTGCAAGGGTTCTTTATAAGTGGATTGTGGGAATTGAAGTCCCAAACTTTCAAAGACTATCTTGGAGCTTCCAGACCCTTGGAGTAAGCTTTGGACATTTTGGGACCCCCAAAGGAACTTCAGGAAGAAGTTCCAAAAGTTTGGTGAACGTTGGAGCAACTTTTGAAATAAATTCTCCATAAGTGGACCAACTAAACATGGCCAGCCAAGCCGGCGACCCTCAACCACAAGCTGGCCTGACTTCCAGAGTTTGCCTGGGAGCTGGTCAAAACCCAGGCTGGCGAATCCTCACCAAATCCTGCCTGGTGAAGAGCATTGAGGATCCCACAAGGAAAAGCTCAGTAAAAGTTTCTAAGTCCAAAGGTAGAAGAGTTGACTGGGACCAACTGCAAATAGATTTCAACCGCGAACTGGTCTGGATCCTTGTTTCGTCCCACTGGACAGCTCCGGAAGTCTGACTTCCACAAGTTTAATCAGGAGCTCATCGAAAGGCAAGCCAGCGAACCCTCACTGAATCCGGACTGGTGAATAGCTTTGAGGGACCCCCGGAGAAAAAGCTCCAGAAAAGTTTCTAAGTCAGAAGGTAAAAACTTTGACTGAGGCCTACCTCGAGGGGTAGACGCGCTGGGCTCTATCGAGGTCAACCTTAAAGTTTGACTTTGTCCCGGTCTAGCGCGACCAGATCTCTCAAAAAGGCGCGATAGGTTTCTATGTGCTCTATAGTGCTAAATCTCTTTTTTCATGTTTTATCTCCGGTTCCCTACAGTGGATTGTTTTTGTTTTGGTGTCATTTTAAAGATAAAAATATTTCTTATTTTTTTAAAGTATTCTTATATTTTCATTGTGTGCTGTGTCTTATTTACTGATTTGGTGTTTTTAACTGCTTTACATATCTGTCTCTGAAGTTAAACCAACCTGCTCGTGGCCAAGCTACCAAGGGTTGAGTATGGGAATAATTTTCAGAGACCTTTTCTTAACCATATATTGTGTTAGTGGCCTTATTGACAATGGTAGATTTATATTTACCACTATTAATAATCCACTTTCCAACACCCGCTAATTTCTCCATCCACTTCCAGGACTGCGTCAAGTATGCAATCCTCCTCCCCTCCACACCTTCAGACAACATCATTGGTCCTGGATGAAGTGTTTAAAAGTCTCAAACATCATTGGGGCTGGACCATTTTGATTCAACATTGCTTTTTGGGGTACTCTGCTGTTCATCTGGGGGGGGGGTTTGAATATCTTGCTGCATCTTCATTGGATTGAAGGAATTTGGCAACATGCCAGACTTTGGGACTTTTAGTGCTGACATAGAGGGTTATGATTTGGGATGGGTTATAGCGGCCCTCCCAATTTCCCACCCTGTTGCAAATGTGACAAAGGCTAACTTTCTTCAAAGCACTTAAGCTAGTCCCTGATGCGCTACCTCGACCACTTCCTACTCCTGAGGCATTCCAACTGTAAGTCGTGGAGACCCCTTGCATTGCCATCCCATAACTGGGGTCTACCTTGGTTTGTTTGAAAGGAATTTTAAGTCCCTTTGCTCCTCCACTCTATGCCAGCTGTGTCTGGGCTGTCATTTACTTTTCTTTAAGCCCTTTCCGTTTTGCTTCCAACATGCCAGTGCAGTATTTTGCATACTGCAAGATCTCATCAACTTGTTTGCTCTGCAAGCATAGGCCACCTTGGATGATTTGATTGCTAATCTCCCCCTTGTACAGTCCCAGTTCAAAGGACGCAAGAAACCCGCCCATGTTATCTCCCAATCGGTTGTTCATCCCACTGGGCTCCCTGTACACTTGCATCATTCTCTCAAAGTAAGCATCCACTGGTTCTTTCTGCTTTTGGGAAGTCCAGAAATCTTAGGCCAATTCATCTCTTTCTTGGTAACCTTATTGTTTTATAACTTCCTCATATTTAGTTTTGACTATGGGCGAAAGGACATTTGATCCTGCCACTCGCGAAGGCTTTTGTTTCAGGCTAATTGACTACCCTGTTGCATTCTGTCCACAAGTTTTTTGGAACTGCAACTTTCGAATAGTATATCCAAATCTTCCCTAAGAACCTTAGAGATGGTCACGATCTGTTCCATCTGTGTGTAGCACTTATCAAAATTTTCTCTGAGTTTAGGAAAAAGAAATTGTAAAATGGAAAATGTCTGAAAGTGACCACGGTACATGTACTTATTCTCTTCTTGGATTTTTCGCAAAGGATACTTCTTTACCCCCATTCCTACAGCTCCTTCACCTTTTTCCTCTCTTTTTTTCTTCATCTTAACTTTCTCATTCCTGTACCACAATTCCCTAAACCTTTTAGTCTCACCCATTCTTTGGTCTTCTCAATGCGTCCTCAACCCCCAACAGTTTTAGCTCCTTCTCACAAACTGTCATCCAAGCATTGTTTCACAATTTCTTTCACTGCGTTATGCCAATTCCGCATTTCTCAGCCGATTTTTCTATCCTTGCATGTGCCTCTCTTGCTCCTTGCTTTCTCATATAAAGCAATTCGTTCTCACTATAGTGCCCAACTAGTCCATTTACTTGTTTCCCTTAACAATTTCTTCAAACTCCGTTTTCTATTTGGCGACATCAAGTCAGTGCGGGCTTTGCTCTGTGCTTGACACATTAACTGGGGATGCTGTACTAGTGGGTTAAGCTCCCGTCCTGCTGCTAGCTTATGCCCTCTTTGCGGGGTCGCTAGTGCCATTACTTCAGCCGTGGGTGCTTAGTTCTGAGGTATGCTTGAGATAGGTTTACTCAGTAGAGCATTGGGAGGTGACTCAATTGAAGAAGCAACTACGGCGTTTGGGGAAGACAGTGTGCTTACTGCAGGGTTTACGGGGACCTGAAAATGGGATGAGACAGTGGTTTCTGTATGGCACAGTGGTGCACTAGCGACTATAGGCGAGTCTGCAACTTTGTTGGTCTCAATACTGTGGGGGCTGTGGCCCTCGGTTCAGCGGCTGCCGTTTTGTATAAGGATAAGTAATGCTGAATAGTTTGTATATGAAGGTGTCTTCATCCTTGCTCTCTGTTCTGTCTCCCTCTTTGGTTTCTCCTTCTCTTGGTTCTCTATGAAGGGATAAGCACCAAAGGTTTCAATGACTTTCTCCTTCCTCTGGCTCTGCCTCTCTTCATCCTGCATATTTCTCCAAGCATGAGCCCTACTACAGATTTAATATTCAAATGTCTTTCTTTTCACTGGCCATTTCCTCCCAAAGATTTAGAGCTTCAAATTGAGTGGGCCTAGGCTGTGGTTTTAAATCATACATTCTCTTTCTCAGGTTCTCTATTTGAGGAATATGGAAGGTCTCGCTCAACAGGAATAGCAATTCCCCATACTTGGAGGTGTATTTGTGCCATTGGCTAAGCTACATGCACATGTGTAACTTTCTTTGCCTCAATCTCCCTAGCTGGGGTACCTTTAGGGATAAACTTTTCCTCCTTATTCACATCTTTCTCTTTCTTTGTTTGACAAAGGATTCTGTTCAATCTCTTGCTGTTTCCATGCTGACAAGTTCACGACCCCTTCACCAATACTAGTGCATCTGTATCAAAGGTCTCCCTATCGCAGCACGGCTACGGCATTCACCTTCCTACCCTTGCGTGTTATCTTCATGACGCAATGCCCGAATACTTCCAGACTGCTTCTGAATCTTTTTTGTTTTTTACAAATTTTCCACAGTTTGCCTGCCTCAACTTAACAGGAAGCCTCTATCAGAAAAATAATACAACCTACTTACATCTAACAGTAGGCCTTTGGCCTGCCAAAGTCACTGTACTTGGTACGTTCACTCCTGTGCACAAGGAACAAGCCTTTACTGAGTTCCTTTAATACAATTGTGCAAGAAAAGATTGTCCCTATCTTGGTGCAACTGATAGTGCCTCACAGTACACCTCACCTTAGTAGGCAAGTTCCCCAACTCAATATTACTACTTGAGATACCTCTCTTTAGCTATACATCATGTGTGTAATAATTCATACACTTGCCAATCAAAAAAAATAAAGATTATCATCAACAATAACCATCGCTCCCACAAATCCAATGATCAAAGCCACATAATCTCGTGATCCGTCCACTGCATTCCACTACCGCTCCCAACATGCACTGCTCCACACCTAATTCATTTTTTGCGTGCTTGCAATTCCTATTGATCCACACGCCGTTTTTCTTCAGTCTTCTTTGTTTCTCTGGAACCAGGATCAGGTTGGGACTGGGTAAATTTAAATCTTGTGGGAAGGTGCAGTACACAGTTCTATAGACAATTAGTTTGTCAATTACGGGTTGATTCTAATCTGAACCATAACATAACATGTATTTGTAAGGCACACGTTTACCCGTGGGCATCTTAGCGCTGGAACTGGAAACAGATGTTTGTTACCCAGCTCAATGGTACTCATGTTATCAACCTAAGATGAAAGGCTGAGTGGACCTACCAGGATTTGAACCTGTGACCATGAAGTCTAACACAGGCACCTACAGTGGACGTATTAGTCCATTAAGCCACCAGACCCAGCGATCTTTACCTCTGCTACCAGATCTGTCAGAGCACAAACTACTCCTAAAATAAATGATCTTGTTTACGAGGCGCCACAACTGCTAGAACCTGGAGTGGGGTAGTCCTAATATGCACTTTGATCCTTTCCGATTGGACCGGTCACTGCTATAATTGTGGTCTGTTCAATAATCAATGCGGGAACATTCTCGTAAGGATGACAGACAAGGGCTGTTTAAATTTTATGTAGAGAAATTAATATGCAATAAACATGAAATACGCCATCAATAAGTTTGCAAAGCATATGTGTCAGAAGTACAAAGAACATACAAACAAGAGGTACTGGGAGCTATTGCTTCGGTTCAGCGCACGTGCTCCCTGCATCAATAATTAAGATGTGAGGGTGTGCAGTTCCTAGGAAGAGGAAAATTTACTAGTAATCTATCAGTTCAGAGGAATATTCTCTAATTGGAGTAAGTGTCCTCACACACCCCGAGAGATGTAATGCCTCATCATCTGGGTGTGCTCCTCGTCGGGCCGGCACTACAATGCCCGCCGGGCACCTGCAAAGGGGCTCTTTGGAGGAGATCTTTAGATGTTTGCCGTTTGAAGATTGTGGGTGTGTGGGCTGTGGCGAGTAGTGTAGTGAAAGGGGTGATTAAAAAGCGTTGTCCTGGATTCAACCCAAGGTATGTGGGAAACTGTTGAGTCTGATCAGGGGAGAGTTGTCGCAATGTTTTCTTTTAAGAGGGAGTTGGGTGGGGGGAAGGTGATGATGCCGACTTTTGGAGAGGCCACTGGAAAGTTTCGAATGCAAAGGCATATTCCTCTTGCAGTGGTGTCACGCAAAAATGATGGAGCCCCTCAGCAGACTTTGGTGAGTCCAACACCCCCCCCCAATTCTCCAATATTTGTTATTCATTAACCTTAGGCTAAGTGGAGCCCCTTGTGAATGGTTGAGGGGCCCCTGGAACTCTGCATCTAAAGGCTGCAGTGGTCTTTTATGCCCCTGGTCGCCTGCCCTATACAACATTAACATCCTTATGTGTGGAGCGGTAGCAAAGCTAATTACTGTTCTGTTGGGAACCCCACTCCTAATCCCAGCTACGATAAGTGTGCAGACACCAGCTGCCTACGATCACATCACGGGTCAGGGGTGGAAGCGTGACTGCGTCTTCGCACTCTGTCTTCGGCTGGCTCGTCCCTGTCCATGTGTGAACGTTGCTGTCGCTAGTTTGTGGTGGGAGGTAGACTTCAAATAGCGAAGCGGTTTCTAAATAACGAAGGAACAGAATGTATTATGATCTGTGTGCACTAATGCTTTCACTGGTGAGCTGGCTGAGGAGCACCTGATAACACGAGTGAGAATATCACTCCGGTGAAGATAAAGCTGAAGCATTAATCTGCAGGGGCGGTGGGTGACATTTGAAAGTGGTGGGGCGCAAAGTGATTTGCATACAGCACCGTAGCGAGCGCAGCGAGAGAGCCCGAACCCCTTAAGGGGGGTTTGGGGGGATAACACCCCCCCAAGAAAATTTTGAAAAAAAAGAGAAAAATCTCAGCTCTAACGGCCACATGCATCAACGTGTTTTGCATTCGCAAACGGTGCGATTCGGAAAAATCGGCCGTTTGCGAATGAAAAATCCGTTTTTGGGATGCATCAAACCTTTGTGCTTAATTCGCTATTTTTAGCATTTCTTAAAAATGCGATTGCATTTAAGGAATCGCATTTGTGCGATTCCTTAAATGCAATGCATGATTTTTAAAAAAATAGCAAATTTGAAAATTGGAAGTGCAAATTAACACGAGGTTGAGCCTCGTGTTAATTTGCGAAAATCCTCTAAAACGTAAAAAAATGCATTTTTAAAACTGACATGTTACAGACACATGTGAAACATCCACTTAAAAATACATTTCAGGGGTGCAAGGGGGGGTCATGTGGACCCCCCCCCTGCACCCATGGAATGCATCAACATTATGCGAATTCTAATTTGCAAATTCGCAATTCCCATTGATTCCTATGGGCCAAAAGGCCCATAGGAATCAATGGGAAATGCGAATTTGCAAATTAGAAGTCGCATAATATTTGCGAACCGGCAAAAAAAGCGAATTTTACCGAATCGCAAATATTAAGAAAAAATAATCATGCATCCCGTTTTGCGACTTCCAAATTGCGATTCGGTATTTTTCGCAATTTGGAAGTCGCAAACGGCCGGGATGATGCATGTGGCCGTCAGAGTAGAAGAAGTTGCACAGCAGTTGGGAGACAGCCTTTACAAAGCCCTCTGTCCCACTCGTTTTTTGTACCTTTCTGCCCCCTGTTCCACTCATTTTTGTGCCCTTCTGCCCTCTGTCCCACTCGTTTTTTTGTGCCTTTCTGCCCATAAGGGGGGTTCGGAAAATTTTATAAAAAGAGAAGAAAAATCGTGCATTTTCAAGCAAATTTGAGAAAGCAGGAAGGTTAATAAAGCAATTGTGAAAGTGCAGTTATTACATTACAAACACACGCCCACACACAGAGACACGCTTTCACATACAGACTCACACACACACCCACACATCAATCCACACACACACTCACACAGACACCCCCACACACAAACACGCTCAAACACACACATCTAGATAGATTCCACTCTACACAGTCACTACATGAGGTGCCAGCTCGCTACCACACATGCCTATTCTTTCGAAAAGGCAAATAAAGGATCTAGCATACACACACAGACACACAGAACTGCCTGATTCCAGTCCAGCCACATGTGGCCTCATGCAGATATCGTGCTCGGTCCCCTTGACCTTGTGATAAACAATGAGTCACTGTCAGCTCCAGGAGGCTCATGAACCTATGACGGGGAGTAACCAGCAATAACAGCCCACTACTAACTGTATCTGCAGAGTATCTGTCTTTGAGGGATCACATCAGCCCTGTAGCCCATTAGGCACCTCCCTGGCAGGCCATGTGTAGGCAGCGGGCTCACCTCCAGTTCCATTCAGGCTGAAAACACGACGGTAATCGGGGCCTCACTCAGGCAGGTCACACCCCGTAACGGCCCTCTCAGAAACTGGGGACAGATTCGGTCCGAACTACAGTTTGTTTTTTAGACATTACTGTGCACGCAAATAGTCATCAACGGGACCATAAAAAGTAAGCACAAACACAGAATACAGACATTAATACAATGTGCCGCACCTTCTGTGGACTCAGGTTCACAACAGAAGAAACGCAGGGAAGCCCAGAAAAACACAAATCAATCAGGCCAGCTCAGTTCATTTTTGAGACAGGAGAAAATACAAACATATCCTCTTTACCAACATGCATACAGACTGATGTATTGCGAAAGGGTAACACCAGCCACATAAAAGCATTTAAAAACATCATCAAAAAGGTGCATAATATGTTTGTTGACTGCCTTGGTTCTTTGGTTTTCCAATTGGGGTCTCCATAGTGAGTGGCCCAGTAGCAGTGTTCCGCTGGGTCCTCGCAAAAAAAGAATAATAATAGTAATTAAGTCAGGGAAAGGGAAGTCAGCAAGGAAATCATGTGCTCCCATGGAGTGCTGAAAGGGAGTGAAAAAATAGTCCCCTCAGAGCAGTGAAAGGATACAAATCAACCTAAAAATTATTATAGAAGCTATGCTGCAGTGGGGGGACAGCATCAAGAACATGGAAGAAAGCAATTAAGAAGGAGCAGGGAACTGAGACAGAGAAGAAAGCCATTCAATCATACACTAGGTTCTGGCTTACTCTATGTATTTTGTATTGGAGACAATGGATCATTGACAACACACAGCTCAAGCTGTTTGTACGCGAGGCCTAAGAATTGAAGATGTGAATTTAAAATAGCAAAGCGTTAATGTGTATATCAATGAAAAGTTAACTCTAGCTGTTAGTATACCGCTTAGGAGAACACACATTACAAACAAAAATCAGGCAGCACCTAACAGCAATTTCACTAACCACAGCAGGACCCTAAATGTAAATAAGACGACTGATGCATAAGGGATGCTAGTTATTGTCTGAAGCTTCAGGGAATGCTACAGCATATTCTCCAGAATGCCTTGGCAAAATGAGTGGAATTAACCTTTAATCAATTATAATGATTAATGCATATGGCTTTAAGCAGATATTTAGCATTTACACTGAAAAGAAAATATGTGCAGTGTTTTATTGCTAAAGTAATTTACAATGCACGAAAGTGGTGTAAATATATCCGTTCGCAGTGAAGCATTTTATAAATGTACCCCATCACTGCAAAGCGTTCCTACGTAAAAAAACATCTGTGCTGTTACTTGGTGGAAGTTTTATTTTTGAACTGGTCGGGGATGCATAGTCAATACAAAAGAAATGCGCAGGACAGTGTACAATCATCCAGCAAAAAGTAAAGTAAGAACAGAAATTCAAATTTGACATTTTCAGTGTTTTTACCTTTCTTCCCTTCGA
This sequence comes from Lissotriton helveticus, assembly GCF_964261635.1. Lineage (NCBI taxonomy): Eukaryota > Metazoa > Chordata > Amphibia > Caudata > Salamandridae > Lissotriton > Lissotriton helveticus. The sequence continues at coordinate 597,173,043 of NC_136057.1, read as the reverse complement.
AATGTCTGTCTCATTGGTAGTCTTCTTTGATGGAATAAAGGAACTGTCATGGTGATTGGACTCATACAGAGACACAAGCACACACACAGGCACACACGCTGACACACCTCACTCAGACACAAGCACACACACACACACACACACACAGGCATCCACACAGAGACACACACCGGCGTATACACAGACATATGCCCAGGCACACACAAAGGCACGCACACGCAGACACACCTTAAGCACACATACAGGCACACACGCTGACACACCTCACTCAGACACAAGCACACACACAGGTGTACACACACAGACACATTTTTAAAAGTGTTTTCCTTCTTACAAGTTTGCAAATTGTTTTAAACTATGTTTCCTAGACATTTCAGACGTGTTTGCAGACAAAATGCTACAAAGGAAACATTGGTTGGTGAACTCGTGCTCTGCAGCGGGGATAGCTCCGACTGAAAGCAGCAGAGCTCTGACTGAAAGCAGCAGAGCACGTGGAGCGCCTGTGGCGTGTGGTTTGAACTCTTGCTGTCTGGAGAGGTCACATATGTGGGCAGGAGAGTTCAGAGATTAAGAGCCTGCAGCAGCAATGTGGGCAGTCTGAGGTTTTAAACATGGAGGCTGGGCTCTGCCTTTTACCATCAAAGCTTGAATAATTTCACATGGTTGGATACATCTAATATCTTTTAGCACAATGCGAGGAATGCGCAACTGGTTCAGCCAATCGGAATGCTTAGAACGCTGGCATGGACTACCAATGACCAAGCGCATTATATGTTCAGTGAGCGCGTGAGGCAGTGGCATAACGCTCACCGGGACAGTGGGCCCATGGGCCTGCTTGTGATAGGTAAGATTGGGAGTGGGTAGGCACGTGCTGATAGCCATATTGTCCACGTGCAGTCAGCCACAAACAGTTGTTAACTTCTGTTCAAAACCATCATTGTGGGCCGAAAATTTATCTGAGTTAATTTCATGAACAAAGGGTGTTCCCTGCAGTTAGAACCTGAGAGTACAATAATTCATAACTTATCAACCGCTTTAGAGGCTCAAGGCTGGGCTAGTGTTGCCTACGCATACCTCATTCTTTTATTTTCTCTAATCGATAACTTTGTTGTCACAGAATGCACATGTGTATTTAAGAGAAAAGCCCAAGCAGAAGTGGTGGACTTAGAGCAGTGAGATAAAATCACACTGCACAACCAGGGACCAGTGGAAGCTCCCTTTATATCTGGACACACCTCTCAAACACATAAATCGAGTTAGTTTTGGGCTCCCCTTTCTCCACCTACCCTCACGTACAAGCTCTCGTTCTCCAGTGCTCTCCTTATTCACCCAACACTCTATCCTCTAAACTCCCTCTCTAGGTTTCTCTTCCTGCCCCTCTTTCTTTCCAGCTTCTGTCTCTCTTCTTCCTCATGATACTGAACACTAACTTTCTCTCATTCTATACCTCACTGCCACTGTCCTCAATCCTTCTCTTTTTAGCCTTCCTCTTTACCTATCTACTGTTCTCGCTCTCACACAACACCAGCACTTTCTAAGACACTGGCAATTGATCATCGGCACTTCCTATGATCATCAGCACGTCTTACGAACATTGAATCACCGGCACAACCTATGACCACTTGCGTTTCCTATGTTCACTGCTTTCCTATAATCATCAGCACTTCCCATGATCATCAGCACTTCCTATGATCATTAACTCACGGGCACATCCTAATATGATCGGCTCTTCCTATGATCACCGCCTTCCTATAATCATCAGCACTTCCTATGATCATCGAATCACCGCCACATCCTATGACGATCAGCAGTTCCAGTGATCACAGCCTTTTTATGATCATCAATTCTAAGGCACGTTCTATGATCACTGGAGCTTTCAATGATTACTGCTCTCCTATAATCATCTACGCTTCCTATGAACATCGGATCACCAGCACCTTCTATGACGATTGGCACTTCCAATTACTACTGCCTTTTTATGATCATCAGCACTTCCTATGAACGGATCACTGGCACTTCCTACAATCATCATCAGCGCTTCCTATGATTAGCGGTTTCCTATAATTATCGGCACTTCCTATGATCATCGGATCACTGACACTTCCAATATGACCGAAGGCCCTTACTATGATCACTGGCTACCTACAATCCCTGGCACTTTCTATGAAAATTAATTGCTTCTTTCAGGGCCAACTACACCTTTATTACACCACGAATGTAGGTCACAGTCACACAATACCTTGGCCGAAATGACTCCCGTACGCGTTAAATAAAGGACTGCATGGATGCACCGGCCACCGGACACAACAGTGCTCTGTCACACGGGAGGGGCCCAAGTCTCTAGCAAGCAGAAAGCGCAGAGCTACATCATGCTTTACCCTCAGGGTTTGGTTTTTCTCTCTCGCAGATTTATATAGCGCAAACTCGACCCGAAGGTATTGGAGCGCTTTTGAGCACCAGTTACCTTACAAAGGGACACATTCATTTTCACAATGTTTGAAATACCGGTCGCTAAAACACAACTTTGCCTAAAATTGTGCACCGTGACACAGTCAAACCACTCACCGTTCACAGGGAAGGAGTCCTTCATGCACACGGTCCACACGAGGCGAGAATGGTGGCGAGTAGATGATCTGACGTAAGCTCTGCAGTGCCGCAAAATGGCCAATCACTGTATGACTACATGAAGTCACACACAGTGATTGGCCATTATGCAGTGTGTGTGTCACCACCCCAGGCGCGGCATCCAATAATGGATTGCCCTGCCCTGCTGCGCGGTGACCGGCCAATCCTGGCGCTGCAAGCAGCGCCAGGATTGGCTAGGGGGGGCTCACTGACTGCTCGCCCTGTGTCGCCTCTGTAAAGCCGGGGGCTGCGGCCAGGTTAAACGAGCACCCCCCCTGGTCACTCTCTATGGGGGACCTTTCATGCGCATGCTCGGGCTAGTTTCTGCCCCAAGCATTACTTGCGCTGTAGATACCTTGGCTGGCCTGGCTGTCTGCTGCTGCAGCTGAGTGATTGCATCACGTGGACTGTCACTCAAGCTGCGCAGCAGTCCAGACCAGCCCCCCTGCGCAGCGCTCTCCCAGATTACTCGGGTGCTTCCCGGATTCCCGGCGGCGCACGCACGACTTTCACTAAATGTTTAATCAGTCATTGTGTGTTCTTGCAGCAGCCGAGCAGCGTCGTCCATGGGCTTGTGGGGCTACGCCCCTACGCCCCAATGGACGCACCGCTGCTGTTAATCTGTCTTGGGTAACCTTCGTATGGAGGAATAGTGCCTGCCACTGCACACCTGCCCAACTCTGCCACATTCTACCCAGAGCCTGTTGCCTTCCACTGTCCACCTCTGCCCAATTCTGGTATCCTGGGCTGCAGTCTACTGTAACCTCATTGCTGGCCACTGCACACCATTCCAGCTCTGCTCCACTCTTCTGATTGCCTGATACTGCCCACCTGCATAACTCTGCCCAATTCTACCCAGGGATGCAGTCTAGCGTAAGCCTTTTTGCCTGCCACTTCTCACCTGCCCAAATCTGCCCCATTTTTCTATTGAGTAATGCTTTCTAGTGTGAGCCTGATTGCCTTCCACTGCCCAGATCTGCCTCATTCTACCAGGGCTGAAGTGTAGCGTCAGCCTTATTGTCTGACACTGCTCGCCTGCCCAGCCCTGCCCCATTGCTCTACCCAGGGCTACTGCCTAGCAAGAGCCTGACTGCCTGGCACTGCCCACCTCTGCCTCATTCTACCAGGTTTGCAGTCCAGTGTGAGGCTGACTGCTTGGCACTTTCCTCATCTGTCTTATTCTACCAGGTCTGCAGTCTAGCATCCTGACTGCCTGGCACTGCCTACCTCTGCCCCATTCTACCAGGTCTGCAGTCTAGCATTATATCATATCTGCAGTCTAGTGTGAGCCTAACTGCCTGGCACTGCCCACCTCTGCCTCATTCTACCCGGTCTGCAGTCTAGCATGAGCCTGACCTCCTGGCACTGCCCACCTCCGCCTCATTCTACCCGGTCTGCAGTCTAGCGTGAGCCTGATCACCTGGCACTGCCCACCTCATCCTCCTTCTATCCAAGGGTGCAGTCTAGCATCCTGGCCGCCTGGCACTGCCGATCGCTGCCTCATTCTACCAAGGTCTGCAGTCTAGCGTAAGCCTGAATGCCTGGCACTGCCCACCTCTGCCGCATTCTACTAGGACTGCAGTCAAGCATGAGCATGTCTGCCTGCCACTGCTCCCCTCTGCCTCTTTCCACCCATGTCTGCAGTCTAGCGTGATCCTGTAGCCTGGCACTGCTCACCTGCCCTCCACTCGCTGAGCCACCACTCCTAAGCCGAGCAGATGATGCCACTGTTTTACTCAGTTGTGTGCCTTCGTTCAGTAAGCCCAGCTGTATACCGGAGAGGGCGGAACATGTAAACACCTCCCACGCGCAGCATTAGCATGTTAATGTGTGCCACCTCCCTTTCTACAGAAAGGGAACGCTCTGCTCAAACAGATGTACACGGGGAGAGCCGTCCAGACATGTCTCCAATGCCGCAGGGGCCCTTAGACGTCACTTAGGACTCAGGTCTCACAACTTCTACCCATGGTACCCCCTGGACTGTCCTCTGTGACCCCTGGGGTCTGACCTTCACCCGAGTCTTGCTGGGCACAAGGGAAGCAGGAATTAGAAACACTGACTTGCATTTAGAACCCAGACTAAAATATAGCCTGCTGCAGCTGAGACCATCCCTCCCTCCCTCCATGCCTGCCATAATGCACAGCCCACCCTGCACCAGGAGGTGAAACCAGCTGGAGTGTTTTATTAGGCCAAAGATAGCAATGGCATTACGCAATGCCACACTGCACACAAATCAAGGAGAGGGCAGGAAATAGCTCCCCTCTCCCGCTTTTCCTCCTGAGCCGCGACAGTGTAATCACAGAGCGAAAGGTGTTGGAGCGCTTTGTTAGTTCTTATAGCTCGGATCATATGTAATTCTCACTTCACACTTTGTGTCTGTGTAATTTACAACACTAACACATCTTCTTCACTATTTATCACTACTTGGAAGACGGCACAAACCGGTCTCTTCCTCTGATATTTACAATCTAACAAGCAGTTGGGAAGGCCCTTTATTGCAATGCAATAGGTCTCGCATTTGCGAGTGTTTAAGCTATTAGTATTGTAAATGACAATGCCTTTTATTAAAACATAAATAAAAGGCATTGTCATTTACAATGCCAATAGCTCAAACTCGCGTGAAAGCGAGACCTATTGCATAGTAAATTCTTATTTCTGCATGGGATTGGCACAAGAGTCATTACAATTCCAGGTAGAAACAGAAGACGTGCCCTTAATACGCAGAGAGAAAACTCTGCAAATAGGGTACTTCCCTGTACTTTCGTTTTTGTCTACCAATTTGGAGGGAGCTGGTCGAATTTGGTGAGTATGTTCACATAACTGCTATTTCTGCTTCCACAAGTGCGAAGACATCTAGGAGAATAAGAAGAATCAGGAAAGAAGTGAGATTGTTATATCAGAGCTCCTCCCTACACCACAATATTCAGCCTTTATTATCTTTTTCCATTTTTTGCAAAATCGAATAACTATGCTCACCTTTTGAAACTCCGTCTGGTAGACTGTCTTGTGGCAAGGTGCTTTCAGCAGAAGGGAGATGGAAGGCCGACTCAAGTGAAGAAAGAGGGCCACCTGCATCGATGAAGTAAGCAGCACCAGCTTTCTTGTGCTACCCGCACCACAGAGAGTCCAAAAACATGATCGCAAGAGAGATTCCTGAAATGCTCACAAACAAGGGAAAGCATGGTGAGGTGAGGAATACAGAGGAGCATGTAATGGATGAACCTGTTCACACCTGTTGTATCTTGGGGAATTAACGAAAGATCTAGCCAAAGTTATACAAACTTCGCTTACAATTTTACATGCAGTTTAGATGAATACTGGTTTTATCCTGGTTCGGGAAGCACAGCGCAAATGCTCCTCTCTATCGACTCACTTTTTTTTGCCCTTTCTCAAGAAAAGCGAGAGAAAAGTGAGGGAATGGAGCACAGTAGAAGAGCTACAGCTAGAAGGTCCTCCCTGGAAAGAAATTACTACTCTTATGTATTCATTCAAAAGACACCAAAAGAGATAACAGATGTGGATGGTTTTTTAACTCTGCCCTTCAGAAGCACCATGCCAGTGCCCTCGTGGTCAGCGGGCTACCAACCTGCGAAAATCTATCACCATATATTCATCTGCACACTCCCTCATATAGGCTGGTTATCACCGCTGGGGGTCAATTTTATTATTACTTTAATAAAGATCAGTTACCTATATCATCTCACTAATCTTCTCAATGATCATAAAGCCTTTCCTTTTAGTCAATGGACCTATTTAGTTGATATTAGTTGATGGTGATATGACATAGGTGCATTTATTTTCTATTGTATTAAATAACCACAGACTCAGGAAAAGTTTACATGTTTGATCTAGTTTAAATCATATGAGCCAAAGCAAAACTACAATACAAAGTCCATTTCTTCGAGGAAGGAAGACCATATACCCAATTTTAGTATTCTATTTCAATGAGATTATCACAACAAAAGTACCTCAGGAAAAAGAGGATAGCGAGAGCAGTACATTGACACAATACACACAAATATATTTACCTAGGATGGTGTGGAAATCAGACTCCTCTGGCCAAGAGATTAATGGGTCCCCTGGGAAAGAACAGGTAATATGGACTTCAGGACAGGATTCAGGGCTGGATAGATGACTTCTTCTGGATTAGACGCCTGCCTCTCACCCCTCTCTGACACTAACTTCATCCTCGATTCTTCCGTAATCTTCTTCTGATTAGATTTACCTCTTCGATCCTTCCGCGATCTTCTTAATAATAATTTGCCTCCTTGATTCTTCAGCTATTTTCTTTTAATTATTTGGCTTTAAAATTCCAAGTCTGCTTCTCCAAATATTCGATCAGCATTCGGAGCATTCTCAGCGTTCTGTTTTGCTGCGACTGCGCACTGTTCTATTTAAACTACCTCAATTATACTTTTCTAATGACATGTACCTCCCCTAAATGTTCCAACTTTATTAAACTCCTATTTCTGATTGGACAATTGAGGGGATGATCATTACACCATGCTAAGTTGTAATAATGTTTCTTTAGTTCATTGTTTTAAGTTCCCGCCCATTAATTTGTTCTCCCAAGCTTTATTTCACACCCGTATTCACAATTTTTATCAACAACAATGTATACATTTTACAGTTGTCCATTGAGTCTTCAAGATGTCCAGCTGGTTCCCAGGACATGTACCGAGAAGGGCCTTGGATGGGTTTCAAGATTTGACATCACTGCTTCTGGCTTGTCATCATTGCGCCTGCGTGAGGAGTCACATGTATTCTAGGGATGTATAACATTACAACGCATGCTTTTACATCGCTTGCCTTTACAACGCAAGTATTACAACGCAGTCCATTACAACGCATAGTGCTTTGGGGTGCTGGATAGTGAATAGTTTAATTTACTATTCCAAATCCAGTCCCCGTGGACACTAGGGAAGGTTATTGGATAGTAAATTAACCTATTCCCTATCCTAGAGCGCCCCCCAGAGCAATGCGTTATAATAGTTTGCGTTGTAATGGTTGCGTTGTAAAGGCTCTGCGATGTAAAAGTTGCGTTGCAAAGGTTGTTTACCGTATTCTAGACTTTAGCATCATTCAGAGGCCCAAATACGAACTAATAAAGAGGTCAAAAGATAAAGTATTAATATTAAAAATAAAATGATTTCACTGTATATCCCTGTGAGAAGTTGGCCTGATGTGCAGTGCTCACTATTCTAGTGATCACTATATATCAGTCCAAACAACCCTTATTGATGATTGGTTGTAAGTCAACCTTATAGACCAGCTATCCTAGTAGCATGGATACGAGCAGTCTAAGGCTAAGACTCTAGAGGGCGTGTTAAGCCAGCTGTTTTACCATCACATTACCCCTTGAACACCCAGTGAAAGGACACCACACAAGTTGTTATGAAAATAAACAGTGTATTTATTTATAACAAGACTACCCTGGCTCTTTATGAGACAGGGAGCTAAGCACACAACAAAACTCTTACGAAAATACTTAAGTTAGCACGTTATACACAAATGCCCGAGGGGCACGAAAAACCATATACTTTAAAAGTGGAATGCGAATTACTAGCAGGTAAGTAACAGTTCTAATAGGCTTTGGAATCGCTAGGACTGGACTAGGGAATCGTTAGATTACTACTAGGAGGCCCAGGGGACTCGGGTGCAGAGTGTGCACTCTCACGCGGGATGCGGGACAAAGTCTATGGAAGCTAGAATTCACAAAGTTAGTGTTCACGGGCGAACCCGACCTGGTAGGGAGAAAACGACAGTGGATCCTGACCCTTGGATAGTGAGGCTATGCTGGGACACCGGAGTGCCGAAGTTACCTAGCCCAGGGGCTGCAGCTGCATAGGTCTGAAAAGACGTCGGGGATCTCGTTGCCGGACCAGGAGCCTGGAAGGAAGAAGTTGCTGGCAGGCGACCAGTGAAGAAAAGTTCGATGGACCCAAGCCTGGATCAAGGAAGAAGAAAACCTGAAAGCAGAGGGGACCAAGTTCTTGAATCACTAGCCAGTGATTAAGTGGGCACCAGGATGGCACCGGGCGAAGTCACCGCAGTCAGGTGAGTGGGCGCTGCTGGGCTCTGCAGTCTCTCGGACCAGGAGGCGTTGTCGGCGACCAGGATGGAGGTGCGAGCTGTCCCACGATGGATGAAGTCGTTGGCGTCGAAGTTACCCAGGATTGGGCAACAAGCCTTGGCTAATTCAAGCCCACGCGGTGGACTCAAAATGGCGTCTTGAGTGGACCAGGAGGGTCCAGGGTGCTCCTCTTCTGGGAGGGAGCAAGGGCCAGTCTGGAGCAACCAGACCAGCAGCAGAAATGTCGTCGGGCGTCGTCAGGAAGGCCACAAGCCAACGGGCTAGTAGCCAAACAACGCGGTGAGCAGCAGAAGGCAGAAGGGCCCCACGCCGATCGTGGAGATGCTGGGGGGCTGCTCTTCGGTGCTGGAGCTGCTCAGGGTGGGGGCTTCTCGGACCCCAAAGCACTCACCAGGAAATTACTCGGTGGGCTTGCTGTGCAGAAGTCGTGCAGTCTTGGCGATGGCCGGTCCCTCGAGGTCTCGTCGCACCCACGGTTCTCAGCTGTGCTGTAGAGGTGGGTAGAGGTCAGAGGTGCCAGGGAAGCCGGTTCTCGTCGAGCTGGGCAGTCGGATTCCGGAGGAAGGACTTACAGCAGACCGCAGTGTTCTTAAGATGGTGCCTGCGGATGCAGGGTGACTACTCCTTAGTCACAAGGGAGAAATCTTAGGAAGAAGTCTTGAGTTCCTTTCGCAGAAAGTAGTTTCAGGATTCAAAGATGATCTGATTTGGAAGGGGGCCAGTCTCTACCTTTATCCTGTAAAAAGGGGCTGGCACGCGACTAAGTCCTGCCCTATGGGTGGGACTAGGAGGGGGGTGGTTACACCCACTTCCTTGGCGGGCTTTTCCCCAGCACAGGGTCTGGAGTGACCCTGGAACTGGTTCAAGCCGGCCTATGCACAGTGAGCACCGGGGTGCTACTTGCAGTCACCTTCCTCTAAAGCCCTGCCTACCTACAATACACAAAACCCTGTCTGGGACGGTGCTGGCACCGCCCCTGGCAGGAAACCCTTTGTCCTTATCTCCTGCTCTGGGAGGACTCCCAGCAGCAGGAGGGCAGACTTGTGTCTCGGTGGCAGCATCCATTTTGTGGATGCTAAGGCTCTGTCTGACTTTTAACCGGGTTATAGGTTACAGGCATGTCGTGTCCCTCTAGAAGGGTGGAATGCTAACCCCGTCGCCAGAATTGGCGAGGGGTTAGTATTCCAATTCGTATGACACCTTACTCGACATGTTTTGATAAAGCGATACCAGAGTTGGCACATAACCGCGAGGATTATAATGCACTTAAGAGTATATGGTATGCGATATCATGGAAACGGCTAAGGGATGGATCCCGAAAGCCGCAGACAGGCTCAGCTCATGCTAGAGCACCATCTCGCACGATTCCAAGCACTCTGCCTTCAGGATTGTTAAGGCCTGCTATAGGAGTGACTGATAGGAGATCTGTGTGTCCATTTTTAGGGTTAGATATAGGTATACTATATCTAAAGCAAAGGGTGATTACACCACCTTGCCCCAGCTGTCAAGCGGCCAGTTGTGTCAGATTTGGATGGCCAGCCAGGGGTGGCATAATACATGCTGCAGCCCCTGGTAGGCCCTGGGCACACCTATGCCCTGGGTACCTAAGGTACACTGTACAGGGACTGATAAGGTGACTCAGTATCCAATTTAGATATGTACCTAAGGTACATGGAATCCATTTTTACAGAGAGAGCAGTAGGCCTGGGGCCCTGATTAGCAGGGTCCCAGGTCAACTAAGTCAGAAAACCAGCAAAACACCAGGCAAAAAAGTTGGGGGCAACCATAGTCAGGGATTTACCTTCCTACATAACCCCCCCCCAAACGAAAGGAGATAAGGCTAGCCTTGCCAGGTAAGCCTATATTGCCTGAGTGGCCATATAAGGAAGTACCAGCACTGGCATGGTTACCCCCTATCTCATGGTCCACTAAGCAATCCCTCACCCTAAGGGTGTCTGAGGGTCTCCACCATAGGGAATCTCTACCTGTGGTGTGTTTTGGCAAAGTAAAAGGCTGGTGCTGAAATGGAGTACTGAAGCGAGGCTCCACTAATTTTGGGCTCAGCTTCCTCCAATCATTTTCCACCATAGAGGCCTTTCTTTCCAAGACTGAGTTGTTTTGGGCTCTCAGGGTCAACCTCTGGCTACCTACAGCTGGAGGTTGGGTCCCTCTGTTTGGCTTACTGGAGGGACAGGTCAGGTTTGGGGCCCTCAGGTCCCAGGTTTGGCTGTGCCCAACAGTGCCCATCTGTGGGAGGTCCCTAACTAATTTTAAGGGGGATCCCTCAGGAGTATGTTTTATTTTCACTTGGCTAGGACTACTAGCTTCAGTGCCCTTAATCTGCTGATTGGGAAATTCTTTTGGACAGGGGGCCCCTTGGGGTCCAACACTGGCCTCCCTGACCTCTACAGCCCTGGGCTGGCTGAGGCAGGGTAGAGAGGGGCAGGTTACCTGCTCCAGACTGGGTCCCACCTTGGAAGGGTCCACTGACATCAGGGGTTCTGCCAGGCTAGGCCTGACTACCTCTGTGGCAGTCTCTTCACAAGGGGTCAGATCAGTTCCCTGAGGAGGCTGACCCTTTCCTAAAGTCTGGTGGGAGGGAGATTTCTCTTCCTCCTCAATACTCTCTGTCTGAGTGGAGTGATCCATAGTTTCAGGCTTCACAACACTATCATCTGTCTGAGTTTGAGCTGTGGCCATCACAACTCTCCCAACCTTTTCAGGAGGGGGCTCAGTTTGGGTGTGGGCTGTTACCATGACAGCCTTGACAACCTGTTCTGGGAAGGAAGTTGTCTGAGATTGGGTTGTGACTGGCACAACCCTCCTGACCTGTTCAGGGAGGACATCTTGGACTGGGGCTGTGGCTATCACTGCCCCACTAACCTTACCATGGGTGTTTACCATTTTAGAATGGGTTTCTTGCTCAACTTCAGCCCAGGCTGAGAGCTCTAAATCATTCCCCAGTAGGCAATCTACAGGCAAGTTTGGTGACACTGCCACTCTCTTGTGGCCAGTGACACCTCCCCAGCTGAGATTGACCACTGCCATGGGATGATCTCTCTGTATTCCATCAATATTGGTCACCTGGTATGTGGCACCAGGTAAAAGTTGCCTTGAGGGGACTAGACTCTCAGTCACCATAGTGATGCTAGCCCCTGTATCTCTATAGGCCTCAACTTTTATACCATTGATGAGGGGCTCCTGTCTGTACTTGCCCAAAGTGTTGGGACAAGTTGTGAAGTTGGCAAACCCCATGCCAGTCTCACAGACAAGAGTATCTAAGTCAGGGGACCTGGTTAGGCCAGAGTCCCCAGGAACTCCCAAAGTAAATGCACCCAAATTCTTGGAGGCACTCCCACCACCTGGGGGATTACTACTAGTAGTAACAGGAGGTTTGGGAATGTTACTTGGGGGTATGTTTTCCTTATTGTTATTCTTTGGGCAACTGCTGTCAGTTTTTAAATGACCCACCTGTTTACAGGGATAACAATAAGGTTTCTTCTGGTTGTTGGAAGGATTCTGGGACCCACCCCCCTCAGAGGATTTTTGGGGCCCTGATGTGGTTTGATCTGTAGATTTATTCCCACCCTTCTCTTGAGGCTTGGTTGATTCCTTTTTCTGGTCACCACCTTGGTTCTTGGGCCTAATCCTGGTTCTGACCCATTTGTCTGCCCTCTTACCCAATTCTTGTGGAGAGGTCAGATCAGAGTCTACCAGGTGCTGGTGTAATAACTGGTTCTGACAATTATTTAAGACTTGCTCTCTCATAATTAGATTATACAATCCCTTGAAATCAGTAACCTTACTACCCAGTAGCCAGCCTTCCAAAGCCTTAGTGGCACAATCAACAAAGTCTGACCAGTCCTGAGACTGAGTTTTCTGGGTGTCTCTGAACAGCAACCTGTACTGCTCAGTGGTTAAACCAAACCCATCAACCAGTGCATTTTTCAGGACCTGGTAATTGTTAGCATCCTCAACTCTAGTAGTGAGGAGCTTATCTCTACCTTTGCCATCAAAGGAGAGCCACAGTATAGCTGCCCACTGACTCTGGGAAATGCACTGCACAGTGCAGGCCCTCTCCAGAGCAGCCATCCATTTCTGGATGTCATCCCCTTGCTTAAAGGGGGGCACTATTTTAGTCAGGTGTTTAGTGTCTAAACCCTTCTCTCTATCTCTTGGGAGATTGCTGCCACCAGTGGGAGCTAGCCCACTCATCTGCTGCTCTCTTGCCAGGGCAAGCTTCTCTTTGGCCAGGGCAATTTCTTCCCTTTCAATCCTCAGTTCAGCTTGTCTCATCCTAGCCTCATGCTCCCTTCTCTGAGGGGAAGTAAATCTCCTCTGTGGAGGATTCCTTCTCCCCTGAGAAGAGGCATTAGAGTGCAGAGATCTATTGGAGTCCCTAGAAAGAGATCTATCTCTCCTAACTCCAAGGTTAGGCCCACTTCGGGTTAGTACTGGGGGGCCCCCAGATCCTAGCCCAAGTAAGTCTAAGTTGGTCCTAGTTAGCCTTCTGACTACCTCAAGACCCTTGTCTACCTCATCCCCAGAGAGTACCTCCTGATCCTCCTCCTCAACTGCTGAATCAGTGTTGGGGAGGTCTGGATCCCCAGAGGTTCCCTCTAAGGCTGGCATGCTCTCATGTAACTGAGAGAGCTTTCTGGCATCATATGTCTCTAAGAGACCTATCAGAAAGGGAATGGTGGGGTTAGACCCCTGCTTCAGTTTCCTGGAGACACAGATTTGTCTCATCTCCTGAAAACTGAGAGCTGCATATCTTGAAGTGACCTGTGGAGGGTCAACACTGACCAGGGGAGTCTCAGTAGAGTCCCCCTGAGTCGACATGCTTTTCTAGTGAGGTGTAAGTGGTGCACTTACCTACACTATATGTTTGCCTACTGATCCCTTGCTAGAGTTGTAGTTTAGGGTGTGCTAGGCCCTAGGAGCTACAACAGCTGGTTCAGTAGAACTCAGAGTATTCTAAGCTAAGTTATATGTACCTTTAGTACTTATGTGATCTTTCACAAGATATTCTTAGGGCATGTGTGGTAAAACAACAGCAAGCTCAAATCCCACCGCTGCCACCAATGTGAGAAGTTGGCCTGATGTGCAGTGCTCACTATTCTAGTGATCACTATATATCAGTCCAAACAACCCTTATTGATGATTGGTTGTAAGTCAACCTTATAGACCAGCTATCCTAGTAGCATGGATACGAGCAGTCTAAGGCTAAGACTCTAGAGGGCGTGTTAAGCCAGCTGTTTTACCATCACATTACCCCTTGAACACCCAGTGAAAGGACACCACACAAGTTGTTATGAAAATAAACAGTGTATTTATTTATAACAAGACTACCCTGGCTCTTTATGAGACAGGGAGCTAAGCACACAACAAAACTCTTACGAAAATACTTAAGTTAGCACGTTATACACAAATGCCCGAGGGGCACGAAAAACCATATACTTTAAAAGTGGAATGCGAATTACTAGCAGGTAAGTAACAGTTCTAATAGGCTTTGGAATCGCTAGGACTGGACTAGGGAATCGTTAGATTACTACTAGGAGGCCCAGGGGACTCGGGTGCAGAGTGTGCACTCTCACGCGGGATGCGGGACAAAGTCTATGGAAGCTAGAATTCACAAAGTTAGTGTTCACGGGCGAACCCGACCTGGTAGGGAGAAAACGACAGTGGATCCTGACCCTTGGATAGTGAGGCTATGCTGGGACACCGGAGTGCCGAAGTTACCTAGCCCAGGGGCTGCAGCTGCATAGGTCTGAAAAGACGTCGGGGATCTCGTTGCCGGACCAGGAGCCTGGAAGGAAGAAGTTGCTGGCAGGCGACCAGTGAAGAAAAGTTCGATGGACCCAAGCCTGGATCAAGGAAGAAGAAAACCTGAAAGCAGAGGGGACCAAGTTCTTGAATCACTAGCCAGTGATTAAGTGGGCACCAGGATGGCACCGGGCGAAGTCACCGCAGTCAGGTGAGTGGGCGCTGCTGGGCTCTGCAGTCTCTCGGACCAGGAGGCGTTGTCGGCGACCAGGATGGAGGTGCGAGCTGTCCCACGATGGATGAAGTCGTTGGCGTCGAAGTTACCCAGGATTGGGCAACAAGCCTTGGCTAATTCAAGCCCACGCGGTGGACTCAAAATGGCGTCTTGAGTGGACCAGGAGGGTCCAGGGTGCTCCTCTTCTGGGAGGGAGCAAGGGCCAGTCTGGAGCAACCAGACCAGCAGCAGAAATGTCGTCGGGCGTCGTCAGGAAGGCCACAAGCCAACGGGCTAGTAGCCAAACAACGCGGTGAGCAGCAGAAGGCAGAAGGGCCCCACGCCGATCGTGGAGATGCTGGGGGGCTGCTCTTCGGTGCTGGAGCTGCTCAGGGTGGGGGCTTCTCGGACCCCAAAGCACTCACCAGGAAATTACTCGGTGGGCTTGCTGTGCAGAAGTCGTGCAGTCTTGGCGATGGCCGGTCCCTCGAGGTCTCGTCGCACCCACGGTTCTCAGCTGTGCTGTAGAGGTGGGTAGAGGTCAGAGGTGCCAGGGAAGCCGGTTCTCGTCGAGCTGGGCAGTCGGATTCCGGAGGAAGGACTTACAGCAGACCGCAGTGTTCTTAAGATGGTGCCTGCGGATGCAGGGTGACTACTCCTTAGTCACAAGGGAGAAATCTTAGGAAGAAGTCTTGAGTTCCTTTCGCAGAAAGTAGTTTCAGGATTCAAAGATGATCTGATTTGGAAGGGGGCCAGTCTCTACCTTTATCCTGTAAAAAGGGGCTGGCACGCGACTAAGTCCTGCCCTATGGGTGGGACTAGGAGGGGGGTGGTTACACCCACTTCCTTGGCGGGCTTTTCCCCAGCACAGGGTCTGGAGTGACCCTGGAACTGGTTCAAGCCGGCCTATGCACAGTGAGCACCGGGGTGCTACTTGCAGTCACCTTCCTCTAAAGCCCTGCCTACCTACAATACACAAAACCCTGTCTGGGACGGTGCTGGCACCGCCCCTGGCAGGAAACCCTTTGTCCTTATCTCCTGCTCTGGGAGGACTCCCAGCAGCAGGAGGGCAGACTTGTGTCTCGGTGGCAGCATCCATTTTGTGGATGCTAAGGCTCTGTCTGACTTTTAACCGGGTTATAGGTTACAGGCATGTCGTGTCCCTCTAGAAGGGTGGAATGCTAACCCCGTCGCCAGAATTGGCGAGGGGTTAGTATTCCAATTCGTATGACACCTTACTCGACATGTTTTGATAAAGCGATACCAGAGTTGGCACATAACCGCGAGGATTATAATGCACTTAAGAGTATATGGTATGCGATATCATGGAAACGGCTAAGGGATGGATCCCGAAAGCCGCAGACAGGCTCAGCTCATGCTAGAGCACCATCTCGCACGATTCCAAGCACTCTGCCTTCAGGATTGTTAAGGCCTGCTATAGGAGTGACTGATAGGAGATCTGTGTGTCCATTTTTAGGGTTAGATATAGGTATACTATATCTAAAGCAAAGGGTGATTACACCACCTTGCCCCAGCTGTCAAGCGGCCAGTTGTGTCAGATTTGGATGGCCAGCCAGGGGTGGCATAATACATGCTGCAGCCCCTGGTAGGCCCTGGGCACACCTATGCCCTGGGTACCTAAGGTACACTGTACAGGGACTGATAAGGTGACTCAGTATCCAATTTAGATATGTACCTAAGGTACATGGAATCCATTTTACAGAGAGAGCAGTAGGCCTGGGGCCCTGATTAGCAGGGTCCCAGGTCAACTAAGTCAGAAAACCAGCAAAACACCAGGCAAAAAAGTTGGGGGCAACCATAGTCAGGGATTTACCTTCCTACAATCCCCTATCTGTACTCTAATCCCATTTGCTTATAAAGACTCTCCCTTTACTCTGCTTTAGCATTTAGTATATAATTCATTTTAATTTCAGCAAAGCAGATGCTTAGCCTGTGAGTTTCCAAGTGGCCATTTTAGATGCATTTGTGCAGAAGCAGAAACTTCCCCCCAAGCGTAAAGACATCATTCTGCGAAGATGCAGTTGATGCATGCTCAATACAGTTTCCCGCATTAGCAGCCATTTTAAGCTCCACTCAGGTTACTTGTTAGTAGAACACATAGGCAAGCTTCAGCTAGCTAAAAATATATGAAAAGGTGATGCATATTAGTATCACAATACATTATTAATACTACGTTGTGGGTTTATATGAGAGGATTTGCGTCTGAGCAAGTCTCTTTTTATACGAGTCCTTTCTCCATCAATCCCCTCTCTGATGGCATTTATGCTATCATAAACTACCCATGCCCAACCAGATGCCAACTTTAACATATCTCGATTCCCTTCCCTGTCTTTTCATTCTCCACTTCATCTTTATCTTTCACATTTTTCATTTTCTTGTACAATTCTCCTCTTATTTCTCCAAGCTTAATCTCTTCTTATTTTCATTTCTTTCCCTGTTTATTTACTTCATACCTTCTTCTCCTTCTACAACATTTGCACCATATCATTATTACTAAAGCTGTTATTGGTATTCCAAGTATAGGTAGTATTTTTTGCGATACAACTCCTTTACCTATATCCGCAAACCCTGTTATGCTATTTTTTAATACATTATCAACTTCCAGTGGTTTCATATCTTCCTACAGTTTTGTGATTTTTTAATGTACCCTCCAATTTCTCAGTTCCCCCTTTTAGTCCACAACCTCCAAGAATCAAAACGGTATGTTCACATTCACTGGAACCAATAAATATGTTGTTATAGTCAGTCTTTAATCTACGGAGACAGATGTTTCCTTTCTTTTCGAAATCTAGAGACATCGCAGCATGAGTCTTGCCAGGTGTATAAATTCCTTCCTTCTCCGCCCATGGTGGAACTTGGCTTTTCTGTTCAGTAGCTTTCTTCTGAAAGTCCTTTCTCTTTTCCTTAACTAAATTCAAAAATATATGTTCTTCTTTTAATGAGCAAGTTAAGTTATTCTTATGGGCTTCTGCTATATCTATTGCCTTTTGTGTTAAGAACAATTAATTTGCCCATAAACTGTGCAGCTTGATTACTATGTACTGGATTCATATTCTTTCGGATAGGAACCTCTGAAAATATCACTTCTAAATCTGAACAATAATATTGCAACTTTCCTGTTCTATAAAATAGACTTGTTAATACACTACATGAAATACCATATGTTAGCATTACATGGTGATATGTGACACCTTCTGCTCCTGAGGCTGGTAATTTCATACATACGTAACAATCACTAATTTCCATAGTGTCTACATATTGAAACAATACCTTAGTGAATGCACTTAAAGCAGTGAGTGTTATTATCTGTCATAGTGTGATGTATTTCTAACTCATCTGATGCTTCTAATTCTAGTCTATCTCCTTTTATGTTAGCTAACTTTACATCTGTGTCAGTATTATGTTTCTTTTCTACTTTCATCAAATATAGAACTGCTATAGTTAAAAGTAACCAAACTAAAATCACTAATAAAATGCTGCATATACATATTCTACAACATTTATTTAAGCAATTTCGTTTTGGTCTACTCTATCTTCAGCCATTTTAAGAAGATTTCTCTTCTTTCTTTCACTTTATTTTTGTAATTTCTTTTATTAGTTCAAGGAGTTCTCAGTTCTCCTTCGTCAATCTGTTCTGCAAATATTTCTTTGTCACTTTCTTCATTTAAATCTAAATTCTCAAGTTCTTCAAGAATCACATAGGTCCATTCAGGGCCTTTGAATTTATTATTCAGTATTTTTAGTCTCTGACTTCTTCGCCTAGTTTTCTCAATTGATTCTCCTGACTGACTGGTGACTTCAGTCACTTGTTCAGGTTCCTCACGTATTGTCTTTAGGTGATATTTTAATCTTTTGACACAACTAGGCCACCTTTTCTAACCCTTTTACCTTGCACTTCACTTTCACTTTCCTCGTCTCTCTCAAGTGTTCTTTTATTTTTGTTAAGTTGTGGCACAATTTGATTATCTTCGTCTTCTGAGTCCCTCTCTATCTGTCCTGGTTCAGGTCTTATTATTGTGACCCCATTTGCCTGAACGTGTTCATCTTCTATCTGATCCTGTTCAGGTCTTGCTTCATCCTTTTCTTCTTCTTCCTGAACTTGTTCTTCTTTCCCTAACTGGTCCTGCTCAGGTCTTAGTGCACTTTGCTTGTTTACAGCCTGAACGTGTTCTTCTAAACCTATCCGTCCCTCCTCAGATCTGTGAATATTTTGGTTGACCTCTGTCTGAGTATATTTTTCTTTCCTTATCTGACCCTGCTCAGGGTCTCCATCAATCTCAATTTTATTTTCCTGAGCTTTTTCTTCTACACCTGTCTGGTCTTCTCTAGTTTCTTGATTTTCTAATCTTGTTTTACTTCTTGTTTTGATATTCACATCAGGTATGTCAACCACTGGTATCCAGTCTTCCTGACTTGTGCTCGGATGTTCTCGATCTTCTACTTCAGAGTCTGTTATTCTAGATTCTTCAGCTGCACAACCTTCAGCATCCCCAACGGCTGAAGGTTGTTGGTTTCCTTCCTCAGGAGCTGGTACCCATGTATCCAGTTAGGCAAACCTACACATTTCACTGCTGTCGTTGTGACCAGTATGACCTGTCTCGGTATATCCCACCTGGGTGCTAAACACGTCTCTCTGGTGTGATTCTTCACCTCCACCCAATCTCCAGGATTGAGATCATTTGCTTGATCCGGCAGTCTGGCAACTGCGTCTTCTCCAACCTGGTGAGAGATGGAACGCACTAGGTCAGCGAGTCTTTAACAATAGTCTAGTACCAGGTCATCAGTTATACTCAACAGCGTCCTGGTATAAAGGCTAATCTCATTGTTCTTCCCATGAGTATTTCAAGGGGACTCAACCCTGTATTCCTCTCAGGAATGTTTCGGAGTCCCATCAGAACAAGAAGTAATGCATTTGGCAAACACAGTGATGTGGATGCGCACACTTTTGCCAGTCTCGATTTTATTGTGCCATTAATTTGTTCAACAACTCTAGAAGCCTGTGGGCGGTATGCGCAGTGCAGTTTTTGTTCAATTTTAAATGCTTCACAGATTAAACAAATGATTTCATTATTAAAGTTGGATCCTCTATCTGATTCCACAGTTACTGGAAAACCGAAACGTGGAATTCATTCTCTCAACAGTAATCTAGCAAATGTTATGCCGTCATTTCTTTAGCCCTGATCTCTTGACTGGGTGAGAGTACTCTGCTTAATTCAGAGACTCTGTCCATCACCACCCCTTGTTGTAAATAATTTTGTCCACCCTAAGCGTGGAAGGGTATACTCAGATGTGAGTCCCTTGCTCATTGCACCATCAGGATTCAAGCAAGCCGGGCCGAAGACGCCTGAAATGGCAGAAACCGGTCCCCGGAAGCTTGTTTCCTTCCCAGTGTAAGAATTGGCTTTTGTAGTCTGGTCAGCCCTGTTCCCATGATGCACTGGGCCAGGGACAGACTAATTTGCATACAGCCAGGTTCTGAAACTGGGATGGTGCAATGAGCTAAAAAACGGTGTTGGATCTAGCCCTGATCTCTTGACTGGGTGAGAGTACTCTGCTTAATTCAGAGACTCTGTCCATCACCACCCCTTGTTGTAAATAATTTTGTCCACCCTAAGCGTGGAAGGGTATACTCAGGTGTGAGTCCCTTGCTCATTGCACCATCAGGATTCAAGCAAGCCGGGCCGAAGACGCCTGAAATGGCAGAAACCGGTCCCCGGAAGCTTGTTTCCTTCCCAGTGTAAGAATTGGCTTTTGTAGTCTGGTCTGCCCTGTTCCCATGATGCACTGGGCCAGGGACAGACTAATTTGCATACAGCCAGGTTCTGAAACTGGGATGGTGCAATGAGCTAAAAAACGGTGTTGGATCTAGCCCTGATCTCTTGACTGGGTGAGAGTACTCTGCTTAATTCAGAGACTCTGTCCATCACCACCCCTTGTTGTAAATAGTCATTTCTTTTAGTAGTATATGCCTCCACCCATCGTGAGAACAAACAAACTATGACAAGAATGTACTTCAATCCTTTACATGGTGGTAACTGAATAGAATCAATCTGCAACCTCATAAATTGTTCTTCTAACTTTCCAATTTTTCCCCAACTGACCACTGTTTTCCTGCCTGGGTTTATCTGTTGACCAATTAAACATCTTTGGCAAAGACTCTCTGCGACAGTTCTAAATTTCAGATTGTACCGATTTTGTCTAAAGAGTCTGTTCATGGCATCTCTTCCTATGTGTGTATCTCCATGGCACATCCTTGCCATTTGCGAGAGCAAGCAATCTGGCATGACCGGTCTACCGTCTGGATAAATCCAGATGTCATCTTCTGCTCTCCTTTGACACCCTGATTTTATCCAACCTTCCTTTTCTCTCACTTTCAAATCATCCTGCAAATGTCTTACTTCATCCCATGTTTCTAATGCTGAGAGTGGCATAAGTTGGCATCTGATTCCACTTGTTTAAATTTTCTCGATTACTGCCATTTTGTTTCTGGCACAGTACTGTGCAACTTGGTCAGCGTATCTATTACCAGCTACTACATAGTCATCTCCTGACTGATGTGCTGTACACTTGACCACTGCCACTTCTTTTGGCAATTATATTTCTTCTAAAAGCTCTTTTACAAATGTTCCATTTTTAATAGGGGTTCCTGAAGAAGTCATGAAATCCCTTTGCATCCAGAGTTGGCCAAAGTCATGCACGACCACGTACCCAAACTGGCTATCAGTGTAAATGGTTACCCTCCAATTCTTCCCAATTTTACATGCTTTAATCAAAGCTATCAATTCGGCTATTGTGCAGACTTGACTCCTGGTAAATAGGATGCTTAGTCTATACCAGCCAAGGTACAGACAGCATAAGCAGCACTTAATCCTCCTTTCTCATGCATCATGCAAGAGCCACCTACAAATAGCTTGTTTTCACATTCTTTCAGAGGCCCCTCCTGTATGTCTGGGCAAGGTTTGGTACAATATTCAGTAACATCTAGGCAATCCTGCTCAACTTCATCTCTCACTTCTTCCCAATGTAAATTAGGCAATAAAGTAGCTGGGTTTAGGATAGTACACCTGATTACTGTCACATTTACTGCTCCTAAAATAATTATTTCGTACTTAGTCATTCGACTTGGAGTAAGGTACTGAGTTCGTGTTCTAGTTAAAAGAATTTCCACTGAATGTGGGACATAAATCTTTACGGGGTGTCCCATCACAATGGACTCACTTTTTTCAAGACTCATGCAAGTAGCAGCTACTGCTTTTAAGCAGCCAGATAATGCTGACGCTACAGGTTCCAAGGTAGCATAAAAATATGCTACTGGACGTCGCATCAAACCATGTCGCTGAATAGTACTGATAAGGCACAATTTTCTCGTTCACAACAAAATAATACGAATTCTTTTGTATAGTCTGGCATACCTAGAGCAGGAGCTTCACATAAACAATTTCGTAATTTCACAAAAACCTCCATGCTTTCATCATCCCAAACTATTGGGTCCTTTGCTCGCTTCTGTGTCATTTGTATTAGTGGTTTGGCCAGTAGAGAAAAACCTGCAATCCATTGTCTACAATACCCTACCAAGAAACATTCTGATTTCTCTCCGGGTTTGAGGTAACCTCATCTGTTTTCTTTTTTTCTTTCAGGGGTCACTCTTCTCACTCCTCTCTCTAATTGATGTCCCAAATATTTAACTCTAGTTTGACAGAATTGTAATTTCTCTGGAGACACCTTGTGTCCTCCATCAGCCAAATGATTTAACAAAGCAATGGAATCAGTGACACAATCATCTTGTGACTTTGATGCGACAAGCAAATCATCAATATATTGGACTCAAACTGAATTCCTGAGCATTACTAGCGTTTCTAAACACTTTTTTTCAAAATCGGATTAAATATTGAAGGGCTTTTTGTGTACCCTTGAGAAACACGATTCCACACAAAAATACGATCTTCAAATTAAGAATGAAAAAAGATACTGGCTGTCTGGATGTAATGGGATGGAGAAAAATACATGACATAAATCAATTACAGTAAACCATCCTGCATTCCATGGTATTAAATACAGGATTACTGCTGGATTCGGCACTACAGGACAACAAGGCCCCACAATTTAATTTTTCGTAAATCCTGCACTATCCGATATTTTCCACTAGGTTTCTTAACTCCAATTATAGGTGAATTACAAGGACTGCTCATTATTTCTTTTAAAATGCCTTGTTCAATCATTCATTCTAATTCTGCTATGACACCTGCTTTAATTTCAGGGTTCATTTTGTATGGTCTTGTGCTTGGGTAGACAGGACCCTCTTTTACAGTTACTTTCACCGGATCTATATCTGCCATTAACCCTACTTCCTTTCCAGTGAAATCCCACACTTCCGGATTTACTGTTAATTTCAATTCATCAGGTAAGTCATCTTTTGTCATCATTGAATACATTTCGTCTACTTCTGTACCTTGTTTTGCTAGCATTATCTTGTAATTCCATCTTCATCAGGGGTCTGAATCGCAACACCATCCGGTGTGCAATAAATTGTGCAATTCATCTTGCACAATAAGTCTCTTCCTAGCAGGTTTACTGAACTAGAATTGCACACTACAAATTTGTGCATTTCCCTAAAATTGGCAATGCGTACCTCCATGGGTTCTGTGATTGGAGTTCTAATCCGTCTATTTGAAACACCTACTACTTGGATGGCTTCTCCCGAGAGGGGTAGGTTTGGGATGTCTGCTGTTCTCACAGTAGATCGGGTAGCACCAGTATCCAACAAAAAGGTAATGTCCTTTCCTTCTACCTTCCCATAAATATATGGACACGATTGATCTACCGATAAGGATGTGCCAAGTACGCACTCCTCATCTTCCCCCATCAGGCACCGTCATTGATCATCTTGAAAAGAACAACTGTTTTGCAAAAGAAATTGTGAAGTTACAGAATTTATCTTACCACTTTCTCCTGGAAATCTGGCGTCCGCACTGTACTTTGCTCTGTTCATACATTTTTTGGCATAGGGGCAGGTGGTAACTTGCTGCGGTTGACTCATTATCACCTCATTCTGTGTCTGTGGATTTAAATTTTGATTTGGTTAATTATTATTTTGAATATTTTTACACTTGTTTTTCCAATGCCCCAATTTTCCGCACCCATGACAAGGACATTTCTTCTTTGCTTCCTCTCTGCTCATTCTCCCTTTTAGTTTTCCTCCACTATTTTCATTCTGCCCATGTCCTTTTACTTGATCATTAGTCTGGCTATTTAATTTAAGCTCTTGTTGTTCTTCCAATTTTACTTGTACCCACATTACCTTTTCTTCCAACTTTTTGCGTCTATTTTCAAAGTTATCTCCGCAATACTTTGCATATTTAAGTATCTCATCTATTGGCTTTCCCTGCCAAACCAACATATGCTGCTGAATTATCGGTGAAATTTCAGGTCTTAGTCCAGATACAAAACGATGCACAAAATGTTCCATACCTTTATCTCCGATATTCTCAAATCCACTTTATTGCTTGAATACCTGTAACAGATGTTCATAATAAGCATACACAGTCTCATTTATTTCTTGAATTGTTCTGTCTATTTTTATCCAATCTGTTTCTTTTAGAGGAATTTGCCCCTGCAAGAAAGTGATCACTTGGTGATATTTCTTCATTACCTCCTCTGATGGTGCTCCCCTTTTCTCATCTCTTGGGTACTCATCACTAGGCCAATCAACTGTAATTTTACATTCGGTCCATAAACCGGTGGGCACTACTGTGTCAAATAGACCATATAAATTCTTCAACAAAAACTTTAGAAACTTTCACAAACCTTTCAACTGGTCTATACCATTCAACTGGCTTTTTTCGGGAAGTCATTAGTAAATGACAAAATATATTGTCGAGGCCATGGAACATGTACATATCCTCCTCCTGGAACCTCTCTCATTGGGAACAATCTTTCTGTCTTTTTAGATTCTCTCAGTAAATATTTGTGTGTGGTCGGATTTGCCTGTGCTTCCTCCTTTTTCTTTGCCCACCTAGTTTTCCACCTGTCCAAATCTCCCCATTTTTGTAAAATTGTCATTAATTCTTTAATTTGCAATTTTCTCCCAGACATACTCATATTTTTTAAATCTTTACCAGTAAAATCTGCTCTGTATGGTTTCTGCAATACTTTTGATCTCCCTATTTTAATTCCCATTTCAGAGGCAAGCTCCGACAATATTTCATGAAATATTTTAGCGTTTCAAGTTATGCTCCTACATATGAACAACAATTCTTCTTCACTATAAGTATTTAGCCTGCCTATTCCCTCATTTCCAGCTATCATTTCTTCCAATTCTACTTTTAATTTAAAGATGTCTAAAATCTTTGGCTGTTGGTTCGGTTTGTCTATTCCCTGTGTCCACCTTTCTAATTCTTCTGGTGTTACTATTGTGGCACTTTTAGTTCCTGTAGATATTTCTAATTATATTTCTTTTGAACAACTGGGTGTAACTCTTTTTGGGGTTTCATTTATCTGTTCTCTTATCAGCAAATCCATTAGAGAAATTACCATGCCGCATTTACTGACTTGATCCTCAATTATTATGTTTTCTTTTCTAGGTTCTATTATAGGAGTGGTCATAGCTGGTGGTTTTGGACAATTTGCTTTACCCCATGCAATGGAACAACAGTACCTATAGTCACCGGTATAGTCAAGGCTTCATGGTGGGTACTCAATTGGGTTATTTTCTGTATTAATTCTTCTCTATTTGTATGTATTGCTTCCCTTTCCTGGGGTACCCTTCCGTTTATTGAGTCATGAAATACGTGTGGAACCAATGATTTTTGTAAATCGGGGCGCTTGGAGTAGTTCTACTGGGGCCCTCCTGATATGGTGGAGAATTCTTTGTTAGGATATCTTCCATAAATTCATCTTCTGATACCCCACAACCTGTCATTGTTAAATGCTTAGTTTTTGCTGTACACTTTCCTCCCGACAGTGTCTCTAACATTAATACAGGATACAGTCCTTCTGTAATCATTGCTTGTCTCCATTGTTTCATCTGATCTTTACGTGACTCACGCATTCGTTTAGGGTAAAATCCTCTAACTCCTAGTACTTCTAGATCTGTCTCTCTTAAATGCCTCAGTTTCCCATTATTCTGAAGCTTCATACTGTGTTAGTCTGGGCTCTAACGCATTCATCTGCATCCTTAAATTTGGAAGAATTCTCCCATTGTCCGTTCCATTTTCAGGAAATGCCAATATTCCGTCATTTATAGTATATTCGATCTAATTTCCTAACCATACACAGGTATGATAGCCTCTTTCCATCATCCTAGATGAGGCAGCAGTCTTAGGTGGTAGGATAAGGATTCCCTCTCTAGTCTTAATAGGTTTATCTTTCTTGAAGTAATTTTAGATTTTCTGCATAAATTAAATTTTTCTTTTCTCTCCGTACATTTTAGGAGAAGACCCTCTAGTATATTCTTCTCTTACAAAACCTAAATACCTCCTATCTGGCGATTCTCAATTATTTCAGATCGTATTTCCACATACAAACTCCACTGTCTAATACTATTACTGCTTCTATTTTGTTAACCAACTAGTTCCTTTGTTTACATTCAGGTTTCACCAATCCTGTTGCGGCTTTTATTTTTTCATCCAATCAAGCTTACAAAATTCGCTTAGCCAATACAAGCGCAGCTTTATTGTGATGTCAGTATCACTCCCTACTACTGACCCCTCCTGTACAAACCTCTGTCAATTACACGCCCGCTGTCTCAACCAATCCCAGCGCGGCACACTGTGATGTCAGCGCAACTCTGGCAGCTGACCCTCCCTTCACAAGGTAATACGAGAACTTATTTTCTTTTAACCTATCACCAAAATGTCATTAACAACAACATGAAACGTTCGCTACTCTGTCTGCATCATTAAACTAAGGAATAGTTGATTCCTTTTGCTCCGAATGAGACTTTTCGCTTACTCTTCATACACTGCAAGTAAAACCCTTCCACTTACTCTTCATTCAAGCTCAGAAGAGCCTGCTACTCCTGTAGTGTTACCCTTTCTAGGTGATATTACACCAGAGTTTGATGGCGCGAGGATACCAGCTTGAGTAATGTCAAAAATACCATACTCACCTGGGCCCTTAAAAATTTCACACAATAAGGTGGCAAAACCTGCACTGAGGTTCAGGACTTTATCTGACTTCAGGTTCAGGAATTTACCTGTACACCTTTTTCTTACCAAACCTTAATACCTCAATTTCCTCTGGTCAATGAATCAAGTAGTTAGAATAATAGGCATAACAATAACATTTACTCTTATTTCTTTGAAATGACCACAGATTTGGGAGAGTTTTAAAAACTTTATCTATGCTATATTTCTTGAGTCAAATACCAATACATGTTAATAACTTTTCAAGGAAAAAAATAATGATCAAAGCAAAAATCGTTAATCACTTAGTAACAATTCTAGACATTGGTACCTGGTAAGGGTGAGAAAGGGAAACGGTACAAAAACAGACCATACAGATTTATATTTACCTAGAATGGTGCGAAGACCAACCCCTGGCCAAGGGCTGGAAAGAAAGGGCTCCCGGCTAATCAGGAGCCAACAGGTCAGGACAGGGGCAGGACAGGCCAGATAACCTCTTGTAAGTGCAACACCAGCGTTACACACCTCTCTGGTGCTACTCTCGTTCCCTTCAAGATGGACTGGGTCTTCTCCTTCAGCAGGCTCCCGATTCATCTTTCAGAGTGCTCGACCAGCCCTCTGAACTCTGCGGCATCCACGATTTCTTTCAGCGTACATTGGGTCATGACAGGTCTGTGACAAGTCTGACAATCTAACTGACTAAGCCTACCTTAGTTATGCCATTTCCAGGGTATGTACCACCCCCCAATGTTTCAATATTCTTGTATTCCCTTCATTTGATTGGTCAATGGGACGGGGAGAGGTCATCACACCATACTAGCATGAAGTCATTTTCCTTGGTTTAATTGATCTATGTTCCCGCCCATAATTTACTTTCCCAAGCTTTTATTCCTCCCAGCAATATTCATTTAATTTCATATACAATGTATACATTTTTATCCACATGTTTTCCCCCTCTCTGGGTCAAGAGGTGAGGTTCACAGGTGCATCGCGGGTAAGATGGGACTTGGCAGTCTTTCAATGCAATGACTTCAAGGTTTTCAGAGTTTGAGTGCGCTTGCGCATAAAATCCAAGATGGAGATTTCAGACACCCTCAGGCCCAAATACGAGTTAATAATGAAGTCAAAGAAGGACATGTTAGGATACGAAAATAAATGAATTCACTGTATACCACTTATTCCTACTCTAATCTCATTATTTGAATGTAACTATAGCATTAATGGTTTAGCAGGACATGCAAGGTTTAGTTTAAGCAAAAGCATATGCACTAGCATGTGAGTTTCAAGGCGGCCATTTTAGGCACTACTGCGCACCTGCAAAGAATTCCCACCAAAAGCAAAGGAAGTCATACTACGTAGATGCAGTAGACGCATGCGTAGAAAATGTTCCCGCGTTTTCAGAAGCCATTTTCAGACACTCAAATTACTTGTTAGTAAAGCACATTGAAAAGCTTCCCCTAGATACAAAAATGTTGTGTGGTGCAATTATTAGTAATCACAAAACATGTTGGTTAATTTGTTACATGTTATTTCGAGAGGATTGAATACAAGCAAGTTTCTTTACCTATGAATGAAACCTTGCTCCATCAGTTTCACCAGCAAACTCCTTACTATGAACCGCTTTCACTTTTTCACGAAAATGTATTACTACTTCCAAACAGACGAGTAACCTCACTGAAGTGTGGCTTCCATTTACCACCCATTATACACTTCCCGGGAATTTCCAGACAACATAAAACAAGACAAACTGATTTGTTAAATCATAAATCAATAACCAATAATCGCCAAACTAACTAATCAATAAAAGCCATAACTTTGGTACCGACAACAAAAGAGATGCCCCGACCCCTCGTATATTAATGATGCAATTATTTAGACAGACCAAGTGTAACTTCATCAGACCTGGTCAGGTACTTTTATTTATACCCATCACTCATAAATTTTATACTTTTTTTAGGAAGGTCTTATTTTTAGGCAAAAGAAGATAAACATTTAAAACATAACCTCACATCACAAAGACTTGAACAATCTTCACAACAAACCATACATGAAAAATTACATACAAAAATACATCCAATTAATATAAAAGATTAGGCATTAACAATTCATTTCCTCAAGTGCTACGAATTAAATCCTTTTTTTGAGAAGATAAAACAAAGCAAAGTTGAATCACAAGAGCAAACAATAAAAGGATATTTCAAATATATCAATCAATGATAGAGTGACTCTTGTAGATGTGCCGACGCGTTTCAAGTTCGAGTAACCAGTTCTCGAACCCTCATCAGGGCTTTGTTATTTATCTGTATCGGATGCAAAAAAACATTGAAGTTTTATTGACAACCTGTATGCCTCGAACATACCACTGATGTAGTGTATCAAATCATCGAAAAATACCTGTCTCTATTAGGCTGGCGGCGTATCCATTAATGTCGATAGGGGGACGTTGTATTGAGCTTCAATTTTTATTTCTACAATGAATAAAGCGCATATTGTGTAAACAATGTTAGCAAGCAACGTATTCTTTTAGGTGCTCCTAGACGCGTGTCTTGGTTCTACATACCTCCAAAAGCACCGTCCGGCACCTCTTGGAGGGAGGAGGTCGTGATAGCTGTTTCAGCAATCCTAATTTAAAAAAAAGGATTTATGGTAATCTTATTAACTGTTTTGACTCGCTAGTCAATCTACTATTCATTTCCCAAAAGTGTTTCCATACCTTATGTCTATGTCCTGGTTCGCAAAGACATTTCAATTTTTCAATTTTTTGGTCCCACGCTCGCTGGTAGTTATGCGTCAACCTATCGAAAGTAGGGGACTAGTTACGTGTAATTCGGGCCCAATTAAAATTAGTTGTCCAAATATTTTGTTAACATGTCGATATCATCAAACAGGAGCGTACCTGCATTTAATGTGCAATTGCACTTCCTCCCTCAGTATCTGTTCGAAAGATGGCCCCGGGGGGGATCCGTAATTTCCCTCGTCAATTCGTCGCGCACTACGGACGAAAAACAGTGAGGGCATGCCCTTAGTATGTCTGAATACAGGGGGTGCGTTTGGAAATGCGAGGACTTGCTCCGCTATTCTTACCTCAATGCGTTCGCTCGCTACCTCGAAGGTTCGGCTTCCACTGGCTCGCCTCACTGAATGCGGCGGCCATCTTTACTGGTTTAAAAAAACAAACTCGGAGCCCCAATGTATGGTGGGACATGTAGTTTGAGTAAGCCAACCTCAAAAATTTACATTTTCGGGACCGGTGGATCATACCGTGTTCTAGTATGGAAAGGTAATTCCATAAATTGATTCATTGTGGAGCGTGTTGTATTAATTTCGAGGCGGGAGTAAAATGAAGTGATGTTCGACATGTAACCCCATAATGTCTTAATGGGCATGTTGTTTTACATACACACTCGACTTGTGTTATTCATGAGATGATGTCGTGGGAAGAAATTCATAAGGGGGAATTCATCGTGTAGCCATTGTGA
The DNA here is from genome assembly GCF_964261635.1 of Lissotriton helveticus. Taxonomy (NCBI): domain Eukaryota; kingdom Metazoa; phylum Chordata; class Amphibia; order Caudata; family Salamandridae; genus Lissotriton; species Lissotriton helveticus. The sequence continues at coordinate 597,142,722 of NC_136057.1, read as the reverse complement.
ATTAGTCACCACAAAACATGTTGGTTAATTTGTTACATGTTATTTCGAGAGGATTGAATACAAGCAAGTTTCTTTACCTATGAATGAAACCTTGCTCCATCAGTTTCACCAGCAAACTCCTTACTATGAACCGCTTTCACTTTTTCACGAAAATTTATTACTACTTCCAAACAGACGAGTAACCTCACTGAAGTGTGGCTTCCATTTACCACCCACTATACACTTCCCGGGAATTTCCAGACAACATAAAACAAGACAAACGGATTTGTTAAATCATAAATCAATAACCAATAATCGCCAAACTAATCAATAAAAGCCATAACTTTGGTACCAGCAAACTGATCCAGCAGGCTACCAACCTGCGAAAATCTATCACCATATATTCATCTGGGCCCATATACACACTCAGAATAGCATGGAATGGATGAACTTATCCACACCTGTTGTATCTTGAGGAGTTAACGAAAGATCTAGCCAAAGCTATACAAACTTTGCTTAAATTTTACATGCAGTTTAGATGAATAATGGTTTTATCCTGGTTCTGGGAGCACAGCTCAAATGCTCCTCTCTATCAATTCACTTTTTTTTGTCCTTTCTCGAGAAAAGCGAGAGAAGAGTGAGGGAACGTTTTGAGCACAGTAGAAGAGCTACAGCTAGAAGGTCCTACATGGAAGGAAATTACTACTCTTATGTAATCATTCAAAAGAATCCAAAAGAGATAACAGATGTGGATGGCTTTTAACTTTTAACAGACTTTTAACAGAGGCACCATGCCATTGCCCTCGTGGTCAGCGGGCTACCAACCTGCGAAAATCTATCACCATATATTCATCTTGGGCTCTATACACACTCCCTTATATAGGCTGATTATCACTGCTGGGGGTGAATTTTACTATTACTTTAATAAAGATCAGTTACCTATATCATCTCACTAATCTTCTCACTGATCATAAAGCCTTTCCTTTTAGTCAAGACCTATTTAGTTGGAAATAGTTGATGGTGATCTGACATAGGTGCATTTATTTTCTATTTTATTAAATAACCACAGACTCAGGAAAAGTTTAAATGTTTTATCTAGTTTACATCATATGAGCCAAAGCAAAACTACAGTACGAATTCAATTTCTTTGAGGAATTAGATCAGTTTACCCAATTTTAGTATTCTATTTCGTTGAGATTATCACAACAACAGTACCTCAGGAAAAGAGGATAGAGAGAACAGTATATTGACACAATACACTCAAATATATTTACCTAGGATGGTGTGAAAATCAGGACCCTCTGGCCAAGAGATTAATGTGTCCCCTGGGAAAGAAGAGGTAATATGGACTACAAGACAGGATTAAGGACAGGATAGATGACCTCTTCTGGATTCAACACCTGTGTCTCACCACTCTCTGACACTAACTTCCTCCTCGATTCTTCCATATTCTTCTTCTAATTAGATTTACCTCCTCGATTCTTCCGCAATCTTTTTCTAATTATTTGGCTTTAAAATTCAAAGACTGCTTCTCCAAATATTCGATCAGCATTCCGGTCTCTCAGCGTTCTGTCTTGCTCCGACTGCGCACTGTTCAAACTAAACTACCTCAATTATACTTTTCTAATGACATGTACCTCCCCTAAATGTTTCAACTTTATTAAACTCCTATTTCTAATTAGACAAGCTGAGGGGATGATCATCACTACCAAAACATAAGGATCCACCTCTAAGGAGGGTTCTATTAATTGAGTTTTTCACTGAGTCAAAAAAGTTTTTCCTACCTTGGTTGGATGCACACAGTGTTTGATTAAATACCCCTTGCACACCAAAAAGGCCCTTGGTGTCATGCTTCATCATAGGGATCTTCCCACCCCGCTGCGGGACAGTGCGTGCTACGACCTGCGACTATGCGAGAGCACTGATCTTTCTGTACTATGTGCGGTGTAGGGGTAGTGAGAGGAAGGGTCAAGAGTGAATGCAAAAGGTGAATTAAAAAGGACCTTGCCCCCTGGACTTAAAAAACTTTAATAGGTCATTGAGGCTGGTGCTGTTAAAAACGGTGGTTTTTCAGATGTCCTACATGTAATGTGCGGATACTCCTGATCAAGTCAACATGTTTCGAAGAATTGGGTCTTCTTCATCAGGACTGAAACTGATCCCTTCAGTACTCACCATGTAGCTATCAAATGAGATGAGGTTATGTGATATATACAGAAAAGTGAAAAATTGCAAAATATCATACACTTTATACAATAACCATTGGTATTTCTAAAATGTTAATTAGGATATGTTGGAGATACTGCTCCATGAGCTTTTAGAATGGGTGGGAAGGGTGTTGCCACTGCATTGTAGGAGTCAACACTGCCTTGCTCAAGGTAAGGCCATCCCGCGGCTCCGTGGTGGGATGATCATCACACCATGCTAAGTTTTAATCATTTTTCTTTAGTTCATTGTTTTAAGTTCCCGCCCATTAATTTGTTCTTCCAAGCTTTATTTCACACCCATATTCACAATTTTTATCAACAACAATGTATACATTTTACAGTTGTCCATTGAGTCTTCAGGATGTCCAGCTGGTTCCCACTATATGTACCGAGAACGGCCTTGGACGGGTTTCAAGATTTGACATTACTGCTTCTGGCTTGTCATCATTGCGCCTGTGCGAGGTGGCACGTGTATTGTAGACTAGGCCCAAGTACGAACTAATAGAGAGGTCAAATGATAAAGTATTAATTTCAAAATAAAATGATTTCACTGTATACCACCTATCTCTACTCTAATCCCATTTGCTTATAAAGACTCTCCCTGCATTAGCATTTAGTATATAATTTTAATTTCAGCAAAACAGATGCTTAGCATGTGAGTTTCCAAGTCTCCATTTTAGATGCATTTGCGCAGAAGCAGAAATTTCCCTCAAAGCGTAAAGACGTCATTCTGCGTAGATGCAGTTGACGTATGCTCAATACAGTTTCACACGTTAGTAGCCATTTTAAGCTCCACTCTGGTTACTCGTTAGGAGAACACATAGGCAAGCTTCATCCAGCTAAAAATATATGAAAAGGTGGTGCATATTAGTATCACAATACATTATTAATACTACATTATGGGTTGATATGAGAGGATTGCGTCCAAGCAAGTCTCTTTTTATACAAGTCCTTGCTCCATCACAGCCAAAGACCTCAAGCCAAGAAAGAAGAAAGTAATTCCTAAGGCTATGGGTCAAGCTTCCTTTAAGATGGTACAAAAGTGCTACCTGAAGGACTGTAGCCACCCAGCCATTTACACATAGATGCAGGAGAGATACATACTATGGCAACCATGACAGGGGCCCAAATAGCTCAAAGAGAACATAAAAGTTTAGCACAAAAATGAACAATGATAATAAGAAGCAGAGTAACCATTGGTATAAAATCTGGAATGACAACATTATGAGATAATAATATAAAGGTTTAGCACAAAAATGAACAATGATAATAAGAAGCAGAGTAACCATTGGTATAAAATCTGGAATGACAATATTATGAGATAATTACTTTTACCTGTATTGACTGACAGGAGTGGCTGAAAAATACATAAGGGCAGATTGAAGAACACATAAAAACCACCAGGATATTTTTAGAAACCTACAGAAGTCCACTGTATCTCAAACGTGACCCAATCTTTTAGTTCCCTGAATTACATACCAGACTCTCTATGTGATTAACAGGTGAGTTCAGGGTAAAGCCCCACTTTCTCTAGATCAGAACACAAATCTCTGTGCCAGTAGCAAGTTAAGATTTTTTTCATAAAACCTAATATTTTATTCGAGAAAAATGAGAGTTTCAATTGGAGAGATCAGAAGCCATGTAATGTTCTTCCTTTAGAAATCGGGACGGTCCACTCAACCGTGCAGTTCTCAAAGAAATCAATTACTGCTTGTTAGACCTGGCATCATTGGCGTGAGTCTCCCTTCCATTTTTGACAGATTGCCTCCTCTGTTTTGATATGTTTTTGCTGGTTTTATGCTTTGGGCACTGTGCCACTGCTATTCAGTGTCACAGTGCAAGCGCTCCCTATGTTAAATTGATGTACTAATTGGTGATTCCATGATTGGGTTATTTGATTTACCTGTCAGCCCCTGGTACAGTGCACCATGTGTGCCCAGGGCTTGTAAATCAAATGCTGCTGGTGGGCTTGCAGCCACCCTGGTTGTGCCACCCACAGAAGCAGCTTGTAAAGTTTGTCTCATGCCTGCCATTGCAAGGCCTGTGTGCAGTCTAGTACTGCCATGTCGACTTGGCCAAGTGAACCCACTTGCCAGTCCCTAAACCTTCCCTTTGCTTCATATTAGACACCCCTATGGTAGGCCCAGGGCAGGGTGCATTGTAAGTATGAGGTAAGACATGCTCTGATGTGTGTAACATGTCCTAATAGTGAATTACCGCTATTTTCGTTTTTCACTATTGCAAGGCTACCTGTTCTCAATAGGCTAGAATGGGCAGTTAGATTATTACATTCTTATAATCCTAACTGACTCCGGGAACATGGTAGAAATTCGAATTTAGTATGCCTGAACTCAGAATGATAAAATACATATTTTAGTAAAGTTGGTTTTAATATTCTGTGTTTTAAAATACCACTTTTAGAAAGTAGGTATTTTCTTGCCTAACTGTCCAGGCCTGCCTCTGCTGGGTTGTGTATTCCTTGACTGGGTTTGTGAGTGACAGGGCTGGGGGGTTCCAGGAGACAGGCTGGGGCAGCCCAGTGGTGAATAGAGAGATCTGCATCTAGATGGGAGGGAGGAGTTGCACCTGAGACCTGAATAGGGCTGGGCCTTCCCTCTACAATGCTGGCTCCACCTCCTGTGGCTTGTCTGATGTCTCTGCCCTGCACTGTGAAAGGAGAGAAGGAATCTTGTCAACAAAGTGCTCCAGAGCTGTGCCTTCCCTCCCCTGTGCTGGCTCCACCTCCTGTGGAGCGGCTGATGTCTCTGCCCTGCACAGTGAAAGGAAGGAGAGAGTTATATAAACAAAGTGCTCAGGAACTGGTTTGGACTAGGCAGAGGCCTCTCTACCTTCAGAGAACAAAGGATTTTGGGGTATAAATATTGGGACCCTGATCCCAAGAAATTAGATCACTTCTGGAACAAGAAACCTTTTGCCAAGGAGAAGAACCAAGAAAGCTGCAGGAGTTGTACTGCCCCTCTGCCAGTGTGCTGTTTGCTGGGTTGGCCTGCAGTGGTTGCTTCATTGCCAAGGAAAGGAGAAGGAACTTTTTAAGGACTTTCATCATCTACAGAATATTCACCAAGGGTTTGAACTGTGCTTGCCTCCTGCTGAAGTCTCAGGGACAAAAGACTTCATCTCCAGCTCCCCTCTGAATTTCGTTGCTAGTAATTCTCAACTCCAGACATTTGCGTGTCGCTGGGAGCTGGAAGCGCGACGCATCGAGAGCAAGCGTGTCGCCGCCGCAGCTGAAATCGTCGCATCGCCGGAGAAGCGAGCCTTCGCCGCATCTCCCTGGAAGCGTGTGTTTATTGAAGCTGCTTGCTGACGCATCACCGGAGAAGCGTGACGCCATCGAGAGAGCCGCCATCGCATCATCGGAGAAGCTTGTCGCAGGGCCTGTCGCGGCTCCAAAGTACAGAGTCGCCGCAAGGCTGCCAGGGCGTCTAAGCATCGTCATCGCATCGCCGCGTCAAGGGCGCATTGCAACTGCATTATCGCATCGCATCGAGGCGCCATCTTGCGCACCTCAATGGGCTCGCAGGCCGAGAATCTACGCATCACCTCCGCAATGGTAAGGATTACGACGCATCCCCTACTCTGCGCAAGCATTGATGCACGACGCATCACCTCCCCCGGATCACGGAACCGACGCATCTCCCTTTTGCGAGCTTCTTGTTTACTTTGCCTTACGCATCCAGGTACTTTCTTGAGAACTTTGTCGCATTTATCATCAACATGAACTAAGTAACTTTGATCATCTTTAAAGCAATTGTAAGTGTAGTATTGTGGATTTTTGTTGTTTATGGTTTTGTGTTAAGTTTATATAAAAAATACTTATTTTTATAAAACCTGTGTTGTGTCCATCTGTAGTGTTTTCACTGTATTACTGTGTATATTCACAAATGCTTAACACACTGCCTCTGGGATAAGCCTGTCTGCTCGTGCCAAGCTACCAAGGGGGTGAGCAGGGGTTATTAAGGAGTGTAATCTTCTTATCCTGACTTAGAAGTAAGGGTGCCTATTTGGACAAAGGTGAATACCATTGCCAACTAGAGACCCCCAGATCTAACACTGCTTATTTGTCAGAGGTTAATTTTTGTTTGGTAGGATTGAGATCAGTGCCAAGAAGTGATTTACTTTGCAAAGACGCTATACAAAATACCTACTCCTCTCTGCTACGATAATGTGCTTACATTTGAATGTTTCAGCAAGCATTGTTGTTTCTGTCACATAGTTATCAATTATCTCACTGCACTCCTTCAACCATCTTAAATAAATAGGTCCACATGACCGTAGCACATAGGTTTAGTCCACTAAGCTTTTTTGCTTATAACTACTAGGTTTTTGGACCTTTATTCTGGCTAAGCCTCACTACCTGAGTTTAGCTTACTGTAAATTAACGGTAATTGGGCTGAGTGTGTTTAACCACCTTTTAAGACCAGACCGCTGCGAGCAGTTAGGATAAGGAGGCCTGGGCTGGTTACATTGGAACATGTGCACACATGTGCGGGCTGCACCTACCAGACTACCTTCATGTGCAGCCCGGTAATTGCGCACAGGTGGTCTGGTGCAGAAGGACCTCTGCAAGGATTGGCACTGTCCTGGGGTAGGCCTTATAATATTAGCAGCATTATTAGATAGGTCAGTAGTGTTTACTAGGAAATCTGTAGTGTTTCATGGTCTTATATATATAGGTAAAATGTGTCCTAAACTGCAATTTCACTCCACTTAGGCCTACACAGTCCAGCAATGTTTCAAACTGGGATAAAGCATAAAAGCTACGTTTAATTTGCGATTACCAACACACTAAAGCCACATCTTATTGAACTTCGGGAATTGCCATATTTCAGCTCAGCTAAAAATCATATTCCAGGTCTTTGTCCCCCCCTACTGAGTCATGTTAATTACTCGCTCCTCAGCAGAGGGAACACAAATTGAGCAATTGTCAGTGAGTGACTGAGGAAAGGGTGTGAAGGGAAGTATGCATCAGATAATTAGCTTGTCACACTTCACCTGGACTGGGTCAGCCCAGGCCACTGAACAAAGGAGAAAAACTGAACCCTGGACCTAACGCAGGAGTGGCTCTCCTTTGAAATTTGTGTGGGAAGGGTTCTGGCAGTGATGTCAGCTAGGGGAAGAGATGACCTTAAAGGAGCTCTCTCAGAAGAAAAATGTAAGTTGCAGTGAAGGATTGTCCCAGAATGCTTGGCAGCAGGGTCGGACCGGGGTGGAGGGATAATGTGGCATCCTAGGATTGGCCAGGGGTAACTAGGATCTGAAACTTTCCACCACAACTTAAAAACCCCTGCACAGGGGAGAGACATTAGAGAGGGCCCTGAACCTGGAAGTCGAAAACAGCGGAAAAGATGACCAGCTGGAAGAGAGGCCACCTGTTGTCCTGCCAAGAGCTGACCCCAGGACTTGTATGGGTCTCTTCAGGCCAGTGGTGATGGCCCCTTTATGCCGCTAGAGGACCAACTGAGGGAAGACCTGAACTTCACTGCCCACCTGTTTTTTTTCCAAGATAGCCCAGAAGCTTTGGGACCTGAGGAGTACAGGCATGAGGGTGCGCTACTGGCTGGTACTGGAGGAGCTGCATAAGATGTTCCCACTAGCTGGAGAAGAGCACCAGGAGCTAGGCATTGGAGTAGGCTGGAGCAGGGAGCCAATAAATCCAGCTCCTCGTTAAGTGTGCTCTTTTAGTTGCTGGGAGGCATGTTGAAACTGTTCTTTGAAGCTAGGCCTGGCCACCAGAAGCAGAATGGGCCCATGATGAAGAAAAGTGGGCCTACAGTGCCTGAGATATGCCTGCTTGAAGATATTCATTTTAAACCCCGGAGAAAACAAGTGTATGGTGCTCTGCAGTATCTCCAATTCAAAAACCCTAGGGCGGAATAGGGCCTCGGCGTCAGGAAGCCAGTGGGCCCCCAACAAATCCTTCAGCATGTGGGTGTCCAGGGTGGGAACAGGGGCACTACTCAACAAAAAAAGTTAAAGAAAATGTATGCGGCGTGAGGCATTATTCATTGATCGGGACATGGAGAACCCGTAATGGCCCAAAACCTTGCATATTTGTCTTGTCTTGTGGTGTCCTTCCAAACACATTCATGATTGAATAGTAATACTTAGTTCACATAACTTTATTGACTAAGCTTATTGTAATAATGCATTTGACTCTGGTTATTGATTCCATTGGTTTTACTGTCGAACCATAGCATACGGTTACTGATATTAATGTGGCACCCTAACAAATCCAATGTTTGCCGTATATATTGATTTGGTGACCCGTTGACGAAGCCAATATGCCTAATATATATATTAATATGACGACACCTTGACAATCCAGTAGCCTTCCTTATTTTAAATGACAACACCTTATATTGTTATGTTGCATCTGGTATAGGTGGGGGTATTGTGTGAATGGTTTCAGGACCCACTAGGGGTGAAATGTGGTATGGGGTTGTCACCAAAAGTATTTTCATCTACCTGATGAAAATATTCTTATACTATGCATAGAATTATCTAGTTGTGTGTGTGTACTAAATGTACTTTTCCCTTTTACCTAAAAAAGCACTGAGGCTGGACAATCATTCAGCATTATTATTGCGTGCCAGTGAATGGTGAGTACTAGCCCCACACCACATCCTCTAAATAGGCCTTGGACTGCTCTGCTTCGCTTCCCTGACAGGGTCAAGTGCTTCAATGGGGTGCTTGGTTTCCAGTAGTGACAACTGAGGACCTATTCCTTGGGACTAATAACCCAATTTCTTACAATGACCATTTTTTATTTCTAAACCTGATCTGTAATTTAATATTTGCTTCCAGATAGTTACTCAATTTATCCTCTTTATCCTCTTATTCCAGTTGCAGAAAGGTGTTTAAAAAGTTATTTACCTTTTTAATTCCCAAATTATCCTTCAGCAGTGCCAGCTTCCGTTGAAAACTCTTTCCATGTAATTCTTCCAGGTATGAGTCACGCGTCTCTGCCACTCCCTCCGAGTCCCAATTTACTCATGGGCCAACTAAAGCAGCCAATAACAATGCAGGCGGTGACACACCTTCAATGGTACGGGCTCGATAACAAATTATATAAAACGTACTCTTATCACACCTCTGTAAGAATTGCGCTGGTACGAGATTGCACAAGTACAAACACTTGTCTCTGTTACTCATGCACATCACAAAGTTGTTTCAAGGTTCTACGATAGTCCACGATCAGAGAGGCATCTACATTGCCTCTGTGTTAAGTAGTTTAACAATGTCCTCCTTCCTAACATACAATGCTTAACATTCCACTTTCTCGAACCCTATTCTGTCCCTATGCATTCTCTTTGAGTCATCCCACTGCAGACATTTACCCTATTGCACTGGCAGTTTGCCTGATTGCAACACAGGTCCATATTATCTACGTTAACCATTAAGCAATCTGCTAAAATCATCTATTCATTTTCAACTGCTATCCAAAAATGCAGGTCGGAAATGACGCGGCATCTGCTAATCATTCAGCAGTGTCTCTTCCTGTAAAACGGCGCTGTGCTCCCCCTGCTTATTCAATAAAATGCTGCTATAAGGCGCCATTGGTATGCCCTACACTTTTTCAAAATGAAATAAAACAAAACTGGAAGGGCGAGATTTTGATCGATACCTTATCACTATTGATCTAAACCCCGATCTGGTCGACTGAACCTTTGTTGCCTGTCATTGAGGAAAGAAAGTGCCTCTGCTACCAAGTTAGTTCACCCAATAAAGGACTCCGCTCCAAAAGATCACAAACAACTTCTAGCTTTCAAAAGTTTATTGTAAAGATATGATAAGCTGCAAATACAGGCATCTCAGAATGAGATTCACGAGATACACAGGTCCAACTACATACATGTGCTCTCTGAAAGCCCTCAGACGAGCAACGGAAATTACCAGCACAAGTTCTAAGAATAATAAAGCTATCAGCATTGACGCATATTGAGATCTCTCCTTCATTTAAGTTGGAGGAAAAAACACACAGGTTAGGCTGTCCCTACCCTGCTCTAGATGGTATCCCTACTTAACCAAGTCTCAACCTAACAAAAGGTGTCAGCAGTGAATGACCCCCAAGGGAAGTCACTCACTCTAAGTCTCTTGGTGAAAACCTATAGTTCTCCAGTCATGACCCCTCTCTGCCTACCCATCCGCTCTCTAAAGGGTCCTCAGGCATCTGGTCTAACTCCACCCAGGGGTGCTATCCCTAATACAAAACAGTCAACAACATTTGAGACGCCCCTCATGAGACGCCCCTCACGTGGTGTAGCTTCTGGCTTTTTCCATGCTGCTTTGTATTGGGCCTCATACGTTGGAGTTGACCTTGCTTCTCAGACTCTTCTCCGGCCCGCTGATACCCCTTAAACATTCCGGAACCCTCCTCCATGTCTGGGCCGTCTACTGAACAGACCTCTATTCATTCATTTATAATTGGATCCCCCCTTTTCCCTTGCAGACAGACATCTGCAGCCAAGATCCCAACTCTCATAGACTTCCAAAAAGGTTCGCAACATTTCTCGGCCCAGACATGTACGTGTAAATCAATGTTAAAGCATTTCAGGCCTACAACATTTCTCATAATAATTATAGCATTCAACTTCTTCATTAATTAAAGCATGTTAATACTCTTATTCTATTATTCAGTAAACACATCTATAAATCATGGCCCATTAATGCAATGACCAAAACATTAGTTCAATCTATGTCGTGAAAAGAAACACCTTCCCCTTCCCTTCTAGCTCTGGCCCTGAGGCCTACCACATTCTGCGTTTAACCACATGCCATCTTATATTTTAGCAGCTACACGACATAGATTCAGGAATAATCACATTTAATAAAATCATATAGTGTCACACATTTCTATATTTGTTCCACTTCTACTTAAATCTTTACATTAGCTATACATTCAGAATATAATTGCAGATACTACTAGCACTCATGGCATTTCTCCTCATGATTTGTGCTTACTACGGGTAAGTGTGATGCACTCATACATTTAAGTCAGTTTGCGCTCTCTCAGTTCCCCCCTTTGATGACCTCTCGGGGTCATCACTAACATTTAAACTGCAGTTATTGCTAGCATAACTTGTCTCTGCGCTTCCAGAGCCCTCAGACTCCTGTACTGATTATCTTGTATGGCAGCCAATCTCTGCAGCTGCTCTCTTTGGGCCCTTTCTGACCTTCTTGCTCTGTACCATTTGAATACCCTCACCAATCCCCACAATATGATCCCACAGATCAATATTATGATGATAGGTTTTAGTATATACCACACAAAGCTTTTGCCTAAGGTGGAGATCCACCCTCCAACTTCACTCATTCCGTGGCCCACCTTTTCCCAGACATTTTCTCTACTCAAGTCTTCAATCTCCTTGTGAATATCAGTTATGTTCCTAATAACTTTCTCAAGGGGCTTTGAATTGTCTGGAATGTAAGTACAACATTCCTGGACCTTCAAAGCCTTACAGACTCCGCCCTCTTTTGCTAGTAGGACATCTAACGCAAGACGGTTCTGAAGAACCATAGCCCTTATCGATTGCATCTCTCCTTCTACCAGCATTAAGGACTGAGCAGTGCTGGCAGACAACCTGTCGACGACTGTTGCCAGTCGTCTAATTTTAACATCATTAAGGATTACTCCCAAAAGAGGGAACATAGCTCCAAAGACATCTCCAACCATTTCTGCATCTCCTATATCTCTCCTTCCCCTCGATGATGTCTTGCCCTCGATGATCACTAAGTCTTGTGCATGATATATTTTGGGGAAGACAATTGCTAGGTAACATGATCCATACCAGTTGTCAGGTAGTCTCACGTAAGCATTTCTTCCACATACAAAATACACGTTTGGAATCACTTGCATTCCCTTCAGGAAATCTTTAGTATAGTACTCTATATTGAAAGCATGTTCACAGCTGACTTCTCCCACGTATACATTTTCATAATACGTTTTGGCTCGGTGAAGACATAGCTTTCCTCTCTGCGTCTTATCTAAAGCTATTGGACCACTACTACCCTTTCTCTTGTGTGCCTTCTCTTCCTCGGTCCAATCTGTTTTCCATTGTCCTGATTTTTTCAAAATCTTTTGTCTCCTGTAACGATCATCCACCTGCCCTATGAACTTCTTCTCGACTTCTGACACTTTGCATGTCAGGTTATTTCTACGGGCATGTGAAGTATCTAAGGTAATCCAAGGAATGAAGAACTTGGCCAGTCTGTCTTCACTCTTCCAGTAGTCCCATTTGTTCATCTGCTTATAATTTGGGACTTCTGGCAACACTGAATCATAGTTGGAGAAATAGTATTCAAAACTATCTCTCCCATAAAATATACTAAGCAATAAGCTACATGTAATGCCATATGTCAGCGGGAGGTGATGATATCTAATGCCTTCATCTACAGACGCCGGCAACTGCATGCAGACGTAACAGTCCTTAACCTCCATGGCATCCACGTATTCATATAAGAGTTTAGCATAAGCATTTGACCTAAAGTCTCCTTGGGACTCATCTACGTGTAACCTGCGGGCTTCTGCAGCTAATAACGCTTTCTCTTGAGTGTTTTCCCTTTTCTCACCAGCAACAGTGGGTGTAAGCGTTTCTACAGATTTCACATCAGTTACCTTCGCCTCTTCCTCATGTCCCTTTACATAAGAAATTGTTACCACTAAAGCTATTAATATTATCACTCCTACTATTAGTGTACCTATTATACATTTAGCTCTGCGGTTCTGGGTGCCGGCTTCCATTTCGTCAGACAATATAGCTCTCTCTTATCTTGGCACAAAGTTCCTTTCTTCACGTTCCTTTACAGTCTCTTTTTACTCCTTTTGTCTTTAGAATCCACACAACTGGAAGCTGACAACCTTCTTCGCAAAAGTCCTTTAACAGTTCAATAAAGACAACCCTAGCCCTTCTCCATCAACTCAAGGGAAGGTCCCTAATATTCTCTGCTTCCTGGGCGCTAGGTAATCTTCTTTTTTCTTCTGCTCGCTTTATTTACAAAGTCCTTTAAGCATCTACTATCAAGTTTGTACCTGCAGCTTCGATAGCAAAGTTCAGTATTTCCAAACGAAGATTGTGCTCTTCATGGGCTGTTATCGTTGTACCAAAGTCGGGGAATTGCAATTCTGAGAGAAACATGTGTTTTAACTTGCTGAGGCGGGGAGGTCTGGGGAGCATGAATGTTAGTGACCCTTCTTGTTCGACTCCGGGTACCAACAGTCGTATTTCCACGGTGACGATGGGCTCAGAACTGGACACCACCACCGCTCGAATCCTCCCTGTCTCCTGTTTCAAAGACATTTGTCGCCAGATATGTCCACTCAGGTGTGGAGTATCTTCTGCTAGGCACACGCACTCTTCTTGACCTTCTTCGGTCCGGTGCTTCAGCGCCCTGAGCACCTTCTTCCGGGTCTGAGTCTTCTGATATCGGAGGAAGGGTTACCTCTGGAGTTGACCTCAGGCTAAAGCTCCTTCTTTGCGGCCAATTAGCTTCTCCACGTGCCCTTCTACTCCTTCTCCTTCTTGTCTGTTCTCGCTCCCTGTCAGACCTGTCAGTGTCTGACTCGTACTCCCAGCTACTTTCTCCTTCTGTAGCGTCGTCTGTTTCGCTGTTGTACTGACCGTCCTCAGCTTGGTCAGACTCGTTCCCTGCTTCCGCTGGCACCTCTACAGCTTGGCTAGCCCCCTCTATGGCTTCTCGGTCCTCTGCTGGACGTCTATCCGAGAGAGGAGCTGTTTCTTCCCGAGGTGCTGGAACCCTTCGCGTATGTGACGCGTGGATCCAATTGGGCAGGCCTCCCACCTTCACAGCCGTATTCGCAATCAAGATGATCTGGAAGGGCCCACGCCAACGAACATCCAAGCAGCTTCTTCTCACATGTTTTTTCACCAGGACCCAGTCCCCAGGGTACAGGTCATGGCACGGGCCCTGGCACGATGGAACCTCGGCAGCCTGCACCTGAAGGGACACAGAATGAATGGCGTCAGACAGCCCCTTACAATAGTCCAGGATCATATCATCTGTGATATTTATCAGTGCAGTAGTTGGGACAGATGGCAGCCTCATTGCTCTCCCCATTAACACCTCATGTGGTGACAACCCCGTTCTTCTGTCTGGGGTACTACGAAGGCTCATGAGGACCAATGGCAGGGCGTCAGGCCAACTCAGGGTCGTTGAGGAGCACACTTTTGCAATTCGGGCTTTGATCGTGCCATTGATCTGCTCCACAATTCCTGAGGCTTCTGGTCGGTAACTACAATGCAACTTCTGATCGATATTCAGAGCTGCACAAATCATCTTCACAAGCTCGCTGTTGAAATGCGTTCCCCTATCTGATTCCAAAGAGGCCGGCACCCCGAAGCGCGGAATGAGTTCCCTAAGCAGTAACTTGGCCACTGTGAGGGTGTCGCACCTACGTGTAGGGTATGCCTCAACCCATCTGGAGAACACACAAACAACCACCAGGACATAGCGGAGGCGGTTGCATCTCGGCATTTCAATGAAATCTATCTGCATTCGATTGAATGGACCTCCAGACCTTCCTATGTGACTCAGTGCAACTGGTGTTCTTTTCCCTACATTCAGCTGCTGACAGGTCACACAACGCTGGCACACTGCTTCTGCTGCTATTCTAAACTTAGGATTGTACCAAGTCTGTCTAAACACTCTCAGCATAGCGTCTCTCCCTAGGTGTACGGGACCATGTATGTGTCTGGCCATTGGGCTCACCATCTCATTGGGCAACACTGCTCTGCCATCTGCTGAGACCCAAAAATGGGACTCACCCACTATACATCCTGCCTTTTCCCATGTTTCTTTTTCAAAATCAGGAGCATTTTCTTGCATGTTTGCCAGTTCGTCCCAAGTATCAACAGTTTCCAATATCATGGCTAATTCAGTCCTTACATTTATTCCACCCACTTCCACCTCTGTGAAAGAGTACCCTTGTTCCGCGCAATACCGCGCGACTTCGTCGGCATATCTATTGCCTTTCGAGACGAAGTCCTCATTTCTGGTATGTGCGGTGCACTTTACAACTGCGATACCTGCTGGACATTGCAACGCCTCTAACAACAGGCGCACAAACTCTCCATTGCGAATGGGAGAGCCTGAAGAGGTCATGAACCCTCTTTGAGACCATAACTGCCCGTAATCATGAACCACCCCATAACCATATTGGCTGTCGGTGTATATGGTGACTCGAATTTGATTGCTTGCCAAGCAAGCACGTGTCAAGGCAATAATCTCGGCTACCTGAGCGGAGTGTACTCCTTCCAGGCACCCAGCTTCTACAACTCCAGTGATTGTACAAACAGCGTAAGCTGCTCTCAACTGCCCAACTTCGTCTCTTACACATGAGCCATCGACAAAGAAAATTTCATCTGGGTCGGTCAGTGGCTCATCTACGATGTCGGGTCTGGGTTTGGTGCATAGTTCAGTCACATCGAGGCAGTCATGGTCTGTACATTCATCATCATCCTCGATATCATTTGGGAGTGGCATCAAGGTGGCAGGGTTCAAAACAGAGCATCTCTTGAGGGTCACATTCTCTGCAGCAAGAATAACTTGCTCATAGCGCGTGAGCCTGCTGTTGGTCAGATGCTGTGTTTTGGTCCTGGTCATCAACAGTTCAACAGAATGGGGCACGCACACCTCTAACGGGTGCCCCATAACGATATTTTCACATCTCTCAATGCTGACACCCGTTGCAGCAACGGATTTGAGACATCCGGGCAACGCTGCGGCTACTGGGTCTAAAGTAGCCGAGAAATAAGCAACTGGTCTACGGGCATTCCCATGGATTTGGACTAACACAGACAACGCGCAACCTTCTCTCTCACAACAGTAAAGCAAAAATGGTTTATTGTAATCAGGCATTCCCAATGCCGGAGCACGACACAGGTCCTCTCGCAGCTGTAGGAATGCCATCAAACAGTCTTTGTCCCATGGTACCGGATCGCTCACCTCCTTATGCGTCAGTTTTTGCAAGGGCTTTGCTTTCAGTGAAAAGTTCGCGATCCACTGTCGGCAATAACCCACCATCCCTAGGAACATCCTGATCTCTCTCTGTGTCTTAGGCGCATTCATTTTCATGATCGCCTCTATCCTGTCTGGTGACACCTTTCGTTTGCCTTTCTCTATTCTGTGTCCCAAGTACTGCACCTCTGTCAGGCAGTACTGCAACTTTCCCGGGGACACCTTGTGCCCATTGGCAGCTAGGTGATTTAACAAAGCAATAGAGTCCTCCCTGCAAGCTTCTTCTGTTTCTGACGCCACGAGGAGGTCGTCTATGTACTGGACCAGAACTGACTTCTGGGGCAGCACTAGACTTTCAAGATTTTTCTTCAAAAGCTGGTTAAAGATCGATGGGCTCTCTGTATACCCCTGAGGAATACGACACCATGTTAGGACGCGATTTTCCAGCTTAAATGCGAAAAGAAAATGGCTTTCTTCGTCCAGAGGGATCGAAAAGAAAGCCTGACAAAGATCAATCACAGTGAACCACTCAGCTTGGAATGGAATCTGAAACAGTATCACTGATGGATTCGGTACCACTGGACAACACGAAACGACTATGTTATTAATCTTTCGAAGGTCCTGTACTATCCGGAATTTCCCATTTGGTTTCTGCAGACCCATAATCGGGGAGTTGCATGGACTACCCACGATTTCTTTCAGTATTCCCTGTTTAATCATGGACTCGATCACGGGTTTTATGCCTGCAATCGTTTCTGGAGTCAATTTATATTGGGGTGTTCTTGGGAACTCAGCATGCGGTTTCACTACAATTTTCACTGGGTCCACCCCTTTGACCAATCCAATCTCTTCCCCAGTGAAGTCCCATACTTCTGGTGCCACTGTCTCTCTCAAGTCCCAGGGGAGCTCATCTACTGTTAAAGTAGGGTACAGCTCCACGCATATTCTTGAGTTTGCAACTTTGAAGTCTGCGTCATCATCATTGGTCAATACCTCCACTCCCTGAGGTGTACAGTATATTGTACAATTCAATTTACACAACAGGTCTCTGCCTAGCAGACACACAGGACTTGAATCGCAAACCACAAACTGGTGCTCATCGCTGTACTTCCCTATTTTCACCTGTACCGGTTCTGTCAATTGGCTGGTTATTCTCCTGTTTGCGACCCCCACCACTTGTATGGTCTCTCCAGACATGGGCAGGTCTGGAACTGCAGCTGATCTGATCGTGGATCTAGTGGCTCCTGTGTCCACCAGAAATGTCGTGGGGCACCCTGCTACTTCTGCTTCGACATAGGGTCCCCTCTGGTCCACCTCCAAGGCTGCCCCGAGGGTGCAGTCTTCTCTTTCCACTCTCTGTCCGGTGAATGGGTCCACATAATAGCACTCTTCTCCTTCTACAAACAGGGGCATCTGTCTATAGGTCTTACCCATAGTCCCTACTCGGGGAGGTTGCGGGAACTGGGCTCGGGGAGGAGGCCCCCCCCCTTTGAGCATCTTTCCCTGGTATGGCGTCACCCCTCTCTTAGGCGCGCTCTGGACCTCTTCCTCCTCTTCCTCTTGTTCTCCTATCTCTACATTGTAGGGACACTCGCGTTTCCAATGCCCCACCTCGTTACACTGGTGGCACCTAGTCGTTTTCTTCAAGGCAGCTATGTCTATTCTGGGTCTAAAGGTGGAACTCTCCTCATTGCCCTTGTTCTGACTGTACTGCTTCTTTCCTCCTGTACCTGTTCCTTGCTGCTGTTGCTGCTGTCCCCCCTTCCCTGCTGCCTGCATCTGTACCACCATCAATTTTTCTTTTAGTTTCTTAGCCTTGGAGTCTATCTCATCACAGCAGTACCTGGCATATCTCAGTATTTCGTCTAGGGGTCTATTTTGCCAACAAATCAAGTGTTGCTGAATCATTAAACTAATATCCGGTCTCAGTCCCAGGACGAACTTGGACACAAATTGCCCTATGTCTTTTGGATCCATTACATCCAAGCCGCTATACTGTTTAAACGCCTTCAGCAATCTCTCATAATATTCGTGGACTGTCTCTTTGGGTTCCTGTCTGGTTCGGTCTATTTTGACCCAGTCTATGTCTTGCATTGGCACTTTCTCTTTCAGCCAAGTCATCACTCTCTCGAATTTTGCCATCACAATCTCGGACGGCCCATTAGTCTTAGCATCTCTCTCCGGCTCTGTTGTGGGCCACTCAGCACTAACCTTGCATGCTGTCCACAGATCTCCTGGTACTACAATGTCAAACAGCGTGTTCAGATCTATCCATAGGACCTTTGAGATTTTTACAAATCTCTCAACTTGCTTGTACCACTCCACTGGGCTTTCCCGCAATTTGGGGAAGGAGGTGGTAAAAGCAGCTAAATCTCCCCTACTCCAAGGGACATGTACATAATTCCCATTTGCGACTTCACGCAAAGGGTATGCTTCTATTCCCTGCAGCCTTCCTGGTGTCGTACCAAGCGTGCTTCTCCTGACGGTCCCTTTCTTGGACCACCTCTCTTCCCACTTATCTAGTGCCCTCCATGTCCTTATTCCAGTGATCAGTTCCCTTATGTGCGTTTTCAGCCCGATCGTTCTCCTCTCATCTAGGTCTCGATCTGTATAATGTAGCCTGTGGTTACCCTGTAATGCTTTGGTTCTTGACAGGTCCACCATATATTGGCCTGCTAGTTCGACTAACTTCTCATGGATTGCTCTCGCTTTTCGAGTGATGTCCTTTGCCATATACAGTATTTCATCCTGCTCATACATTTCCATTCTTTCTAAAGGCAGGGTACCATCTATCATGTCATCCAGGTCTGACCTTAAGCTGGCGACATCGAGTCTCTTAGCTTTTATCTCAGCTCGCAATACGTCTTTCGAAGGGGGCTCACTGGTCTCCCTACCATCCCAACTCCGAGCTTTACGTTTGGGCTCGGGAGAGTTAATGAGTGCTCTCCCTTGCTCCCATCTCTCCAGGTCCCATGCTCGGCCATCCGATCTTGGAAGGTGATGGAACACGGGCCTGTTACCCCCACTCTTGCTCTGCCCACTCTCTCTTTCTTCTCTCCTTTCACCGCACTCCTCTCTGTTATTTTCCCTCTGGTCGCTACTCTCCCTTTGCCTAGTATCGCTCAGTATCCGATACGATCCTTCCTGGTTCCCCATATTCCCTGGGCTGCGCTCATTTCCGTCATCACAGGGACTATGGTGCGACCTCTCACAACTCCCATTCAGTTCTCTGGTGCCGGGCACACAGTGTGGACACTTAAAGCTGTTTCTGTACTCTTGCGTTCTCCTCTCCCCTTCACTGAGTATTGGGCGCGCCACCCCTCCACTCCCGGGGCCCCCGTTTTCCAGATCTGTTCTATCTCCACTCCGGGCCCAATGGGTGACTCCCCTACTATCTCTCTCTCTACAGTCCCACTCCGGGCTGCTCTCCCCAGCCCCGCAGTGAGTCCGAGCTCTGCTGTCCTGACTTTCCCTTTCAGCTTCTGCAGCTATGATGCTCTTGTGAGCCTCCACTGCCTCATCCCACTTCTTCATGTACTCATTTAGTTCTTGAAAGGATTTTCGTCCAGTTCCCCTCAGATCCGCTGGCCATCTAGGGCCCCCAGGATCCCCTCCTGGATCCCCTGCTGTGTGCATCGGGGTGCTCCACTCTCTCGGTATCGGCATCTGACTTGGGGAATTGATCGTATCGTTCCTCCTTGCCGTCTCTGCTCTTTCTCTGTCCTTCCGTACCCGTTCTTCCCCTCTTGCTCTCTCTTGGTCATATATCGATATTATAGGACCTATGGTAACAGGTACCTGTAGTGCATCTGGTAATCCGTAGGATGTGGCGCACTCCGTTTCCGGCGCTCTTTGTACCACAAACCTCCCGACTACCTGTTGCACCTGACTAGGCTGGGACAGCTCTTTCTTTGCCTCAGGATCCCACTCTGAACTGGGAAGCGGTCTATGCTCTCCTGCATTGCCCCCCTTTTCTCCTTCACTATGCTCGACCTCTCCCCCTGCTCTATTATACGGGGGTGGCCTGTCTGTCAATAATCTGTTTATCAGGCTGTCCTCTGTTTCGCTCTCATCATCTTCTTCTAGGGGGCTTTTATTTGCGGGCACCTCTAACACTGGGTACAATTTATTGACTTCCATGTTATGCACTCTCCATCTTTTAGCATCCGCATCCCATCTGGCATCCTGCACTGCCCTTACCGATCGTTTCACCCTTTCTTGTCGTCTGTTCATATTCTTTTCATGCGCTGCCCTAATCCATGCATCAAGGGCTTCAAACTGGGTCGGTCTAGGCAAGGGTCTCATTGAGGTCATGACTGATTTTAATCGATGTAACACCTCTAATCTGAACGTCCCGTACTTCGGGAACGTCAGTTCCTCATTTCCTTCAGTAATCTTACTCCACTCTGATATCCAAAGGATCGTATGCAACCCAACATTCACTGCCATGTAACGAGCTGGCGTACCCTCCGGCGGGGCTTCTTCCCCTTCATCCGATCCCCGCTTCTCTTTTTTAAACGCCGCTCTCAGCCATTTAAAACACTTCATAATTATGCGCACAATATCCAGCCTCGCTACTCTGTTTACTTCCTGATGACAATCCACCAATCCTGTCGCGGCTTTGCTAACTTGGCCTATCGCAGCGCGGTCTTTCTCCGGTCGGCCAATCCCAGCTCGCCACTTTCTGACGTCTTTGCTAGCTGGCCTATCACAGCACGGTCTTTCTCCGGTCAGCCAATCACTGCGCGACACTTCCTGACGTCACTTTTCTCCGCTTCGCAGCAGCACCCCTCCTTTCTCAACTCGTCTCCCGGTCATGCATGCGTCCCATTCATACACCGAAAAATGACTACTTCCGACCAAGCGGTCACTTCCCTCGACTGTACGTCCACAGTCTAGATGTAATTGTCAACACAACTGACGAAATGTCTATCGTCTCTCTGATAGGTTGCTTGCACACACAGTAACCTCCGACCAGCGTCCGTTACTCACGCACTCACTCTTACGTTCCCCCTATCTCGGTCTTTCGGGTGATCAATGGTACCTCATGACCCCCTTCACACTATTTGACAATTACTCTGGGTGTCCGATACACCCGAACCACTTAAGCTCTCCTTGAACTTAAGATTTCCACCGGTTGCGCGCGCTCACAACCTGTTCCACAGTCACTCTACAGACATTCAACTCCGCCAGACATTACAACATAGATACAATACAAAAACACCGCAATCTAACACGCATGACCCTTTATACTCACTCTCGACCGATACTGCTGCTTTTTCTGTCTCACGTCATCCGGATCTTCTTCGGCGGGCGGTTCTTCCGATCATCGATCTCTAGGGGCCTTGGGGTAAGCTAACCTGGCCTAGGTCACCGTCCTCAAGAAGGCAACCATCCTCTATAGCTACCAACTGGAAGGGCGAGATTTTGATCGATACCTTATCACTATTGATCTAAACCCCGATCTGGTCGACTGAACCTTTGTTGCCTGTCATTGAGGAAAGAAAGTGCCTCTGCTACCAAGTTAGTTCACCCAATAAAGGACTCCGCTCCAAAAGATCACAAACAACTTCTAGCTTTCAAAAGTTTATTGTAAAGATATGATAAGCTGCAAATACAGGCATCTCAGAATGAGATTCACGAGATACACAGGTCCAACTACATACATGTGCTCTCTGAAAGCCCTCAGACGAGCAACGGAAATTACCAGCACAAGTTCTAAGAATAATAAAGCTATCAGCATTGACGCATATTGAGATCTCTCCTTCATTTAAGTTGGAGGAAAAAACACACAGGTTAGGCTGTCCCTACCCTGCTCTAGATGGTATCCCTACTTAACCAAGTCTCAACCTAACAAAAGGTGTCAGCAGTGAATGACCCCCAAGGGAAGTCACTCACTCTAAGTCTCTTGGTGAAAACCTATAGTTCTCCAGTCATGACCCCTCTCTGCCTACCCATCCGCTCTCTAAAGGGTCCTCAGGCATCTGGTCTAACTCCACCCAGGGGTGCTATCCCTAATACAAAACAGTCAACAACATTTGAGACGCCCCTCATGAGACGCCCCTCACGTGGTGTAGCTTCTGGCTTTTTCCATGCTGCTTTGTATTGGGCCTCATACGTTGGAGTTGACCTTGCTTCTCAGACTCTTCTCCGGCCCGCTGATACCCCTTAAACATTCCGGAACCCTCCTCCATGTCTGGGCCGTCTACTGAACAGACCTCTATTCATTCATTTATAATTGGATCCCCCCTTTTCCCTTGCAGACAGACATCTGCAGCCAAGATCCCAACTCTCATAGACTTCCAAAAAGGTTCGCAACATTTCTCGGCCCAGACATGTACGTGTAAATCAATGTTAAAGCATTTCAGGCCTACAACATTTCTCATAATAATTATAGCATTCAACTTCTTCATTAATTAAAGCATGTTAATACTCTTATTCTATTATTCAGTAAACACATCTATAAATCATGGCCCATTAATGCAATGACCAAAACATTAGTTCAATCTATGTCGTGAAAAGAAACACCTTCCCCTTCCCTTCTAGCTCTGGCCCTGAGGCCTACCACATTCTGCGTTTAACCACATGCCATCTTATATTTTAGCAGCTACACGACATAGATTCAGGAATAATCACATTTAATAAAATCATATAGTGTCACACATTTCTATATTTGTTCCACTTCTACTTAAATCTTTACATTAGCTATACATTCAGAATATAATTGCAGATACTACTAGCACTCATGGCATTTCTCCTCATGATTTGTGCTTACTACGGGTAAGTGTGATGCACTCATACATTTAAGTCAGTTTGCGCTCTCTCAAAACAATACAGCTCAATTCTACGCTTTCTTCGGTAAGCATGCGCAGCAAACATTTTAATCTAAAGGCGTCCTGTGGATACTAAAGTACTGTACCGTTCTTGTTGTGCTGTAGGATTTATTTGGAGATTAGATGAGAACACAAATCCCATAATTAGACATGTTTGACACAGAAACTGGTTCATTCTAGGAACATAAACCAGGGCAAGCGCTGTAAAGCGATAACCTCCTTACAGGAGACGGCGCACACAGTCCCTTTCCCTGGCTGATAAAATTAAGGTCAAGCCCTTAATCTTTGGCACGGTGCAGACCTGAACCTCTACTCCGTATAATCACTTTGTTTTTCTTATGTTAGCTGAAAAAAACCCATTTTGTGATGTGCTGTTTGGCGCCTTTATCTTGAACTTTATTTTCAGTCCTATCGATTGAAAGAGAAGTTCTCATGAACTGTTGAACATTATCTACATCACAAGCTAGCGTCAGCTTGCTCCTGCCAGCTATGACCTGCCTGCAGTCTCTCTGCGGGTCTCTTCAGTGACACCCCCTATCTTTGTGTCCCCTTTTGCCCCCAACCCAGGGCCAGTGAGAAGGTCTCCAGAGCCTGTGCTAACATTATACTGGTGCTGCAAATCCAAAGTATGAAGACGCAGGTGACGGTAGTGCTCCGCTGGCAGGATATACATTACCTCCACACGGAACACCAAGGGGGTGAAAAACCTCCTCGGCAATACCCGTTATACAGGGGTGGTGGGTGAGAATGATGAAGACCGTCACTGCAGGCTCAAGCCAGCACTTGCTTGTGATGGGCTTATGTTCTAAATTCTTAACACACTTGGTAAGAAATTTCAGCAGTACTTAATTTGAACAGGTGGTTTCCGGTGCTTGGCATCGCCACTTAATGTCAACACCAGCACTTATGAGAGCCAGCCACATGGTGGTGCTGTTTGCCTAATTTTGTGATGAAGACAACAAGTTGTTTAACCACATCGATGCTCGATGAGTTCCAGCCCTGTGCTGGAATATGCAAAAACCCATTATTCATGACGAGCTGGGCTCGTCATGAGCGTGCTGGGAGGCTACTGCATGACGAGCCCAGCTCGTCATGAGTGTGGAAGGGGTTAATATTCATTCTTCATTCATTTTCCTTTATTTCGATCAAATAGATCATAAAAGATAACATCCAAATGATTTAACAGTACAATTGATTATTACAAATCTGTCGACGATAATTAAAAAGACTTTACAGGTTCCATCCTGGTAAACGAATCAGACAATAACAAAAGTTTACCTATCATGGGTGACAAGTTAGATTTTTAAGATGACAGAAATTGTGTGCACTGTATTTCAGTTTAAAATTATTTTAAAACTGTGCCGAGTCTATATCAGTGCATACAACGAGTACGAATGTGCCACATTGCAGTTAAAAATGTGGCTACCGCTAAAACACAATTGGAGGCGATACGTCCGTTTTTAGTATTCTGTAGGCAGGCAAGTAGTGCCTGAACCCCAGATTTGTAAGTAGGGGAACAAGCCAATACTTTCTTGGTTTCTGATAAGCCTTACAGAAGAAAATAACATGCAAATCATTTTCCTGTTTGTACGAGCATGCTGGACATAGCTCTGGGGTGGAGGGAAGGGACCAGGTACTGCTAAATACTCTAAGGGGGAAGTGTGCCATACCTCCACTGTAGAAATAGTTTTCTTGTCAAAACAGGGCTAATTTTGTCAAGGACGAGTTCCCGTTGATAGGAGTCTTTAGATTTAATAAATGAATGTGTTAGAGACCCCATGCGTGAGTTCTGTAATGATGATTTATTTTGAATTCATAGTAGACAGTTGATAAGGATTTACGGGAAACCCTGTTACAAGCGTTAGCTGGGTCCAGCCACAATTCCGGCCTTCCCAGACTCTTACATATCTTTTTTATATATTTCAGCCAGGGAAAGTTCGTTGAATTTGATAGAGATAAAATCTCTTGCCAGAAAGTTAGAGGTTTTAATCCCAGTTCTTCCTCAATGGTTCTTAAGCCCAGATCTAATCTGAGCGGCAGGAGTGGGGTGCTTGGCGGTAAAGCCACCATCTGCCGAATGAATTTGTTCTCAGTGATTGTCAAATTTTGGGCAGGTATGTGCCCCCACAACTCCCCCCATGTGTGACTGCCCCCCGGGCCTGAATTTTGTAGATTTGGAGCACTGGGCCGAGGGGTTTGTGGGTTGATCTCTTTGCCATCCTTGAGATACCACCCATTAACTGGGCTAATTTGATGTTAGCCTTTGTCCGATGTGTGTCCCAAGTCAAATTTTGATTGATGGTCACCCCTAGGTATTCAAATGTGTTAACCCTCTCTAGTCTCAGTGTGCCTATGGTGGGATTGGGGCGTGTAGAAAGAGGAAGACTAAGAATCATGTATTTAGTTTTCAGCGCATTGATCTCCAATCCCCGGTCGACACAAAAGGCTTCAAACCCATCCAAAACCCGTTGGATTCCCATCGGGGATTTAGACAGCAGCAGGGTGTCGTCCGCAAACATGATGGCGGGCACCCTGCTGCCGCTGAGCTTTGGAGCATCAATGTCGGCTATCCTAGTCAGGTGGTCGACTACCCCGTTGACAAAGAGGCAGAACAGGGTGGGTGCGAGCACGCAGCCCTGCCTCACCCCCCTGTCAACGGGGAATCTTCCAGAGAGCATCCCGTTTCTACCACACCTGACCCGTGCGTAATTATCTTGGTGCAGTCTTATCAAGATGTTCAGGATGTCCGGGGGGATACCCATCTCCGCCAGCACGGTCCATAGTCTGGATCTTGGGACCAAATGGAAGGCTGCAGGCAGGTCTACGAAGACAGTATAAAGGCTGCCTCCTTCGATTATAGTAGTTTTCCAAAACAAAAGATTGAGTCGGAAAATCTGATCTGTTGTTGAGATCCTCCTTCGAAAACCAGCCTGGTAGGGGGTGAGAATAGAGACCTCCTCAATCCAGTTTTGGAGGCGATCAAGTATCAGCCTACCAAAAAGTTTTTGGGACACATCAATGAGGCTGATGGGCCTGTAGTTGGCTGGAAGCAGAGGCGATCCCTTCTTGAATATGGGGACAATCTCTGCTCCCAGCCAAGTACAGGGCACCTCCATGCTCCTCAACACGGCGTTGAAGATTGTCAAAAGGTAGGGGGCCCAAATGTCCGGCTCCTGTTTGAAGATGTCGCCCGGGAGCCCGTCCAGGAGCGGCGCCTTTCCAGAGGCCAACCTTAGAATGGCCACCCGTACCTCAGCCTCTGTGAATAGATCCCCCTCCAGCTGAGTTCCAGTGGTTGGGAACACCTCGGTTGGGGCCATATCACCGTCTGTGTACAAGGCCTGGAAGTGGTCTTGCCAGACCTTGGCTGAAATGTTGGGCTCAATGGCGGGAGAAAGGTCATCCGACCCGGCATTCACTAGACGCCAGAACTTCCGAGAGTCCCTAGCGGCTAGTGTGGTGGTCAGATTCTCCCATTTATCATAGTCCCATTCGGCCTTAGCATGGGTAATCAACCGCTTATAGTCCTTTCTCCTTTCCTGTATGAGTGTTCTGCTTTTACCCTCCTTGATGCTAATCAGTAGGTCGGTTTTAGCTTTACGACATGCAGCGTTATACCAGGTGGGTCGTTGTGGCCTTCCTCCCCCTGGCCTTCCCATGGAAAAAGAACTTCTGCCAAGGATTTAATAAGGTCCTCGTGTGCCAACCAGAGTTTTGTGTGCGCATCGCCAGTGTTAGGGTGTTCCGTTAATGCGCACACCCTTTCAAATATCGGAATGACACGGGCATACAGCCCCACGACCTTCTCCGGATTCGCTGCTAGCTTTTCCCACCTCACTCTCCGTCTGATGTTTGCCAAGGACAACCCCATGTCGGGCACATCTGAAACAACCCCATTTGCTGTGTCTGTGCCAGGGAGGGAGTATTCTAGTTCTAGCGCGTTATGGTCGCTATCCTCCCTGGGTATTACCCTGAAGTCCTCAATGTGCGACTAGGAAGATAGTTGAATAAAGATGTAGTCCAGTCTTGACTCCCTTCCCACTTTATTAAATGTACATTTTGGGGGGATGTCAGACTTGGTACGTCCATTACAGGCCCTAATGCCATGATTAAGGGTTAGAGTGGTGATCTGTACTGCAAGGGGTGTCCAAGCTCTGGGGGGGGCGCTGAGGGGGGAACTCGCCACAACGCATCCTCCTCCAGTGGTATTCCATCTGTTAGTCCTGGAAGAGGCTCGAAGTGGGAGTTTAAATCACCTCCTACCAGGAAAGGAGTTCCATGTGGGAGATCGCCCAAAAGGGCGGAAAGTTCCTCGATGGTGCTCGATTCCCTGGTTACATTCACCGGCCTGGAATAGACATTAACCAGTGCCAATTTACTGGTATTTGTCCACTCCAGAATGACACATTGGATGTCGTCCGAAGCTGTGGGGTGGGATGCTGCTTTACAGCCTAGGTGTGTAGCCACCCAAATTGCGAGGCCCCCAGATGGCCTCCCCTTTCCTCCCCATCTCGCAAGTGTGGAAAATACCGCAAAACCTGGGCGGATGTGTTCCTCTCGTGCCCAGGTTTCTTGGAACAGGCAAATATCTTTGCTACCCACAAATGAGCTCCACTCCGGGCATTCAAGCTTGTTTCCGACACCGGCCACATTCCAAGAAAGTATCTTTAAAGGATGCGGTCTTGGTTTGGATGCGGGACATGCGGGAATCCTCTTGTCTTGAGGACTAACCGGGGGTGTTATGGTTTCAGCCTGGTCCCCTCTAGTGCCTGGCAGTTCCCGGCGGATGGGCGAGATCCCCATTAGCGGGTGTTGGCCTTCCTGATCTTTGTGCTGTTCAGCATGGATCGGAATCCCTGTGGTTCGATCAGTGGGGTCGTTTAATGGGCTAACATTACCATCCTGGTCACCCCCGGTTCGCTCGTGTCCCACCCCGCCACTTCGGGGAGTGTCAATCAATCATATCCAGGCAGCTAAACCTATTGTATGTGTTGAACTGGGCAGGCTGTCAGTCTATGTGACGATAGGAATCTCCTCTCTCCCAACCTCCCCGGCCACCTCGCCTAGGAACTGTCTCCCATCCCTCCTCATCGAATAGATTTATCCTAGGTGGATAAAAAAAGGAAAGAGGTAAGGATTGGATGGAAGTCCCCTGGTCAGGATGTGGCCAGCCACAAATGTAGGACCTGGGATCCCTAAAGTTAATCACGGCACAGTCCCCATTGATTGAGTTCCTTGAGTTGCCAACCCAGGGGACTCTTCTTGCCATGAGAACCCCACTCACTATTCCTTGGGGTAGGGGTCGATTTAAAGAAAGCCAATTGGCCACCTTGTTCTTAAGAGAGGTGGCCGTTTCGATGGTTTCTGGTTTTAGCTCCGGTATGCCGGCCAATATGACTACATAAGGTCCCGCCTCTGGGGTAAGACTCAGGGGCCTAGGTCTTTGTGTTGTGACTGGGGCTCTTGGATTGGCTAAGGTGTTGGTCCCCGGGTGAGATGGTTTAGGCACTCCCTCTGTTAGGTGAGGAATTGCAGGGTGGGCAGTGAGCGGCTCGCGCTGGGTGGGTTTTGGCAGCTGTCTAGCATCCTTCCCTGGTGCAACTAGTGAACCCTTCGTATTCTTGGGCTCAGCCCCGCCCCTAACAGCCTTGTTCTCAACTTTGAGGGCATCTGCTAGTTGGACCGTTGATTTTTCTATGGTCGATAGCCTCGATCTTTATTAGGCGGGCTTCTAGGGGGCTGAGGAGAGACTTTAGAAGAGCAGCAATCTTGGAAATGGAGATGTCGCCTCCTTCGGTCAGGCTAAAATTAAGGTTTGCGTGCTCCGTTGCCTGCAAGTGTGAATCCACCATGGGTGTCGGTGGAGCAATCTCAGGTAGTGTGGGTGCAGATTTATTAATTTCTACCTAGTCTGCCTCCAGTAAAGGATTGAGCTTGGGAGCTTTAGCCTTGCGGCTACCTGGGTTTTGGGTCGCTCTTTTCCTTTTCGGGATTGCTCCTTCCCTAACTCCCTGTTTTAAGCGAGTGTCTCTAGTTTTGGGACATGCATTGTTGACAATGAGGGTGAGGGAGCTTGATTGTGTGAGGCTCTGAGGTGGAGTAGATGGGTGTGGTAGTTCGTTAAAAGAAACCGAAATGTCTACATCTGACATAGCCGCTACCCCACTATTCCCACTAACCCCTGTGCCAAGTGGGATTTGATCAAGTTCTTTAACAGGAGTCCTTACTTGAGCTATAGTTCCCATGGAAGATCTTCTTACCCACTCGATTTCCTGTGAAATGCGTCGTTCCAGAACTGTGATTTCGTCAATCAGGAGGGCGCCTGCTTTAAGAAAGTAGTTGTCCAAAGTGCCAGTAGGAGCTCCTCCGGCGAGGGCACTCTTACTCCTCGTTTCTCTGGATGACATGGTCCGTTCGCTACAACCAGAAGTCTTGTTTAAAGATGCAGGAGAAGAGCCAAGGGGGGTGGCCCGGTCCGGTCTCGCCCATGCTCGAACGGCCTCAAACGGCCCGCCCTTTGCCCGGGCTTAGCCCGGCGATCGCCCGCGCGCGTTCCACGTTCGCGGAATGGGAGGGGCTTAAATAACGTTGGGCGTGACGGGAAGAGGACCAGCTGCGGCTGATGATACGCCGCACTGCAGTCTGGTCCTCGCAGTCCTGCGATGCGCCTCTTGCTGACAAGCGCCTCGTCCTGAGTCAGCGCTCTCCCCCACACACAGCACCAAGGTCTTGCAGATGAGCGGCTCCCGCGGAGCGGGGGCCGCGAGAGGTGAGAAAAAAGGGGCAAAGTCTTTAGCAAAAAGTCTCCCCGAGTTTAGCAGCACCAGTTGGCCATCAGCAGTGAAGGGTGTTATATCCTGGCGTTGGGCGTGACGGGAAGAGGACCAGCTGCGGCTGATGATACGCCGCACTGCAGTCTGGTCCTCACAGTCCTGCGATGCGCCTCTTGCTGACAAGCGCCTCGTCCTGAGTCAGCGCTCTCCCCCACACACAGCACCAAGGTCTTGCAGACGAGCGGCACCCGCGGAGCGGGGTCCGCGAGAGGTGAGAAGAAAGGGGCAAAGTCTTTAGCAAAAAGTCTCCCCAAGTTTAGCAGCACCAGTTGGCCATCAGCAGTGGAGGGTGTTATATCCTGGCGTTGGGCGTGATGGGAAGAGGACCAGCTGCGGCTGATGATACGCCGCACTGCTTTCTGGTCCTCGCAGTCCCGCGATGCGCCTCTTGCTGACAAGCGCCTCGTCCTGAGTCAGCGCTCTCCCCCACACATAGCACCAAGGTCTTGCAGACGAGCGGCACCCGCGGAGCGGGGGCCGCGAGAGGTGAGAAGAAAGGGGCAAAGTCTTTAGCAAAAAGTCTCCCCGAGTTTAGCAGCATACATTAAAAATGACTAATACCTGCCAGCCAAAACATAAAAGAGTAGCTTGGCCAGGAGGTATTAGTCATTTTTGATGTAAAAAAAGTCTGACTTGTCATTGGTAGCACTGACCCTGGCAATGACTGAACTGCAGTGGTCTTCTCATAACGGCCCTAGCACTTTTAAAAAAAAATATTTTTTAACAAATTAAGTACTGGTTTTCAGAGGAAAAATGAGAGTCACAGGTCAGTATTATTGGTGATCTTAAACAGACTCCTAGTCCTTTCTCTGTAATCCCCTAAGTAATTACATTTCTGTGTCTCCTGGCTTCACCCCATCTGGCCGTCAATGTAGAAAACAAAACAAAATAATGCTGCGCAGGTCAGCGGCTTGAAGTGCACTTTGAGATCAAATCCTGTGAGGTTGGCAATAAAATGGCAAACTGGTCCAGGCCACACAGAATCAAAAATGTGCTAGCATTCTCGCCAAGAATCCACCCAGTAGCAGGTTAGTCCTCCGGCAACGAGCGCAGATCGCAGCTCATCTCCAGCAGCACCGGGAACCAGTGCTGCAATCTCCACAGGGGCGTCACTAGGATCACTTTTGCTTGTTGTTTGAAAATGTGTAACGTCACTCTGGGAATTGAAAGGAAAGGTGGAAACACATAGTTCAATGTACCCGACCAATCCTGAAGGAAGGCATCTGTCGCCTTCGCTGCTGGATCCGGCCTCCAACTGAAGAAGCTGGGAAGCTGGCGGTTCAGCCTGGAAGCAAACAGGTCCGTCCGACAAGGACCCCAAAGGTCCTGCAACCATTGGAATATTCTCAGAAGTAGTTGCCAATTGCTGTAGTCTCTGAGATGTCTGGAATTCCAGTCCGCTATTAGGTTGGACTGGCCCGGGATGTATTCCGCTATTACCGTGATCTGACGATTCAGGCAATAGTGCCAAAAATCCTTGGCAATCTCTACTAGTAGAGATGATCTTGTTCTTCCCAACTTGTTGATGTACCTCACTGCTGAAATGTTGTCCATCCGTAGAAGGATACAACATGAGGTCTGCTTGGGAGATAGAGTCCGAATCACAAAAGAACGCGGTAGGAGTTCTAGACAATTTATGTTTAGTGATAATTCTTGGGGAGACCACCTTCCGCCTGTGGAGATATTTCCGCAGCACGCTCCCCAGCCCCAACGGCTGGCGTCGGATTTGATGATAACCTTGGGTTGTGAGCCGAATATCGCTCTGCCGTTCCACGCTTCCACATGACCCAGTCACCACTGCATTTCTTCTCTCACTTCTTGTGACAACGAGACCAGGTCCGTGTAAGACAGACCCTTCTGTAAATGCTAGATTTTTAACCTCTGCAGTGCTCTGTAATGTAGGAGTCCCGGAAAAATCGCCTGAATGGATGACGTTAATAATCCTGCTACTCTGGAAATCACTCTGAGAGAAACCACTTGTTTGTTGAGGATTGCAGTAATCTCCTTCTTGAGATCTATTAACTTCACTTTGGGAAGACTCAATTGGGCCGACTGGGAGTCTATCACAAAGCCCAAAAAATCTGTTGTCTGTGCCGGGGTTAGCGCTGATTTTGAGTGGTTGATTACAAACACCAGACTCTGCAATAGAGACATCGTCATTTGGAGATGTTGCAACACCAATTCTGGACTCTGCACCATGATCAGAATGTCATCCAGATAAATATTCATGCTCACCCCTTGCTCCCGTAGGTGAGCAACTACTTGCTTCATCAATTTGGTGAGGCACCAAGGAGCCGAGGAAAGCCCAAAAGGAAGTGCTGAATACTCAAACCACCGACCTTTCCATTGAAATTGAAGCAAACAGTGGTGTGGAGGGAAAATGGGAATGGATAGGTAGGCATCTTTGAGATCTAGCCTAACCATCCAATCTCCTTGTTTTAGCAGATCCGTCAAAAGATGGATTCCTTCCATCTTGAAATGTTTGTAAATCAGGTACTGCTTGAACTCCCTCAAATGTAAAACTAGTCTGTGGCCACCACCTTTCTTCTGGACCAAAAAGACATTGCTGCAAAAACCGGGAGGCCTGTTGTTGCATGGTGTGATTGCGTGCTTTTGCAGTAATTCGGCTATTTCGTTGTCTATAAAAATGCACTCTGGTCGGGAAAAATGGAGAGGATTGGGGAACGTGTCCTGACAGGGTGTTTCGTAAAACTCCAAATGGAACCGCTGAACAGTTTGAAGTAACCACGCATCCTGAGTCAAGATTTGCCAATTGTGAACAAAGAATTGATTTCGACCCCCCAATGGTAGTGGAGATAAGTGTGACACGCTTACCTGAGGAATTCTGTGCTTGAAAGCCTGCTCTGCTACCACCTCCGTGGAACTGGCGTTTGTTGAAATGACGACGAGTGGGGTCGAAGGTGCCCCCTCTTGTTGAATCCCACTCTCCTCTGCCGCAACCATAGTCGCCTCTGGGGGGACCTCTATTGTGGAAACGGCCTGACAAGTGTCCCCTGCCTCATCCGGCCTTGTTGAAAAGGCCCTGCTGGAAGACACGTTTAATGCCTGACTGCACTTTGTCAAGTGAAGTAAATGTCCCCACATACTTTGATACGTCTTTCACAAAACGATCTCCAAAGAGATTGCCCTCAGCGAGGGGTCCTGGCTCATCAGCCGCAAGATCGGTGAGATTGGAATCCATGCATATAAGCAAGAATTTGTACCGTACGGTGGAGGTGGCGCAATTGGCATTACCCAAAAGGCATATTGCCCTCCGTGTCCAACCTGCCAGGATATCCGGATCCACCGGAGTCGCCGCCTCTTTGCCCACCAGGGCCATCTCAAGGATTTTTGCTAGAGGTCCGACGACGTCAACGTGCTTGTCTTGACATCCGCGCCAAGCGCGGTCGATCCCCTTCTAGGGGCTTTTGCAAACTTTTTTAGAAAAGTGAGGAGACTAACGTCCATCTCTAGAGTTTCCGCCACCTTGTCTGGTAGATCAGGCCGGGGACACTTTGATCTGAGCCGATTATGGACTTCTTTGTCAAAACCTTAGCGAAGATTCTCGTGAAGATACTCTGTAACTTCCGGAGCCCAATCCGAAGATCTGGGATGTATGATATTGCTAGGGTTAAAGGTAAAGGGAGTATAGGGTGGTATATCTGGGGTGGAGGAAGCCACTTTTTTAGATTTCTTCTTGGGAGGAGCTTCTTCATCTGTTGAAGTAGTGTTGGTGTCGGTATTGGTGGTATCAGAGTCCACATAGACTTTTTACTTGCTCTTCGCTTTGCCCCCTGCGGAATACCCATGAACCCCCATCTGAGCTTGTGGTAAGGAACTTAACGCTTTATCATGCGGCCATTGACTCTTTTGTACTGCGCCCATAGCTGGAGGAATAGGCTTGGGTTTATCTTTGGTGACCCATGACCTTTTGCAAAACTTTCAAGCTGCTTAGTAATTGGTTTAAGTGCAGCTGCCAATGCTTTTTGCACAGTGTTTGGTACTGTGCTCTCTATGGCCTTATTCACTGAGGATTGGACAGAGGCGAACAGAGCCTCCACAATATTATCTTCAAGGACAGTCTCTTGCTGTCCCTCATAACAGACATCCTCCTCATCGCCTTCATATCTCACCCACTCTTCCATTCTTAACTCTTAGTGAGGTGATAAGGCTTAAATTCAATGAAGCACAATATAAATCAGTAATGGCGGAGTAAAGGGGGGGCAGCCCACTTGCACACTCAAATATTTGCCAAAATGTACCAAGCCCCCTCAGCAAAGCTGTAGTCAAGTTGTTTCAGCCAGTAATAGGCTTAGGAGCCAAAATACCAGTATATGGAGCGTGTGCTCACTCCACAAGGCGATGATTATTGCTGCCGATCAGGCGTCACCTCCAACTAAAACTTTTTAGCAGAAAACGTGGTGAAAATGCCTAATGCGGGACAATCGCGATGTGCGCAGACCAAAAGGAGCCCAATGGGCTCGCTTGCACTGCACACGTTGGCCGTGAACTACACGGCTTCTGCGTCGTGAACGGGTGAGTAGGGGAGCCCAAAACACCAGAGCGGTATACGGGCGGCCGACAAACTGGCCAAAAACGACCACAACACATTCCGGTACCTTCGCGCTGAGTAGTGCGCCTTTCTAAAAATAAAAACGAAAGCCCCAGCAATGCTGGCAATCAAGACAAAGCCCTGTCTGGGCGCGCGACGCGCGCTACCCACAAATATCTAAGGCAACAAATAACATCAGAAAAAATACAAACTCTACAAAAGCCAAAGGCGGGACAACTACATACATTAAACATGTAAATTAAAAAAATAACGAAAACGCTAAGCGTTTTCAAGCAGGATAATTCTAATGCAGTAATAAGGCAATATTAAGAGAGAATGTATTTAGCTCTGCTGTGAGCAGCAAAGAAAGAGGATGATGGGAATGTGCTCATGGCTCTTATTGGGGCTAAGAGGGCGTGACTGATGCAAAGCATCATGGACAATGTAGTTTGTGTTAACTAATTGAATGTTTTAATTGGCTGCTGTGATTTTACAGTAAAAGAAAGAGCTAGCTTAATCCGAAGCCTCCGGTCCTGTAATAGAATTCATCCGCTCCACAAATTGTTTAGTTTTGAAAGCATCTGACATGGTTGTAAGCTGGGACATGGTCTTAGCCTGCCTCAATCAGAGGACAGTCAGGCATCTGCTCCCAGGTCTGTTAATTGTAGGCTCAAACTAGCGCTCAGTGCCAAGGACCAGACTCGCTACCCTCTGACTTGGAGAACGTGGGTTCATGAGAATTGGGGACAGGAAACTAGTGTGCGACATTCGGGCTGGGAACGCATGTAGAGAGGGAGCGGTAAGGGTCATGGCATGTATGAGTGCTGGAGTTTTTTGGGCCCGGTATTATTGTTATAAGACTCACAGGTGCCATGGCTGTCGTCTCAAATGCAATCACTAGCCTACTACACAGTTTGTAGCTGGAAAGAATAATTTTCTTCATGAAATGCATAGTAAAATATTCCTTCTATCCTGTTCAACCACACACACCTGTGCCTTAGGATGCACTTACTCCCTTACATGCACATATATCCTTGTAAAAAGATCTTAGTAAGCTTGTACCTCCCTAGTATCCTATCTGAGTAGTACATATGTTTCCTGTCTAGTGCAGTCACAAAAAGAAGAATAATTTGGTTAAATGTAACACGAAAACGAGCTCAGTTCTTTTTAAGGATATGTGCACATTTATGCACTGTTCATTCAGTTCCAATGCAGCAAAACATAAAAACACATTGACTGTTTGAGATCCAAGCATTATCATTTGAAGTGGCATTGGGCTGCATGCAAAAACTTTTTTGAACTTCATGCTTCTGGAAGACATATCCCTCTGTTCCTTTTCTCGGAGCATGTGAATGCTAGACATTAGGCTGTGGTTTCAGATCGGACAGAAGGCATGGCTAGGAGAGCAAAAAATCCTGTTCAGCCTGCCACAGTGTCACAATTATGTGATTGTGGGCTCTGTCCTCAATGGGGGTGCATTATCTCCTTTTGCAGAAGGAATGTGTCACTATTTTAGGGACAGTATCTAAAATAAAATCCGAGCTTTGGGTCCCTGTGATGATAAGAGAGAGCTATC
Organism: Lissotriton helveticus; assembly: GCF_964261635.1. Taxonomy (NCBI): domain Eukaryota; kingdom Metazoa; phylum Chordata; class Amphibia; order Caudata; family Salamandridae; genus Lissotriton; species Lissotriton helveticus. The sequence goes on along the minus strand of NC_136057.1, from coordinate 597,106,744 downwards.
TCCCCAGTCCAGTCTGTTAACTAACAGTCTCTCAGTTCGTTTCAGAAGACATCCACAAAGATTGCTGTCTTAAAGATTTTCACCTCAATTGTCACTCTGCTTGATAAACACAATAGGACTTAATTGAGGTACTTTGCGGGTGGCCTTTAAATGATGCCCAAGCTTTCTTGAATTCCAGAGAGTGGATAGGGTTATTGGACCTGAAGAATGTATACTTTTGATTGCTTCTTCGTTTAATGCAATAGCTTAGGACACTGGTTGGGATCATATTATCTTTTCCAAACTCTTGTCTTTGGGAAGACATCTGGCTCCAAGATACTCAGGAAGCATATGGTTCCTACTAGAACAGTGTGGGAGCAAAACCTTAATCCAAAATGTGAACAGCCCAAAATGTATCTCAATTGGTTCTCCCGCAGATCCATTTCCACCTTGAGTCCCCTCCCCAAACATCAATTAGCAGAGTAAAACAATTCTGTAAGTAATTCGGCCCACTCAATAACTGAGCTCTAGATCAATGTAAAAGCTTTTATTTCAAAAATGTAAAATAAACTATAAAGTGTCAATGCCATGAAGGCTTCCAGAATACCCTTGACAAAAGCTACAAGTCATAGGCCACAGGGAAAAGTTAAGTGAAAGCAATGTAATCATTAATGTTGAAATAAACTACTACATGTTAGTCTAACTGGGCTCTGCGTAGTTTGTGGGGAGAGAATGTGTGCAAGAGGAGAAACAGGAGCGAGTGACAGATATAGAATCCATCTTGTCAAAAATTGAGTCTTATACACACATGTAGCCTAACAAAAAAACATTAATAGCTTCATTTATATATTATCTTAAATTTGTTTCAATTGCATCCATATAAATCCTCTCTGTATATGCAGGATCATGTATAAAAAAAGTATATTGCACGTTATTATTAATGCACAAAAATATGGACTTAAAACAAACCCACAACAGCCAGGGCAGGGTTAAGTTGTAATTTCTCAAATGGCTTGCTGGCTACTTATGAAACCGTCCAAGGTGAGGGCCTTAGTTCTTTAACTCTAAAGTTGCATGCTGTTTGTTTGACCTTGATCTCACTGTTATCCTGGACGAATATGCATAACTCTCCAGTACTACCAAAGTTAAAGTGTGAAGGGCCCAGCTAGTAAGAAAGAAGGAGCTTTCCCTGCTTTCAGGCGTGTAGCATTGTACATGTCTGGAAAATCACATGTTCCCCATAATACCTGTTTATCTGACAGTCATGCCTTAGGCCACCATTCCAAGTAGTGAGGAATAGGGTTTAGTGCTTCCCGCACCCAGTACATTTGATTACCTTCACACTGGGTTGTGATACATATTAGATATGTTTAATAGCTTATATGCTGGAGGTTGCAGCCTACATGATCGCTATTTACCTCAACAAATTCTGCATGTTTTGCCTTTTTTTCATGCGGTGTGCTGATAAATTTCACCTGTTTTTTTGCTTGTGAAGTATATCAGAGGATACATGCAGGTGGGGTATGTGGATGAGGGTGTATCAATTGCTACTTGTGGGAAATACTGCAAATACCCCACCTGGGGATACATTTCCAATGGAGTAACTATCATACATCTCGGAATTCGTGTTTCCCCACTACTCATAACCAAGGCCTCATCAGGTGTCAGACTCACAATTCAGTCCCTTGTTCAGCATGCCCTTCTTCTGGCGGCTGCAGCAGGACAGCTTGATATTGACAGTGTGTTTATACCCGTTTTTGCCAAGAGGGTGTTGAAAATTGATTGGTTGGAATAAACAGGATCATACACCATAACTTGCATTTTTAAGGGGGCAGTGGAGCTGTGTGCATGTGCTGTGGCATATAGGACCAATCTGTCAGGTTTACATCTTGCAGGGCTGAAGAACCACCACATTGACCAATTGAACATGGACAATGAATGTGAGTTGCAGCATCAGTAATAGCATCACTATTTCTATTACACATAGCGTTTAGATCTGGGGTTGACTGTGATCCTCCGTTGATATATGCAGCCTCACTCAAAGTTGGAACTGTAGTGTGAGCGTGACATGCAGCCTACAGGAAAATATTAATTGTTCCATAACTCCAAATGAGTATTGGGGCGCTTAATAATGATTGCTTGTTTTGCAGAGGAGATGAATCCATCAAGTCGTGTATTGGGAACACACAGATTATCCACTGCTATTTGGATAATACCGTAAGTTGACATGATTTGAAGAGAGGACGGACTTCTGAATAGTTGCTGCATTAACCAAACTGGTCGATTCAATTGCGGAGCCACAAAGTGGTGACGAAGTACTCGGAAAGTCACATAGCGGCCACTGTTTGCTTACACGTGTGACTGCATCTGATTCTATTTCTGGTCTCTTTGGACAGAATTGGGAACATCGTATCGTAAGAAGAGCTGGGTCTAAAGGATAAGAGAAGAGCGGGGAAAGATACAGAAAGAGAGAGAAGAAAATAGCCCTTCATACACTGCTATGCAGGGTTATGACATTAACAGTGGAATGGTACAACTCGTCTAATCAAAATGCTGTGAGATTGAATGCTCTTTGGACAGGAAAGAAATTGAGTCACAAGGAAGGACCTATGACCAAGAAGAACGTACTCAAATAATGAGCAAGAGGCAGGCGCAAAGCCCACTCCAGTTCAATTTCGTACAATATGTCTGTGGTCCAGTAGACAGCCAGAGATGTCTGTAGGCGAGATTTAATGACATAGCAGCTCTTCCAGAAAGTGTTCAGGTGGAAAAGAACAGGAGCTGCTCTTGCTCCTGCAACTTCTCATGCCCAGCTTCCTCCAGCACTTTATAGAACTTCTAACTTTCCCTGTGATCAGCATTTGTTACATAATCATCTTTTAGGGTCACCTGAAACCTTCATATCTGACAAATATGAGAAAGGGAACAACATGAACCTCAAAATGAGAAGAGGGTCACATGGTCAAGACTTGTCCTCTTTCTAAAACTGGACTGCAGCAGTGGACTGCGGCATATCGAGGCTTTTCTTACTTGATGAAGGCATGCCTGTCCTGTAGTAGATAAACAATTCAAGAATATGGACCCATGGAGAGCACGGCTTATGGCGACATCTGCTCTCATTGCGTAAAGAAATGGTCTGTGTGCTAAAGGTTGATGTAAAGACAGGTTGTTTGTGTAGGTGGCTGTTTACAACCTAAGTGCAAGGTTACTAAACTCTAAAACACACATGTTTATATTTCAAAATCAGTTCAAAGGCCGGGCCTCCAGTTTTCGGTCCATTCAACATTTCAGCGAAAAGGCCGAGCCACATTGTTTAACTGGCAGGAAACTGACCTGTAGGAAACTCAGCTGATCAAGGTCATTGCTTATATGTTTCCTGTTTTGGATGGTTATTTTCTTAGGTACATCAAAACATGATTTTCTGTTTAAGCTCCAGCTTGCTGACACAGCAGCATCCGGAGATTCCATCTCATATCTAACGTGCCAGTAAATCATGCCTTTTGCATGTCATAGGTTTTTGTCTCGGGGACTGGCTTGTTAAAAGTGATATTGTCGGTTATGACTTTGCATGGAATCGATCAAATATGTTACACTGCTTAGAATCTTTGATACAAAGTGTGACGGCATTGATGAGGTAAAAATGTATCACACCTAGGTTTTGAGAATAGGTGGATGTGGCTTTTAAAGTAAAAAATGGGGTTATTTTCTACATCGCAGTACCATGGTAGTGTAGGCAAAAAAATAGTGATAAACTTTTTGTGCACGCGTGAGAGGTTGAACAGTGCTGAATAAGGATCTAGAGTGCCTTCTTTTGTAATACCCCTGATAAAAAGCAGGCACACGTCTCTCGAACACTAAAAAACAAAACTACATAGAAGAAACCATCAAAGTTAAATAATGTTATAACATGAGTTCGTGCAATGCTAAAGGGCATAATGCATATTTTGAAAATGTTATAAGATGCCCAAGGCTGTGATACACTGAGCAAGCCTTACTGTGGATACCTGGCAATTACCTTGCAATTTGATGAAGTCCAGATTACTCAATTCTACTTATTACTTTACATCCTACTCTGCTCCATCCCATTCTTTAATAAGGTGCAGGTCTATGAAGATGCTGAATTATTGTGGAAACTATTTTGGGGAGAACCTACATCTGATGTCTCAAAATCCATACCTCCAGAGTGTGAAGTGTAGCTAGCTGAGGAACCACTAAAACATAGAAGTGCAAAGAAATTATTATTCCTAGAGACATTGCCAACTGACAAGGAGCATGTACTATTCCCTTCTGGCCCAGTGAGGAACCATCCGCTGTTGTTTTCATTCTCAGTCCTCATCATAGGAAAGTAGATAGGGAGAACAGTATATTTGTCCCCAAAGCTATTGAATTACAAGCAATTGCAATGCAATAGGTCTCGCATTTGCGAGAATTTGAGCTACTGGCATTGTAAATGAGAATGCCTTTTATTTATGTGTTTTAAAAACCTGCAAGCAGTGCGTTAACGCACACTTTGTACTTGTAGTCATTGCTTACGAGAAACTGGACTGGTAGTTCCTGCGCCTCTTTTACTGCCAGCCTTGCTTTTCTTAAGCATGGACTATAAGTACAAAATGCACGTTTACACACCACTTGCACGTTTTCAAAACACATACATAAAAGGCATTGTCATTTACAATGCCAATAGCTCAAACTCTCGTGAATGTGAGACCTATTGCATTGCAAATTTTATTTATTTCAAAGTTTTATATAGCGCGAACAAGATCTTTGCAGATAACAGAGCGCTTTACACAGGCTGGTGGAAGGGTAGGGGAAACAGGGGGCATAGTAGGTAGGTAAATCATCAAGTTCATGTACATAACAAAAATAACAGAAATATAGTACAGGTACGAGGAATCAAGGCTATTATACTAAAATATATAGTACATGTATGAGGAATCAAGGCTAATATGCTAAAATATATAGACTAATATAAGTCACAACACATGTGCAAGGGAATATATAGGCTAAATCATAACAAAAAAAACGGAATACTGTTCGCAGTGTAGGTCAGACGCATTGTTCAAGTATATTTAGCCATAAGGATACTTTTGACTTCTCTCTTAAAGAGAAGGGAGGAGGAGATGAGCCTAGTTTCAGGAGGAAGTGCGTTCCAGATCCTGGGCGCCATTCCAGAGAAGGAGCGTTTGTAAGTTTTTTCCTTCCGGAATCTTCGCGGTTTCAGCAGAAGATTGTTTGTGCTCCTGGTAGTTCTGGACCCTCCTGAAATTGTCAACTTATGAGTGAGGTAGCTAGGTGATTTCAGGTGAATAGCCTTGTGCGTCATGCAGGCAATTTTCAGGTGTATTCTGGCTTCAAGAGGCAGCCAGTTCAAGGATTTGAAGTCAGGGGAGATATGCGAATGTTTTTTTGATCCAGTGATGAGTCTCGCTGCCGCATTTAGTGACGCTCTGAGGGGTGCAGATGACGTTAGGGGGAGGCCGCAGAGGTCCACGCTGCCGTAGTCTATGCGCGGGATGACTAGAGCTTGTACCGCTGTTTGGAAGTCTTTTGCTGGAAGGAAGGGTTTCAGTTTCCTCAAGGTATTTATTTGGAAGTTCGCCCCCTTAGTAGCCTTGCTGATATGCTGCTGCATGTTGAGGTTGGTGTCAAGTGTTATGCCTAAGGATTTTGCTGAGTCCACGATTGTCGGTTGGACATTGAGTGCTGTTAGGTGCTTAAGCCATGTTTGTGCGGAGGATATTTTCGAGGGAGGTGAGATTAGGAGGAACTCAGTCTTCATAGCATTGAGTTTGAGGTGGTTATCGGCCAGCCAGGATTGGGTACTTCTGATCGTTGAATTCAGACTCAGGATATCTTTGGGGGAATGTAACTTGAGATATATTTGAGTGTCATCAGCGTACATGTGAAAGTGTACATTGGATGCTTGTAGCAGGGTGGTGAGAGGCTCCATCACTAGGTTGAACAAAGTAGGGGATAGGCAGGATCCTTGAGGGACACCTAAAGATACCGATACTGGGGAGGACATCAAGTTTTTGCTCTTGAATTTTTGAGACCTGTTGTGTAGGAAGGAAGTGAACCAGCGAAGCACAGTCCCAGAGAAGCCCATTCTTGTCTTTAGGAGATCGAGTAAGTTCTGTAAGAGATGTAAGAGAGTAAGAGATGAGTGTTTGTTTAGCCAAGAGTCAAAATGGTAGGTCCATTGGCTTTGCACATGAATTTTTTTTTTATTGCACTTTAAAAGGACTTGTTTTTTGCCTGCTGGATCTCTCCATGTACTGCATAAACAAGTGTTGATAAAGTTAACTGGTGTAACTTTAACAGAACAAAACAGGAATGCACTAATGATAGGCCTTTATACGAGAAAGTGCAAGTATGTATTGAGCAGCTTTACTCATGATGAAATTGGAGGACCAAACAATCCTTACAACTTCGGAGTGTTGATGTGTGGTACTTTCCATAAAACGAAGAACCTGTCTAACTATGAGAACTGAGGAGATGCACTGCAGGGGAGCGGTAAGGTGCGCGAAAATACCCAATTAGATGCCACATTTTATCCACACATTAGTAAACAGCAATGTAGATGAAATAAATAATCGCTGCAGTCCACTCACTGGGATAAATGCAACGGCAATAGGTGCTTATACTGTGGTGTATTCAAAAGCAAAGAAAAGCAGACGGCCCCCTATTGAAAGTGAAAGTGCAAGTGCGGTGCTTTGTCTACATAAGTAACTTGACCCATGGAAAAACAAGCGCACGCGCCGGAAAGGCGTGCAGGCTGTAGCAGTAGGCGCACGCGCTTGGGAGAGCAGGCTTCACTTTTTCAAGCAGTGCACTCGTGCTTGTGGCGGGCCGCTGCGCACTCCCGCAAGGTGTATGCCGCCACAAGCACTAGTGCAGTGCTTGAAAAAGAGCTGAATGACGACTAAAGGTCTCCTATGCAGCGCATGTGCACTGCGTAGGCAAGACCTAAAAAACCCAGGAACAAAAGACTTGGGAGCATGTTCTTCTTTGAGGCAGCAAAGAGATCTAACATGTGCCTGCTACAACATTTGAAAATCCCCTGCAAGAACCAGAGCATCGAAGAGGGGGTTGTAAGGTGGTAAGGAAGACATAGAGAAGGGAAAATACCTGTTCAGTCACTCTGCTACCCCTTTGTCCACTTCCTGAATGTGAAGTGCTAACCGGTATAACTAATTTTGTTTAGGCAAGGTTTGCAAGAGAATGCAACCCGGTTTCCATAGGTGCTTGTCACTTTGATGTTCTTTCGAATTAAAACCGAATAACTCTGCAGGAAGTTAGCTGATTGCTCTTCAGGAAGGGAAGTTAGGCTAAGGAGTCACCAACTGCTGTCAAGTCCTTCCAATTGGAGAAGAAGGTTTTTCCACCAGGAACCACTTGGGAGTACACAGGAAATCCCCGACTTGTTTTCTCCCCAGTCTTTATTTTAACTTTCATTTGACAAATAACTTGTTCAGTCACCTGAGGTGCAGTCTCCTGGTGACTACAAGGCCAGAAAATAACACATACTTAAATACAACCAACTGTGCCTCAGGAACAGGCTTAATGGCTTTCATGAACTGGATCCGATTGGCTTCTGCTCATGTATTTTGTTTTCTTCTGAAGCCAAGTGGTCCAAGGACACCACTCTGGTGGTACTTTGTAAATCTTAACCACATTATGGTACTTCATTATTTAAAATGTGCACTGTTCTTCCTCTGTGTCTTTGAGGATGTTTGGAATGTTCTTTATATTCTGTGATTTCCCTTGAGAGTCCCATTCCAGGTCCAGGCAGTTAGTTCATGGCTGGTTTAGGATGGGCACTAATAGGCTGTACTGCTTAATAAAGACTTTGTGGATGCCTGATTAGAGCACTGGGGTCATACAGCTCTTTGCTTTTTTTTTCTTTCAAGCACCTAAAGGCAAGGAGGGTAGGCACTTTGATAGAACCCTTCAATTACTTTTCAGGGACTGCACTGCCTATAGCCCACATAGTTCACATAGATATTATAATGGTAAGGTGTGTCTCCTGGTCTGGATATTTATGAAAAGACTGTTCAGGAGATTGAGTTGTGGTTCATTTTAGGAACCCACGTTGCCTTCAAAATTAGGGGCCACATGCATTAAACTTTTTTCTGGTCGCAAATGGGCTGATTCACAGAATCGGCCCTTTTGCGACCAGAAAAAGTCCTTTTCTGGTGCATCAAAGGCTTTAAATTCGCAAATTAGGTAATCACAATTTTTTGCGATTACCTGAATTGCGCATGCATTTAGGGAATCACAATTTGCGATTCCCTATGTGGGATGCATCAAGCCTTTCCTAAATGCAAACTGTGCATTTAGGAAACGCTAATTACCATCAACTTCAAGTTGATGGTAATGTGTGAAAAATGCACAAAAGTTAATTTTTCAAAATGGTGTGCAGTGAACACATGCCCATAGGGCATGTGTGCACTGCACATGTGCATACTTACCTGTTTTTGGGGATGCATCAGGGAGGCCTTAGGCCCTGTGGCACCCTTGTAATTTCATTCACAATTAATCGCAATTTGAGAATGCTTTCCCATTCATTCCTATGGGTCTATCATCACATCAGCCCCAACCTCGCCAATTTTTATTTCGAGGGCTTATCGGGAAGACTGAATCGGTTTATGGATGATGTCATTAATGGCATGTGTATATTTACCAAGGCCTGCCTGATCTGCTTCCTCTGCTCTGCAGTCAAGCATGGCCATTATGGATTGAGTGAGGGGTTTAGTAAATTTGTCTATCTTCGCGTACTTTGGGGCGGGGGATTTTTCTATATGCATTATTGTGACTGCCCATAAAGCAAGTGCCCTTGTCCCAAAGCCACAGAGGTCCCTTTCTGTTCTCAGAGGCACACCATGTGTATCTGACCCCTCTCAGGGTGGCATTAGCAGTCAGTGGAGTAGTTGGACAGACTACGCCATTGCCACACCTTTCTCTTTGTTCCAAAAGGTGATCTGTGTCTCCAGGAAACCCTCTTCGCTTACAGTGTCGAGAGCTGGCAGGGTAAGTCAGAAGAATTATTCAGGAGGGAGGGCCACTGTGTCAAACCCCTCTCTTTGGACTGCCAATGGCATCTAGTTTGCCACCCTCTCACGTTATTTTTAAACTGGGGCAAATGGTGGGGACCCCAGGTGATCTTTCTCTTGTTTCACCTCCGACCACACCTCCAAAAGCAGATTTCGCCTCCAAAAAGGGCCCATTAACATAGTACCTCCAGGCCTCATGTCATCTGTCTGTAGGGGCGGTAATATTGTCAATGAATCCAAATCTGCTGCTCACTTCTGGATCAGCCCTCAAAACTGTCTTTCACGCTGTCCACAGAAACATACAGGGTCGTGCATTGTTCTCATACCTTGGATCTCCTGCCAACATATCACTCTTTCAACTTAGCCACCCACTCTCCTGCAACAGATGCAGCAGGATAAGTCTGGGCCCACTATCACAGCACTGTCTCAGTCCTCGTGTCTATTTATATGGCCCGGTTACCCCGTTCGCTGCTACCAAGGAGAGGTATTGACTATCTACTGGCACTCCAGCACTCTCCTTCCTCGGTCCCTGCAGGGTTCTCCTGTGCTCCTTGACTCTGCCCACTTCTCCCCTGTGAACCCACTGAACTCGGGCAACCCTGCCTTGGAAGGTGCCCAGACCTTGGGCTGGATGTAGGCCGCACCAGGGTTTCACAGGCTCGGTTATCCAAGGTTGTCCAAGGGACAGAGACGGGCCTCCCTGGACACTTTCAACACCCTGTTTTGTCACCTCTTTAGTAGCTCTCCATTATACATTGCATGGCGCTATTTTAGGTAAGATTATGAAGGACTTTAGGTTGTTGACACAGGGAGACTAATGAATGGCATCTGTCATCTTGCGCTGTGGACAACACCCGACTATAATGACAATTTTATTTTGAATTATTGTCGTAACATGAAACTATTATTTAGCTGTATTAAGACAATTTTGGATATTATGAAATCTTAGTGCCTTACAGGAACATCTCTAGTATTAGCGTGATACTTCAATATTAAACTTAAATCAATGTATTCTACATTACCAGACATAACATCTTTTTTTGACAGTGCTATACATTTCCAGCCAAAAACAAATCTACAACGTGAGGTCCTATTTGGCTTCATGATTAGAAAAAATCTCAGTAATATGGCCGGGGTTAATTCATATGTGTTTCAAAATGTTTCCTCATTTACTGGCAGGGTACACTATAGTTCTATTGATTAGATATTGGTTTTGGAAAATCTGATTGAAGATGTTAATGTTGTTGTTAGTATATACAGTGATCATTATCCTTTAACGATTATACTTTTTCAATGTGGTAGAACACCTGCATAAACCCATATTGACAGGTCTGAAGGACAAGGATGTGGGCCGCAGGATCAAAAGGCAAACTGATCAATTTAATGAGGAGCACATATTATGACTTCCTAGTGTATTTGATAACAGTTTATGGTTATCATTGGTGAGGCTTATAATAATATAAGTCTCTGTATTTACAACCTATTAAGCACCTCACAGATCGAGGAACGGATGTAAACAGATGCAGATGATTTGATAATTTTTGCATTCGGGCCAATAATAATCTCCTTTGTGCCTTAAAAAGAACACCCTGCTGAAACGATGAGGTTGTTCAATTCAGTTTCCAATATAAAGTTAGTATTAAGGAATCTAAAACTGTATTAAAAAATACAGATTGAGAAGACTTGCAGGGGGCAAATTATTGCGTTTACCCCAAACATTCTTGAATATCATTAATAGACCATCGTTCAGCGAGGTTGAAGATCACTGATCCAATGTATATAAACCCAAAGAAAAATGGATCAGCCATTATATAAATGTATATTGCCCCGAAGGGAACATGAATGTTAGGGAAATTATCCGCTCTAATTAAATCTTGATATTTGAATGCCAGTAACACAATTACTTCCAGTCTCTCTGGTGAATCTCTGCTGCCGGATGGATCTATTGAAAAACAATATTGAGCAATAGGCCCCCATCGAAACCAGAATTTTAAATGTGCCCAGTTGCACTCTGTTACCCAAATTCTGCTTTTGATCCATAATCATAACTATTTCTAACAAGCATTAACAAAGTCTTTAGGTCGTGCCTACAAGGGAGCTATTGGCTTGGTCAGTCTCGTCAAGGCTTTTTGTATAGTGGAGTAGCTATCGTGAAACAAGGATGAAGGTAAAAAAAGCTGTATGATGTCATAGCACATTTTTTTAAATTGTTGGCAGGGCTTGAGGCATCGCCGAGGGAGAATGTGTGGGGGGTACAATATAAACAACAAATTTTTGTTTGTTTATTACAGGGTGGGATGCAGGAGGAAACATGGACTGACTAGAAGGCAACATGGAGGGAGGGTGCTGTGAGGCAAAATGGAGGATGTTTCTGGGGGCAACACAGACAAAGTTGGGCAGGACAGAGGGGCTGGGAGCAAGGACATGGACAATGGAGGGTGGAAGGGGTGCAAGCTGAAGGACAACCGATGGTGGCAGTGGCTGGACAGGCAACCATGAAAGTAGAGATGGCAGAGGGGGAAAGCAACAATGGAAGGAGGGAGGGTGGGTGATGCAATGAACAACATGACCAACGACTGAATAAGGGAGGGTTGGGGGCATGCGACAACAGGTGGGAGCAAACAACTACACAGACATTAAAGGAAGGAGGAAGGGTTTGGGCAAGCAACAATATGAAAAACAGAGGGAGGAAAGGTGGGTGGGGAAATCAAGCAACACGGACTGGGGAGGAAGGAACACTTAGGGGGAAGTACATGAAGGAGCCAAGTGAACAAGATGCACTCTGATAACCACATAGAAAAAAGTAGCACCTAAAAAAAGTAGTGGAACTACACAAGTAATGCCTTTATGGTCCAGGGGAGGGACAAACAGAGAAAGAGAAAGGTAGTCTAAGGCAGCTGACCGGTAATAAGCAATCAATTGAGTGTGACAATGAAGCCAACCAGTTATAAGCAATCGGTGGCCTCTATGGTCACTGTTAGTAAGCAAAAGGTCCTGAAGAGACAGCACATACATTGTTAAGGTGAGATCTTAAAAGGGAGAAACGTCAGAACCAAAATGTTATAGACTTATCTTTTTTATTGACCTAGTTGTTGAAGTCACAGGAAGGTTAATTAAACAAAAAAAATTACTTTGGGCTGCAGAAAGGAACATGTGCAATATAGGTTCACAACTGGTTGGTGTATTGTCGGACAATGGCTTAACTTGAGCTTACTTGTAAGTACACCCATCAGAAGAGAGGATCTTTACATCAAGCCTTCACAGACCAAAACTAAGCATTCAATAGAGTGAAGAGGTTGAAACTTTGATATGATATGGATCTCTCAGCTTACGTATGTTTTTACCCTCTTGGCGAATTGACGACCAGATTTCCTTCCCCAAGGGAGGTCCGTTAAGGGTGTAGGTTGTCACCAATCAGATTTATTTTGCTTTATTTTATACACAAATGGCCTTGAAGCCAGTCGTAAGACCGTGGAGTGGATTGTCCAAGAATTGGAAATACCACACTCCTGATTTGCTTTACGCGGATGACACAGTTTTGCTGCCACATACGGCAAGCAATCTCAAAAGATTTTTTGACACCTGTGTTGCATATAAGGATGATCTTGATTTGGACACTTATATTAACAAGACATGTATAATGACACCTGGACCAAAATTAGTTAAACAGAACGTTAACAAATAATGAGCATGTATTAGAAAGAATTATTGCATTTGCCTACTTCAACGCTATGTTTGAATTTTGCAAAACGATCTAATTTTATACAATCCAGAAAAAGCAAATTGGTTCAGGCTCATCTTTTGATTTTATTAGGAGAATGGGCACTAGCCAATCAAATACATCCTAGAAGTACAGAAGAAAAGTCTCACGGTTGTGTTTTATGGTATGTGCGGCTGTAGTATACCAATGAGTTCGACCTCCAGGTAGTGGGGAATACGTTTTGTAGAAGATTACTTGTCGTATCTAGTAGTGTTCCTCATTTGTCCTGCCACAAAGAGCCAGGACATACTCTGCTATTTGGAGGATATAATCACATTTTCTCTGTTACTGCTCTGGGTTTCTATTTGGACCAAGGCACTAATTCGTTTCAATAGAGGCATTGTGAAATATTGCATGAGCATGACCTTATGTGACAAAATCCCATGAATCCAATATATAAAGGAGCTCAGTCAAACACGGGACAGACGGGAAATATTTATTTCACCGTGAATAATGACTAATAAAGACAAATTATGGGTCGAGAAGGCCCTTTTTCAGTTTAAACAGGCTAATAGGAACCATTGGAACTATATAAATCCTCTGTAAGGACCCCTTTATTGCTTAAAACACCAGTGAGCATGGATCCATATTTAGAGTATGTTTCAAAAGTTTATGGAAGACTCTTCTTAAGAACATTGCATTTTGGAACTGTTAATTTTAAATTGCTTTCCAGGGGCTATCAAGGCAGTGTTGTCCTTGTTTGAGTGGTGTTTCAACTCAAACATTAATGCACTTCATATTGTTTTGTAAATGTTATATCTGCCAAAGGGGCACATATTTTGGCCCGGTACTTTACAAGACGCAGGCCGGCATATCTATTTTTTACTTTTGTATCTTATTCAATGGGCTGTTTTTAATGGCATATATCAAATTACAGATTTGAGAGAATCATTTTAATTTAGATCTTTTCTCTTTTGTAAACTATGAATTACTGTAGCACTTTATGTAGTTTTTAACCAATGAAGATTAAGAAGAACTAATTAACATGGTTTAGATTGTGTCATTTTCTAAACATTTTACTGTTTTGTGGTTCTAAATTAACCAAAATGAACTTAAAACGTGGACTGCCTTTTCTGGGCCCTGCCACTACATACGCTTTCCAGAAAAGTAAAATAGACAAATTCCATCCAACCTGATAATGTAGATGTTGGATGTTGTCGGCATAGCCAGGATGCTGTTGTTTCTGTTTTAGTATAGCGGGTGAAGGCAAACAAGGATTTAATAAAGTAGCTGTAGTGTAGAAGCTAACTTGGAATCCACTTCACCCATACCAGTCCAGCAGGAGAAGTTTCTATACTGCTGGCCTAAAGGAGAATATTTGGGGAAGATTAGCCTCTGTTTGAAATGAATGGAAGAGTCTGCTCTTATCCCTCTGTGCTTGTTTTCTTAATTTCTATGAGGCGCAAGCTCTGAACAGCTTTTTGCCTTGAAAGGGCCAATTTAGCAAATTGTACAGCACCACTTGTCCAGTCCCACAGCTATGAATACCATTATGACAATACTGGAGCACCGGTAGCAAGGGGTACCACTCTAATTGGATCGAATGCCACACCTGACAGCATTTAAGTCTGCTTCTTAGTAACTGGCAGTTAGGTAGAACAATCCAATCCTTCTAGACAGAAGCAATGGTTAGAGGAAATTCCCCTCTATTGGGTCTTGCCAGATGGAGATGCACTTTCTGCAGAAAATTGAGAATTTCCTGTAATGCATAACACTACGAGAGAGACCAGAGCCAACCTTTTCAAAGATTTTTACTTTAAACATTAGAATTTATTTTTTGTCTGTTTCGGACCTTTCTCTGAGGATCATAACTAGAATAGTTAGGATGGAGAAGTAATTAAAGAGGTCTCATGAAGAAGGATCATCTGCATCCAGACAACCAAGATTATCATGCATATGTACCAGGATATTTCTAACACGTTCCATAGTTATGTATTTGCTATTAACCTCTGTTTCTGCAGCTTGTTCGTCTTCAAACACCTCTGAAGCAGAGGACAATGTAGAGGAACAAATTAGCATGTGAACATCTCAATTTGGCAACGAGCTAAGACAGCAACACTGTCTATCTATGGGAGTCACTGTTGAGGGTGAGACTGACAGATGAACACGCTGTTACTCAGGTGATGAACCTCAGGTTTCCTACGTTTATTTATTAGTTATATTGGGGAAGATGAAGTGGTGAAGGGATAAGAAGTAGAACCCCCTCTTTTACTGAAATATCACGTTTTGGTGGATAATTCTTCCTCCCAACAGACAAGTTAATTACTCAGTTATACAGTTTTATATCTCCATTAATTCTGACTTGAATCTGGGCAACAATGAAGTGAAGGCTATGCCAAAGCCAAGCACAGCCCTTAGATATACCCACAAGCGTTATCCACTGGGAATCATAGCTACATTAAAGCATTGCCGCCACCACCAAATGCCGACTCCTGGAAAGGTAGGTTCTAACTCATGCATGCAGATGTATGACTTCCATACCCAAGAGGAGCTTTGGTACACTCCATGACCTTGCTACTGCCCTCTACCTGCACATGTACCACTAGACACCGCTGTGTACATCCCATGGCACATAATCCCTTGTGTTTGAGGGCATTCCACCCTAGAGCACTCAGAATACAGTTCTCATATGCACTACCATAGTGACATCGGCATTGCCCATGCCCCTTTCTGGCAGGCGACAGAGCAGGTCCAAAAGAGCTTCTCTTGATTGATATTAAATCAGATAGTGACGATTAGACGAGGGATTAAACAAGAAAATATCCTGCCAGGTGCGATTGATAGAGGGAAGTGTTAAAATGCTCTCGAACTGGCAATTTTGGTCTGGAGAGAGGGTTGCCTGTCTAATAGGTGGGAGCAACTCATAAAATTCATGGACTAACGAGGAAGAGAGACAAAGTGATGTTGAACAGGAGGTTTCCAGCCCATCCGAGAGCAAAAGAAATTGTTATTTAAATGGAGAACACACCTTTCCAAAGTTTATGAACGCGAACGTTGCAGCGTGTAGCTACAGCTCCTGCACAGGGGTTATAAAACAAGACAGATGGAGTAAGACTGTGGGTGCCAGGAAAGAGCTTATTCTGTACATTGAATGACAAGTCTTATTCATTCAAGATTTGTACATGGCCAACAAAAGATGATCATGGTCCATCATGATACAAGCATTCTTTATAATAATCTTTATATAAGTATCGCTAAGTAATCGCAAGTCAGTACTTTTTTGATTAGGGAACATTAGAGATCCTTAAAGGCTGAAATATGCTACATAAGTAAATATTGCTCACGGTACGTTCCCTTCTAAAACAAGCATTTGCAATGCAATAGGTCTCGCATTAGGAACGTTTGAGCTATTGGTCTTGTAAATGACAATTTTTTTATTATGTGTTGGTTTTGAAAATAGCTAAATTAATAGCGTTGTCATTTACAATGCCAATAGTTATAAATTTCGCAAATGTGACACCTATAGCATTTGTAATGCAACATGTTTTGTATTTACATGACTTAGATGTATTGATATTACAAATTACAATGGCTTTTAATTTTTTTAAAATAATTAATACTTAAATAAAAGTGATTGTAATTTATAATGGCAATAGCTTAAACTTTTGTAAATAACTTTTATGAAGATTATGTTCAGTGTATTTTATTGTGACGGAAATCCAAGAACAGAAGTGAAATATTAACATCTTTTTGTGACATTTGTAATAAAGCTTGAAACATTGAGAGAACATATTTGAACCAGTTGTTGTTGAATGGTTGCAGAGATCGATGCAGGGGTTGCGCTGAGTGATGCAGGGGTTGCGCTGAGTGATGCAGGGGTTGCGCTGAGTGGTGCTGAGTGGTGCTGTGTTGCTGTGGTGTTGTTGAGTGATGCTATGGTGGTGCTGAGTGATGCTGTGGTGGTGCTGACTGATGCTGGGGTCCAAGTTTGGGATCACAAACAGTGAGAGCAAGCTTGATCCAACCAAAGAAGCGTAGTGCCGTTCAAGCCTGGAATATGAAGCCCATACAGGGCCACCACAAATGTGGAGAATGCATTGTCTGCAACCAGAAAATTGAAGGATGAACGTCCACTGAAAAATAAACTGGAGCCACAATGAATTCTCAATTGCAAAACCAAAAATGTAGTGTATGCTGTGATTGTCCATGTAAAAGACTGCATTTGAAAAATTTATCAAGAAGTCAGGCATCACATTGTTCAACACAAGTCCAGAATTAAAACGAATAGTGTCACAGCACCCATGGTCAATCATTTCCATCAAATGGGCCACTCAGAAACAGACTTCTATTGGACAGTGCTAAGCAGGTTCTAAGCAGACCCTAGAGGAGAAGACTGTGACAGCAGACTTATGCACAGAGAGGTATACTTGATTTTGAAATTTAACACAGCTTTTAGAGGGCTTAATGAAATGTCCGAGATGAACAAACTACAAGAGAGACTCACGTCCTATAAGTCTTGTGTCTATAAGCTATCATTGAGATTCATGTCCGGCTGATTTAACTAACACTACAACTCCCAGAATGCCATGGACTAGCCTCTGGTGCTTGATTGAGCCTGCCTTAATTTTCAAAGCTATTGAAGCAAGTCGCCATATTTTGACGACCTGATTCGAATGAGCCCTGGCAGTGATATCAAAAATATAACTGCACTAAGGTCAAGTCCGGTTATGCATTTGAAGCCAGCCGGTCGAAATAGACTCCCAAAAACTTACCAACATGTTAATTAATACAAGCCTTGACGTTTCCCTCGTTTTGCGCTTGTAAACTGACAATATGTCACGGACTTTCTATTAACAAGCGATTTGCCGACTATCACACATTTTGGTGAAGACGGTCAGCCGGCACTAGGTAGGTCTCCCCTCCAGGAGGGACAGGAAAGGGAAGGGGAGCAAGCCCTCTTGAAGTGTCATCGGCCGGGCTCACAACGCATCTTCATTAACCACAACATGTGAAGGAGTCATAGTGGCAGGAAAGGGAAGCACCAGGTCGTACTGAGCTCTCCCGAGGGAGGGAGGTCAGGTGGGAGAGAGGAAAGGGAAAGTCAGACACAGAGAGATCATGGGAAGAAGTGGGCAGAAGGTGAGGCGGGGAGGAGGCAGGAGAGTGATTATGACGGAGAGAGGAGAAAACGGAGGCAGAAACAAAAGACAACTCGGGGGAAGGTGGTGGAACCATTGAAGGGGGATGAGAACATGAGAACGAAAGAAAAAGAAGAAGGCAGATGGAGACCTCCTGCATAAACCAACCGTTGATGAGTACAGATTGAGACCAAGGGCATAAACATATCATCAGATTACAAGAATGGGCGACCCTCTCTGTCATGAGAACTCATGCTGGTAAGGTGCTGCCCCAAGTGTGTAGATGAAATGTTGAGAACACCGAAACACATTAATAATTTCGTTAACGCCTGAGAGGGACAATAGATAATTTTTTGTGAGTTCGTTTGTAATTCTTAAATGGAAACGTTTGTTGCATTTTAAAAGTAAAACAAACTGCGCTTTAAGCGAAAATAGAGGTTCTGCGAGTGTCACGGTCTGCGTGCTAGTATTTATATCGGGGCAACAACTGTGTTTAACTGTTGTCCCACAGCTGACGTGAGCTCCAGTTGCTCAATTTAACTTTGCTATTTAAAGGGCAGCGCTCATGTCTTTTACAATAAATGTCATCTTAGTGGCTCAGGAGCTGGGATATTGTCAGAGATTCAGCTTGAAAACAACCAACATGTAGCTTCCGCTCTGTGCCCAAGGGCTCGCCTCCCCACATGAAACATGGCAGCTTTTCATCTGAAGCCGAGAATACTAGTGATTGTCATGTACAAACACACATTGCTTAGTTGAATGCCTATAACTTAGTTGAATGCCTATAAACATGTTTAATGAAGGTGGTAATAGGGAAAGTAAATACATCTTTATTGTAAATAAAAGAGTGGTCTTGCGATGTGACAAACATATGCGCCTAACCTGACTACTGAACCATGTAATCAATTAGAAAGAGAAGAGACTCGCTTTGTTTTGGACTGTTGAACAAATAGTTTAAGTGCACCACGAGAGTGAAAATGGCCTGCTTTTGAAAGTGGTGGGGCGTAAAAGTTTAGGGATGAGTGTTGTGCCACGAGTCCGGCCGTCATAAGGGAAGTTCAGAGGGATTCTGACCACAGGAGCATCTGGAAGGGGAAAAAGTGCAAGCATTGGCCGGGACCGGGAGTTGTGTGTGCACGCATGCAGTGAAAGGAGAAGGAAAGACAACAAGCTCTCGGCATTGCGTGGTGGGGGGCAGGGGAACGGCGCCATATTAGCAAAATGCTTACCGACTCCAAAGCGTAACCCAAGCTTCTCCAAATGTAAACAACGGTTGCACGCAACCCAAGGACTCGCCCTCCCCACATGAAACATGGCAGCTTTTCATCGGAAGCCGTGAATACTAGTGATTGTCATGTACAAACGCACATCGCTTAGTTGAATGCCTATAACTTAGTTGAATGCCTATAAACATGTTTAATGAAGGTGGCAATAGGGAAAGTAAATACATCTTTATTGTAAATAAAAGAGTGGTCTTGCGATGTGACAAACATATGCACCTAACCTGACTACTGAACCATATAATCAATTAGAAAGAGAGAGACTTGCTTTGTTTTGGACTGGTGAACAAATAGTTTAAGTGCACCACAAGAGTGAAAATGGCCTGCTTTTGAAAGTGGTGGGGCGTAAAAGTTTAGGGGTGAGTGTTGTGCCGCGAGTCCGGCAGTCATAATGGGAGTTCGGAGGGATTCTGACCGTAGGAGCATCTGGAAGGGGAAAAAGTGCAAGCATTGGCCGCGACCGGGAGTTGTGTGACCGCGCATGCAGTGAAAGGAGAAGGAAAGACAACAAGCTCTCAGCATTGCGTGGTGGGGGGCAGGGGAACGGCGCCATATTAGCAAAATGCTTACCGACTCCAAAGCGTAACCCAAGCTTCTCCAAATGTAAACGACGGTTGCACGCAACGTTTGGAGAGAAACTCTGTGAAACACACATACGGTGACCGGCCGAAATGTACGCCACATCATGGGCATGAAAAGCAGACCACAGGAGAAACGAGAACACCATCTTGGAAAAGACTACAACAGTCACTGGTCACTAGCACGATACATCGAACCTCTTTAAGTAAACAGGTTAATTCAAAAACTGTACTGGAATAACAGAAAGCAAGATTAAACAAGTCGGGTGGCACAACAGGGGCAGAAAAAAAAACGCGGCCGCGAAATGAAAGTAAAAAACGCGGCCACGAAATGAAAGCCTTTGATGCAGCAAGGGGCGGACCGGATACCTTTGAAGAGCTGCTGGAGGCACCAAGCTGGGGAACAGATGGCTGGCTTTGATGTGCATGCGCTTTTTATGTCAATGCGCTTGCGCATTGAGCTTGCTTTTCACGGGCACTGCATGGAATCGCCCGGTGGTTAAGCTTGGATAAGCCCCTATATTCTCGCAAGCTCAATGCGCAAGCGCATTGACAGGCGAGACCTAAAAAACGAACACCATCTCAGTAGTGTTGGAGAACTTAAGGACTAATTTGGGCCTACCATACAGTTCAAAGGCTAAGACAAACAACTCATTGCATAATTCTACAACTGAGTGAGCCATTGAGTTATTACCATTCTATCTTCTACGCTAGCTGCAACACAGAACCTGCCATCATAGCCATTATTGGCCATGGCTGGCCAAGGTCAAACTTGTGCACTGCGAGTGCCTGTCTGTTTCTTATATTGTCAATTACTTCCTCCTACTTCACCGCCTCAGATGGCATTTGCAGGGCCACATTTGGCTGCTATCTTGCTGACCAAACCCACCAAACAAAACCCAGTTGTTTAATGGCCACAACTATAATTATGTATCGTAAAGATCAGTGCTACTACATATAGATGGCCTTGCCAACACTAATTGGCAGCAGCTAAGAGACAATCCTGCATGGTTCGTTAGAGATTGCTTGATGTATCCAAATGAATGTGCATTATCTCCTGCTTGTCCAGGCTGGGTCAACTAGCCATGTCCATAAGCATGTAAGATGGAAACACTGGTCTAATAGTCTGTTGGTATGGGAACCACACCACTCTGGTGGAGAGACTCTTGGTACCTCCCTCCATCCCTAAGCCTCCAGTTTTCAAGCTGATGTTCCTTTACACTTTAAGTAAATGTACAACTTCCTGACATGTCCTGTATGTCCAGCCTATCCACAATGACGTTAATTTGGATTAATCACTGGTGATGTAAACTAGAGACTGTTTTGAAGCCCTCTTGGGAAGTTTTACAAAATGGCACACCTGCAGTTTGAAGGGAAGACCGAGATTCCCCTAAAGGCAAGTGCAGTGAGTGACTGACTTCCAGAGGGCTGTCCTAAAGGAGTGCAGCAGTGTGCCACCTCTTTGTGTCCCAGTCAGTGCACCTCCTGAGGGCCTCTTTGCCCGTCTCCATAAATATCCTCCCTGAGCCCCACGCTTTTTAATGCCTATATGGCACCCTTAGCCGAGGTAGTCCTTCAGTTCGACATTCAGATTATAACATACGCCGACGACACTCAGCTAGTGGTCTCCCTGAACAACCTAGAGGGCTCTTCTAGCCCCCTCGCTAACTGCGCTAACTGTCTGACAGCGGTAGCGGACTGGATGAAATCGTCCCACCTCAAACTAAATGGTGAAAAATCCGAACTGATGTTTTTAGGCAAACTTCCATCTCCCCTACCCTTCAACTTATGGCCCACCTCTCTCAACCCTATGCCTGTCCCGAAACAGCAGATAAAAAGCCTCTGTATATGGCTTGACAATTCTTTGAGCTTCAGCTATCAGGTAAATAAACTAGCAGCCACTTGTTTCGGCTTGATGAGGATGCTGAGAAAGGTCCTTCCGCTACTCCCCTTCAATGCGAGGAGAATCATGGTGCAGGCCCTAATACTTTCCCGACTGGACTACGGGAATGCGCTTTATCTGGGTGCACCACAGGCAACTTTGCAAAGACTTCAGGTCATTCAGAACAGCGCAGCCCGCTTACTCCTGCAAATCCCCCGAAGACAATCTGTGAAACCCGCTCTCAAGTTGCTTCACTGGCTCCCCATTAGAGCCAGAATCCAATTCAAGTCCATGTGCCTTGCACACAAAGCCATATGGAAA
Organism: Lissotriton helveticus; assembly: GCF_964261635.1. NCBI lineage: Eukaryota > Metazoa > Chordata > Amphibia > Caudata > Salamandridae > Lissotriton > Lissotriton helveticus. The sequence goes on along the minus strand of NC_136057.1, from coordinate 597,084,813 downwards.
ACGGGTCCGGCCATTGTTCACTCTCTGATCACCTCCCAACAGCCTTCTAGAAATCTCCGCTCAAGTTCACCCTTCCTTGCCACCACCAGGAAGGTCCGTCGTGTCAAATGGGGAGGACACACCTTCTCCTTGAATACCTCCAACCTGTGGAATCAACTCCCTCTTGCGCTTCGCGCTGAGCCAAATATTCTGGCCTTCCTCAGACTTCTCAAACCTCACCTCTTCTGCACCACGGTCTAACTTTTCGTTTCCTTTACGTGATCATAAAGCGCTACGAGGCCTCAGGGTAGCAACGCGCTCTACAAAACCTTTTCATTTCATTTCATTTCGTATGGTGTGGGCGCAGAAGCAAAAGTGTTTCCCTTATTTGCATTGGGCCACGCCCCCAAGGACATGACAGAATGACCTCTCAAGATAGTGCTGATGCTGTATGTGCACTGATGTGTATGTGCACTGGTGTCATCTGCGGCATCCACTATTCTAAGGAGAAGCTTGTGCTCTGCAACATGCCCTAGACTTACCTGAAAACCAGACAGATCACCCTCGAGGACTGTGGACGTGACCTGAGGCTCCACTTTCCCGAGCAGCAGTCTGCAGCGTTGGCATTTAACCAATACCAGCAATTCACAATGGTTTAGCACCGCATAGTCTCCCAATTGTATGGTGGCTAATTTTACTTCTGTGGTGCACAACCTTACACAGTCCTCAAGAGGCCTAGAATCGCAAGGCCAATAGAAGTTTTGCCTCACAATCATAACAACACAAGGTATCGAATTTGCTAAAGACCATTGTTCCAACTTGCTAGAGAAAATTGATATTTTACTGCAAGAGCTGGTCCTCATTTTAGGTGTCTTACCTGGTGACTGTACTTTATTCTTGAATAATGGATTTGTCCGCCATTCTTTGTACACCTTATATCTAGAAAGGATTGTTCTTGATACCCATACATGTGATTGTATTACAACATGTTAGAAATTGCCTCTTGATTGCACAGAGTATCTTTATGTACTTGATTTTGTAATTTATTTTGCTCAAATTCTAGACAAACGTAAAAAAACTGGCTTTGTCTATACATATGTCAGCTGCCTCTCTCTCTACTCAACAATGATGCCTTGTTTACTACACATAAATACTGTTAGACACAAAAAGTTTAAGTAACAGATGGATATGTTCTTTTTTCAATAACCAATAATAAGTTATCTCTGGTATAAATTGCTTCCATTTATCCTGCTAGAACCTTTTCTTTATATATTGTACATTCGTAGAGTCCGGCACAACTCCTTGAGCCAAGAACTTGTATCCAACGAAGCTAATCTTGGTCTTCTGTAACTCAAATTCTTATTATTCAGGGTGATAGCACACTGACTTAGTCTTTGGAGAAGACCCTAAGTCGAGCATGATGGTCTTTGATTGACACAGCATGCACCAGGATGCCATTACTCATGTTTATGACTCTCTCTAGCACTGCAAGCAGCTCTCTGATAGTGTTTTTGAACTCTTCTGTGGCGCTGGATATTTCAAAGTTCAGCCTCTTATAGAGATACAGCGTTTGCTCCGGATGGCTGCACTCGCCAGTTCCATATCCTCAATTATGTGCACCTGTTCAGGCTGTCGAGGCCTCCTAGTGACAAGTAGTGACACCACAGGGCGTGTCCCTCCACCTTCTTGAAAATATCTGCTATATGGATCAAGCCCTGATCTGTCGACTGGGTAGGAGTGTTCTGATTAACTCAGATACTCTGTCCATCACCACCCCCTTTTTGAAATTGCTTCCAATTTCCTCAGCATCCTTTCCACTCTTGGTAAGAGGTAGAAGGCTTCTCGTCTGGGCAAAGGGACAACGGACTGACGTATTGATATGGACCTTGACAACCTTCTTCTTCAGAGATCTATTGCCTTCAAACAGATGTTTGTGTTTGGCTAGTAAACCATCCACATCCTAGGTGTGTACATTGTATGCAACCTGGATCAGCTGTAGCCGTTCTATAGTGCTGCAATTCCACACGGTCTCCTCACCTATGTTGGAAACATAGATTTTGGCACTGATCCAATGTTCTTCGCGTGTCAGTTTAGTGTCGAACATGCTGCCGAGGGACAACAGCTCAGTATTTTCATAGGTGAACGATTTGCTTAGTGCGAGATTGAGAGCTGGCTGATGCGGTAGTGAGTTGTAATGACTTCTGGATATCACATTTATGTAATCGTCTATATCAATAAGGGTAGATATGGGGTAGTGTTCCATGCATGATCTGGCATTCTAGCAGTGGTCTTCTGTTTCTTAGTATTTTCTCCATGGTGTGAACCACATATATGACTTCATTGTCATCATCGTTTGGTGCTTTACTTGGATCTGCCTCTGCTGTGATGAAAAACTTCTTGGGCAAGCCCTTTCTCCTTTTAATGAAACAACACACTATCAAAATGGTTGATGTCACCACACTTTCTAGAAGTTCTCCCGTTTCTTTCAAAGGACATGATTTTTTTTGCTTGCAACCATTTCTTGCTTATTGCGTTCATAAGTTCTTCTTCTGAGATGCTCGGACTGTAGACAGATCGAGAGATCGGTCCAGTGTCAGGACATCTGCGAGTAGTTTGCCAGGCTATCACAGCACTTGGTGCCTCGGATCTGCCGACATATAGTCTTGTATGAATTGAGCTCATATCTCACCGGTTTAGTCAGGGAGGACTTTAAAGTGGGTGGGTGCGAGCTCTTTAAGGTGGGTGCTGAACTCATCCACGGATTCTTCTGGCTTTTGTTTGGCTTGTTTTAGGAGAAGCCTTTCCTTGTCCAGATTGGCGAGGGAGGTGACGTGTACATTTAGTGCTGGCACTAGGATATCAAGTGTAAATGGAGGTCCTAAGTTGCTTTTGCTAAGTGATAGCTTATAGATGTGTTCCCCACCCAAGTGCAGAGGTGTGACCCTTTGTCATCCTGTAGTGACGATAGTCACTGCCAAATATTGTCTTAGTATGTCTAGCCACATCCTCCATTTGGCTGCAAGGGATGAGTAGGTGCCTGTCAGTTCGAAGGGAGATAAAGCTTCATTGGAGGACAATTTGGGCTGTATGTGAAGGTTCAAAACTACATGCTTGTTTCTGTTTTCTTGTTTTTTAGTTTGTGTCTCTTTCAGGATTCCCTGCTATAGACAGTCCCTTTATTCCAGGGGATTTAGTGGCTTGGTGAAACAGCTCACTGTGGCCATACTTGAGAGTGTATGTGTGCTGACGCCTGGCGGCGCACAGTCATGAACTATCTTAAGGCTTTCTGATAGTCTCTCTCCTCTGCTCTCCCCTGCCAAATGCTTCTTTTGTGTGGGGATGTTGTGGTGGATGCAGGCTGGGTTTATGGTACGGAATTGCGGTCATTGAGCCATCCACTTGTCAAAGTACATTAGAGGAATGGTCCAACTGTCTGTTAGCAGTCTCAAAGGCAGGTTCGGTAGTGCACTCTGGTTGGGAAGGGCAGTGTGTAGCACCGCATCCCATCTTTGTCGCCAGTGAGATGGTCCTGGCTCGGTGCACACCAAGCATGTAAGTAGACCTCAGTTGGGTAGAGAACATTTGGACAGCACATTTCAGACATTAAGGACTGTGGTTCAGATAGCTTTAGTCATTTGCTCAGAAATATTAAGATGGAATGTTTCCCTTTTAGTACAGTTGCGAGTGAGGAATTTATACAATATCAGCCTATGGCATGCCAATCAACCAGAAATCATCAACATATCTTTAATTGCACTAACGTTTGGACCTTTGTCTAACGTCAAAAGGGAATGTATTTCACAATTATTTCTGACTTTTCTGACTATTGTCACTTTTCTATTTCTAAATTACACAACGTAATATATACAACTGAAAATGGCATTAGGCATACAAATATAAACACAAAATTGTAACTATTGTTCAAATTTAGTATATCAAGATTTAAATTTGCAAAAAATGCGTTGAACCTCTGTCTGTTCAATGATATTTTAACAAGTTCTTGTGAAAACAGAAACAAATGAAATGAGGTATTTTACACAAATGCACAATCCTTTTATAGTTATAATTCTTTGACAATCTGTTAAAGTAAATATATAGGGACCAATATTTATAAGACTTGTCAGTCTGAAAGTGATGGCGTTAGGATCCTACCACAGTCTTTTAAAGATCCAATCTTATGGCTGAGAGTGCCTTGGGGATGATCCATTTCACAAAGCATGAACTCATCAAATGGTAGTCAATTGTACTGTATATCAGATTCAGGAGGTCTTCACCAGGACTGGTCCGTCCTCTGTGGGGGAATCTAAATTGTGTTACTCGTTTTCCAGTGAGCTGACTTTGAAGCTATGATTTCCTGAAATCAATTCAAGGTTTACGAACAAGGCCTCTCTTTTTCCGTAGACTGTAATCTAGAGACTCCGTCTGATTGTTCATGTCCAGCACGTTACCTGCACTGACTATATCATTGTCGATCTATACTGGGTGGTCGAGCCTTTTACATTGTGGTACCCTCTCTTTGGAATGCACTTTCCTTGTATCTTCACCGACAAGAAAAGTATCCACTGCTTAAAATGGCTCTTAAGACTTATCTTTTCTGCTAAGGCTATCTGACAGTGTCCAGCGCCATTAAGTCCCAGGGTGAAAGTTTTGGCCCTTCATTAGAAATCTTTTAAATTATTAATTAATTAATTCACTAATAGTCGACTTGGCATTTTCCAATTGACCATTAGTCAGATTGTTGTCACCTGCGTTACATTATCCAAATGTTAAATCAAACTTAAATATAGCCCTGCAAAGAGAGAGGGTGTTGGTGTTGAAATATGAGAAAGGTAGGCCAGATATGAATTAGGGGGAGTAAAAGTGCAGGAGATGTTAATGTTAGTTTTCAATTGTGTCGCATCATCTAACAAGTGTGGTGTCACAGAAATGGATCCCAAGGCATACAAGCATTCCGTGACCAATTAGTTGCTTGGAGGACATATCTGCTTTTCTGGGATTGATTACAAAGCAGGTCTTGCATGCACGGTTGGACGTGTGTTTAGGTAGAGTATGAACTTGAGCATTGGAGTTCCCACAGCCACGCCATCTCTGCTTTAGTGTATTGGTCCATGGGGACAAACGAGGGCAGGGTGCGCAAGACTGACTATGCACTTTTTAACATTTTGAATTGCTTAAGCCCTGAATGCAACCGCAGAGCTGTCTATTTGGCCAGGCTTGCACACTAGCAAATTTAAATATTTTGTAGTATTTATCACGATGCACAAGCGCACCACTGTGAATTACAATGGTCACATTACGTTTCTTTGCTATTGGCTGGTTAACGGATCTTGTTTGTGAATCACTAAGTTATGCAACATTGCTTTGCACCTGCTGCATATCAATAGGAGACAGAATATTATTCACAATAGGACAGTCTTTGACAGGAACCACCCTTTTACCACTACCATCCTAATCTGTATTATTTTATGGTATGTAACATGTTTTTGAATACCAACGTAATCCCCATTTTCATAGCCTCTTGGCGCTTTCGGGTATCTAGGCTGTTGCGTGAAAGGTGTATATTTATCAAAGGTGGGTGCTTCCGATGATGTCTCAGATAGTCCTCCATGCCTAGTGGGTCCCACAGTGAGTGGAGGCAGTCTCTAACTCCAATAATTTTTCCTCCAATCCCTTTTTAGGTCGAGTCTACAGCGCATGCACTGAAGGATCATCTGTTGCATTGTATCTGGAGTATTGCTGCAGGACTTGTCTGCTTCCGTTTTTTTAGCTTTCTCCTTAGGGACTTTTTTTTTTTTACACAGCATCCTTCTCAGCCTCTTCTTCGGGTGCATGTTTAGCTTCGGCACCGTATTGTAGTGCATCTTAGCACCCTCATTCCCTATTGTTGTTGTCATACTTCGCGAATCCCCTCCTGCCAGCCTCTCTCCAACCCTCCTTTCATGTCCTCCCAGGCCCGGCAATCATTGCTCCTTTGGCGCTGCTGTCGGCATTCTCTTAAATAGCTTATTGAACAGGACAGAGTGGACAGAGTGAACAAAGTCAAAAGACAAGACAGACGGGTTGTTTTCTTCTTCCTTATGTGTTTATGGCTGTCAAATGCAGCAGCGAATTGCCGGGTTGCAATCCCGATGATTGTTGCACACCCTGGCTCATCCGTTTCTTCCTTTTGCAAAATCAATAAAAGACAAGGCAGACACACATATACTGTGTACGTTTATTCAGAAATATACTGACTCCTACAAGAATCCTGACTTCCGTTTTATGATATGGATATTTGAAGTTCCCGAATCGTTGGGTTCATTGGGTTGGTATATTGTGTGGCTTGTGATTTGTACACTTTCCCACAAATAAGCAGGGCCCATCCAGATCTATGAGACTCATTTACCTTTCTGAGATATTTTAATTCAGAAGCAAACTCCTGTTTGCAAACGTGGGATCAAAATGAGTCCACCTATTGCGCTTTCTTCTAGTTATTTCCTGCGTAATTTGCACTTAGAGGTGGGCGAGCCGTTGAAAGCTCGAACCTGAAGCCTGGCTCCGCTCAAGGTTCTGTTGGAACCTAGAGCCCAGCTTTTAATATGGCTTCAGCCTGCAACATCGCTCATCTACCTTCATGCACAAAGAGGTAAAACAAAACACTAATATTTGAGTTACAAAGGAGGCACAAATAGATATCGGTATAGTGGCAGGTTTGTACAAAGTGTAACCAGAAAACCTACATTTAACACGGATTACCTTCTTAACTAAGCTGAGTGAACGTAGGCAAAGATTTTATTTTATTGATCCTCCTATTTTTCACTATAGCAAATGAAAGCACCTTCAAAATCCTGTTCCAAATATAAGCTGTACAAAAATATATTGTGTTTGATCTAAAAGACTATAATGTTCCATTATCTACAAGAATCTCGGCCACTTACAGGGTGCACGTGACAACTGGTTTCTCGTACTTCACTAAAAGCGCTTTCACCAGGCAGAAAGGTTCTAAGTTCATCCTTAAAAATAATCACTTTTAATAAGTACTTCTCAGTACACTGCTTTAATTAACGTATTAATGGCAAAGCCTCCCCATGTGAAAGAAAGCCAATTTCTGAACTGTGATTTGACTCAATCATATTTTATCAGATGTTGTATGATTTACAAGGCAAACATTTTCAGGGATCGGCTCGCACAGTGGTTCAAAGAGCCAAGTCAGACAATTAGCTCAACTATAGTTCAGCTCGCCCTGTTAATTTGCTGGCTCGCCTACCTCTGTTTGCACCATATACATTATGGCATAAATACATACAGGCCGACTGCGCAATTCCTGAGCTTAGGCATGTCCAAAATGTGTATGGAGGGGGCCGTGGGCAATTATCACATCATACCCATTCCAAGGTCTGAAACTCGCACACCCGTATACAGTTTATACCTGGTTAACACCACAGCCCATGGTATTGGCATTTACCTGGTGTGCAATTTGCACATCAAATTATGGGACACTTGTATTAAATGCCCTAAATGTTCAGGGCCCGTATTATAGAAGTGCCCCGGGCGCGCAACGGGAATTTGCGACTGCTTTGCGTGCCCCCTGCGCACTTTGGCATTACAAAAGTGGCCGCAAACTCTGCGCCCCTTCTGTAATACTGAAAGCGATGGCACACATATAGCACCAGCGCTTCCTCAAGAGAGCATTCCCTCATTTTCATGGGGGTGTGGTCACATGCAAATGAGGCAATCTCTTTGCCTCTGTACCCGCACCGCATCACAGACACGGGCACAGAGGCAAAGAATCTCTCAGGAGGTGCACTGAGAGTGCGCCACATAAAACGTGGCGTAATCTCATTGGGCCCCCTAATTGCAGCCCTCTGGCGGGGGAAAGAGGGGTCCAATGGACCCCCCCCCCAGACATCCCCTTATCTTCAGAAAACTACTCAAGATTTGTCTCTTCCCCACATAAGCACCATACACAAACAGAAATTCGCAGCATATCCCTCTGTATATAAGCATTTGTTTTCACTATAGATATGTACCTATCTTCATGTATTCATGTATTACTTTGTATAAACATGTAAAATAACTGTGTTGTTAAGAGAGAAAAAAATAATAATAATAAGGGCAACGCCCTCTACGCCGGAACCACCGCCAAGCTCCAGAAGAGACTCCAGCGGATCCAGAACGCCTCAGCCAGACTCATCCTCGACATCCCACGAAACAGCCACATCTCCGGACATCTGAGAGACCTGCACTGGCTCCCCGTCAACAAAAGAATCACCTTCCGTCTCGTCACCCACGCACACAAAGCCCTACACGATCAAGGCCCGAGCTACCTCAACAACCGAATCAACTTCTACGCTCCCAAGCGCCACCTCCGATCAACCAGCCACGCCCTCGCCGCCGTCCCCCGCATCCGAAGAGCGACAACAGGAGGAAGGTCCTTCTCCTACCTGGCCGCCAAGACCTGGAACTCCCTCCCGACCGACCTGCGACTGACCCAAGACCACCTCTCCTTCAGGAAGAAGCTCAAGACCTGGCTGTTCGAGCAGTAACGGCACCCCCCCCCTCCCCCCAGCGCCTTGAGACCCTACGGGTGAGTAGTGCGCTCTATAAATGTCTTTGATTGATTGATTGATTTGTTCTACATGTACATACTTCCATTGTGCATCTAAGTACCTTCCATGTACTTGGATCTGTGTGTCTGTTATTTTCTCTTGAGAAAGCATATCCAATGCACTACCCTATTTCTCATCCTGTGCTTCTATCAATATCTTTAATCTACATATACTTACTTCCTTTATGTATCTATATACTTTCAATGTACTTATGGATCTATATATTCATCACTTTCTTCTAATTTAGCATTTCCAATGCATTACCCTATTTCTCAGCCTATACTTCACTCAATATATCTTCTAGCCCAACCTTCTGACTCATCTCAAACTTCTTTCTACTACTCTTTCCAATGCACTACCCTATCTCTCATCCTATACATCTATCAATATATCCATTACATCCACTCTCTCATTTATCCCAAACCCTATACTAATACTATGATCTCCAAAATAACCCTTTCTAGACTCTCCTACTCTACCCCTCCTTGCATCATCTGACACCTCTTTTTACTATACCGATCCCCTAAAACAAACCTTTCTAAACTCTTCCCTCTGACTCCTCCCCTCCAAAACTCCCTTTAACTCATCCAAAAGCCTCCTCCTACTGCTAAGACCTAAAAGAAAACCCTTCACTCTTTTATCCCTCCACTATCCTTTTCAATCAAAATTAACAGACTAACATGTCACTTCTCAAATTCCATATTCAATGATACTAATATACTACCCAAATAACTGAATAACATATCTACTTCTCAAATTACTTCATATTTATACTATACTAATTTTCAACACTAATCCTTTGTGGGTTTCGGAGTGGCATACTAATCGCCAGAAAAGCACTTCAATACCCATTAGGGGTAACAAGTTCTATATGAATGCAAATCCTTTAGTCCCCTTTTATCCCTCCGCTATCCTTCTCACTCCAAGTAACAGACTAATATCCACCACTGAAATTACTTCATATTTCACCATATTAATTCACCACTAATCCTTTATAGGCTTTCTGAATAGCGTGCGTCAACAAGCGCTATATAAATACAAACCTTTGTCCTCCTCTATCCTTCTGCTATCATTCCAAATCCAAATAACTGACTAACCTATCCACCACTTAAAATGTACTTGCATGTTTCACTATACTAATTCAACACTAATCCTCTATGGGTCCCGGAGTAGCGTGCTACTCGCCGAAAAAGTGCTTTGACGCCTCGTCAGGGGTAGTAAGCGCTCTATAAATGCAATTACAATACAATACAATACAATAAACCTCTTAGACCACTTCATGCAGTTGATATTTGAAAATATACACCTAGCCTCATGGCTGCTGGAGCTATTCCCCTGCTGTGCTGGGCCATAATAAAAACGGGTGTGGTCATGACGAGCTCAGCTCGTCATGAGCACCTGAGAGGTATATGCCATGACTAGCTGAGCTCGTCATGAGTACCGAAGGGGTTAAAATCGTATATTTACATTCATATATAAATAGGGCTTCCTGTTTTATGGTATTTTTTTTTCATTTCTGTCTGTATTAATCAATATTAATTTTTTGTCAGCTTTATCTGTATTTATCCACATTTAATATATGGGTGTAGTGAAAAAAGTAGAGATGAAACTAGTATTTCCACATTTATTTAACCAATAAACATGTAGTCATGCTTGAATGCCTGCCAGGTTTCAGTGATATGAACACCTGCAGAAGATAAATCAATGCACTTATATGAAAATATGCACTTTTCAATATCAGCCTTGTGCATAGCTACTGCTGTTTAAGACTCTTTACTAAAATGTCTTTCTTTTTTAACCACTTTACCTATCAATTCACACAGTTATTGGCCTGGCTGACAACGTGTATTTAGAATCACTCAAAAAGCACTCAATTTCTGTTTTTATCTACATTTAAAAATAAATACAGACAAGAAAATAAATGGTTTTCTGTCTGTATTTATCTGTAAAAATTAGTAAAAACGGAAAACACAGAGCCTTATATATAAACTACGTTGCTATGTTTAACTCGCCTGTGTCTGTAAAAGACGGTGTCATAATGTTGCAACAGCCCTTATGATGAGGTGCCATTGATTCACATTGCGTACGCTAATGGGTTTTAATGGGTTGCAGGCTTGGGTGTCTAGCACTAGTTGGATGGCTCTACACAAAATCAAAAACAATTTATGGGGCGTTCGTTCATTCGAGGGTCTTTTCCATGGACCATCATGCAGGTAAGCGAATCCTGCTGGGCACGTATCCTGTATGCCTCTCCATGTACCTGCTTACATGAACTAGGCGCCACCAGCGATTTAGTGGACCCATGCCACCTCATCTGACGAACAAAGACGCTCTGTGTAAACCCTAGCCACTTTTAATGCCAAAAAAGGGCACTAAGCAGCAGCTACTTTTTATTATTATTTACAAACAATGTATGTAGAAATAAATGGCTGTTGTGCTCTGACGGTAGAGCGGTCTCCATTTCAGTGGGTACAATAGATTTCCTCTTTCTATATATACAATCACAATTGTTTCTTCACTGAAAGAGCCTGACAGATGCCAATTTTAACTTTTTAAGACAATAGTCTTCTTTGTTCTCTTGCTAACCTGCAAGTTCCGAAGCAGATTATTTCCTCTGGGATGTAGCCAAGACAGTGCTTTGCCATGCCCTATCGTTGCACACTGTGAACCAAGCAGGGAAATGAACGCAGGTGCAGGTAAGGCAGGCACGGTCAAATTCGCTGCACAGACCAGCCCTCCTGGGGACACACTGGGCCTGGGCATATTACAATTTAAATACATTTCAGGCAATGCTCATTATGCATGCTGTGGAATAATCTTTTATTATTCGGATTACTATTTTCGACAACAGGTTTGAAATTGAACACATGATGTATGTACACATGGATGCCGATTCAGGAGAGAGCTTGTGGAAGCGGAAGTCACACAAGTCACACCACTCACCCTCTGACCCTGTGATGACATTACTAGGTTCACCCTGTCCCACATTAGATCATCATGTATCTAATTTGGTGCATGAAGGATTGGAGGAAGGCCAGAGAGTAAATTCTAAAGGGTGTACATGGTCCTTGGAGCTGTGTTAAGTTCCCGAGACCAGAGGTGCAGCCAGGCTGGCGCGCGCCGTGTACTGCCTCCTACTCCTGAGAAACGTCCATGGCTACAGTTAAAAAATACAAACTGGTCGCAATGAAAGTAATCAGACTTAACTCACAGAAAATCATCATGTAAAACAAAAAAAGGGGAAGGCCAGAGGAGACGCGGTTGCAGTTAAGTCAGCGGATATCCTTCTCACAGTTAAACCAGCAAAGTAGAGGAACATGTGGTAAATTTCTGGAAGTATTCCTGTTCTTAATTGAAAAACTGCTCCTCTTTTACAGTTACTGAGCTGGAGTGGGTGAGCTCATTAGTATGAATCTTATCTATAACTCCCCGAGTAAACTGCAGCACGTGGTTATGAGCTTGAGCACAACACGAGTAAAATTTTAGGACAAATAAGCTTTATTAGAGTACATTCTGTACCCGAATGATTTAACCGTTGTACAAAAATATTTAATTGGCTTAAAGGCTACGGAAACGTTATGCCCCCATCGTATTTGGTCTTTGCTTTCATCTCTGCTGCTAATTAAAGATTGAACAAATGCACGCAATAGTTTCTTTTTCTCCCAATAGTTGATAACAAATGTTCTTAAAGCAGAACTGGCTAGTCTGCAGCCCAAAATGCTACACTTCAAAATAACACGTGTTTACAGAGAGATACTGGTGTCTTTGACTGAAAGGTTTTGGTTCCATTTTGTTATCCAGCTGTTGCTCTCTCTGCAGGTTTGGCTGTAAGTCTTGTCCACAACGATTAATTTGTTGAAAGCGTAGAAGAGCTCAAAGTTTTCTTAGGAGCCTGTCGCTGGCACCGCTCTCTCTTCTTCCGTCTTTCACTTCCTCATTCTTTATATCACTCTTGCAGATTCTTTTTCATTCTTTCTTTCTCCTCGTGGTACTGTTTTCCTTCATTTATCTTCCAGTGGCTTTTCCCTTTTCACCGTTTCTCTCTCTTGCTCTGGGTCAAAGACTGCCATCAATGTAGGTTCAAACCCCCAAAAAATGATAGCAGATACTTACTACCTTCAACGACCAGCTCAAATAAAGCACTGTCTATCTACTGGCTCTTTTTGCACTCATTCTTTACATACATACTTTTAAGTGGCTGCATATATTAATCCTGGTTAACATAGGTGTCCATCAGCCTGTTCACTCAAAAAGGCAAATTGCCTTCCCATACATCAGAAATCAAAATACCATCCATCCTTTTAGGGAACCACATCCGAAGCTTTTTGACTTGCGAAAAGATCAGAGGTTCTCTGTGATCCTGTCTAGCTGGGTGGCTGTCTCTGATGCCTGAATCATCTTGCGCTACCCTAGGGGCTATCTATTGTCATTTCAGAAGCTACCCTTGGTTGGAATATTAACTTTTACTCCTTGTTTTGGCCTATTCTGCCATGTAGAGGGGGCATGTGTAAGCTCGCCACCTCTTTTTCCAATGTGCGTTGAGACAACATAAACTAAACCAACCTATGTGCTCCAGTTTTGTCAGTGAGCTACTGGCAGTTCCTGGCAGGTTCCTTACTACTTAACCCCTCACCACAAGGTTGCCCTTTGTAATTTATGTGTGGCTTTACGAACTTCAGCCCATTTATTAATGTCCATTGCAGTGACCCCCCCACCCTATTTAACCACTTTTGAAACCCTAATTTCTCTTTGGCATTCGCTGCTTTCTTCAGCTCGGGAGTGAGCCATTCAAGCATGGCTTTCTTTTTTTCTCTCACAGCCGCAGACATTTCCGGGTTTGACTCATCACCGATTTCGTTAAGGTCCAGGATCTCCATCTGGTCTCTACATACCTGTTTAACCAGTGCTTCCCATTGTAAACAATGTGTCCACTTCTTGCACAGCATAGCCTCGGTGTCTACCTCACTTATGAGTCAGAGATCACTGTTTTGCTGTGGAGAGCCCTGTCCCCATAGAGGAGCCATTTTGCTTACTCATCAGCCTGACCCATGGAAAGAGAAGCAGTACTACCACACCACACAAGAAGCCTGGCTCAGTAGGGGGAGGCAAAAGACTACTCTGTAGTGGATCCTCACGCCTCAGCTTGATCTATAAAATTAGAAGAAGGACTAGCACAAAGGTTTACACCTAACTTAATAGAAAATAGACTCCTGAGACCTGAACCATCTCCCTCTTTGGATAAAGGTACTATACTTGCTTATTTATATGTATTATTAGTGTTTGTTACTTGTTTTCAGACTGTCCTTGTAAAACAGTTAATGACTGTTTAATTGGATTGATTTTATAGGACTATGAATACTTAATCCAATTTGATTATTGGTTTTCCGAAACTGTACACTGGTTTTCCTTGATTATTTGTAACTATTACTTATGTCTTAATGCTAAGGATATTGATATGACAATCTGTTGAATTCCAACAACCCCTCCCCATGCCATAAATGTGCAGCCTTCCTATGACTTCACATTTGGAGAAGTCTAGCCTCCGCTCTTTCAAAATAATATATCCATCCAAACTTGCTAAGAATACCGCAAAATAGTTAAACATATGCTGCCTTCATCACAGATTTATCACAAATAAATACTACTACCCCTGCCACGGCAAATAGAGAATGAACCTCTTAATCTATTCAAATTTGGCTCGAGATGTTCCTTCTGATTTACTACTTTCTAGCAAGTAAACAATTCACCTAGGCCTAAAGATGACCATTGCCCTTCGTCCCCCTTCAGAGCTTATGCCCATTAGCAGACTCGGGTCTCTTCTTTGTCCTTTTTCGCAAGTCAAATCAGATCTGAGTTTCTGGTGCGAGGGGTGCCCCTTAAATCCTAGATTTAGGGGCATTAGGGGTATGGGTGCAAGAGTTACTAGCTCCAGCGGCTAATATGCCCCTAAGATGACCACATACAGGTGTGTGCCACCTTTGTTACCCATAACCCTCTATTCTGCCACTTTTAAAAATGGCAGAAACCTTCCTTAACTGTACAAACCAGGTAGCCAAACCTAGGGGGTGTGGCTAGCCTTCTGAGGGGGTTACACCTCCTGACTACCTAGTTTTCCCACCAGCCCGGGAGCAAGTGTCTCGGGGGCAGGAGCATGGATGGATATCAGAGGCGGTGTAAGCTTTGAAGCTCACTGTGTTGATGTGCCCCTTCACTAGCCATTCAGTCAGGAAGGGAGATGTCACCTTCTTCACAGCCTGGCCTTTGTTTCTGACTCCTGGGAGTGTTCACATCTCCTGGCAGGGGGTTAGATTCCTCCCTTGGCGGCAGCAGCTGCAGGTTATCAGGAAAGATGGGGCAACCAGGTGGGCAATCTCCAAGGTAATCACCTGGGTGCATGTCACATTAAATCCGACATGCAAATCATGTCGGGTTTGATGAGACAAGTTGTTTGATACCAAATCAGGGTGCCCAGGAGCCAGACGATATTATCCTGTGGACCCCTGAACACTTCTAGTATCCCTTAATGGAAAGAAGCTATTATAGGGACACATATGATTGCACTTATATGTCCACACCTTCAATATGATGCATACTGCCTCCTGGGCTCAGGAGGCCTACCTTAGGGGTGCTTGACACATATTAAAAATAGTGCTGTGCTTTGCCGCTCATGGGGAGTGCAAAGTTGAGTTCAGCAGTTTGCACTGCTCATGCAGTTTGAAATGGCAGGACCGCTGTTATTGGTTTACTTGGGCCACTGCTTCAGGCCCTAGTGACCCCTTTAAACTCCCATGCCCTGAGTACCATCACTTGCCAGGCACTTAAAAGGGCTTTAAAGTCCTTGCCAATTGGGGTTTCAAATTCACATACATCATATTTAGGGAGAGAGCACAGGCACGGAGACCTGGTTAGTAGGTTCCAGTGCACTTTTAGTCATAACCATCAGCATTGGGGCACAAAGTGTGGGGGGGGATACATATAAGGGCACTTTCCTACAAAGACCATTTCTCTAGACCCACACTCTTAATTTCTTACTTGAATTAAGGCTCACCACATTCTCTCCTCACCTGATCACCAGCCGTTGTCCATTTCCATTCAAGTCTCAGAGAATGCCCCAGTGTGCCACCATGTGAATGGTGGCTAGGCCACATTGAAGGCCAGAAACCCTCTGCACTACTCTCTCTGAAACTGATTTGGCACTAACCAGTGAGAGCAACAATTCTAAACAAACTACCCCTCCAATGACCTCCCATCCTTGTCGGCTTAATCTCTAATTGCAATGTACTTAAACAACTCAACAACCTCTCTGTACCCAGCAATCCAAAACCCCCACTCTCTTCCTCGAAGGCAGTGGTATTTAAACATTTTAATGCCGTGCCCCCCTTTAGTAAAAAGAAAACTCATTGGGCCCCCCTAAAAAAAAAAAATCACACTTATTTTATTAAAGTGGCAATGCTTACATATGTCTAGTTTTATTTACACATTGCAGTCAAGTATGTTACCATTTTAAAAATGCAATCACCTGTTGAACACTAGAACTGGGTTGGATAATTGCCTATTCCATGAATTTAAAATGATACGTAGAGTTGCATGGGTAGGGAAAACCCCGAAATCCTTTAGTGGTGACTGTGTGGTGTTGAGCTTTGGGTCCCCACTGCTTGTCCAAACTACCCTAGATAGGGCAGGGTCTAGGTATCTGAGTAGGGACATTATTCACATTTTGCCTTTAGGCTTTTTTAAATCGCACATTCCCACCTCAAACATCTGATAGGGCTAGTTCAAGGGACGTAGTCAAGGCACAAGGCCCTTATGACTATGTAGTCCCAACACTAAATAGATTGGAGCTCCTCTCTACTTTGGAGGACATCGACTGACTATGTCCCGTTTCGAAGTGCAGTATGGCCACACAGTTAATGTCTGACTCGGGAGAGGGTGGTGGGGACTTAGGCCCTATTACGCTAGGAAGCCCTCCTCAACCCCCGCTGGAGGGGATGGAGTTCGAAAAGACTGCGGGTTCGTCCAGGATGGGCACGGGAAGGGACAGGGGCATGAGAACTGTAGAGAACAACACGTGCGAAGGGGCTTCTGATCCTGGGTTGACAATTGAGGTATGTCGTCAGCAAGGCTATAGTAATAACAACAGTGATGTAGCAGGATCCAAACTCGTTTCTTGTAATATCACAGGGCTTCTACACAAAACAGCCTCTGTAGAATGGTCTATATTCATCGAGCAGGCTGATATATTGTTTTTCCAAGAGACCTGGACAATTGACCCAGTATTTCGCCACGGCTATCTAAACTTTGCGAAAGTTGCGGAAAAAGGGCAACGTGGCAGACCCAAAGGGGGTATAACTCCTTGGGTTACTCAATGTGATCAGTACACGGTAGAGGAACTCCATATCAATTGCAGGGACATCCTTACAATAAAGTTACACCAGGGCAAGGTCCCTGGCATGTTACTTATTAATGTTTATTCAAGAGGACTGCAAGGCGGGAAAGGTTCTACAACTGTAGCTTCTTTAGATTTGTTTTTATTAGAACACAGAGGTGAGAACAACGTCATAATAGCTGGTGATTTTAACTGTACATTTGAACCTCTGGACAGTTATGACATAAACCTTGGTGCAGAAGAGGATGCCCAGTGGTCCATTCCCCCGTTAGAACTTCCTGCAATTAAATAAATGGTAGTGCGCAGCACTCCAACTAAAAGTCTTTTGCTTGGAGCAAGGGTTAAGGGCTACGAATGGGAGATTAATCTCTGACAAACTAGGTTCACATACCTTTAGCTCTGGACTGTGTACTAGCAGAATAGACTTTTTTTTACTAAATAAAGAGTTCTGGTCCAATCTTGTAGACATGGTGGTCTGCGAAAGACCCGAGAGTGACCACAACCCTCTTCTGCACTCCATACTACCCATGTCCATATCTTGTGGGTCCAGTTCGGCACCACGTATAGATTATGTGGAGGCCCAACTGACAAATGACACTAGACGTGTCAAGTGGGCAAACGTGCTTAAAAAGGAATTGCATATGAAGCAAATTACCAATTTGGTAGTCAATGCTTTAGGTATTTTACAGACTTGCGTAACACAGGAAGAGCTCAACGATAAAGTTGCGCAGGTACATGAGGAACTGTTTACACAGCTTAAAAGTTTTTTTATTTTTAAAAGTAAAAAAACCCACGACTCACTCGGACTTCAAAGCCGCCGACTGGTACGGCACTTCCTGTCGCCTGGCATATAGAACCCTAGGGTTTGCAATTAGGTCCAAAGATAGGGAACAAATACGCAAGGCCAGAGCAGAATACAAGATAGTGCAATATCGTGCCAAAAGGGATTGGGACGAACAACACTGGGCGGAACTGCTCGAACCTTCTTCGGGGAGAAATATGACCGCATTTTGGCACTTGGTGGGGTGGGGTAGTGGGGCCCCTAACAAGGTCCCTCTTAATTATGTGGAGCCCGATAAGTGGGTCTCTCATTTTAAAACCCAGTTTGCATGTGCCGGCGATATGCATGATCTTTTTGATATGCCCCCTCCCACCTACGATTTACTAATCAAGAAGTGGAAAATGCACTCCAACTAGTACCAAGAGCCAGGGCACCAGGGCCTGATTGCATCCCCGCTGCTCTGTTCCTCCACGATTTACCCAACTGGGCATCATAAATTCAGCTCCTAGTAAATGCAACAGCTAGTGGAGCACTCATGCCCGGTACTTGGGCAGGGGCGGAAATTCTTGCCATTTTTAAACAAGCATTTACAATGCAACGGTCTCGCCTTTGCAAAAGTTAGCGCTATTGACATTGTAAATTGCAAACTTTTTATTTATGTGTTGGTTTGGGAGAAAGGAAAGTTTGTATCTCGGACGAATTATGGTGGCTGCTATACAGTTTGTGGCAAAAGTCGTCTAATGACTCCAGTGACTGTTCCATCATGCAAAGACCCATATTTGCATGATGGGGTAGATTCACGAGGACAACCCACGATTGCATGATGATGGAGTAGATTCACAAAGATAACACATTTGTATAATAAAGTAGATTCACTGAAAAAACTGCTGAAAAGGAGAGATTGTCTTTATATGGGGAAGTTGATGTATTTGTAGCCTTATTGAGAGAACGTGTAGTAGCAGTGAAGTTTGTAGACTCAGTGATGGTACTTCAGAGTGAGAAATGTGGTCCTTTGGGGGGAGGGAGGGGGATCTGGATTCATAATGGCACATGATGATGAGAATCCATGAAGGATTCAGCATGTCTGGGTGATTGCAGAGGTGGGCGATGCTCTGTGGCTTTCAGCTCCTTTGCTTTGGTAAGTATTCCTGCAGCATCGGTGTAACATCTGCGGAGGCTGCAAGGGCCCGTCACGGGGAGCTGGATGAAAGAGCGCCAAGAGATGGACGAAAGAGCGCCAAGAGATACACGGTCCCGCTGCAAAAGAGGCCAGAAGGAAAGCCCACCGTCTGCCAATCACCAGAACACACGGGCCTTGGAGATTCTTGTCCCTAGCGTGGAAATTCCCGCTCTGCGCCCCACCCTCACAAACGGGGCAAAGTGAAGTAGTGTTCTCGATGCTTCAGGCTGCATTCGCAGCAATTAATAGGCGTGGCTCCTAGTGTGCACAAAAGAACGTTCAACACCTGCTATTTATCCTCAAAACTGTTTACTTTAAGCGGCGGTCACCTTCCGTCAGCCTTTGTAACCGGGGCTTAAGAGGAGCGGGTGAGAGTGGGAGGGCCGACAACAGACAGGAAGGGAGACAAATTCTTCTATGACGCGCAGCTCCGCAATTCGAAAGGGCGAGTACCAGCAGGGGTGTAATTATTTTAATAGAGGAGTACCCCAGCTTCTTAGTAACAATGGGGGTATGTGGGACAGCCGAGGGGGGTCTGTGCCCCGGGCAGCTTTGGGCCATTGCTACGGTGCATGCGACGTATATGACTTGACTATATTAGTAGGGCGGGGCGTCCATAAAGCGCCCTTTTCCACAAATAGTGTCTGTGGTCTGCGCTGTCCCCTATGGGCTGGCCAGGGACAGCGAGGGGGGCTCATCCTCTGGATTTCCATGTCATGCCCTGGCCGTGCAGCGCTGGTTGCTGGGGGCTAGCAGGAGGTGTTCGTGGGGGCTGGCTGCAGGGGCGGGCCCCGCCTCGGTCGCACGCTGTCCCTGAGCTGCACAAAGCAAACCAGTGCGCGGGAGGTTTTTTTCGAATCAGCAAGTCACCGTGCGCCAGGTGTGTGACTCATTATACAAGGTCGGAAACAACTGTAGGTGGAATGCCCACACAGGAGCCTCTCCCCTCGCGGCACAACGTCAATGTTTACTTTTAAAGCTAGCACAGGTAAGGTGAAAACAATCAGCCGATTGGCTGGCACAACATGCAAGCTCTCTCCTTATTGGGCAATCCTGAGTTTGGAGACGCGGGTGCTTCAGATCTAATCAGTATTCTAAAATTCAAACTATTTATAGAGGGCACAGCTACCCACATGCTGGGCTTCCCGGCGCGACCAGCACACAGTGAGGGCATGTGGAAAGTATTACTCTGTTTGGGTGAAAAGATACGTTTTCAGATGTTTCTTAAAGCGGAGTAAATTCTGGTCTGATCTTTAATGAATGAATGAATAGGAAGTGTGTTTCAGAGTTTGAGACGAGGTAGCTAAAAGACCCGCCCACAGAGAGAGACAAGAACACACAGGCGAGTGAGGCCAGCCCTCCTCCGCATCAGATACATCTACAACAGGGAGGGCACAAAGTGAGACCCTCTGACCCCAGTTGCATCTACAGCAATCAGAGACCAAGTTGTTGCATCTTATTCCAGGGACACCCAGAATAGTGAGGGTACTTGGTTAGACCTGTTAGTGGGCAGAGCCGCGTGACACAGCCTCGATGCACTTACAAAAGTGATGGTGCCAAGTGAGCCCTCACACCTCAGATACCCAGATGGTAATGATGGCACGAGGCCTCTCAAGAGCAAAAGCATGACATGGACAGACTGGATAGGTCACATTCCGCATACAACCAGGAAACAGAGGGAATGGATGAAGTCTTGTTCTTCCACCGTGAACGCGTGCACACACATACACTGGCACGCGCGCACCCCCAAGCACAGTGACAAGACAGGAAATTGTAAGAGACAACATGGCGCACATAGAAAATAGAGAGGACTGCTGAATGTTACTTCTTCTCTAAGAAAAGCACAATGTGTGCAGCTAGCGGGTTGCGGGTTCTGCAGTATGGACGGGGATTGGCCCCATAAACGTAGAACAGCAGGCAAGTGCTGGAAACAAGCTTCGACGCTTATCGGCGCCGCGCGCCTCTCTGCAGACTCCCCCTGCATTCCAAAGAGGCGCGCGACGCGATCCGGTCAGCCCTGGAATGCTGTGGAGACAAGACCTGGCCGCGCGCACAACATTATCCTATGGGAAAACGCTGCGCGCGGCCAGGTCTTGTCTCACTTCGGTGTTCTCAGACTGCTGAGACGCCGACAATAGTTCTCTGGCGAGAACGCGCTTTTCAGCGCTTTATAGCCGAGACCTAAAAAGGGGATCGCACTTTACCAGGGAACTATAGGCCCATAAGCCTTATCGATTGTATACAAAAAGTATCGGCAAGGTTGGTACAAAGTAGGATTCAGACATGGATGGAGGAATGCAACATCCTGTCTCAACTCCAGGCGGGGTTTCGGTCATTTACTAGCACTATAGACCAGGTGTTCAGGTTTATCTTCATTTACTGGCGTACCGTAGTTTTAGGGGGAGGCACCATCTATGCAGCCTTCGTCGACTTAAAGTCGGCCTTCGACCTCGTTCCCTGAACTAAGATGTGGCGCACTTTTTTTAAACTAGGTATGCCGTTAGACATTCTGGCCCTTCTGGTCAAGCTACATGCCGCTAACTACGCGTAGGTGAGATGGGATGCGCAGGGAAGTATCACTCAAATGTTTTCTGTAGAGAAGGGGGTTAGGCAGGGGTGCGTTTTAGCACCTACCCTCTTCTCTCTATACATAAACGGGGTGGTGAATTATTTTGAGAATTTCCCAACTGATGCGCCGTCATTAGCCGGGCATAGGATCCCGTTACTCATGTTTGCAGACGACACCCTCATCCTCTCCAAGACAAGAAAGGGCCTTCAATGTGCCCTCTCTAGATTCGATGGGTTTTGTGAGGACCACAAATTAATTGGTAATGTGGACAAAACAAAATATATGGTGCTGCACAAATATAAGATGATTGCTCATTTTTTTTCCCACTGCAAATATAGCACTGTTATCAGCATAATGCATCTTTTGGCCAGAGCCTAGCACCTCCCCTGGAATCAGCCCCTCCAGGCCCGCCCCCTAGTTTTAAAACCCCTGCCCTAAGAAGAGTCTCCAGCCCTGCATTCCCAGAATCTCAAGTAACCTTCAAGAAAAAATCATCTTGACCTGTAGCTGCAAAGCCACAAGTTAAATTGTGTAAAGAGGGTCTAAACAGCAATATGTAACACATCCTTTCGCATCCCACCATGATGATCACCTGTTAATAATGGAGCCTTTCTTCAAGAAATGTGTGTCCTCTCTGGAAATACCAAACAAATATTTGCATAACTCTCTACTGTCTGGGAGAACTTATACTCTTGGGGTATCAAACTCCCTTTTTTATTGTAACTAAGAGGTTTGAGCTTACCACCAAGTATCGGAATAACAAAGAGCCTTGCCCAACAAGATCCAACCTGTTGGAGGACGCCATCAAGACCCTCCTGTATGATTACAAAGCTACAGACTCCCTCAGTCACTCCCAAGAACCCTTTAATATCAATTTTATTTTAACATCAACCAACCCGCCCTAGAAGGGAATTCACCTTGAACAGGCACTTTGAAATCCATTCTTCATCACAATCATACACCCTAATTCAATCCTCACTCAAGAACCTTCTTCACAACTATAGATCAGTAGTAACGCACAGATTAGAGATCTCTGATTCGATCACCAACAAATTAGTCCTCCTATGCATTATAGAGATGTGACTCAACAAAGCCTAAAGTGCAAGACCTTCTATGAAACTACTCAATCATACATCTTGATTGAATGGAGAAGTCAGGAAGTGCGTTGGTGACTGTCCACAAAAATTCTATTCAGTTCAAAACCTAGAAAACAAATTATTTTCCCACAGTCCCAAGACTCCATAGAACTAAAAAGGCTGATGCTCTCTTGACCATATTTCACCTCACCAATGTGTTGTTAATCAGTTTACTGAACCTATTCTTGAGCAACATACCTTCTTTTCGAATGAGATTTACCTAGGTGAGATCAATTTACACCACAAAGCTAAAATTACTCCTAAGGTTTACAACTCCCAGTTCCCTCACAGCAAAGACAATGTTGAACGCTCATATACCCCCATTCATGAAAAAGGCTCAATACTTGACTTTGTGAAAGCTAAAGTTTGACCTGTCAAAGTTGAGCCACCAATCCTGGTCGACTGATCAGGCCATTTCTAAGTCTCATTCTCTATTACATCCTCCAGATTAATAAACAAAGGTTAAAAAAGGAAACCAAAATGACAGATCAGACCGATCAGACACTATAGCCTCATCCCTGCATGCGATACTAGTATCCCAAAGAGTCGATAATAATACTCACTCAACATGTCTTTGAACACAGATGAGGATGTCCATAAAATATGATATGTCAGAAAGACAACTGATGTAAAGCGCTCTGATACCTTCAGGTCTAGCCAGCGCTATATAAAACTCTTTAAATAAAATAAGACACAAAATAGAACAGGGACAGAGCAGCCCTAAGAGCAGCAGAACAAATGTGGCACGAAAAGCTTTCAATAGATATCCTTCAGAATGTTCACATTGAGAGAAAGGAGTAAAAAAAGTATATTTTTTAGACCAAACATCCTTTTTTTGAATGGAGATTAACCTTACCAGATCACCTGAAGAAATGTTTTAAGGTAGTCGAAAAATCTACAAATCCTCCACCTTACTCCTTGTCCAGCCACATGGAAACCAATTGTGAAACCTTTGCCCTTTTCTTTAGGGACAAGGTAGACAAGAGTTAATTTTCCCCTGCAAGAGTCATACTTATTTCCATTTGCATTGAACTGATTCAGAAATCCTCAGGCACCTGGTCTGAAATAAAAGTAATCCAACAAGCAGAACTGTGCAAACCTAAAGCAAACTGAGACCCTTTATTCAGATTCCATACATTTGCCCATCTTTAAAGAGGTCAGTTCCTCCATAATACCATTCTGGACCAACCTACTGAGTTCTTCACTGTCCCCCTGCATTGTCCCTGACTGCTTAAAACAGGCTATGTCACTGCTTTCTTGATAAAAACAGGACTGGACCCTGAAATTTGGAGGTACATTAGCCCCGTTTTGAACCTACCCTTCTGTGCTAAGGTCTTCTGTAGCATTTTTCAAGGCCAGCTAAATACGTTCATCTTCAAAAGTAATCCTAATGACTTTCGATCTGGTTTCCAGCAGGACTGTAAACTGAGACTGCCAAGCTTCAAATTGTTGTTGACTCTCCTTATCCTGTTCAAAGGTGAATTTTGCCTTCTCACCTTCCTCGTTCTCTCCTCTGCCTTCGATACTGTCAACAAACTCAGGCTTCTTTAATTCTTTTCAAAGGAGTGGTACTATGGTGGTTCTCAATCTATAACAATTTTGCATTGTAGCATCAAATCCAGCACACTTAAACCAGGCATTACCCAAGGCTATATTCTTGCCCTCCCTTTTCAATCTATATATGGAACCTCTGGGTGCCATGCTAAAAGACTTCATATTTTCCTGTTATTTCTATGCCGACAATACCTAGCAGTATGTGAAAGTGCCTTACCAAAAGACATTGAAGGCCTCACTCTAATCTTGTAGATGGATGGCCCACGACCATCTCAAACTTAACCCTTCAAAAACGTATTTCTTACTAACACCGGGGCAGTCTTTGCTAAATTCCCTCAATATCCTGGATTGTTACCCTTCCGTCATCGACTGCACAAAATAATTGGAATTCCAGTTAGACAATAATCTAAATTTTCAGCCCCACATCAACACTTATATAAAGGAGCTGAACTCCAAAATAGACTTCCTCTTGAAAACTTTACACAAGTTGTCCAGTCTATGATTGTTTGAGTGTATCCTTCTACTTTTAACATCAGAAAGCTATTTTTCTTTTAACACGTTTTGCAGGCTTTCTAAAACAAGTCTGGACGGCTTTGTCAATGTTTGTTTTCAATGTATTCTCTACTGGATGACTGCACACAGTTCTGACCTTTTTACAACTTCTGGATGTGATTCAAACATTTAAAAAATACATCTTCCAGTAACCCAGGCTCTTAAGAAAAAGGATCCTGTCCACTGATAAAGTTCAAGTAACTCACATTCTTTCAGCTAGAACCGATAAAATCAAGGACTCTGAAACTATAAGCATTCCTGGTCTGTTATAAAACATTGGCTCATATTAACCCATCATATTAGTTATTGAAGAGGCATTTTTTCTTTTTTGAAATTATGTTCAAACTGAGTTCCTGAGATTGGCCACAGCCTGCCTCTGTACACACGCGTTTTACCGTCTTCAGAATGGACTGCACTTTGAAATGTGCTACATCAGTGTCTAATGTCTTACATGGTGGATTCTCTGCTGGGTCATGTAGATTATGAGCATTGTTTTGCCACATACATCTCTACGACATATATTCATCTGAAGGGAATATCTTCCTTCAACATAAAATGTATGAATCATTATATATTTTTTTATATATACACCTTGCATAACCGGCAAATATCACAACCTAGAATACCTGCCTCCCGAGTATGTGTTAACACACAGATTAGCACTGTTACCAGGGATACAGATGAGAGCACACCAACATAAAATTGACAGAAATTATAATGTACATAACCCAGCCACAATCTCCACCTGGCCAACAGTGCCAGGTAGAATCCCCACCACAATAACCACAGATTCCGTTCTAGAAAACATGAGTAAGACTTAGCAAGAAAAACATGTGGGCCACTACAACCAATACACCACAGATCTGATCCCTCAAACAAACAATACAAACAAGGGAAAATGTCAAGAAAATTGGCACTCTGCAAGCAAAAAAAATAAAATAAGAACACGAAGAAAACAAATACCTATAGGAAAAATAGAAAACATACAAAAAAGATTAAAAGTAATCTTTGAGATAACATAAAAGCTTTTCCCCCCTACACTTCCCCACAACAATCTATTCTGGACACGCATCATTATCCATTATGAGAACTGATCCGGAAAGTACGTCATGCAAAATGCCATTGACCACACACCTAGAGATTCTACTTAAATTCCATATCCTTCCATCAGCGACTTTCACAGTGTTTATGAAATGCTTGAAAACTCTACAAGACTTACGAAACTCTGAGAATCTATCACAACCTATCAAAGCTGCAATTCTCACCCAATAACCGACACATAAATCCACATCCCTTGTGGTCTTTCTTTGACCAAACGTGTTTGTAATCTTTTCTTGCAACTCCTTCTCACGTACTCTCCAAGAATATTCAGTTGACCCTTTGACACATCCTTTCCGCCAGCCCATCTACCCTGGAACTCATTTAGTGTTAGGACTTTTGCCTCTGAAAAATTTACATGGAATATTTCCCATTGTCTAAAAGGGCTACAGCCCATATAGCTCCACTTTTCTTAGTAGCTCTTCTTTCCAGTTCAATCCAGACATTCCAGCCAACTTAATACCCTCCTTCAACGTTTGATTCATCATATTTACTATTATATTGAATTCAGGATGATAAAGTCCCCTTTACTATGTTTGAACCCACACTTCTTGAAAAAATCTTCCATTTCCTTGCAACAGAATTACAGATTGTTAGGGGAAAGCATCACTTTATGATATCCTTCTCTATAGAAAACTTCCTGCAAGAGACTCCTTTTTTCCTCAGTGGGTGGTGATATCATATACCCAGAGTTCCTCCAGCCACTGAGAAAAGATCAACCCAAAAAAATATATATGGGAAAGATTTCTCTTCCAACATTGGTCCTTCCAAATCTAATGCAGCTTGTTCCCATGGAACACATGGCAACCTCCTGCAGCACATAGGTGGTATACAATTCTCAGTACCTTGTAACTTTTGAATCAGTCATAACAACCCCTTACTGCTTGCTCTAGTTTCAACTCTAATAATGGCCACCAAAATTCTAATCTGAACCTTTCGCTTGTTTTAACCATGCTCAGGTGTCCCTCGTGAGCTAATTAAAAATATGCCTCTTCAAAATCCTGGGAGGAGCTGGAGTAGAGCCTCTTCCCATCCAAACTATCTTTCGAAAAATCATCAAGGACCATCAGGCATGCTTTAAGTTCACAGGACATTTTTGACTTCGTAAGCCAACCATCCTTCAATTAACCAACCACTTCTTGTAAGACAAGATAATTACTTACCTCAGTCTTCCAAACTTCCTCAGAGATCACTCCCTTCATAATAAAACAAACATTGTCCTCTTCTCAGAGTTCCTCTTTCAATATTTCACTGTTTCCTTCATCTAAATGTAACCACAATAAATCAGCTGCATGATTTTCTACACGTAACAAATACTATGCCTAAAAGTGTACTCTTGTAGGTTGATAACCCACATTCTGATCCTTCCAGTTACAGCATTGAAACCTCTTTTTTCAAAGATCTCACGTATAACTGTGGGATAAGATCAACCCGTGAACACTTCTCCCAAAAGAAAGTTCCAAGTTTATTAATCACCCATTTCACACCTCTAATGACCTAGGTGCAAACACATTTTTCTGCTCTACACCACTTTTTAATTGGACAAGCACTATCAGTGTTGGTTGTAATTACAAACTCCCTGCCTCACAAAAAAGCTTTAAGAGAAGGCGCCCTCTTGAAATCTTCCTTAACTTGTGTAAAACCTTGTTTACAATCAGCATTACACTCAAACACTAAACCTTTTCTGAATAATGATCACACCCCATGAGCTTTGCTAGTTAATTGTTCCACAAACTGACCGTATAATTCAACCATGCCTAGAAATAAAAGCAATGTTTCCCTATTCTTCAGAGGTTGAATTCCTGCAGTGGTTTGCACCAGGTCCCATTTAAGCGTAAACCACTGCCACTGACTGTGAATTTACTCTTTAAGAAACTGCACTTTTTGGCATTTAACATCTACACGCATCTTTCTCTCAAAACCTCCTGAGAACCTCAGCAACTCTGGCGTTATGTTCTGTCTGACTACCTCCGAAGATCAGAACACCATCTTGATAGAATCTCACGTAAATTTGAAGCCATCTCTCTATGAAAAACAGAGGCTTCAGAAACTAAGCCAAGTGTCATACATACAAACTTAGATGCTCATGAGAGTAATAAAAGAAGTATACTCCTGACACTCCTCATGCAAATTGACCTGATGAAAAACCAATGCCAAGTCCAAAGTCGAGAAGTACTTGGCCCCATTCCATTACAGCAGAATTTATGTAATATTTGGAAACGAAAATTTGCCCACAATCACAACACAATTATGTATTGTACGGGAGATGAAGTTTAATTTGCCCTGAGATCTTTTTGTCAACGACTACAGGTGCCATCTATTCCGGGACCTCAATAAGTAAAATAACACCAGCATCACATAGGCTGTCCAGTTCTTCTCTGACAGCTTCATGGACTCTTGTGGGTAGTGGCCTATGTTATGGGGCCACAGGCCTCCCACCATCCATCAGACATATACGTGGGACATAATTCTTTAAGCAACCCAACCACTCACCAAAAACTGCTGAAAATATTTCTTCACAATTCATGGATCCACTCGACACCTCTAAACAGTCATGCGTCACCTCTCTCATCTGCACCTGTGGTTTAGCACTGTGATATAAGACACCCTCTATCTCCTTCTCATGTGGTCACCGAATAAATAGAATCACCCTTTACTGAATCGTGAACTTTTCCGACAGTCTTCCTTTCCCGAAGCTCCAGAATTGCTTCAAGAATCCTAACGTTTTAACTGATTGCCCCCATACCTGCCAGAATGACTTGGGAATGTGTCTAAATTCTGCTGAATTTAGACACATTCCCAAATCACTTCCCACATATCTCTCCTGATTTACACATCATTTTATCGTCATGCTGCCTATTTTCACCATTCCTAATGGGTGGTCACTTACTTTACACACCAGTTGTAACACCAACTCATCACACACTTCCTTAACTGCTTTGTTCAAATACCTGGCACCTCATCTGAAACAAGTGATAAATGTTCTCTTTTACCACAAAGTTTGCACACTTATGTTTCTGCTGACCAAGATATATTATTGGCCCTAAGACAGGCTCTGACACGGTTGAAACAAATGATAAAGGAGGGTGGATCTGCACACCTGTGTCAATCAGTCTTACTCGATACTTTAATCACTTTCGTGTCTTTTTAGTGTGCTCTCTAGTACTGAGGGTGTGTGCCCTGCTCCCCGATTGGTAACAACTGTATAAATAAGAGCCCAAGGAAAACCATGGGCTGCTAGAGGCACAACAAATGGGCAATGGGCCTCATGTGAAGTAAATACAAATTCAATCTATACGTTTACTGCAGAAGCAACTAACATTTATTTTCAATGTCTTGCAAGTTCATAAAGAAACATAAATAACATCTAGATTCATTCTGCATATTTCTGTTAAATACATATGCGGGTTTCTATGCATTGCCTGAGAATGTTCAATATCCACATAATCAAATACATGTAGTAACCACTTGAAAGGTGCACATAAAAGAATGTGACAAATAAACAATTAGAATTCATATCCAAAATCCCAATGCATTTCGGGTTTAGTTTAAACCCTTCGTCAGGGGATGTATTGAGGAAGATGAAAATCGGTCTTGAAGTAAAGCGTCCAGTTGTGAAGTGTCTACGGGATCTATAAAACAGCAACATTCAGATTTTTGCTATATCCAACTCATGTGTGAATTGCACATGCTTAAAGAACAACTAGGGAGTGCCACTGGGAGAAAAGAAAAGAGAAGAAAAGGAAACCTCCCCCTAGACCGATATGTGCACCGTGCTTAAAGTCAAACGATTCTTGTGATGATAGATCGTGCTAAACACTCCAAATATGCTGGAAATCCCAAGAAAGTGAGATAAAATACCGTCCATTCAAGTATGGATAGATTCGAAAGACTCTTATTGCATGCGAAAAGTACTAGTGCCTGATATGGAGAACACACGTGCTCACGCTAAACTAAAATGCAATGCAGAAATAAGCTTACTTAAAGGGAAAAGCGCGGCATCGCCGCTTGTCCCAAAGATGCACTGCCTCTGTTGGGAGGACCGTTGGAATGAGTCAAATAAGCCTAAAAAACAGTGGGAACTGGGTGTAATGCCGAATATAGTGGAGGTACGTAAACACACTGTTGTGATAAATAACAGAGGAGCTTAGCGTCAGTGATCAAGTGTAACGTATGGCTCCATGAGCCCGTAGAAAAGAGATCTAAAATGAAAGTGATAAAATCCTCAACAATGAGGAACCAGGTTCTTATAACTGATATAAACCGGACAAGCAGTCCGTAGCCGTACCTGTAATGACTAACGCCGTCGTCTAAGTTCCGAGGTAGGAAGCGAGTCCGCCCATCAGGTCACGTGGTGCGGAACTCGCCAGGATATATGGGAACAAAAATAAATAACGGACTGACGATACTGAAAGTCGAAAAAAACTGGAAAGGGCGGGGTAATAGACCCGACCGAAGTGCAAGTGGCCGCTAAAACTAGGGCCCTACGAATACTCTACGTGGTGAATAGATAATAGACAAGAAACAACATGCTTAAAAGAAAAACAGACATCCTTACTGTAAGAAAAAGAAAAAATATAAAAAAGACGCTGTGGCTTGAAATGCAAACCCTCAAAGGTGCAACAAAGATAAAAAAAAAAGGCTTGTAGTCAGAAATTCAGTGTCAAGCTGAGAAAATGAAAGAAAAGAGGGAGAGAATACATGAGTGCGTGAACAGATATAAGAGAAGAAAGTTCCAGTGTACTCCCGTACAATCTAGATAGAAACATTACTTTTCTATAAAAAGCACAGTAATTCATAATGGTCATTTAGACCCCCTGGAATAACCGTTCCAAAGGTCTTTATCCAATATGTTTCTCTTCTAGCTAGAAGGGTATGAAATTCCACTCATGAAACTCGTTGGATGCATTCTAGAACAGTATATCTTAATTGGGGAATAGAGTGTTTCGCTTCTACCTAGTGTCTTGCTAAGGAAGAATTAGTATTGTGGTTCCTGATAGAGAAACCTATTGGATAAAGACCCTTGGAACTGTTATTCCAGGGGGTCTAAATGACCATTATGAATTACTGTGCTTTTTATAGAAAAGTAATGTTTCTATCTAGATTGTACGGGAGTACACTGGAACTTTCTTCTCTTATATCTGTTCACGCACTCATGTATTCTCTCCCTCTTTTCTTTCATTTTCTCAGCTTGACACTGAATTTCTGACTACAAGTCTTTTTTTATCTTTGTTGCACCTTTGAGGGTTTGCATCTCAAGCCACATCGTCTTTTTTATATTTTTTCTTTTTCTTACAGTAAGGATGTCTGTTTTTCTTTTAAGCATGTTGTTTCTTGTCTATTATCTATTCACCACGTAGAGTATTCGTAGGGCCCTAGTTTTAGCGGCCACTTGCACTTCGGTCGGGTCTATTACCCCACCCTTTCCAGTTTTTTTCGACTTTCAGTATCGTCAGTCCGTTATTTATTTTTGTTCCCATATATCCTGGCGAGTTCCGCACCACGTGACCTGATGGGCGGACTCGCGTCCTACCTCGGAACTTAGACGACAGCGTTAGTCATTACAGGTACGGCTACGGACTGTTTGTCCGGTTTATATCAGTTATAAGAACCTGGTTCCTCATTGTTGAGGATTTTATCACTTTCATTTTAGATCTCTTTTCTACGGGCTCATGGAGCCATACGTTACACTTGATCACTGACGGTAAGCTCCTCTGTTATTTATCACAACAGTGTGTTTACGTACCTCCACTATATTCGGCATTACACCCAGTTCCCACTGTTTTTTAGGCTTATTTGACTCATTCCAACGGTCCTCCCAACAGAGGCAGTGCATCTTTGGGACAAGCGGCGATGCCGCGCTTTTCCCTTTAAGTAAGCTTATTTCTGCATTGCGTTTTAGTTTAGCGTGAGCACGTGTGTTCTCCATATTAGGCACTAGTTCTTTTCGCATGCAATAAGTCTTTCGAATCTATCCATACTTGAATGGACGGTATTTTATCTCACTTTCTTGGGATTTCCAGAATATTTGGAGTGTTTAGCACGATCTATCATCACAAGAATCGTTTGACTTTAAGCACGGTGCACATATCGGTCTAGGGGGAGGTTTCCTTTTCTTCTCTTTTCTCCCAGTGGCACTCCCTAGTTGTTCTTTAAGCATGTGCAATTCACACATGAGTTGGATATAGCAAAAATCTGAATGTTGCTGTTTTATAGATCCCGAAGACACTTCACAACTGGACGCTGTTACTTCAAGACCGATTTTCATCTTCCTCAATACATCCCCTGACAAAGAGTTTAAACTAAACCCGAAATGCATTGGGATTTTGGATATGAATTCTAATTGTTTATTTGTCACATTCTTTTATGTGCACCTTTCAAGTGGTTACTACATGTATTTGATTATGTGGATATTGAACATTCTCAGGCAATGCATAGAAACCCGCATATGTATTTAACAGAAATGTGCCGAATGAATCTAGATGTTATTTATGTTTCTTTATGAACTTGCAACACATTAACAATAAATGTTAGTTGCTTCTGCAGTAAACGTATAAATTTAATTTGTATTTACTTCACATGAGGCCCATGGCCCATTCCTTGTGCCTCTAGCAGCCCATGGTTTTCCTTGGGCTCTTATTTATACGGTTGAAACAAAGGCATTTGAACTGTTTTTTACATTTCTTCTGTGGCTTATTACCATATGTCCTTACCCTGGTTCATAAGGTCGTCACCTTCATGCTACTATCTTTTAAGGTTTTTACACTCTTACGCATGTGCGCCAATGTCTTTGTAGTGATTATAAACCTCCTTGAGTAGAGGCACAACTTTCAACCATAGTACTTCACAAATTATGTCATAATTGCAACACTGTAGAAACTTATCTCGTATATGTTCACCTGTCAATGTACCAAATTTGCAATTAGCTGCTTATTTTCTCAAAGCTGCCAAATATTATTCGATTGTCTCTGTTACCCAATGAATTTTTTTTTCTGAAATAATACCTCGCCATAAAAGTACTCACATGAGTTATGGATTGTAAATCTAACTTTTGTAGGCTTATTTGAAATGTAGTTATCTTCCTCAGAACGCTCTGATAGGTTGTCTAATACCGCCTGACCCTCTCTGCCCCTAAGCAATGCAATAAAGACAATGTTCTCTTTGCTCCTAGTTAGTCTCACAAACGCTTGCATTGTTCAGGGTGCGTTTTAATATTTCCTCCAGTTAATTGCCAGATCCCCTTGTTGACTTATGAAAAATGGTGGTGTAATACTTGGCATGTTTATTAAGTCACATCACTACCCTTGCAATGATGCCCAAGATAGTCTTGTACCTGAGGACAGCTGGAAAAGTTATTCCCTCTTTTTCTGTAAATAAAGTATACTTTAGGGCATCATAACATTATCTGGAAATAGTACACCAGCCACTGTCACAATTATCCTGATAATTTTAATTACTGGCATATTCTTCTTTAAAACACAGTGAAAAAAAAGATCATGTGAGCCTGTCACTTCAGTTGTTACCATGTAGATAACATAGAACACATTCAGAGTACAAGCACAAGACTTGGTGTGCCTGTCACTGATATTGGAATAATCTTCACTCCAGTGTACTCTTCATCTAGGACACAATTAGTGTAGATCAATGTTCTCAAGTGCATTAGGATATTGAGCGTTTATCACTACTTCAGTTGGTAATACAGGCATGTTGGGTGTGACTGGCACTCCTGACCTGTGGCCACTCTGCCCTAAAACAAATACCAAACTTTCTTTGTATTGAATCTGCCCACTTCAGCACTGGCAACTCAACCCTCTACGCTTGTGTGCGGAAAAATAAAACTCCTGCCATGCACGTCAAGGAGAAGACTTCACTTTGCCAAGTGAAGTCCTTCTTCGCTGTTATACACTTAAAAAGCAAAGGAGTGGCTGCGTTCCAACGCAACTCTTGACATGCCACATTCCCACTGAAGTCTTCAGGCGTGAAACACTTGAACATCTCGGAATCCCACTGTGACCATTATCAGGCCACACTGCTCTGCAACTGTAAAACTAACTAGAAGGGCAGTCCCAGACAATAAACAATGACAGCAGACAAGCCACAGCGCCTCCTTGCTGTGTCCCATGGCGTGTTGGGATATTGCCCATACGCCTCTACTCCCATTCTTGCCACCAGTGTGAGAGGTGGTGCAGTCAGATGACCTCTCACAAAGGTAACGCTGACAGAAGCTTTATTAGACAAACCCCAGCCACAATGCTCCATCAGGCCAACTCACCCATCGAGAAAACACAGCTTCTATTCTAGAATAAATGACATCCAAGTTCAATTCTAAGGACCGGTATGTGTTTAAAAGCAGTCTTGTGGAAAGTTGAGTTTTTCTTTTCTTCACAAAGAATGTGCTTTTACCTCCAGCTGAGTTCTTCAGGGACAGCAGACTGTAAAGTCAGCATCTTTGTGCACAGGTGCTGCGTCACCCTTTTGGGATTTTATTTAGCACATTTCAAACTTCTCAGAGGACTGTATCGGTAAAATCAATCCTAAAAATACACAGCTTCCAGCTCAAGATAGTGGTAAAGACCACCCACAGAGCTAGCACTAGAGCAGATTACTTCTGTGGCTCAGCCCTGTTGTTGCAAGTTGCACCTCCTGCAGAAATACTACGATGTAGTGTGGAAGTTTACAAAATGCTGCACAAGTAAGAAATGCTCCTCTATGTATATCAAGTAAATAGGCTGGTAAGCGTGGAGGGAAAAGAGGCACAAAGTTGCTTTATCCCTGGACTTCCAGCTAGTATTTCATACAATCAGGTACGGTAGAGGTGATTTAGCCCTACAGGATGGTGACTTTATCTAATGAGACCTTGTCTTCTTCCTTGCAAGAATCTGTAATGGAGAGGTAGCTTGAAGCAGGAGCAAACTTCTCTTTGCTTTAAATTGTGTCAACGTAGTACGCACACTTGCACACACAATCCCAAGCTGCAAGCACCCTGCACCCTAATAAAACTGTCGTGATCTCTGTCATATGAAAGCATTTGCATGTAAATATGCAAATATCCGATGCCCCATGGATCTGCAGAGGAATCTACATGCTGTTTGTATCCGTGGTACGGGCGCCTCTTTCTTTTCTGCCGCTAAAATAATAGGGAACAGTACAAGAAGGTAGATGACCTTTTAAAGTTCACCAAGAAAAAATAGTTATTTTATCTGACCGAAGAGTGCCTAAGTAAAGTGGCAGTGCTTTGAGGAAGAGAAAGCAGAATGTTGGGGAAGGTGAGGCATTTATTTAAGCACCAGAGTGATTTTTTAATATTTTTTATTTACTTTTAAAATTATGTTTATTTATTTAAGTTAAGCACAACTTCCCTCGACTTCTACAGGGACTCTGCTTGCCTCCCACACCTCTTGCTGATTTAATCCTAAACATACCTAAATAATATTCAGTGCGCCAGGATTGTAGCGTTATTTCAACTAAGGAACGTCCTTCTGTGCAAGAATGACTGAAACACGGTCATATGGAGTTTCCTTCTTTCCAACCAATGAATAGATACCCCTTGATTACACCCCATGTACTCTTAAGGCCAATAAATTGTTGATCAAATGCATGACAATTGTAATATCTCCAACACATATGTCGGCTTTCAGCATTGACATTATCCACCCATAATACCAAACAACTCTTGTCAGGTACTAAGCCCGACAGGGGTCTAATTACACAATTTGTTGACCTCAGGAGGATAAACAGCGTTCTGCAGAAGTCTAGTAATCTCTTGCAGTATTCCACCTTGCTCGTTACAATTTTCTTAATTGGTGATTTAGTGATGTGGAATGTGAGGGGGTAGTTGTGGACCAGACTTCGGTCTAAATGGAGGACAGGGTTGTAACAGCAGAGGAAGCAGGAAACTCAGTTATATCTGTATTCAGTGGGTTGAGCCTATGGGAGCAGAGAGTCATCCAGTTTTTATGGTTGTCAAAATGTTGAAGTTTTTTGTTCAAAGGTGGATTCTGAAAGAAAAGACAGTGAAGATGTTTTAATCATTGTCATAGTGTTGATAGGATAAACCAAAAACATCAATATTGTTACCAAAACAAGTGGCGTGGAGGGAAACAAAACCTTTACAACGCAGGCTGAGCCACGCGTACAGTTTTCACGCACGCGGATCAACGCTTGTCTGAATCACGCCTCTGCCTTAACCACGCACATGGGTGGTTGAGGCTGTGAGTGGGCTAGATGTGCGGATGGGTGAGAAGAGGAACAGGAAGGATCTGTAGAGGAAGCTCCCGGATGCGGCTCAGTCAGTGAGGCTGGGGCCGGGTAATGGGGTGGGGGGGGTTAGTTTTTATGGCTGGGAGACCGTTTTAGGGCTCATTGGTTGGGGTCATGTTTAGGCCTGGGGACTGGGTTTTAGGACTCACTCAGGGTTTTTTGGCTGAGGTTGAGTTTTAGGGTTCACGGCTGGTCCAGATTTAGGGCTCAGGGCAGGGGGGCTGGGTCAGGGTTGTTTTTTGGCTGGGGAACAGGTTTTAAGGCTTAGGGTGGGGGGGTCGAGGTAGTTTATTAGGGCTGGGGCGAGTAGATTGCAGGGGTAAGACCAGGTTTCAGGGCTCAGGGAAAGGAGGCGTGGGGTGTGATGTGTACTACACATATACGTTCACCAATCGTGCCTTTACAATTAAATTAATTGTAAAGGCATGTGTGGTAAAGGAATGCATTGTTAAGACACATTCGTTGTTGCGACTGCATTGTTAAGGCACACGGGGTGTATCCATTTGAGCATCTGTCATACAACGGGCATGGAGTGATGATTAGTAGAGTGTACAGGACAGATTCCTGGGGAATGCAAGCTTGTTGTGGCATAAGTGAAGAAAGGGACGAGATACAATAAACAGAGAATGAGTGTAATGAGAAACAGGATGCCAACCATTTGAGTGCCATGCCAGCAAAGTCTAGGTGGCACGGATTTCGCGAGCATTGTGTGGCAGTCAGAAGTGTTGAATGCTGTGAAAAGGTTGAGGAGGGCGAGAATATAAAAGAGGTAATTGTGGGAGGGCAGAGGAAAGTGTGGGATCCACTGTGAGGTGGAGTGGGTGAGAACCAGACATTGATGGGCAAGAAAGGAATAAAAAGAGGATATGCAGTAAAAGCGGATTGTTGGCTGTTGATCTGATGAGTTTTAAGAACATTGTTTTGGGGTGAGAAGACCTTATGCATTGTTTTCAACCTTTCAACTAAACGGACTATATGCGTTTCAAATTCACAGTTTTCTTTTTTATGGAAAAAAAATTATTTGTGGCTTTTTAAAGTTTAAATCTCGGCCTTGCCCAGTCATACTCCCCGGCAGCACCTTGTAGTGTGATTAACAAACACCAAAAGTGTAACAAAAGAAGAGAGAAAAAAAAATACCGTTTTGTTATGATGTGTATTTTTTATGGGTAGGGCGGCATCAGTGTCTCACAAACCACCCCCAATATGGTTTTAGATCCAATGTATGTTTTATTTAAACTTTCCTGCAGAGCCATATTCTGCTGACGGAGGTTCAGGAAATGAGTGCTGTAGACGGAGGTGAACTGTACGCTGGCATTCTTACGGTACAGCGCTAAATTGTACATTGCCTTCGATCACGTAAAGTATTTTTAGTGTGTCAATGAAGGTGCCTATATCATAAAAGCCTTGTTTCCCGGTCGGTTTATACAGGATGAGATTGCGGTCCTATTTATGTAATGTACCGGCGCTCAAACGCTCACGGGGTTGCCAAAGACAGGCAGCTGCTGCCTCTTCTTGAGGTTTAGGCGAGGCAGGGGACATGGGGGCGTAGTGACATGTGGTAACCCTGATTGGTTTCTCTCTCCGGCGAGGGATTATTTTACACTTCGTGCTCTTCAGCAAAGCAGACAATATTGCATCACAGAACAGCGGCCAGTGCTGTGTTCCTTGCTATGCACTGACTGACGTTTGCAGCTACGTGTGGGCAATCAAAGGGGTGTTGCAGCGTGGTACCAGCCCACCGCGTTTATTATAACCGAGGAAGAGGCAAGGCAGGAGAGAGGAGGGGACATTCTGTGGGCACAGCATCCATTATGGCTAGCTGTGGAATAACGGCTCCCAGGCATTGCAAGGTACAGTATGTTTCTGCCGAGGGTTTCTTTTTCCCTGCACGATATATTATTCCATAGCATAGATAACATACCCTAAAGCCAAGGGGCATCTTCCTTTCCCGCGGAATGGATGGAAAGGCAGAGATAGCAATGCTGCGTGGTCTGGGGTTCAGCATGGGGCTGGTAAGGCAGATAGTGTCAGCACAGAACCGAGCTGGATGATCAGACAGACTATTTTACGCCTTCCAGCTTAGTGGCGTCTTCTTTCATTCTTCTGTCTGTTGTCCTTACATGTCTCTCTTAATTGTGGGTTGGGCAGGGATGCTGCAATTGAGGCTTGCGTCCACCCCTTGTTCGTAGGCGGGCACTGACTGATGTAGTCGCTTTTGTGGGTCGGTCGGTGAGCAGAGTTAGCAACGCAGCCCGATCCTTCCATTGCTAATTTACTAAGTGTTGTTTGCGTGTGCAATTGCAGTTAAATCGTATATGATCCCTGGCGCAGACGACTTCTTACACTCACTTGATGTCCTTCACTCCTCGCAGGGTTGCAGAAATGGGTGTGCTGCCGGAGAGAGCGGAAAAGATGGAGGCACCAATCACGTGAGCCAGGACTCCTTTAAGGTAATCTGACCGCGTGACGTCACGTCTGTTTACATCTACAGCCTCTTCGCTGCAGCGATGGTGCGAGATTGGATGGAGCACGTGTTCCGTATTTGATGCTTGCGTTTCTTTCTCACAACAGCCTTTCAGCTTTGGCTTTGCATGTCAGTTCAAAATAATTATTTTATGCATTCCTCACATCGATTTCTTTTTTGCATTTTTGTTTTGCATGTTAATCAGGTCTCGTAATGCATTTTAATGCAGAGGTGAAAGAGGTCGAAGATGTTCTTCTATTCAACTTGTAATTGTATTATTATGCCTGTCCAAATGCTCTCTTACTTTTCTGGATTTTTCCAGTGTATTTATTGTTGGCGTGTGTGTAATACCCAGTTTGCATCTCTCCTTTCAATGGTCTTTTTCTCACGGCAGTAGCTGTAGAAACTGTTTTAGCAACAACAGTGTGCTGGACGGGCAGGGCACAAGTCTGAGGGGACTAATCTAGTTAGACAGTATGCAAGTGACATCACAGCGCGCGTCATCATGGCGCATGACATCGTACATGACATCACAATATTTGACATCATAGAAAGTGGCATCACAAGCCACGACTTTACAGGAAGTGGCATCACAAGAAGTGACATCAGATCTAAAACCCTCACATATATGTTTAGCAGGTCTATCATGTGTACATTTGAGCGCATTGCGAGGATAATAGCACAGTGAGCTATGGAAGATGATATGTGACTGCTACACCTTGCAATCCCCCAGTTTTATGTAACACATCCTGTACATTCATTTACAAACTTATATCATTTATTGTACTTGTAATATTTACGTGTTGTTGTAAAGCTCTCTGAAAACCGGCATTGGGATGAGTAGGGCTATACAAGAAAAAAATAGTGGTACTTAAATTATTTCAACGCCCCCTGTTGGGACGGGAAGTCTCCTGCATGTCTCTGGAGAGAGTGCTTCCCCTGCCTTATGCTAATCTCCAGGCAAGTCACTCAAAAAGCTACTGTATAGTTTCTAGATCCCTACCTCAGTGAGCATGACAATCATACATGTCCACTGAGGGTCTCCCTGTTTACCTGGATTGAGACCCTAGAGCTGGGCTCTGAGGTCGAGGGGGCATGCCTAGTGCACCCCTATTTTTCAGACAGTGGCTACTGCCCTCTCTATTATGGCTGTGGTAGACTGACAGTGGTGGCAGCAATAAATCTATAGTCAGGAGGGGTGAGTCCCTAGGCACCCTCCTGACCAAGTCTGTGCAGTTTGCCATGCCTGTGGGCCTGTTGCCGTTGTCTGGCTGATGTGTGCTTGAGAGCCCGTGGGTGTACAGGGGAAGAATGGTGATTTGAGCCAGTGTGAGGAATGCGAGCTGTCCTGCTGGACATCCCAGCTCCCCCGTCCCCCTCCCTATTTCCTTGGAAAGGCCTGGTGGGCTGGGGGAGACCCTCAGCTCTTATCTGGGTTTAGCTGTACTAACTGTGTGATTAGGACCCTCCCTCACTTGTCAGGGCCTCCTGGGCTGGAGTTAATTAAAATTCCTCTCTAGAGGGTGGCGCAGCCTGATACCAGAACACGACCTGCTACGTGCTTTACCCATGCATGGAACACACGGTGAATGGTCTGTGATTGGAGGTGTAAAAAGTAGCAGACCCTCTGATTGGATGAGCCTATCAATCAGAGGTGAAAAAAGTCTGGCCTGAGTGGTCAGCTGTTGTTCAAGACTGGTCTATGACTGAGGAGGGGCTACACCAGAGCCCTCTGACAGTAACCAGCCGCGACCCCGCGGTGTGAAGACAGAGATAAGACTCTGTTCACTGTGGTCTGGAAGAAAGGCAACATTACAGACCAGCTGTTTGTGAGGCTTGGATGAGCATTCGCTTTGAACCAAGGAAATTACAGACAGCTGCCCAGTGTGGGAAGGAAGCTTGCGGCACATCACCAAAGGTGTGGGAAGGAAGCCTACAGCACATCACAGAGGCTGGTGGAAAGAAGCTTGCAGCACATGACGAGAGCCAGAGAGGTGGATGCTTGATTCTAGTCTTTGAAGGTGAGATCAAATACCCTCTAGGCTCCTCCCTTGTGCTGTGGGAGCCTGTACAAGCAGTAACTGGGAAGAGAGGCCAGTGAAGCAGACCCCACCTTTCTTTTTGTGAACTCTGAGGGTATCAGGGTGAACTGGCACTCTGCCCAGCCACTACCCTTCTTCAGCTAGCCAGTGGCTACTGGACTAGTGGGACTCCAATAAACTGTGCCAAGACATCCGGCACCTCTGATCAGATCCCTGACACCTCTAGAGCAGTGTCCTCACTCACAATGGGAGGGCACTTCTGTTGCTTTGGGTGGGGGGTTATTGGGCTGATCACGACCATTTGACTTTGCATCATATGCTGAAACTATATCCTTTCAATACAAAGTTTGGTATCAAGGCCCTAGTGAATGAGAACAGCCCTGTGTAACATGATCTGTAATATGCAATGCTTACTGTGTGTTTTCAGGTTAACTGTGTTTTTATAGTGCTTGGCGTCTAGGCGCTATAATAATGTTTGGGGTCAGAACTCTGCCCCAGAGGGTTGTAGAGACTTCTGGTTTTCACTGTTTATCCTAGTTTTATGTGTAGAATAATTATCTTATGTGTATTAAAGTACTTTTCTTTTATAAAAAGTAAAGCACTGACTGGACATTGAGTTTATCAGCTGGTGGTACGGTTTACACTGTATTCTGAATGTCTAACCCCACCTCACCTCCTTGAGTAAGCCTTGGACTGCTCTGTCTCGCTACCCTGAGAGAGTCAAGTGCTGGAGAGGAGAACTTGGTTATCCAGTTTTGGGTCCTTTAGTACTGAGGCCCCAGGACATCAGTGAGGGAACACTCCAGTTGATGCGATTGGAGCACAGTTACCCCTGAGTGCCCTGGTGCCCAGGAAGCCGGGTCTAACATTGGTGGCAAGCGGTGACGGATCACTAGACTTCAGGCTCAGTGGACACTGAGGCCAGTTGATAATTCCAGTAGTTATCCATAAGCTATATGTAAAATGGCAGATAACATTGGAGAGGAATTGGAATTGCAGAACTTGACTGTGGAGCAATTAAAGCAAATGTGTGCTGAAAGGGGGTGGAAGGTCCCAAGGTCTAAGGACAGGGAACACCTGATTAGCCACATGAGAAAATGCTTTGAAGAAGAAGTCACTGTTGTGCAAGAGTTGGAGAGCACTGATACCACAAGCCTGCCAAGTCAGTCAGTGCAGGCTTCTCCTGTACCAGCCCCAAGGCATTCCCCAAGGCTTTCCCCCATGCTTTCCCCTAGGTATTCCCCTAGACCTTCCCCTAGACTCTCACCTCCCCCTATCTCCAGGGCTACCTTTTTCCCTGTCCCAGGATTCGCCTCCTTAGGAGGGACTGAGATAGCAGAGACCCTTAAACTTCAGCTGAAACTCCAGGAAGCTAAGGATATAGCAGAGGAGAAAGCAAGGGAGTTTGAAAGGGAGAAGCTAAGGATGGCCCGCCAGGCAGAAGAGGAGCAGCGAAGGGTCAGACAGGAAGAGTGGGCTTGGAAGGAGAAGGAGAGGGAAAGGGAGAGGCTGGAAAAAGAAAGGGAGAGACAGGAGAAAGAGAAGGAGAGGGAAAGGGAGATGCTGGAGAAAGAAAGGGAGAGACAGGAGAAAGAGAAGGATAGGGAATTGGAGAAAGAGCGGATAGCCCTAGAGAAAGAGAAGCTCAAGTTAGCAGCTGATAGAGGGCTTAGCTCTGTGGATGGTGCATCCACTTCAAAGTCCCAGGGAAAGGAAAATACCACCAAGGTACCAAAAGAATTGATACACATGTATGTCCCTGGCACTGATATTCTCAGTTGGATGCGTGCCTTTCATTTAGCATGTAAGGCTCAAGGTCTTAATGGTCAGTCCAAAGCAGCGACTTTACTGAGTCGCCTCCCTCGGGAAGGGACTGAAGTGATTGAAAAGGATGCCTGAGAAAGACAGTCTGACATATGAGTGCATGAAGGATGCTTTGATTAGGCGGTTTGGGTTGAAACCAGCCCAGTACTTGCAGAGGTTCCGTGAGAACAAGAAGGCAGAGGGGGTTCCTTTTGAGAATTGGGTCCATGACATAGTGAGAGTCTGGAATGAGTGGGTGAGAGGGATGGAAGCAAATGATTACCAGTCCCTAAATCAGGTGATGATTGCAGAGCGTCTCCGGGAGGAGTGCTCTGTCCCACTCAGACAGTATTTGTCTGACCTTCCTGAGAGGGATCCTGAGAAACTTGCAGTGATGGCAGATAAGTGGCTTGCCAACAGAGTGAACAGGGGGCAGGGGCAACCCCTTTCCAAACCCAAGGGGGAGAAGAACTCCCAGCAGGCTGGCCCTAAACCAGAGGGGAAGGGCCAGAACGGTTCCCAAGGCTCTCAGTCAGGACAAGAGTCTAAGGGGAACGGGGCCTCTAGTCAGTACCAGAAGGGGAAAGGAGGAAAGGGTCCTTTCACTCCGAAGGGGATTAAATGCTATAAGTGCCACCGAGAGGGACACTTAAAGCCAGACTGCCCAGTGAAGGACGTGGTGCCAGTGGCGGATCACTGAAATAATATCGAGGGACAGAATATCGACCAACAAAAATATCGTTGACAAAATATCGAGAGACAAAATATCGAGTTTCTATCTACAAACAGGTAAGTACAAAAATATCGAGTTAAAAATATCGTTTACAAAAATATAGTTGTAAAAAATATCGACTTTAATAAAAACAATGTTTAATTACATTAATATAAAATACTAATACTAAAATATACTTAACAATACTTAAAATAACTTTTAATAATT
This sequence comes from Lissotriton helveticus, assembly GCF_964261635.1. Taxonomy (NCBI): domain Eukaryota; kingdom Metazoa; phylum Chordata; class Amphibia; order Caudata; family Salamandridae; genus Lissotriton; species Lissotriton helveticus. The sequence continues at coordinate 597,041,481 of NC_136057.1, read as the reverse complement.
AAATAATTAATGAAAGTAAAAAAATAATATTTTTTTAATCATATTTCTTAAAACATTTATAAATATAGTAACAAAATTTAATTAAATAATAGCCAATATTATTAACGTACAAATACAATAGAGTAAAAATTACTATTCCCACTCCAGTGGGTGCAACAGTAGGGAAAGCGTTGGATAGCGTAGGGGTTAAAATTACTATTCCCACTCCAAGGAGTGCAACAGTGGATATATGACGTTACAACGCAACTTTTACAACGCACTACCATTACAACGTAAGTATTGGTAAGTATATAATAATTTTTATAATTTAAATTATTTAAAATTAATTTAATATAATTTAATTTAATTTAATTTCATTAAATTAAATTAATGTAAATTTAATTTTACTTTATTTTTACACTGTACCCCTGTACCCCAAAAACCCAAAACTGACCCTGAACCCTAAAAAAAACCCTTTACCCAAAACCCCAAAACTGACCCTGAACCCTAAAAATACCCCTTTACCCAAAAACTAAAAACTGACCCTGAACCCTAAAAATACCCCTTTACCCAAAAACCCAAAACTGACCCTGAACCCTAAAAATACCCCTTAACCCAAAAACTAAAAACTGACCCTGAACCCTAAAAATACCCCTTTACCCAAAAACTAAAAACTGACCCTGAACCCTAAAAATACCCCTTTACCCAAAAACTAAAAACTGACCCTGAACCCTAAAAATACCCCTTTACCCAAAAACTAAAAACTGACCCTGAACCCTAAAAATACCCCTTTACCCAAAAACTAAAAACTGACCCTGAACCCAAAAAATACCCCTTTACCCAAAAACTAAAAACTGACACTGAACCCTAAAAATACCCCTTTACCCAAAAACCAAAAACTGACCCTGAACCCTAAAAATACCCCTTTAATTTAACATAATTAGCAATTAATCAATTAAATTAAATTAATTACCAATTACATTTTAAATAATTAACAAATATTATTTAATTACCAATTAATTAAATATTACTACCAATTAATACATTTACATATTTAATTAATTATAATTAAATTACTTCCCACCCTATTCCCCTATAAACCCACAACCCGCTACAGGAAATAAATTATTTTAATTTACATAATTAGCAATTAATCAATTAAATTAAATTAATTACCAATTAAATTTTAAATAATTAACAAATATTATTTAATTACCAATTAATTAATTATTACTACCAATTAATAAATGTACATATTTAATTAATTATAATTAAATTACTTCCCACTCTATTCCCCTATAAACCCACAACCCGCTACAGAATAAAATTACACAATAATTAAAAAAAAATCATTAATTAAAAATAATTATAACATAAAATGACACTTTTCACACATATTATAACATAAAAACACTATAAATAATTAAATATTATTTAAAAAACGATATTTTTTACTATCTAGATTATATACTTGGATATTTTCACTTTCTATATTATTTACAGTCGATATTACTTCACTTACCTTAAAAACGATATTTTGACTGTCGATATTCTGTCTTGTCGATATTTTGTCCAAACGATATTTAAAACTCGATATTCTGTCCAAACGATATTTTGGAGTCGATATTATGTCTGTGCACCGCCAGTGGCACCCGTGATAGCAAGTGTGCTTTCAGTGGGGGCAGACATGAAGGGAGGCCCAAGTGAGTTTAACTTAGTCACCAGGGACATCTGGGAACTTGACCCAGAAGCCCTTAAGCATATTCACCCTAACTCAACGGGGTATATGAGTGTGGCAAGTATCAATGGAAGGAAGGTTCCTGCCATGAGGGATACTGGTGCCCACAGGACTATGGTTGAACGCAAATATCTCAAACCCGAAGAGATCATTCCTGGTTCCAAGGGGTATGGACTTGTAGCTAGTGGTGATGACATGGAGTACCCTCTTGCTAGAGTGGAGGTAGAGGTGAATGGCAGGAAGGCCATGGTCAATGTCGGGGTGTGAGAGAAGCAGGGTGCTGGGTGCTTTCTGGGGAATGATCTTGTTGAACCCGGGTTAGTACCAGGCCCTGAGGTCTATATGGCCTGGATTTCATCAGCTGTGCTCACTAGGGCACAGAAGGTAAAACTGCTTCCTAGTGAAGTGGGGACAACTCTAGCGGAAGAGACACTAGAGGGGAACAGGCCCGAACAAGGACCAAGGGCAGATTCTGAGAAGGCACCTGTCCTGTTATCGGCACCTCCTCCTCCAGTGGGAGAGGAGGGTGAGCATCCAGAGGCGGATAAGGTGTTGGAGTCTGGGTCCCTGCCAGAGCTGCAGGAGCTGCTTGCGGCAGGCGGACTGTCCCGTGAGGAGTTTTGTAAGGCGCAGGCTGAGTGTCCTACACTGGTGGGCCTGCGGAAAGCTGCTCAGGAACAGGTCTCTACTGGAGTAGTCGGAAAGCACAAGGTGGCTTGGGAAGATGGACTCCTTTACAGTGAGCCTGCTGACCCAGAGCCAGGAGCCAGCAAAAGGTTGGTGGTTCCTCAGGTGCACAGGAATTTCCTGCTGCAGCTAGCCCATGAAGTACCCCTAGCTGGGCACTTGGGCATCAAAAAGACAAAGGACAGGTTAGCACCTCTGTTTTACTGGCCAGGAGTTGGTCAGGATGTGGAGACATTTTGCCGAACCTGTCTGGTCTGTCAGGCCAGTGGCAAGTCTGGTGGTCAGACAAAGGCACCCTTGGTGTCCCTACCTGTTGTGGGGGTGCCCTTTGAAAGGGTGGGGATTGATATAGTTGGTCCGTTTGACCCTCCATCATCCTCGGGCAACAAATACATTCTTGTTGTGGTGGATCATGCCACCAGGTACCCTGAGGCTGTGGCTTTGAGGAGCACTACTGCTAAGGTGGTAGCTAGGGCTCTTCTAGGGATCTTTTCCAGGGTTGGATTTCCACAGTCGGTGGTGACTGATAGGGGAACCAACTTCATTTCATCTTATATGAAGGCCATGTGGGAAGAGGTCGGGGTGACTTACTACTTCTCCACCGCTTACCATCCCGCAACCAACGGTTTGGTGGAGCGCTTCAATAAGACCTTAAAGAGCATGATGGGGACTCTGTCTGATCCCCTCAAGAGGAAGTGGGATCTCCTCTTGCCATGCCTGTTGTTTGCTTACAGGGAGATACCACAAAAAGGGGAAGGGTTCAGTCCCTTTGAACTACTTTTTGGGCATCCTGTCCGAGGTCCCTTGACATTGGTAAAGGAGGGCTTGGAAGGCAACCCTAAGTCCCCTACCCATGATGTGGTGGACTATGTCTTGGGCCTCCGTAGGCTGATGGCCCAGCTCATGAGTAAAGCAAAGAACAATCTTCAAGCCAGCCAACAGCTCATGAAGGAGTGGTATGACCAGAAGGCTATGCTGACTGGGTACCAGGAGGACCAGGAAGTTTGGGTCCTGAAGCCGATTTGTCCCCGGGCTCTGGAGGACAAGTGGTGTGGCCCCTACAAAGTTGTTAGGAAGATTTCTGATATCAATTATCTAGTTGACACAGGTGCTGCACGGGAGCCCCAAAGGGTATTCCATGTCAATCGGCTGAAGCCGTGTCTTCGCAGGGAGTACACGGTTTCTTTGCTTGCAATGGCTGAAGAGGTGGAAGAAGAGAGTGAGCCCCTCCCTGACTTATTGCAAGGTGATGAGAAGGATGGTTCAGTTGAGGGAGTTAAGCTTGCCTCTGAACTGACACCTGAACAGCAGGTGGAGTGTAAAGAGCTGCTGGGGAGATTCTCCCATCTCTTTTCACTTACTCCTGGACTGACACCTGTCTGTGTGCATGACGTAGACACAGGGGACACCCTGCCTGTTAAGAGCAAGACATATAGGATGTCAGACCGGGTTCAAGAGTGCATCAAGACTGAGGTGGCCAAGATGCTTCACCTGGGGGTTGTTGAACACTCCCGTAGTCCCTGGGCCAGTCCAGTGGTGCTGGTGCCTAAGCAGGGGTCAGCTGAACTGCGCTTTTGTGTGGACTATCGCGGTTTAAATACTGTGACAAAAATTGATGCCCATCCTATTCCCCGAGCTGATGAGCTGGTGGATAGGTTGGGTGCCGCAAAGTACCTTAGTACTTTTGATCTAACCAGCGGTTACTGGCAGATTGCATTAACACCTGGTGCCAAGGAGAAAACAGCATTTTCAACCCCAGGGGGCCTCTACCAATTTAAAGTTATACCTTTTGGATTGAAGAATGCTCCCGCCACTTTCCAGGGCCTAGTCAATCATGTATTGGCAGGCCTGGAAGAGTTCTGTGTGGCGTACCTGGATGACATTGCTGTCTACAGCTCCTCCTGGGAGGACCACATGGGACACCTGGAGCAGGTGTTGGTGAGGATGCAGGGGGCCAAGCTGACCATCAAGGCAACCAAGTGTCAAGTTGGGCAGTCCTCTGTTGTTTATCTTGGACATCAGGTGGGTAATGGGAAGGTTCGCCCCCTGGAGGCTAAAGTCCAGGCGGTGCTGGACTGGGAGACTCCCACTACTCAGACCCAGGTAAGGGCCTTTCTTGGCCTTACTGGTTACTATCGGAACTTTGTAGCAAACTATGGGACCCTTGTTGCTCCATTGACAGCCCTGACCTCTAAGAAGCAGCCCAGGAAGGTGATCTGGACTGAGGAGTGTCAGAAGGCATTTGATGAATTGAAGACTGCACTATGCAATACACCTGTGTTGAAGGCCCCTGATTACAGTCAGACCTTCATTGTGCAGACAGATGCTTCAGACAAGGGAGTTGGGGCAGTTCTTGCCCAGCTCAATGAAAAGGGGAGGGAGCATCCGGTGGCCTTTATCAGCCGCCGACTACTCCCCAGGGAGCAGAACTGGTCTGCAGGTGAAAAAGAATGCTTTGCCATAGTGTGGGCCCTTCGAAGATTCAGGCCTTACTTGTTTGGTGCAAAGTTTGTGGTTCAAACAGATCACAAGCCCCTCAAGTGGCTTATGGCAATGAAAGGTGAGAATCTCAAGTTGCTCAGGTGGTCCATATCTCTGCAGGGACTAGATTTTACAGTGGAACATAAAGCAGGCTTACAGCACGGTAATGCTGATGGACTTTCCCGCCGGTTTATCCAATCAGATGATTGGTCTTCTCCCACTGGGAAGTAAGTACTGGCCATTCTGATCTGGGGAGGGCATATGTTGGGACGGGAAGTCTCCTGCATGTCTCTGGAGAGAGTGCTTCCCCTGCCTTATGCTAATCTCCAGGCAAGTCACTCAAAAAGCTACTATATAGTTTCTAGATCCCTACCTCAGTGAGCATGACAATCATACATGTCCACTGAGGGTCTCCCTGTTTACCTGGATTGAGACCCTAGAGCTGGGCTCTGAGGTCGAGGGGGCATGCCTAGTGCACCCCTATTTTTCAGAGAGTGGCTACTGCCCTCTCTATTATGGCTGTGGTAGACTGACAGTGGTGGCAGCAATAAATCTATAGTCAGGAGGGGTGAGTCCCTAGGCACCCTCCTGACCAAGTCTGTGCAGTTTGCCATGCCTGTGGGCCTGTTGCCGTTGTCTGGCTGATGTGTGCTTGAGAGCCCGTGGGTGTACAGGGGAAGAATGGTGATTTGAGCCAGTGTGAGGAATGCGAGCTGTCCTGCTGGACATCCCAGCTCCCCCGTCCCCCTCCCTATTTCCTTGGAAAGGCCTGGTGGGCTGGGGGAGACCCTCAGCTCTTATCTGGGTTTAGCTGTACTAACTGTGTGGATAGGACCCTCCCTCACTTGTTAGGGCCTCCTGGGCTGGAGTTAATTAAAATTCCTCTCTAGAGGGTGGCGCAGCCTGATACCAGAACACGACCTGCTATGTGCTTTACCCATGCATGGAACACACGGTGAATGGTCTGTGATTGGAGGTGTAAAAAGTAGCAGACCCTCTGATTGGATGAGCCTATCAATCAGAGGTGAAAAAAGTCTGGCCTGAGTGGTCAGCTGTTGTTCAAGACTGGTCTATGACTGAGGAGGGGCTACACCAGAGCCCTCTGACAGTAACCAGCCGCGACCCCGCGGTGTGAAGACAGAGATAAGACTCTGTTCACTGCGGTCTGGAAGGAAGGCAACATTACAGACCAGCTGTTTGTGAGGCTTGGATGAGCGTTCGCTTTGGACCAAGGAAATTACAGACAGCTGCCCAGTGTGGGAAGGAAGCTTGCGGCACATCACCAAAGGTGTGGGAAGGAAGCCTACAGCACATCACAGAGGCGGGGGGAAAGAAGCTTGGAGCACATGACGAGAGACAGAGAGGTGGATGCTTGATTCTAGTCTTTGAAGGTGAGATCAAATCCCCTCTAGGCTCCTCCCTTGCGCTGTGGGAGCCTGTACAAGCAGTAACTGGGAAGAGAGGCCAGTGAAGCAGACCCTACCTTTCTTTTTGTGAACTCTGATGGTATTAGGGTGAACTGGCACTCTGCCCAGCCACTACCCTTCTTCAGCTAGCCAGTGGCTACTGGACTAGTGGGACTCCAGTAAACTGTGCCAAGACATCCGGCACCTCTAATCAGATCCCTGACACCTCTAGAGCAGTGTCCTCACTCACAATGGGAGGGCACTTCTGTTGCTTTGGGTGGGGGGTTATTGGGCTGATCACGACCATTTGACTTTGCATCATATGCTGAAACTATATCCTTTCAATACAAAGTTTGGTATCAAGGCCCTAGTGAATGAGAACAGCCCTGTGTAACATGATCTGTAATATGCAATGCTTACTGTGTGTTTTCAGGTTAACTGTGTTTTTATAGTGCTTGGCGTCTAGGCGCTATAATAATGTTTGGGGTCAGAACTCTGCCCCAGAGGGTTGTAGAGACTTCTGGTTTTCACTGTTTATCCTAGTTTTATGTGTAGAATAATTATCTTATGTGTATTAAAGTACTTTTCTTTTATAAAAAGTAAAGCACTGACTGGACATTGAGTTTATCAGCTGGTGGTACGGTTTACACTGTATTCTGAATGTCTAACCCCACCTCACCTCCTTGAGTAAGCCTTGGACTGCTCTGTCTCGCTACCCTGAGAGAGTCAAGTGCTGGAGAGGAGTACTTGGTTATCCAGTTTTGGGTCCTTTAGTACTGAGGCCCCAGGACATCAGTGAGGGAACACTCCAGTTGATGCGATTGGAGCGCAGTTACCCCTGAGTGCCCTGGTGCCCAGGAAGCCGGGTCTAACACCCCCTCAGGTGTAGTAAGCTCTATATCAATGCAATTTGCTTTGTGTAAATACTGGGAAAGACCAACACATCTGACATTCTTACAGTGCATGCATATCTCCTAAGCAGGGACTGAACAAAGCGAAAATCTGCCTCTCTTAAGTATGTGTGAAGTGCTAACAAGGTGTGAGCCTTTGTTTCCTCGCTGCATCAGGTGTGAGCCTCCTGACTGCTCCCAGCCAAGAGACTCCAACAAAAGGAGGCCTGATAACCCCTCAGATTCGGCCTTTGTTATGGGCCCGGCAGGAGTCTTATATAAGAAAGACCCTTACCCACTTCCACGTTGTTTCTCTTTGCAGATGGAAAGTAGACAGCGTGCAGGCGCTAATGAAAGTGTCCCGGTGTTTGGAATTACACCGGGATGAGTTCAGCATATTATACAATGGGGCCCAAATGATTGGCAGGGTAGACGGCGTTCACCCTGTGAAAATAGTGCGTGGACACCGTCCACCCACGTGTACCCCTGACTCGTGCACTGTGGACGGGCATTATTTATATGGTTGCAGCTGCTATTGTGCTCCCATGGCATTTGTATTACGGAGGACGGCACACAGCTTTGTATGGCCCTTATCTGTAATCTCCATTGTGCAAGAGCAAAGATCAACGCAGTCAGTCTTGTCCAGGGCTTTAGGTAGACTGAAAAAACTGGGGGCCTCTCAAACGGGCGTGGTTGTTATAATCAAGGGCGTGGCTTAAAACATTTATGCTAAAAGTCTGTGCTCAGCATAATGTGCCGCCCGACTGATATTTTGCTACTTCTGTTATTGCCTCCACAAACATAATACAACAAGTAATATTACTCCTTACAACAAGCCAGGACTATTGGCTTTGTCAAAGGTTGATAGTTGCATATGATACATATACTTTCGAGAAATCAACTGAGAAACTTTAATACGTCCAAACTTACTTTTTCTGTAGAAAAAAAAAATATATATATCAAACTTTGGTGGTTCAAGGAAGCTGTGAACAATGAGTAGATAAACTACTGAGGAAGGGGTTCGAGTAGTGTTGTAGAAGAGGAAAGCAGTTGAGGTGGAAGAAGTTGAGAGCAAAAGAAAACATGAATTACAAAATGATTGTTAAATGCCCTTTAATCACAAATCACAGACGGAATAGGGCATGTGATGTGAGAAATACACTGAAGCAATCATCTACCTAGTTGATGAAGAAAGGAGTGGGCAGAGATATTAGCAGCACTCTGGACCGCCAGTCAAACCCTAGCCACGAGGCCCATTTACCAGACATGGAGATTACAGATTAGTCAGCTTCGGGTTTGTGGGCCCTGAAAGCTAGGCATATATTTGCTTGCTGAGAAAGGAGATTGGCTAATCTAAAGTTGGAGGAGGGCAGAAGAAATCTTACACGATTAGGCCATACACACATCCAGTTTCTAAGTAATCAAGCAGAGGTTTTCTACAGCCCGCTCACCAGCAGTTAAACTGTCTCCACAGATGCAAACATCTCTCCTGTGTTGAAACACTGAGGGCAAGATGGTCTTCCCTCCAAGGAGTTCAAGCTTGGTCCCAAAAGCTTCAAACCAGAAACGCTGCTAACCTGCACCACTTCTAGCTACTCATGCAGATCTGCTGGTGGGTATCATTTCTGCAGGTTCATGGAAAGAAGAGCAAGTAGACTTACACTTCTATCTGCCAGAGGAAGGAAAGAGGTGTGAAGATAGCATTCAGAAGCGTCCATGGCGTGGTCCTGGAGAACGAGATCGTCTGCGGATCCTATTGTTGGGGTGGTGCCGGTCCTGGGGATGAGGTCCCCCTCCTTCCTTAGGAGGGGTGCGAGGCTCAGAACCTCCCTCCTACGACGAGCACGGCCGTACAGCTGACGATGAAGATTACTGGATATGGGCTTCAGGTGTATGAAATTACAAAATCCTCCACACGTTCACTACCCCATTTCATACTGCCGGCAAGAGGATTCCCTGAAGTCCGAGACAGGCGATGGCTCTGCATGATGGCCTGGCCGTTGAACCAGCGGTTGTTAAGTTCAACCAGTGCTCGCTCTGCATCCTCCTCTCGCCTGTACTTGACATAAACATTCCAGACGAGGTGGTTTCCCAGGTTATCACAGATGTTCATTTCTTCTATTTCACCATACTTTGCCTGAACCTCAGTAAAAACTTCCTCAAAGAAGCTATCATAGTGCTCCTGCACCTCCATATCACTCACATGACAGTGGGAACCATCAGATGTTAGGGCTGTATTCTGAGGGTTACGATACAGGTTCAGCAATACAATAGTCTGACTGAATGTTGGTTTGTTGTGAAGTCGAGAACATCTGTACCGATGGCGGCAGGCACCGATCTTAAAGCAGAAGGAACAGTTAACCTTGTCCTTCTCGGTACCGAAGATGAATGCAAGATACTCCGCCATCTTCTGTTGCTGTGCCGCACCGCCGCCCTTATACATACATATACTACATGTATACATAAAACTATGGCTTTGTTGTATATAATATTGAAAATGCTTTAGTTCTTGCACCAGAGGTTGTGGCGTAAAGGCTAGGGCTGCCAACTTTGGAGCTGAGGCAGCACGTTTGAGATCACTCTCCTGTGTTTCTGGGCAAATCACTTAATAGCCTGTGCCTACCAAAACAATTAATGAATATGTCCTTGTTGGTATTCATGTAAAGCACTTCCAGTTTTGCAATATAGAACTGCAAAAAAATAAAAGTTTTATCAAAAACAGGCAACTGTTGCAGAGTTAAGATTTTTATCGATTCTGAGTGAGGGCGAAAATGAAGAGCTCGAGAGGGACTGGTCTCGGCACCTGCTTTTAATAACTGCCAGTGCTGAGCACCGGCAGGATCCAGCCCACTTAAAGCCCTGGTCTTGTCTGAAGTTATTGTGAGGCTTGAGGCTAAAGCAATGAGGGGCCCTCAGGACGTTTCTTTCGTTTTTCGTAGGTGCCATAGGAATCTGTTCTTAAGGGTTAATAAATAGAAAATATGGCATCTGGCTCCATCTAGTAGCCTCATTATTAATAAACATGGGATGCTAGCTTACAGTTCAAACCCTATCAGTTAATTTAATGAAAAGATCACAGTGTCTTGGAAAGACTGTTTCTGGGGAGTATGTCTGCTCAGCCCAACTCCCCCTTCCACGTAGTAGCCCCTGACCCTCTTGTGACTGGCCTGTAGTCCACTACTGACATTTAACGTACGGTCCCTAGGTACACATCATATACTACGGACCTGTAGGTAAGTTAAATATGCCAACAAGGAGTATAACCAATTTTGACATGATTTAGGGGTCAGAGCACATGTGCTGGGACTGTTTAGCATAGTGGGGGAAGAGAATTTAGAACACCATATAGCTGAAGGGGATATTCCTTTTTTAATAATGATTTGCCTCACCTACCAAAGGTGGCATGCTTCATCAGTAATCTCCTTGCACTGTGACAACTGATCACAGTGTGGCCTACAACTCCCTCATTTTGAGGGAGGAGCACAGTGGATGTCTGATGAGAGAATGTAAGTCTCTATGGTGAACTAACACGTGATGAGGTTGAATGTTTACAGTAGGGCCCACAGTCCGTGCTGAAAAAGGGGACAGTGTTACCCCTGAGAACTTTTTCTCTAATGGTTAGGGAGGGAATAGGACTCACTCCTACCCACAGGTTAGTGTCAGACATAAATGTGGCACCACTGGGCACCAAATGTGGCACAACTCTTCAGATAACTACTGAATCTGTGGAAGACAAAAGTAAGACTAGGCCTTGTGTTGAGACCTGTCAGAAGGACCCTACGTGCTTGACTTAGTCCCACTTGTACTTAGTACTAACAGGCTCCAAAGATCAATTCCCGACCTCCTGTTAGTCTACAGGGACAAAAAAGCTTCCAGAAGTCTACTTTCCTGAAAGAGCCCAGCTGCCAAGTTTCCACTAGTCATGCACTGGACCCTGCTAGTGGTTTTTGGTGGAGTGAGTTCTGACCCCCTGACTAGATTCTGAAACTCTTGGCTGATGTCAAAGTGTACTCCTCCTGCCCAACCATAAAACATAGGACTTAAAAACTTCTAAAAAACGTTGTGCCTGGAGAAACGTTAAGGGACCAGGTCCAACCTGCCAGCTGATCCGCAGAGGGTGCATTGCTGGTGGGCCTGACTTTGTCATAGCTACCTCTCCGTTCTCCACTTGATGTTGGAATCTGTTGATACCAAGGCCTCTTTGACTCAATCTTGCAGCTCCCCTGCTACCGCCCTCAACAACACCAGTGTCTATTCATTTGCACCCTGCACCCTGGTATAAGAATGGGCTCTGAAGCCACACACTAGCTTGATATTAGTGTTTGACTGAATTCCTCCCCCGTGGGCACTTAAGAGCTCCCCTTAAGTGTCAGGGAGCCATTACTAGAGAAACCAGGAGAGGTTGGGGAACTCATTGCCTGGGTTTCTGAGCTGTGTGTGGCATCATGCTACAAGTAAAGAGCGCACAGATTATTGAGAGCTGTACACAACTATACAAATTGTATAAAGGCGCTATAAAAATGCTTATCAGGTAGCATCTGAAATCTTGCTGAGATACCAAATGTCCTGCAGACCATGCATGTTTTTGTACCGGTGTGTATACCCCATTCTACTCCAGCTGCCACCTAGTGGAGGCATGCATTGGTGCAGACCAAGTGGATGAACGCCACAGCCGTTATCCTTAGAAGGCAGGTACTAACTGTGCATCATCCTGTGATGTATTCCTATAGGTTCTGTATCGATCCCCCTATTCCTGACCCTATTCTGGTTAACGAGTTAACTAGCAGCCATCCCATGATGCAGAAACCGTTATCTGATTACGCCAGACCACGGCACAGGAGCGCGTTATCTGATTAGGTCATAACGCTTGCCATCTAATTAGGCAAGCAATATTCCTCCAGCCCCTGATAAGGCATACGGAGTTCTCAAAACAAATCAAACCTATGACAACCTGGGAAAAACCCTGCGGCCATTGTTTTGATTTCACCGAGAACTTCAGTAAAAGAATGCGCTAACGACCAGCTCGTATGACATCCTTATTGACGTATCTATGTCCATCCTTACGTCAATCTCGGCACCTTACAGGTATAAACATTACGATATTGCCTGAAGCAAACACACGCGGTGGTGACGAGACCGGAGCAGCGAGACTTGCCGAAGCCCAGCAGAGAGCGAAGCCCACTAGCTGCCCCGCCTTCCTGACGCGCTGAGAACGAGACGCTGCCTTTCTCCTGCCGAGAAATCCAGCTCCGGCGCTTCCGAGCAGCCCTCGCAGGCAGCTTGGAATATCGAGACCTCAGACGAGAGATACTATCCCTCAACCATCCTAGACCTCAGGTACGAAACTGAATAACCCCTTGCAGAGAATTCTTGAATCAGTCACTTGGCAAAACAAACTTAACTTAGACTGCTACTTTCTATCCCCGCCCACGTATTAGGCTTAGGTCAGGTACACCGGGGTAGGCGTGGTTAGAAGCACCAGTTGAGTACGATTAGTTAAATGTATATGTGTATGTATCTATTTTATCCATTTTAAACCACCATATGGCTTAGAAACCATATAAATGTTTTTACAGTATTATTTTATACTTCTGCTTTTATTGTATGCACTTTACTTAACCATAAGTATTGCAATAATATCGATTCATTTCTCTTGTACGAGAAAAGAGACTGATCAATAAATAACATCTTTTATTGAACACGCCCGTCTCTTCCTGTTCTCTACAATCTGGTGAAACTAAGAATGCACGTACTGACTGAGTAAAATAAGTTGTCTTTTGTTTTCACACGACTCTAGAGATACACTCTTGATTAGGGGAGAGCAAAGTTGTCATGTTCTATGATTGTCAGAAACTAAATCCCTTCTTGTCTATCCAGGGAGGTTCAACTCCTCCTTGTCTATTCGAGAAAGTTTCTAGTGAACTCTGAGCTAGCTGGCAAACCCAAAACTTTAAGTCTAATATCGACAGTAGAAGACCTAGTTAACGTCTGGTCTAGGTCTATACTATTGGAGGTATTATTCCAATGCGCAGAGCCTATTGGGATAATAGGAACTACACTACAATCCAAATAAAGTTATTGCAATCCTAACCTCTATTATTTGGGGCTAATGATTTAATCTCAATGCACCCCAGGTACTTAGTTCTTGCGGTGGAAGGCCCCCTAATATTTTAATAGGCACACAATTATTCTTAGTTGAAATGTTCATTATCTCTCAACTACAGTTCATCAAAAGGAGAGAATCACTACAGTTCATCAAACGGAGAGAATCACTACAGTTCATCAAAAGGAGAGAATCCCTTTTTCTCAACAACCTCTTTTATTCTTCAAAATATATTTTGTACATGTTTCATTCATAAATATTTTCTAGTCTCATTCCGTTTTTAGGTCTCGGCTTAGAGACACGCGAAGCACGTTCTCGGCAGAGAACTATAGCAATCGTTTCAGCCGACAAAGGGAGACAAGGGCTGGGCACGCGCCCAGCATTCTGAATGGGAGACGGAGCGACAAGAGCTGGCCACGCGCGGATTTGGCCGCGGTCACGCTCACGGCGCCAGCGTCTCCGCCACGCGCCGATGACTGCTCTCTTCCTGGCCGGCTCCCCCCTCTCGCGCCCCCGTCCATGCCGCTGAGCCCAGCCGGCGCAGCTGACATGGACAGCAGCACCATCAGCAAAGCCCAGCCCAGGGTCGGCTCGACCGGGCCCGCGGGGGAAACTAAACCCAAGAGCGGTGAGTAGATACTTGGGCGTGTGTGTGTGGCTGGTTATATATACTTCTCTTCTCCGTATTTGTGTTGCTGCTTGTTTTTTGTCCCAAACACACACATCAGCCCTTGAGTCCTAATGCAGGAGACCTTTCACCCGCTGAGCTATCCATCCAGCGCATACATATCACCCTGCTTCTGGGGCGCTGCCTCCTCAAACTGCACCCCGTCTTCCCCGCACAGAGAAATTCTTCGTCAAACCCGAGAGGTGCGTGGTTACCTTAACCGCTTTGTGAATGCGATCGCGAGGTCATCTGGACACAAAACATTGCACTGTTGTAATGAGCGCACAGAAAACGGAGCCTTGTAAACCTTACACACAACCACACGATTCCAGCAAGGCACACCCTCTGATGGGACTGACAAGGAGGGGACGTTAAATCTAGTGACAGCAAATACCCCGGGGATATCTAACGGTGTCCCACAGACTGTTGTAAAACCCAACACAAGCGAGTACATTTCTAACTCATTCTGTCAGCCTTGTACGGGTGAAAGTCAATGAGCCAGCTGCAGGTAAAAGACCACTGCAACACGTGCAATAACTACTGAGGTACTTTACTGATACAGCCCTTGGTGCACACTAATGTATACAGGTGGACTGCTGTTCGACTCCATTTATGGCCGAAGCTGCCTGGGCTAATTCCATACCCCCAGTGGGACGGGTATGCTCAGACGTGAGTCCCGTGCTCTCATTGTATGATTAAAGTCCTGTTGGGGAGGGACAGACACCGCAGGGAATGTACTGCTGAATATCGACATACAAAAATATCTGGGTCAGAAAATCGAGGGAAAATATTGAAATATAAGTCCTAAGAAGGGAAGTATAGATTTACTATTCCTAAGTCCACATCTACATACCTTGAAGATTTATGTATCACATAGATACATATATGTGAATGTAGGGACAGAAAATCTAGACTTATATGCTGATATTTTGTTCAATATTTTGTCAATGATACTCTCCATATTCTGACTTCGATATTTAGTATGCACATGCACCACAGTGCAGTGTGGTCCATACCATAAATATATGTCTTTGAATCGCCACACTTGCAGTACCTTTAACATAGTGGGTCTAGAGCGGGACTCCGATGATGGAGACATCTCATTTTGGCCTCATACTGATATTTTTTCAATGCTACGTTTGGTAATAATGCTAAATTAATATTAGAAACGTTTCACATTTTGCAGACTCTCACTGGTATGCTCCCAATGGAACACAGGCTTGAACTGTTTCCAAGTGTGGAAGTTTGGTGAACCACTTTCAATGACCTGAACATTTGAGTGCTTCAAAGGTTATCTGAACAATTTGCCCCCGGCCTATGAACAACCTAAACATAGTTTTCTAAAAGTTGAAAGGTTTGAGTATAAATGAGTACAAATATTTTTGTGATGGCCTGCGGCAGCATTTTATAGACAGAATATCCAGAATGTATGAGGATATCGTACGAACCTTAAAAGTCCCTTCTAACCACATCATCCCAACCCAAGCAGAGTGACAGCAAAGTGAGAGTGACAGCATGAGTGACTGCATGAGTGAGAGTGACTGCATGAGTGAGAGTGACTGCATGAGTGAGAGTGACTGCAGAGGGAGAGTGTCTGCATGAGTGAGAGTGACTGCATGAGTGAGAGTGACTGCATGAGTGAGAGTGACTGCAGAGGGAGAGTGACTGCATGAGTGAGAGTGACTGCATGAGTGAGAGTGACTGCACGAGTGAGAGTGACTGCAGAGTGAGAGTGACTGCAGAGTGAGAGTGACTGCAGAGTTAGAGTGACTCAGCAGTGTGAGTGTTCCAGAGAGAGCAGGGTATGCTTGTGCGCTTACACGGTGCACTAACACACAGGAGCTAAAACAAAGAACAGTTGAACACGTGTCTTGTGAGCTTCATGGAGGGTGCCGGCCCTCTGTGAGGGGAACAGCAAGGAGGGGGCGCCCCAACCAATCAAGCACAACTACTCACAACCTACTGTACGATTACAACACAGGCCAAAGGGCAGAGCTAGGTCTTTTCGCATTACGTAGGGTGAGCAGTGTGTGAGTGTGTAGGGTGAGCAGTGTGTGAGCATGCAGGGTGAGCAGTGTGTGAGCTAACCATTCACAAACAATGTTTATATACCAATTGCAAATTAAAAAAAATAAATTAATGCAAAGCATTGTCATTTACAATGCCAGTAACTCAAACTTTAATGCTGCGAGACCTATTGCATTGTAAATGCTTGTTAGATATGTACACATCTTTTGCTACATATAATACAAGGCACATCAAAAAAGACATTATCAAAGATTGATATTGAACTAAAGAAGTGTAACGGATCCCATCCTCATCGCCAGATGTATCAGGATGAATAAATTCATCAAAGGCAAGTGAAGGTCATACTTGTAGCTTATTACAGGAAAATGAAGGAGCCCACAGTGCTGCGTCCTCGTCCTATGCTCTCCCGTCTGCAGCTGGCCAGTAGTGGAACAATCCAACGTGAATAGCACTCACTTTGGATTATTCCCCTTTGTAAATGTTTTGAGTTTAGGGATCGCCATACAGCTCTCAGAATATGTAAAACCAACACCAGAGGTGTGTGTCTGATTTATTCATTTGCTTGATACCTGTTGGCAATATGTTACATTAGGTCGAATGCTCCTCAAAATAGCACTTTCATGTATACTTAATGTATTGTCCCAATTGTTTTTATGACTGGGCTTTGTACCCTTTAAGCTAGGTGTCCACTTGTCTTTCTTGTAAATCATATTAATTTTCGGGATGTTTTATTTAAATCTCTTTACCCTTTCTTTAAATAATATTATGGATCTTAAAAAATGTATAAGTATTGTATTTTTGGACCGAAATTCATCTCACAACAAAGTTTTACTTAGAAATAGTGTTTCACAATGAAATTGTACGTTTTACCACATTACCATTTTAATTGTTTATATTTTACCTTTGATGATTTTATTTAACCAAAATAAAGGAAATCTGACTGGCCTAATTGGTGAATTCGGAACAGACAGAGTGAGTCAGCAGCCACGGGACATATCTTAAAGCCCAACGTGCTTATAACTCGCATTGCAAATACAATTAAACCATAACACTCGTGCACATGCACGGCCAGTGAAAGTAGGGAAACAAAGAAGAGCCTAATAATGTGCACGTCATTACAAGAAGTCTCTTGTTCAGTCATATATCACATTTTGTGGACCACTTTGTCCCTATAATTGAGCTCTTGCGCGGACATTTGAAGAAGGGGACCGTGTAAATAAGGATGAGAAGTGTATTTATGAGGCTAACATCCGTGGTTTGAGGAAAGTTATTGTCAGGGCACCCTTCTCCAGTCTGTTTTATGTGGTGCAGGAAGGTCACATTTCTGTGGTTGGATGTGCAGACGGTCTAGAAGCAGTGCTGCTAGATGTGCTTAGCTGTGCAAAGCAGTGAAGTGTATCAAGCATGTGAGTATAAGTGAGGAGGAGAAAATGCTTTTTTAAAAATTTGAATTGATAACATGCATGGTCAGTAGGGGGCGTGGCTACGGCGCGACACGGAATGGCTGCCTTGTAAGAGAGCTCCGTGAGCCGGAATAACACACCGGGCAAATACCATCCTTTCACCCCTGACTGTGGCTCGAAATAGCTCCAGAGGGGCCGAGGAGAGCTCTAGAACAACTTGTTGCCTGGAGGAGGAGCTGAGCGCCGTGTTTTCACCCTAAATCTGTCGGAACAACCTGCAGAGTGGAGCGAGACAAGATGGCGGCCTGGCGCTCAGCGCAGTGAGAGCGACCAGAGGCGGCGTCGAAACTTGGCTGCGAGGAGTGCGGCGTCGGAGGGTGCAGGCGGTGTAGACTTGCTACCCTGTGGAGACTGCCAACCTACCGACACGGAGGGGCGACCCTGTGCGAGCTGATCCGGCAGGAAAGTGCCCTCTGCCGACACCCGGTCCAGGGCTCCTGCGGAGGCGGCGGCGGCTGGTTGATGAAGCGGATGACCGGGAGACCTCTGCCCGACCGTAACGCTGAGGAATGAAGGAGCAGCGAAGAGAAGCGATCGCCAGTGAGTGGGGGCTCTGTGAGAGGATGGGCCTGCTGGGGCTGGCTGGGCAGGACTTGCGGGCGCACGAGGGAACGGCTGCGTCCAGCGGGTCCTGTGCGGCGTGTCCTAGGTGGGCTGGGGCCGAAGCGGAGCCACTTGCGGTGCCCTGCTGGTCTCTGCGCTGTTCGGGGCTTCTGTGGGGCACTGCTCACGGGCTGACACACGAAGCCCCCCGGAATCAAGATAGCCTGGAGGCGAGTGGGAGGCTAGAGCAGGTGTTCTGTGGGGGTCGCGGGCGGCGGGGGGACTGGGGAGGCGCGGCGCACACCACTGGCTTGACCGCATGGAAGGGGCCAGATAACGTCGGTGGGTCTGCGGACTCAGAGGCCGGTGGCTGATTAGAGCGGAAAGGGCAGAGGGGAAGCCCAGCTGGCCCTGCGACTGAGGAGTGGTACGGACGGCCGCCGGATTCACGCAGCTGCTGGGTGAGACACTGTGCTGATTGGGACCCCTCGCTGATATAGCCACCAGCAACTACCTCGATCGCACTAGCAGGGACAATGGGCAAGACTGAACCGAGGCAGGCCAAGCTGGCATTTGAAGCTAAGCGACAGACACGGCTCGCGGAGGAAACGCAGGGGCAGGGCGATACTGGTGGGGCCTCTTCTGCGCAGGACGGGGCCGACGACGACACTCGCACTATCCTACTCGAACTGCGCGCAGGGATGAAAACCATCGATGGCAAAATAGATGCCCTGGCGACAGGATTGGATGTTGTGAAAAAGAAGGTGGACAAGCATGAAAAGCGCCTTGACGTCTTGGAAAACAGGGTATCGGACGATCATGACTCGCAGGCTGAGGCGCGCACGTAACTTCTACAAATGGAAAAAATCCTAGAGGTAATAAGCGCGAAAAACAAAGATTTAGAAGCGCGATCTAGGCGTAATACCGTGCGTATCCTTGGCCTTTCGGAGACAACACCGATCTCCAAGATGGAGCCTTTCATCGATGGTATGCTTCGTGAACTGTTTGGGCCTGCCCTGTCCAGCGTGATGATTGTGGAAAGAGCTCACAGGTCGTTGGGGCCCAGACCGAAGCCTGGCGCGCCACCGCGACCAATCATTGCCAGGATCCTTAACTACGCTGACCGTGACTCGATCCTACGTGAGGCCAGGGCGAAGGCGCCAGTACAATATAAAGGCGACACCTTATCCTTTTTCCCTGATTACACCCCGGCGGTCCAATCTGCGAGGCGCGAGTTTGTCCCTGTGAAAAACTACTCCGGGAGGCGGCGGTGCCCTATGCCATGCTATACCCCGCGAAACTGAAGGTGACTCATAAGGAACAAACTCATTTCTTCACCGATGCAAAATCGGCATTGAAATTCACGAAACACATCTGCAAAGGCAGACCACGCGAGCAACGACCGGCACCGGAGCAGCAGGATTCGGGCCTGGAGGAGACGGACTGAGTAACTGCTCCATGCACTGTTGGACCTTTCCCTCACATTTGTAGCACTGGACGTCTTTCTCAGTAGCTGATTGGGGCTCTGAACTCTCACTGTGTAATTGACACTGGAGCCTCAGGGGGCACGAACATGGGACAAATTCCAGCAACCGCACTTCGGCGCGGGTATGCGCAGCTGTGCTTCTTCCCCCAACGGGTATTACCCACGTAGTTGTAGCTCAGGGCAGGGTGGGGGGGGCTGATCTCGACCTGATTAGGAGGTTGCAGTGGGTGGTGGGTGGGGGGGGGGGATGGTTTACTGAAGTTGTTGATTGTTTGCCTTTGTTTTTTTTCTCCGCGCGATGATCGATCCACAGTGCTCAGAATGGTGCTTATGGCACATACCGCTTTGACTGCTCAGGTCTCGGGGGGTACGCTCGGGTTATCTCTCTGTCACCATCAGGCACTACTATCCTTTCTCTAACATGATGTTTGCTGACTGTGCACTATTGACTTGGAATGTGCGAGGTGGCGGCCTATTTGACCAGGCATAACATACAAGTGGCTCTCTTACAGGAGACGCATTTGGCCTCGAATACGATTTGTGGGGCGCTGGGCGGGCTTCCAATTTGATGCATCATATTCCTCATATGCGCGAGGGGTGCTGTTTCTGAGAAGGGGGACTGATTTCCAGATGCTACACACATATGCTGATGATGAGGGCAGATGTGCGATGGTATGTGGGAAGCTCTGTGGCACGCTTCTGGTGTTTGTGAACATGTATGACCCTATAGTGGATGACCCGACATGTGTGACTCGGATGTGTGCACAGCTGCACTCATGGTCCGCGGCACCTATAGTCTGGGGCGGCGATTTAAACACATACCTAAACGTGCAGCTAGACAAATTCAATCCGGAAACGCATTGCACCCCCAGAGTTGCCTCGAGCATACTGCGAGTCATGACAGAGTTTGGTCTGCAAGATGTGTGGAGAGTGAGGAATCCGGACAGACTAGATGGCACGCACGCAATGCCAATGCACGGCAGCTGGTCGAGATGGGACTACTGGTTAGTGGGGGAGGAGCTACTAGAGTGTGTGAGTGAGGTGGCGAAATTGGCCCGCACGTTCTCGGACCATAATCTGGTGCGGCTTCTCTTGAGGAACCCGGCTGGAGTGTGTCGCCCTTTTACTTGGAGGGTACGTGCTGAGGCACTTCTGGACCCCCTCTATGATAAAACAGTGCATGACGCAATAGTACAATATTTCGCGCTTAATACAGGCACGGTGGAGCATGCAGCGACGTTATGGGAGGCCTTTTAGGTCACCATCAGGGGGACTTGTATAGGCACGACAGCGGGTATTCTACGTGATATACGGTCGCGACTACAGAGCCTGGAATCCGATTTAGGTGCCCTGGAGCGAGAATACGCTCAGCGGCCAGACCTAGCCACTCTAGCTAAAATCACGGAATTGATTGCAGAATATAATGAGCAGGCGGAGGCGGAGATCAGGTATATATCGCGCAGGCATGTCGCTAGACGTTATGGCGAGGCGGGTCGACCGGGAAGAACGCTAGCGTCCAAGATCAGAGCGCGATTGGAGCAGCACCGGGTTGATCGGATAGTAGATGACATAGGCGGGGCGCATTACACCCCAGAGGACATAACGGAACAATTCCGTTGCTTTTATTCGGATCTGTATGGCAAACGCACAGCGCCGACTAAAGAGGATTTAGATGAGTATCTCGATGGTAAAGCGTGTGCCTGGTTGTCAGACGCGCAATGCCAGTACCTGTGTCTCCCTATTGACGAGCAGGATGTAAAGATGGCAATAGCGGCACTGGCTAATTGGAAGGCGCCGGGCCTGGACGGGCTACCGGTCGAGTTCCACAAGAAGTACGCTGATCTCCTCGCGCCGCATATTCTGGAAGTTTACGCAGAGGCGCATGAGGTGGGGAGGCTCCCTCCATCCCTCTGAGAGGCGCTCATTGTCACACTGCTTAAGAAGGACAAACCCCCAGAGCGGTGCAAATCCTATCGTCCGTTGTCCCTAATCAACAATGACGCAAAAATTATAGTCACCAAACTCCAGCCCCTGATGCATGTTTTGGTCCTGCCGGATCAATCGGGCTTTATACCTGAGCGATCCACATCGCACAATTTGCGTACACTCTTCTCTATGTTCCATGTGCTAGAGCCCTTGTTGGAGGCCGCGGCTGTGCTACTTGACGCTGCTAAGGCGTTCAATTTGGTGGGGTGGCAATACATGTATTATGTTCTGAATCGGATGGGGTTCCCCCCTTTGTTCCTCCAATGGATAACGGTGCTTTACACAGCGCTGTCAGCCAGGGTGAGAGTTGGCGGCTTGACGTCTGATCCGCTGACTATAGGGCGGGGTACCCGGCAGGGCTGCCCGCTCTCGCCAATGCTGTTTGCGATTGTCCTGGAGCCGCTTACGTGTGTGATCCGACGGCGACATAGGGAGACGGCGCTGAATTTCAATCACCGTCCGGTCTCGATCTCCCTATATGCAGACGATATGGTGCTGTTTGTGCGCGAACCGTCTCGATTTCTGCTGCAACTGTTACAAGAGCTTGTGAGGTTTGGAGGTCTCTCTGGACTCCAGATAAATTGGGATAAGTCGTTCATAATCCCGCTCACGGCGGGGACCAGCTGCCCGGTTCTTGAATACCCGCTTGTGTGGTCAGATGCTCCAGTCAAATACCTGGGAGTGTGGGTACACCGCGATCCGACGGTTGTCGTGTGAGACAACTACGGCAAGGCTTGCGTAAAACTTGAGAGCATAATTGAGAGTTGGTTATTGTTGCCGCTGTCAATAGCAGATCGCATAGCCCTTATCAAAATGGTGGTTTTGCCCTGCTTTCTGTATTTATTTGTGAACGTGCCCATAGTACTAAATCTGTCCTTCTTTAAGACACTTCGTGGACATCTGCTTCGTTTGGTTTGGGGGGGCAAGAGCGCGAGAGTTAAGTGGTCCACACTCACTCGAGGTTATGAAAGCGGTGGATTTGCGGTCCCGCATTTGTATGTATATTATCTGAGCGCGCAGGCTCAGTATCTGTACTACTGGTATAGACCACATGCTTTCATGCCTCATGTCGCGGTGGAGGAGGGTGATGCGGCTCCGGTCCCGTTGCACAGCGTAGTTACGCACAGCTCGCGAGGTACTCCAAAAATGGAGATTAACTCAATCGATGCAACAATCTCAGCATGGCAACGAATAGGACGATTGGCGCGGAAGTTACCGCTTTATGAGCCAGACTTGAGATTGGAATGGCATGGGCGATTGTCGGTCACCAGCGAGGGCCCGTCAATGAAAGTGCTTAGAGAGGCGGGAATCACTCACCTTAAAGATATTTACCCGGGCGGCACCTTCCTAGATCAAGGGGACCTTGGACACGTCGTGAATCAGACACTCATGTTCTGCTTCGCGGTCCATCGACTGAGAAGTGCGGCTAGGGAGCACTACACTACTTTTCCGGATGAGCCCCCAGTTCTGAAGTCGCTGCAGGCGGTTCTCACCGTGCCTAATAACGAACACCTATTGTCAAAATTGTATGCGCTGATTAAAGATGAATCAGCAGTGGGTGTCGATGAAAGTTGGGTCAGGTGGAATGCATGTCTGGACGATGATATTTCGGAAGCCAACTGGAGGCATGTATGTGGGCTGACTGGTACGCTAAGTATGAATGGTAACCTCAGAATTATTCACTTCAAGTATTTTCATCAAGTGTTTCACACGCCGGCACGACTGTATAAATATGGCCTGCGTGACATGGCAAGATGTGATAGGTGTGGTCAAGACGACGCGGATTTTATGCACCTTGCGTGGAACTGCCGACCGGTGGCTGCCTTTTGGGAGGCAGTAGTGAGTAGCATGTGTGAAATGGTCGTAGTCGATGTCCCTTGTACGCCACTGGTGTGCCTCCTATGCTGTGTACCACACATTAAAGGCGCGAACGGCAGGCTGGTGCGGTTGGCGCTGCTTATGGCGGCTAGAAGGGTGGCGATGGCGTGGGGGAAAGGTAGACGTCCGCTTCTGAAGGATTGGTTGGCTGACTTGGTATACTGCAGGGATAGCCTCAGTGTGTATGCGGAGGAATTGCCCCTTAGATCCAGACCAAGGGACATCTGGGAACCACTGCGCTTATATTTGCTAGCACATTCTGATGAGAGCACAGATTGACCTCGCTGAGGGGGAATTGGCGTCTGTGGGGGAGAGATCAGGGAAGGGCCCCCTTATGAGACACTGGAGCGGTTCTTGTCTATGTTTCGACACTAGGAAAGTGCTTGGATCGATATGTCTACTATTATTGAGCTAGGATTGGATCGCGGTTTGCTTTATGTTTTTCTTTTCTTCTTATTTTTTTTTATTGTTTCAAGAAAGTTTGTTTCTATTAACTCAGACATGGTCCACATTTGCAGAGCCCACTAGATAGCCGTGATGTACTCTTCTTGCATAGTCTAGACTCTGAATGCCTTCCGGGCTCCTGGATTGCAGCTGGGAGCTTCACGTGCGACCTTTCAAATGTTTTATATTATGTTGCATATGTGGATGTGTACTGTCTCTGCTCCTATGTATGACAATTAATGCTGAAACCTCAATAAAGAAATTAAAAAAAACATGCATGGTCAGTAGAGTAGTTTCATCATTTTTGTGTGGTAAATTTGCTTTACATTGAGGAATGACCATCAACATTTAGTGGCTATTTTCGTCTCTTGGTTGTGGGGAGATTGCTTCTGCTCGGATTGCCGGGTTCAGTTCAAGGTAAGAATCTACCTGCTATTCAAGTGCTAATGGTGCCTTGTTTGTCTTATTTACTTACCATTGGGTGGTGAAAGTGAAGGAATAATGGAGAAGATGATATTGTGGCGGTGGTTATGAGGCATCCAGTGTGTCTAAATGTGGAGTGGAAGAAAGTGGAATGACAGGGTTGAGAAGGCCAATCTTTGACTCATGTAGATTTACACATCCTGAAGTAGTTAGAAAAAGAACTCTAGAGTGCGCTATTACGAGTATGTTTTTATGTCATCCGCCAAGATGTTACTGAGAGGTTAATATTGCGCGGGGCATGGATGCTCAGGGTGATAGACTGGTTGTGATTGCCTGCAAGCTGTATGCGCTGATGGGTTGTTGGGAATGATATCAGCTCCCATGGTTCTTATTAAACGGCTTTTGCCTCTGTGGCAAAATATCATTTGAAGTGGTGTGCCCTCTAAGGGTGCTTGTTATGTCTCCCATTGAGTGGTGGCCCAAGTTGACATTTGTGGGATATCAGCAGTGATTACATTCTTGTTGTTTTCTGCAGCTTTATCAGGTACCACTGGCAACTGGTAACGGGGTGCAGCTGTTGTTGTGGCATATGATGATATTACTAGATTGGCACCACTTGACTAGAAAAAAGACAAAATACTGATGGGTGACTGACATGCTTGTATCAATATTACCCACTTGCAAGTACTGTGAGTAGTATTCCTAGAGATCTGTTTAGCTCACTGTGCCAATATTGACAGAGCGTCTGTACCCAAGTCAAACTATGTCCTGTTCCAGTAGCAAAGTCTAGCCCAAGCTTACCAGCTGCGTCCCCGCTCAACGGGAGCACAAGCAATATCTAACCAATAGATTGCCAACAATTTTCAGTTAAAATTCCAATAATAAACAGTTATTTTCCAAAAGAATTACGGAATTGCATAACTCATGTTAAAATATATCCTTTCATTCTATTCCTGCTTCTTTTCCTCGAGAGAATACATTGTTTTCATAGTTAGTCTTTTTATTCTTTCATGAGATGGGTTACGCGCAGGTGATTGTTTTTGCTCCGAGAGCAGTTTTAGATTACCTGCTCACAGCATTTCTGAAGTATCAGCTCCTGCATCCACAGCACTCTGCTGCATATGATAATACCTTCATAGCTTGCAAAATCTGACGGCTCAGGGAAATATGAGAGTTCCGACTGAAAAGAGCAAAGAAATCCATGCACCAGCGTTCCCATTGGCATTTAACACGGCTGCAGTTTGGGTAGGTTTCTGGTTTTGATTTGTTATCTGATGGCTACATGATTCCTTCGTCACAGACTGCATCTTGGAGGGTGACTGCCCAGGGCTCGGAAGCAGCGTCGAGAAGGATTGTCAGCAGTAATAGAGCTTGTTTGAAGCTGCAGCTTTTTCAGGGTTGTTAGTTGTTTGGGAACCATCAAGATAGCAGCAGGAAAGATTCTTGAGTAACTGGAAGTAGCGGATATTTGATCAAAACTGTTCCTAATAGTCACGGATGCAAAACAGACCAGCAGCCAAACACCTGCTATCAAGATTTAGTTAGTAACATTTTTACAATCACACACTTTTTAAAACCATTAGTAAGCAATCTGTTCTGTTTAAGTGCGGGTTGTTTTAGGAAGTGACAAAAATCTTATTTATCTAGCACTTGATAAAAATGTAACTTTTCAATCTGACACCTATATTTAAGGTGAAATTGAAAGTGTTTTTTCTTTTAATTGAAGTTAATATGTATATGTAAACTAATAATGTATTAATGTAACGCAAGTTGGATTTGTAGAGCGCTGCTTGTCACCCATGAGGGTATCCAGGCGCCGCTTGTTACACCTCATATCTTTGCTGAACACTACTACAAACATAATTTTTAAGTATCCAGATGCATCTAACCCTTCTCCATCCAAATAACTGAATAACACATCCACCACTCAAATTACTTTTATATTTCACTGTACTACTTTTCAACACTAATCCTTTAGGGGTTCCGTGGTAGTGTGCAACTTCCCAGAAAAGCGCTTCAACACCCATCAAGGGTAACAAGTGCTATATGAATGCAAACCTTTCTTCCCCTTCTATCCCTCCGCTATCCTTCTCACTCCAAATAACTGACTAATATGCACCACTCAAATTACTTTCATATTTCACCATACTAATTCACCACTATTCCTTTATGGGTTTCCGGTGTAGCGTGCTACTCGCAAAAAAAAAAGCGCTTTGACGCCTCGTATGGGGTAGTAAGCGCTATATAAATGCAATTACAATACAATACTATACAATCTATTGCTTATTATATCTACAGTGAAAAAAGAAACGGAGTGCTTATCTGATGCAAACTTGCTAAACGCGATATTACAGTTCCTGCATGTGAAATGATAATTAGCTGCCATGACACTTAACGTCAGGACGGAAGTACGCTCACTAAAGATCAATGGAGCCTTTTGACTTTTTCTTAGACAGTTCATTTAATTTCAGTGTCTTAATTTTGACTCTTAACGGGATTCCTTGTAGAGTGCCTGCCTTTTGCCATTAGAGGGTTTTGATGTTCTGCTTTCCATTATCCACCCCGAGTCACATATTTCCATGATTCACAAGTCCCATGATTGTAGTTTTAAGCCCAGTTTGTATTTTGTCAGTGCAAGCACAGAACAACACGAGTCTTGCTAAAGTTGCTTGTCACCTGAAAATCTCAAGATCCTGTTTCTTGGCAGTAACACTTTAGTTCTGTTCACTTAAGAGACTGCAATTTTAGTTTTTCTATGAGAGCTCATGATAGCAGATAAAAGGATCATGTTGTACCCTGCAATCTTGATGCACATTGTAAACTCTGCAATATCTGCTTAGATGTGTGTCTATCTCGAACTGAGGCTTAAATCATCAATTTAATGCATTTAGAGGCACAGCAGGATGTCTCATTGCTCTGCCCATAAGGATTGTGTGAGGGGGCAATCCTGTCTTCAGATCCAGGATGCTTTACTGACTCCTCAACGCCAACGGAAGGGTGTCTGACCATTTCAAAGTCGTGGATGCACAGAGTTTAGCAAAGTGGGATTTCAGTGATGCCATATATCTGCTCTACTATGCCTGAAGCCCCAGGACCGTAACTATAGAGAAACCTGTGATCTTCTTGCAAACCTGTTCACACAGGTTTCATCACCTCATTCCTTAACTGCCTGCCACAATCTGATTCCAGAAAAACTGGGATCCCAAAATGAGGGATCAATTCTCATAATAATAGTTTGACCGCAGGAAGGCTGTCCTTTCTCCCAGTCGGTTATGCCTTTGCCCATCAGGAAAAGAAGCAAACCACCACCAGGATGTATTGGAGCTTATTGCATATGGGCATCTCGACAAAATCAAAAAGCATTAGATTTATAGGACCACCTACGACCTCCCCATGCGGCTTGTGACTACTGTTCTACTTCTTGCATTTAACTGCTGACGTTTGGCACATCTGTAACGTAACTCTGCTGTAACAAGAGAGAAACTAGGTTTTAAACCAGTAAGTACCACAGGGACAAACCATCACATCTCAACCTTTATGATTGGCACTGTAAAAATGTCACGCCGTAGGGGACAACATTGAATCAGGCATAACGGGTCTTTCATCTACTAAAACTCAAACTTCATCCTCATGCATGCATCTTCCTTAAATGCTCTTCACCTCTTCTCACGTATCAGCAACCACCAACCACAAGCTCATAGAAGTATCACTTTCAGATTAATTTGCATAATCTCCATTTAGTGTGCAAGAACCTAGTGAGCAATATCTGGCTATCTGGTCCACACAGTGATTGCCAGCGAGTACAAAATGAGTTCCTCTCTTGTGTGCTGCACACTTCACCACTGCTACTCCAGCTGGCTTCTGAAATGCCTCGAGGAGGCTCATGACATAATATCCATTCCTAATTTGACACCCAGGAGAGTTTATGAAAGCCCCGTGGGACCACAACTGCCCAAAATCATGGATCAAGCCAAATACGTTCTATCAGTGGAGTTGGTGACTCTCACATTTTCAGAGACATAATAGGCTCTAGTAAGTGCGATCTGTTCAGCCACTTGTGCAGTGGTTACATTACACAAACGGGAGGCTTCCACTAAACCTAAGGTGCAAACAGCGCCTTAGTATGCTTTCAAAATTCTTCTTTCATCTCTTCAGAAAGAGACATTCTCAGACAAGATATAATCAGTCTCTCTTAGAGGGATATCTTTGATGCCGGGCTTTGGTTTGGTACACAGTTGAGTCACACCAAGGCAGTCGTGGTCAACCCTATCATCATCATTTTCATCGGCAAGGGTAACAGTGTAGCAGGGTTTAGACAGGGGTATCTCTGCAGATTGATGATCTTCACAGCGAGAATATCCTGCTCAAATTTTGTGAGTTGACAGTTTGCCATGTGTTGGGTTTGAGTGTGGTTAAGTAGAATCTCAACAGAGTGCGGGACCATGACTGTAAGAGGGTATCACATGAAGGTGCCCTAACATTGCTGAATGCTGACACCAACTGCGACCACTGCCTTTATGCAACCAGGTAACGCTGCAGCTACTTGGTCATAAGTGTCTGAAAAGTAAACAATGAGTCCTTTGAAATTACCACGAGTTTGTGTTAATGCTGATGGAACACCATTTTCTCAGAACAATATAAAAAATGAAAGTCATCCCATAATCGGGCATTTCTAGACCCGAGGAGCAACAGTTTTTCTGTCACTTTGAGAAAGGCATTCCTACATTCACTCTTTCATGGTAGTGGATCAGACACATCTTTGTTTGTAAGCCTCATTGGGGCTTTGCCACTTGGTAAAGGTTGGGAATCCACTTGCAATGGTAGCTCACCATTCCCATAGACATCCTGACTTCTTTCTATGTGTTGGGAGGGTTAATTTGTAATACAGCAAATATTCTCTCTTGCGACACCTTCCTTGCTCCTTTCTCAGTGTGATATGCTAGATGCAGGACCTCTTTTTGACAGTACTGCAGTTGGTTGGGGACACTTCATGTGCATTTTCAGCCATGTGATTCAACAAGGCAATAGTATCTTGCTTGCACACTTCGTCCGTTGTCAATACTACCAATATATCATCAATATACTAGACCAGAACTGATTATTTTTCATTATCTGACTGAAGATCATGGGGCTTTCTGTATACTCCTTGAGGAACTCGGCACTGTGCCAGCACTTTATTTTGAAACCGGAATGCAAAGAGGAACTGACTGTCCTCATGCAACATTATGTAAAAGAATAATACTGAACAACAGGGAGCAACAATATCATTAATCTTTCACAGGTCTGGCATAACCTGCCATTTTTTATTTGATTTCTGTATGCCTGTGATCGGAGAGTTACAGGGACTCCCTAAGATCTCCTTTCAAATGCCTTGCTCCAAAATGGACTCAATCACAGTGTTAATCCAGCCACTGCCTCCTGTGTGAGGTTGTACTGGGGGGCTTGTGGAAATATTGCATTTGGTTCTATCGTACTTTTCACATTTTCAACATCTTTAATCAGACCTATGTCTTTGCCGCTATAATCCTTGATTTCCTCCTTCTCAGAGTTCTTTAAGTCAGGGGCAGATTTTTTCTCATCAAAGTGAGGAACAAAGTGAGGAATAGCTGGACGGCTGACTTTTGTGAGCTTAAATCAAAGTCTGCATCCTTGTCATGCATTTGGAGCTCAACACTGCCTGGTGTATGGTAAATCACACAATTTAACGGTCCCTATTAACAAATTAACTGGGCTAGAATCACATATCACAAACTGATGGTCTTCCTCAAAGGGAATGTCTTTATAGAGACCTTTACAGAAACGGGATTCATTAAATATTTTGTTTGAAATACCTACAATTTTCACCTGTTTTCCAGAGGTAGGTAGGTTTGGGACTTCCATTTACAGTAGAACGGGTGACACCAGCATCGATCAGAAATAATATGGAGTGGCCGTTCACCTCTCTGTCTACATATGGGCCACCCTGGACTACCTAAAAGACAGTCCCAAGCACGCAAGTTCCTTCACTCCCAGGCACTGTCTTTGTAATTGATTAAACCCTAGACCTCTGAAACTGTTGAAGACCGGGAACTGTTGGAAACTGTCAGTAAAGGGTTCTGTTGAATTTTGGGGTTCTGTTTCAAATAAAACCATGGGCATTTAGATTATGCTGCATTAACTAGGCTTGGGACATGTTATGATTTCAAAGCCTTGGCATTTGTATATTCTGAGCTCGCAAAATATTCACATTAGGCACTTGACCATCAAATTGCATTCAATTTAAAGTTGATCCATATTCTTGCTTCCAATGGCCCCATTTGTTACAGTAATAACACAGTGTTGTTTTCTTTAACGTGACTGTATTCATTTGCGAGTTCGGCTCAACCAGCATTCTTCACCCTCCACCTTGTGGGACACCATTCCCACCCTGCATTATCTGACCACTACCTTGATATCCAACTCTGCGTTTCAGCACTAACACCAGAACTATAATCATGATTCACCATTTAGGGACCATTCTGAAATCCTTTCTGGGCTAATATTGGCCAAGCCAACATGAATTTCTCTTTGATTTTCTTCTGCTTTCAAATTATCACTGTAACATAAGTATCGCAGTATCTATTTTAGCAGTTTTGACTTCCAATAAATCACATTCTGCTGGAGGTGCGAGCTTATCTCAGGACACTAACCAAAAATAAACTGAGATACAAAATGACTATGGTTCCTTGTTCGGGTTTTCGATGCCACTATGCTGATGAAAGACCTGCATCAGCCTGTAATTATAGTCATGTGCAGATTCTGTGGACTCTTGAGTCGTTCTTGAGATTTTCAACCAATCAGTCTCTTTCTGTGGAACCTTAGTTTTCAAAAAGTTAGTCCCCCAATTATACTTTTTCTTGACTACAGCAGACGGTGCATGTGTTTTGGCATCCATCAGTGTCACTGCATTTGGCAATTGAACAGATACTTAACACTCAGCCCACAAATCGTGAAACCACAATGCTAAAAAAAGTGTTCAAATCTTCACAAAAGCCTTTGAATTGTTCACAGATCTAATAAAGTATATATACACACCGAAGGTTAGGGTTCTCTTTTTACTGAGGAAATAGATTTTTAAATGTGAAAAAATAACCACAACTTCAAGGCACATGAACATATGAACCCCTTATACGTCTCTCAGTGGGTAAGCTTTAATCTCAAGATCACTCCTACTACTGTCCCCATCTGGCCCTTTTTTGTGTTCTTTCTTCGTCTTGTTCTTTGATTTCTGAGCCTACCTTTCTCTAAACCTCTGTGTATTTCTCCACAATGGAATGTTACCAACAAATTCCTTTATTTTTCAATTTTAGTTAAGGAGTTTGCATGTTGAGTCATAACCAAACCTTCAGTCATAACCATCTTGAAATTCTTTCTTAAAGTTGAACTTTTAGAAAGTTGAATCCCATATTTGTAGCTTTCCTTTTAAAAGCACTGCAACTGTTCTCATCTTTCTTTGTTTCCATCTCACCCCCCCTTGCTTTCTTTCCCCCTACTTTTCCTCTGGTAGTACAGGGTACATCCAACCCCCATGATCATGTCTTTCCTCCATGCTTGCGGTTCTGTTTTCCACATTGCTTCCATCCATCCTGGAACTGTCTTTTTGACTTTAGTCTGATATTTTCCCTTCTCCTTAGAATATGCAGCACACTTCATTCAATCAAAGCTTCACAATCAGCTGATCTGGGTGAAGACTTCATCTCATGCAACACTCTCCTGAAATTCTCAATTATTTTCAGATTAAAAGTACAATACAGGGGAAAGTACACAGACCATTCGTTTGCAATAATCCTATTCCATTGCTCAAGCCAAACATTTGTCTGTAACCCAACATTGGTAATCATGTAATGTGGGGGCATTCCCCCAGAAGGTGCCTCCTTGTCCTCATGGACAGATGTTCTCTCATCACTAAGCACAGCTCTTAATTTCTTAATAATATCATTGTTTCACTTAACGCTGTCCACCACAACCCAACAACCATCCATTAAAATTACCAGCATGCTTCTCAAATCACAAAGCTACATGCAACAGCACTAACTTTCAGTGTCCGCGCAGCACCACGGAACTGTGCACTTACAGCCCGGCACTCTCTGCTTTAGTGGGCAATTGCAGCGTTGCACACTCACCAACCAACCAATACATATATAATATACTCAAGATTTATCCCAGGATCTTAGACTACGACGAGTCCGATAAACAAAACTTCAACTCTTACAACAAGCTCATTTTTGTCATAAGCACAGGTGGTATACAGAATGCAACATCTCAAGTCTCACCTCGATACAGAGCCCTTTTAGACTCAAAAAGGACAATACACCAAGGAACACACTAACTGATCTAAGCCCAGAAATAACACAAAACTTCAACTACACAAAATATGCCTTATCCCACTATACTCACACTCTTATGAAACTGCAACCAGTTGAGGAATGCTGGAACACCTTTAATCCTCCAAACTGGGCCATTGAAATCTTGAACTGAGGGTTGAATCATCAATTTAATACATAATAATGACAATGAAGCATCATTTTGCCCCACAGTAACGACCGAGGAGAGTAGATTGGCAAACCATTAAGGTTTATTAACACATTTGTAAAGTTCCAACCAGTTCCAACCTAACCATTTTAGTTATAAGTAAAGCTCCCAGTTTTCCCTTTTTGTCTGATTTTTACAGATAAATACAGACAGAAAATAATGTATTTCTAGTCTGTATTTATTTTGAAAAGCCGAAAAATGCAGACAATTCTTCTTCATGTGGTTGACTTTCCATGCTGCCTCTGTTATGTCCAGGATAACAGTCGAGCAGATAGACGGCATGGGAAGTTAAAAAACATGTTGAGATTTCCCTATATTCAGGCATAAATTATCATATATTTATATTCTAACGCCGTTATTAACCTGTGGTTTTAGTGTTTCACTATATTTGGCAGTTTAATTTGCTAAAATGCGACAGGCACAAAAATATGAGTGCACTTTTATCATTGAAATAAATGTGGAAATATACCAATTCACAACTCTATTTATTCTCAAACCACAAAATAAATATGGACAATGCCAATAAGGTGGCCAAAAACAATAATTACCATAACACAGGGATCCCTAGTTATAAGTCAATAGTCATCTGATTACAGATTTGGCAAGCCAAACAACAATTGGAAAGTCAATTTATTAAAAAGTGGACTAGGCAAATTATAAAGATTCAGTTCCTCTGAATGGAAACTCGCTATTACTAAATTAGAAGACACCAATGGGGAATTTCATAAGCAGCAGGTGTCAGCAAATATAGTATCTAAAATAGAATTAAACGAAGATGCCAGTCAGGGAAAGAAGAAATATTAACTGTATGAGCAGGAATAAACAGAGGCCATTTGGTTTCAAGAGTGGGAAAAGGACGTCCGCCTAGGGAGGTGGACAGAAGTAAGTCTAACTTTCCAACACCAGAATACGTAATTGAATTATAAAATTCAACACGAAGATTCACTCCTATGGTTCACACAGAGAAGGAACCAACCAAAACTGAACATTCCTGTAATGGCCAGTGTCAGCCCACTTCTCATAAGTAATACAGTTTAGAAATTTCCATCACTGCTATTCACCCATAACTTGAAACCATTTTTAGAACACTGGATATTAATGGATATTTTTTGGGCAATTTTCTGGGCAGGTGTTTCTTTTTTTTTTTTTTAAAACCTTTATTGTACAAAGAAAGCTCACAAATACGGGCCTACAACCCCACGGGCTGGCCACCACACGGTAAAAAACGTAGCAAAGGAGAATAAGTTCTTCACAGGATATGACACCAGGAGCACAGGAGAAACCCCAAAGGCCATCGAGCAATCAGCAAAAACAGGATAACAAAAGGTTAATTTTCTAATACGGGGCGGGGGAACAGAAGAATAACGGGCCGTGAAAGAAACAACAGGGGAGGGGCCGCGGCAAGCCGCCATTTTATGAACACAGGAGAGACAAAAAGCCATACAAACATAGCTACCAAAGAATATACACATAATCGGATTACAAAGAAGCTACAATGGCATCAGTCAAACCGTGCTCACCCTTCACCGCCCCCACCCAAATTGAGGAGACAGAACCAAAAAGGCCCCCATTGCAAAATACAATACGATACGCACCCCAACGAAAATAAAGAGACCCCCATAAAGGAGGAAGGGAAAGAGGGAAAAAGGGGACGAAAGAAGGGACTCCCACCAAATCACGCCCCCCCGGGAGACAAGGCAGGACAACATGATCCGGGAAGTGATATACCAAAAAGTCAATACCAAAATAACCAGCGGGCCACAATCAGACACACACCGGAATACGAACGCCACAGAAACTCCCCAGGGGGACACATGAGGAGACAGAGTCCCGAAAAGGTGAATACACAAGAGCCATAGAACAAAAAAGGAAGAAATAAGGGGGGGAAAAGGACCCCCCAATAGAGACAGACCCCCCCCACCCACCCCTAAAGCCCACCCTGCACCCCTGCAGAAGGCTACGGCCTACCCCCCCGCAGCGTGCCTGTCGCCATAATTAGAACCCGAAATATAGCAGAGCAAAGTTGAGTCGGAAACAGAAGACAAAAACAGGAAGGGCAGGGGAAGGGAACACGGGACGGGAGACACATACATACACATACACGGGGGAGGGCCGGGAGACAGGAGGAAACGCACCCGGCCACCCGCCTGAATCGAAGGTCCAAGAACCCGGGAAGCCAAAGATTATCAGGTTACAGTCCAGGAGCACCAAACAGTCACACATAACCATACCAGGACACGTTGACCATCCAAACCAGTACAAGACTACCGCATGCCGATGTCAGTGCACATCAGCCCTGTCCCTGTTTGTCCAAAGTGGGAACGGTCCAATCCAGCGAGGACCAGGTCACGAAGAACAGAAGGCAGACAGCAGGAAAATCCAACGGCAGTCCAGAAAATACACGTGAAGTACAACACGGAAGATCCAGGAAAGTCACGAAGTGTAGTAAACGATGCAGGCACAGGTCCAAGGATATGTCCAAAGAAACCGACCCATCTGGGCCAGCACAGTAGAGATCGCCGGGCAGTGGCGGCGAAAAGGAAACGGGCGAGTCATGAAGGTCAGGCCAAGCAAAATCCAGCTCCCGGGCCAGAGGCAAAGGAGACAAAGCCGGAGGAGGAGGCGCCATCAAGTTCCGCACACCCACGGACGCGGTCGTAGCCGGGGCCAATTCTGCCAGGATAATTCCAGCCGCACCCCGCACCGGCAAAGCCACATCCGGCCGTGGGGGCCCGGGAGGCCCGCAGCGAGGAACCACCTCCGAAGTCATGACAGGCGCGGTCACCAAGAGTCGCCAGGAGAGCAGGGCATCCAGGACCTCCTTAAGTGTAGGAAAACCTTTACAGTATCCGGCACCCGGGCCATGCGGCGGGCCCCCAGCGCTCGTCCAGGCCCGGCCAAGACAATCGGGGTCGGTCGCCATTTGAGAGCCCAACAAGGCCGCGCGGCCGCCAACCTCCGCCGGGGCGACGGCAAGGCAAGTGTAGTTGCGCCGACCAGCGGCAGAGCACCCCGGGCAGGAAGGGGGGCCACCAGAAGAAAGGGACCTCACCGGCCACCCAACGCCACCGGACCCGTTCTCCGAGTCCGGGCGGTAAAATCAAAATGGCCGGACCGGAGAACAAAGGGGGAGCAAGCCGGATACACGAGGAGCTCCGGCAATGAAAGGCAGCGCCTCCACCAAAGGCCTCCTCCCCACGGGAATCAGCCAGGAAGGACCTCCGGCCCACACGAACAACGGCCTTCCGACCACCTCCACCGCGCCCCGAAGGGCAGCACCGCAGGCTCCGTCCGGCCCGGGAGCCGGCAAGAAGATCCAGGCCAGTCCGCTTCCGACTCCTCAAAACGATCGGGGGCACCGCACCGGTTCCACAGCAGCCAGGACAACCGGAACAAGAGGTAAGTGCCTGCAGGGCGTCGTAGCACTACCACACAGCAAAGAGGGCTTCCCGGGGCAGGATAACAGCAGGATAAATGTGAAAATACAGGCGGGCGAACGGAGCCGAGCTAAAGCGCGGCCATCTCGGTCGCAAGCTAGGCTCCTCCCCGGGGCAGGTGTTTCTTAATGTGTTTGGTTTTCTCAGGCAATTAATCCATAAACTGTTATCTGTTTTTAGTTAGTAGATACAGAATATGGTTTTCTTTTCCCACATGCATTACTAATGCCCCAACAGTGGGGAATAATGCTCACTCACCTTCCCTACTTTTGTTGGTTTGTTTATTTTGCAACAAGAGATGTTTCCTCACAACATGGCAGTGAACTTATTTCAGCAGATGCAGATGTTAGAATGCAGTATTGGAGACCTCGTTTAATTTGGGGAGAGGTTAAATGATAGACCAGTGTCAAAGAGCTGTGTCCACATTGGGGAGAGCCCAATTAGTCAGGTCACAATACGAGGGAAGGGGGTTACATTGACAATGCCCCTGATCAGGGGTTCAGTTTTATCACCATTGCAGCCGATCCAGTTATTTTTTGCATGTGAAAGTGACCCTGGGAAGGCATTGAAGTATAATCTGGCCTATGGAGGCCACTAGAAACGCAAACACCAATAATACATTGTGGTAGATTGGGGAGGTAGTTAAGGAATAGTTTTGCGTTATAAATGCATTTCAGACAAACAAGAAGAGAACCCTACTTTCAAGATGAGCATTTCGTGCAAACCACTGTAGTTCATGAGTATTGCTGGGTTTGTATTCCAGCTGCCCAAAAAGACTGATGTATCTGCCTCAAAGATTCCGGTGGAAGTTATAATGGGCATACTTTTCTGGTTAAATCGCTGACATGTCTTTAGTTTGAAAAAAAGACATACTTCAGGACATGGAAAACAGAGATTAAGAAATAAATAGACCAGCGAAAACGAGTGTGCACGGACAGTAACATCAGCTGCGAGCTTCACCTCCAATGACTCGGCGACTTTGCAATAATAGTGTTTTCCGTCTGAAAACATTGATCGTTTGTTTCTACTGATAAATAGTCGCACGTGCCAGGAACTGCCGAGCCCTCTCTGTTTTTGACGTGTTCTGGCAGTAGGTTTGGAACTTTTCCAGATGCATATTGGGAAAAAAGATATGAGCGCTCAGGTGGTGTGTGCTGGGTAGGGTCGCAGACACATGCATAATGCTTTTTGGCTTTGACTTTTTAAGACGCATTGTGTGCCCTATTTAATTGAAAACAGCTCTAGCCCATTGTTTTAGAACTAGATAGAGCTTTTATTTTTCTAGAAGTAATGCCCTGCCATCCAACAGTATGACCTAGTCATATAGGTTACATGGTCTGGGATCACAGGAACATTTTCTGTTCCACGTGAAAAAAATATTGCAGTGTTGCTGGCCGTTTCACACTACATTTCTAAAATTAAAGTGTAATGGTCTATCATTACAAAATCCGTATCCTGGATAATATCACACGAATTGGTGTGGAATTTAGAAGAGTGACTGAGGTGAATGACCTTTTTGCATGCTTCTGTTTGCCCCCTTAGAATGTCTGGTGAGGGTTTAACGTTTACTACCAGTTGGTGGATGTCTTTATATTCTGTAAGAGGAGGGCGTGGCTACATGCCACAGTGAGCTTGTGTATCTCTTAGGGGACGCAAAACTGCCTTCCACAGCCCGTTGAAGGTGTTTTGATCATCTGCAGTCACTGGGAGCATAGCCTATCTGTACTACAGCTCACCTTGTAAAAGTAAAAGCACCCTCCATCAGGCGCTGTACATCTAGGCCCAACACCGAAATCTTGATGTAGTGTACTAGCAACACTATTGTGGAAAAGTAAATGTTGCCATGTTCTGTGTCCCTACGCCTCATCCATCATATGTTATGTGTGCATGACCAATATGCATATGTTATTCCCCATGTCTGATTAATGACGCAATTACAGTTGTGTCCACCTCTGGTATGTCATTTTCCAGTCCTCGTGAATACTACGAATATCAGGCCTATGTAAAGTTATGTTACCACGTTTCTCAGTGTGCACGTTATTCCATTATAAAGTCCCCGTTTCCAGGCCTCCACAGGGCCCGGACATCAGATTCAGCTTCTGTCTCCTGAAAGCCTCGCTGAGGAGCGATACAGCCCCCACCTGTATCCTCGACCCTTCACTTACTTCCTGCCTCGCAGTGCCCGGTGTAGCTTGGCTCTGCCTCTGAGTCTGCCAAAAGTATGTTATAGTTCCAGCTATCAGTTCAGTCCTCCTCCTCTGCATTCCTAAGCTACTGAACTGCATCAATAGTTTCCGTCATTGTCTAGCCTACTCGGCTCCACGTTAGAGAAATACTGTATTAATGGTCATTTAATATTCTTCATCGCGCACTACATGTAGAATAATGCATGGTCCAGTCTTAGAATCAAGTTAGCTTTTCCCCTCATGACTTCTAGTTTATATCAACATGTTCCCTAAACATCAGATACCAGATAGGGTTTAGGTACA
Organism: Lissotriton helveticus; assembly: GCF_964261635.1. Lineage (NCBI taxonomy): Eukaryota > Metazoa > Chordata > Amphibia > Caudata > Salamandridae > Lissotriton > Lissotriton helveticus. The sequence continues at coordinate 597,002,803 of NC_136057.1, read as the reverse complement.
TGTCGCTCCGACCCTCCAGACTTTAGTCTCTGCTCCTAACACAGAGTTCATAGCCCCCAGCTTCTCCTAGTAACACGTCATTGCTAGTTTTCGCGCACCATTAGGTTAGAGGTCCCGGCTCCTTAGGTAGCCCCCTCCTATGTTTCCGCCCATTCATGACATATTCTGTTACGTTTGCACCACATGTCTATGTATACGCCCAGTTACACCTCTTTTTACTGTTATCTTTCGCGACTGCTACGCGTCACGCCTTCTGCTCCACCCACTGCTACGCCTACTGCAATGTAATGCTATGTGTTCGCGCTATGTATATATGCCTGTGTTTTGTTATTGAATGTTAGCGCGCTCATCCCAGACCTAGCCCCAGCAGCTGCTGGGCCTCTTTTCCCCTGCTGGGCCCCAGTTGTCCTGCTGGGCCCTGTCACCTCTGTTCCTATGCAGGTTGTCCTGATCCTGTCCTTATGCTGTAATAAACCTGCAGAAACTCCTACTACCTCGAATCTTGACTCTTATTTTATTGAGCTATCTGTTATTCATTCATTCATTAAAAAATAGATCCGGTATTATTTATTTATATACCACATAATGGCGCCCGAATAGGGACTTGCCCTTTCCCCACGCGTCGGTGAAGCCACGCCGACCCCCTGACCCTCTGCAGTCGTGACGGAACTCTTCTGCGCAGTGGCAGATATTTCTGCTCAAGTATCCCTCAGGCCCACGGAGGAGACGGAGGAGGCGGTCCAGCATCCAAACGAGACGGTGGAGGAACGCGGCGAGTCCCGACCAGAGCCCAAGCCGAGAGTCCAAGGTCCGAGGTATCCGGAGGCCCACCCGTAACTGAAGTCCGAAGTCCGTCGTCCGTCGTCGTAGCAGTCCAGTCCCGTCCGAGGCCTTCCGTTCCGTGCTGCCCGGTGAGTACCATTGCTGGGGTAGTATCTAGACAGGACCAATTTAAATTGACTCCTGGTCCGTGGGTTGGTGGTGCCCAGACTCACAAACGAAGTGTTCACCTAGGTGGATACGGGTCCTGATGCGTCCCTTTATGGGACCGGTATGTTCCGTACTGTTACAGCAGTGCATCCAGTAACTCTAGTCTGTTCCGTTCTCGAGAAAAATCTGTTCTATGTCTGTTCTCAGTATTCCAGGTAATATTCTGTTCAAACTGTTATTTATAATGTTCTTCATGTATTTTACTGTTGTGGTATGAGTGCGATGTGATTTCGTGTTTTCATTGTGTATTGTATTGTGTCCAGATTACAGTTCAGTCATGCCGCTCTTTTCCAAGTTACGTCAGATAAAAACTAGAAAGGGTCTGTTAGAGGAAGCGGTTCCTGTCCCACCTAGGGACAGTCCAGGTCATTTTATGTATCAGAAACATGGCATAAGCGCCATATTGTATCTAGATTTATGGGTAGAGTATACCAAACAGTTAGAAGAAAAGTATAGATGGCCCGTATCGGGTACATGGGATGCCGAATGTATCATGCGAGTAGAAGAAGCATTATGGAAAAAGAAAGCCAGACAGTCACAGAAAGATGCCATCGAGTTATGGCGTAAGGAAGCTCATAGAAGAACTGAGAAAGAAGTCAGAAAGTCAGAGTTAAGTAGAGAATCCCAGGAACGAGCCCAAGAAAGAGAATTAATCGAGATAGGTGAACAAGTCAAAACCGAACAGTCAGACAGACAGAGGCATGCCCTCATTAAGGGTATGTATCCTCTTCTTGCCGAAGGTTTGCCAAAAGCGACCCCAGAGGCATCCAGTAATTTCCCGCCACCATTAGTTCCGACCAAGCTACGTCACAAACCGACCGCAGCTGATATTTTTATTTCGTCCTATTTGGACGACACAGTTCCCGAATATGCAAATCCTGTCCGCGCTCCGCCAGTCCCTGTAAACCAGGCACTTCCTGTTCCTCCAGACACCGGGGTGCCCTTAACAGCTCCCCCGGCCCAGTCTGCCATACAAGTACAATTACCGACCCTGCCAGGACGAAGAATGTCAGTCGACGATTCTAGTCTAGGGGCCGCAGGAGGAGGTCCTCCTCAAACCCCGCCGCCACACAAGCGTTTATCAGCACTCGAATTACATGCTCAAGCCTCACAGCGTACTCCTAAAAGTAATAAGTCTGTCACAGAAATCAGGCAAGCCCTTAACGAATGTATCTATGATCCAGTTCCAGGCGAATATACTATGGTTTTATATTCCTTACGTGTAAGGAGAGTGACCGAGTATCTAGTCACCTTGCCGAATATGAAAGAAGATCTAGACAGAATATATCGTTTCATCCGTACAGGGGATGATCCAGAAAGTATTGGCGAGATTATGTCTCAAAGGAAAGCCGAGATTCAGCTCATGATATTAAAGTTCTTGATCAATTGTCTAATAAGAGAACAAGATTATCCGTCTAAAGATCCCGCCGAAATGAGAATCCTGACAAGGTGGAGTGATAATATAGCCGAGGGTAAGCACAAGACCGTCAGTGCCATGGAGAGTATGTACAAGAAAATTCGTAAAGAAATAATAAGGTTACACGACCAGCGTAAAGCAGCACAAGTAAGTGAGAAAGAAAGTATCTCTGATCCTGAAGAGGAAGACGAGAATCCCGCCAGAATAGCGTATGTAGGAAAATCTAGATTTCCAGATCGCCATTTACGCCTAGAACACAAGCCTATTTTTCATCTAGCACCAGAACAAGGTTCTCTAGAACAAGTATTTCAAGCTACCGATCACATTCTGAAATCACGAGTCGGTTACAGTGAATTAAGTACCATGCATGAACAAGAACTAGCCCGATCAGCAGTCCGATGGATTACTGATTCTACCACTTTTCCAGACGAAATAGTGGCACAAATGTTTCTGAAACTGCCCCCAGCCGAGCAACGACTGGTGGGTATGTATATGATCCAGCACCTCATCACTCTGTATGAGGGTCAACACTCTGATCCAGGTCCGTTACACGATATCCTGAACGAGTTACTCCAGTATAGATGGAGAGGTCTAGGTACCGATTTAATAAGTGTCATTCTAGAACAGCGTCACAAATATAGAACGTTCCTGAACCCGCATTTTGTTCATGTCTCACCCCCAGAAAGTAAATCGTTTTACATAGACAGACAGAATCCGCTACGAGAAGTCCACCCAGTCCAAGGGGCGGGTGGCGTAATGCAACGAGTGTTTGTATACACTCCAATATCAAAGATGGAACTTCTTGAAATGAAGAAATTAATTCCCTGTCATGACAAAGATCCAGCAGGGTTCCATAGAGAATTAAAAGACATGCTCCGTATGGGAGAATACACTTACCCGGATATCATTAAAATGTTAAAGGTCCTGTTACCCGCAGGGGTGTATGAAAAGTTAAAAGAAAAAGAATGGGAGGTGGGAGAGAAAAAGATCGATTGGGCAGCTCTAGAAGCTGAAGACAAGGCACGAGTACCAGGTACCGGTCTTGGAGATAAATGTAAAGAATTACCAGAATTATTGATTCAAGTTTTACCCAGATTATTGACAACGAGGAAGGAAGACTGGGATGCAATCTCAGCCTGTAAACAGAAACAAGATGAAGATATTAGTGATTTTTATTCTAGGTTTGAAAAATGTTTTAGTATTAATAGTGGTCTCAAGACAAGTAGTGAGTCATACCCTCATCTTTTCGTTACCAAATTAGTCGAGAATTCAAGCCCACAAATTAAAAATCGAGTTTTGAAAGTCGAAAGCACCTGGCAAGCAAATACTCCGTCCCAGATGCTCCAGATGCTCCAGTATCACCAGAATAGAATCAGAGAAGAGCAAGAACACGAAAGAAAACGTATGAAAGACACGAAAATGAAAGTGCTAGTTGCACAATCTGTTCCTCAAGACAGTCAGAAGAGGGGTCCGAATCAAGCCAGTCATCCTGCAGCTCCCATTAAAGGGAACTGCAATTATTGTAAACAGCCAGGTCATTTTATAAACGAGTGTGCAGTTCTGAAACACAACATAGCTACCGGTAAGACTAAAGAAAGACCACGTCCGCCTAGACAAGAGCAAGTCTCACAGATTCCTCAGTCACAGAATGCACAACAGACAGTTACAGTACCGCAGCCTATTGCTGCAACACAGCATGTCACATCACAGATGTACCAGTATGCGCAGTCTGAGTATCCAGAGTACCAGTCATATTCATGAAACAGCCTAGAGAGGGAGGTAGGCTTGCCTCTCATCGAGATACCTGTAGATCAAGAAGGTCCCTATGTTCACAGTCAAGTATTAGGGAAAGACAGAAAGTTTTTGATCGATACAGGGGCAAGTAGGACCACAATTAGTCATGCCGAAGTTCCAGGGGCTCCGCTCTCAGGCTCAAGAAATGTTTCCCTTGGATTTTCAGGAAAGCCAATAGTTAATGAGATATCAAAGCCAGTTACTCTAGAAGTAGGTCCATTGTCCCGTACTACTGATCTGTTACTTACTAAGTCATGTCCAGAAAACCTATTAGGCATTAAGACACTGAAAGAATTAGGTGCAGTTATTTGCTGTTCCCCAGAGGGAATACGTCTGTTCCTACGTGACTTCAAGGGTCACTATGTATTACGAGATTTTGATTCAAGATTGTCTAATGTTCCACAGCATTTATGGGCGCAAGGTCCAACTGATGTAGGTTACATGCAAATCACACCCCATCGTGTGACTCTCAAGCCAGGTGTAGTGTTACCACGAATCAGGCAGTACAGATTGCCACCTGAGGCTGTAGCAGCCTTATCCAAAATTATTGACGAGCTCATGGCTCAAGGAGTAGTTGTAGAAACTGACTCCAATGTATGTAATTCTCCGATCATTCCAGTCATGAAACGTACTGATCCAAATGCACCCCCAGTATATCGATTAGTGATTGATTTACGAGAGCTTAATAAATGTATTATTCCTCAGTACCCAGTTGTCCCAGATATTTCTTCCCTGTTAACAGCCATTGATTCCGAAGCCACGTTTTTCACTGTTATCGACCTCAAGAATGCATTTTTCAGTGTTCCAATTCATCCAGACAGCCAGTTTCTTTTCGGATTTTGTTTAAATGGAAGGAGCTATATGTTTACACGCGCTCCTCAAGGTTTCACAGAAAGTCCTAGTATTTATAGTCAAGCACTTAAGAGACAACTAGACAATATTCACATGCCAACTGACACTGCCCTGCTCCAGTATGTCGATGATCTACTGATCACTGCCCGTTCTGAACGTGCTTGCGAGCGAGCATCCCTTACAGTTCTGTATTTTCTCGCCGAGATGGGGCACAAGGTGTCACCTTCGAAGCTTCAATTCTGTGTCCAGCAAGTGGTATACTTAGGACACTTGCTGTCCAAGAGGGGTAGGCAGTTGACACCCGACCGTATCCAGTTAATAGCGAGTCTTCCCCAGCCCAGAACCCAGAAGGAGGTACGTGCTTTTATCGGCCTTACTTCTTATTGTAGACAATGGATTCCCCAGTATGCATTTCTAGCCAAGCCACTGATACAGTTAACGACACAGGAGGCAGCCGTATCGACTGTCCTCCCTTGGACATCTGAACATACACTTAGTTTTAACGAGTTAAAGAAAGCCCTATGTCAAGCTCCAGTTCTAGCTACACCGAACTACAGTAAGCCTTTTACACTTTTTGTTACTGAACGCGAAGGTACAGCATTATCTGTTCTCACACAAGATCAAGCAGGACAATACAAGCCCTGTGCTTATTTTTCGAGCACATTAGATCCAGTCGCCCAGGCGTTGCCTGCGTGCCTCAAGTCAGTTGCAGCCACAACACTAGCTATCAGACAAAGTGATTCCATAGTTTTAGGACATTCCCTGACAGTACAAGTCCCACATTCCGTGGAAGTTCTTTTAAACCGAACACAAACACAGCACTTGACAATTGCACGTTTAACAGGTTATGAATTGACACTGTTCCAGCCACACATAGAAATTAGACGCTGCAACGTCCTGAATCCTGCTACACTGTTACCATCAGTTAATTCAAATCCAGACCCACATGACTGTGTGGAAGTAGTTAACATTACGACAAAGCCAAGACAAGACCTGACAGACATTCCGTTACCAGATCCTGACCTGACACTTTATGTAGATGGTTCATGTATGAGAACTAGTACAGGAGAACTAGTCGCCGCGTATGCAGTGACTACTGACACTGAAGTTATCAAGACACACCGTATTGACACCCTGTCCACTCAAGCAGCAGAGCTAGTCGCTCTGACACAAGCCTGTATACATGCCAAGAACCTGAAAGTTAATGTTTACACAGATTCACGTTACGCATTCGGAGTTGTACACGACTTCGGAGTACTCTGGCAGGAGAGAGGTTTCATGACTTCTCATGGAACCAAGATTCAGCATGGTCTCCTTATTCAAGCCCTGTTAGATGCCATACATTTACCGACATCTATTGCTATCATGAAGTGCAAAGCACATACGAAAGTCACCGACATTATTTCCCAGGGTAATGATCTAGCAGACCGCACAGCCAAGCTTACAGCACAGACTCCAGACATTCCAGTTAACATGACACATACTCCAGATCCGATTACATGCATGACAGTTAAGGACCCTACTCAAGATGTCATAGATATCCAGTTACATGCTACTCCCGATGAAATCAAGAAGTGGTCTGAACAAGGAGGGGTCCAGACAGATCAAGGATGGTTAACGAAGGGTAGAGCCACATGGTTTCTCCCCGACTCTATGGTTCAAGTCATTATCAATACCGCACATAGTCCAGCACATTTAGGAGAAAAAGCTATGTTAGACAGTATCCAGAACATTTGGTTCAATAAGCATTTACGAGCTGCAGCCAAGCAGAAAGTCCGTACCTGTATGATATGTTGTCAGTTTAACCCAGGTAAAAGTGTCCCGGTGGAACAAGGTGGTTTCCAGCCCCCTGACCACCCTTTTGAGGTCCTCCAGATGGATTATATTCAGATGGAGCGATGTCGAGGTTTCAAGTATGTCCTTGTAGTTGTATGCGCTTTGTCCAGGTGGACAGAAGCATATCCAGTCCCAGATTACACAGCCGCGACCACTGCCAAGCAGTTGGTTCGTGAATTTTTCCCTAGATATGGACTCCCTAGAGTCGTATATTCTGATAACGGTCAGCCATTCTCATCCGAACTAATGAAACACGTTTCCCTTTTGTTAGGGTACCAGTGGAAGTTCCATTGTGTACGCCATCCTGAAGCAGCCGGTCTCGTAGAGAGACATAATCAGACTCTGAAAATCCGTATTGCAAAAGTCTGTAAAGACAAAGGTGTGGACTGGTTAATAGCTCTGCCAGTCGCTTTGTTTTATATGCGCATGGTCGCACATTCCAGATCAGGTTTGTCCCCGTATGAGGTCGTATTCGGCCGCCCCCCTAACATGTGGGGTACTCCTAGACCCCGAAGTATTACCGATGTTTCATGTAATATGCTGACAGATTACCTAGCTTCCTTGATGTCTGCCCTCAACTCATGTCGTTCACAGGTTGCCGCCGCATTTCCAGACAATACCGAGGTGGCACCGCACGAGATCGTTCCAGGCTCCCTTGTGATGGTCCGGAATTTCGACAGATCAAGTCCGCTGGAACCACGTTGGAAGGAGCCACGTCAGGTCCTCTTGACCACCCGAACTGCCGTCAAGTTGGAAGGCAGGAAGGGGTGGGTCCACCTTTCTCATGTAAAACTTTTCAATGGATTGAAACCAGCCTCTAAAAACATTTCCAAGGATTTCCAGGATTCGAAAGATTGCCAGAACATTGTTTTAAAGGACTGTCCCGCACAAGACATTATTACAACCCCTCCCTTGTTAGAGAAAACTCCGCAACAGGAGTATAAGTTAAAGCTCAGGTCTAGTAAAATAAGTCAGTCAGTTTGATTGTATAAGTCCTCCCCTAGGTGAAACGGTTAGATTGTTTCTGACATGTATAAAATAGACCCCCATAGTGAGAGAGTCAGTCGAAGTTCACTTCAATGTATCGTTTTTCTGAGTTTCGTATTATTCATCAGCATAATGATTTCCTGCACTAGTTACGCATTTTTCCTGTATTTACCAGTTCCTCATGTAAATATGTCTACTAATGCTACAGTAGAGCACACGTTTAGTGATCTGCCTCCTCACGAATATTCTTACCGCCTTGCTATGCGTAACAACACATTTATCCGTATGTTACATTATTCACACCAGACCAGCAATGCCACTAATTGTTGGGTGTGTGGTCGACTCCCCCCTTTTCAGACACCGAAGGGAGTTCTGCCACTCTTTCCTTATCCATTCTCACATAATGGTTCGTGTGGAGCATGGTCCACGTTAACGTCATCCTCAACAGATATGTCTTTTCTTAACAGTACATGTTTTCCAGACAAGCAAGGTTTCCCCCACAGAACAGGTTTAGATCTAGAAAATGAAGTTTATAATTTAGGTAATTATTCGTCGAATTTCATGGTCCTGAATGTTCAGTCTGATACTACTCCAGACTTACCTGCTATTTCAGTACTACCAGTCAAAGGCGAATTATGTGTCCGTAGTTATGGTTCTGTACACGTAGGTCATAGTGAATGTACTACTGTTATCCAGTATAGTGACAGTGGGAAATCTGTTTTCAAAGCTTCACGTCATTCTTATTTTATTTGTGGTCAAACTGCATATGTCCGTCTGCCCCTCGATTGGGAGGGAACCTGTTACATTGCCTTCCTACTGCCACCTGTTTTCCTAGCCCCATCTGATTATCACAGAAACACACATCTAGTACACATTAGACATAGAAGGGAGTCCCCAATTGTCGATTATACTGAAACTACTCTAGAACAGTATACAGATTTCAATAAAGGTTTCTTCTTCTTTGTAGGACCTGTCCAGAATAGTAAACTGATCCGTAGGTTAACAAGAACCCTTGAAGCTGTAGTTAATGAGACTGCCTCTGCTCTAGGTAACCTAACCGAAGAACAATCTGCTATGAGATTTGTCGTTTTGCAAAATCGTCTCGTCCTTGACGTCATACTGGCCGATAGGGGCGGGGCCTGTAGAGTCATCGGATCTAGTTGCTGCATTTTCATTCCAAATAACGCGCCGTCTGTTTATTCAGCTATAACCAGACTCCATAAAATTGCCCATCTGTTACACCAAGATCCAGGCACCTGGACATGGTCCGGTTGGTTCTGGAATATAATTTCCGCATGGGGATGGAAAGTCCTGTCCTTTCTAAGTATAGCAGTAGCGATCATATTTAGCTGCTGCCTCTGTATACAATGTGGCCCTGCGATTTGCAGCATGTGTGCTACCTCTTGTATTCCTAGTCCCAAGCCCCGTTCTAAATCCCGTTCCAAGACAATTCGAGACGAGCAAATGGTACTGTATGAAATGATAGATGGTATCATGAAAATTGATGTTTCCTGATGGAAACGTAGTGACAAGGAGGGAATGTGGAAAAGTAAATTTTGCCATGTTCTGTGTCCCTACGCCTCATCCATCATATGTTATGTGTGCATGACCAATATGCATATGTTATTCCCCATGTCTGATTAATGACGCAATTACAGTTGTGTCCACCTCTGGTATGTCATTTTCCAGTCCTCGTGAATACTACGAATATCAGGCCTATGTAAAGTTATGTTACCACGTTTCTCAGTGTGCACGTTATTCCATTATAAAGTCCCCGTTTCCAGGCCTCCACAGGGCCCGGACATCAGATTCAGCTTCTGTCTCCTGAAAGCCTCGCTGAGGAGCGATACAGCCCCCACCTGTATCCTCGACCCTTCACTTACTTCCTGCCTCGCAGTGCCCGGTGTAGCTTGGCTCTGCCTCTGAGTCTGCCAAAAGTATGTTATAGTTCCAGCTATCAGTTCAGTCCTCCTCCTCTGCATTCCTAAGCTACTGAACTGCATCAATAGTTTCCGTCATTGTCTAGCCTACTCGGCTCCACGTTAGAGAAATACTGTATTAATGGTCATTTAATATTCTTCATCGCGCACTACATGTAGAATAATGCATGGTCCAGTCTTAGAATCAAGTTAGCTTTTCCCCTCATGACTTCTAGTTTATATCAACATGTTCCCTAAACATCAGATACCAGATAGGGTTTAGGTACATGTCGCTCCGACCCTCCAGACTTTAGTCTCTGCTCCTAACACAGAGTTCATAGCCCCCAGCTTCTCCTAGTAACACGTCATTGCTAGTTTTCGCGCACCATTAGGTTAGAGGTCCCGGCTCCTTAGGTAGCCCCCTCCTATGTTTCCGCCCATTCATGACATATTCTGTTACGTTTGCACCACATGTCTATGTATACGCCCAGTTACACCTCTTTTTACTGTTATCTTTCGCGACTGCTACGCGTCACGCCTTCTGCTCCACCCACTGCTACGCCTACTGCAATGTAATGCTATGTGTTCGCGCTATGTATATATGCCTGTGTTTTGTTATTGAATGTTAGCGCGCTCATCACAGACCTAGCCCCAGCAGCTGCTGGGCCTCTTTTCCCCTGCTGGGCCCCAGTTGTCCTGCTGGGCCCTGTCACCTCTGTTCCTATGCAGGTTGTCCTGATCCTGTCCTTATGCTGTAATAAACCTGCAGAAACTCCTACTACCTCGAATCTTGACTCTTATTTTATTGAGCTATCTGTTATTCATTCATTCATTAAAAAATAGATCCGGTATTATTTATTTATATACCACACTATGGGAGGAGACTTCCAAGAAACATTACAAGTTCTGAATCTTTCCCACAGGTAGGGACTTGGCGTATCTAAGGATGCCTCCTAGTGGGGTAAATCCTCTCCTGATCCCACTACTGAGGAGAGTAGGCGAGTGCCCAAGCTGTAGAAACACAGTGGCCCCTGCCCTAGTGAACTCTGCATCAAAGTACGCATGAGACTGAGCCAGCGGTTCATTCCCATGTCTCTACCGGAATTTGCAGCCCTACAAACGGAGCTGAGCCTCAAAGCAGCAACCTTTGCTGGCATCATCGGAGATGCAGGCCTGTCCCAAGTTTACTTCGACAGGTGCACAGAATTAGCGCTGTGGGGACCAAGACTCACCCCACAGAGGAGACAGAGGAAGAGTTCAACACCACTTCAGACACGTTGACAACACCTTGACAGCAGTTCCTTTCAATATACAGAGGTTACTGCTTTTATCTCTAAATTTGGAGGACAGTTGTCTTTCAGGGTGGTGGATGCTTTACCCTCCTACACACTGATGGACTGTACTTAAAGTAAAGTAAAGTCCACATTTGTAAAGCGCACAATCACCCGTAAGGGTCTCTAGGCGCTGGGGGCCGTCGGGAAGATTAAGCGAGCTATTGCCCAGAGTCACATGGTGCTGGGCTAACCTGCCGCCGGAGCCGGGGATCGAACCGTGGTCCCCAGATTCCAGCGTCAGTCGCCCTGGCCGCGGCGCCACACCTCTCCCTTCTTAGTCTGTCAAACCTTCAAATCATGAAACGTGTACATGGAGCCTAAGCTAACACTAGAAATGAAAATGCCTGTGGTGTATAAACAAATGCATGGAATATCACTTCTCAAAGATGAGGAAATGCATGACTATCAGAGCGTACCTCTCAAAGAATGCCCGGTTACTCACGGTAATATTCATTACTCCGAGTCCTGGTCTCCCCGTCCCATTCCTGAGCCCTTCCCTCCCTCCCTGTATTTGGTTTGGGGTGATTGTTTTTGTTTCTGGGTTTTTTCTTTGGTATTCTCAGGAAGTTTCTCTACCGCACTTCCCCCTTTATTGTCACATGATGGTGACGCCATGTTGGGGGAAGTGCAAAAGCTCGGCTAGGTAATAGGTTTCTGTAGAGCAGACTAGCTGCTCACTGTAAAGGAATGGGACGGGGAGACAGGATGAGGAGGTAATGCAGAATAGCCATTGGAAATAAAAAGTACCCTGTTGCATAATCCCAGACACTGAACCAGCCCTCTGACCTCTAAATCCGTGACCACCTCGTGTCCCTGAAATGTTGACTGCTAAAACAAGCATTTGCAATGCAATAGGTCACATATTTACGAAAGTTTGAACTACTGGCATTGTAAATGACAATTTCTTTTATTTATGTGTTGTTTTTAAAACAGATGCATACATGGCATTGTCATTTACAATGCAATAGCTTAAACTCTTGCAAATGCGAGACCTATTGCTATTTGAAGAAAATAGTGTTCGGAGGCTGTAATTAAACAACACTTGTAACAGAGGATGTCGCCATGGGAGGTTACAAAATGAGACATGGTGGTACTAAGGAGGGACTACTGAACCTATTGACCAATGAATAGTCAAAGTTTACAGTGTACAATGACACAAGCCAATTAAAAATATGGGTGGAGCTTCAAGTACCTACCTGAATACAGCATTCCTGGCAGAGCAGCACATGCACTGCAGAGGCTTGACCCAAAAAATGTGAGGTCTATCCTGTCTGCTGCTGTATTACAACTGTCAAAGACCACATATAATGTACATTATTTTACAGCGGACAGGACATCCACCATGTTTGCGATCCTCCAAACTATAAATAAGGGCCTAAGATCTCAGGCATGTTATATTAAGTTAGAATAATAGCATTTGGTATAGTATCTTCTAGCATTGGTATGTCACTGAAGTACTTCTTAACCTGGGCAAATTTTTATGTTGTGTCGCTTTTGCCAAAATACATATGCAGGTTCTTAACAAAGAATAGGAATTTTACAACTAATGAATTCTGTCTTTTTAATAAAATGCACACACCAGGTAACAGAAGCTGTGTTTTCAGATGCCTACTAATCGTTTAACCAAGATCCCCCATTTCTCCTTTCACTATAACTCGGCCTACTTCCAGTGTGAGATGATTTCTCCATCAAAATGGAATGTCGTGAGCACCCATGACTTTTTAATTTCTGATGAAACTTTGTTTTTGTTCCATATGGTTATACGATCTTGGATTTACCTGAGTACCGTTACAATGACCTGCTCAGAGAAGCCACTAAGGGTGGGACAGAGTGAGTGGCATGTTAGGTCTGTTGTGGCATAATCCTTCCTCATTCGTATGATCATTTTAGAGGCACCTGCCCATTGGACTATGTTCAGATATTCCGTTTTGCCAGGCCGTCCTCAAGCCAGTCTTTGCTTATGCACCAAGCAAGGGGCAGGCTTTCTGAGCACTGTTTGATTCATGTTTTGGATGGTTGCTGGCAGAGCTCACGACTGGATCCCGTGCTAGAAGATGCTGATGCAAGCCAAGACTACCAACTGCCACACACTATGATCACCTTTTTGTGTCAGATCTGGGAAATGCGTAAGCAAACCTATACCGTGCACTGCACCAATACAGACGAGTGTGTGACTGATTTCGACGACAATTTGAGGGCCTCAGCAGCTGGAGGTTGTAGAAGGTCTCATACTGCAGGGCTGGGGATGGTGATGCAACCAGCTGGCTACCAGAATCCCTTACAGCATCAATGAAGAGGGGTCTGACGGCTTCAGGAGCAAGTGGAAGACATGCTAGAGGTGGCATCCCCAGTGCTTAAGAAAGGGACAATAACCAAATGAAATAATCTGAAATCCCACCATGCATCAGTGCGGGCGGTGGAGTCCAGACGAACCTCAAAATCTACATCTATATCAGAGATGCAAGAGATAGGGGTCAGTAATCAGCAAAGCTATTAGTAAGCCCAGGAGACTCCAGTAGCATCACATGTAGCAATGGGAGACATCCTCGCAATTAAAGGTGAGAAACAGGAGACTTGAACTGACTGTACCTTGAACAAGTGAGTCACCAGGTACATACGTCTTTCAAAATAAACCCATGTCGGCACGCCACCCCCTTACCTCCAGATGAAGGAATGGTTTTGCATCCTGCTCATTCATCTGCAACCACTTTCAGGCAAGCGTCTTGTTAACTTCTTGTTACTTATCTCGCATGATAACTTCAGCACTTTACATGTGCACACCTGTTCAAGATGTGCAACAAGAACTGTCTTTAAATCTGTAACAGGACATTATTGGCATGCTACAAATGTGTGTATATATCCCAGGCAAATACTGATGTTACTAGCAAACATTTTATCCCTCACACCTAGACAGAAGTGGAGCTTGGCCAGAATGCTCTCCTCCATGTGTCCAGCTAACACTGATCCTCTTGTGGGGATCCACGTCCAGATCAAACAATCTTTTGTACATGTGTACACAGGAAAGGGTGAGATATTGAAAGGAGGGGGTCAATTATTTTCCCTTTTGATTTACATTGAAGTGGAGGCAATCTCAGTCAGGAAATACCTAAACGTAAGCTATTTGTGGCTCAAAAATTCAGGGGTCTTCCGTCTGAATTGGGTGTGTTTAGTTACTGACAGACCCACACATTTGTTTTCATAGGTTTATGATGGTTTTGGTGGCTGAGTGATCCAGATATCGTTCTGCTGGATAAGGTGGCAATGGAAGCATTTTAGATACTTGTAGATTGTTGGTAGCTACTTAGTCTTCTGGTGCTTTGAGATACTTTGGCCTGGGGTTGGTTTTTATCTTGCAGAGCTTCAGCGGAGTAGGCTTTCTGCCCAAATCACAGGTTGAATTGGTTGGGTGGTTTGAAGGTTTGCATCCTTTGGCTAATCCCTAAGGAGGTTTGGGGATAATTAACTTTTTTTTGTTTTGCAATACATGAAATGCTCCTATATTGCCATTAACCAGTCACACTACTTCGAGAGGCATTTTCTTCTCAAGCCAATCTCCCGATGGTATCTAGCATGAGTTTTTGTACACGATTTATGCTCCTGCATTTAATATTCATTAAGATGCCAGCCCAAAAATATTTTGTAATATGCTCAAGCTCTGCAAAAAAATTGTGTATTTTATGAAGAAAAATACTATTTGTCTCTGCCATCTAAAGGGAGAAACTTTTAAACGCACTCAATATGAATGCCAGGTGTGTAGCTGGTCACCTCTGCATTGTGGACCACATTGGATGTTCTGATTTTGCTCCCTGTGTGCCCCACTAAAGTCCGTTATCACTTTTAGCTGTCAATCAACAGGTTCTGACCGACCTCTTGAAGGTAGCAGGAGCCCTGTGGGTTTCTGGAATATTCAGATCCACAAGAATGTTTTCACTGGATCACTCCAGAGATTAATATGGTGACAATTATTTTCTGGTTGAGGAACGTCTAGGGTGACCACAAGTCCCGGGTTTTCAGTATATGTCTTTTGAATCTGCAGAACATTTAACTCATGTCCCAGTTTAAACATAGTCAAATGAAATCAAACGTGCTAGACAGTGCAGAATTAGTTAGCAGCCCCTAGCAGAAAGCCATTTAACTAAAGAAATTATGTCATGTTTAAAGTTGCATTTAATTCTCCTTAGGCTTAGTGTCTCTCTGTCTTTGTGCTAGCGCCATTTGTTCAACCAGTCGGTGTCATTCGATGTCAAACTGAAGTCCTACTTCTAGGTTTTTGGAACGTCATCGTTTTTGTTTTTCAAGATCAGGTCATCCTAGGAATGTCACCAATACGGGGTTTGTCGTTGTAGAGGAGGAGTTCACACTATACATTACGGCACGTGACCACAAATCTAATGTACAGTATAATGAGGTGATGGAGTATACATACAGTATTTTCTAGACGTCTGTCAATCGAGGGGAGCCCTATTGTTCCTTCTTACGGAGACTCTTCTGCTAACCTGGGAATTTCAGCTCGCTTGCGGGCACTCCCTCCAAACACCCCTTCGCGCCCTGCACAGGTTTGCAATGCTATGATAGCACATTCCACAGGAACACTGGGAGAATTCAATACTGAGGCATGCCTGTGGAAGGTAGGTTGAGCCACATGTCCTGCGCTGACCCCTCCCCAGATCTGCAGTCCTGGCAGTCACGCCCCTCCATAACTCTGAGGTGAGTGGCAGTCGCCACACCTCGGGCTCAGTTACCGTCAAAGCAAATAAACAACACAGCATTTGCAATGCAACAGGTCTCAAATTTGCGAGAGTTTAAGCTATTTGCATTGTAAATGACAATGCGTTTTATTTGTCTGTTTTGATAATTAACACATAAATAAAAGGCATTGCCATTTACAATGCCAATATCTCAAACACTTAAGCGACTGCCATTTTCCCGGGCTGCTTGGAAAGTGAAAACGGTCATGGTGCGCTGAATGTTGCAGGAAAGCATGTCATTCCTGCAGTAAGAGAAACTCATTAAAGAAAAGAGTACTTACAGACTAAATAAGGCATACTGTGTAACAACAGAAGTAAACGGGCCAGTCCTCCTGGGAGGTTACAAATAAAGACAAGGCGGTACTATGGAGGGACTAACACGCCTATTAACGAATCAGACGCCAGCATTTACGAAGGACAATGACACAAGCCAATAGAAAATATGGGCGGAGAGTGAGTAGGGCTTCAAGGCCATTCTCGAATACAGAACACCTCGCAGAGCAGAGCATGTGGTGCCCAGGCTTGACCTAAAACAAAATTAGTAAACTATTACCATTCTGAGGGGCAAGAACACAGAATACAGCAGAGTTCAGAAGGAAACTCCTTTCCATTCTAGAAAGGAAGGACTGTGACGCAGTTCAGATTGTAGAATGAAACAGTATAACCTAAGCAGTATTTGTAAAGCGCACATTCACCTTGCAGCTAAAATAATAATTGTTTATTGTTACCCAGCTCTTTGGTACTCATTTTATTGACCTTGAAGGATAAAAGGCTGATTGGACCCACCGAGGTTTAATGCTGTGACCAGGAGGTCTAACACAGAACGCTAGAGAGGATGCAGTACTCCACTGTCCCACCAGATGCAGCTTATATCTTAGGTGTTGAACCAAGTTGCTGCGCCTGTGTACCGAGGATGGCCTAAACCATTAGTACTACGCAAACAAATGATGGACAGAATGCTGAACAAATCATATAGTCACCCCCATTCAAGAGATATGAGTTAAATCCATCGTTCTTTTGCTCACCATGCCACCCCAGTTTGGACCCAGCCATATGCAAATCCCTTCACTAGATCCAAGTAGACCTGTCTTCCTGCATGGAGAACTGGAACAGTCTTTCCCTGGTTCACCCCGGCACCCTCCATTGTGGACTGCAGTAGATTTAGACAGGAGCGTTATGCCTCATAATGACGACCTTCAAACAAGAGCACAGCTCTCCTGTTCTCATAGGTATGCATTGTCTTCCAGTAGCTATGAATGTAAAACCTCAGTCTAGCCTCAAACGACTGTCCCCTCCTGTGATCCACACTGTAGCTCTGCACGAGTTGCCATTAGAGAGTTTGATGTTAACATAGACCCATGCAGGACAGACCCTGGATCCTCCTGCTGGTGGGAGAAGAAGCATGGCTAGCTCTACTCAATGCTGAATTGTGTAGGTCTCTACCTTTACTGATCCAGGCCATCAATGCATTAATGATCAGTAAAAAAATAAAAATAAGGCTTTTCAGTCAATTATTGTGCCACACAGTGTGTGACATTTGAATCTATTTGTTTTTTGGGGCACGAGCCTGCTTGGGGAATGTTCGTGCTGTGTGACACAATCTCCCTTCCTTCATTTATAGTCACATATGGAAATGTCTCAATTCCGTAAAGCATTTATTGACCTTTTAAAGTTCACATGATGTACATATTGTCACTGACGTTGTCATATGCAATGCCTTGCAACAGGAAACTCATAAAGGGATGTTGTGTTTTGACATGCATGCTGTGGCTGCTGATGTCCTGCTTATGTCATCTGTGTTGCTATTAATAACAGGAAGGTTTCCAAGCCCATTATTGCGTTTCAGTTCTCCTTGTGGCTGACCGTAACTTGAACCTTCAAAGCGGAAAGTAGGTCCAGATTTAATTTAAATATAGGATTGGCCTTATCTTCTCGGGTGGTTGGCTACAATTTCAAGGGAAAGCAGCTATTGTGCACTTTCTTTCTTGTTGTTATTTCATGTTGTATTCACTTTACAACGCTTTAATACGGTGTTTTCTATTGTGTTGGCTACTCGATGCAGAAATTACCCAGGCTACGCATTCAGTAATGCAGGACTTGACACCGTGCAACACACTGAAATATGTAACCGTGGATTTTTAAGTTAAGGAGTTGACCATGTTGTGTGCTTAGAGCCAATCCGTTTAAATGGGTCGGGCACTTTATATGTCTTTGCTTCTATCTTCCTCGGCTTCTGCCAACAAGTGAAAAGTTTTCTATTGAAGTTCTGACGCAGGTTGTCTTAGTATTGCTGGTGATACTTAAAATGTTTCCCCAAAGTACTAATGCTTCTGAGGCGATTCTTTGTCGCTGTATTTTACTCTATATCAATGCCATGTAATTTCTATTTAGATATGAAATAAAAAAATCTTAATGTGCCAGATTAAGACTCTGCTAATATTAAGGGGAAAGTGTTTTATTTGCCAAATGGATGTTTTTTACAATCAATTTAGCTATATGTTTTGTGGTTGAACCTTGAAATTTTCCAGAGACATTTTAGTTTTAATTTTAAAAATATGTTTTCAAGGTTAGCTTCATAAATATATAATCTTTTCTCTGCATTCGATGAGTGATTCGTTAAACTACTTCTTTGTGGCTTATTGGTTGTAACACATCCAGCATTGCTTATACTTTGAGTTATGCCTTGGCTAATCCCATCTCGAAAGGGACCAAGTAAGTAAATACTATTATAAATAAAACTCTAACAATTCCATCAAAAACTTCAATTAAAAGTCATTTTTACATTTTGGGGGAGCCAAAAGTGATTTCCCACACCTCGGTTGCGCCCTGGTCACCCTTGTTGGTGAGGTGGCAAAATAAATCTACGGTGTACAAATCTATTTTTTGCAAAACCTCATACAGAGTCATGAAAGAGTCAACTATCAAAAACACTTTTCATATGGACTCGTATCTAAAGTTACTATTGTTGACACTGACATTTCAATTTTGACAAAAAATCTCCATGACTGGATTCAGTAGGCTTGGTGGTTGCTTATTTCCATGTCCCAGTTCTGCATTCCCACAGGCGCTACCACCGATTCAAGATGGGTCAAAAAAATTTCAATTTACCATATTCCACGTTGGCCTCACAAGCGCCCTTCGAGCATTCACAAAATAGATTGTGGTGGATGCAGCGCACCTTCATAGATCAGGAATTCTCTTCTTACCCATACCCCTACCTTGATAATTTGCTGCTGAAGGAAGGCTTGCCTAAGTTGAACATAGAACACTTCCAGACAACATCGAACCTCCTTTTGGGGGTCATGATCAATGTTCAAAAGTCGCACATTAGTCCTTCACAAAGGCTCACTTTTGAGTCTTGCCTCCAGACCAGTGAGTCTAAGGCATTGGTGCTATGATCTCAAGGTTTCAACCTCAGGCCTAGATCTCGGTACAGATGACTCATAGAGTTCTTGGCCTGCTGGTCTCTTGCATCCTGCTTGATGACGAGGCCATGGCATGTTCGGGCTCTGCAGTGGAGTCCGAAGTGTCAGTAGGTTCAGCACCACTGTAACTTTTCAGATTTCCCTGGAGTGTCGCAGGAAACTGCAAATGATCTGCAGTAGTTGTTGCTGGACCTCAATCCGACCAGTGACCGACCCCTCACCCTGCTCCACCCAGAGCTGACTAATCACAGATGCATCACTGTGGTGTTGAAGATGGTCACTTGAGAGAGAGGGACATCAGAGGACTCTGGTCTCCAGCAGAGGCTTGCTTTCTGCTAAAATTGTGAGCCTTTCACTTGCCATTGAAAGGCCTTCCTGGCTGGACCAAGCACTCACAAAAACACCCCTGCCATGTGGTATTGCAACAAGCAGGACAGAGTGAAGCCCTTGTCAGTTTGTGGAGAGACTCTTCACCTCTGAACCTGGCTAAACCATCAGGGCATCTTTCTGATCGTACACCACCTAGCGGTATCTTTTAACGCCAAAGTGGACAAATTCAGCCAGTGACTTCTAGATAATGAAGGGCTCCATTCAGAGGTGGTGCAAGACCCTGTCTTTGCAACTGCCAGAAACCCGCAATGTCCGAGTTTTTGCACGTTGGAGTTTCCAATGAGGCTGTCTCTCAGAGACTCATTCAGCCTACAGTAGAGCACAGGTCTTCTATATGCATTTCTGCCACTGCCTCTCCTGCCCCACGTTCTGAAGAAGATCAAGAGCTGCAGCGCTCAGTCATCCTTGTGGCTCTGGATTGAGCCAGGAGAGGGTGGTACCCAGAACCTTTAGGTATGAGAATCTGTCCTCTGATTCGGATGCCACTTCGGGAGGATCTTCTGTCGCATAAGCAGTGCAGGTTGTTACACCCAGACCTGTGGAATCTACACCTCCATGCATGGAGATGGAGGAGCAGCAGTTAACTTCTTTGGCTCCCCCTCTCAAAGTATTGGATGTCATTTTGTTGGCCAGGCGACTTCTACAAAATCCATTTACTTAGGATTCTGGGATAAGTTTGTGTCTTTCTGTGGTCCACATGAAACTGACTAATTACAACCCAAACTGTCAGAGGTGTTACTATTTGTTTTGTCTTCGGCCAAGGAAGGTCATGCAGTGGGAACTTCTACAAGTTATCTGTCAGCCTTTTCAGCTCTATTTGTGTTTGCCGAACCAACCAGCTTTATTTAAATCCCTAATAGTGATTCACTTTGTTAAGAGTTTGGTCCACATTTTTCCCCAAAACCTTTTGTGTGCCTCAGTTGGACTTCAAGCTGGTCCTCACTTTCGTGATCTGCACTCCCTTTGAGCCACTACACAGTTGCCAACTATGCCTGTTGACCCTGAAAATGGTCTTCCACATTCAAACACATTAGCTTGTCACATGAGTCCGCTTCAAACTCTTTCAGTTCAGTCGCCTTACATAACTTTCTTTCCATATAAATTGGTGCCAAACCTTTCTTTTGAGTTAACATATTTCACATCAACCAATCCATCACTCTTCTGGCGTTCTTTGCCCCGCCTCATCCCTCAAAAGAGGAAGAGATTCTCCATTGTCTGGATCCCAAAACAGCACGCAACTTTTACAACAATCATTTCAGAGGCCACCAAGTGGACGATCTGTTCTGTTTGGGGTTACCTTGTGCAAAGAAAGTCCAAGCAATCCAGATGGATAGTCCTCTCTTAAAGAGCCCATTTCACCAGGCCCAAGGCTGCTACCATTTTGTAAGCCTGCATCATGCCTGTCCTGGATATCTGTCAGGCTGCAACATGGGCATATAAGCACACGTTCACCAAGGGCAGCCAAGTCCAACGGGAAGGGCATTTTGGACATTCGGTCCTGCAGAATTTTTTTTGTCTGAGAAATTCCACAGGGCAACAATTGTGGGAAGTACTGATTATGTATCTATTCACAGGGTGAGAAATCTGTGGTTAGAAGTATCTGTCAGAATAACAAATTACTTGCCTTCGGTATTGCTCTTTCTGATGGATACTTTATTTAACTGCAGATTCCTCTCTGCCCTCCCATGCCCCTTTCTGTGGAAGGGTCTCTTTTCCATCAAAAATGTCCCAATATCAGTGATCTGCTCACTAGTGAAATTAATTGGTATTGTGCTCCCTGTGCCACTGTGGACAATGCTTAGTGAGAAACTGATGTCTGCACGCATGGGTGACGCCTATTTATGACTACAGGCGTCAATTCTAGGGTGGAGAGGAGTCGATCGGCACCGCTCAATTCCATCTACCAGAGCACAGCGGTTATGCTTATCTTAATCTTACAAGTGGAGAGCTTTGCAGTAAACACTAGTGTTATTTGACTGGGATCTTAGATTCATATTGCCTATTTGCATAAATTGGTAGTGTTTTAGAAAGTTTATCTATTAAAGGATAAAAATAGTACGGTGGTCAGCATAATTCCTCCATGAAATTTCTCAGCCAATTACATAAGAACTGACTATTATGTACAATAATATCATATGAAATTCTGAAGAGTCATAAATGTATACTTTCAATATTTAGATTTACATTTTAGTATATTACTAGCAGTGTTGTAAATTGGTGGTGAAGTATGTTTGGCCTATATCCATATTAGTTGTATGCATCATCATGCCTTTTCTTGTTTATTTCAGGCTGCTGATCTGGTGATTAATTCGGCTACCTGTTCAAGGGAGAAACCAGATCCAAACAAGTTGGTGTTTGGAACAGTTTTCACCGATCACATGTTGGCCATAGAATGGTCTTTGTCACATGGATGGGAGAAGCCAGAAATCAAACCACTCCAAAACCTCTCACTGCATCCTGCATCTTCCGCTCTTCATTATGCCATAGAGGTAAAATCATAAACGATGCAAACAAGAGAACCTTGCCACAGTGGCGGCTGGTGTCAGGGCAGAGTGGGGGTGCAGGGCTGATTACGGACTGCATGAAAAAAAAATGTACCTTCAGCCCGCCATATTGTACTTTTATGCTCTTCAGCACACAGGCTCCCACAAGCCCCTGCAGACAATCCCAATGCTGCTCTCAGCTGCATGAGTTATTGTAAAGAAACAATGGTGCTGGACCAATTATTCAAGGACGAGTTAGATTAACAGATTTATCAACTTATTTGAGCTTACATTAATCAGCTCACAGACGTCTGCAAATTGTAAAAATAATTAAACAAACAGATGTGCAAAAAACCCACTAAGTACTATTACAATATATTTATTTAGTCAATAAAGGGAACAGTCTTTAGAGGGTCAAGAAGGTAGGAGAATATTCTAGGGAACGTGTAGGAAAAAGTGCTGAAGTGTATATATAGGAGTCAAGAGAGCTCAAAGTGTGTAGAAAAGTAATGGGCATATATTTACAAGACTGTACAGAACTGATATCCAATAAACAGTTAGATGCAACCTGGCCACATGCAAATTATTCATTTGAATTGTATTTTCTAAAGTTGTAATGAGAGTTTCCTTAAGGCTGTAAACAGGGGTAATGGGGAAGGGGCAATTGGTCCAGGTGCGGTAGGGGGTAGCGTTGACGTTTCGATCCGGCTTTTCGGCAACCTAGGGACTTTAATACCTCAACCATGCGGATCTTCCTCAGGACATGGGGACAGGTGAAGAGACATGCATCAATCTTACAATGCTCTAGTGGAGTCCAAAACCTGGTTACACTAATGCCCGTAAAGTGGCAAGGGCCAACGAAGGACAAATCCCTTTATTCAGTAGATATAAACCATGACTGTGGTGTCCAGACCATCCATAGAACGTAATATTCAGGCCCGTATGTGTGGCAAGAGTTGGCTGAATGAATCACACAAAACGGGGCACAGTGTAATTTATACGACTGGAGACGATCTGATCGACGTCCTTACCCCATCGTAGTAGCTACCGATCAGATCGTCTCCAGTCGTATAAATTACGCTGTGCCCCGGTGTGCCTGATTCATTCAGCACCGAGACAAATGTGTGAAAATATGGGCTCTCCCCTCCCTGGAACCGAACGGCTATGAAAATATTGTGATTTACGTACACTAACAACAGTGGACCCGAAGTCACGGTCAATCCACTAAGGATCATCCACTGATGATCACCTTAGCGCGTGTGCAAAAATGCATTAACACGTGGTTATAATTTTTACCACTCACTTTTTTCACTTTTCACCCTAATAATTATAGAGAGGTCCTGAAGAAAGCTCCATTTAAGTTTTTGTTGAGAGCTGAAACATATAGACCAAAGCGTAAATCAGACACAACTATTAATTCTGAAACATTATCCATCTCATTTGTTTTTATATATAGCCTGGGACACTGGGAATTAAATATCTGTTAGTATGTATCCCAGAGGTATTTTTAACTCACATCACATCACATCACCTCCAGCACCATCACATAAAAACAAAAAACCCAGCTCCACTGTAATCAGGTGTGGCAGCACAGCTGGGTAGCATTCGGCTACTCAGCTGGGAACCCTATGATGAAGCATGACACCAACCAGGTTGGTGTGTGACGGTTCTTTTAAAAAAACCTTGTGGTGCCAGGTACTATGGTTTTGACTAAGCCACTTTCCCGTGGACCACCTAAGTTGTTTAATTCATTGAGAAACTATGCACACAGTTGGCAGAGGACAGTGGCAGCCCGAGGTGCAGAGGCAAGAGCAATGATGTGCATATGACTGCCTTAACAAGGCTCATTGGACGTCTTGCGCATGCCACCTCAGCCTTATCCGAGCGCACTGTGACACTACAGGCCAAAATGAAGCTCTTCAGTGGGAATGTGGCAAGAGGCCTTGGCCAGATTACCACTTCAGTGGAGGCCATACAGAGACCGCAACTAGCAAGTGGGGGTGTTGAACGCCAACCTGATAGTGAGGTTAGGCCGAGTGTCAGCAGCTTCTCTGCCACTGATGTCTAAGTGTTGCGACACAGTATTAGCCGCACTCCTGCACCTCCACATGATTCCGCCTCCTATACTGGGTGCACACAAATGAAAAATTGAGGGTTAGGGATCCTGGAAAGTCATTTTCTGTTTACTGTCAGGTTGGTGATGTAACCAGCCAACATGTTGAGGTACATTGCATATGTTGATGTGCAAAACTAATTATTTTAAAACAGTTTTATGACATCTGACGATAAAGGTTTGTTCTCATTCATCATCCAAACTAATGTATAGACATTTTCATTCTTCATGTAGGTATGCCCTTGACTGACCTTGCTAAGTAATGTTTTGCAATGTGGCCCCTGCACCTCCTCCCCTCCGCTGCTCTGCTCTTCTCTGTTGGCGGATGAACTGGGGCTCCGAGTTATTCATCATCAGAATCAGACACAGCAATGTGTAAGCCTCTGCTGTAGACAATGTTGTGTAGTATGGCTGCTACCATCTTACCATCTCTGTTGCATATTTCAGGGCACCCCCACTTTTATACAGGCAACGAAACCTGGATTTCAGAAGGCCAAATGTGTGCTCTATCACAGTTCTGATTCAGAAAAGGGGGTGGTGATGAACAGAGTGTCTGAATTAAGCAGACCACTCTTACCCAGTCCAAAGATCAGGGCTTGATCGATCACCGTTATTTAGCTCACTGCCCCATCCCAGCTCAGAACCTGGCTATCACAGTTCTGGCGCAACAATGTGCTCCGTTGTATCTCCTCTCATTCTGGTTGGTGGCTGAGAGGTAGGGTGTGAGGATCCATGAACAGAGGGCATACGCATTGTCACCTTAAATATATATTTGTCTGAGGCAACATACTTATTGTGTGTATTGTGCCACAACATAATCGTTTGAACATATATTTTCAATACCGAGTATATATCCACCATCAGACTCCCCATTTTCAAGTTGTTGGCAGGAATCATGGGTGCTTCCAGGAAATTTTAACACTAAGTCAGTGATTATGCTTTGGGCATTTCCTACAAAGTGAATGTTCAGAGGAATGTATATTTTTCAGGTCCCTAAATAGATATTCAATATGGGATAGTGGACATATGGCTACATGTGTCCCAACTATGAGCCCTGTGTCATGGGGGAAATTGGCTATCCTGTAAAAATACATTTTTGTTTTTCCTGTGCATTCCTGGCCAGGTGTATGTCGCAGTGGATGTAGATGAGCATGGCATCTAGGAATCTCCTAAAGAAACACAAAAGTGGACTTTGAGTCACCCCTCCTGCAACACCTATCACATCCTAGTAACTTTCACTGGCTAATAAGTGTAATGAGCACAACACCTTCACGTGGGTGAGGATGGAATTGCTGCGCAGAGTACTGCATTCTAAATGTGGCCTTAACAGCTCAATGATATCCAGGATGACTGTACTACTTAGCCTTTACTGGTCATATATTTCCTCCTCTGTTTTTTGCAAAAGGGACAGCCTGGCGCAAAAAATCCTTTCTTGTCTCTGCCTCCTTCTGTGTTGCATGACCAGTATCCACATACTCCTTGCTATCAGGTACAGGGCAGCCATAATGGAAAACCGTGATGAACCTTCTTTTAAAGTTTGCACCCATTTACCACCTGGTTTGAATTGGTGGAAAATTGCTATTTGCGATTGCCTTATACATTCAGTTAGCGAGTCAGTATTAGCGATTCCCAAATACCTACTCACTATTTGGGAGTCACAATTTTTTGCGTGTCGCAATTCAGTAGTATCGCAATTTATGAGCTAGTAAATGGGTTTCATGCATAGCATACTGCCTATTTTGCATTTACTAAACCGTTTGCGACTGATTTGAGACTCGCAAATCGTATGTACATATGGCCCCAGGTCTGTAACATACAGCGTCTGGCTGTATACTGCACACAGTTGGAGTTCTTTCGCTCCGTGAGAGGGGGATCAAGGCATAACCCCTGAGAATGCCTCCGCCTCCTGACAGAAACATAGGAACTGTCCCGGTGGGAAACCAATAGTCTCAACTAGAGCCTCCAGTGACTTTAGTGCGGAGGCCTCGTAGCAATCTCCCATTGTAAGCAGTCCCACCTCCATCCAGCCCTCCAACTAGGCCACTGAGAAAAAGGTTGGGGGATCCGTGAGAGGCAGTCCTACCATCGAGAGTGTACAGTTCGCTGTCCCTCTTGCAACTTACACAACGCCACCAATAGCACAGAGTCAGGGATAATAACAGGCTGTCCATCCCTCTTTTCAGCGCCCTCGATTAAGCTCCTCTCCAAGTTGTCCTGATTTCAGCAGAATTGATCCGTCCAGCTACCTGGTAATCCAGTGCAGTTGAGCAGCAAGATATTAGTTCTCAAAATGTGGCACCTCTAGCCTTCCCTGTAAGATGAGTCTTTAAATACATGCATGGACACCCTATCGTGCCCCCCATTCTTTATTAGCTTTAGGAGGTGCGAGTCCAGTTGTCGAAACTAACTAGCCGGGATTAACGCAGGGAGAATGGTGAAGTAATAAAGTATCTGGGGCAATATGATCATTTTGGTGAGTGTTATCTGGGCCATAAGAGAAAGTTTCAGCATCAGCCAAAAGGCCACACACCCACATAGGGAGCTCAGGGCCCAGGTTACCCTCTCGGATGTCTTCAAGCTTATGGTAAATCTGTATCCCCAAATACCCGAAGGTATGTGGGGCCCACCTGATATCATGTCTCAGCATGTAATCCGATCTCAGGGAGAAGATGAGAGTCCGGAGACCCTGCCAAGCTCCTGCAGCAGCTGTAACATGTATGGGACAACAGTCTCTATGTTTGCGACATATACCAGCAGTTTGTCAGCATAAAGGGAGACACTATGTTCAGTCTCATCTAGTGCGATTCCCCAACCTCGGTCCCTCTCTCTAAACAATGCCTCCAGGGGCATAATGGCCAGTGCAAACAGGAGTGGAGACATCGGGCATCCCTGCCCGGTACACTGGTAAACCCCGTAGGAGCCTGAGACACAATGACCCAGCTGTACTCTGGCAGTAGGATTAATGTCGATAAGGCACACCCACTGCACCCAGGTTTTGGTAAATATCCTTCACTGGCAGACGCCCCAAAGTGGAAAAATACGGAAGTAAAAAGTTGTCGTCTATGTGGAAGTCCTACAGAAGACCTCATCCATTTAATATGCATTTGTAAGAAACTTCAGCCTGCACGAGATACCTTACTAAGAAAACCTTTTTTGGATTGAGGAATACGAACATGTCGGGAGGCTATAATTAAGGGGCTTCATCCATCTGACCCCCAGATGAACTGTAAATTGGTTAAGTTCCTGTGCATAAATAATCTTGGCAACAAAGTCAATACAATAATGAGAGGGTCCACTCATAGAAAGGTTAATGTTAGTAATAACTGATCCTTTGTTTGATGGCGACATCACAAGGAGGGAGCAAGAGGTCTGGCCCACCTGCCAGCAGAGATTACTACTTTTATTAATATCGGCTTATTGCTGGTACCAAAGTGAGTAACTTCTGTCATCGGTCAATTGTCGGTTCATAATTGCAATCCATGTAGAAAAAGTAGAGTACAGGCATTATTTTTAGATTGTATTCATGGTTTAACAGTGATTTTAATCTGTGAGACACTTTTTGGTGTAATTGACTGATTTTAAATCTTGTTGATTCTTAGCTGCTAATAAACAGTGAGGAAAATTGTAATGGTTTTAATTACCTAAACAATAAAGATTTCAAGAGTGCCTTAATATGCTTTTACACTATATTAACAATATAAAGAAATACATGAAATAGACACAATTATGTCTCATGTCTCACAGTATTGTGTATTCAATAGTTATACCTAATAAGTAATTCATACTCATTTGGTTTGTGATAATACAATTACTCATTTGTTATGGCTTCTAGTTATTTGAAGGAATGAAGGCCTATCGTGGAGAGGATAATAAAATACGCTTGTTTCGGCCAAGACTCAACATGGACCGGATGCTTCGAACAGCAACAAGAGCTACTCTCCCGGTATGTTGTGACAAAGAATGCTTTCCTAGTAATGGTCTTAAATTAGAATCATGTGCCTATTTTTAGAGCAGGACACGAGATCCGAGCAGCTGGAACACCACGTGAATTCTCACAGGGTTAAAGATCCATTGGACCTGCACACAGATGGCATGCTAGAGTCTTTACTACAAGTGAAATATTTATTGTTTCATAAAGATTTGTGTCTATCATTCATCTTTTAGTTTGAATAGTACGTTTTATCAATAAGAAGTTAAGCACTGCGAGACGTCTGTAATGTTATCAGCAATTTCTTCTGTAGAATCACTTTGTTAAAGAACTTAAAAGGAAAATGTGTTGCAAGTCTGTTATTATCCTGATGCATGTCTGATTTAGTCTATCACTTGTGAGCAAATCAGTTTACTCACAAGTGGCACATACACAGAGTGAAGCCTCCCCTCTCGCTTCTGACTGCAGGCTCAGCTCAAATCGACAATATTGTAAAAGGTAATACTTGAGGGGCGCCTGTGTGAAGCAAGAGTAGCTCTCCCAGGCGACAAGTGACCTGCACATTCCAATGTTTTTTAACTCAGTACTTTTCACGTGTTGCCACTTGTACAATCCTTTGAGAAATGACTCCCTGGCTGCTAACTATTACGTAGATGTTTACTTCAGGAATATGTGGAAATACATTGTCCAAGATAATTTCTCTCCCTGTTGCAAAATCTTGTCAGGTAGTGTATACTCTGGAAGAAGCTCCCTATCTCCCTAAAAGGTCGAATGGACCTGATCAAATGATTGCACTCTCTAATTTCTCTAGTTTTTCAAAATACCCTTTGAGATGTCTGAAGCATTTTTAGGTGGCTTGGTAGACCAGTCACTGACCTACTTTGAGCAGGCAAAGCCTGAGGGTGAAACTTCCACCTTCACGTGGCAGACCCATGAAGGTCAGAATACACTGAAATTCGAGCAACTCAGCTGGGCCTCCCAAGTGGAACTAATGTCTTCTTGGCTTAGTGGCGTATTCCATTCAACCATTTTCTTGGTCTCAGCGAATACCCTATATTGCCACCCCATGAATTTACTTGTTTAACTGACTCAAGCCAGGACACACAGGGGCTTTATGGGCTCCCAACTTACTATCTGGCATAGGAAGTGGTACAGGAAGTTGCATTGCCTCAACGTTGCACAGCATTCCTACACATGTTTTTGTGTGACCACCCCTTTCTCCTTCCTCACTGTTTGACAAAGGCATATGGATATTATGGATGCCTCATGGTACAGGGCTAATAAGCACATTCCTCTTTTAAACCCTTTGAGATTCTTGTGGCCAGGGGCATAGCTTCAGGGGGGGGGAGGTGTTTGGTGTATTACACCCCCTAAAAATGTATTTTGTAGTACGTAGGTGGGTACAGGTGCTTTCAGTCGGGTATGGTGTGGTATAAGTTGGATTTCACCCTGGGGTTTTTCATGACCACATTTACAAAACACACAGATACACACATGAACATGCTCTCTCTTGTCTCTGCCTCAAAACTTGATTAGTTTGAAAAGTATTGTTTTTTACGTACCCCTAATAATCTGCACTCCTCTCCCTTTCCACTGCCTCTTAAGCCCCCCTCGTATCCTGCTTCTCATAATGTATTTTAACAAAATAAGCCAGTTTGATTGTTGGGAAATATGAAGCTTACACCATCTCAATCTTACTGACCAAGTTACACCCTTGCTTTTGGCTGAATTGAACTCTTTCCTCACAATTATTTTCCTTTTATCACCTTAATTATGTTGTAAAGCAATGATGGTGATAAGAATTGTTTTTATGAGCATTGGCTAACCCGAGGCTGACCCTGATGAGAAGATACTCTTGAAGGCAAGATACAGCAAGCATGTTCCCCGTCGATGTACCCATCTGACCTTTGGAATAAGCAATTGAGGACCAATGTTTGAAGAAACATTTCTGGAAGCCAGTTATCAATTAAAGCAGGATGAAGGAAAAAGAACAATTCTTATAGCTGTTTTGGAGACCGAAATATAAACAGTTTAATGTTAATCATTTATATCATAGGACCCAGGGCAATATTGGGTCACATTGGTTACACCTCTCCCACACAGTATATGCCACATACTGTTCAACCCGGGAGACAGCCTGAAAAAGATCACACCTCTATTCCTCACAATTTGCAGTGACTTTCCTAGATCCCTGTTCCATGCTCAGTCCTTTGGGAGCCTGACATCGAATTTGGTCTTGCTCGTTGTGAATAGGAGAGGAGTGATGGATTTCCAAAAAGGGTTACTCCAGGTATGCAGGGCATGAGTTGATCCTTTAAAAGCTCCTTGTTCATGGTTTGAAGCCCGTTGGAGCTGAATACTATTGAATCCTGTAAATCTTGCGACTGCCTCTGTTGCCCCAACATTGCTTGCATCTGCTTCCATATATTTGGAAAGGCCATGAAGTCCATCGGTGTGATAGACAGTCAGTCATACTTTGAGCAACTTTGTGGATGCTGCCTTGCCTCTATCGATAAACACTTATTGTTAGGAATCCTACATCCACTTTTAAATGCAGAAATCAAACACAGGTATTCATTCTTTGGTGATGGTCAAGCGTATCGTAACCCAACCTAGGCGATGCCTGCTGGTCCACAACTACTGTCCTCTGATAGCACACGTTTGTGTCTAATATCTAGGTGCTGCTCCTTCTGGCATAAACAGCACTGCGATATCTATAGGGACTTTATTGACTTCCTTCTCTCCATAGAGAGGGATTGATTTATGCCACTGCCCCCTCTACATGGTATTTACTCCTAGCAGACCTTATTCTCCTTTAAATTACACAGCCTATCTCCGCTGTTTTATGCCTTTTTTTAGACTGTCTGTATGTACCTGTATTTGATCTCTGTGCTGCTTTCTGTTTTTTACGTCTAAATAGAAAAGTGAACCAAAGGTATTTTAAAAAGAAATAAATAATGGCATTGGCATATTATCAGATTATTGCATTGCAATTCAACACGAACCTATTTTGTCTCTGCTGCCTCAACATTTCTTGATAAGTTGTGAAAACTACTGGCCTGAATGAGTTTGAAATACGAGACTGTTTTTCTAGCTGTGTTTTTTTGTAGTATAAACCCTTTGTTTGGTTTAAATGAACTCATTTTCCTCCTAACATTTCCAGGCTTCTGGTGACTCTTGCAATTACTTTCTGAATCTCTCCCCAGTGTTCTGTACAAGGCATGAAGAAACCCCGACCTAGATCTCGAAGAAGGGAGCCAGGATACCTACTGTCCCTTTTTCGATTACCACTCTATAGGCAAACCGAAAGCTAGAGAGATATGTCTTCCCCCTGCATCCCTGTTACTCCTCTTGAACCATCCTTCCCATGATCCATTGAATTTGGGATTCTGAAAAGCCATAGGGGTGTGCTTTATGCCACAGATCACCCATAGACTCTTCAACAGACCCCTTCTTTCCTTGAATGCAGAACTGTGGATAGAGACATCCTATACTGTAAAACCCACTCAAAAGAAAAGCTATAGCAGAACCTCTACCACTGGGTCACCTTTGCAACACTTTAGCTATTGAGACCCTAGCCCACAACAGTTGGGACTAGCCTATTCACCGCTGTTCAGTTTGGTTTCATACATTGTCACTCAATTGAAACAATGCTGACTTTTGTTGCTGCAGCAATTCTTCCGGCTCGTCCCCAAAAGTATGAATGTATAAGTCTTTTTGAATTGGGAGGCACATTTCACCTCAGTATATCACCTTGTCATCTTTCTTAATTTGGTGCTTAAGAATGGCATGTTTGGCATGGGATTGGTTTTGCTCTAATATCCAAAGCACACCTTTTCAGGGCCCTGGAAGAGTTTTCTATCTGCCTCTAGGTCTCTTGATGACACTATAGCTCAAGGCTCTTTCCTGACACTTGTACTAATTTCCTTTTACCTTGCTACTATTTTCTGGTTTGTTTTCATCCTCATTTATATGATGGTGATTCACAAATCCCTTTCCTTTTCCTCCTTCTTGATCATGTGTCTCCTTGTCGAACATAGATGTGCTTTAACTGTCTAAAGCTCAATCCTATGTAGAATGTTTTTTTCCCAATGGCAGCTCATATTTGTTCTAAATTTACTGTCCATGCATTCATTTACCTTATTGTTCCTTAGACAATGCTGACCGATTTTCTGCTATCACTAATGGATGTGGTTTCCATTTTTATAATTGTTGAAATATATATATATATATACATCTATATATATATATATATATAAATTACCCTTAAGATTTCGTGCATGACAAAAAGGAAACACAAATACAGTTCCGATCAACATACACAGGAATACATGCAACATGACAAAGATGAACAGTGGTATCAATGTTAATATTGATGTGGTCAAAACAAACCCACATGGGGTAGCTTCTGGAACAGCGTATATAAGGAGACACCGGGGAGCATGCAAAGTATTGTGGGAGGACGGACCCTTCTGGGTCGCCCTGGAGAGTCTGATGTGTTAGGGCACCTGGGTGTAGGAGGAATGGCAGACGAGATGGGGGCCACATGAACCAAAGGTACGACAAAGAGACCACCTGCTCTGTAACAAGAGAGTGCTTACGGTGGTAAGGGTATTGGCGGAAAGGGGGCAAATTCAGGCTATGGTGGTCAGAGACTGGTTCCAACACAAGTTGTATCATATTCATCCTGTAATCTGTTCGGCTTTTCCGGCCGTGTATCACAATGTCTTTACCTCATTGTCCTGTGCCTGTGTCCAACGCTTGAGTTCGAGTTTCCAAAGACTGATGTGCAAGAGCTAGGTCGATTAACTTAGATCCTGCCTTATCTAAGCCCATTAGGCATGTCTTTGGGATATTATTGTGGTGTTTACCAGTGAAATGTGTGAGGTAGGAACAAACATTGGTCCAGAAGGGCCTCAGTACAGGACAAAACCAAGTCATGTGGAAAAAGCCTGTGTAGCTGGAGTTGCATTTAGGACATCTACGGAAATGGCGTGGAACAGCCAGTGTAGTTCTGTCGAGGTTAGGCAAGTGCGATGAACATAATCACATTTTTGCAGCTTCAGACACGCATTTCTTGAGATCTTAGAGACACAATAAAGTAAGTTGGACCAGTCTTGGTTGGGCAGGTCAATTTGCAGGTCCTGGCTCCAGTGGAGCCAGAGAACTAGCAACACCGGTCAACCGCCCCGTATGCATTAGTGATCGAGTGGGTGTTGAGATTCGAGGTCAAGAACAGGTGAAGAACTGTTTTTTTTCAGGTTAAGTGCCAGAGACAGCCCAAATGACGCTGATTGTACCCCAGAGTGCAGTGTATGTAAGGAACTGTTATGGCAAAAGTGCGTACACCTGACAAAGTTCCGCGAGTGTAAGAGCCGTCCTGGACTCGAACAGCTGACCCTTGGAGTCTAATGTCACCCAGTGCCAATGTGCCCTAGTGGCTGGTGTCCTGATCCTGGCAAAGCTGGATAGACACCAGAGAGGAAGGTCCAGAGAATATGTGGTTTTGCAGCGACAGAGATGTAGAAACCAGAAGTGCCGGATCACACAAAAAAGAAGCTCAAACCATGTATCTTGGATTCAAGCCCTGAAGACGTCCCTTATAACACCCATACGGGACCCGAGGCAGGAGCAAGTTCACTTCAAGCAGCACACCCGTAGCTATTCAGGTCATGAGCCACTGTAATTCTGATGCTAAATAGTATGCCTTATAATCCGGTGCCAACAGTCTGCCAGCATACCTGGGTAGGAACAGCATGTCTAGAGCCACTGAGTGTCTATCTGCTGCCCAGATCAGGCCGGAGAGCCAGAAGTTGTGTTGAGGGATTGTGGATTACTTAATATCAAGGGAGGTTGGCGAACATATATATCATTATAGCACCTTAATCCAGGATAATATCTCATTACCAAAGCCCATAAATGTTAACACCATGCACAAGTATGAGCCGGAGAGACTATGGAAAGTCTTCTCCATGTCAATGGAGACCGCAACAAATCTTGATGTTCCGGGCGGCAGGCCTTCCAATACATGGAACTGGTGCCTGATATTTGGGTACGTGCTTCTGCCTGGTACAAAGCCGCTCTGGTCAGGGTGAACCAGGGACGGCAAGTGCAGTTGAATACGGTTCACCAGTGTTTTCCCCAGGATCTTGCAGTCTAAGTTAAGGACAGACAATGGGCGGAATGAACCTATGTCCAATGATTCACCCCCCTGCTTGGCAAGCATGATCTAGAGGACCTCCCAGGTGGACTATGGCAACATGCCTGCCTCCCAGGCCGACTTGTACATCAACGCTAGACGCTTGACATGGTCAGTCGAACACACGTATAGAATTCCAGATGAACTCCGTTGCTTCCTGGTTTCTTCCGCTTAGCCTGCCATTCAGTTGCAAGTTCAATCCATCTCAAGCTTTGTTTCGGGAGGCAATGTTTTCAAAGTGGTGTCATGTTTTAGTTGGACCTCATTTGCCTCTTGCGGGGTACAGTACAGGTCCTGGCAATAGTCAGTGAACACAGTATTAAAGTCTGCTTGCCCATGCGCACAGTCGACGTTGGGATGATGAGTGGCAGTGGTCACGGATCGGCAAATCCGTGATGTTCCACCTTCACTTGTCCTTTAAGACAAATCCCTGTCCTTTCGCCCTCTGCATGTCTATTTGCCACATATACCCTGTAATCGTTCTGGGCCAGTTGGGTGCTTGTTTCAGCATGATGCTGACGTTTATGCACCAGTAGGCAGCGAGTCTCCATGTTCCACATAATTCGGAGTACCAGGGGCCTGTGCCAATTAAGTATGCGAAGCAGAGCGCCCGGCACACCTCCAGAAGTCTTAATGTATACACCCCCTACCCCCTCCGAATATAAACATTAAAAGCGTCCCTTTCTAAGAGAAGGTCAGACGGTGTAAATGTGTTGGTGTCAAAATAATGGTGGATGTCGTCATTGACAATACTACTGTAGGTAGCCTTTTCTAATGCAGAACTTTGCAAATGCCAAGTGGGATTCCGCACCCGCGGCGGGTTCCAGCTCTCTGGCGAGGGACAACTTTTGAAATATTTAATCATGCATCCCTTTTTCGAATTTGTAAATTGCTTTGTCAAATTATTGTTACTACTTGTTCATTTTACTGCTCATCACTCTATTGATGTTTAGAATAGTTAAAAGCCCTGTAAGAATCTTCCCTTAACTTGTGTGCATTTACTATTTACTCTGCAATATTTTCCATTCTCGTCAACATAATTACAACAATTTAGCAAGTTACCTATCCTTTTTTAGGTCTCGCTGGCGTTGCAGCGCAAAGCGCTGCCGCCAACGAGACTTATAGCCGCCTTCATCCCTGTCAAGGGAGTAACAGCTGTGAACGAGCCCGATACAGACCTGGGCACGAGCCGACCCAGGTCTGTGAACGCGCTTCAAGGTTGAGCAGCTTGTGCACGTTTGTTGGACGTCAGGCACCGCAAGCGCCGCCAGACCAATTATCCCAGCATGAAACTCTACTTCCCGAGGCCCACAAGACCAATTATCCCAGCAGGAGTCTCCACTTCCTCAGGCGCCGCAACAATTATCACAGCATGAGACCCACTTATCACAGCATGTCAACAGGTGCCTCAGGCTGCTGGAGCACTCAACTATAATTAATGCACAGTTGAGTGCTCCAGCAGCGCGGGCGCCTCTCTGCATGCTGTGATTATTATCACTTTGGGGCCTCATGCTGTGATAATTAGGGCGGCATGCTCTATTTGCAGCACTGAACATTTTCAAAGAAGGCAAAGCAGCGACATTCATTGGAGACACTCACCCTCATGCCCTCACCCCCCTCACTCGCCCTCACCCCCTCACACCCCCTGACCCCTCACACACCTCCTCACCCTCACACCCCCTCACTCACACACCCTCACCCTCACACACCCTCCCCCTCACTCACCCTCTCACTCACACACCCTCTCACCCTCACACCCCCTCACACCCCCTCACACCCTCTCACCCTCACACCCCCTCACACCCTCACACCCCCTCACCTTCACACTCCCTCACCCTCACTCACCCCCTCACCCTCACACCCCTCACCCTGCCTCACCCTCACACCCCCTCACACCCCTCACCCTCACACCCCTCACCCTCACACCCCTCACCCTCACACCCCTCACCCTCACACCCCTCACACCCTCACACCCCCTCTCACCCTCACACACTCTCACCCTCACACACTCTCACCCTCACACATTCTCACCCTCACACCCCTCACATACCCTCACACACCCTCACCCACCCTCACTCACCCTCACACACCCTCACACACTCACCCTCACACCACCACCCTCACACCCCCTCACCCTCACACCCCCTCACCCTCACACCCCCTCACCCTCACCCTCACACCCCCTCACCCTCACACCCCCTCACCCCCTCACCCTCACACCCCCTCACCCTCACCCCCCTCACTCACCCTCACACACACTCACACACACACACACCCTCACATACCCTTACCAGCATAGCATAACAAAACATAGCATAGCATAACGAAACAGCATAGCATAGCATAGCATAACAAACAAAAGCATAGGATAGCAAAAGCACAGCATAACAAAACAAAGCATAGGATAGCAAAACACAACAAAACATAGCATAGCAAAACACAACAAAGCATAGCATAACAAAACACAACAAAACACCATAGCATAACAAAACAAAGCATAGCAAAACAAAGCATATCATAGTAAAACAACAAAACATAGCATAACATAACACAACAAAACATAGCAGAACAAAACTTAGCAGAACAAAACATAGCATAACAAAACATAGCATAACAAAACATAGCATAACAAAACATAGCATAACAAAACATAGCATAACAAAACATAGCATAACACAGCAAAACATAGAATAGCATAACAAAACAAACCATAGCATAACATAACAAAGAATAGCAAAACAAAACATAGCATAGTAAAACAAACCATAGCATAACATAACAAAAAATAGCAAAACAAAACAGCATAGTAAAACAAAACAAAACATAGCATAGCATAACATAACACAACAAAACAGCAGAACAAAAGAGCAGAACATAACAAAACATAGCAAAACAAAGCATAGGATAGCAAAACAAAACATAGCATAGCAAAACATAGCATATCATAGTAAAACAACAAAACATAGCATAACATAACACAAAAAACCATAGCATAACAAAACATAGCATAACAAATCATAGCATAACAAAACATAGCATAACAAAACATAGCATAACAAAACATAGCATAATAAAACATAGCATAACAAAACATAGCATAACATAACAAAACATAGCATAACACAGCAAAACATAGAATAGCATAACAAAACAAACCATAGCATAACATAGAATAGCATAACAAAACAAAACATAGCATAACATAACAAAGAATAGCAAAACAAAACATAGCATAGTAAAACAAAACAAACCATAGTATAGCATAACATAACACAACAAAACAGCAGAACAAAACAGCAGAACATAACAAAACATAGCAAAACAAAGCATAGGATAGCATAGCAAAACATAGCATAACGTAACTTAAAACAAAACAGAATAGCAAAACATAGAATAGTATAGCATAGCAAAACATAGAATAGCATAACAAAACAAAACATAGCATAGCATAACATAACACAACAAAACAGCAGAACAAAACAGCAGAACATAACAAAACATAGCAAAACAAAGCATAGGATAGCAAAACAAAACATAGCATAGCAAAACATAGCATATCATAGTAAAACAACAAAACATAGCATAACAAAACACAGCAAAGCATAACACAGCAAAGCATAGGATAGCAAAACACAGCAAAGCATAGGATAGCAAAACACAGCAAAGCATAGGATAGCAAAACACAGCAAAGCATAGGATAGCAAAACACAGCAAAGCATAGGATAGCAAAACACAGCATAACAGCGCAACATAGCGCATAACATAGCGCAACATAGCGCATAACATAGCGCATAACATAGCGCATAGCGCATAACATAGCGCAACACATAGCGCATAGCGCATAACATAGCGCAACACATAGCGCATAGCGCATAACATAGCGCATAACATAGCGCATAACATAGCGCATAACATAGCGCATAGCGCATAACATAGCGGATAGCGCATAACATAGCGCATAGCGCATAACATAGCGCATAGCGCATAACATAGCGCATAGCATAGCGTATAGCGCATAACATAGCGCATAACATAGCGCATAGCATAGCGCATAGCGCATAACATAGCGCATAGCGCATAACATAGCGCATAGCATAGCGCATAACATAGCGCATAACATAGCGCATAACATAGCGCATAGCATAGCGCATAGCATAGCGCATAACATAGCGCATAACATAGCGCATAACATAGCGCATAACATAGCGCAATACATAGCGCATAACATAGCGCATAGCGCATAACATAGCGCATAACATAGCGCATAGCATAGCGCATAGCATAGCGCATAACATAGCGCATAACATAGCGCATAACAGCGCATAACATAGCGCATAACATAGCGCATAACATAGCGCATAGCATAGCACATAGCATAGCGCATAGCATAGCGCATAACATAGCGCATAACATAGCGCATAGCATAGCGCATAACATAGCGCAGAACATAGCGCATAGCGCATAACAGCGCATAACATAGCGCATAGCATAGCGCATAGCATAGCGCATAACATAGCGCATAACATAGCGCATAGCGCATAACATAGCGCATAGCGCATAACATAGCGCATAACATAGCGCAACACATAGCGCATAGCGCATAACATAGCGCATAACATAGCGCATAACATAGCGCAACACATAGCGCATAGCATAGTGCATAGCGCATAACATAGCGCATAACATAGCGCATAGCGCATAACATAGCGCATAGTGCATTGCATAGCGCATAACATAGCGCATAACATAGCGCATAACATAGCGCATAACATAGCGCATAGCATAGCGCATAACATAGCGCATAGCGCATAACATAGCGCATAGCGCATAACATAGCACATAACATAGCGCATAACATAGCGCATAGCATAGCGCATAACATAGCGCATAGCGCATAACATAGCGCATAGCGCATAACATAGCGCACAACATAGGGCATAGCGCATAACATGGCGCATAGCGCATAACATAGCGCACAACATAGCGCATAGCGCATAACATAGCGCACAACATGACGCATAGCGCATAACATAACGCATAGCGCATAACATAGCGCATAACATAGCGCATAACAGCGCATAGCGCATAACATAGCGCATAGCGCATACCATAGCGCATACATAGCGCAGCGCATAGCACATAACATAGCGCATAGCACAGCGCATAACATAGCGCACAACATAGCGCATAACATAGCGCATAACATAGCGCATAACATAGCGCATAGCATAGCGCATAGCATAGCGCATAGCATAGCGCACAACATAGCGCATAGCGCATAACATAGCGCATAGCATAGCGCATAACATAGCGCATAGCGCACAACATAGCGCATAGCGCATAGCATAGCGCACAACATAACGCATAGCGCATAACATAGCGCATAACATAGCGCATAACATAACGCATAGCGCATAACATAGCGCATAACAGCGCATAACATAGCGCATAGCGCATAACATAGCGCATAACATAGCGCAGCACATAGCACATAACATAGCGCATAGCATAGCGCATAACATAGTGCACAACATAGCGCATAACATAGCGCATAACATAACGCATAGCGCATAACATAGCGCATAACATAACGCATAGCGCATAACATAGCGCATAACATAGCGCATAACATAGCGCATAGCGCATAACATAGCGCATAGCGCATAACATAGCGCATAGCGCATAACCTAACCTAACCTAACCAAGCATAGCGCATAACCTAACCTAACCAAGCATAGCGCATAACCTAACCTAACCAAGCATAGCGCATAACCTAACCTAACCAAGCATAGCGCCTAACCTAACCAAGCATAGCGCCTAACCTAACCAAGCATAGCGCATAACCTAACCTAACCAAGCATAGCGCATAACCTAACCAAGCATAGCGCATAACCTAACCTAACCAAGCATAGCGCATAACCTAACCTAACCAAGCATAGCGCATAACCTAGCCTAACCAAGCATAGCGCATAACCTAGCCTAACCAAGCATAGCGCATAGCCTAACCAAGCATAGAGCATAGCCTAATCAAGCATAGAGCATAGCCTAACCAAGCATAGAGCATAGCCTAACCAAGCATAGAGCATAGCCTAACCAAGCATAGAGCATAGCCTAACCAAGCATAGAGCATAGAGCATAGCCTAACCAAGCATAGAGCATAGCCTAACCAAGCATAGAGCATAGCCTAACCAAGCATAGAGCATAGCCTAACCAAGCATAGAGCATAGCCTAACCAAGCATAGAGCATAGCCTAACCAAGCATAGAGCAT
The DNA here is from genome assembly GCF_964261635.1 of Lissotriton helveticus. Taxonomy (NCBI): domain Eukaryota; kingdom Metazoa; phylum Chordata; class Amphibia; order Caudata; family Salamandridae; genus Lissotriton; species Lissotriton helveticus. The sequence continues at coordinate 596,962,119 of NC_136057.1, read as the reverse complement.
AGAGCATAGCCTAACCAAGCATAGAGCATAGCCTAACCAAGCATAGCATAGCCTAACCAAGCATAGCATAGCTTAACAAAACACAACAAAACATAGCATAACACAACAAAACATAGCATAGCTTAACAAAACACAGCATAACAAAACAAAACAAAACATAGCATAACAAAACAAAACATATCATAGCCTAGCAAAACATAGCATAGCATACCAAACACAACAAAACATAGCAAAACAAAGCATAACACACACCACACACACACAACCACGCACACACAACCACAACCACACACAACTATCTATCTATCTATCGCCCTCACTCTATCTGTCCATCGCCCTCCCTCTATCTGTCTATCTATCTATCGCCCTCACTCTATCTGTCTATCTATCGCCCTCACTCTATCTATCGCCCTCACTCTATCTGTCTATCTATCGCCCTCATTCTATCTATCGGCCTCACTCTATCTATCTAATCGCCTTCACTCTATCGCCCTCACTCTATCTATCGCCCTCTCTCTATCTATCGCCCTCACTCTATCTATCGCCCTCACTCTATCTATCTATCGCCCTCACTCTATCTATCTATCGCCCTAACTCTATCTATCTATCTATCGCCCTCTATCTATCTAATCGCCCTCACTCTATCTATCAATCTATCGCCCTCACTCTATCTATCGCCCTCACTCTATCTATCGCCCTCACTCTATCTATCGCCCTCACTCTATCTTGCTATTGCCCTCACTCTATCTATCTTGCTATTGCCCTCACTATCTATCTATCACCCTCACTCTATCCATCTCCCTCTATCTATCTATCTATCTATCTATCTATCTATCTATCTATCTATCTATCTATCTATCTATCTATCTATCTATCTATCTATCTATCTATCGATCTATCTATCTATCTATCGATCTATCTAACACCCTCACTCTATCTAACACCCTCACTCTATCTATTGCCCTCACTCTATCTATCGCCCTCACGCTATCTATCTATCGCCCTCACTCTATCTATCTACCTATCGCCCTCACTCTATCTATCTGTCTAGCTATATATCGCCCTCACTCCTATCTATCGCCCTCCCTCTATCTATCTATCGCCCTCACTCTATCTATCTATCCCACTCACTCTATCTATCGCATCACCACAGCATCACTCAGCACCACAACAGCATCACTAAGGGGCACAACAACATCACTATGCGCTACCACAGGATCATTGAATGCCACAGCATCACTAGTCGCCACCACAACATCACTCAGCGCCACCACAGCATCAATCTGTGCAACCATTCAACAACAACTGGGTCAAATATGATCTCTCAATGTTTCAAGCTTTATTACAAATGTCACAAAAAGAGGTTAGTATTTCACTTCTGTTCTTGGATTTTCGTCACAATAAAATACACTGAACATATTCTTCACAAAAGTTATTTACAAAAGTTTAAGCTATTGCTATTAAAAATTACAATAACTTTTATTTAAGTATTAATTATTAAAAAAATTCAAAGCCATTGTTATTTGTAATATCAATACATCCAAGTCACGTGAATACAACACATATTGCATTACAAATGCTATAGGTGTCACAAGTTATAACTATTGGCATTGTAAATGGCAAATCTATTATTTTTGCTATTTTCAAAACCAACACATATATAAAAAATGTGTCATTTACAATACCAATAGCTCAAACTTTCCTAATGCGAGACCTTATGCATTGCAAATGCTTGTCTATTTTTATTTTCTCTTGCTTTCCTTTGTTTTTAAATGCTCCATTGACTCACTCTTCCTCTTGTTTACGCTGCTTTCCTGCTCTGCCAATCGTTGTTTATTAGTAGTCCTTCCCTCCTTGTGCATCTTTTGGTTTTTGCTCTTTCATATTTCCGCACTGAAAACTAGAAACATTTTCCCACCGAGGTGCTTCTTTCCCCTTAATGACTGTTTTCAAATGGCACTTAAAACAACATCTTCTTTCAGCTGCACTTCATGCCTGTCCATTTGTATACTTCTTGATAGTTGAATTCGTACTGTTGATGTTTGTGGAGAAGTAGTTGGATAAATTCCAGTATAAAAAAAGTAAATGGACATGGAGGTAATGAAGAGCCATAGAGACCAATGAAATGTTTCGCCACTTTGAAGATTAAGGCCTCTACCACAGTTGGCGAGCCAAGAGGTCATTTTCTTTCTCCTCTTAGATCTAGGGCTGCCCCTTGGGCTGATTCCACTCCATTTCTGTGCATTGTCTTGCCTTTGGTAGAGGAAGGGATCAGTTTATGCTGGACTAATGTTTTCTTGGCTTGAGATGCCTAATATAAGAGATGGTATAGGCCACAAAGAATAATTTCTTGGAAATAGCTCCAGCACAACATTCTGGAGGATGCAGCTCTTACTCCAGGTCCGGCGCCCGCCTGCCTCTGCAGACTGCGGCCCCCTCTCCCCTGCTCTCCTGGAGTGGTGCGCTGGTGCTGCGGCGGGCCGGGCTCTCCATTGCCGCCGAGGGTCGGTGCTTGTGCCCGTTCTGCCTTCACCTCACCCCAGACACTGATAGAGGCGTGTCCACGCCCCATCCGCGGCAGCTGTTGTCCACCACAGCCTGGCCCATCGCCTGCTTCTCAACGCGCTGAGCCCCCGGAGGCATGATTGGGCCCCTCCACTGCAGCCAAGATCCTGTCTGTGGATCTATATTAGTACCTGCACCCGTTTTCTGCGTTGCCTCAATTTGGCCCGGTGCCTGCTTTCACTAAGCGCCGAGCTCCCCGCTGACATCACAATGCCTCCCGGGACATGGCCTGATGCGGCGGTCCTAGGCACTTCGCGGGACACAGTCTCCAGTAACTCCTGCCACAGCCTGGCCCGGCGCCTGCCATCCACAGCGCTGATCTTCCGTTGCAGCCCTTGTTACTTTGACAGCCCTCTCCACATGGAAAGCAGTTTCGGTTTCGCTTCCGGAGGTCGCCCTCTTTTAATCTGGCATAACGCGCTGTTGTGAGCGCCAACTGCGTCGCAGAGCCTCTATTTTTAACGCTGTAAGGGTCTAAGTTACTTGAAATGGCGGCTCCTTGAAAGGCAGCTCAAGTTATTCCCCTCCACCCCTGACACTATACTTCTACTTGAAGCTAACCTACAAACACTGCCAATAACATATGTATGTCTCCTTTGAGTGGTGCTGGATTTTGAAAATTACCTGCTCTTTTTGTCTTCACTTGTTCGAGAACTCTATATCTTTATATGGACTACTCACTCTTTATCCACAAATTCAGACATTGCTGCTATTATTGTAAGATGTTAGCATCAAGTCATATTTAATAGTAATTCAAATATACCTTCTCTGTGTTTCTCTGTCTCACACTACTACTGTCTCTTCTTGAATAGAAGCCACTCAAGTATTAATACTTGATTTTGCAAATAGAATAACTCAAAGAAACTCATAGGAGTGCCGTTTGCCCTTAAGCCTCATAAAACGGGTTCATTCAAATTTATTTCTATGAATCTTTTCCACTGTTGCAGCACTTCTAAGCACCAGCTCCTGTCTACTGGGTTGTGAAGTAGTCATGGTCCAACCTTACATACTTCTAATTGCGTCTGCTAATTTCTGGGTTCATGCACTAAAGTTACAGATTCCTATTTTGTATTCCTGTGTCTGCTAAACAGTTGTCTGTTGGCGAGGTTTTTAGAGGAGCCCTAGCTCAGTGGGTGTAAGTTCTAAATACAGCTCTTCGAGTAATCATGTATGTCTCTGCTTGGCCAAGTGCATGGTTACCATTGGGATTGGTGCTAAGAGCCCCGAGGGACCCATTGAACCCTGATAATGCTGTAGTTTACTACCCCAACAGCAGTCAAGGGCCCCATGGCGTCCCTGCCAATCTACTAGTCTTGGCTTCCTTAGCATTTAAAGATCTAACCTCTAAGTCTTGAAGACTTCGGCCATATTTCCTTCTGGCTGCAGTGTCAGAAATTGAAGATGCAATAGGTTCACAGTCTTGACATGCCGAACAACTTGTGGTACCCTTGACAATGTTATGTATATTTCCCCAAAAACCCATTTTGGATGGTTGGTTTAATACAGCTTTAGAGCAGAATGACAAAATGACTTTTACACTGTCCATTGTACTCTTTTAATGTCCTAGTCAGAACCCTCTAAACTTTCTGTTCCATGTGGTGTTTCCTGTGGGGACTGATTCAAAAGACAATGATTATCATACTTTGAAGGCTTCTTATTCCAATATAAAGGAGCGCCATTGAAATGCTCCTTTTTTAATGGTAACATGTTGTGACTCTAATTTCGATATGCATTTTATTGGTTTTGTTTCTTTTTGCGAGTAGATGTGTGCATCCCACTGCCAATTTCTGGCTGACTAGAATTGAGCTATACAAGTTTTGATGCCTCATTATTTGATAAGTGAAACCCCTCAAGAATGTAGGTCCTGCTGATCTCTTGTTCTTTGAACCTCCCATGAATGTCTCTTAGCTTTTCTTTCCGTGTGCACTGCATATTTGTCCTTTTGTGTCTGACTTTGGGTTCGCCTACATTCTGCTATTAACCTCCAGTTTCACGTCAGGAACTTGTTTTTTGTCTGTTCCTACTGTCTGTTTCTTCTACCTGCACCTTGTAAGGAGAATCCCCTTTTGTATCCCCCACCTCTTCTGAATTTTGAAATATGCTTGAAACTTTAGTAATTTTCAGTCTTTGACATTGCATTTGTATCTGATCATCTTGCCTCATCCCTGCATCTTACACATATGTCCTCTACCGTGCTATGTGGCTGATTTGGCGGTCTCAACTATTTGATCGCAATTACACCTATTCATTTTCAGTTACCCTGGTTGATTGACTTTTGCATTTTCCTTAAAGTCTTGCTTTCAAGACACTTCTCTATTTCAGGCACTTCCGGAGGTGCTAGAAGTTGAAACATTCTTCGGGTATAAATTTCAGATTACATCAAGCTGTCAGTCCAAGCCTGTTATTTTACAGCTACCTAATTTTGTTCCATAAAAGACTAAAAGAATATTTTTAAGCTGGTCCATCCTGCTTTCTGGTGGGGCTGTATGCTTTAAAATGGAAATGTCCTGCCGGTATGATTTTGTTTATCTCTGGCCTGAGCATTTTCTGTGATTTGAGCTGCAAAAGAATACACAAAAGATACAGAAACAAGCATTCATGAACAGATACAAAAATGATAAAATATTGTATTGAATTCACAAACAAATGTAAAAAAAATCAACATTTTAATTTTAATAGGAAAGTTGAAGCTTTTCTAAATTCAATTGATGTAGCTTATCATCCGTACTATATTCTGTGTGATGCACTTTTGCTGCTCCCATGAATCAATCTGAGGATACTAACTCAGTTTTTAGCCTCCAATTTCAAAGTCCTTCAGATTTACAGAACATTTTAAAAATGTAATTTGTATATTTTGCTTCTTTATTTGCATCCAATGTATTAATCTATTATTATTATATACTTTTCTTAGCAGTCAGGGACCCCCTGACTAGGCTTGACAGACCCCATGGGGCCCTTGGATCACAGGTTAAGAACCATTGGTTTAGTGGGAGTGAACAGCTTGTTACTTACACAACAGGAATGCATTGTAAACTAGGAGCTCAGTAGGGGATATATGATGTTTGGCAAACATGGACTGAAATGATCAGATAACCTTTAGCACAGTACATGGTCGAATGACAGCGGTATATAGTTTACTTCTTTTCAAGCTTAACCTGTGCTGATGGTTTACTGTATGCACATAGAATGACCACCAGTAGGCCACATATTGTTTGGGAAATCTTGGCAAGTCCTTGTGTCTTCCGTTGCTATTTGATGTTGGTTTATGGATATACAAGTAATGCAAATGTGGTTTGACCTGTTATAACCTCAAAGTCCTTAGTCACACTCCGTAAAATGTGCACCCGCCAGCCGATTGTCCAACTGTAGGGACGAATCGGGACACTATCTTAGAATGCAGCATTGCAGATGTAGTGAATAAAAACAGGACATGACATTTTGTTAAATAAACTTATTTAGCTGGAAATTACCTCAAGCACCCACCTCCTTAAATACACAAATGATGGTAAAATGCTAGAAGCATCTTTTCACCCAAAGTTTTGTCAATGTTTATTGTACATATTAAATTAACAAGAGCTCTCACATGGCATCACTTGTCCGTTTGCTGAACAAATATTTTGCCTTCTGTAATACGGATGTAGACTGTTGTTGGCAAGCCACGGGCGAGTTGGTGACTGAGTATTCGACATTGGGAGTTTTTTCGCATGTGTGCTGCCAACAATCTGGACCACGTGTGCCTTATTGTGTTTGTTTTCCCCACTACAACTGTGACCGCGCAAGGTGATCCCAGTCCATGATCTTGTGACCTTGCAGATGTTGCCAATAGCCATTGGTCTCTCCTCTAGGAGTTTGACTTTAGTAAGTTGTCGCTGTCATTAACACACAAGTAAGAACATATTTTGAGCGAGACAATGCGAGTTCGGAATCTTCACTCGCTTGCACTCGCCCATACTAATCATTTCAATTGTATCTTTGGGCTGGTCAGTCCTTTTTCATGGTCAAGTCCGAAACAGTCAGGAAAATCTATCTACTTTAATTGTGCAAGAATTATGTGCCTGGGGGCTTTCTTGCGAGCCATGACACAATATAACTCAATGTTTTGAAGACGTTTAATCAGGCTTCAGTAGTCCAGCCTTCAGGAGGGTGAAATAATTTTTACTGTGACCCAACAGTGCTGTGTCGTACAGACCGCTGCGTAAAGGGGGACAGTTAACCGAGCCAGTGGAGGCACTCACCCAGCAGTTCCCTTGACACTCACCCAGCAGTCCCCCTGACACTCACCCAGCAGTTCTCTGGCACTCACCCAGCAGTTCCTTGGCACTCATCCAGCAGTTTCCCTGACACTCACCCAGCAGTTCCCCTGACACTCACCCAGCAGTTCCCCTGGCACTCACCCAGGAGTTCCCTAACATTCACCCAGCAGTTCCCCTGACACTCACCCAGCAGTTCCCCTGACACTCTCCCTGCAGTTCCCCTGACGCTCACCCAGAAGTTCCCCTGACACTCACCTACCAGTTCCCTGACACTTGCCCAGCAGTTGCCTGGCACTCACCCAGCAGTTTCACACCCAGCAGTTTCCTGACACTCACCCAGCAGTTTCCTGACACTCACCCAGCAGTTTCCTGACACTCACCCAGCAGTTTCCTTGACACTCACCTTGCAGTTCCCTTGACACTCACCTAGCAGTCCCCTGACAATAACGCAGACTCACCCAGCAGTTTCCATGACACTCACATAGCAGTTCCTTTGACAGTCACCCAGCAGTTCTCTGACACTAACCCAGACTCACCCAGTGGTTCCCCTGACACTCAATCAGCAGTTCCCCTGACACTCACCCAGCAGTTCCCTGACACTCACCCAGCAGTTCCCTTGACACTCACCCAGCAGTTCCCTGACACTCACCCAGCAGTTCTGTCAGCAGATACTCGGGTTTCATTGTTAGGTTTGATTTGGGGCGGTTGATTCAAGTGGGACTCTGTTCTGGTAACAGTGGAGTAGAAAGTCTTGGGTTAGGTCCCTGGGTGCAGATGATCCAGGTGGACTATTTTATGCCGCTGTGAACAGGGGCGTTTGTAAACAAGAAAAGCTGTCTTAGTCTTCCATTTAGCTAAAGTCATGTGCATTGCTGATTTGCCTCTGAAAATGAAAGTGCTTCAGAGAGCAAAATTTGCAATGCCAAAACGGTCGCACAGTGCGTGCGCCACAGCTGTGAAAATAAATTCCTATACCCCCTACAAACCTGGTATCAGGAGCACCACCTCTTTATCAAGACACCTTGGAAACACAGAAAAAGTAACGTACCACTGAATATCATGAGACAAGAACATCAGAGGCAAAGTAACGAAGACCAAAATAGCGAAACGTAAGTGCTTATAGAGGAAGAATAGAGTGCATGCACCGGAAGAAAAGACTTACGATTACTAAATCCACATCTGCGTATCTATTTCCAAGGCACATATATGCGGAGTTAGGTATTCAAAATGTATACTTACCTTTCGATATTTTGGCCTCTATATGTGCCTCTCTCAATATTGTGGCTTCGATATTCAGGATGCCCACCCAGAAGGACATTTATTATTCTAGTGAGCTTGAACAGACATGCACACACATCTACAGAATAATGTTTATTTGTTAATAATCTATTTAAATTCTCCTGACGTGCTTCGTGCGTAATTTATATTGGACTGTCATTTGTCGCTAGTTAAGTAACTATCATTGCTTTCCATTCATTCTTTTCAGCCATTCGACAAAGAAGAGCTTTTGAAGTGCATTCTTAAGTTTATTGAAGTTGACCAAGAATGGGTTCCCTACTCAACTTCGGCCAGCCTCTACATCCGCCCGACATTCATTGGAACAGAGGTATGGATACAGCTTTTCACATTTTCTATTACATCACTATATTAAGATGTGTTTTGGTAAAATATCAGGGTTTGTTTTACTCCAAATGTATGTAAAAAAAAGAAATATCTATTAAATACTTAAACCTCTTTTTTAACAATGAAACCTAACTCTTCTGTGAAAATGAGTCCAGATGTCATTCTCTTATGGATCCACATGAACAGGGGATTGATTTCAGGTGCCAGGCTTTTATTCAGTCGGCCACAAGGTGAACTCTCATATAAAGGCCTGCCCAATCAAGAAATGAAAGACAAAGCATGGGCGCTCTAGGAGGGATGGTAAGACCCGAGCAAATAATTCTTCTGTTACCCCAGTTTATGAGTCCCTCTGGAAATCAAGGCCGTCTAGATTATTTTTCTTGATCCTTCCCATCACCTCGTCAAAGGTAGCTCTCAACTGGCGATCAAGCATTTCATGGGAGGTGATCACCTGATTAATTCTAGGGTCTGCAAAATCAAGCTGGGGGCCGCAGAGTCAGGTTGAGCAGAAGATCCTTTTCCGCAGGGGTCCCTAGGCTCTGTAATGCTCTACCAGAAGATTTTGGGAGACAAACTAGAATCGGCCTTCAGAAAAGGACTTACGACTCTTCTTGTTAGAGACCTTTAGAGAAATAGCAATTACCCGAATGGCTTAGCTGTGGGACACTCCCCTCGGCAGCAGCTACTTGCACTTTACAAATCTAATTTCATTCCTTCAGCTTTGTTGACCGTCTTCTGTGAAAGAGCATGGCTGATCCTTGATTCCAACCAGGATTCAATTTACCGTCTGGGCCAGACACTTAATTCACCATCCCTCCCATCCAGTGCAGTTTGACAGATTAACTTGGGTAAAACGCTTGTGCAAGGTGCTCGCAAGTTAACCCCTTGCATGCTGGTGACGAACCCCAGCCGTCATGCTCCGCGGTGCTCGTGTGCTGATGACGGCTGGGGTTTGTCGCGGCGCCACCCTGTTCGTTTGTTTACCGCACAGCGGCAGAAACGGGCCAGCAGCGAAGGGGTTAAGTGATGGCAAATTGACCTGACTAGGAGACAAGATGAGTTTTTAACTCCTTCGATGCTCATGACGAGCTCAGCTCGTCATGAAGTACACCTCTTGTACACTCATGACGAGCTGAGCTCGTCATGAACCGCGTTTTTTTAAATTTTCCAGCGCACAGCGGGAAAATGCACCGCATCGATGGTGTTAACGTCTTCTGTGTGGTAATGTAGAGGGTTATAGGGAAGCATGGTGAGACGGAGGAGCGTGCAGATTTCATGCCAGGGTCTGGATTTTAGATCAATAACATAGAGTAACTCCCAGATCAGTCTAGGGTGTCAGTTCTTGGTACTGGATCCATGATCTCGTATCTTCAGCTCTCAAGCGTGGTAGTGCAGGGTAGACTGTCTGCACTGCAGTGCCACCTGCTGGTCGTTGGTATACTTTTTATGCTTCTCCTCAATTCATGCTCGTACTCTTAATGTTTCAATCTTGTAGACACAGCTGGCTCAGTTGTGCTCACGTGCCGTCTCAAAGGAGTTGGATTCCTGCCCCTTTCCCACTGACTAGCCCAGGGTTCTTTACTTGGTGAACAGTTGTGTTTGCAGAACCAGTACCACAATCACTGCTTCTTTACTGCTCAGTGCTTTACAATGTGAGCTTCCTGCCTTCAACTCTCAGGGGCTTTCATTCATCTACATGGACAGAAGGTGCCACTCACCCAGTCTGCCATGTTATGGCCCAGGCAGTCTGAATTCTGATACCAGCCTCTAGCACCAGGCAGGATTTTCAAGAGACTGCCTTCCAGGTTCATGCTTCATGCTGAGGTGTGTCAGGTGAGGCAGTCAGTCATGGGTGGTGGATTTAAGGTCGTCAAGCTAGCCGAGTTGCCTTCTCTTCACTACCTCCTTCTGTGATGTCGGCTCCCCATCCAATGCAGAACCTATCTCTCCCTATCATGACTGTGACAACCTTGGGCCCGATTCACAAAAGTAATCTGAGACAAAATCCTAACGTTACGACTTTTGGTATTCCCAAAAAGCATTTAGTAGTAGTAAAGTTAGGATTCCTAAGTTTACTACTACTAAATGCCTTTTGTGAATACCGAAAGTCGTAAAGTTAGGATTTTGTCTCAGTTTAGTAGTAGTAAAGTTAGGAATCTTACTACTACTAAATGCCTTTTGTGAATTCCGAAAGTCGTAACGTTAGGATTATGTCTCACATTTGTAGTAGTAAAGTTAGGAATCCTAACTTAATTACTACTAAATGCCTTTTGTGAATACCGAAAGTCGTAAAGTTAGGATTTTGTCTCAGATTACTTTTGTGAATTGGGCCCTTAGAGAACAGTGCATGGGCACCATAGTAGGCTGGGTAGAAAGATTGAAACCAGAAGAAAGGGATCCTGAAAAGTAAATGCCGCAAAACTACCACATTTCAGCAAGCTGTTGGCAGAGCTGACACTGCACCTTGAAATCGCAGCATTGCCAGGCACACTGCTCAGCAGCTCTGACCTGCAGGTGGGAGCAAGAGAGCCTGTCTCTTGGGATCAGGCAGTGGCACCTCTAAGTCTAGTACCTGGCAGATGCTCCATTCCTTAGCTCTTGGGATCAGGCAGTGGCACCTCTCAGTCTGGTACCTGGTGGATGGTCCATTCCTTGGCTCTTGGGATCAGGCAGTGGCACCTCCCAGTCTAGCCTGGCGGATGCTCCATTCCTTGGCTCTTGAGATCAAGCAGTGGCACCTCTCAGTCTGGTACCTGGCGGATGCTCCATTCCTTGACTCTTAGGATCAGGCAGTGCGCACCTCTCAGTCTGGTACCTGGCGGATGCTCCATTCCTTGGCTCTTGGGATCAGGCAGTGGCACCTCTCTTTCTAGTACCTGGCGGATGCTCCATTCCTTGGCTCTTGGGATCAGGCAGTGGCACCTCTCAGTCTGGTACCTGGCGGATGCTCCATTCCTTGGCTCTTGGGATCAGGCAGTGGCACCTCTCCGTCTGGTACCAGGCGGATGCTCCATTCCTTGGCTCTTGGGATCAGGCAGTGGCACCTCTCAGTCTGGTACCTGGCGGATGCTTCATTCCTTGGCTCTTGGGATCAGGCAGTGGCACCTCTCAGTCTGGTACCTGGCGGATGCTCCATTTCTTGGCTCTTGGGATCAGGCAGTGGCACCTCTCAGTCTGGTACCTGGCGGATGCTCCATTCCTTGGCTCTTGGGATCAGGCAGTGTGCACCTCTCAGTCTGGTACCTGGCGAATGCTCCATTCCTTGGCTCTTGGGATCAGGCAGTGGCACCTCCCAGTCTGGTACCTGGCGGATGCTCCATTCCTTGGCTCTTGAGATCAAGCAGTGGCACCTCTCAGTCTGGTACCTGGCGGATGCTCCTTTCCTTGACTCTTAGGATCAGGCAGTGCGCACCTCTCAGTCTGGTACCTGGCGGATTCTCCATTCCTTGGCTCTTGGGATCAGGCAGTGGCACCTCTCAGTCTAGTACCTGGCGGATGCTCCATTTTTTGGCTCTTGGGATCAGGCAGTGTGCACCTCTCAGTCTGTTACCTGGCGGATGCTCCATTTCTTGGCTCTTGGGATCAGGCAGTGGCACCTCTCAGTCTGGTACCTGGCGGATGCTCCATTCCTTGGCTCTTGGGATCAGGCAGTGGCACCTCTCAGTCTGGTACCTGGCGGATGCTCCATTCCTTGGCTCTTGGGATCAGGCAGTGTGCACCTCTCAGTCTGGTACCTGGCGAATGCTCCATTTCTTGGCTCTTGGGATCAGGCAGTGGCACCTCCCAGTCTGGTACCTGGCAGATGCTCCATTCCTTGGCTCTTGAGATCAAGCAGTGGCACCTCTCAGTCTGGTACCTGGCGGATACTCCATTTCTTGACACTTAGGATCAGGCAGTGCGCACCTCTCAGTCTGGTACCTGGCGGATGCTCCATTCCTTGGCTCTTGGGATCAGGCAGTGGCACCTCTCAGTCTGGTACCTGGCGGATGCTCCATTCCTTGGCTCTTGGGATCAGGCAGTGGCACCTCTCAGTCTGGTACCTGGTAAATGCTCCATTCCTTGGCTCTTGGGAACAAGCAGTGGCACCTCTCAGTCTGGTACCTGGCGAATGCTCCATTCCTTGGCTCCAGACACCACCGCCAGTTGAGCAGCATTCCAAGAGGCTACCTTCAAGACTCTCAAAATCTGCTTTACAAAGACCGTTTCAGGATATTAGGCAGTGGCTTCTAAATACTCAATTTCGGACGACTACACAAGGGATTGAACCAGGAAGCTCGATGCCGTATCAAATACGTTTCGACTAGTTATAACCAAGCCCAAATCTCTTCTTTTTTGAATTTTTTAAAAATTGTATTCATTAAGTCAACATATGGTCGGGCGGTATGGTGCTAAAAATATACAAAAGACAACAAGACCTAGTCCGCAGGGCAATCGTTTAGTGTATATCTGTGGGTATAAGTGGATATGTCTACAGATCTTTCCACCACACCTTTGAGTTTACCAATAGGTGTATTACTCCAGATGCTTGCCAATAAGTCATAAAAGTAGCCAATCTCTGATACATCTAACTTTAGACAACACAGGACATACATTCACAAGAGAGACGACACATGAAAAAATGTGTGAATAGCTAGAAGACACCTCACGGGCGCACCACCATTGGGGCCCCTGGTTGGTACTCACCAGGGTGGCCCTGTTCTCATCATTGGTATCAACTAGCTTAACAGAAAGGTGACCGACTCCCAAAGGAAAAAGACAGTGAATGGTGCAGTGGACACAAACTTATATGTGACAAGGACTAACAACGTTCAACATATAACAAAACAAATACTGAGCGCACAAGAATATGAACCTCTTTATTTGTATTCTCCTGTCCGCTAACAGTAGACACATATATAAAACAAAGAGAGAAGCGAATACTCCCTATCGATTCGCTTACAACTCGCTGCCGACATGTTTCATTGCCATGGTCAACATTCAGGCAATTTCTTCAGGGCACAGATGTTTTTTTAAAAAAAGCCACTGCCAGCAAGGTACTGTGGTTTGGGTGCTGTAAATCAAAGAAAGAAAGCACGTGTAAGGAGCTAACTGTGTTTGCACTGTGTGCTGTTATATCATTGCCAACCAACCACACTGCGGTGAGACTAGACTAGCTTTTCTTAATGCCCGCCTGCGCGTGGCTTTTTTGTCTTTGATAGATATATTTTCACGGGAGGACAGACTGCACTTACCGAGTGGGAGTGAGTCCCCGACTTTTCAAAACTAATGAATATATCGGTATGAAAGTCGATGCTATAGCCAGGTAATTTACATCCCCGCAGTGTGGTTGGTTGGCAATGATATAACAGCACACAGTGCAAACACAGTTAGCTCCTTACACGTGCTTTCTTTCTTTGATTTACAGCACCCAAACCACAGTACCTTGCTGGCAGTGGCTTTTTTTAAAAAAACATCTGTGCCCTGAAGAAATTGCCTGAATGTTGACCATGGCAATGAAACATGTCGGCAGCGAGTTGTAAGCGAATCGATAGGGAGTATTCGCTTCTCTCTTTGTTTTATATATGTGTCTACTGTTAGCGGACAGGAGAATACAAATAAAGAGGTTCATATTCTTGTGCGCTCAGTATTTGTTTTGTTATATGTTGAACGTTGTTAGTCCTTGTCACATATAAGTTTGTGTCCACTGCACCATTCACTGTCTTTTTCCTTTGGGAGTCGGTCACCTTTCTGTTAAGCTAGTTGATACCAATGATGAGAACAGGGCCACCCTGGTGAGTACCAACCAGGGGCCCCAATGGTGGTGCGCCCGTGAGGTGTCTTCTAGCTATTCACACATTTTTTCATGTGTCGTCTCTCTTGTGAATGTATGTCCTGTGTTGTCTAAAGTTAGATGTATCAGAGATTGGCTACTTTTATGACTTATTGGCAAGCATCTGGAGTAATACACCTATTGGTAAACTCAAAGGTGTGGTGGAAAGATCTGTAGACATATCCACTTATACCCACAGATATACACTAAACGATTGCCCTGCGGACTAGGTCTTGTTGTCTTTTCGATTGATTGAGTGGAGGGCGACCTGGTCCTGTAAATCCCTCTGTACTCCTAGTAGATGAGTGTGACGTGTACGGCAGATTAGCCGTGAGAGTTTCCAACGTAGCTTGTTCAGATACACTCTGATTTTTATTCGTGCTGCTATTTCATTGATACTTGCTGTGTATTGCACCCCACTTTTCTGTGGAATGGATAAAAATTGCCTGGCTTTCACAGACGCGCAAATTGCAGCGATTCTAGCAGGCCCTTCCCTCTTTAGCGATAATCCCCTAAAAGGGACTAATAAAGTAAGAGAGGAATGGGAGAAGCTCAGTAATCTAAAAAAGAAACATATAAGGATTGCTTTACATGGAGCTCTTATGTCAGAGTACTACCAGGCAGGTGCTTCCCCCGCTAGCCTAATAGTCAGAATTGAGCCTCGCATCTTCTTGGATGATAAAAAATTCCGTTGTGATTGGAGTTACATCGCCAACAAATGTACAAGGGACTGGTTAATCCTCATAATTAGTACAGCTCAGCGACTAAGTGAGGAGGTATTAAAAGAAATTGCTGAATTAGAGGAAACCATTAACCGGGATAGTAGTTTTACTGATGCCAAGGAACACCTAGAGAAGATCAATATAGAGTTGGATGAGTATAAGGAATACATGGTGACGCAGAAAACAAGAGGTTTACAACGGAACCTCCAACGTTACACACACGAGTGGGCATTCCCCTATACCACCGATACATACTATCAATCCAATCAAGAACAACAGCCACAGACTAGTGGTAACAGAAGCGGTAAGACAACCCGGTTTCAGCAACGCAAAAGAACACCTGCCAACTGGTCTTTTGCTAACACGTCAAGCGAAGAGGACCCGGAACCAGGCCCTAGCACCAGTAGAGTGAGGTTCAATCAACCTGAACCAACTAACACTGACTTAAGCACCTTATTGAGGAATTTTTTAGAACAGGGCCAAGCATCCAACAAAGGCCCGGGCTTCCCACAACAACAAGGAAGAGGGAGAGGACGCGGGAACCGCCAACAACCACAATGGCAAACCTCGTCACCACGACTGACGCGGAGCAAGGGGAAGAAACCGGTATAAACAGCATTGTAATAAACCTTTCCTCCCATCAACTGACTGCTGGAGAAGAGAAGGTGTTAAATAAAGGCCTTGGCTTTGTGCCTACACCAAACCATGATGCGTTCAGATGTCGAACTGAGTTCCATGAAACAATGCGCAAAATAAAACTAAAAAAGTTTTTTGTGAAACAAATATCAGAAGAAAGTAAGGGTTACCATTCAAACTTAAGAAAACCCTCATCATTTTGCCCTCCAAATGCATCGGTTGGCCCTGAAACAGCAGTGTTTGAAGCAAAAGTTCTAGAGGAGATCACAGCCATAGAGGATAAAAACAAGTCTATGGGCTTCAAAAACATGACGAGAGAAGACTGGGAATCCATCAAGTCCCTTCAGAGCAACGAGAAAATAATCATCAAAAGCGCCGATAAGGGCGGCGCAATTGTAATCCTAAATATAGATGATTATGATGTCGAAGTTCGAAGACTGTTGGATGTGAGAGCTAACTACCAACCCCTCGCCAGAGATCCAACACCTGAATTAAGGGATACCATCACTCAACTAGTCGCCAACGCGAAGGAAAAGAAATGGATAAATGCTAAAGAGGCCGAGTTTCTCATTAACACCAACCCAAAGACCCCTGCTTTTTACATTCTCCCCAAGATACATAAGCCTGCCAGGCCTCCCCCTGGCAGGCCTATTGTATCAGGTATCCAATCTATATTGGAACCTTTGTCTCAATTTGCAGACTATTACCTTCGTGAATCAGTCATAACCCAAAATTCATATGTAAAGGACACGACCGACATCTTGAATACCCTGGACCTCATGACATTCAACCCAACCACTGAATATATCGTGACCATAGACATTGAGTCTTTATACTCATGTATCCCACAAGAAGCAGCTCTGGTGGCAGTAGCGAAAGCATTGAACAAACAAGAATGGTTCTACGATGCGCCACAGAGCTTCGTTTTGCAATGCGTCGAGCTGGCGCTTACACGGAACTATTTCTGTTATAAAAACGATCTCTTTCTGCAAGTAACGGGAACATCGATGGGAGCGACGATGGCACCCAGCGTAGCATGTATCTACGTGGGTCAGTTTGAGGAGCACGTCATTGAATCAGATAACAACCCTTTCAAAGACCACCTACGTTTATGGAAACGTTATATTGATGACGTGCTCCTCATCTGGTCTGGTGAAGAAGACTTACTTGTCGAATTTCTGGATTGGTTGAACACCCAGGATAGGAGCCTCAGGTTCACATGGAAGTACCATCATACAAGTGCAGTCTACCTCGATCTAGATATTGAGGCCAAAGATGGAAAAATTACCACCAGAGTACATCAAAAACCAACCGACAGAAATTCGCTATTAGCCTACCATTCATACCACCCAAGGGCCTTGAGGGATAACCTTCCAGTAGGCCAGTTCATGCGGTACAGAAGAAATTGCTCATCCACGGACGTGTACAAAGAACAAGCCAAAGACCTAAGCAGTAGACTAAAAGCACGAAACTATCCAAACAAAGTTATCCACCAAGCAAATAAGAGGGCCCTGAACACACCACGTACAGCCCTTTTGGAATCACAAACAAAAGAAACATCAGAATGTCTACCCGTGGTCATGACCTTTGACCCGTTGGCCTCCAAAATTCGGCAAGCCATTAGAAAACACTGGCATATTTTGTCCACACAAGAGCATAAAATGCCTCCACCCCGGTTTGCATTCCGCAGAGCACAGAATCTCAAGGACAAATTAGTCCATACAAGAATGGTAGAGAGTAAACCAACTGAAAGAACCACTGTACCGAATGGCCACTACCCTTGTGGGGGTTGCTCAGTCTGCCATCTTACCGAAAAATGCACCTCCGTCACATTAAAATCCGGGAAGATATGGTCATTAAACCATTTCAGTAACTGTAACACTGTTAATGTTGTGTACAGATTGAGCTGTGAATGCGGCCTGGAATACATTGGACTAACAACACGCAAGATTAAGCTCCGTATTCAGGAACACCTCAGTACCATACGACAAGGAAAATTGACCACTAAATTAGTGCAGCACTGTCATCGTAACAAACATGCATTTTCCTGGGTGGTTTTGGAAAGAGTGGTAGGTGAAGCGCAAACCATGGAAAGACGCCTGTTGACAAAAGAGGCACGCTGGATATATCAAGAGCGGAGTGAACAGCAGGGGCTAAATGAATTGTTGGAATGGAACAAACTGCGCTGAGCAGGTCCCCTTATACACAGTTATAGGTGTTCCTTGGCACAGTACTCTATGGTCAAACACGTAGAGAGAATGAAAATTACCTTGTGAGTTAGATACACTAATTCCATCTCATGGGGGTTGAGCTGTTGTAAATAAAACCTCTTCTCTGTTTATAGTATTTGCTTGCCCACCACGAAACTATAAACAAGAGGAATATACATACAATCTCATTAAGGGCCATGACCACTGGTCTTTATTAATTTGCATTAACTCAGCACATGAGATAAAATATTTGAATGGAGCATCTCCACTGAGTACTAGCCCAACCAGGGCGATTACTATTGTCCTTTATTAAATTCCACCTACTGCATAAAGGTCCTGGTATAAATATGGGAGATAATATTTTGAATTGAGCAACTCTATTGAGCTTTTGCCACAACATCGGCGCCCCCCTTTTCAATCATGCTATTTAGAACAATATTATGTCCGTGTTTACTTGTACAAATAAATTCTCTCGTAGCGCTGCCTATGCTACCCTTTAATGGCCATGACCAATCGGAACGGAGATATCACGGCAAGCGAGCGCCTTAACGAATCAGGTGCTCGCTCTAGACTCAGCCGGGTCTGAGCCTAATCACGTGACACGGAGAGCCAATGAGAAACTAGTACCGGAAAATAAATATCACACGCCCCAAACACTCGGCGATCCGGTGCTGAGGAGACGCCGAGGAGTCCTTTGCCAGTGGTATTTACTTTACTTTGCAGCACACGAAGCTTGTGGAAACGGAGCTCCCGGTGAGACTAGACTAGCTTTTCTTAATGCCCGCCTGCGCGTGGCTTTTTTGTCTTTGATAGATATATTTTCACGGGAGGACAGACTGCACTTACCGAGTGGGAGTGAGTCCCCGACTTTTCAAAACTAATGAATATATCGGTATGAAAGTCGATGCTATAGCCAGGTAATTTACATCCCCGCAGTGTGGTTGGTTGGCAATGATATAACAGCACACAGTGCAAACACAGTTAGCTCCTTACACGTGCTTTCTTTCTTTGATTTACAGCACCCAAACCACAGTACCTTGCTGGCAGTGGCTTTTTTTAAAAAAAACATCTGTGCCCTGAAGAAATTGCCTGAATGTTGACCATGGCAATGAAACATGTCGGCAGCGAGTTGTAAGCGAATCGATAGGGAGTATTCGCTTCTCTCTTTGTTTTATATATGTGTCTACTGTTAGCGGACAGGAGAATACAAATAAAGAGGTTCATATTCTTGTGCGCTCAGTATTTGTTTTGTTATATGTTGAACGTTGTTAGTCCTTGTCACATATAAGTTTGTGTCCACTGCACCATTCACTGTCTTTTTCCTTTGGGAGTCGGTCACCTTTCTGTTAAGCTAGTTGATACCAATGATGAGAACAGGGCCACCCTGGTGAGTACCAACCAGGGGCCCCAATGGTGGTGCGCCCGTGAGGTGTCTTCTAGCTATTCACACATTTTTTCATGTGTCGTCTCTCTTGTGAATGTATGTCCTGTGTTGTCTAAAGTTAGATGTATCAGAGATTGGCTACTTTTATGACTTATTGGCAAGCATCTGGAGTAATACACCTATTGGTAAACTCAAAGGTGTGGTGGAAAGATCTGTAGACATATCCACTTATACCCACAGATATACACTAAACGATTGCCCTGCGGACTAGGTCTTGTTGTCTTTTCGATTGATTGAGTGGAGGGCGACCTGGTCCTGTAAATCCCTCTGTACTCCTAGTAGATGAGTGCTAAAAATATACAGCCTGATTCATGAAGCTAAATTGCGCCCGCAATAGCTGCGAAAATGCTATTGCGGGCGCAATTTCCCTAATCGGCATTCATCAAGAAAATATCTAAAGCGCAAACAAAAAATAGCGAATTCGCAAATAGATTCTCAGATTCCCGGCAGGAGTGCGCCAAACCACGGAGTCTGAGAAAAAATTTTGCGAATTCGCAATACAAGCGCAATCGGTATTCATGAAAATTCTCTAATAGCGAAAAACCACAAATTCTCTGTTTGCGAGGCGCAAATTAAGGACAACCCAAAGCAGGTGGTAACCATAAAAGCCATTAGAATTTTTTTTTGAAAAACCGTTGGCCAATCAGGAACAGGTGCAGGCCTGACCAAACACACATAAGGAGATTCAGCAGCAGCAGTTGGAGTCTCACAATGCCAGGAATGTACATGGTGGTCAGGCGGCGAAGGCTACAGCGAGCAGCACGGAGGAGACGCAGAATACAGGACAGGATATTCCGCCAGCGGGTCACCCTGCTGGGCCAAACCAGGGAGCAGATATATGCAAAGTACCGCCTGAATGGGGAAATGATAATCCAGCTAATACAGGACCTTGACCCCCTGATGCAGCACCCAACAAGGCGGACCAATGCTGTGCCTACACACGTACAGGTATTGTGTAGCCTGCACCTCCTGGCCTCTGGGAGCTTCCAGGGGATAGTAGCGGCTGCTGGGGGGATATCCCAGCCCACCATGTCACGCTGCCTCAGGAGTTTTGTTGACGCAATGCTTACCCAGCTACACCGACACATCAAATTTCCCACCAGCCAACAGGAACTGGACTTGACAAAGCTACAATTCTACAATGTGGCCCATTTCCCATCTGTGATAGGATGCATAGACTGCACCCACATCGCCATCTGCCCACCAGCTGCGACGGAGTACATGTACCGGAATCGCAAGTCCTACCACTCCCTTAACATACAGATGGTCTGCAATGCCAAGACATTCATAACTGACATTGTGGCCCAGTACCCAGGGAGTACCCATGACTCATTTATATTCCGGCACAGCGGCCTCCACACACGACTGGCCAGGGGAGACTTTGGGGAAGGACACCTACTTGGTAAGTACACTTTGTCAACAATGTCACATTGCAATGAAGTAGCTGCGCAGCACAGGCACTCACCCTCTGCTCCTCTCATTCAGGTGACAGTGGCTACGCCCTCCGGGAATACCTCCTCACCCCATACCTCAACCCTGCTACACCACAGCAACGGCGGTACAATGTTGCTCACATACGGACAAGGAATTGTATAGAACGGACTTTTGGGCTACTGAAGAGCCTGTTCCGCATACTGCACAAGACAGGTGGGGCCATGTATTACAGTCCTGAATTGTGCTGCCGCATTGTGGCTGTCTGCGCAATACTCCATAACATTGCCACCAAGCGCAGGATACCTGTTGACATCTCTGGCAGTGAGTGAGAAGGGGACGACCAGCCACCTGCACATGGGCGTCATGCACGCGGGGAGAACCCAGCTGAAGGCCACAGACGCCGCAGCCACATCACAATTAACTGTTTCTAGTGAACCCTCTCCCCTCACCCAACATATCACAATTGCATGCAAAAGTTAATAATGACACTACGCCAATGTGTGCTGCCAAATTAAATCTTATTGTTTGAATCATAATAATGTTTCCAGTAGACATCCTTTCATTGCAAACAGTATTTCAGCATACTGCTGCGTCCAATACACAGGGCAGGCTTATGTTCAGCCTGTGCCTGTAAAAGTACTATTCAGTCAGGTGCGCCTCCGGCGCGAAGCACCCAAGCGCCTCTCCGGCTCCTCCTCATCCACCGCACGTGTCCCTGCATTGGGCCTGGTGCTGGGTCTCAGCGCCCCTACGTGTGAGGCAGAGTGGCTGCTCACACTTGATGTCCCCTCACTGGCATCGTCATCCCCGAAAGTGGCAGGTACAGCAGGGTGAAGTGCCATCACGGCAGTGGTCAGGCCCTCAAGTACCCTGGCAACATCCTCGCAGCATTGAATGAGCTGCTGCTACTGCGCCAGGCACCGGCGCGATAGCTGCGAGGTGGCATTGCCAATCACATAGTTTGACCGGGTGTAAGCCGTCAGCCGGGTCAGTAGCTGACGGTGGCGGCGCCGGTCCGTGTTGCGCTGTTTAATCATTGCAGCTGTGTTGGCCTCCATGGCTGCAGTCATGCGGGTCATCCCCTCCCCCACACCTGCCATGGCTGCCGTCATGCGGTCCATCCGGTCCCCCACCCCTGCCACATTGCGGCCAATGTTATGCAGCTGCAGCTGTATGGCCCCTTGCCGGCGTGCCTGCATCTGGTGAATCCGGAGCATGCGACGTTCGACACTCATGCTCGGCAGCCGCTGTCCATTCCCCCTCCTGGTGCTGGGAGCATTGGTCTGCAGGCGAGCCCTGCCACGGCTGCTCTGCTGGCCTGCCACAGTGGGTGGCCGCTGTGTCGCCGCTGTTGCGGGACCTGATGTTGGTGCCTCAGCTGCTGGTGGTGTCAAGCTAGGCATTGCTGGTGGGGCAGAGGCTGGAGGCACAGTGGTGGTGGGCCCGGCTGCAGGTGTTCGTGCAGCGGCAGATGCAGGAGGCACAGTGGTGGTGGGCCGGGCTGCAGGTGTTGGTGCAGCGGCAGAGGCTGGAGGCACAGTAGTGGTGGGCCGGGTTGCAGGTGTAGGTGCAGCGGCAGAGGCTGGAGGCACAGTGGTGGTGGGCCGGGCTGCAGGTGTAGGTGCAGCGGCAGAGGCTGGCGGCACAGTGGTGGTGGGCTGGGCTGCAGTTGTTGTTGCTGCGGCAGACGCAGGAGGCACAGTGGTGGTGGGCCGGGCTGCAGGTGTTGTTGCTGCGCCAGACGCAGGAGGCACAGTGGTGGTGGGCTGGGCTGCAGGTGTTGTTGCTGCGGCAGACGCAGGAGGCTGTGTGTGTAACTGCACCTCCTCGTAATCCTGTGCATCCTCATCTATGTGCAGCCTCTCGCTGTTGCTGCTGTCAGCGCCACCTGTGAGGGGAAGTGGACGTACATTAGTTGCATGTATCTGTCACACGTGCACTTGCTACATGCATGCTGGGTGACATTCCCTGACTGCCTATAGCATTGCGTACTTTTGGCCCTGTCTGGCTGCATTGGGGTACTTGTACATTGTCGCCACACTACATGTCCCACAATGCTTTAGGGCATTAACTGATGTGCACCGATGGCATGACTTTGGAACATTATGGGAGGCTATAGGGTCATGGCCATTCATAGGGGACAGGGTCGCAGTCGCATGCCACTTACCTTGGCTCTCTTGGGTGGGGCGGGATGAGTCCATTCGGGTGACTCCAATACACGCCTCTTCCTCCAGCGTGTCCTCAACGCGATCCTCCAGGGGGGTGTTTTGAGGGACTGTAGGTCCTCCCCCTCCAGTGCCCAGGGACTCTCCAAGCCTCTCTGCGACCCTCTCCTTGGCACGACCTCGGAGGTCGTACCGCTTTTTCTTCAGGTCTTCCAGTGACCTGTCGGCCACACCCACAGAGTTCACTGCGGCCGCTATCCTGAGCCAGATCCTGCGCCTCTCCTGCTCGGGCACCCTCCTTGAGTCTTTACCAAAAAGTTTCGAGTGGTTCTCCACCACCCCTTCAATTAGGTGCTCCAACTCTTGTTCCGAAAACTTGAGTTTCCTCTTGCGCCCGGGGTTGCTGGGCCCAGGTACTGCATCCTCTGCCATTGCTGCAGTGGTATTGGAGGTGGTAGTCCAACTTAGCAGGTGTCCTTGCAGGAGCTATCTCTGTTGCTGCCTCGAGGTCTGCCTCACTGTGGTGAATGGGGGTGGGAACTGGCTGCTTCCTGGTTGTGATGTCATCGCTGTGCTCCAAATGCGACTTCCCATTTTCCCGATCTCGTGCTATTTGCGGTCCCGCTATTGACGATCTCGCTATTAGAGATATCGCTATTAGAGATATCGCTATTCCGACACGGATGTTGCCGGAAATAGCGTTTTTAATGCGAATTTCGATGATCGGGAACGGTATTTGCGGCCGCGTGCGATTCGCTTTTTATTCTCTAAATACATCATGAATACCGTTTTGCGTGTCCTTAATAGCGATTCGCTATGAATCGCTATTAGGGGCTCGCAAAACGGCCCGTTGATGAATCAGGCTGATAGGTCCTAGCTGTCAAGCTTTTATGCCTCCAGTTATAGCTAGAGCTGATGAGATAGTTTAGTATCTTACTGCTCCCTCTACAGGGATCAGTGTGTAGATTACAGGTCACAGGTTTGCATCCTGGGGGACCAATTCCGCCTTTCTTCATAACGAGGCTGATAAGTACCATTGGGTTGGGTGATAAATGCATCCGACGTCACTGGTTGTGAATACCTAAACGTTTAAACACTATATCAAAATGTATAGACTTTTTCCAAAATGTGTAGTCTCGGTTCATTACCTCGATTAGTAGTAACTTTATATTGTTGCCCAATGTTTTACTGAAGCCTTTGGCATAATATGACATCCTCTGCTTAACCAAATTCGTTCATTTCGTTTCTTACACAAATATAATATTATATTAACATTAGTTTTCTAATTCTCAGCCCAAATAAAGATTCTGTGAAGATAGTTACATATGTTATTGGTCGATATCCTTGTACGACCTACTAAGGCTTTCTGTCGGCAGATATCTTTTAGGAAATACTTTTATAGTATATCACAGTTATCTTTCAATGTGAAAAATGCTTAGTATTATTTGACTAGATTACAGGAACGAGGTGGAATGTTTATGGCACCGCCGAGTCTAAAATGTGCCGCATTATCTGCAGTTCAAGGTCTTCCAGCGTTGACTCTAGTGCTCTGTAGATAAGCCCCGGATAACACTATTTACATTCACTGTTTTCTGTTGGAAATTAAGGTGTGCTGCAGACTGCGAATCAGGTGTCGAGG
The DNA here is from genome assembly GCF_964261635.1 of Lissotriton helveticus. Lineage (NCBI taxonomy): Eukaryota > Metazoa > Chordata > Amphibia > Caudata > Salamandridae > Lissotriton > Lissotriton helveticus. The sequence goes on along the minus strand of NC_136057.1, from coordinate 596,937,619 downwards.
GCTGGGAATGCTGGTGCACTGAAGCATTTGTTTTCACACAAGCTTCAGGGCTGGGGTGGGACGTTGAGGAAGGTATCATGAAGAATCTTCAACACAAGGCGATGTACCATAGTCAGCAGTGGCCAAGAGCTGCCGTCTTTGGAAGTAGGAAACCAGGTTCAAATTCCCCATCCGCTCAACACCCTGTGGATTCTAGGCAAATCATTGAATCTCCTTAAGCTTAAAAACATAAAACAAGTCTGTTTTTTTGTGAAGTTCCCTAATGTTCTCAGGCCAAGTTTGTTCTATATAAAACTGGGGGAAAAAATCCCACTTCGTTTTAATATATTTTCATGGTAGTTACCAGGACTTTGCAGCTTATCCACTTTAGCAGTTGCGGCCGGCACGGATCAGTGGGTGAGGGGGGTAAGGGGATCTAAAATAAGAAAAAAAACGTACCGTACCACCCGTCTCACCTTCATCTCTCCTCCTCGTCCCTTCACACCGCCGGAACAGGAAGCACATTAAGGCTCCCCTAAGTCAATCACAACACTGCAATGCAGTGATGTGATTGGTCTGAGCGCTGTGGTTAGGCGCTCAGCCAGGTAATGGGAGCCTGGGCATGTTCTCCACCCAGGCTGTAATGCAGCCTGGGTGGAGAACATTCAAAGTGTGAATGACTGTTTTGCCGGCGGGAGCCTTCTGGCGAAACATTCATGCGCACTCACAAAGTCTGCTCCCCACTCCCCCAGCTCCGGTTGTCAGAGTAGACCCACTGCGCCCTGCAAAGCTGCAGCAGCCGGACAAAATAAAATGATAATAACGCCGAGTTATTATCATTTTATTGTCCCTTTATTTTACTGCTGCAAAGCAGTTGCAATGCTCCTCCGCCTTAGCAGAGGAGCCGCCACTGGGTGATCCTGAATGATAGATGTTCTGCTCCCATCTGAGGCAGAGTCCGACGATGTCATCCGGCTGACCGTTCTGGGCCACGCCGTCTCTTCCCCCGGGGCAGATGAGCAGCGCTGTGCTCTCCCAGGTCTGCTACCTCGTGCAGCGCGGACACCTGCAACGAAGATGATAGGCCCAGTGTACAGCTCCCTGTCACAACTGTCTGATGACCCAGTTCTTTGCCCTCCTTGAAACGCAGCCCTGACATAGCCCCTTTATCTTTCGGGCCCTTTTCGCCTGCTTAGCCTACACCCTCAGAGGTTTCCATGAAAAGAGCCCCATACCCAACTTCTTCCTTCTCCATTCCAGCAAGGCTGCTACAATTGCTGATGCCCTACTGCATGGCTCCACCTGCATGACAATCCCCCCACGCCCCAGCTAGTGACACCAGGGCCGGCTTTAGGGTAGTGCGAGTGGTGCGGCCGCACTGGGTGCTGACCGGTGGAGGGGGTGCTGACCTCAGAGGTGGCGCGTTTAGCAATTACTTATGATTGGAGAGATGAGGGGCACTTTTGCCCGGTGGTAGTGAGAGAATCCCAGGAGGTGGTAAAGGCATGTTGGGGCACCAAAAATAATTGTCGCACTGGGCGCCGCCAGCGCTAAAGCCGGCCCGAGTGACTCTACTGGTCCCTCCTGTCTGCCCATCTCCTCCCCTCCTTGTTTCCTGAACCTAAAGGTTGCTTGCCCCCCTTGATCTACCCCTGCTTCATGGGTATACCAACCCCACAGCACCTGCAATTCCTGGCTACGTGCCCCCCTTTACCCACAGCCTCACCCCAGCACCATCAGCATTTAATGTCTGGTCATGCCCCACCCTTCTTCTGTCTGCTGCCGGCAGCCAAAAGATCTCTCCTCAACATACATGCTCTGGGGGATCCCACTCCAGACGAACTCCACATCATCTCCTCTTCCCCCCTCATAGTCCTATGGCAAATCAATTCCCCCAGCCTACCCTGCCTAACCCCCAGCTCGGGACATCCCTGCCGTACCGCCGGTACTGGCAGAGACAAGCGCCTTGCCCCCACCACTGTACCAACCCGGCAAACTTAAAATTAATGCAAGTGTTTTCCGTTCTGTGGCCATGTTTTTTATAGGCTCCAGGCAACATTTGTCTGAAAGATCTCAACGTTTTTAGTGCATTAACGTGGGAAGGAAGGGGACAGGCTCAGCGACAAGCTGGGCGAGGGTTGGGAGAGGGACCTGGGCTGAGAAATTACCAGCAGTATAAAATGTATTCCGGAGTGTCTGTCTTGCATCCAGTCACAGACAGCAGTGTAATGACTCTAGTACCGGTTGAGTGACAACAAACGTATAGAATGCTCTGCCATTTTCTGAGATAGTGCATCACATGTCTGTCTCCCTGTCCTGATTGTAGGTCATAGATGGGCTGAGTAATCACAAGCTCTTACCATTTAGCTGCTCCAAGGAGTGTGCTTATACAAAACGTCATGATGAGACCAGTGTAACTACCGAGCACTGGAGCAATGGCTTATATTACCTACCACTTATCAGATAAATATGGGCATAGGTCGGTGAATGTGAGTGTTATTTCGTGTGTTTGTTAGATGTTATTGTTTGATATCCCAATCAGGCAAACTTTAGATCTTTGCAGACAAGACATCTAAAGCATTCACAGACACACTAGTATTTACAATCTGAGTCCCTACTGAATACCACAAAAATAATCAGCTCCTGTTTACTCTCGAGAAACTTGATGTTCCTCTCATTTGCAAAAATAGTAACATGTGCAATTTTAATGCGCTAATACACTTTTAGAATTAGCAAAAATCAAAAGGACAGCCTGAAGCTTGTGTGTCTTTGTTGGACATGCTCAGGTGACTAGTGCATTGCCAGAAACAACATGAGCATATCAATTTGATGTGGCATGCTATGTAGAAGCGATTAACTATAAATATTCTCTTGTGTTTGCCTATCTTATGGTTAGTGTAATTCATATTAAGAAAGAAACATGTTATTTGGACGAAACGTGCTCTCTAATGTGTTGACTTTGTTCAGAACAGAGTGGCTAGAAGCAATGACGCCCTTACTGGAATCACACAGCATTTTACCTCGAACAATACAGCATGAATACTCTAATTAAAACATATGTTGAGTACGCAGTGTTTTCCATTTATGCTACTTGATGCAAAGGGGCATGACTACGACCACCACCACGATGGCCCCATCCTTGTGAGGCTCCGGTGGCGCTGACCATACATTGCTCATTAATCGCCACCATGATCGCCTCTCGCAGTAAATGCTGCTATTGAATGCAGCACCGGAGGCCCGGGTAGCCGCAGCTGGCGTTTTGGAGGCCCGCCTGCTATCTCTGACCACTGAGGGACTGCGCGGCCCAGCAGTGCCTCGGAAGCCCCGCCGCGAGAGGCCGCAGTGGAGCTGAGATCGAGCCCACCCGGCCTTCTCCCCTGGGCCTGCTCCCTACTGTCTTAGTCTTGCCTGAATTGGGGTGGGTATTTGGCCTGTCGCGGCCTGCTCCTATCCTGGGTGCTTCCCCCACTCGACGGCTGGGTGGCCTACATGCGTGACCTCCTAGGGCTCCGGTGGACCAATGAATCTTGCGCACGGGCCCGCCTGACTGCTGCTGCTGTGTGGGCCGTGTCCATGGCCTCCCGCTGGTCCTGCTGGGAACACACCACCCTGGAGGAGTGCGGGCCCGCAGTGCTGCCCGCTGGCCAGCGTGGATTGACTGGTTGACGCTGTGAGTCCCTTCCCCCTGCGGCCTACTAGACTCTGGCGCGTTGCACTGTATTTCTCCTGCTGGGCCCCACCTCCTTCCTCTGCTGTGAGTCCCTCTCACGCGTGGCCCACAGGGCCACAGCATGCTGTGCTGCATATCACCTTTTGGACCCTGCCTCCTTCCTTTGCTAAACGGGCCTGTCCTTCTACGTGGGTCCTGCCGGTCTGTCTTCTGACTTGATTTCGCCCCGCAGCCACACTGGTGATCCAGCGGAGGGGACAGCGCTGCTGCGGAGGGCCCACAGATAGCTCGCAGTGGGTGCCTGAACGTGCAAAGCTCCTGTGGATACTCACTGGTGGAGACCACAATGGTTCTGGCACTGGCCTAGTGGAGCTTCTTGGCACCCTCCTTTCGCTCCGGCTGCTGGGTCCGTGACCTTCTCACTCCTCCTGTTGTTGACACCTGCCCTTGTGGATAAACTGGGCCTCCCCCGATCTTGCTACAGCTTATTTTGCTCTGCAACTAGCCTGCGCTTGTCCACTGTGGCTATGGGCCGCTCGGACCCCAAGCAGCACAGGCTGACCTTCAGTCATTCAAAACCAGCCAGAGACAGTTCTTCCCATTTCGACATGGAGGAGTTGTCGTATCGCGACATGGACAACTCTGCGCCCAGTGACATGAGGGCCATCTTGGCGGAGCTCAGGTCCGGCTTCCGGGCGATGGATGCCCACTTCAAGGTACTTGCTAACCGCATGGACAGGTTGGTGGAGCGCCTGGATTGTCAGGAGGCAAGAATAGATGGCTGAGAAGCGAATTTCGGGGAACAAAGACAACAGCTTCACTGTGCTGAAACAGCTGGACCAGATGGAACGCATCCTGAAGCTAGAACGTAGAGGCCAGGTCCAGGAGAAATAATCTACGCATATCTGGTATTGCTGAAACCACCAACATGGGATAGCCAGACACCTTCGTCAAGCAACTCCTTGTGGACTTATTTGGTTGCTCCAGCTTCTCCCATGCTAATGCAGTGGAGTGCGCCCGTGGATCCCTTGTCCTCCAGAGGGAGCCCTTCCTCGATTCCATATTGCGTGCCTTCTCAACTATCGGGACAAAGAAACTGCCCTCCACCTCGCCTGCGAGAAGGGATCTCTCCGCTATCAGGGTGCTAACATCTCCTTTTACCCTGATTTCACCCCCATTGTTCAGGATGCCCACCGTAAATTCAGCAAGGTTAAGAACTCACTTCCTAAGCAGGTCATCCAGTATGCGATGCTCTATCTAGTTTGCCTGCGAGTGGAACACAAGCGAAAAATTCGCCTCTTTGATAACCCGTTGGACGTTTCTGCATTTTGAAAATCCCTGCGGGCTAATTCTCCCTCGCCCGTACACTCTACCACAAACAAGCCTGGATCTGCAGGGTGCTTTCTTCCGCCACTCCTGACCGCTCCCCCAAGCTGTAACTTCTCCACATCGGACTGCTAATCATGGGCTGGCTGTGTCCGCGCCTGGACCCTGGTGTCATATCAGGCTGTGCATTTAAGCCTCTTCTTAGTGTTCTCTGCAACTGATGTTCTTGTATAATTGAGACTGATTAATCACTATAGTTGCATGTTATCTGCCTCATACTAGGGCCATTGCCCACGTGTTGTCGCTATGCCCCCCATGTTGGCCACCACCTACTGGTTATTGGGCTTGTGTTGTTCTTTGGTTTGGCTTGATGGGTGTCGCTGGACACCTTATGGTCCAGTGTGGGAGGGGGATGGTTCTCTGTTTTGATTTAAAGTTTTGTCTTTCTGCTCTTCTCTCACTCTTTGCTGTGACATCTCCTGCACTGACGTTAGTTTACATGCTTCGCTAAGTCACCCATTTACACTCTTTCTCCATCACGGACATCACGTTCATACCTCCCCCCGGCTCCCCACCAAGGTAACAGGTCCCTTGACCCCCCTTTATTTTCCTGGAACATTCAGGAAATCAAGAATCCCAGGAAAGGGAAACAGGTGCTGTCTTACATGAACAGTCATGGAATTAGAAGTGCCTTCCTGAAAGAGACACACCTACTTCCCACAGCAGACTGCTGGTTCGCTAGGCTTTGGGGTACATATAGCTATTTCTCCTGCAATAGCTCCTATTCCCAGGGCACCTGTATTCTTCTACACAAAAGTGTCCCATTTGCTATTCAATCCAGTTATTTATATTCTGAGGGTTGGTACATCCTTCTCCAGGGTATCCTTACTGACTAACGGGTAATGCTGTTGAATATTTATGCCCCAATGTAGACAACTCTGCCTTTTTCCATGACCTCTTGGCTTAAAAGGACCGCTTGGAGGTGGACTACGTTGTGCTGGGAGGGGACCTAAATATGCCGATGTGCGCCGAAACGACCTCCACCAGCCTACACCTTAGAGGCAAGCCCCGGGCGCAGGATACACTGCGCCACCTGGTTGACACTCGTCCTTTTCGATGCTTGGCGCTCCTACTATCCCTCCCTACTGGGATTTACTTTCTATTCTGCCTCCCACTCCGTCTGAACTTGGCCGAATTACTGGTTGCTGTCAGCCAAAGTGGACCCATGGCTGCACGTGATCATGGTCCTGTCACATACACTGTCGCACCACAGTCCAGTTCTCCTCCACTTTGTCCCTTATGGGTGTAGATCGGAACGCATTTGGAGACTCCCGAATTAGTCCCTTCAGGACCCAGTGTTCCGTAGAGAGATACTCACAGCCATAACTGAGTATTTTGAGTAGAATGCAGGTTCAGTGGAGACACAGGCAATATTTTGGGAAGCCTTTAACGCAATAATTGGTGGAGTAAGTATTTCTAAGCATACAGGTATATTATGTGACAAACACACAAAATTTCACAGTATCTAATCCACCCTACGAGATATCAACAATAGGGCAGCCGCAGGAGGGGAACCCTGCTTGGGTCAACGCTCTGCTTTTTTGACAGAATTTCGTGACCTTGCAGACAGCGAGGTCGCAGGTTGCTGAAGTATGCCAGGGCTCGCCATTATGGGTAGGGAGAGCGATTGGGTAACACTCTTGCCCGATTTCTGAGACCTAACCGCTTACAAAACTACATCACGGAACTCTCCTCAGAGACTGGAAGATGAGTGTCCGTTGCAAGAGAGTTGTGTCAGAACTTCTTCAGTACTACCTGAATTTATAGTCTACACGTGTCCTGGAAATTTCCTCTGAAATATCTCTCCCCTCAAGGAGATGGCAATGGTCTAGCTAATAGATGGCCAACGCCTATTTATGGCTGAACCTATCACCGTCAAGGAGGTCTCATTAGGTATCGGAGCATTTGACGGCTCAAAAGCATCTGGTTCAGATGGCCTGGCTGGAGCCTTCTATAATAGCTTTAAGCAAATACTAGCCCCTCATCCCCTAGCACTGTACAATGAATCTCTGGCCACTGGCACTCTGCCCACATCCCTACGCCAAGCTATCCTTGTTCTCCTGCTGAAACCAGGAAGGACCTGCTCTTATGCTCATCATACCGCCCCTTTCTCTCCTAAACCTGGACAATAAAATTCTGGCCAAGGCTCTCGCCACTAGATTATCCCTTCTAAAGGATCATTTCACCCATATAGTGGGGCCTTGTTCCGCACCAATCGACCGCCCTCAACCTGCGCACCATTTTTGCTGTCCTCAATAAGATCGTGCCATCCAACACTGCTTATGGGGCACTGTTGGATGCTGAGAAAGTGTTCGACTCTCTTGAGTGGCCTTAATTTGAGAACACTTATGGGCATCACTCCAATTTTTATTTCTCTAATCATGCCCATATACGCCCACCCTGTGTCTTGTCTCTGTGTTTATGACATGCTCTCCAAACCATTCTCCATAGCGAGGGAACCATACAGGAATGTCCCCTCTTTCCCCTTCTTTTTATTATTGCAATAAACCTATTGGTCCGTTACATGCAAGATCGCCATCTATGCGGCGGCCTGCAGCTCACTCATGGTCCACTCTTACTCTTCCTTAACGCGGATGAAATCTTGCTATTTATCCGCCATCCATCTGACAACTTGCCTTCCTTAGTACAGTAGATCGTCTGGTATGGTGAAGTGTCCAGGCTCCGCATTAACTGGGCTAAATCTGAGCTTTTTTCTTTGACCGATGCGGCACTGCTGGTATCGGTTGATCACCCTTTCTCCTGGGTAGCGGACTGCACTAAATATCCGGGCACCTGGGTTCATTGAGATACAGAACTTGTTCTGCAACTCAACTACGGCCCCGCAATAGACAAACTTGCTGCCCAGGTTGAACGCTGAATCAAACTGCCCTCTCCATGGCAGGTCATATATCTATTATAAAATTGGTCGTACTGCCTCATTTTTTGTCCCTATTTTTTTAACATTCTGCTACCTCAGTTTTTTTTGCTCCCTGCACGGCCTTCTCCTCTGTTTGGTGTGGGGTGGGGGCTGTCCACATGTACGCTGGGAGTTTTACTCTCCCCTACGTGGCTCCCGATTTTTATTTGTATTATCTGGATCCACAATGCCAGTACTCCTATCGTTGGTATCATCCGGATGCCCACATCCCCTATTTGTGACCGTAATTAGCCCAGTTAGAAAACCTCTCCCACGCTCTATCATTGTTGAAGGACATACCACTTGATACAGTTTCCTCGACTTACTGGACATGTCACGGACTGCAACAGTTGTTGGGTGGGGGTCCCCTACACTCCTCTGCTCTTCCTCTTCCCGACAATCCCTGGCTTCCTTTCGCTTGAGAAAAGCTAGTGCAGCAAGTATTTCAACGCCATCGTTTACTCATGCAGGAGGACCTTTTCCCAGACTGACAAATTATTCAGCCTGCTGCAGTACCTCCCACATGGTATACCTTTCATGGATCGTTTCATATTTCGGAGACTTCACAACAATTGTGTTCCCTACTTCCTTCGTTTCCACACCCCCTGATGATTTCCCCCGTCGTACGCTTGTGGCGTCTGAATTAGATGGAGGTTGACTAGTTTTTTCGCCTATGCCGTGCGTGCATCTCCCTCAAGCTAGACACACCGCCAGGTTGGAATTGTGTGGTGTTGAGTGTATTTGCGTGGTGGAATTATGTGGCGTGGTGAATAGATGGGATGAAAGCTTCACATTATAGATAGAAAGGGATAGGTAGTTTGTGCATGAAGTGGTGAAGGAACTGGAGACAGAGGAGGAGAAAGAGTGAGTGAAAAATGGAGAAAGAAGCAGAGAGCAGGCCACAAAAGCATAAAGAGGGATCGCCTGTGTACGCACATGCTACTCCAAGAAGAGGAGGAGACCGTGGAATTTAGGGGCAGAAAATTTGAAGTGGCACGGGAAAGAAACTGCACACGAAGATCTGAAGTCAACCACATAAGAGAGGTGAGAAGAGCCTCACCTTTTACGATCAGCTGCTGCCCAGCAGGGCTGATTGGTGGGGGGGGGAGGAGCCAACCTGATATCTGCCACGCTGGTGCGTGCACGCAGAGGGTGCGCTGCTGGCGCGCCCAAGGCAAGCCCATCTGTGCCCGTCCGCTATCCGGCCGGGGTCAGGGGCCAGGGGCCAGAACCCCTGGTCCTCACATCCTGTACCCTGCAGAAGAATTCCTGGCCTTAGTCCCTGGTTACGCCCCCCTAAACAACAATGTAGCGGACATCCTCAGAGCGGAAGGCTTACTAAGGATTTCAACTGCAGCAGGAAGTGCTGGTACCTCACCTCACCTCCCTAGACAGGCCAGGCTTGCCAGCTTACAGGGACTACGGGTAGCAGTCCTGAATACCCGCTCCCTGCAGAAGCACAACCTGGAGGTATTCTCGCTCTTCCAGGATAACTCCTTAGACATCCTGGGGGTTACGGAAAATTGGCTTGAGGATTCTTCAACCCCGGGCATAGTAGCATCTCTGCCCCCGGACTATGTGGCCTTATGGCAAAAAAGAATGGGAATCACGAGAGGTGGGGGGTAGCAACGTTATACAATTGACAACTGGCAATAGAGACAATAGCTGCCGAAAACATTGAAAGTGCAGACATTCTGGAAGCCAAGATTCTTTTTAAGGCATCTTTTCTAGCCCTATTGGTGGTCTACCACCCCCTTTGCACATCACCCCAATTCATTGACCGCTTCACCGAGTTAGTGAGTGACCTTCGGTACCGATATCAGTGCATCATGGTGATAGGGGACTTTAACTTTCACTGGAACCAGGTGCCCAGAGACATTTATGCCACACAACTAGAAGAGGCATTAACCACCTTGGAACTCAAGCAACTTGTTAATGCACCCACTCATGACAAGGGCCACACCCTCGATCTAGTCTGGACCAGCCATCCCTCAGCTAGCCTGACTGATTTTAGTCCATGCGCCTGGTCCGATCAATTCCTGATCAGGTGCCTGATTCTGCTTGCGGGCTTTGTGGCCCCCCTCCTCCAGAGTGAAAAGTCCTGCGCGGATGGAAGAAAACAAAAGAATGTGACCTGATGGGGACCCTGCGTAACTCAGCCCCAAAAAAGGCCAGTACGGGGAAACCTTTACCAGGAAAGCGAGTCCCTCTCACACAGGCTGAGGAATGCCATTGATAATCACTCTCGCACGTAGGGAAAGAGTGAGTAACAAAGGCAAAGGGGCCCCCTGATTTAATGAGGCTTTGAGAGGGAAGAAACGAACACTATGCCAAATCGAGAGAGCATGGCGTAAAGCATACGATCCAGGTGCTCTCTCTGAATACAAAGCCATGTTTGCAACCTACAAAAAAGCCATCATAGCCAGGGAGGGGGAATACTACCACCTATACTTTGAACGTACTTACCATAGTCCAAGATCGTTCATACCTCAATACTTAGGACTGTGGAGGCTAATACTGTGCCGGACATGCGTATTCCCTTTTGATGACTTACTCTGAAAAACTACTTTGAAGCCTTGAAAAAGTTGTTGAATGCAACGAAACACGTGTCGGCTGTGATTAATTGTTTATATGGAATTTAAACGAATGGAATCAACAATCTGTTTGTGTACCTTTGTATAAAGAAGTTAAATCTACGATTAAGGATCCGTTAAAGTGCCGAACATTCTTACTGTGATTGTGGTGGTGCTCTGAACATTTTTAAGAAGCTTTAAAACCCTCCTCAGGCTTACACGAACAAACACAAGATAGAACGACAGCATTTTCTGATCAAGTACAGTTTTGAACAAATGAAAGACAAACATGAAAAACAGATTAGCTATGGTAGCCTTGAGAATCGCGCGTGATAAGCCTTGCCGTCAAGAAATCACCAAGGTTGTCAAAACACTTACTGAGAAAAAGGTTAAAGCTGGTTGAGGGAGGAATGTTTAGCATGGCAAGGAGCGATGGGTGGGAGGTGGTGGTGTGGGGACTGCACCACACAGGGAGATTAAGTGGAAATTATGTGAACTGCAAGGGCACCAAAGCAGGACAGGAGCAGGAAACCAATAAAAAAAAAGACTTCCTAAAAAAGCAACACAAAGACAAACACGTAAAGAGACAAGTGATTGGGTGGTGTGCTCTGGGGGGAAATAAAAGACACAAGTGCAGGACAAAGAGGAAGAGGAGGAGGAGGGATTAGCCAAAAGCAACCAAGCATTTTTGGCAAACAATTGAAGGGACCAAGAAAAAGGCACTGGGCAGGCTGTATGCCCAGGGAGGGAATACAGCACGTCTCAAGACATGTGCTCAACCTAACAAACTCTAGAACTTCATCAGTTATAGTTATCTCAAGCAACTATAACTCGTGCCCAAAGCTAACTATAACTCATGCCTTCATCATGCTCTGCTAATTTCCCCACATATTACATCACTCATGACATCTTCTATGACATTATTGATAATTTAACAGTAACATTTGCAGTGAAATTATTGATGAGAAAACTGTGAGTCCTAGTTACCTTAGTACACAAGTCAGTTACTTGAGGTAACTGTAACTGCCGAATTTCTATGTTTAAAACAATTCTATTTCCGAACTATAATGTCCCTGTAACCATTTTTTTTTCTGTGAATACAAAGAAAACACTGCACTCATGGGGTCCGCTCAGGTAACTTAATTTTAATACGCAAGGACGCGTTTCGGCGATAGGCCTTCTTCCTGCTTGCTTTGTATTAAAAACGGCACTGGCATGTCCATACTTAAATTTTTGCATCCTGGATCGTCATTGGTTGCCTTTTAAGGTAGGTGGAAGGGGATTGGTTGCCTTGGGGCCAATGGCTTTGCCCCATCAGTTCGATATTCAGAATTTCTTCTGTATGAAAGCGCACCATACAAAATCAAACATTGCTTATTGTTCCATGTATAGGCATTTGATGTAGTGCGCCAGCAAACAAAGGATCTTCCTTCTCCGCCCCATTTTTGTAAAGTCAATGTCGCGCTGGTTACCTCAGTCGAACCCCTCCTCCAGCCGCTGGAGGCGATGACACATATATTCCTACAACTTTCTTCTTCCTTCTTGGAAAAGTAGTACGCACTCACAGGATCTTCGTATTTCTCAGTTCATTTTAATTAACCAGCAGCATCCAGTGACAGAAAATACAGACGCGTTTCGTTTCGTTACGTAACGAAACGCGTCGGTATTTTCTGTCACTGGATGCTGCTGGTTAATTAAAATAAACTGAGAAATATGAAGATCCTGTGAGTGCATACTACTTTTCCAAGGAGGAAGTTGTTGGCACATTTAATTCGGTGGGGCTCTGCCGAGAAGTATCGCACAGAGACAAGAATCGCCAGGGGTCTACAACTGTGAGCCAAACTGGGGGAATATATATCTATCTATCTATCTATATATATATATATATATATATATATATATATATATATATATATATATATATATATATATATAGATAGATAGATAGATAGATAGATAGATAGATAATTTTTTTTTTTCTCTCACTAAAGAATTATACCTGCACTCATCCAGGGTATGATTTCAGCAGGTTTTAATTATTCCAGTGCCATTACAGCACACAGCACTTTATTACACCTACGCGTTTCGATCTAACGATCTTGCTCACGGTTACAAACATTTGTTCTTCTTCTCTTTTAGTCTTTTATACCAGTCAACTATGTCAGCACTATTATGGTGCCTTATGGGGCTGGTAGTTATTTATTTGTCAGCTTCAATTTTCGCCACACAGTTTTGTTTCTTTTCTCGTCACTCCATTAAGTGCAAAGTTTATATATCTCTGGCGAGTATACAAGAACATGTATTTACCATTTTCCAATTTATTTTTATGTTTCAATTTAGTCCGATATTTTTCACGGCGCTTCCCTCTCCACGATTCCAATTCTTCTCTTAGTGAGTTAAATGGCGTGCCCTTATTTTCCGATTCTTTCTCAGTTGTGGGCTGAATTATAAGTATAAATTCACACTCAATTATGTGATTTTCTCTTCATTAATGGAGTTCTCCTTCTTTTGGTGGAGCAAAGTTGCAGATTTTACGTGTGGTTTTGCATTTAATCTGTTCATTCACAGACAATGTTTTGGGACTTAGTGCCCTAGGTTATGGCAAATACATTATTTCTTGCATTTTCTATATTGTGTCATCATGGGTGTTTTACTCATTGGCCAGTTTCATTACATGGATGGGGATTCACTCAAAGATGCACATGAAGTTCCTCGTCCCCATTTAATCCATGCGGGATCTTTGTTTTGAAACGGATGCTCAGCCTTGATTCTAGGCGTCGCAGTGTCATCATTCTGTTGCCACCCCTTTCTTTCATTGGCACTGTTGCAATCCCACTGTAGGTTATATCCTTCCATGACTTGTTTCCATAGGTTAACATATGTTTAGCCATGGCATAGCTCAGATCTTGGTTTTCTATTGCTCGTATATGTTCCAATATTCGTTTGTTCAGTGGACAAATCGTGCTTCCGATATATCTTTTTCCACAGAAGCATTGCAATAGATACACCACATGCGTTGTTTTGCAGGTGATGGTGTTTTCCACATTAAAAGTCTTTCCTTTGGGGTCCTTTAGTGTTTTCAAATTGCGTCCTACTTGACAAGCCTTGCAATGGCTACATTTTGTGAAACCATTTTGTCTTTCCTGCAACCACGTGTTTGTTTTTTTCTTCTCAAAGTGGCTCTTAACCAATTTGTCCGATAAGGAAGGTGCTTTCCTGTATATATATATATATATATGCGTATATATATGTATATATATATATATATATATATATCAGAGGCCGTTCTTCGTTAATTTCCTTCTCTTGGAAATGGACGGAACACAAACCCAAATTTTGTGCGTACAATTATTAATTTCTCAACACCACAATCGCCCTGACACGTTTTGGCCTGACACGGCCTTAAACACACACACATATATATAATATCACCACCAAAAGAGCGTCCATTTGAGGAGCCACAAACAGATAGTTGATGTGCCTTTATTTAAAAAAAAGCAGCGTGGCTTAAAACAAGAAGAATGCCTTCAATCATGCAATCCCAACGCGTTTCGAACATCCCTGTGTTCTTGCTCACGGGAAAAGGGCTGAAATGGCAGTCATTACGGGAATCACCTTAATAAGTGTTGCAAGCTCCGCCTCCCTTAGTGAGTGCCGCACAGCATGCTGGAGCTTGTTGTTCACTTAATATTACCCATGTGGGTGCCGCCAGATTCAGATAGTAGTCCATGTTAAAACCTCTGTGGGCGAAGGTGCCTTCTGTGTAAGCCTCCGTGCGTTAGTAAAGAAACGGCCTTTCTCTTCTCACGTGCGCTCACTGGTAACGAGCGCTGAGTCTGCCAGAGTCAGCAGTGGGCTTCCTCGCGACCAGACAGGGCCGCCTTACATCACCACCAAAATAGCGTCCATTTGAGGAGCCACAAACTATCTGTTTGTGGCTCCTCAAATGGACGCTCTTTTGGTGGTGATATATATATATATATATATATATATATATATATATATATATATATATATATTATTCATGGGTGGTCGGAATTTAGTACGTGTTGGACCATTCTGAAGTCAAAGGGTATTAGTTAGAAAAAATACTAATTCCTCAATATCCATATCAATTAAAATGTTTAAAAATCTTGAATGTCTAGAATTAACATGGTTTTCAAATCACATGCCTTGACAACGCCAGACAAGAGACCTTGATATATAACTTTGGCGACGTTACACCAATCTCCACGAAATGTACCAAATGTACCAAAAAAGTTTCTTTTTTGCCTAGTTTGCGCATGGAAAGTTTCGGGGTGATCCATCAAGCGGGGGCTGAGAAAAAAGGAGGGCCCCATTCATTTTACTGTAGGAACTTTAAACACAGCTGCAGCCTAAAGCGCTGAATGGATTTACACCAAATGTGGCAGAAAACTAAATCTAAGTCCAGAAAGAGTGCTTTTTAGGTCGCAGCCTACCAGACAGCACAGTTGTCTGGTTTGCTAAGGACATAAAGGGATATTCAGAAAGTTGACCTAGGATTACATTCCGCCCTCTGCTTACCATTGGCTTTGTGGTTTGTAACTCACTTTTTCTGGCTTTCTATGTGCTTGCTTTATTTGCTTTAGGATGTCCAGCTTGAGTTTATCTGTCCTGTTGCCCATACCTTGTTTTCTGTATCCTCCAGGAACTTGCTTTCTGTTGACAGGCCTTTAAATCGTCTTCTTATCTTGTCACATTTGCTGCACATTTTAATGCAGAAGCCAAATGTTAAGCTATGTCTTCAGTGGGACCTTGGTGTTAAGTTTTCTTTAGCTAACCTCAAAGTGAACGTGTTAATTGGAAAGAGGAAAGCAGATTACTCTCCCTATAGAGCCAGCTCTCCTATATTTCAGTTCATGAGGCTGTAACTACTCATAACCATTAAATAACACATCATGTAACATGTGGATGACAGATTTTTATTTTAGCTAGATAGTTAAGTGGCTTACTTCTTTAAACACTGATCTGCTTTTGTTACCTGCAGTTAATAGACTGTAACCCATCTGATATAGCACAGCGAGCTATGGCAGACAAGTTACTTCTACACCTTGTAACCCTCACTGTTTAGTGTAAAAAAACGTCTTGTACATTGATTTACATACTTGCATGGTTTCTTGTCAGTGTTTAATATATGTTATATAAAGCGCTCTGACACCTTGCTCTGGGATGCGTAGCTCTATAAAAGAAATACAATTGTGGTGTTTCCATTACTATTTGTGCAAATACTGTGAGAGACTAACACATCTGACGTTCATACAGTGCATGCATTTCTCTTATAAACAGGGACTGAGCAAAGACAAAAGCATGAGCTCTTAAGTGTTAACAAGCTTTGAGCCTTTCTTTCCCCTTTCCATTTTCATCGAGTGTGAGCGTCCAAACCGCTCCCAGACAGAATCAATTTGGAACAAAAGGAGGCCTGATAGCCCCATAACTTCGGTCTTTATCTTTGTCCTAGCTAGAGGAGAAATACATTTTTTAAAAAAAGCCCCCTCCCTGCCTACATATATTTGCTTAGAATGAAAGCATACAACAGTGCTGACGCTGCTAAACATGTTCTTGTGTCTGAAAATTACACAAACAAGTTCAGAATAGGCACATTGGCAAAGTTGTTCTTCACAAAGAACAACACAAAATCACTGCTCTTCTAAGCACCTCAAACCACCTCTTTAGTCTGTATCCTTTGAACACACACTTCCAGAGCTTACTTTATTTTCAAACAGCAAGTGGAGTGACACCAGGACAATAAGAACTCATGTAAACTTTCAACCTACGCTAATGCTTCAGTGTACTTTTTAAAGGGACAAAAAGAACACAATTTAATTACTTGAAATAGGGAGCACCCCGCACTGCCTACACCAGAATGTACATTTTGACCCTAACTCATTTTTAAAATGTAGAGTATGCTCTTTTATGGCTATTGACCTATTACTGTGCTTTGGGGCACCCACACCAACAACACACCTCTCTTTATGGGAAACATCCTTTGCAACGCAACTTTTAACACGCAGTGCTATTACAACGCAGGTTTTACAACGAAAACCATTACAACGCATTGCGCTGGGGGGGCGCTCTGGGGTAGGGAATAGATTTAATTTACTATCCAACACCTTCCCTAGTGTCCACGGCACACCAAAGCGCCGTGCGTTGTAATGGTATGCGTTGTAAAAACTGCGTTGTAACAGCATGCGTGGTAAAAGCATGCATTGTAATGTCATACATCCCTCTTTATTGGTCATTTTGAACGACATGTACCAGACTGGACATTACATTTGTGCAGCAGGTGCAGTGGCAGCATGCCCAACACAAACACAATGTACATAAACCACAACCTAATTTCATCCATCTACATGTACGTATTCTGTCCCTCGACTCGATCACCTCACCCTCTCCCCACGACCTCATGTTTTTACAAAGCCCTAACTTCCATTCAGGCAGCAAGTTGCAGCATTTACCTTTGTGCTACTTGTAAAGAAACAGACACCACAATCTTGAAGCTCATCTCCCTCTGCCTTTCAAAATTCTAAGCTTCACAATCTGCCTTTAGGTTCATTTAACACCTTGTCCGACACTATATTTGCTTACAGCACATGCTCGAACAACAATTTCACTCCATCCTTCATGCCCTACCATAATATACAAATATATATGCTTTATCAGGCCCCGTCTTTCACTCACTAAATCACATATGCAACATACAGGCATCTCTTTTTTTTATTGCTTTTCCATTCTTAGCCCATTTAACATTAAATACTGAATGGCTATGAAATTTATAGAGCGCGGTCACTCCAGCTGACATAAACAGAGGGAAGGGAAGAGAAAATAAGAACAGTCATTAGAAAGAGAAAGCCACAATGTATCCTGGGCCTGGAAAAGCCAGGTCTTCAGATGCTTTTTAAAGAGAGCTTCTGATTCCATGAAACGCTGATTAGTGCGCCTTAATTACATTACAAGACCAATATTCAAGAATAATTTTGTTCTCCAATAAAATACAGATGTATATTTAATTAATAACACTACAGCTCATGCCACATTACCTTTGCCACGGAGCATTTTTTCATTAAAATGTATTTGACCTCCTTGCGTTATCACCTCTAACCTATGCCAATGTGTTCTTTGGAAACAACAACTCCTTATCAGTAATAATTCATAACACAGCGTCTCTTTCTATTTGTGCAACAGGGGCAGTCGCACAAGGACAATCTGGCATTAAGGACATATTCAAAACAAATTTGAATTGTTTTGCAGGACACAAGGATACCGTGTGCTTAATTTCACAAAGGACCTTGATACACTGCCAAATGCACAGTGCAAACCTATATATTTTGTTTCGGGATCTTTTGTTAACTACCAGATATACTCTAAGATTACAAAAAATCTATCTATCTATCTATCTATCTATCTATCTATCTATCTATCTATCTATCTATCTATCTATCTATCTATCTATCTATCTATCTATCTATTATTATTATATTATTATATCTGATTTTGTAGAGCGCTCAGCTACCCGTAGGTTTCCCGGCGCTAAACGAACAGAAGTAAGAGAGGACAACGGAAGATAAGGAATCGGTTACAGAGAAAATAACCAGGTTTTCACACCTTTGCGGAATTTGATGTAAGATGTTTCAGACCGCAGAGGGATAGGAAGTGAGTTCCAGAGCGCAGGTGCCAGGTGGGAGAACGAACGTCCGCCGACTCTGGCACGCTTAAAGCGGGGAACAGAGAATCTGCAATGAGTGGAAGACCTAAGGGTGCGAGAGGGACAATATTGCTGGACTAAGGTGGAGAGATAGTGGGGGGCTTTTCCAGCTTTGATGCGGTGCATAAAGCAAAGTGCTTTAAATTTGGTCCTAGATTCTATGCGCAACCAGTGAAGGCTGCGCAGGGAAGAAGAGACTGAGGTTGTTCTCGGGAGATTACAGAGTAGACGGGCAGCCATGTTCTGAACTACTTGGAGCTTCCTGGTAACCTCCTTACAGGCACCCAGAAGAAGTACGTTGCCGTAGTCCAGCCGCGATGTCACTAGGGCCTGGACCACTGACTTCTGGGTATCTGGAGGCAGCATCCATGTGATCTTCCTCAGCCACCTGATGATGGTGGTACAGGTGGCCGAGACCTTGACCACATGTTGTCTCATGGATAACTGATTATCAAAGAGGACCCCCAGATTGCGTGCTGACGTTACTGGGACCGGTAAAGGTCCCATTTGCTGAGGCCAATGTTGCGGGCCCCAGAGAGCGGAATCCGGCCCAAACAGGAGAAGCTCTGTTTTATCGCCGTTCAGCTTAAGCTTGTTAGTCAGCATCCAGTTGGCGATATCAGTGAGTCCAGCACAGAGAGAAGAGGAAGGGGAGTGTTGATTAGAGGAGAGAGAAAAAATAATCTGGGTATCATCAGCATAAGAAAAAATAGAAAGTCCCGCCTGTTCCGCAAGAAAAGCAAGAGGTCTAACATAAAGGTTAAAGAATAAAGGACTAAGAATAGAACCTTGGGGAACACCATATGGAGAGTTGTGAACAGTGGACACAGAAGAAGGGGAAAAAACCTGGAAAGTGCGATGAGAAAGAAAGTCAGAAATCCAGGCAAGGGCGGGGCCGCAGATACCCACAGACTTCAGGGCAGACAAAAGGATGCTATGGGAGACGGTGTCGAAAGCGGCACTCAAATCCAAAAGGATGAGTGCCACTGTCTCCCCTTTGTCTACCTGGCACCTAACTGTCTCCGAGACTCCCAAAAGGGTGGACTCCGTAGAGAAGCCTGCACGGAAACCAGACTGGGAAGGGTGGAGGACGTTTGCTGATTCAATGTAGGTGGTGAGATGACGGTTGATATGTTTCTCCAACACCTTTGAGAGGCAGGGGAGCAAGGAAATGGGCCGGAAGTTGGCAGGATTGCTGACATCCGCATTGGCTTTTTTCAGCAATGGAACCACCATCGCATGCTTCCAGATATTAGGAACCACTGCCTCAGTGAGGGATGCATTCAGAAGAGCCAAGATGCAATCCAAAGGGGCAGTGTCCAGAGTACAAAGAATCTGGGGAGGCATGGGATCCAATGGAGAGCCGGATTTAATCTCTGCCAACAATTTCTGGAAGACGGGCATGGAGATACATTCCCATTTATCTAGTCGAGGAGAAGAGAGTCGTTCAGGATCATCCTGTGAGAAGAGTTGGTCCTGTGGCTGGAATGGTGGCCTAATTGAGACGGAAGGAGAAACGCCAAAGCCTGCGTAGATGTTATCAATTTTAGATGTAAAGAACTCTGCCAGGGAATTGCATTGATTGCTATTTAGGCAGGGGGCTTTGGGGGCACATGACATACCCGATAGTTCCTGAACTGCCTTAAAGAGGGCTTTAGGACGATTCTGGGCTTTCAGTATCGTGTCGTTAACATGATTAGCCCGGGCAGTGTTACATAGAGTGTGGTATTTATGTAATGCAAGTTTATAGTTCTCTTTATCTGCCAACAGGTAGTTGGATCTCCAAATGCGCTCCAGTCTTTTGCAGCGTGACTTTTCCACTTTGAGTTCTTCATTGAACCAAGGGGCTGGAGGGTGCAGGAACTTTTGTGTACATTTACGTGCTGGAAGGCAGGACTCAATGGCAGAAGTAAGCCAGGTACTGATCTTGCCCACGTCATCCATGGTGATATTAGCCGAAAGGGGCAGAGTTTCTTTTAAGGAAAAATTAAGTTGCTCCAAATTCAGTTTATGCCAATTCCTTCTTGTTCCAAGGGAAGGTGGGCTGCCAGGGGGGCCAGGTGCAGCCGTTGTCTTGATGTGAAACTCTACAATGAAGTGATCCGACCAAATAATCGGTTTTGGGGGTAGGCAGGTAACATTATCTAAATTAGCAAAAATTGGATCAAGTAAGTTACCGCCTTTATGCGTAGGACCAGAGTTTAGGAGATTTAGATTGAGGGCGGCCAGGTCCTGTGTGAGATGGGTGCTGGTAGGGCATAGGGTGTCATTAAAATGTATATTTAGATCACCTAATAACAAAAAATTGTTGGATTCCAGCACAAGGGGAGAAATGTATTCCGGAAGAGCGGCAGCCCAAGCGCCGGCAGCGCCAGGTGGGCGATATAAAAGGGCACCGGACAAAGTAAAATTAGGTGATAATAGGAGTTTAAAACTGCCAGCTTCGCAGTTAGGGATGACAAGATCATCCCACTTGCAAGAGTAGGTCCTTTTAAAAATAATAGCAATGCCTCCTCCATCTTTAAGAGGTCTGTTACGACCCACGAAGGCGTAATTATCAGGGAGGGCAGTAGCGATGTCTGGACCAGAGCAGTCCTTTAGCCAAGTTTCGGTAAGAAACAGGGCCGACGGACTATATGAAGTGAGAAGGTCAAATATGTCCCTTTTGTGCTTAGGTAAAGAGCGACAATTTAAACTGATAAAACTAAACACAGGAGAGGGATTCAGCAAATGAGCTTTCACAGGGAAGGGGGAATCGGCCCAGAAAGGGAGTGAGGGAATGCGCAGCTCAGATAGGTGGGACGTGATAGCCAAGGCGCAAGCAGGACAGGATAGAGGTGCATCCTGACAACACATGCGAGAGCAGTACTTGCCAGGCGACGGACGTAAGCCAAGCAGAGTACAGCGAGAGTAAGTATGTCTAGGGTAAATGATGCCAGGAGCAAAGGGAGTGGCCCCAGGTCCCAACAGGTCGCGGACGGGCGCAGACGGGCTTAACTCAGGCGCTTCCTAGGGAGGGGGACCATTTTAAAGGGCTGAGGGCGGGAGGGGCCGAGCGCTAGTCCGCTCGCGTCTGCTCCACTCCAGGCTCCTCACCCAAAATGGCGGCCAAAGTCGGGTCCCGGGCAGTGTTTTAATCACCTGCCAAGGGATGAATGAGGGCAAGAGCACGAGTGTGCAAAGTAAGTTTTAAAATATTCGCCTGTATAACAAAAGAGTCAACACAAAATGTGCAGGATAAAATACAATTTTCACAATTCCGTTTTTAAAATCACCACATCGCCTCTAAAGTATCCACGGAGCCCGATGTGACCTTGGGCAACCGTGAACTTCTATCAATTGGCCTGTGGACACGAAGGGCTTTTGAAGGGCTGAGGGCGGGAGGGGCCGAGCGCTAGTCCGCTCGCGTCTGCTCCACTCCAGGCTCCTCACCCAAAATGGCGGCCAAAGTCGGGTCCCGGGCAGTGTTTTAATCACCTGCCAAGGGATGAATGAGGGCAAGAGCACGAGTGTGCAAAGTAAGTTTTAAAATATTCGCCTGTATAACAAAAGAGTCAACACAAAATGTGCAGGATAAAATACAATTTTCACAATTCCGTTTTTAAAATCACCACATCGCCTCTAAAGTATCCACGGAGCCCGATGTGACCTTGGGCAACCGTGAACTTCTATCAATTGGCCTGTGGACACGAAGGGCTTTTGAAGGGCTGAGGGCGGGAGGGGCCGAGCGCTAGTCCGCTCGCGTCTGCTCCACTCCAGGCTCCTCACCCAAAATGGCGGCCAAAGTCGGGTCCCGGGCAGTGTTTTAATCACCTGCCAAGGGATGAATGAGGGCAAGAGCACGAGTGTGCAAAGTAAGTTTTAAAATATTCGCCTGTATAACAAAAGAGTCAACACAAAATGTGCAGGATAAAATACAATTTTCACAATTCCGTTTTTAAAATCACCACATCGCCTCTAAAGTATCCACGGAGCCCGATGTGACCTTGGGCAACCGTGAACTTCTATCCTATCTATCTATCTATCTATCTATCTGTCTGTCTGTCTGTCTGTCTGTCTGTCTGTCTGTCTGTCTGTCTGTCTGTCTGCCTGCCTGCCTGCCTGCCTGTCTGTCTGGCATTTGTAGTACATTTGTGCAGCACATGCAGTTGCAACATGTAAATGTCTGTATACTAATTGTCACATAAAACAAGGAGGACTACTGGGTTTAGGAGTCAAATAACTGACTAACATATCCACCTCCTAAAATGTACTTGCATGTTTCACTATACTTATTCAACACTAATCCTCTATGGGTCCCGGAGTAGCGTGCTACTCGCCGAAAAAGCGCTTTGACGCCTCGTCAGGGGTAGTAAGCGCTATACAAATGCCATTACAATACAATACAGTACATGCCATCCATACTGGCAGAGTATCGAGACATTATTATTGTTCTTCAAACATTGCCGGATACACAGAAAATCTGCAGTAGGTGTTTTTAAGCCAGTAAAAATGTTTGAAATACAGCATCCACAAACTTGCTGCCAGGTGCTGTGGCACCACAAGCACCGCCCTATAGCTCTGTGACACTGAAACACAGGCTGTATACTCTATGCATATCTACTCTACCCCGCTACACTGTAACCCTCTCCACTATTTGCCACTCCACTGTACTCTGTTCCCCTCCCCCACTGCACTGTACTGTAACCTACTCTACTCTATCCCCCTCTAGGCCACTCTGCTCCACTCTGCCTACTCCATCTTACTCTAAGTCACTCCACTTATACCACTTTACTCTACACCACATTATGCCATGCCACTCCACTCCACTCTGTCAATTTTCTTTACTCTGTGCCATTCTGCCACTCTACTCTACGCTTCTCAAATCTACTCAGTCCATTCTACTCTATGTCACTCCACCGCAAACAATGCAACTCTATTGCCACTCTATGTCACTCCACTACATGCATCTCTGTGCCCCACTGTGCCATGCCACTACACTGTATACCACTTTACTCTACTCCATGCCACTCCACACGATACCACACCACTCTTCTCCACTTTATTCTACTCCAATCCATTCTCCTCTACACCCCTCCATTCCATTTTACACCAATCCACTCCACACAGTGCCAATCTATATCACTCACTCCACTATATTGAATGCTAAGCCAACCTTACTCTATGCCACTGTTCTCTATACCACCCTGTGGCACTCCACTCTACGCCACTCTACTCTGGTCAAGTCTATGCCACTCCATATCACTCTACTCCAATCCACACAATGTCTCTAGTTTGCGTCATGCCACTCTATGCCATGCCACTCAATTCTCCGCCATTCTACTCCATGCCACCCTACTCCTCACAACTCAATGCCACCTCACCCTTCACTCTGCAAACCTACTCTTCACCGCTCTACGCCACTCTACTTTACCCCACCCTACACTAAGCCACTAGACTTTATACCAATGCATGCCAGTCTGCTCCACTCTACGCCATTACATGCCATTTCACACCAGGCCACTCTACTCTACTTCACACAGTGCCACTGTATGTCAGTCTACTCTATGTCACGCCACTCTACTCTATGCAATGCTACTCTATGGTATTCTACTCACGTCACTCTATTCTGCGTTACCCCACTCCAAGCCACCTTATGCCACTCCACTTTAAGCCACTGTACTCTATGCCACTCTACTCTGCGCCGATTCACCTCACTCAGCTTCACCCCACTTTATGCCATTCTACTCTACTCAATTCCACTCTACCGCACTCCATTCTACTACAAGGCTCTCCATTCTACTCTACACAAATCCAGTCCACACAATGCCACTCTATGCTGTTCCACTCCACTCTATACAACTCAGCTCTATGCGATGCCACTATACTCCACGCCACTCCACTCTTCTCTACGCCACTCTTCTCTGTGCCAGTCTACTCTATACCACTCCACTCTACGACACGCCACTCTACTCTGCTACACTCTACTCTAAGCCACTCCATGCCACTCTACTCCTTCCACGCATTGCTTGTTGTGTTTTGGTGTAAATCCGTTCAGTAGTTTTTGAGTAATTAATGAAAAATAAACTGTGTATTTATAGGACTGTGGAGGCCCCGTGGATCTGGACAGCATAGGAAGTGGTGGCAGCCATATTAGGACTAGAGACTCAGTCCCAAGTCCTAAAAGGCCCCCAAAAAAGTCAGAAGGGGGAAGTGTAGGAAGACCTGAACCCCTAGGCATGGTGGTAAAGACTCCGCCTTTCCCTAAAAATGTATTTCTTTTAAAAATTTGCCACAAATTTGCAGAGGATCTGCAACAAAATATTTTTAAAAAGCAAATGATGTTTCCTACACTTGTTTTTTCCAAGCCCCCGGGTGGGTCAAGTTCTGGGGGGGACAAATATTTATCATTTGGGGGAGGGGGAAATCGTGGCCCCTTCGCCAGGCCAATTTTGGCCCCAGGGAACCCATTTCCCAGAACTAGCAGAAAAGTAGAGGGGGAGGGGGGCACACAGTCTCTTTTCTGGCTGTTTTTTGTCCCCGGGGACCCCATCCCCCTGGGCCTGCCCACATAGTAAAAGGGGTGGGGTGCATGCGGCATCTCTCCCTGGGCCATTATTGACCTTGGGTACCCAATCCCCCGGTGCCTGGCCGTGTAGTTAAAGGGGCAGTGGTATGTGGCCCCCCATCCCGTGGCGCCCTGGAATGCAGTAAAGGGGAAGGGAGGTACATGGCTCTTCTCCCTGGCCCAATTCGGCCCCAGGGCTTGGCCATATATGTAAACGGGCCTATGTACCCCATCCCTCAGGACCGGCTCATATCGGGACATAGTGGTTACCCAGGCGGACTGGCACAAAACCTTTGTTTGCTCTTGCTTGGCTGGAGGAATTTCAAAACTCCCGCCAAGTAGAAACAAACACCAAGTCCTCTCCCAGCGAGCAGGAGCATGAAAAATGCTCCCGCCAGCGGGGAGCTGACTTTTAATCTGTTTCCCTGCCCGCAGTGAATCGGCAGTGAAATAGATAAACAGATTGCTCCCGCCTACAGGGAACAGCATTTTTACATGCTCACTGTGGGCTGGAGCTATGCTGTCTCTGGCTGGATGCGAGGAAAAGGCTAGAGCGTGGGGGTCCCCCCGCAGCCCCCAATGATAGTATGGTGGGTGCCCTGGATGGGCCCCAGGACACCCACCCTTTGTTGGCTAGCCCCAGGGGATGGGGTCCTCGGGACCAAAATTGCACAGGGAGGGGGGCTGCATGTTCCTTCCCCGTCAATATAGTGGCGGGCCACGGAAGATGGCATCCCAGGGGCCAGAATTGCTGTCCTCCAACCAAAAAATGAGCCGTGCCCTCTCTCCCATAAATATAGTGCCGTGCTTTGGGTGATCGAGTCGCCGGGGCCAAAATCTGCCCATGGAGAGAGGCCACATGCCCCCTCCCCTAAGAAAATACACCTGGACCTGCGGGGTGGGGTCCCTGGGGCCAAAATGGGCCAGGGTATGGGAGCCATTTGCCCTCCTCCCCCTAAAAAATGCACTGGGCCCAGAGGAATGAGGTTTCTGGGGCCAAAAGAGGCCTGGGGAGGGGTGCTACATGCCCCCCTCTCCAAAACAAATGCACTGATCCCCGGGGATGGGGTCCCTGGGCCTAAATTAGCCTGGGGAGGGGGCTGCATGCCTTCCTCCACTTAGTTTTAGTTAGTGGGCTTTGGTGATGGGGTCCCCAGGGCCTATCAAGGCTTGTTAGGGCAGCTGCACAGCCCCATCCCCTTTATTTTTTTTAATGGCATGGGGTACCCAGGGCCATAATAAGTTCGGGGAAGGGGGGACACAAGGCCCAACTCCTCTTTAACCCCTTCCATGCTGATGACTAACCCCAGCCGTCATGCACTACGGTGCTCGTGTGCTGATGACGGCTGGGGTTCGTCACGGCCCCGCCCTGTTAGTTTGTGTCCAGCACACCGGGGGAATCGCGGCCGCATGGAAGGGGTTAAAAAATGAAAAGGCCAGGCTTTGTGGCCAAACCCCCATTGCACACGGGAAATTAACCTACATATTAAATCATTCATGACATCTTCTTTATTATTATTGATAATATCACTATGCAAGGCGGGGTGCGAGGTATAGTTACTTGAGATAACTCTACCTATATATAGTGAATTTCAGTGGTTTTTAGAGTTTAAAATTGAACATTTCACCTAACTAATATGTTACTTTAACCTTTGTTTTTTTTTGCAAAACTTTTGGCCAGTTGGTGGAAATTTGGGACTGTGACATTGTTACAGCACTTGATTTTAACCCAGCTTTGAATGTGCACACGTGGAAAGATTTTTTTGTGTCAAGGTCCGTTTACGATCTAAAGGAGACTGCTCATGAAAAGGAACATAGGAAACTGGCACTTATTTGGATATTATAGAAATTAATGAGTCTGATTTAGCACGCAATTTAAACTGCCTGAATGCTAGGATAGTGTTGATATTATTTTAATTTTATATTTGCTATATATCCCCACAGCTTTGTTGAGATTTAATATTTTCGCCTATGAGAGCTACAATGCAACACATTTTCAAAATCGTATCTATTTAAGTGAATTGTTGCTTTCACTTTTCACCAGAGACTCTTTTGTAGATATTAAAGTATTTATTCTGTGAGGACCCTTAAAGCGATTTGAATGTTGGTATTTCATTTATGTCTATACAAATGACGTCACATGTGGGCGTATACATTTTATTTTAAATATGGCGCTTTCAGTGTGACAAAGGCTGTGTTGACAGCCAAAAGGTGTCCTCTGCCAAGCGCTGTTTGAATTAAACAGATATTATCACTGAATATAGAGTGCAGGCGTTCTTTCCTACCTGGGGGAATGTGGCATGTTATTTAAAGGCGTTAGCCGTAGCACCCGTTGCCTGTACCACCAGTGATCCTTAAGCACGCCACTGCAGTTTGGGAGCATATATGTAAATATATATATAATATATATTTCCAATAACTTTGGCACTGGTTGATGAATCTTCACGAAATATTTTAAAACACGTCCCCAATTTGGTCCAACTACTGTGTTGAAAGTTTTGGGGTGTACTGTAAAGCAGGGGCCGGAAAAAAAGGGGTGAGCCATTTTTCCCCTGTTATATTTATTGGGATTTTTCAGTTTTTGAACACAACTACAGACCGAACCGCTGAACAGAATTGCATCAAATTTGGCAGAAAGCTAGATGCCAAAAAGCGTGCTTTTTAGGTCTCGGCTAGCGTAGGCTGCGCACATGCGCAGTCTCGCTGGCGAGATTTAATGACTTGGAGTAGCGAGGTTAAGCCCCGCCCCTCTTCTCTCATTGGCTGGCCTCCTAAACGGTGGTCAGCCATTGGAGAAGAGGTCCCAGTGACGACATTCTTTCTATCTAAGCCCCTTCCTTTTCGGATTGGGGACTTTTTTTACTTTCTTTCTCCCCACTTCTCCATTGGCCTGGAATGTCAAAAACACGCCCCCCAGTCTGAAAAGGACGGGGCCTAGAGACAAATGGCGAGCGCTTGTTTATCAGTCTCCCTGAAAGTAAGATAACCGTTTGTTTTCGGGGAAAGGAAGAAGCATTCAAGTGCATGAGCACCCATGAAAACTGTGCCGAGGAGAATAGTAGGAGTAACCAGGATTACAGGAAGTAATCCAGGCAGTTACTTCTCACAGTCTGGGCTGTTCTTCATAAAGAGGCATCACTCGGAGGCTCCGGCTAATTGCTAAAGTGGGAAATTGTTCATTTACTGTGGGAAAAGCAGTTTAACGTGACACAGCTCTGTGACCTACGAACACGACGAGAGGGTCTCGCAACCCAGCCCTGTCATGAGTAACGGCGTTGCAAGTGCAGATTATGGTGACTCGCGACGCCCGCCCTTCGCCGCAGAGGGGCTGCTTGGAGCCTCACGCATCTCTCGCGACCTCGGGGCAGGCAGAGGGCCTGCACCGAGCCCGGGCTGCATCCGGAGCAGCGCCGCCCTTCGGCACAGCAAAGAACGTCTCCGGTGGACCACGGTGCCCTACAAGGAATAGTTTTATACTTTTTGGCAGGCAGAAGGAGCGCTCGGAGCCCGAGTTGGGCTCTCGCTGCCTGACGTCATGTGTCGGTTCAGGACGCCGGGGGGGTGGCGCCCGGAGCCGAGGCTGATGCACCACTGCACGCCGGGAGGCAGCCGCCCTGGCTCCCATGCAGCTCTTTGTTTTCCACCCCCTCGCCAGCAGTACTTCCCCTAAGAGAAACTGTTGCTTGTCATCCTGCGGAGACTCTTTCACATGAAGGCGGGTTGTTTCCAGGAGAGTGAAAGTTGAAGTCCGAGCTGAGAGCAGAGGAAGCGAGAGGGCGTCGAGGGCAGCCTCCCTGGCAACTTTACTGGGTGAGTACAGTCCCGGCATTACATAGTGGGCACGCGGAGCTGGGTGGCACCACAGTCCCGGCTCTGCCCTCTGCTTTACACCCCCTGGCTGTGGGGTCGTAGTGCTGGCGGGCACTAGTGTCTTCAGCCCTGGCTCTATGCACGCTGCCTTACAGTGCCTGTCTGTGGGCACGCAGGGCTGGTGGAGACAGCAGTCCTGGCCGTGCACTCTGCCAGTCTGTGGGCACGCAGGGTGGCGGGCACTGTCTTCAGCCCTGGCTCTATGCACACTGCCTTACAGTGCCTGTCTGTGGGCACGCGGGGCTGGTGGAGACAGCAGTCCTGGCCATGCACTCTGCCAGTCTATGGGCACGTGGGCGGCGGGCACTGTCTAATAGGTTCTGGAAGCTGTCACCATCTCAGATGGCTGGCAGGCACGAGCCTGCTGTTGCTGTCAGTAAGGTGTTCTAGTTATTGCTGTCCGAGAGGCGGAGTTGTGAGTTGTAGTGTTAATGTGCTGCCACACTTTGTGGTTATTTTGCTGTAACCAGTTGATGCACAGATCCCTTCCACACACATTCAGTAGCCGCGTGAATTACGCTGCCTCCCGGTGGGTGGCAGGGCATGATGTTTCTCACCAAGACAGGACGTATTCCTCAGTGCTCGTGCGAGCGTAGCCTTAGATGGAAGGAAAAAATCGATTATGGCAATCTAATTTTTTTCGATTCGCATTTTGAGCAATGAATAGATTGACCAACTTGATCATTTGGGTCTATCTATTAACTTAACTCGACGTATAGAGGCCGAACATTATCGGAGGTTGTGAGTCAGCTGGGCAGCTCGGCCAGCTTGGGGGGTTTCTTTCAGGAGTGATGATTCAGCCTCCTCCTGCCCTCTCAGACTGCTGAATGTGCCTGCCCCTGTGTGTTTGTGTGGCTCTGTGTGTGTGTGTGTGGCTCTGTGTGTGTGTGTGGCTCTGTGTGTGTTTGTGTGTGGCTTTGGGTGTGTGTGGGGCTGTGTGTGTGTGGGGATCTGTGGGTGTGTGGGGCTGTGTGTGTGGCTGTGTGTGTGTGTGTGTGTGGCTCTGTGTGTGTGTGTGTGTGTGGCTCTGTGTGTGTGTGGGGGGCTCTGTGTGTGTGGGGGGTCTGTGTGTGGGGGGCACTGTGTGTGTGTGGCTCTGTGTGTGTGGCTGTGTGTGTGTGTGTGGCTCTGTCTGTGTGTGTGTGTGTGGCTCTGTCTGTGTGTGGGGGGCTCTGTGTGTGTGTGTGTGGCTCTGTGTTTGTGTGTGGCATTTGCAAGAGATTAAGCTATTGGCATTGTAAATGACAATGTCATTCATTTATCTGTTTTCAAAACCAACACATGAATAAAAATGTTGTCATTTAAAATGCCAATAGCTCTAACTTTTGCAAAGGCGAGACCGTTGCATAGTAAATGCTTGTTGTGATTTGTTCAGTAAGTCTGTTCAGTAGTTTCAAAGATATTTAATTTGAAAAAATATAGATATCCGGGAGTCCAAAATCCTACTGAAATCCTACTGAGGCTGCTTGTCAAAAAATGCGGGGGAGGCCCGGATGGCCTCCCCCACTGACTTAGGGACCATCACCTCCTTCTTTATTTTGTCCACTGGTGGGCCTCTCTAACCCCTTCAGCCCGAGGGCCGCTTTAATTGTATGAGGGGGGCACATGGACCACCCACAGCCTTGTGGGACGCCATCTCCCGAGGGCTTTTATTGTAGTTGATGTGGGGGCAAACGGACCCCCTGCATCCCCAGGAACCACCATCTCCCCATGGCAAATTTAAACAAAGGAGGGTGGGCGCGGTTCCCCTCCTGGTGCCATAGATGGCCCTGGGGAACACCAAGCCCCCAGGGCTGGTGCCGACCCCTGGGACATTGCAGTTTGTTATGGCGTGGTGGGAGCACCGCTGATATCGGCCCAGTGAAAGTGGGCCACACGGCCCCCCTTCTTTATTAAAATAAATGTAAAAAAAAGAAAAAGCCAGGCCCTGAGGAATGGGGTCCCCAGGCAGGGCCATAATTTGTCTGGGGAGGGCAGCCACGTGCCTCCCCTCCCCATTCTAAAAATACCTGGACCCGGGGGCTGGAGTCCCCATGGCCAAAATTGGCCGTGGGAGCACGGGGGGCACACGGTAGCAGCACCCATCTGGAATATGAGTGGCGGTGGCGGCGAACAGTGGTAAATGGCTATATATGTATTTAAATAATCATGCAAATCCTCTGTCTTTTGCTGCTGCCCGGGTCCTCTGGGGGAGAAGCGTCACCACAGAAGGAGCTTACCAGTGAGGAAAATTGTCATCAAGCCACCAAAAGCACATCACAAATAATGCTCACTCTGTCCGGCCTCAGTGTCAGCAACCCTTTATTTTTGTGGATACAGCAAAATAAAAACTTGTTTCAGCCAATGTAGGCCTTGATCACATGACAAACCACCCAGCTCACCAATTTGAAAGAGTGTATAATACAAAAGAAGGACTTGTAATAAATGGCCACAATTTTTAAATAGTACTGGATTATCATAAAGAATACAGCAAACTGCTGCCTAACAATCAATTGCTCATAACTCAATTTTTTTTTCATCTGAATATGTGAATATAACAATTCAAGCCCCTTCTCCCCAATAGGTGAGAATCCATAGACACATACATATATGCAAATGTACCGATCGTACAAAAGCACAGTGTGTGAAACATAAACAAAGGACTTAAATAAGTAATTCGAAGGGGGACCATCTTGAATGGCAATTGTTTCACATGATGGATACAGCAACTGCTGACTAACCATAAAATGTGTATAATTCCAATGTAGAGTTAAATTTGGATATATGAATGTATCAGTATAAGCCCCTATTTTCCTTATTATTTTTCCTTATTATCCAATAGGTGGGAGTCCATTGACATGCTAATATAAAAATTATAAGGCCCGACTCCATTTTAATTAGGCCTATGCTCCCTTTTCGGTATTTTTGCAGAATCATCAAAATGCCTGTCTTTGACGTAGTATTCATCTGTCCTTATCTTTTTAAGAACCTGTGAACGTTTCAAGCCACTCTTATATAGACAGTAGTAAGACACCTGATGTGACATCAGTCTGGAATGAGTGCTTTGTAATCTCAGTTTTACAGTCAAACAAAGAATAATAACTAGAGCAGTGTAGTTTAAATTGTCTTGTTTTTATATTATTTGTTTAAAAGAAGGCGTCAAAGACTTAAAGTCTTGATGCTCATTGGTTGCACCAAACATTCCTGAGGTGATGTTAGAAATTCCATCTTGGATAAGGAATTATATATATATATGTCAGAAGAGGTCCTACACCCCATGTTGAGTGACAATGTTGCATAAACTGATTCTCCGGCTCAGCTCTTTAAGCTAATCTACTCCATGTTCTCCTAGCTTAGCACATAGAAGTAGGTTTTAGAGGTTTAGTTTTTTATTAGATGACATTTTAACCATGGTGGAAATGTTCCTTTTACTATCAATGTCCACAACATGAATTTATGCTGTTTTAATCATATTCTTTGTGGTTGTTTTAGATGTGCTGAGCAAGAGGGAGCACCTGTTGAAATAAACATGCTCTTTTAGTTTGTATAGTTTTCTTAGCACAGTTTGTGTGTACAGTATGGAAGAGAAAGAAAAAGGGTTTTTTCTAGTAACCACAGTGTCCTTGGATCCCTGTTTAGGGACGGTTGGTAACCCAAAAGCAATGTATTGGATGGGGTTCTACGGAGCTTCAAAACCCTGTCTTTCACATTCAAGTGCTGGTGCATTGAACTTAGTTCACTCCTGTCACCCATGGGTGTTAAAACAAACCTTGTAGAGCTGAGCCAGAGACAGTGTACAGCATATACATGGGTGTGCATCATGCAGAAAGAGGAACCCAATAGTCCATGTGTACTTTAACCTCTTGGCCAACATAATTGAGCAGTATAATAACAAATAACTACTTCATAATCTCACACTGCAGCGAACCCATAGTATAGTTACAATCCATATAGGCAAGATAACACATCTTGTAAACAATTCAGTAAATCACACAAAATTTCTCCCAACCACATGGCCGTGTGTTGCATAGGGTAGGGTGCTCGCATGTAGGTTTTAACTGACATTTTCACATATCCATTATGTCCCTTTAAGCTTTGTTTATTTATATATATTACCTACTGGCAGTCGCCAGTAGGTAGTTATAGTTAGGACCTATTTTCCATAGGAAATCCGCAACATTTAATTCCCAATAACTTTGGCGCCAGTTGACAAATCTTCACGAAATTTTCAAAACATTTGGCCAGCTCCGGTCTGCTCCTATTCTGAAAGTCTCAGGGTGATTGGTCAAGCGGGGGCCGAGAAAAAAGGGGGGGTCCCAAAACATGTCAATGCAATTTTCCATAGGAACCTTTAGTCGCAGCTACAGCCCGAACTGCTGAATGGAATTACACCAAATTTGGCAAAAAGGTAGCCGTTGGTTAGAATCATGTCTTTTGGTTAAATGGTGTAAATCCGTTCAGTAGTTCCTGAGAAAATCAAAAGTAAAATCACATATATATCTATGGCCGTGGTGGATCAGCGTACCCTAAGCGCACCCTGCCGAGCACGAGCTGTATGCTAATTGGCTGTCAACACTCCAAACCAGGAAGTGTTGGCAGCCATCTTATGCCTCGAGGCACAAGAAAACAGAAGGAAAAATGGTCAAAACGCAAAAAGGGGGCAGGGTAGAAACACCCTGACCCCCTAGGTCTGGTCAAGGGGTCCCACAAGGACCACCAAGGCCCCAATTATTTTTTTAAACGGCAGGGTGCACGGATCCTGCCGATAAAAAAAAAACGAAGCTTGGGCTACCGCGCATCATTGGTAATTAGCCCCCGGGGGTCCTAATCCCGGGGGCAGTGACAGATTTGGGTGAGGGACCCAAAGGGTCCCCCCAGCCCCGGGGACTGCCACCCCCGGGGCTTCATCATAATATAGGCGGGGGCTCACGGCCCCCCACATCCCCGGGGACCGCCAACCCCCGGGCTTCTTTAAATTAGGTAGGGGGCTCTCAGGCCCCCACAACCCCGGGGCTTCTTTAAATTAGGTGGGGGGGGCTGTCAGGCTCCCCCAGCCCTGGGGACCGCCATACCCCAGGGCTTTAAGAAATGAATGGCTTGGGGGCTCACACAGTTGACACAGCGTTTATGAAGTGATGAAGGGAGGGGACGAGGCCTGAGGTGACATGTGCAAACACGCCCTATGGTGCATTTTAAGTTGAGGAAATAATTCCTATTCAATACTGAGGGCCCATGGGGGCCATCTAGTCCACCAGGTGCTTCCAGTAAGAGCTACTGGACTGCATTGCAGAGATGTGGTCCAGGCCGTGCCCATTTGTTCTGCAACACAGCTCTGTGGTGCTAACTAGAGATACCTGATGGGCTAGTTGTACCCAAGAGACACTCAGGATTCAATGAGACTTTATCCCCCAAATTAAAACGGCCACAGGGTGTTTTTGCACACTTCAGCTCAGCCGTCCCCTCCCTTCACCAGTGTGCAAACGCGCCCTGTGGCACGTTTTAAGAGGTAGTTTTAATCCCCCTGCTGTATTATACACTAGGGGCTTACAGAGGAGGTCATCCTAACGCATAGTGTTCCCTAGTGTATGTAGGTGTTTTAACTGTATTCTAACTTTCTTTTAGATTAGCACTGGCTCTAGGACTAGTTAGTCAGAGTCAGTTACCACCAGTACCCATCTGAAAGAATTAAGGGTACAGGATGATTTGGAACAAAAGCCTCTTTCTGCTCCTCTGTTTGTTCTTTCTGCGCGTCTTCCTTCTTCCTGCACTTTCTACGTCTTTGAGGACTTCTGTTGCTTCTTTCTGCATTTCTTTTTCGTCTTTCTGTGTGTTTTTACTTTTTTCTTCACGTCCTACCTCTGTAGACATAGTTAGAAATTAGCATTTAAAAAAAGCTTTCAAATTCACTTAAAAAGCAATAGGTTTTAGGTACGTTAAAGTTAGAAATTAGCATTTAAAAAACCTTTGAAATTCACTGAAAAAACCATAGGTTTCAGGCATGTTATAGTCAGGAATTAGCATTTAAAAAACCTTAGAAATTCACTGAAAAAACCATAGGTATCAGGGGCGTTATAGTTAGCTGAACATTTTACTGGTACAAAACCATAGAAATTCCCCCGTTATAGTTAGTTCAGCTAACTATAACTCGCGCGCCCGCAATGCACTGCTGATGACGTTACATATTACATCACTCATGACATGGTCAGTGACATCTCTCATGACATCACTGATGACATCTCAAATGACATCACTGATGACATCATCCTTGTGGTAGAGTGGCAGACCTCCTCTCACCCTAATATAACCTTTGATACACACATTGAAAAAATAGAAAGTGACATTTTTAAAAAAAATGGACATACCAATACCAGTTACAACACACCTATTCAGTAATTCCAAGATCTACATACACATCCACTCATTCACCAACAGCCCTATATACTCACTCATACATGTACTCACTCATCATATGTACTCATACACCTATACATCCTGGTACACACTGCCACTCGTTCATAGAGTTACTCACACAGTCACTCATGCTAATAAAGAATCAAACATCCATTTACTTGCATATACCGTTATAGACACACCACTACACTTACTTCTACAAAAACGTACACATACTTAGTCTCTTAAACAATCACTTATAGAAACATATACTTATTTATACAGGAACTCTTCCAATCTCTCCCTCTCATTTATACTCACTTATATACAATACTCACATATACTAGTTTAAACCATATGTAGTTACTCATAAAGACACTATTGAGACAGTCATTCACTCACTAACACACCCATACACACACTCATCCACTCATACAGTCCTGCACACATGCTGTCTTCAAAACATATACAAACAGTGAGTCACTCATACATGTTTCAATGCGGTAAGTAATAACCCCCACCGAACCATACAGACACTCAGACACTCATTCTGATACTCAAAAAACCAACTAATAACCCATATAGACACTCATGTAGCTAGTAACCAACTCATGCAGCCTATTATATACAAATTGAGAGACTGATACAGATATTTACATATTTAAACATTACTCGCTAACCCATGTATTCACTTAGATACACTTAACCAGTCCATTATACAATCAATTTTACAAAAAAAATCATCCATTTAGACTCTTATTTACCCATTTATTCTTCTATCGAGCTTGAGATATACATATATAAAATATATTTAATTTTCAGAATAACACACATACACTGGATGATGTCATCAGTGATGTCATTTGAGATGTCATCAGTAATGTCATGAGTGATGTCACTGACCATGTCATGAGTGATGTAATATGTGACGTCATCAGCAGTGCATTGCGGGCACGCGAGTTATAGTTAGCTGAACTTACTAGAACAGGGGAATTTCCATGGTTTTGTACGAGTGAAATGTCCAGCTAACTATAACGCCCCTGAAACCTATGTTTTTTTTTTCAGTGACTATATATGTATATATATATATATATATATTACCTACTGGCGATCGCCAGTAGGTAGTTCTAGTTAGGACCTACTTTCCATAGGAAATCCACAACATTCTATTTGGGATAACTTTGGCGCTGGTGGACGAATCTTCGTGAATTTCTCCAAGAAAAGGCCTGCTCCGCTCCGCTCCTTCCCTGAAAGTTTGGGGGTGATTCGTCAAGTGGGGGCCGAGAAAAAAGGGGGTCCCCAAACGTGTTTTCCCCATGCAATTTTCCATAGGGACCTTTAGCCAGGGCTACAGCCCGAACGGCTGAACGGAATTACACCAAATTTGGCAGAGAGGGAGACTTTGGTTCGCAGATTGTGCTTTTTGTTAAATGTGTAAATCCGTTCAGTAGTTCCTGAGAAAATCAAAAGTAAAATCATAGTGATATCTAGAGACGAAATACGACACGCGTACCGAAATCCGTACAATCACGAGCATGAGCTGCATGCTGATTGGATGTCAACTGTCTGTCAACACTCCAAACCAGGAAGTGTTGGCAACCATCTTGTGCCTCGGTAGCACCGAGTCACAAGAGAACAGTAAAACAAAGTTCAAAAATAAGGAAAGGGGGCAGGGTAGAAACATGTTGATCCTCTAGGCCTGCTCACGGGGTCCCACATGGATCTTTAGGCGCAAATTATTATTATTTTTTTAAGAAAAAAAAACGCGGGGTATGTGTATGGTACTCGTACGCCGTGGAAAAGGAAAAAAAAAACTAGAAGTCCGTTTTATTTTTAATTAGCTCCCGGAGGGGCTAATCCCGGGGGCAATTCTTTTCTATAATGGGGGGCTTGGAAGTGTCCAACAGGAACAAAAGAATAAAAAAAAAAAACTAATGTCGAGGACAGCGCTGCTCCTGTGTTTTATCAGGTCAATAGACTGTTTCCCATAACACAAAAGTTTATTGCAATAAATGCATAGAATTTTAACTTTAGCAAAATCAGGATCAATTTGTGGGTGTGGACTGCTTGCTGAGAATGCTGGTGCAGCAGTTGATGTTCTTGGTGCAGCAGCAGGTGGGTTGTCCTTCAACCTCTGTGTTGCAGCTCGAGCAAAGTTGTTGGGGTGTAAGTTCTTCACGTGTCGCTCCATATTTGCTGTGCCAAAGGAGTATTTTTGCGATGGATCACCCCTTGAAAGAGTTTGGAAAATTTTACAGGTTACTTTTGGAGCATTAACCTTTTTTTGCCCTTCTGCAAAGTAAAAAAACTGCCAAATTACAGCTTCTTTCCTCTTCCTTGGAGGTTCTTCATTAATGAAATATTCCTCTGAAGAATGGCTGGAAGATGAGTCCATTGCTGTTATTATGGTAAACTTCGTTCTATTTGACAAGATTCTCAGAAGAGATGCTTCTTCTTAGAAAGTCAAAAGTAGAATTATAAAAATGGGACGGAAGTTTCAACAGTTGTAATAGGAAGTTCTATGAACCAATCAAATCTCTTCGTTTAAAGTCATATGGCTTTGTGTATGCTTACGCTGTGATTACGGTACTCTTACGATGCGAGTACGCATGACGTTCCACCGCGATTTGTGTAATTGCTTTTAAAAGTAATATAGGATTATTGGAACTTAAAAAAAATGTTTTCAGAATTATCCTAGATAATGTCTTCTGTTAGTATGTTCATTAAATACTTAAATATATGTTTTTAAACAATTGAAAACATTTGCGTCTTTGCGTACAGGGCGCCGAACATGACGTCACACGGAAGCTTTGGTGTAACGTGAAAGCGTATTCGTAGCGTATGCTGAGAATGATTAGCAGTACAAACTATGGTGCAATCACTCTCTCACTGTCAAATCAGAGCACAGGGCGCGCTATGTGAATGGTTAGAAGTGGTCACTCATTGGAGATCCGATTCAGCTGTGTGGCTTATCCACGGTACCATAACGTTACTTTTTAGCCTGTTTAAGTTTGAGGTTTGCATGAAATACTATGCTATAGGCAGATATGGATCTTTAGGCAGCGCTTATCTCCATGAAGCTTGATTATTATCATTTACATATCGGTGCCTGAGGGAGGGAAAAGAAGTCTATCTGAATGGCGAGGATTGCACAATAGCACCAGATCACTCCTTAATTTGTAGACACATACAATTGCATGGCTCTTGTAATCAAGATGCGCCTAATTTGGCCTGAGTTTTGAAAGGCACTCCGACACCTGCTATCATACCAACGTTCAGTTTACTGGAAACGTGAGTTATTTCATTTGAAATAATACAGATTGTTGTGCAAAGTTAGCAGGCATCGCTTACATGATTACGGTAACTGAGCGTGTGGTTTGTTATAAAAAAGTTGTGTTTACTCCTCTAAATGGAAAGCTGGATGTTTCCATCGGGCTGTCAATTCCGACCTTGAAAGAAGAGTCAACCAAACGAGCCATATAAGCGCGCTATTGTCTCAAAAAGAGGTCGCTCTTACATCTGCTAGAGAAACATTTGTCCTTCATGTAGCAAACACCCACACAGAAGTGCATGATTTATTAAATACAGACGTGCCCCTGCATTTTGGGGAGTTAATTCAGAGTATCTTTAACCCCTTGACCGCGGCGAAAATTCCGCCGCGGTGCGGGTGATTTATGGCGTGGGCGTGGTTCGGACGGCCCCCGGCCGTCCTCCGCACACGCCCACCGTGACGTCGGACGGCCGCCAGCCGTCCGACGCATGGAAGGGGTTAATGCGTCCTTGACTACGGGGTTACCTTCCTTTTTTAAAGTTAGAAGCAGTGGCATTGTGACTTCTTTTCAAACTATATTTGGTGTCTTCTCTGCATTTTTTCATTCGATGTTTTCCAGCATCTTTGGTGGATTCCCCTTAATACTCGCATTAGTTGCCGCTGTGCTTCTATTAACTTGTTTACTTAAATATGGATGCACATCCTGCAGCACACGAGAATATGTCCCGGCTGTTGCTGGTCCGCAACCGAATGCTTAGTTATTACGGAGCACTGCCTCTGGCTACATTGAGGTCAGCTTATGGATTATCGTTTTGATTCTCCTTTTTCACATGTGTTCAACCTGAGTCATGAGTGATGTAATGTGTGACGTCATCAGCAGTGGATTGCGGGCGCGCGAGTTATAGTTAGCTCAACTAACTATAACAGGGGAATTTCAATGGCTTTGTATGAGTGAAATGTCCAGCTAACTATAACATGTGTGAAACCTATGTTTTTTTCAGTGAATTTCTAAGGTTTTTTAAATGCTAATTGCTAACTATAACGTGGCTAAAATCTATGGTTTTTTCAGTGAATATATATCTATATATATATACAGCTGTATGTGAAGTTCATGGTGTTGAAACTAATGTGGCGCAGCATCCAAAACTTAAAGCATATGCACTCTTATGTTGTTTGTTTTTCGTTTGATACACAGCCTTCTCTAGGAGTCAAGAAATCATCTAAGGGCCTGCTGTATGTTATATTAAGTCCTGTTGGCCCATATTTTGCTGGTGGAGGTTTTAGCCCAGTATCCCTTTGGGCTGATCCAAAATATGTGAGGGCTTGGAAAGGAGGAACGGGTGACTACAAAATGGGAGGGTGAGTAGCTAATATACTTTTCATAGTTTTTGTTGACTGTATGATTTTTGGTGGATAACTGAGAGTACTGAAAAATGAAGTTCTCTTTTTCTGCACTTCTGATAAAGATCACCCGGTGCCCAATTCACAAAGCTAACTATACATGCATATGTTTGCTTGCATGTACAGTTGCTTGCACACCTAGGTGTAACACTATACTTTTTTGCTATTCATCATTTATAAGTGGAGATTTACACCAACGTGCAGATTTATATTTCAATCCCTGTTGGGGTGGAGACTCCTACTACAGAATTTACTAGTTTAAAGTTACAATTAGTAACTTTTCAACTGGTGATAGAGCTCTCCAACATCGGGATGGATATATCCCTATGGGACAGTACAGGGAAATTAAAAAAAGTATAAAATTGTATATTACACAGTGGTGGTCGTGTCTCTATAGTTAGGTCAAATTGTCCATGAGAAAAGCATTGTTTGTTTCTCTAATAACTTTGGCTCCATTGAACGAATCTACACGAAACTTTAGAAAAAAGGTTTGTACACCTCGGCTCCTTCTTGGAAAGCTTTGCGCCTATCCGTCGAGCACGCGCCAAAGTAAAGAAAGATCCAAAACATTGACTTCCCATGTTAATTTATTAAGAAATTTTGCTCTCTAATCCAGAAAAAATGGCTGAACTGATTTCAGGTTGGGCATGAAGGGGTTAAAATGTTACATATATCTAGATGGTTCGTACCTTGGTTCCAAAAATGAAACAAATAGGGCCCTCTGATTGGCTAAGGGAGTTTTTCTCCCAACATTTATTTTGGTTCCAAGGATCCAATATCAGTCCCACAGTACTGAGTGATCAGATTGCCTGGCTGCAACTCAGAAAAAAACTTATGTGGATGCCATTACTGATCTTGGTGACTTGGTCCACATGTGCTGTAAACGTATGTAACATAGGGAATACATCCTGAACCCCAAGCACCTTTGCAGGGATACCCAGAGGAACCTCCCAAAGACTATAATGTTTAAAAATCAGGTTGAGGGTCCCAGTGATAGCCCTCTCATGAGGTACGGCAGCACTCCTACTAGTGGGAGGGCCGCTTGGACGCCCACTCGTCTCTCACACACTGGTGATCAACCCCAACAGCTATGTGCCAAGCCTTCAAAGCCTCTCTGCACTAGGCTACACTTTCTGTACCTTTGGCCCTATGGATAGTACTATTTTACCCCTGCCTTCCCATTACTGCCTTTACTCAGTGAGCTTAGCGCAGGCAGTGATAAATCACCTTATTACATAACATGCACTGCCCGAGTGTAGGCGCAGACTCTGTAACTGCACTGTTGAAAGGCGGTCCAGGGTATTGAAAGCACTGTTTGACTTTCAGTGCAGAGGGGTTGGGAGCAGCCTCCACCGTGGAGACAGGTGGGGTGTGTGACTTCACACCCTCTAAAGCATGCCAGGTGGGGCTCTGGGACACCTGTGGAACTCTCCCTAGGGACCCTTTGGGGTGGGCGTGGTGCATTTGGTGCATATCTCCTGACAGCTTATATTTCCCTTGCCTCACTTTCACTAGGGTGGAGGCACAGGGGTAAAACGATCCCCATGTGCAGTCAGCCCCATGTATGTGAACGAACACTCCTAAGTCTCGCAGCGGAGTGCACGCTACAGGAGGGTCCTCACAAGTGTCTGGTATTGCAGAAGGATGGTGCAAAGTGCCACAGGGTGTAAAACCGGGCATAAGCAGCAGACACTTCTGTCATGTGACCTCAGGTCACTGATGTTTGCAATGGATGTCGAAACTGGGACTCTGGAACCCGGCCTGGTACTGGGTCAGCCAGGAGCAGTGGACGAAGAAGCCTCGGTGAGTGCATTTTTAATGTATTTTTATTACTTCAGGGTGGGCACTTCAACAAGAAATGTAATACATAAACTCCTTTACCCGCTGGGTTGACCTGGCTGGTTTTTGCTTCACCTCATGTTTTATTGTTTAGGTCTCCCTTAGGCAGCGCGCATGCACTGCTCTAGGAGATGACCTTTAGAAATTGGTCAGCTCTTTTCCACACACTCGTTCATGTGGCGGCATCCACCTTGCGGCAGCGGTTCTACTTGCGCTTTCACTTTCGGCGTGCGCACGGGCCATCTGTTTGTAATTAGGGACATGTGCGCGCTTGTTTACATTAGCCTACTCGCGGTCGCCTTGCCGGCTCGTCATCCTTGCTCTTTCACTTTCGTTCGATGTTGCGCTTGTTTTATTAGTCGGTATCCACTGCTCTTCTTAACACAATTCACATGGTCATTCTGTAGGACTTGCAAACTGCCAGTATTGTAAGCCAGATAGCCACTTCAAAAAAAGCAACTTTTCAGAATGCAACATTCTGTATCATTAGCCTTTATTTCCCACCCACACGAGCAGCAGTTTTAGGGAGTGCAGAATTGCGCATTGAAGGTCATTGTGCCACTCGAATATGGTGACATGCTTTCCTTTGTCATCTCCTACTCTCGTCTCTAAATGTTTCCAAGTGTCTGTGTGTACACAAGTGACATGTTGATTGATTTATTGTGGGTTTCTAAAGCGCTAGAATCGACTCTCGAAGGAGTATCTCTGCGCTGTCGACCGCTCGGGAACCCGTCCTGGCTTTCCCTGTGAGATGATCCCTACTGGGTATCTCCAAGGTGAAACCAGGCTTCCCCGGCGTATGTGGGGGGCCGTTGTGGAGATGAGGCAAGCTAATGCCCAGAGTTGCCGAGTGTGATCCCTGGTTAGAGTAGGCACCGAGGCGAGAATTAACAAGTCCGTGACCCTGGTCCTCGACCCTGCCGCGTCGGGAATAGAACCCTGGTCCCGGGCCGTCCTCTGCTTCCGGGTCTGCCGCCTCTAAACAGTGAGCCACACCACTCCACTGTGCTGGTGTACATACTTTATGCTTTGGAATAAGCACCCTGCACCCCAAATGAGGCCTCCTTTGACCACAGGCCATGGGGCATCCTTCAAATGACTGTTGCTATGTGTGTGTCCTGAGTTTATTCCTCCGCGTCATTCCTCCGAGATATCATTCGCTCTCCTTCCGGTTTCATGGATAACTCGGATAAAGCAAGCATTCCGAAGCCGAGCCTTTAGCATTGGGGCATAAAATAATGAGAAAATGATGGATTGTGAGGATAGTAAGTGGGCAGCATCTCATAAATGTATCCTGCATAAAGATCTAGGTTTTCATTTGTCAGCGTTCTTGTTGATCTGAGCGGTTCATAGCAAACTGAACGTGTTATTTTGGTTCCTCCCAGCTGCCACCTTGAAAGGACAGCATTCCTTCATCTCTCGTCATACATATTTTATTTTCCTCTGTCGTTCTTGTCAGACTTATTCCTGCTGTCTCGCGCGGGATCTCGGCTCCAGTTGAGTTTTCATCATTCCCCGGCCGCTTCCTGCTGATTTATGAAACCCTGTGGCACTATCATTCCAGCCACGTCTCTCCGCCCTCGCGAGGCATGGCTGTGGCCTCTGGCTCTGGAAGTGCACTCAGTACATACCGTTAACCTGCAGTTGGGTTTCTGTGCAGTCGCGATGGCGGGCTTGTTTCATGGATGGGGACCTGCTCCGTAAAGATGGCTTTGTTGGACCAGAAGTACGGCCCAAAGACAGAAGAAACCATAGGTGGAGTGGGCCTTCCCATGGCTGCTTTATATGGGCAGATCTTCTTGTACAGTCGTAATAAAAGACATCTCACTGGCTGGATCAATGCACAGCATTGTTATTAATGTGGTTCTTCAGTCAATTGAGAATTAATAAACTTGCAAATCTAACTTCTAACCTGGTGTTTTTTTCTTGCTCACCTGTTCACTGATAAACCTTTAGTTCTTTGATTGCTAACAGTTCCTTAACAGTAGATGTGTGTCCCTCCATACCAGAAGAAAATGCGGCTCACATGCTGCTGAATAACTATTTTTTAAATGTATTTTTAAGTTCCACAAGTAAAATGGCATTCCTACTCCGATACAAGTGGAAAACAATAGTATATTTCACCTGCCTCTCATCAAATATAGTGACAATCGTTGCAGTGCCCCATGACATAGTCATGTAATCAATAACTGTAACACAAACTTTAGGCAAGTTCTACAACTCCTGGTTTTAGATCTTCCTTATATAACCCCTCCCACGCCGTGCATACTTTGTCTTTGTTTTCATATACAAGACTATGATAATCTTCTGCTCCCGGTGACCCACAGGTTTATCCTTGTGTATCCCTAAATGGCTTCTACGTCTCATCTATCTACAAACCTGATTATCTCTCCACCCTCCTACGCACTCAAAGTCCCTTAAAGCAAGTCCCCCAACATAGCTTAAACACCTGGGCAAAGCTAATAGCTCTTGCTAAAACTTAGATGGTCCCAAAGGCGACACCTATTGGCTATGCCAAAGCTTGTTTTGATACAGTGCGGGCAAAGGATGTATCTGTTTCTGTTCGCTCACGCCCTGCCCTGAGGCCCATCTGGCACCAGGACAGACTGGAAATTCGATAAGCAAGTAGGCGTGTTGCACCACCTGTCTAGTCACACCCCTAAGGTGGACTGCCTGATGTGCTCCACGAAGGAAATATTCCACCATCTTGATTTTGGTGCAGTTAGGAACTTTGGGACAGGGTAATGCCTACCCCCATAGGAAGTGATCATGTAGGAGGCGTAGTGACCCTACTGGTAAGTAGGCCAATGGC
Organism: Lissotriton helveticus; assembly: GCF_964261635.1. Classification (NCBI taxonomy): domain Eukaryota; kingdom Metazoa; phylum Chordata; class Amphibia; order Caudata; family Salamandridae; genus Lissotriton; species Lissotriton helveticus. Next base: position 596,893,262 of record NC_136057.1, on the reverse strand, counting down.
TACTACCCTTTACTCCTCTTAGCACCCATAAAGTCTGTATTTAGGTGGCCTGACACCAGGATTTCAGATTTACCTAACTAAAAAAGAAGGACCAAGAAGCGAAAACTGTGGGCCAGCTGTGGACTTTTTTCACCAAGCCCTCCTGCCTGCCTGCTCCCTTCCAGACAGTCGCGGCAACCCAACTCGTCCTGTAGCTGTGCATCCTCAAAAAGCCTAGGTGGGATTCCAGCACTTCACAAACCTACCAACATCTCCCTTGAAGTGGAAGAGCCTCTTCCCTACAACCTACAGGCACTGACCGCAATGTCTGGTTCACCATTCTGCTGACCACCGGGTCCACCGATGCAGCAGCCACCCAGGAAGGGGTCATCATGCTCCAGAGGGTCAGATCCATCTCCTCAACAAGTTTGGAGATGCCAGGACCCCAAGGAGTCGCCCTGCACCTGTACCCATGGCACTGGACCCCTTGCAACTGCCAATGTTTTTATGTAGCCCAAAGCCCCTCACAAACTGGGCCCCCCATTGAGTGCTCCCGGACTTGTCTGCAAGTGCCCCTCTGCAGTCTGTTTCTAGGTGCTCCCCACCCCTTTTGTCAATGGTGTAGTGCGCAAGGCTACCAATGATCCCTGGACACTCCAAGACAGGTAATCCCAAACTGCTGGTGTATCTTGTGACCGTGACCCCTAGCACCTTAAGTCCTAAAGGGGATCCCCAAAATACAATTGTAAACACTTGCATGGAGTATATGTTTCTTTCTTCTTAAGAAAGCGTTACTGCATAAAAATGCATATGTGTGATATTTGGGATTATTAATTTAAGCCCTGTAAGATAATAGGGTAATTTGGACTTTCTGCATAGTGTACCTCATTATGCTACACAACATTAAAAGCCAGCTTCCTATACTTACACATTAAAATGGAAATGTTTTTGTGAATAGTGCGTAGCAAACATAGTACAAGGTGTGGTTTACTGTGCAGCAACATAACCAGTCCTGTTTCTGGCCACGCATTGGGTTGCATTGGTCAGAGGAAAGAGAAAATAACACAAATTTAAATGTAGATGTGCCGCAACTTCCTTGCTGTCTGGTGTCACCCTCTAAGTAGAGAAGAAAGATATTCTGTTTGAGAAGTTTTGTAAGAACCATCCTGATAAGGCTCTCCATCTTGATCCTCACTGCTCGAAAGGGTACCACAGATTTTCTGAAAGGCGAGCACAAATCTGCATAACTTAGGTCAATAAAGTCAATAACCATTACAACTCACAAATACCAGTGAGTGCACCACTTTGAGGTTTCAACTTGTGATTCTTTTCCTGGGGAGTCTCACTGTGCTTCTCTCCCTTTAAAACCCTTGGAGTGCCTGTTATCCAACCAAAGCCAAGAAGGAGCATTTTGCCACTCGCATGCTACCATAGCTCACATTGCGATAATACAAAAGCTTGAGGTTTGTGCATGTTGAGGATCAATGCCTGAAAGAGAGGGGACTGACTATGATGCTTGAAGCCTGATGCTTATGCCACACATTCAGGAGTGATTGGTTCTGCATGCAGCTACCCCTTACTTGATTGCTGTATTTAACATACACTGCCTTGATACGTATTTATTGACAGAGTTGAAGCTCTTCGACCTAAAAAATGCTGTATGTTTGACAGGAGAGAGAGTGAGGAGGTTCTTTTCAACTAATTGCTGAAGAGAAGCCCCATCCTTTTTAGTTATTGAAAGGCATAGTTCATGCAGAACAGTTCAAAGATGAAACAGGCCACAGAGAAGACCGCAGAGAAGAGTAAAGGCAACAGTGATAAAGATGCTCCCACTGGGTAACTGTTATAGTGGGAGTACCCATCATGTCATTATCCAAGCTGCTCTTCCTATACCTTGTCTTGCTCTATTTCAACTCATTCATTCATTCATTCATTGGGATATTTGTAGAGCGCAGCGATTACGCACACCGGCGTGTCCACGCGCTAACAGTGGGAGCGGCAAAAGCAGGGGCACAAAATCTGCGCGGGCCGTTAACTAGTGTAGAGAAATGTTTTTAATTTCGCTCGGAAGCTGGCCTCCTCTGGTTCCAGGCGCAGGTCCGCTGGCAGTTTATTCCAGTTAGTAGCCGCTAGGCATCTGAAAGACCTGCCTCCCATGCGGGCCTTCTTAATTCTTGGAATCTTCAGTAGGCCGCCCCCTGTGGATCTAAGCGTACGTGTTGGTTTGTACACTTCGATCAATTTTGTCAGAGGGTCGGGTGCCCTACCATTCAGGATACGGTGACATGTGCAGAGGGCTTTGTACTCCACTCTTCTCCTCACAGGGAGCCAGTGTAGCTGCTGAAGGGCCGCCTTAGAATGCGCCCTTTTAGGCAGTCTGAGAATCAGACGCGCTGCCGCATTCTGCAGCACTTGCAGACGAGCCATGCTTTTTTCTGGAGCGCCCAGGTACAGCAGGTTCCCGTAATCCGACCTAGCTGTCACCAGGGCATGGACCAGGGTTTGACGGGCTTCAATCGGGAGTAAGTCCAAGACTTTTTTCAGCTTCTTCAGAATCCCGAAGCAGACTCCCACCACCCGATTAATCTGGGGGCCAAAAGTGAGACCCGTGTCAAACCACACCCCCAGATTGCGTGCCTCTTGGCAGGGGGTTGGGGTAGGTCCAAGGCAGGAAGGCCACCACGCCGACGACCAGGCAGACTGGGCTCTCCCCACCACCAGCACCTCTGTCTTGCTGCCATTCAGCTTCAAACAATTGATGGCCATCCATTCGGCTAGATCTTTCATGCACGAACGGAAGCCATCGGCAGCAAGACAGGGCGCATGCGATAGGGAGATCACCAGCTGCGTGTCGTCGGCGTACGAGACCAGTTGGAGGCCATGGCTCTCCACAATCGAGGCAACAGGCGCGACATACATATTAAAGAGGGTTGGGCTCAGAGACGAGCCCTGCGGCACGCCTTGGCCCAGAGGCACCCCCTTTGAATAGCAGTCTCCCTGCCTGACTCGGAAACTTCTCCCATGGAGAAAGTCTTGGATCCATCTCAGCGCGGTGCCAGAGATGCCACCTCTGGTCAGACACTGTAGCAAGATGTTATGTGCTACAGTGTCGAACGCCGCGCTGAGGTCCAGCAGGATCAAAGCCATAGTTTGGCCTGCATCCACGCCCTCTCTCAGATGTTCCGTAGCCATGAGAAGGGCGGACTCGGTTGAATGTCGTGGCCTAAAGCCAAACTGCGTCGCATGGAGCAGTCCCCTTTCTTCCACGTGCTTCATAATTTGGGTATTGACCACCTTTTCCGTCACTTTTGACAGAAAAGGCAGGAGGGAGATGGGCCTCAGATTTTCTAATACCTCGAAGCCTAAGTGGGGTTTCTTCCGGAGCGGGAGCACCACCGCCTGTTTCCACCCCTCCGGCAGCTTTCCCGATCTGAAAGAAACGTCGAGGATGTGCCTTATGTAAGGTTCCAAGACCTCCAGGCTGTCTGCCAAGCGTTTTGGCGACACCGGATCCCACGGGGACCCTGATGTAACAGAGCGGCACACCGCTATTAATTCCTCAAGAGGAGGGGAGCAGAAGTGTGTAATATGCCCTGCCGTCTCTGTATCCCCCATTGCAACCTCCAGGTCAGACCCTGTCGACCGGATAGGGAAGGTTGAGTAGATCTTCTCTACTTTAGCGGAAAAATATTCGGCAATCCGATCACATGACTCCGTAGAGCAGCTCTCCGGCTCTATAGGTGCATTTACCGAAGTCAAGGATTTATAGATGCCGAAGAGTTCCTTAGCGGAGTTTTTCGCCCCCTGAATTTGCCCAGCATAATAGGCTGCCTTAGACTTTTTTATCAGCCTATGGTGAAGGCGCCTTTTTTCCAAAAACAAATCCCTGGCCTTGTAGTCATAAGACCCTCTCCACACTTTTTCTGCCCGCCTACAATCCGCCTTTGTTGATCTCAGCTCAACACTAAACCATGGAGCTGAGCGATCTTTCCGCGCACATGTAGTTGTACGGCAAAGTGGGGCTATCTGATCAAGCGCTTCCGTGATGCGCTGATTCATGTTGGAGACCGCTGTTTCTATGTCCTCGCCTCCAGGCTGACCATCCCTGGTTAAGGCTTGATTAAACTCCTCCACCGAGAATTTAGCCCACTTCCTCCTAAGGTAGTTGGGGGGTACCTGACTGGCTTTATTGGTTTTTATGCCCTGTATGGAGAATGCCACCAGAAAGTGGTCGGTCCAGGGAATGGGCTCAACACCTGACACCTCCACACCTCCCCAATTGGCATAGACCGGATCCAGAAGGTGTCCCTGTCGATGCGTGGGGGCCACTAGCTTCAAGTCAAGCTGAAGAGCCAGCATGTCCCGACAAAAGTCCATGACTCCTGTGTCCTCTGGACGGTTAAGATGCAGATTAAGGTCTCCTAATAGGAGGAACTTGTCCCTGCGCAAGGTCGCCTCCATGAGGCTTTCTAACAGGCTCTCCCTAAACTTAGTGCAGGCTCCTGGCGGCCGATAAACCAAGCAGCCATTGATCGTCGTGCCCCCATTGATTTTAATCGAGAAGAGGCCCGCCTCACTCTCCGCGATCGGCGTGCGCTCTAAGCGGCAGCCCAGAGTGTTCCTAAAAATGATCGCAATCCCCCCTCCCACCCCCTCTGGCCTATCCTGCCTGACCCAGGAGTAATTCTCCGGTGTGGCCTCGATAATGTCTGAGTCAGAGAACTGGTCCAACCACGTTTCAGTAAGAAACAGTAGGTCGAATTTTTTATCCGTGATCAGCTCGAACACATCAAGCCTATGTTTGCGTAAGGACCTGACGTTTAGGAGGCCACAGGACAACACCTGCTCCGTGGTATCCTGCGGCAAAGTAGTCATACGAAAACCACAGTGAGGGCATACCCTATCGCTGCTCAGCATACCGTGCATACATATGAAGGCAGTGCGGGGGCGGAAGCCAAGGAGTTGTTCTTTAGTCCAGTAGATCTTTGGGCCAGGGGTTATCGCCCTAGCCCGCGGTCGGCCGCAGACGGGCGCAGACGGGCTGGACTTAGGCGCGACTTCGGCGCGCCATCGTCGCGCCCGCTGCGCTCGTCCGCTGCGCGGCCGAATGCACATTACCTCTAGTAGTGGTTTGGCCCGGAAGTGATGCTGGCTGGGGGAGGAGTCGCGTCCCTCCGCTCAATCGGCACACAAAAGCCGTGGCGGAACGGGGACGGACCGGGACACAGCAAGGGGTAAGTTAAAATCAGCCCAACAATGTCTGCATCCCCCGAGAATAATAATCTGACTCCCAGCAGCAGTCGGTTAAAAGTTGTAACACGCTACAGCAGCGCTAAAAGCACCAATACAGTTTTAAAAATTAAAGCACGTTTCTCAGCCACACCACCCAGCGCCTTTACTCGCGCTGCTCTCACCAAGCGCGGCAGGAACAGGTGTGCCTTATGTGTCTGAATGCTGGCTGGGGGAGGAGTCGCGTCCCTCCGCTCAATCGGCACACAAAAGCCGTGGCGGAACGGGGACGGACCGGGACACAGCAAGGGGTAAGTTAGAATCAGCCCAACAATGTCTGCATCCCCCGAGAATAATAATCTGACTCCCAGCAGCAGTCGGTTAAAAGTTGTAACACGCTACAGCAGCGCTAAAAGCACCAATACAGTTTTAAAAATTAAAGCACGTTTCTCAGCCACACCACCCAGCGCCTTTACTCGCGCAACTCAAATTGATTAAGGGTTATCTTTATTATCAGCTAGGGTCCTGTTTGTTTCAAGAAAGCAGTTGTCACTCCACTACTAAACCATACCCATAACAGGAACTTGCAAGTTATCACCGTCTCTAAAGTCGTTTAGAAAAATTTGAAGAAAGGGGATATAAAGCAGCTAAGGCTACACACAGACGAAAACAATCAGCTCCATCATTATTAAGCAGGGATCAGACTAGATGAAGGTACAAAATCAGCAATGTTTACAGGACTGAACAAACACCTGCAGGTAGCTGTTGGTAGCACTTTGATGCTTTTTGATCTATCCGTGCCATTTGTCATTGATCTTTCATAATAACCACCGTCGTGAAAATGCCAACATAATGGATTTGCATTGTATTGGATTCAGTCCTTTTCGATCAACAAGAAATTATAAGTTGCCTGGAGTGACAATATGCAGAGAAATAATATCATGTTTGGTTAACAAACCCATGAGCTTCACAAGTCTATCACAGTGCCAGCCCTGATCTGCAGTTGTATCAATAAGCAACTGAAACAACTGCACCTCACAATGTCAGACACATGTTGAAAATGTAATAAATAGGCTTTCCCATCTTGAATGCCACAGCATGAATCATTTGAAAGAAATGGAATCAATTGAAGAAGAACATGTTGTTGTGTGAGATGATGTATGTAGATTTGAGTGAACATTATCTAACTACTTTGTTATGTTTACCTTAAGAATGAACAGTAACCAGTCTACAAGTCAGTGGATATTCACAGCCACTGGTGCTAATTAAACGGGTTAATCTCCAAAAATGAGGTTGCCATCACGAAGGTTGGACTTGACTGGACACCGTAGGGATGGCCATGGCCTCTACAGTGGTACTTCATTGCCATGCCTGGTTGCGTCCGCTGGGTGTGCAACCATCCCTGATCAACATGTCATTCGATGGCTCCTGCTTGTTTGGTGACAGGGCCAATCTGTTGCTTGAGTGCTTTCTGGAAAGTCGAGTCACTGCCAGGTCGCTGGGCCTTTCACTGGCCTCCCAACCTCAGCAGCAGTCCTTTCATGTCCACAATATTAGTCGCACCCCTGAGCCCATAAGTCTACCCAGCCCTTTCATAGATGGCATCACAGATCCCAAAAAGAATGTCCACAGTCATGCCTAGAACGTTGTCTAGTCCTCCACCCCTCCAGCAGCTGCAGCCACAAAGCAGCTTTAGTCATCCTGTTGGTGGCAGGATCCGGTACCACCTGCTCTAATGGAGCAGCATAACTTTTGACTAGTGTATGCTCCAAATTGTCCAAGACAGTCAAGCTCTGAGGCTTCTGGGCCTGATGGCCTCATGCATCCTGCTGGTGCAGCACACACAATTGCAAATGTAGGCTCTGCAGGAGGACCTCAATTCCCAGTGTGTGCTGCATCAGGCGAATCTCTCCGACCTGGTCCAGATTTCTATGGAGAGGGTAAAAGGTCTGCATTGGTTGGGGCAGAACTGAGATTGGCGTAGTGGCAGACACCTCTCCTCTCCGCAGCTGGGGCTGACTGCGATGAGTGATGCATCACTCCTGTCTTGGGATGGCCACCTGGGTGAGGTGGAGATCAGAGGACTCTGATCTGTGGCAGAGTCCCAGCTTCATAGCCTTTCTTCTGGAGCTAACTGTGATTTGCTTGTAATTGAAAGTCTTCCTCTCAACCATCAAATGAAGGGTTGTTCAGGTGTTCACCGACAGCACCACTGCCATGTGTTATTCCAACAAACAGGGGGAGGTGGGGTTGTGGACCCTGTGCCAGGAGACCCAGTGCCTCTGGAGCTGGCTGGTATCTCTCAACGTCAGGGCAGATGAGCTCAGCTGCCAATGCCTTGCAGATCACAAATGGCGTCTGCATTCGGAGGTGTTATGTTATGTTAATAACATTTATAAAAGCGCACGATTACCCTAGGGTGTCCTGGCGCTGATCTCTGCTTAACCGATAGTCGGAGGGGGTTCAATGAGTAAAGAGCCAGGTTCTCAGACCCTTTCTAAAGGTGGGAAGGTCTCCGGCATTTTTCAGAAAGGACGGAAGCTCGTTCCAAGCCTTGGAAGCACAGGTGATAAAACTCCTGCCTCCCTAGCTGGTTTTCCTAACAGTGGAGATCTGGACATATTTTACTCCTTTGGACTGCAGGGTCCTGGTTGGGGCATACCGTTTGAATTTTTGCCTAAAAAGGTCGGGGCCAATACCATTGAGAGCCTTGAATGCTACGCATAAGGCCTTAAAACAAACCCTTTGCTTCACCAGGAGCCAATGTGGCCGAGTTTACTCTCTTTTTACCGAATTTTGGTATGCCAGTCAGAAGCCTGGCGGCTGCATTCTGAGCTATCTGAAGTCTATTAAGATGTTGATTTTGGGCATTCAGATAAATGCCATTACAGTAGTCTAGGCATGACATAACAAGGACTGTAACTACTGTCCTAAAATCCCTTGAGAGAGAAAGGGTTTAATTTTCCTCATAATTCGCAAGATCAGAAAGCAGGAGGAAACTACTGAACTTGTGTGATCGTTGAAGGTTAATCTATTGTCCACAATGACCTCTGAGTTTTTTACTTTCAGAGTTGGAGTGGGCTGATTTCCCAGCTCTGAGGGCCACCAATCCGGTGTCCAAATATGAGGGTTTTTACCGAATACAATCACCTCAGTCTTGCTTGAATTCAGCTTCAGACACTTTAAGGCCTTCCAACTTACTATGGCTTTCATACAGTCATGGAAGCGAGCTCCATCTTCCTTTTCATGTTTTTGATGGATTGAACGATCGGTGTATCATCAGAGTATGTGGTTAACTGGAAACCAAAAGATCTAATCAGTGCAGCTAGCTGTATCACATAAATATAAATAAAAAAGTGTGGGGCTCAGCGAGGACCCCTGATGGACCCCACACGGGAGGCTAAACGCCCTTGATTTATAGTTATCCAGGTCGACAGTTTGGGTTCTTTCGGATAGGAAGGATTGAAAGAGTTTCCAGACAACCCCACAAACCCCAGGTGGTCCAAGGTCTCCTCAGAGAATGGGGACAACTTTGGCTTGATCTATTCGCCTCTGCTGAGAATGAGCAGTGTCAGCACTTATTCATGTTGGGGTTTCCAAAGTGGTTCTAACTTGTATATTTAGACGGAACCTGGGACTCCTGTATGCCTTGCCGCCGACATCGATCCCTCCTGGAGTTCTCAATACAAACAGAACCGACCGGGCCCAAATCATCCTAGTGGCTCTGAGCTGTACAAGGAGAGTTTGGTATTCCAAACTCCTGAGCATGACCACCTGTCCTCCGATCAGTGTCCCTTTGGGAAGACCTTCTGTTACAGCAGCAGGGCAAGGATCTACACCCGAAACTATGCATGGTCCACCTTCATGCGTGGAGATTAAGCAGCAACAGTTGGGTACATTTGATCAGCCTCCCAATATCTGTGATGTCATCTTGGCAGCAAGGAGTCCTTCGACTAAGACTGTATAGGTCAGCCTTTGGGACAAATTTGTAGCTTAGTGTTCCTCTCACTAAGGTGACCCACTCTCCGCCCCCTTGTTGGCGGTCCTACTATTTTTCTTGTCTTTAGCCCAGCAAGGCCTTGCCTGGGCATTGTTAAAGGTTACCTTTCGGCCATATCGACTTTTTTGCAGATGCTGGATTATGGCTCACTGTGTCTCAACCGTTGTCACTCATTTTCTTGGCAGCTTGCAACATTTAATCCTGCCTACCCCTGTCATCATGTCCAATGAAACCTTAATTTGGTCCTGACGTTTCTCATGGCCTCATCATTCAAGCCCCTGCTCAGCTGCCCACTCAGAATCCTAATCCTCAAGACTGCTTTCTTGGTGGCCATTTCATTGACCAGGAGAATCAGTGAGCTTCAAGCTCTGTCCGTTAACCCTCCATACACTAGCTTCTACCCAGACAGATGGGTTCTTTGAAAAAGTGCCTTTTTTCTGCCGAAGGTGGTCACTCCGTTTCATATTGGCCAAAACATCAGGCTGCCAACATTTTTTGCTTGCCTCATCCTTCTAAGGAGGAGAAGAAACTCAATTGCCTGAACCCTAAAAGAGCTCTTTTATTCTACCTCGATCTCACCCAAGACCATCCATCGGACAATGAGCTCTTTATTAGGTTCATGAAGTGAAAAAGAGCAAGACGGTGCAGAAACAGACCATCTCATGATGGCTTCTACTCTGTCAAGATCAGCTACACATTAGCTAAAAAGCAGCCCCCTGAAGAATTGAGGGTCCATTCCTCCAAGGCCGCTAGCATGTGCGATACCTGTCCTAGACAGCTTCCAAGCAGCCCCTTGAGCGTCCCTCCATATGTTCACTAGGTACTACTTCTTGGATAGTCAGGTCCGTCGAGAAGAGCTTTTCGGCCGCTCAGTCCTCCAGGACTTTTTGTTTTAAGCCAGCTGGAAGACCCAACTCCGGGGAGGTATTGTTTGAGTATCTATTCTAAGGTGAGGAATCTGCGGTTAGAACTCCCTATCACAGAAACAAGTTTTTTAACCTTCAGTGATGCTTTTTCTGCTTAAAGACTATATCTAATTGCAAATTCCACACCAAACTGCCCATCCCCCTTGCTCCGAGCTCTTCACACTACAGATTCCATTAAACACTGCTCCCGGGTCAAACATCGATTTTTACATTGCTCACAGTGTTGAAAAGATAGGGTATTTGGGGAATTACATCCCCTTTTGGGTTAAGAGACAAAACCTCTTTGGTTTTTATGCATTTTTTTGTTATGTCTCAACTGAAACATTGCATGCCCTGTTGCTTGCAAGATCTTTTGTTAACTTAAATTTAAAGGGGACCTAGAGTCCTTTACTTACCATTGGTTTTATTCATTGGCAATTTTATCTCCTTGTTTCTTATTGGTCAGCACGTACTAGTGTTACTCTCTCTTCGTGTTTGTCCCTTCAATGGAGCATAGACCAAGTGCTGATTAATTACTTTGTTATTGTCTTTCCACTGCTCGTGCTCCGAGTCAGGTACTTTTTATTCTCTTCTTGATCCCCCATTGTCGATGCTTCATCATTGTTATTGCTTGTCCGTTGGTGCTTGTTCCTGCCTACCTCATGTCATTGTTGCTTGCCCGCCCATCTTTATTTGCCACCTGTCCCAACTTTGTTGCTTGCCTCCTCTCCCCCTTCCTTTTGTTTGATTGCCCCCTACCTCCAGAAATAGAACCTTCATGAGGCAGCAAGCACTGGTTGCTTCATAGCTCTTATTTTTTTTAAGTTTAGCCATTTTTTACAGCAGCCGCACTGCTGTACAACATGGTAAAATACATTAACAAAGCCAATAGCGCTCACATAGGTGAGACCTATTGGCTTTGCCAATACTTGTTTCTTTCACCTATGTGAGTTGTAGAGTGGTGCTACAGTGCGCTGGTCTGGAGAGACATTTAGTAAGTGGGCTTTAGAAATCCTACCACGGCCTAAAGCTTGCTGTTACGCGCGCGGTGACGCGCACCGGCGCCATCTGGCTTACGTGATCACTTGCACTTTCGCAGGCACCACTCGCGTGTTTTTTTAAAGTTTCTTTTTGCTCACGCGTGCGCACACAACTCCCGGTCGCGGCCCCACGTCTTGCTGGTTGCGCGGCCAATGCTTGTTGCTGATAGGAATAGCGCACCTTTTGGAACAACCCCTTCACCCGGGTGGTATTGGCCATTTTTCTGTGTCTCAAGCTGAGGGCGGACAAAGAAAAACCAAAGGTGGGCGTAGCATTTCTTGTGTATTGTTGTCAAGGGCCGAAGCACAGAGGTTCCAACTGCCATAAATCTACCATGTGCAGCCCCCTGGAGAAGCTGCAGATAATCTGCCACATTCTGAAGTCGCTTAACTACACTGTCTTTGATTGCAAGTAGCTGCCGCATAGCGCCCGTTTTGTTTGTTTGGGCAACTACTTGCGGGGCACTGGCGTACTACAGATCTACAAAATCCAGAATGGAGAAGTGCAGCTGCGGAGCGAGGTCAGAACTAGGGCCAGGGCACCGGGCAGCACACTATTAGCTTACCTCCTGTTAAGATGGGGACTTTAGGCTAGTTTGTTTTTGGTAGTTAACACCACCCGTCATGTTTGTTTTTAAACGCTTTCACCGGACCTGTATTTCAGAGCGGCCACACCCTCTGCGACTGGTCGAGCAAATCCTTTTTGTATCCATGCCTCACCAGCGGGTCTCCCTTCCCCCACTGCTCTCTCTGCAAGCATGGAACAAAGAGCAGGGAGGGGAGGCCAGTTCGCACTCATGCTGTTCATTTTGTTTTGCTTTCGAACTAGACCCGTATACAACAACAGGCCCAGCTGCTTTAACTTATTGTTTTAATACTGCGGATATTTACTGGCTGCAAACGGATATCATCTTTTGTAACACACCACCAGCAGCAGTCTCAGCCCTATCGCTGTTCCGCCCAGGCCCCTTGACCTTAATATACGAGTTAAGTAATGGCCTGCCAACCTGTCCGCAGGAGCCGGCGATTCTTACTTGCAGTATAAAAGCCTCGTCAGGATCAGGTTTTGCCAACATTTTACAAAACGTTTTTTTTTTAAACAGTTCTCTTTAATTGCTGGGCCGATAGCTTTCATCTCATGTTTTATGAGGCATTTTAATTTTAATTTACAGTTATTGATGCTGCTTCCCCTTGGACAGGTAGCCAACTTTCTTTTTCATCCCTTTTATTTCCTCTGCCAAACGGATTTCTTTGATAGCAGCAGTGCAAGACTCAGCCTTCAGGATTCGTCTGTGGTTTAGATTTTGAAAGTTATTAAACCAAAAGTTCAATACTCCTTCGTTTAGTGGTGTAATTTTTCGAGAGAGAGTTGAAACAGATTCGAGGAGCGGGAATTGTCATAGGAAATTAATATATTGATGCTGCACAAAGTTAATATTTTTTTCCGGTTTTCACTCGATTGAAGTAATTTAACATTAGCGCTTTCTTCATCCCTTTCTTCATCACATAGCATGTCAACTGTAACATGACTATGGTAAGCTCCAAACAGTTCAAAACGAGTCTCTGAATTCTTTTTTTTGCTGTTTTATATAGCGCAAACTCGACCAGAAGGTATTGGAGTGCTTTATATGAGCACCAGTTACATTACACAGGGACACATTCATTTTTTGTAGGCACAGTTAAATTAAGTGATTTCCCCAGAATCACAGGATGTTAGGCCAAGGTCGAGACACAAATCCGGTTCCCTAATTCAAAAGGCGGCAGCTATGGTTGCTACGCAAAGTAGAGATGCCCTCAATAATTACACTTTTCAGAACTTTTGGTTTGGCTGTGAAGTAAAAAAAAAGGGTTTTCAAGTGAAAATTTAAATGCTCACAGGTTTGGGGTTTTGTCAAATCCAACACAAACTCTTTGAAAATCTCTCTCTGTGGGTCTAGTCAGTAGAATGGAAGGGGGAGGGGCAAACAGTGGAAAGAGGCAAGGCTTTGGGAGGATGTAGAAACCAATGAGGAAGGAAACCAAACGAGCATTTAAGGCTGGTGAGAGAGTCAAGATACATGGTTGACTGTTGAGAGATGCTTGTTTTTTTTGCATATGCAGGCCACCCAGGAAGGCGGCATTTTAACTTATGCAACACCTATGACTTGTTATTGAAGGGTAAAGCTATCTGGGGGCTATTCTGAGAAACTTCACTCAGCGGCATAGCAGCTTTTCAAGGAGTTTCACTTTTCGGTGGACAGCACAGATATCTTGAGTACGACACAAATGGTTTGTTGAGAGTGTCCAAAGCAATTAGGTGGTAGAATTATGTGTGCCTTTAAAACATGTGGCTTGTTGACGTACCTTCACTTGGAGGTAGACACCAGAGCTATCTATCCATTGTTCACCTTGTGATTGTTGCATAGCATGATCCAGTTTCACCTTCATAAACCGCAGAAGGGCAAAGAGACAATCTTCAAATTGTGCCAGCCATCGTGGCCTCTGTGCTTCAAAGCCGGCACCTGTGGCCTGTGCCTTGGAGCTCCATTACAGCCCTGGAGTGGTGGTGAGGTCACAGGACACTATTGTGTTGTGCTCTTGCATACCTGCCTCCTCCAATATCATTTCCTCTTCAGTACTTGACAGGCATAGGCCAAGGATATTGTGCTGCATAACTAAATACTTATAAAGTCCCTAAGGCGAGACCTATTGGCTATGCCAATGCTTGTTCCAAGTTGTTGCTTACCAGGGAGTATGGCATTGAGAATAGGTGATGTCGTGTGGGGGTGCAAAATTGTTAGCAACCGTTTTTGGAAGCCCGTTGATTCTAGTGTTTGTAGTTTCCGACCCAGTGTGCCGCTTGAGATAGTTTTAGTAAAGAACCCTGCAGTGAAGTCTGTTGAAATCTGTGCTCTAGTAGAGAATAAAGATATCCATATGTCCAAAGTATTACTCTTTCCAGCACACAGTCCCACAGACTAGAGCGTCTCAAAGAAAAGTGATGCATTGCATTTTAAAGGGATGCGTTAAAGTGGCAAAATACTGTGTAATACGCTCTGGGTTCGAATGTATTTGTATCTTAAGGGTGTCATGCAATGTTTTGTCGTATTCAATTTGCGATTTTTAATTATGTACTTCTTGGGGCTTTGAAGTTGTTTTCTGGGATGTGATTGTGCTTTACAAATACTTTACAAGGGAATAAAGTTGGATGGCTCTCTGTTGATTTGGTTGTGCCACACCTCATTAATAGTTATCTCTTGTAAAAACGTAATCCTTACTAATGCTACTTGGTGGCTACATTTATCACCACTCATTTCATCACTGGTTTTATCTCAGTTTGTTATTCCTAACTGTCCTTGAATGGATCACAATCTTTCTTCGGCAGCAGATACAGAATGGCACCATAGGAATAAGCTGCACACTGATAGTTTCAGGTAAATTATGAATTTGTAGCATGTGCTGGCTGCAGATACACATGCTTTGCACACTACTGCCATCTAGTGTTAGGCCCGGACTCTGCAAGTTGTTTTTCTCAAGTAAGTTTTAAGATCGACATCGTATTCCCTCCCCCACGAGGTATTGCACATTTTTAATGGCTCCTTTATTAGATTATCCGAACCGTCTACAGATCGAGCACACGCACCAGACTTTTGCTTTTTGTCATCCACGCCCGTTGTGCCTGTCTCCGGGTATTGGAGGCGAAAAACAAAAGCTTATTTCAATGGTGCCCAATACAGTGCCAAATATGGAACAGAACTTAAGAAGCGTGCAACCTCTTCAAAAGTAAGAAAACTCTGCAAACCAGAAGATATCAGCGCTTCGTGCATAACATGGAGATGGCAGTTGAGGCAGATTTCTCGCACTGAGAACCACGCAGCAATGGTGAGATCAACTCAGAGACAATAATGCAAGGTAGGGTCGTCATCGCCAGCCCCCGCTATGTCGCCTCTGATGAATCCAGTGAGGAAGAAGAGTAACTGAGTCAGAGATATGGGTCGAGGAACCCAGGCAGAAGACTCTGGTACCTGGGTCGGGACTGAAAATGAAGACAATATCAAGAGCCGTGAGTACTGTTAACCCACCCACTGCAAAGAAAAGCTCACATACACCTTCACGCCACGATCCTCAGGCTGTGGTCCACATTGTGAGCATGCCTCAGAGGTGGGAAGTGACAAGACTGTTCTCGAGCCTGATCGGGCATCATGGTTATGGCACTGTCACCACATCAGTACCGAAGCACACATCGTCATCAACACATGGATCAGCACCAAATAAGACAAACCCGGATTCGATGCCAGGGAAGTCATCAGATCCATAGAAACTCTCAACCACGAGCCACTCGGAATCCAGAAATACATCTGCATCAACAAAAGAAAAGGATCACAGTCACTCTTGGCGCTGAAGAAAGCACAAGTTCCCATAGAGACCAAGACAAGAACGCCTTCATCGGCCATGCCAACAGTGCTAGAGAAGCAAGCAAATACACCCCAAAAACAAGGTCCACAAGAAGAAGAGGGCAGTGTTTTTGTAGGACTGCACAAATATATGAAAACAGACATAAAGACGCTTCCAAAAGTCAGTCACATGATTTGGAAATGCCACAGCCACCACCAAAAAGAGTGACAAATGAAAGTAGGGCCACAAGCCCCATGACATTTAGCCAACCACAATCCTCAGGATCAAGATCACCCTCACCTACACAGGAAGAGGAGGGTGCAAATGCACTTAAAAGGACTATGACTCAGATTCACAAAGGGATATCCACCACAGCCCAGACCCATGGGACGATTATGAAGTGGTTCTGCCTGACAACGATATGGAACCACCTATTCCTACCAAAGCCTCCCCACTTGATGACACTTCATCTTGCCATAGTGTCATACAGTGGGATGCACACCACAGAGGAAGAGATAGTTTTCTTGGTAGAGATACTCTCCTTCGCTGAGCACACAGTGAAATATCTTCCTATGATTGGCTATTCATTAAATGTCTCAAAGAACATCTTTGAGGACCCAGTAAAATCCAGGGTGCTGATTCCATGCATTGAAAGGAAATACATGCCTTCACCGTCCGACCCAATATACATCAGGGGTCGCCCTAAAGCAGACTCCCTAGTAGTTACAACTGCAAGGAATAGAACAACATCCCAGGGCACAGGGAAAGCTCTACCTCCTGACAAGGAGAGTAAGCACTAAGCAGGATGCAACAACAAGTACACGGTGGGAAAGCCACACTCAGACCCTACAAACCTACATCCAAGGGTAGGGGGCACCATCAGTAGATCTTTTCACCTCCGTAGAAAATGCAAAATGCCAAAACTTTGCATCCAGACACCCACAACCAAAATCCAAGGACAATGCTCTGTGGATGAACTGGTCAGGGATCTTTGCATACTCTTCTCCGCCTCCCCACTCATTTCACGTGTGGTCAGGAAACCCAAACAGACTCCGCTATCTGTAATACTCATAGCTCCAACATGGGTATGGCAGCCTTGGTACACAAGTCTGCTGGAGCTATCCCTAGTACCGCACAAGCAGCTACCCAACATTCCAAATCTTCTTACACACAGTGGGGGCAGAGTCAGATACCAAAATGTTTAACAACTCGTGCAATTTGGCTCCTGAGGTCATAGAATTTAGATATCTAGAATTATCTCAAGAATACATGAACCTTAAAGGAGTCCAGAAGACCAACCACAAGGGCCTATTATGCAGCAAAATGGTAACGTTTTGTTCACTACTGCGCTGTAAACAACATAAACCCATCCTCACCATCTGAACAACAACTAGTATATTACTTGATACATCAGCAAAAAGCACATTTAGCATACACACCTATACATCTGCATTTATTTAGCAGCAATTGCAGCATACCTACAAAACAGAAAACATCAATCTCTTTTCCATATACCAGTCATAAATGCATTCATGGAGGGATTTAAAAGAATTATTCCACTATGTACACCTCCTGTACTAATGTGTAATCTAAACATTGTGTTAATAGGACTAATGTTCACACATTTGAACCTATGAACAAATGCAAAATATAGTTCCTAACATAGATGGTGACATTCTTTGTGGTCATTACATCGCAACGAAGAGTCAGCGAAATACATGCACTCACTATTGAAGAGCTTCACTGTCCAATATTTCAGGACAAAGATCGTCTACGCACAAATCAAACATTGGATATACCTGTTTTCTTTCCAAATCCAGTAATGGGGTCACAGAAACCCCATTACTAACACTTGTTCTAAAACGTGCTTTCATGCATTATGTGGAAAGAACAAAAACTTTCAGGAAAACACAACTATTTATAGCTTTTTCCTTTTTTTTATTTTTATTTTTTATCAAAATTGGAATCATGTGTACAACCAATATCTTTCCATTAGATATATCAGTTTCAATCTTTCAAAACAGTCAGGATCATTTCATCTTAAATGTCTTATAAAGATTAAAAGAACATCATGTTATAAAGTGAATCAGTGCATATCATAAAAAAGGCAAAAATACAAAACAGGGTTGAGATCTAAAAACTTTCTAGCAACCCTCCGGCTACTTAGGGTAGATTCATCTTGAATATCTTATAGCAATAATAAACATCATAAATTAAGGCATATCAGTGCTAATACTGTTTAAAACATTTAGAAAGGCATACGTAACGGAGCAATACCTAGGGCTTTCTGGCATCCCTCCAGCTTTTAAGAGGGGCCCATATATTCTGCCCCAGCACCCTCATCTTTCTGCCCCTTCGGGAATATAAGGCGGCTTCGATATTGTGAATACAGAGGAGTCTGGATAGCCACATCTGGAAACAGGGTGCCGTAGAGTCCTTCCACCGAGCCGCCACCAATATTTTAAGGACTGCGACACCGATAAATACAAATGCTTCTGCCTTTTTTTCAGATTTAATTTGGCATCTAATCCAAATATCATCAAGACCGGGGATAGGGTGCTCTTAATCCCTAGCAGCCCCTCCCAAAACTTTTCCATTTCCGACTTAAGCTGTTTCAACGTACTACAATCATAAAACATATGGACTAAATTAGCCGGCCCCCCAAACATCTAGGGCACTTGTCATCATCTCTTTTCCCCCACTCAAAAAGCTTGGCTGGGGTGTAGTACAATATAAATAATGTTTTATAATGTTGTGCCCTTAGGTTTGTGGATCGGAATAAGCTGTCTGCCATCAGCAGCGCTCTGTCCAGATCCACGTCCGGGTCCTCGAGTTTAACAGCCCACGAGGCCTCGACCTTTTCCATATCATCTTGCCATGTCTTGGAGAGGGCCTCATAGATCGTACCAATCCTGGTCCCCCCACCCAAGAGAAAGTCAAGGATGTTAACTCTTCCACCTGGGTTAAGTCTAGGTCTAATGGCCATCAGTGTTTGATGTAATTGCATACACTTAAAGCTATGTTTTGATTCAAATCCATATTTCTGTTGGAGATCCAGAAATCCCATAAGAGAGGAGCCGTCCCATACATCCCCAATTCTGTAAATTTCCAGAGATTCCCATTCAGACCACCCTCCACCGCAGCTGAGGTAGGGAAAAAGTTTAGAATTCCATAACGGTGTATAGTAATTCAATTTCAGAATGCCTAAAGATTTTTTAACTTCTTTCCAGACCCACCATGCCGTATCCAATACCTTGTATCTTTTTTTGTTGTAATATCGCCGATCAGTATTGCATAGCAGTGAACCCACAGCCTCCTTCCCCAGCATTAATTCATAAATAGTGGGTGGGGAAATACTACTTGGAAACCTATGACTAACTATTGTGGCATTGCCCAGAAGTATCGCCATTTGACTGAGCAGGGAAGCTAGAAGGTAACACCTAATGTTGGGGGCACCTAAGCCACCTCTTTCCAGCGGAAGCGCTAGATATTTTAGTGCGCGTCTTGTCTTACCATACTGCCACAGGAAGTTGGTGAATGTGCTCTCGATGGATTTGAGCATATTCTCCCCCAGCATTAGCGGTATTGTTCGAAAAAGGTACAGAAATCTCAGCATCATAGTCATCTTTAAAACATTAATTCTGCCTATTAATGAGAGATGGATAGTATCAATCCGTTTTAGCTCCGACGTAATAATAATAATAATAATAGGGGCATTTATAGAGCGCTGAGTTACGCACACCGGCGTGTCCCCGCGCTGACAGTGGGAGGGGCAGATAAAACAGGGAAAAGCTACCAGGCAGACTATTATCTGGCAAAGAGGAAGGTTTTTAGTTTAGCACGAAACCTCGTTTCTGCTGGTTCCAAGCGAAGGTCTACTGGGAGTTTGTTCCAGTACTTTGTCGCCAAATACCTAAAAGATCTACCTCCCATACGAGCTTTCTTCACCATGGGGATCTTCAGCAGTCCCCCACCCGCAGATCTGAGCGCTCGGGCAGGTTCGTAAGCTTCAATCAGTTTCTGCAGTGGTCGAGGTGCCCTGTCATTCAGAATTCAATGACAGGTGCAAAGAGCCTTGTACTCGACTCTGCTCTTCACAGGGAGCCAATGTAGCTTCTGCAGAGCCACCTTCGAGGGCGCCCTTTTGGGCAGCCTGAGGATCAGGCGTGCTGCCGCATTTTGCAGCACTTGAAGTCGCCCAACAGCTTTCCCCGGTGCCCCCAAGTACAGCAGGTTCGCATAGTCCAGCCTTGCGGTCACCAGAGCATGTACTAGGGTTTTACGGGCCTCCATCGGCAGTAAGTCGAGAACTTTCCTCAGCCTCTTCAAGACCCCAAAACACACGCCTACCACACGGTTGATCTGGGGCCCAAAAGTGAGGCCCGCGTCGAACCAGACTCCTAGATTTTTTGCCTCCTGACAATGGGTGGGAATTGATCCCAGACAGGGCGGCCACCATGCAGATGACCAAGCAGACTGGGCTCTCCCCACCACCAGCACCTCTGTCTTGCTACCGTTGAGTTTTAAACAATTCCTGGCCATCCAATCGGCAAGATCTTTCATGCACGATCGGAAGCCATCCGCAGCAAGACAGGGCGCCTGTGACAGGGAGATGACCAGTTGCGTATCATCTGCATAAGATACAATTTGGAGACCATGATTCTCCACAATAGAGGCAACAGGCGCTACATACAAATTAAAAAGGGTCGGGCTCAGAGCCGAGCCCTGGGGCACTCCTTTGCCCAGTGATACCCCTTTAGAGTAGTAGTCGCCCTGCCTCACTCGGAAGCTTCTTCCCGTTAGGAATGCCTGGATCCACCTCAGCGCAGTGCCAGCGATGCCACCTCTGTTCAGACACTGCAGCAAGATGGAATGTGCTACAGTGTCGAACGCCGCGCTGAGGTCTAGCAGGATCAAGGCCATAGTTTGCCCTTCATCTACACCCTGTCTCAGATGTTCTGTGGCCATGAGAAGGGCGGACTCCGTAGAGTGGCGTGGTCTAAAGCCGAACTGCGTCGCATGGAGCAATCCCGCCTCATCCACATGTTCCATAATTTGGGTGTTAACCACCTTCTCTGCCACTTTGGACAGATAAGGCAGGAGTGAGATGGGCCTCAGATTTTCTAGCATCTCGAAGCTGATATGGGATTTCTTCCGGAGAGGGAGCACCACTGCCTGTTTCCACCCCTTAGGTATCATGCCAGACTTAAAGGAGGTATCAAGGACATGCCTTATATATGGCTCCAGGACTTCCAAGCTGTCCCCCACCCGTTTAGGGGACACCGGGTCCAAAGGGGAGCCAGATTTTATAGAGAGACACACCCTGACTAGCTCTTCTGGAGGGGGAGTACTAAAACTTTGGAGGATCCCCAGAATCTCCGAGCCCTCCGATATTACCTCAGACTCAACCCCTGTGGGGAGAGGGTTTAAGAAAGTAGAATAAATTTTCTCGACCTTAGTCGAGAAGTATTCGGCGATGCGATCGCATCGTTCCGTCGAACAACTCTCTGGGTCCGCAGACGAGTCTATAGTAGTCAGAGACTTGTAAATGCAGAAGAGTTCTTTAGCCAAATTTTTTGCCCCTAAAATTTGCCCTGCATAGAAGGCCACCTTCGACTTTTTAATCAGTCTATGATGGAGCCTTCTTTTTTCTAAAAACAGTTCCCTGGCCTGAGAGTCATATGCTACTCTCCACGCTCTTTCAGCTCGCTTGCAATCCGCTTTGGTCCGCCGCAGCTCTCCACTAAACCATGGAGCTGATCTCTCCTTGCGGCCGCACGCAGATGGTCGGCAGAGCGGAGCGGTCTGATCTAGCGCCGCTGTAATGCGTCTATTCAAGTTAAGAACCGCCAATTCTATGTCCTCGCCTCCTGGCTGGCCTTCTCTAGTTAATGCTTCATTAAAATCCTCCACGGAGAATTTTGCCCACTTTCTCCTTAGTTAGTTCAGGGGTGCCTGACTATGTTTTGTGGCTTTAATGCTAACTATGGAGAATACCACTAGAAAGTGGTCTGTCCAGGGGATTGGCTCAACTGTAGTGACCTCAACCCCTCCCCAGTTAGCAAAAACCGGGTCCAGAAGATGGCCTAGACGATGCGTGGGGCTTGTGAGCTTGAGTTCAAGCTGAAGGGCTTGAATATCCCTACAGAACTCCTTCACTCCTTTGTCCTCAAGGCTGTTCAGATGCAAATTCAAGTCTCCCAGTAGAAGAAATTTATCCCTGCGTAATGCTGCCTCTGTTGTGCTCTCCAACAGACTCTCCCTAAATTTGGTACAGGACCCAGGGGCTCTATATATGAGAAAGCCTTTAATCGTCATACCCCCATTAACTTGTATGGTGAGAGCTCCAGCCTCACTCTCAGCAATCGGGGTGGGCTCCAGTAAGCATCCAAGAGTCATCTTAAAAATAATAGCTATTCCCCCTCCCTTTCCCACTGGCCTGTCTTGCCTAACCATAGAATAGTTCTCCGGCATAGCCTCGATAATATCAGAGTCGGAGAACTGGTCCAGCCATGTTTCCGTGAGGAATAATAGGTCGAACTTTCTCTCCGTGAGCAACTCGAATATATCGAGTCTGTGCTTGCGCAATGATCTCACGTTGAGAAGACCGCATTTTAGCGCGGTTTGCTCCCCGGTACATTGCAGCAAGGAGGTGAAACGAAACCGGCAGTGAGCACATTCCACATCTTCACTTGACATGCCATGCCTACATGGATAGGGGGTATCCGGGCGTAGACCGAGGAGCTGCTCCCTGTCCCAATAGATCTTACCATCAGGAGCAGGGTCTACAGCCCCGGGCCGCAGTCGGCCGCGGACGGGCGCAGACGGGCTTGACTTTGGCGACACTTCGGCGCGCCTTCGTCGTGCCCGCTGCGCTTCCGGGGGTACGTCCGCCTTTTGAGTCCCTCAGCCCGTCAGCCTCCCAGCCACTAGACCGCTAACCGGCCCCTCGCGCAGCGGAAGTGACTGCCTCTCACCTCCACGCCCTCCGCTCAACGGTGCTAGCCACCCTGTCGGAACGAGGCGTGGAGGAAGGATGGACAAGGCAGCCGCCCCGAGTGCGTCCGGTAAGTCTGGGGAGTGCGGGGGGGGGGTGAAAGCCTCAGCCGCTAAGGTATGGCCCCACCAGAGTCCTAAGCAAGTGCCCTGCAAATAAAAATAATTAAAAGATACTCCGGTATCCGATTTAAAATTCCAGATGGCAGACAAACAAAAGTTTTAGATGTAAGCGCGCTAGCACCACGCAAGCAGCTGTGAGCCCTGCCACTGCCCACTCACCACTCGTAACTGGCACGATCAATGGATTTCATAATTCTCTTTGACTATAGACTCCATTGACGGGCAAATTTTACCCCCCAGATAGGTTGCCGAGTCTGTGTATCTGCTATCCTGTTTAATGATGTTACTTGTACAAATTATCTGGGTCTTATTTACGTTAAGTAGATAACCTGAGCAGCGGCCAAACTCTGTAGTTATTGCCTCCAAGTCCAACATTGCAGCAACGGGTTCAGGAGTTAGAACTGCCAGGTCATCCGCATAGGCCAACAACTTGGTCTCATAGCCCCCAATACCAATGGATTGAAGACCCCGCTACCCAAAATCCTTGATACTAACGGGTCGATATATAAAGCAAAGAGGATTGGGGAGCATGGGCAGCCTTGCCGGGTCCCCCGGGAAATGAGGATTTTATCCGACGCTCCTCCATTAGCTGTATGCTTGCACAGGGGTCCACATACATAGCCCTTATAGCCTTGATTATTTTAGGGCCAAAGCTCCTCTGTTCCAATATCCCCCATAAATACAGCCAGGTCACGCGGTCAAAGGCTTTTTCGGCGTCGAGAAGGATCATGGCGCAGCGAACCCCAGAGGCAGCAAGGGCATCAAACAAGGCAATGACGCGTCTAGTATGGTCTGTTGTACCCCTGCCCGGTATGAACCCATGCTGCGAAGGGGAGACCAATCCGCCGATGACCCCTCCCAGCCTATTAGCCATGACCTTAGCATATAATTTCGTGTCTGAATATATGAGGGATATCGGACGGATACTTCGCCAGGGATATTATCGGGCCCGGAGGCTTTACCGGATGGTGCGTTCTGGAGAGCTGACAGGACTTCATCTAGTACGATATCCCTATCTAGTATGTTCCTCTAGTGATCCGAAAGTGGATGCCCTAGGTCATCAAAAGCCAGATTAGCGGGATCCTCCCTGGCCTCTTCTTGATACAGATTTTGATAAAACTCCTTAAACACCCATCTTATATCCTCTGGGTCTGTATAAATCTGGTTACCTGACTGAATTTTAGTTATGTGGTTTTTGCTTACTCCTTGCCTTATCCTCAAGGCCAATAGCTTACCGGCTCGTTCCCCTGTCTCATACATTTTCCCATTGGAGATCTGATAGTTGTCGGTACTTCTCTGAGTATCTGCCTTATATATTTCTGCCTTCAATGCTAGAATCTTACTTAAACTTTCACTAGTATCTCTCCTCTGCACAATGTCTCTCAGATGTTGTTCTTCTCCCTGAGCCAGCTGATCCATGAGGGATTCGTGAATCTCTCGTGCTTTTTTTCTTTGAAAGGTTTCGAAGCTAATCGTCTCCCCTCTTAGTGCTGCCTTAAAAGCATCCCAAACTGTGTTACGAGAGGCACTATATCTGTTTGTATCAAAAAAACCCTGAGCCCAGTTTTTAAGATGGTTAACATAATCAGGGTTTGCTAATAGTCTCCTCTCAAACGTCCATTTGAAGGGTGGAGAGGATAGATTATCATTTTCGTATAATAGAATCAAAGGACTGTGATCAGAGATTGTTTTAGGCAATTTACGTATGTCTATCTTTCCTACCTCCGTTTGGGAAATGAATACATAATCAAGCTTGGTATATTTTTTAAAGGGACAGGAAAAATAGGTAAAACCCGGGTTTTGCGGTTCCTTATAACCCCAGACATCCAGCAAGTTATGAGTATTAACTAATGCTGACACAGCTCTAAACACCTTGGGTTTACGGCCAAAATAGTTGATGTTATTTAATCCCGTCGTAAAATCCGCAGAGATATTGAAGTCCCCGCAGACTATCATTGGGTGTGGCCAGTTAAGTAGTTCCATTTCCAAGCTTTCAAATATGTCGGCATCATCTTGGTTTGAGCCATATATTGTGCATATGGTGATTCCTATATTTAATTCCACTATGACCCATCTACCCAGCACATCTGATAGGGACCGTTTACATCCTCCGAGATAGCTTTTAATTAAAATGGCCACCCCCCTGATCATGGATGTTTGCTTCGAGCAGCCCGCAAGCTCAAAACCTTTAAGGTTTAGCAGATTTTTCTTGGACCATGGCAAATGCGTTTCCTGAATACAGATAACATCTAGGCTATTCAATGTAACAAAATGTCCCAATTTCTGTCTTTTTAGCCCATCGTTCATCCCCCCAATATTCAGCGTACAGATCCTAAGCTTCCTCATGATGCCTTTTTTCTGAGAGCTGACCCTTCAACCTTAGAATTATACCTACTGTGCACATGGTTCCAATGATTTCCTCTTTTCTAACCCCCAACCCCTCCCCCACCCCCCAAAAGTGCCCAAAACCTGCCCCCTACCACCCTCTACCCTGTGACCCCCGTCCCCCAACCCCCACTCCTCTGGAAGCTACCTGCCCCTCCCTGGAAGCGCTCAGACCGAGGTCTGTGCATGTCATGAACGCGATCCTAGAAGGTAGTAGGTCCTAATAAAACACCCATACAATTCTAGCCATTGGAACCGGTGTGTAAAACTTCCCAAAAAAAGACAAACCCCGCTCCGTTCCCCACTCCCGCTTTTCAAAACTTCACACTTTTTGAAGAAAGAGATAGATACCCCCAACACCTTTAACCCAGAGAGTCCAGATACTCCTTAGCCTTAATCTCCAATGAGAAGTACCGGGTAACCCCCTGATTAATAATTTTCAGTTGCGCCGGGTAATTAAGAAATGCCTGGATCTTTTTTTCCTCGAACGGCTTCACCATCTGCCTGAGTCTCCAACGTCTCTCAACCGTGATATGGCAGAAGTCCGGCCTAACAAAAAAGGATATCTCACCACTTGTCCTCCTGGCGTCTGGTCTTGCTTTATCCAAGATGGATTGTCTCAATTGAAAATTTCCGAAAAAGACCAGGATGGCCTGTGGTTTGTCTCCTTCCTTCGTCGGTAGGCGCCGTTTGAAAGGGATACGATGAGCCCTTTGTATCTTAGAAGCCCAGTTCCAGTTTGATAGTTCGGGGAAAGCTGAAGAAAACAGAGTGATGATATAACTCCTGACATCGGACCCCTCCACTCCTTCCTGCACTCCGAGAACTCTTAAGTTGTTCCTTCTCTGTCGGTTCTCTGATTCCTCCAGCTTCCAATGTATGTCTTTGATCTGGGCCTCATGATCCTCCACCATTGTAACTACCTTTAACGTTTCGCTCTCAGCTCCCATTACCCTGTCCTCCAGCTGAGTAACTCTTGCACCCATATTAGAAAACGCTTTGGATAGTTTGCGGACTACTCCCTGCATCTTCTGCAACCCTGCCTGGGTTTTCCTGCTGTCATGGCGCGCCTCCTTTCTATGGGCCAATATAGCTTGATGAATTGTCTCCAATGTAGAGGGTCCTTCAGGTTTTGTGGCGGTAGCGGAACTATCGCCGGTTACTGACAGTGGGGTGTTAGCAGAATAATCCCAGGAGAGGTCTTTTCTCTGCTTACTCGCAATACCTTTTTTTGTTGTAGATGGTAGGTCCACATCGCTTTCTTCAAGATCCAGATCTGATTCCAAGCTGCTAGCCCCCGGTGACTTACTTAAAGCATCTTCTGACCACTCTGCTTCCTCAGTCAGTGAGAAGAAGCAGTCGCTCTGTTCTTTCTCCTCTTCCCCACTGTCCTTCGGTGCCATAGTAACCGCTTCATGCCCCATTTGACATACAGTCTCTTGATACATTGTTGGGAGCCTATCCAGCTCCTTTGATACATTATTAATGAGTGGCACTCCTTCTCCCATTGGAAAAATACCATCTAGATTGGGGGACAATATACTTGTAAATGACTGCTTGATTTCATTAGTTTGCCCCTGCAATAGCTCCTGTTGATGTCCCCCCTTATTTTCAACATTAAGAGAAACCTCAGGGCATATAGTTTTGTCATATGTTACAGTGTCTGTGTGAAGTGTTATTACTGGGCTTCCACCGACAGCAGCCTGACCCCCAGCAGCTGCCCCAGCCGTACCACCAGAAATCCCCTCGAGTGAATTCACGGGGACAGTACTCACAATAGTTGCTGCCTCTTTGCTCCGTTGTAGCAGCTCAACCACCGAGGGTCCACCTGGTTTCTGCCTACTATTATCGGCAGTTGTACCGCCCTTCCCACTCCTCAGTTCCACCGGGCGTTGTTTGGAGAGTTGTCCCGGAGAGTTGTCCGTGCCTGTCATGGCATTCTCGTTAGGCGCAGGAGCTGCCTCGCTCCGCGCTCTTCTTGCGGTGGCAGCCTCAGCTGCCTTCGTAGTAACATTGGCTGCGATCTTCGGAGCCATCGTGGTGGCGCTGGTGAGCTGATGTAGCAGGCGCCGCAGGTACACCGAGACGCAGCGCCACACAAGGAGAGCAGTTCCAAGGCAGTGAGAACGCCTGCCGCCGAACAGCAACGAAAGCGCGCGGGGGGAGGGGGGTGAGTACAGCATCCGACGCCGTTATGAGCGGGGAGCGGAGACCGAACAGTGGGAAAGACCGTGCCTGCTCTCACATCGGGCACATTGCACTCTGGACCGCTACCGTCTAGGTTCGCAAGCGTCCGCTTAGACGGGCGCCATCTTGCTCCCCCATTTATAGCTCCAACCCACAGAAAGGCAATATCCAATATCCAATATCAAAAACAGAAATCGCTAGATGGCTAGTAAATATATCCAAATTTGCTACATCAAAGCAAAACGAACACTACCTATGATGACAAGAGCTCATTCAACACAGAAAAATACCAGCATTAATGCCTTTTTAGGAATTACCCCACACATTTTTACCATACACTATTGTGTAGATGTGCAACCAGACAACAAGCTCTGGTGGGTCAAAAAGTTCTATGTAAATTATTTCAAGCAAATGTACCATCTAATGCCACAGCAAGGCGAGTACTGCTTTACAGTCTATGCATACCATATGTATCAGCAACCAACTTATGCTGCGAATAGAGTATGTTCAGGGACGCACTGGCTACCTGATGTTTTGGTTGACTGCCAAGCTGGGGCCCGATTTTACTGCAGTGGGGGCTGATTTATGGTGATGGGGACCTGCATTTGCTTCTAAGTAAAGAAAGCAAAACAAATGGTTTAAAAGCATCCTTTACTTAGAAAGGCCCAGTAGTCAGTCCGGCCCTGAGTATGTTACCCTGTAAACATCTATCTATTCACAGCGTGTAGTGCTGCAGATTCACATGCACCCTCCCACCTCTCCGGCAGGTATTAGATGGTGACACAAATAGAAGAAACTTCCAGCATGTTCAACAGCAAATTCCTAACTTAGCAGACTATATCCTCACTTCCTGTATGTTATGTTATGTTATAATGTATTTATAATGCACTCAAATACTCATGAGTGACCTGGCGCGCAAAGTGACTGTAACAGTGTGGAGCAGATAATTAGATGGGCTGATTAAAAAGGAAAGTTTTCAGTTGTTTTTTAAAGAGTCTAGGATCCTGAATATTCTGCAATTCTTTAGGAAGAGCATTCCATGCCACTGCTGCTTTAACGGAGAGGGACTGAACCCACAAACGCATCCTTTGAAATCGGGGGATCGCCATCCGTTGTTGGGTGGCTGAGTGCAGAGATCTACTGGGGGCATAGAAAGCAAAGTGCTTCCTGATATACGTCGGTCCTGAACCGTGCAGGGCTCTGTGAGCCAGAGTGAGAGCCTTAAATTGCACTCTATGGGCCACAGGAAGCCAGTGCAGATCCCGTAGATGCTGTCTGACGCTTGATCTTCCTGAGATATTAAACAGAAGCCTGGCCCGTGGCATTCTGTATGGTTTGCAATTTTTTCAGCAGATATCCAGGGATGCCAATGTTGGCATAGTCATTGCGGAATAGAATAAGGGCACGGGCCACCATTTCCTTGGCTGACCTAGGTAACATGGGGAAGAACCTTCTCAGTGGTTTAAGAGTACCAAAGCAGAATCCGGTAAGTTTCTTAATCTGCGTGGAAAACCTAAGGTCTTCTCCAACCAGACCCCCAGGTTCTTTACTGGATCACCCACCGAATTGGGTCATGGGTAGTCTGGAGGCCACAAGATTCCTCTAAAGGCAGGAGGAAACTGACCGTACAGAAGGACCTCCGACTTGTCCTCGTTGCACTTCAGTTGGGCATGTGCAAGCCACTTGAAAACAGACGAGTGACAATTCTGGGCAGTTTCTGATGACAAGTTGGAGTCCTTCCAGGTATATAGGAGCTGGGTGTCATCAGCATATGCTATAACTTTAGCACCCAGCTCCTCTGCCAGAAAAATCAAAGGAGTTAGATAGATATTAAAGAGCAAGGGGCTCAGAGTAGAACCCTGTGGTACTCCTGTTGACATTTTCCTGGCGGCCGATGAAAACGGTGGCATCCAGACCGGCTGAGTGCGCTCTTCCAAAAAGGATTTCAGCCAATCCCAAGCGGGACCGATAATGCCAATGTTTGAAAGTCGGGCGAGAAGTTGTTGGTGGGGCACCATATCGAGGTGTATGGCAGGAAAAACACATTACAATCTAACAAAGGAGCAGTTGAACATGCGCAATACCTTGAGGAGGTGGTGATAGGACACATGACGCTGACCATAATACTTCTTGGAGAAAAACAACTTGCAGAGACTGGGCCCAACGCTAGATAGCTGGAGTGTTAATAGCATGTGATTCTGCAGCACTACACGCTATTAATAGATGTTTACAGGATAATTAACATACTCTTTTCTATCCGGATATCCTTTTCAGAGACTACTGAAGTCTACTTAGATATTAATGTGAAAAAACACGCTTGTTATATTTGTAAATGCACAGGATTTTTATTTTATTTTTAGAGCAATGCGGGTACTAGCATTCAAAGGGCCGGAGCATACATTTGTCTGTGCAGAAAGGTTCCATGTGCCCATTTTTATAAGAATTTGTATTGTCTTCAGCACATACATTAAGGCCTTAATAACAAGTTTGGTGGTAAATACCACCAAACTTGCACATAGTTTATATATTAATACCACGGGGTTCGGTAAATCGCACATTTGTGTTATTACCTCGCACCATGGAATCCTTATTTAGTACATGTGTTAAATACTGAATGTGTGCTATTTAGCGCACATGCTAACTTCTTCACCGGATGAATTGCACAACCACAAAACATCAGGAAGCGGCCATTTTCCGCCATTCAAAGTTCCTGGAGAGTGGAACTAACCCCTAGAGAACAGAAAGCCTCAGAGCAACTCTTAAAAATACCTTAGGAGTGGACACCCCAAAAGTACATTGATAACTCCTTCCTTTGGGGGAGTGTGCAGACATTGGTTTATTTGGACAAAGCAACGTGAAACAAGACCAACAGAATCCAATGTCATCCTCTGATATCACTCAGTCATCACAAGTAGAAATTGCCAAACATTTCCATCATGGACCTAGGCAAGGAAAAGAAGTACAAGTTTATGGATCCTGTGTGGGAAGTCCTGACCAAAGAGGTGGTAAGACACCATGACTGTCTATTGTGCCATTTTATGCTGAAGATGCCACCAAAAACAAAGAAAATAATGCTGGTTGAACAAGCTAATGGCCAACATTAATGCTGAATTAACATATCCATGTGATATTGAGAATACTAAAAACAGGTTCTAAACCTTGAAATTCTAGATACTTAAGCACGTGGCCAAGCACATGCACTAAAGATTGGCAAGTGGTGATAGCTCTACACCTCAGCTCTACCTCAAGCTGTGGGAAGTATCAATTATGGCCATTCTTATTGTTAGGAGTGGATGACATGAAAGAAGGTCTTGAGTTTGGAGAAATCCAAGTTAACAGTCATGAGAGTCGTAATGGAAGTACATGTGGTTGTTAAAAAGTTGACTTGGCTGAGAATCCTCGTTGTGAAGAGTAACTGATGTAATTTGTTATACATATCAACATTGATCCATGTATATGTCATAGGGGCTCTAATATTACTGCTGATATGTATATTGATGATGAATTGTTGATTTGTCTGCCCAGTACCTTAAGTGTGATATGTTACTAAATTATGACTAATGTTGCTTCTGGTCAGCATCATAACATTGTGGTTTCGTACAGAGTTCCTAACACTCCAGTTCAGTATATTCCGATCAACATCACACAGCATTTGCTCATAAATAGTGTTTCATTTTACAGTTTCAGCACACTTGTTCCTGTCTACCTGAGGTCACCACATGAACATGAGTGCAGCAAATTTGACCCTGGGATATCAGGAACTCCTGCTGTAGCACAGATGTTTGCTTTGCTGGCAT
The DNA here is from genome assembly GCF_964261635.1 of Lissotriton helveticus. NCBI lineage: Eukaryota > Metazoa > Chordata > Amphibia > Caudata > Salamandridae > Lissotriton > Lissotriton helveticus. The sequence continues at coordinate 596,862,247 of NC_136057.1, read as the reverse complement.
TAGCTTTGTGGGTGCCCGAGGGGAACCGCATATGCTACTCACTTTTGCTAATGGTTGACAGAGAAATGCTACCCATTAACTCTACTGTCTGCTATGTGGTGCCTGTTGCAGATACTTCTAGTGTTTCTAACATTTTCAGGAAGGGGGTTGGCAGTTAATCCCCATGTTGGTCACCAGAGTATCTGTAATGGTGAAAATATGTTTTGCATAGTGCCTATATTGAGGCTATGTATCCTCTGGAACTCAAGCTGACTTGTGTTCGTGGGTTTCAACCTTACTCAGTCAATCCAGGCTCTGATCCATAAGTTGCTGCACCAATTGATGTCACTGATTGGTGGTCTGGTTTGCACCCTCATGCTATGTAGTTTGTTGTTACAGAACATGGATCTGGCATGTCATGATATAGTGGCCTTAACAGTGCTACATCCATTTCGGGAGACTGTAGATTGGAAGTGTGAGCTGGTGCAATCAACCTGTGAGAGCTTCCCCTGTCCCTGCCAGTTAATGTAGGTCTGGCCATGTGTGTGTAATATGTAAATATTTTCAACCCAAGCAGTGCATGTACTGTTTTTTCCCCAATTTATGTGTTGCTCTTTGCTCTTTGAATTTTATTATTTTTAAATCTTTTCTTTCATTCTGTACACTTTCATGAATTTTTGTCACCTGCTTTTGACTGGAGGCGCGGGGACACGCCGTGAAGGCGTCACCAAGCGCTCTATAAGCTTCTTTATTATTATTTTTTTATTATTATTTTAAGGTGTATTATCCACCGGTTTTTAATGTCCTCTCATACTTGTAATTGGGTCTTATTAATCACGTGTTATTTTTCGCATGTGATAAATAGTGCATGCCCTAAATTGTGCATGTGGACTACAGATATGCGATATTAAGCACATGTGCACATATACTTTTTTTAACTTTTGATCAGATGATTTGTTAGTCATGCAGTAATTACCACAACGCCTAGCTCATAATCAGGGTAGAAGTCGGTAACTCCATGAGTTAGAACAGGTGCTCTGGATTTCGCACTTTAGAACCTGTACGACAACCCTGGTTATTGTTTCTAAGTTGTGCTGTCACTGAGTTAATAATATAGTCCAAGCTCTATAGTTACAATAGTTTCTTGAAAATCTAGCACAGCTTCATTTGAGTTCTTAATCCGACCCTAATAGATGTAAAGCATTTTTGAATGATAAAGAACATTTTGTTTTCTTATAGGAATTATGGCGCCTCCATTTTCGCCCAGAATGAGGCTATTGAAGCAGGATGTCAGCAAGTATTGTGGCTGTACGGGGATGACCATCAAATCACGGAAGTTGGAACCATGAATCTTTTCCTTTACTGGATAAATGAGGATGGAGGTATGGTGACGTATAATCAAATGCAGCAGCTTGAAACTATTACGAGGATGTCATCTGTAATATTTCTGAAATGCAGTAAAGTATACGTGGAGGCCAAGAGAAAAAAATAGCTGGTCTGCATTGATTGACTTCATGCAATATATTTTAAAAAGAGACGTTCCCCTTTATTACCTGCACTTAAACTGTTCCAACGCTACACTGTACAGGTTTTCAGCACACATACACTAGCTAAATCCACTTTCGTAGAATCTAGTGGAGCATTTTGTGCATAGGTGATGGTTATCCTGAAAACCTGACTAGACTTGGGCCATTGGGGAACGGTGTTGGACAGCCCTGATCTTCGCAGAACACGTGCCCCTGTGTTCTTAGACCTTGCGATTTAACCACAGAATCAGAGCCCAAGCAGAATCTGGGAGTGCACAATTTCCCCCCTCCGTGCACTCAAATTGTTAACACTTAAATTAAGGTCACTTTTTATAAATATAGCCACTTTAACTGTGGCTGTACACGTATTGTAATAAAACAAAGGCGAGAGAGGGCGTGTTTCTGGCATGGCATTTTAGATATGGTTAACTGCGAGATAAGAGTCTCTCTCCTCCGGCATTACAGGACTGGAGGAATGCACGTTTGTACTCAGCTTTTTTACTCACAGTTGAAGCAAAGTCATCAAAGGATGCCAATCAAGCATGCTGGGTTTTGGATTTTCTTCTGTGTGCCAGCTGTAGAGAATAATTCTGCTAAATCTGTTGCTTGACTGTCGGTAAAATACTGAGTTCAGTGGTTTGTGTTCATGAGATACTTGAAACGCTTACCGTAGGGTAAGGGTGACAGAAATGCAGCATACCCACTGTTGTAATAGAACATCAACACTTGCAGTGCGAACCTCAAAGCCTACTTTTAATGGCACAATTGTTAAAGCTAAAACAGGCAAGACTGTTACAACAAACGCTGTTTCACGCTCATGTGGTTTTATTGATTAGTGGCTTTCCATCTGCACTAACTCAATTGTATTTTGTGACCTAGGCAATCATGCATGACACAGTGCAAGCAAATCAACATTCTCAACACCTTAGTCCAGATTCGGCTATCAAACATTCTATATATAATCACTACAGCTGCAGAGCTGGTGATAAGGACAACATATAGTAAGACAAAGCTGTCCTCGAAGCATCAATATCCTCCACCTCCATTTCAGGTCTTAGCATTCTTAAAACATTACCATGGTGGTCCTCTTGTTTTTCGCCACTGTAGTGGTAAAAGCAATCTCTGTAGTGGCTGGCTCTGCCTGTTGACTAGGTTCACGGTGAAGTCCTGAAATGTGTTTATCTCTTGTTTCTCTGGGCTGCTGTTGGGGCTAAAGGACCCATGCTGAGCACACATTAACAGCCTGCTCCTTTTGGGGTCCATTGGTCTATTATCTATTGATTCATAACTTATCTACAATAAACCCACCAGGAATCTCCCAGCATGTGTCTTGATCTTCTGTAGGTAGAAGTATTCCTCAATTTCTGAAACTGAGGGTCAGTGTTAGGCATATTATTATCCAGTTTATATCATATTTATTTTCTCTGAGGAATCATCATTGAAAGCGAGCTTATGTTCTTTGCTGTGCATTGTTTTCCTCAGATTGCACAAAAGATTCATAAACAGAGATTTTCTGTGAATGAGATTTCCCATGTATGGGTCAGTAACCTCTATTTCATATCTCAACTTGCCCTATATGGGAGATCTAGACTGAAAAAGCCTTACCAAGAGCAGCCTCGCCCTTGTTTTCTTTAGGACACATGACCAGGTAACATTATGTTGTCTCTACCAACTCTGTACTGTTTCTGCTTCCATTCTGTGGATTCCCAAGTCCCACTAACCTCAAGATACAGGCGCTCAAAGCCTGGTCCAAAATCTTCTGTGAGGACCAACCTCCCCAATGATGTCACAGGTCCTCTCTTACTTGGCTATATCGGAGTATCTGATCGTCCTAGGCTAGACATGTTTATGGCACCCCTTTTTTTAGCACCTGTAAAGCTACACAGGTTTGAGAGTGATCTCCTAAGCAGGAAGTGCCAATATAAGAAAACACTCTACGTTTGTGGTGCTCGATCCTTCGCAGTTGAGTTTGCAGCACAGCTTTTTTGTTGCCTCCATCCGTCGTCCGTTTCAGGGAAAGAAGAAATGTTTGCTGCATCCTGTCTGCTGTTCATCACAGAACTGTGTGCTTGAACAGCTTTCTGTTATCGAGAAGGCACTGTCTTCAGATAGATTTTCTAGGATCCATGGTTGGAGTTACATGGCTGAGCTCCAGAAGCTCAAGTTGCCTGTCATGTGTCCCTAAAAGGATATTTCCCTAGTGCCTTCCTCCTTTGTCTCTCCCTGAGAGTACTGGTGCTCCAAAGAATTGTGTATTCTCTGGCGCCCAGCAAGCTCAGTTAACAAACACCCGTCTGAATTCCATACAAATACACCTGTAGAGTATTGTGTTTTTAAACTTTGTTGACTTCTGGTAATGTTTGACTTGAAGTGTTTTTTTTATTATCTAGTGTAACCTTAAAATACAGTACTACCTTTAGATGAAGATGAGGATCATATGTTGTCTGGGAAAAACGGACTTTATTGAGTACACGTGGGTGGCTGATTTTTTTTGTAGCCCTAATGTATAGTGTGTGGAGGAGTGAAGATGATTTAAAGTTGTGATGCTTCCCCTGGGGATCATGTAGTATAAATCCCCCTTCTTTAATGAGCGCCTTCATCCAGCTTTATCTGAGTGTTCCACCCCCTAGAAATTGAATATTTTCCATGTATGCATTTTTGTAAGTCATCAATCTTGCACCAAACCTCCACAGCCTGTGTTTCAGTCGTGGGGGAGAAGGTGATAGCCTGGAGAGACAAGGTTGTAAAATGACCCTTGACTCTCTTGAAATATAAGATTCAGCCTGCGAAAGAATTTCTAACACATGGAAGTGGAGGTCATCTTTAAAGTTTTTGACAGGGTGTTTGGCAACCTTTATTTCAAGTCTGGTTCTCAGGGTTACTGATGAGATGGAATATGATGCAGGTCTTATTAAGTATGTCGTACACCCAGTCAAAAATCGGGGGCTGTTGGCATGGTGTTGTGCATATAAGTACCATTGCAAAGTAGTCAACACGAAGTCATATTCCTACATCATAAATAGCAGCTGCTTGCAACATCTTGTAGCAAATGGCTTGTTAGCTGCCTTCCTTTGTTGTATGCTTGGAATAGGAGGCTATTGCAGTAAGTGTGGCTCCTGACGTTGTGTAATCATGTCTATAAGAAAATAGACAACCACACCAGAAATTATTATGCTCGCCCCCTCCAGGACTAGACCCATTTCATCCTGTCAAATATTTCTGAATGTGAACATCTAGAAAGAGTTTCTACAATGACACATTTCTACCAAGACTTAGTGGACAAAATACATAAAGCTATGACTTTAGTTATGGATCTGCTGGCATGTGGGTTTTAAAAAACTATACATTAGCCAGATGTACTGAAAACAAAGAAAGAGTTATTCGTGTTGCGATAAGTGATGGCGCCTCCACAGTTTAACGTAAATTCTTGGAAAACAATTCTTCAAACGGTGCTACAGAAAGGAGAACAACCCACAACCTCCCAACAGAACCGTAGTCCACACGCAGTAAATACAGAGGATCTGTGTACACGTTAGTTTGTTGACAGTCTGAGTGCTGTACGTAATTGGAACAACCACAGAACAAAACACAATACAAGATGTTGATAGAAGTATTCTTTCGGTTTAGATTTATTCCGGGTGCCCAGCCAACCCGTGTTTCGTCAGGGAGCAACAAACTAACGTGTGCACAGATGTACGACCATTGGAAATTGCAATTCGCAAATTGCGCCAAATTGCGAGCCGCAATTTCCCATGTTCAAAAGTGTCTGAGACACTGTTTGTGATTCTCAATGGGGTCGCAAATTGCATGCTTCATGCATTGTAATGAGGCTATTGCATTTTGCGACTCCATTGGGAATAGCTGGCACTCCCAGGGATGGTGGCCTACTAGGGTCAGCAGACCTCCATGTCTGGGACTGCTTTTAAATAAAGCAGCTTATTTTTTTAAATGCAGCCTGTATTCCTTATAGGAAAAAGGAATGCATAAAAAAAAAAAAATGAAACGTTTTTGTTTCATTTTTTAAGGGCAGGTAGTGGTCCCTGGGACCATTGCCTGCTCTGAAAAATTGTTTGTGCACCCATTCACAAAGGGGAAGGGGTCCCCAGGGGACTCCTTCCCGTTTGCGAATGGTTTACCACCCTCTTGAAGAGGGTGGTAAACTGCGAGTGGTTTGCGACTGCAATTACGGTCATAAAAAACATTCTTACATAGGTGTTGGACTCGCTATTAGGAAGGGATGCCCTTGGAACACCCCTTCCTAATAGCGAATCGCTAACTCTATTTTGCGAGTCACCGTTTAATTAGCGACTCGCAAAATAGGGTTAGTACATGGGCCACATGTTTTTTTCGTGTGCAAACGGGTATAAAACCGATTTGCCCACGCAAAAAAACTGTTGTGCATCTGGCCCTAGATATTTAAAGAAATATGTTTATACTCTGCCAATGAAATATTATTAACAACTATTTTGCTAAGTGTAACCTACTTTGAATGTCAGTGGGAATTGCAAAAGCAGACTAAGCTCAAAATACACGACCAAACCCCTGAACTTAACTCTAAAAAACTGAAAGGAAAGCTGAAGGGAAATAATTAAAAGGAAAATTTTATAAAGAAGGCCAAATATTATCTAGTGTCAGGCCATTGTATCTATCTATGTATGTATGTGTGCATGCATTCATGTAGTATTTGTATTGCTCAATCCTAGCCAAACAGGTAGCAGGCCGTAGCAGGCCATTTTAAAGTATTGTCAGTGATACATCAGGGGCCTGAGTCCACTGACAACTCACCTATGTTCCTCAATTGCCAAGTATTTTATTTATTTATTTATAGGTTTTAAGTATATCCTCCATGAGCGTTGAAGTTCAGTTGGTAGAATGTTCAGAAGGTCAATGCTAGTGTGCAGTTCAGCTAACACATGATCGATCACAATAAACATATTGTCTAGTGCTATTCCTATATAAAAAAAGAGTATGACTTTGTTAAAGCTTCATAAGGCACATTCATCATTTTGATAACTACCATATGTACTCTGTAATAAGTCTGTGTCTCTCAAAATCTAACCTCACTTCAGGCAGGGATGCAGTTGTAGGCTAGCCTAAACTACGGCCAAAATGCAGCATCTTGTCTTAAAATTAAACATTTCTGTAGAAGCAAAACTCCTAACTAAAGCACATAGGGGCTGGTTAAGAAGAGATTTACAAAAAGATTAGTTATTAGTAGATGGGAGTCTCTCACAGTTATTCATTGACAGGTGTGTAGGCTGTAGTAAATGACAATGACGAAATGTAAGTAAACAGATCCAGTTTATTGAATATACATCCAGGGTCTCCAGGCTTGCCACTGACAGAGCAGAATCCAACATTTTAACTCATGCTCCCATTCAGGGTTGTAAGTAGGCCATTCCAAGGTACAGGTGAGGGGGGAGGTGCGGGTGAGTAGGGTTAAACGATGGAGGGAAAGATTATAACACATTTCCCTTCTCAAAGAAGAGCAAAACATGTTAGTAAAGCAATTGAATACATAAACTAGAAGGTCATATCGAGGGGAACAACAACACTCTAAAAGAGTATGGTCATGGAGGTTAAAACATGTTATGTAACAAAAAGGTTCAATACATTAGAGTCCATGCAAAGTCATGTTGTGGGGTTATCAAAGCTATATATCTATACGGTGCATTACATAGTCTTTCTTCCAAGTGGGAGGACACCTTTTCCACTCCACACTGTGCAACAAGTTGTCGTCCCTTCAATGGGAGGCCCGAGATGATCCTTGTGGTATGAGCCTTTGGGGACAGTCGCCCAACCTGTCATTCGACCACTATCCAAACTTACCACGTTCTTTTTTACTTGCTTGATTCTTTCTGGTTCGTAAAACTTATGGAACTTAGTCTATTAACAGGATCTTTGACAAGTACCCATTGCCCTTCTTTCCTTCGCTCCTGGTTTCTCACACCCCATTTACCATCATACCACTTCTTGTACTTGTCTTGGTGTAGAGTCATTGTGATGCTCCCCTGATCCTCCTCCACTCCTTGATCACTAAATAACAATTTAGGGGCTAGCTTAGTGCCTAGTTTTCCTCCTCTCAGTATCTTGAAAGGAGATAATCCAATCACACTATTGAGAGTGGTGTGATAGGACCGCAACATGTCTGACTGTTTGTTACTGGGGTTTCTCTGATGCAGTAGCTAACTGCATGGACTCCTTTAACATTCTCTTGCAACGTTCCACTAAGCCATTGGCGTTGGGGCAATATAATGGAGTTTTACCATTTTGAATGAACATATCAGAAATTAACTTCCTCGTTTCATCTGAGCAGAACTGGACCCCATTATCCATAATAAGGGTATTGGGAATCCCTTCTGTGGTAAATGTATCTAACAAAAATGGTATTAAACTATTTGTATTGATGTTATTGACAAGATCCAACGGGATGAAAATCAACTAGAACTAATACATATTTATCATGTATTTATTTATTTATTTATTTATTTTTGATTTTTAAATAGCACAAACTTGACCCGAGGGATGAGAACCAAGGATTACATATAATGGTATAACAAATGTAGGAAGGAAAAGGTCATAGACTATAAGGCTTTACATGGATTACATATACATCATTTACAGGAAGTATAGCAAAAGTGGGAAGGGAATAGTCAGACAATATAACACAGGAAGGAGGTAAACAGGGGCCAATTACAGGAGATAGATACATTTGGAATTGGCACTCACACTGCATGAATGGCCATCCCTTACTTTGCTTTCCACCATTGAGTCCATGTAAGGCAACCAGCAATCAGCTCTGGCTCTATTTTTTGTTAAACTTCTCCCTCGGGGGGCCTCCATCGGCCAGGTCAACAATGCGTTCTCTTAGTCCAAATGGGGGTATAACTTCTGGACCTGAGAACTAGGAACTAGATCCCCCATCCACAGATAACTTTTCTTATGTTCCAAAAAGGTTACAATACTTTGGGCAGGTTATTGCATTTCTGAGGCCCGCCATGTACCCGCCATGTACTTTTTTCTCTTTCAGAGCAGCCAATGTTTTATCTTTTAACATGTAATCCATCCATTCATTTTTCACAATGACTGGAACAGATATGGCTAACATGGTATTGCCATGATTAAAACTATCCCCTTGCTCCTGTTGTATGGGCATACGTAGTCTGCTGCCAGATTTTTCTCTCCACGGACATATTCCATTCTAAAGTGGAAACCCTGCCGACTAAAAATCCATTTAGAGATACGTTGTATAATCTTTTCTATCTCTTTTCTTGAAAAAAACAGACATTAGAGGTTTGCGTTCTGTTTTCAGGTGGAATGGTAAACACCATGCTATGTTCTTCCTCAATTTCATCCTGAAAACACATGACTTTATTGGTCTCCTGCAGTAGGTGCTACATAATTATTTGAAAAGCAGTGGCCACAGCAGCGAACCCAAAAGGCATCCTAAGGAATTAGTATGTCCCAAATTGTGAAGTAAATGAGGCTAAGGCCTGTGATCCTGGGTGCAGTGCAACCTGGTGATATGCTTGTGATAAGTCTAGCACACTAAAATATTTTGCATCATGTTTGAGACTAAGTATTTCATTTATCCTTGGCATGGGGTACGTGTTCACCCATATTTTGGAGTTTAAGTCTCTCAAATCTATGCATTAGCCTATGTCTTTACCTCCACTCTTGGAAGCAAAGACTATAGGGAAAAGCCATTCAGTGCAATCAATCTCTTCTACGACCCCTTTCTTTACCAGTTTGTCCAATTCCTATTTTAAATGTGCCTTCATCAATGGATGATGTTTTGTGCATGCCTGTTACATCTGTTGGTTTCAACTTAGTTTTGTGACTAAGCAATCCCAACTTCTCTTTAAATTACCTGGGAATTCATCACAGATCTCTTTCCCTACTTCTGTTCGGTCAAGGAGTAAAACTTGTTCCTCATTGTTAGGGTCCAGTTTCATGCCTAAGGGCCTGATTTAAATCTCAGTGGGCGGGTTACTCCATCACAATGGTGACAGATCTTGTCCACCGAAATATAAATCCCGTTATATCCTGTGGGATTTATATTTCGGCGTAATGGGTCACCATTGTGACGGTGTTACCCGTCCGCCGAGATCTAAATCAGGCCCTAAGCCTTTCTGATGTTTCCACCTAAAAAGTTTGACCTTTGTTTAGTTAGGTAAACCTTCCTTACCGTGTGTCTGTCTTTAAAGGATATCCTCATTTTGATCATGCCCTCCAACGGTATGGGATCTCTATTTTCCCCCGCTGGTTTCATGTCTGGGGGTTTTAGTACATAGTCCTTTATCTTTATACTTTCATGGGAAGTTTTACTGTCAATATGTGTGTGTGGGTAACACGAGTCAGGAAACACATTCATCTTTACACCATCCAGCAGTCCGTCACATGTGTAGTAGTTGGTTTTCCCATCCCTTTCAGAAGAATTCACTTGAAAAATAAATCTTTTATTTTCCCCACACGCACGTCGTCTGATCTAATACCACTGACAATCTTTTTACCTTCCCTACAAGCTTTGGCAAAGTGACCCTTTTGTTAGATTTTCTACATATGACACCGCTTGCTGCACATTAGCTGAGTGATTATTGTTCCCACGCCTAAAACATTTGAGTTCCTAGCTGGTTTTGTTTTTGTTGTGTTGCAACTGTTCATATTTTACCTTACATACTACTTCAACTTGCTTCAGGATGTTCACAGCTCCATTAGTTTTCTGCAGATCCGGAGTTAATGTAATCTCTTTTACACACAAAGCAGTATGTTCAATTACTTTTGCTATGTTGATAGCTTCAGTTAGACTAGGATTTAACAATAACAGTTTTTCCTGTACTTTATGGTCATTGGTACATCTGACTCATTGGTCTCTTATGAGGGAATCTGTGAGTGTGCAAAATTAACAAGTTGCAGAAAGTCCCTTCAATACTGTGATATATGTGGCAACCTTCTCATTTTTTGCTTGGCCCTATTAAAGAATTTGTGCCTCTCTAACACCACATTAGTGGTTTCTTTGAAGTGACTTTCTAACTTTTCTAATGTGGTTCGAAAAACATCTGTTTCGTCTTCATAGTCCTCTTCCCCATTAGCTTCCTCAGAGATATGTTCTAGAATGTCCTCATAAACTTTCCTTTCATGCACTCCTACATTATGTAATAATATGTGCTGCTTAAGGACTGATGATAATGTTTCTCCTTCTGTTGCAATTGAATAAGATTCTAAACATTTTGATCCATCTGTGCCAAGGCAACTCTGGTTCCCCTATATCATTTAGAAACGGAGGAGGCTTATTCATGCTGCTACAGCCATGATATGTTAAGCACTGGGAAGACTGAAGCAGAATATATATACAAAAATTGCAGAGGAGGGAAAGTTCTATCAACTGTTGGAACAATTAAGCATAGGAATGAGAAATTACAATTTAGTCGAAAAATATGTATAATGTTAATCCCAATGTAGTTCAGGAAATACAGTTGAAATGAACTTTGAACATTAAGATTAAAATATATGAGAAACAAGCAATACACTGCAGAGAGTTACAAAAATATATGTATAAAAACCCAATAAGTCAGGAGATACCTAAAATTGTATAAAACTATACTTCCCCTTACACCTCACTGAACTCAGGTATAGCCATAAGCTCTGGATATAAACTGAAAACCTAAACCAGTTTTAATTTTAAATGAGAATCACTGCAGGAAAGAACCTCCTCACAGTCCTCAATACTCCTGATACTGTATAAGGAGGTTCCAGACTCTAAAACTCTGAGTCCCAGAAATCTCCTCAGCTGCCGGAGTAAGAGTAGAAAAGGAACAATTAACACAATGATTACTACCTCTTCAGACAGAAAGGCGTCAGGCTCCAGCCAGCCGGTGAGCTGAGGCGACAAAACAGCTTGTTCCTGCAGTCCAGTGAGAAGAAGGCGCAGAAACCAGATTGCTTCCTTCGTGTCAGTAGTATAGCCAGAGAAATACTTGTCACAAACTCCCCATAGAGGCGAAAAGTTCCTGCAGTCTGGCGAGAAGGAGAGATGGAACCAGAAGATCCTTCTTCATGGGCGGGGAACGGGTGCTGAAAATCCTCCTGGCGTACATAGAGGCAGGATAGTGAGAAGGGTCTCCTCCTCCCGGCTAACGGCTACCACCCCTCCCTTCTCCCATTGTACCAGCAGGGGTGGGAAAAATGCCTCAGCACTGCCTCTCACGGAAGTGAAGCCTCTGATCAGCCAACGCGTGGTAGCAGGAAACCGGAGGCCTGCCCCAGTACCAGATGAGAGGAGTCCTCAACACGATTCTAAATGGAATCAGCGGTAGCTAGGCACACTTGAGAGTCCTCAAACCGGCACTCTCAGGACCCATCCCTGAATAGAATGTTCAGCAACAGCAGCGATATTGGCATAGGCGAAAATACATTTTAGGGGTAGAGACACAGCACTCTCTCCTGCACAGGATACGGTCCTCAATCACCATAATGTAGTAAAGGACAAACACGAAGAGTAAGTAAACAGACCCAGTCTATTGAATATTCATCCACTGTCTTCAGGCTCGCCACTGACGAAACGGAATCCAACATTCTAACTCAAGCTCCCACTCCGGGTTCTAACTGGGGCATAACAAGGTACGGGTGAGATCGGAGGAGAAGGGGCAAGTAAGAAGGGTGAAACAATGGAGGGAAAGATTTTAACAAAAGCACACAGCGCCATATTTATTGAATAACGATAGCTTGTAGACTTTTCATGACCAACGGCAGGTGTGGAGACACACGGGTCTTCAATTGGCAGATCACAATCGCTTGTAGCCCCATTGGTAAGCAACCCCAGCAGGCCACCATACCTGGGAGGGGCTGCCATTCTCAATGGGGTCGCAAATTGCAAGTGCCTCATTAGCCACATCGCTGCTTACTACTTTCCCCTGCTGTGCTGGACAGCAATGAAAGCGGGTGTGGTAATGACGAGCTCAGCTCGTCATGAGCACCTGAGAGGTATATGCCATGACGAGCTGAGCTCGTCATGAGCATGGAAGGGGTTAATATTCATGAGGCATGCAATTTGCGACTCCATTGAGAATGACAAACAGTGTCTCAGACACTGTTGTACATTGGAAATTGCGACTCGGAATTTGCAAATCGCAATCAACCCCAAATTGCGACTCACAATTTATTGGTCGTACATCTGGCCCTTGGTTGTCCTCGGATCAGCCTACATAGGATTGCTCCTATACAACCTGCCAGAAATGTAGCTGTAGGTTAACGAGTCCTGAAGCACAAGGCTGTATCTGGCCAAGTAGTCATGGTTGTGACAACCCTTCTGATAAAAACACCTCTGGGGGTGACAAAGTTACATGCACCCTTATCAACACTAGGTTGCTAGTGAAAACCAAATTCTAATTGGCCGACTTTTTAGACAACTATCAGTTAGACATTGTCTCTGTAACTGAAACTTGGGCCAAACCCATATCTGGCCCAGATATGGTCTTGGCTGTCCATAGATTAGACAAGACACACAAGGGGAGTGGGGGTTTAGCTGGTATCTATCAGGACAAAATGGGTCCATTTTCGTGCCAGCACCTTCCAGTGAATGCGAGGCACTCTCATGTAACATTGAATTGACAAATCCTCAATCCTTAAATAGTATACCGCCCACCCGGTCCAAGGACCCCCTATATACAAGACCAGCGGTTAGTTCCCTCCTAGAATCCTGTTTACTTAATGCAGATTTAACAGTTTTAGGAGATTTCAATTTTCGCCTCGAGGCCCGCTAGATAAAGATACTGAGACATTAGTTGACATTATGTCATGTCTTAGCCTGACCCAAATAGTAGATGGTCCGACACATCTTGCAGGCCATACTCTAGATGGAATCTTTATAAACAATTCTCTCATAACAAAGACAAGTAATATATGGCTGACCTGATCGGACCATAAGGTGGTAATGTTTGAAATAAAAAATCCTCATGATGATCCTCTAGCTAAGGTACCACATCATTCTCAAGCATTGCATGCCTGGAATAAAATTCAAGCTGATCGATTTCATCACCTACTTGTTGGTACTCAGCCAGCGTGGGTAGATGACTTAGAACTGTCTGTGGGCTATTTAGACTGGCTGAGCTGGGTAGTAAACTCTCTTGGGCCCTCTACAACTTATGTGCATCATAGGAGTAAATCATCTCAGCCTTGGTTTACAGACAAATTAAGGGCGCAAAGGCAATGCTGTTGGAGAAATGAGCGAAAATGGAGAAAGGAGCATAATAACCTTGAGAAAGAAAAATATAAGCATTGCATCGTGGACCGTAAGATTCTGCTACAGAAAGAAAGATCTGATTTCTTTATAAAACAAATCGAATCCTCTAAAAATTCCACTAAGCAACTTTTTCAGACAATCACTAAACTCACCCTGGTACCCACTGGAAATTCCGCAGGGTGCAGTCAAACGTTTTGTAATTCCCTTGCAAACATTTTTCAAAATAAAGTAGACGAGGTCTATAATAGGTTTTTTGCAAATAACACAATCATCCCAGTGGAAAATACTTCTCCCTCCTCGGCCCCAGAAAAAGAAACATTCAGTGCATTTACCTTCCTCACAGTCGAACCGGTAAAACATCTTATCTCAACTACTAAATTGGGCTCTGAGTCAGAGCCTTGCCCACCGGCAATGGTCTAGCTAGTACCGGACATTGCTATATCCCACCTTAACCAGAATTGTTTATGAAATGTTTAGATCAGGCTACTTTCCCAGACAGTGGAAAATAGCTTTGTTGCACCCACTTGAAAACACCTAATCTCAATCAGCTTGATCCAAATAGTTATCACCCAGTCTCTTGGCTTCCCTTCCCAGCTAAGATTGTGTCGAAAGCTATAAACGAACAATTGGCCTTTTTAAATGAAAATAACCAGCTATTAGATGCCATGCAGTTCGGATTCAGGAGCGGCCACAGCACTGAAACAGCTCTAGTTGTGGTCACAGAGTAAATAAGGACAACGTTAGAAAAAGGGAGGCAGAGCACCCATTATCTTTCTTGATCCGTCAACAGCATTTGATACAGTCAATCACTTCTTGTTGAATGACCATCTACAAAACATCAGTATCAAAGGTGGGTCACTGGCCTTGTTACGAGCTTTCCTATCCGATCACAAACAATCCGTGGCCTTGAAGGAGTTAACAACTTATCCCTTCTAACCGCCTTGCGGGGTTCATCAGGGCTCATCGTTAGGCCCAGCGCTATTCAACACATATATCACCCCCTTGGCTAGTTTGATCAAACTATTTGGGATTTCCTTGGTATCATATGTCGAAGACACCCAAAATATCATCGTGCTTTCCAGCAGTGATAACAACATTGGAAAGAGATTTTAGAACTGCATGAGTGCGGTTAGTGATTGGATAAATAACAATTGTCTGAAACTAAATTCTGCAAAGACCAAAGTCCTTTTTTGGACAATGATGTCTCCTTTTGGTCCCCTTAGTGGTGGCCTCAAGACTTAGAGAAGCTTCTAACTCTGGTCAGGAAGGTAGAAAACCTAGGTGTCATAGTTGATGACAAATTGACATTTGATGGTCAGATCAATTTGTCCGCTTCCTCTTCCTTCTACAGTCTTAGGATAATAAAAAAAAGTATTATAATACATTCTGCACGGCCTACAGAAGACAGTAGTCACCCCCTAGTTCTATCTAGAATAGATCATTTCAATGGTTTCAACCAGAAAATGCAAAAAAGATCTTTGCATAAACTTCAAACATTGCAAACCACTTCAGCACACATGCTTCAAGGTATACCTAGGTTTCAGTCTGAATTTCAGACCATAAGTAGGTTACACTAGCTTCCTATCATTCAGTGTATTACCTTTAAGGCCCTGTCCATTGCCTGCAAGGCACTTTATGATTTGGGACAAGTCTACCTGAAGGAGAGTTTTAATTGGTACCTTCCCAGTAGAACACTACGATCCAGTTCAGCCAAAAATAGGGCAGTTCCTAACTTCAAACGATCATCATGAGGCTGCAGAAGTTTTATCTACACAGCCATAAAATGGAACAGCCTACCCTAAAATCTTAAATCTGCGACAAATCTGTTATCCTTCAGAAAATCTTTAAAAACCTGGTAATTCATTAATCAGTAATGGTACTCTCAGACCTTTGTTTAACTGCACTTCAAAACGCCTTCGTGTATTTATGCGCTATACAAGTCTTTATCATGTCATATCATTTCATATTATATAAAAAAATGTCATATCATATCATATTTTATTAGTTGCCCCAGCCCCGTGCGGGAATATTAAGCAGGGTGCACCCTGTTTTGTTTTGTAAGCAATCCCCAGGCATCTGGTCATTCATTGGTCTGACTGCACATGATACTAGTCCAAGAGGATTTTGACTGCCGGCATCATGAGACAAAATGCCAGTTCAGGGCTTCAAGACTCTAGCATTGGCCATGTTGGTGTGGATGAATTTTTGCTCTCTGAATCTCCAATCAGGAACATAAGCCTGTGTTCTTTATGTGAAATGATTATTGATGAATTGCCGTCTCAGGGCTTCTGGTTTCTACAGGAAGGATAATTGTAGGTAAATGTGTTGGAGCCAGAAGCCATCCAGCTAATTGATCTTTTTTGCCACACAGTCACTGACCAAAGACAATCAGAATAGATAAGTTATGTGCCAGGATTTTGCCTTAAAGGTGCTCTCCTCCTTTCTAGAAGGAAGAAGTCAGGAAGTAAGCAGTGCATGATATGTTAGTTGGAGTGCCCCAGGAGTCGGCTCTTAGCCTCACCCTATTTAATGTCTACCTTAAGCCCTTAGACTTGCTAGCTGAGGATTTAGGGGCTAAAGTGATTTCTTATTCTGACGACTCGCACCTGTTGTTTACCTGTAGAAAGGAAGAACAGATGGATAGGAAGGCCTTTAAATAATGTCTCTCATCCGTGTTCCATTGGATGATGGTTAATCAATTGAAATGTAATGCAGAAAAGACAGAGATGCTATTGTTTGGCTGTTTTTCACCAGTGTTATGGCAGTCCTGCTGTCCAAATGACTCCCACCCCCTGGCACTCAACAGGATGCAGTTAAGAACCTATGCATCAAATTTGATAGGGCCTTGTTTCTCCAACCACAAATGTAGTTGTTGGTAGGTTCCTGTTTTGTGATGCTACACATTTTGAAAAAGTTCCATCCAGTACTCTCTTTCCCTGCAAAAGAAAGCAGTCATTCAGGCTGCAATAACATCCAGATTGGACTTGGAAATGCCCCATACTTGGGTCTTCTAGATTATCATCTTAATAAACTGCAGGTTGTCCAGAATTCGGCAGCTCGAATTCTCTTGAATCTCCCCCCAGTGTGTCATATTTCCTCTCATTTAAAGTACCCTTATTGGCTTCCAATTAAAAAAAGGATTCTTTTCAAAGCACTGGAGCCCACCGGGGTAAGATACCTCAGGGAAAGGGCAAAGAGTATGCTCCTTCTAGACATCTCAGATCTTCCATCAGTCTGTTGGCTAAGGTCCCAAAGATTCATTGTGCGAGAATTGGAGGCAGGTCTTTCTCCTATCTCAGGTTGGTTCTCTGAAACAAACTTCCTTTGGAGTTACCTACAACAACTGAAACACCAATCTATCAAGATTTGTCAGCCAGCACTGG
Organism: Lissotriton helveticus; assembly: GCF_964261635.1. NCBI lineage: Eukaryota > Metazoa > Chordata > Amphibia > Caudata > Salamandridae > Lissotriton > Lissotriton helveticus. Next base: position 596,845,118 of record NC_136057.1, on the reverse strand, counting down.
TAAATGTGGACCCATGGAAAGGCATTTTGCTTCTCCTCCCTTTCCCTAATCCCAAGATGTCTAAATTAGATAGGGAGTGATTTAGACTAATCGTTATAGCTCCAGTCTGGTTGAAACAATAATGGCACCCAGATGTACACACTTATCAGTTCATAGAGTATTGAAGATTAGAATTCATCCAGTGTGACTCCTAAACATAAGAACCAACTACCGTGGACAGTGCAGTGTCATACGTCCTGACAGTCTGACTTCTCAGCAGCTAGTGTATAAAGTCCTTTTTAACTCAGAAGACTGTAGAGATGTTTTTTGAATAGCTAGAACTTCCTTGGCCAGAGAAACATCTGCATCAAAAAGGGACATGTTCTGTCACGGGTGTAAGAATAAATGACTGTATCTAGTCTAATCTCAATCTCAACAATTGCTGACAATTGCTGACTTTTAACAGTTTTATTTGAGAGCGACCGGAGTGCCCGCCTGTAAGAGCGGGCCTGCCAGTATCGGTCAGCGTTCTAGTTACCTGTCACCACCTATATTAAAAGCTCAATGCTACGACTGCGGGCGCCAAAGGCGTGCCCGTCTGCGCCCATCAGCGTTCTGGAGGCGGCCGGCGTCAGCCTCGCTGCCGGTAGGAATCCTAATCATAATTCTTGCCTATGCTACAGCAGACGGACGCTCCTGGAAATAGGTACGGGCACAGTCTGCCGCTCCCCGATGCCTCACACTTGGAGCCAACAAAAATGGTTTGCTCACAAGGTAGCTGGGCTGCCTCTACCACTATGACAAGCTGACACCGAAAAGGGGGGCCATGAGCAATCCTGGACCCTGTGAGGTCAGGCGGTCTCGGGAGACTAGCCAGTTATGGGCCTTGCTCCTTAATACCAGGTCCATGAAAAACATGCCCTCAATATTTACGACGTAATGGATAAGAGCCCGGATTTCATGTTTTTAACGGAGATGTCGCTTAGTGGAGTTTCAAATCCTACCATTTCCACTGCTAACCCTACTTGCTATCAGATGATTAGGAGGGATCGGTCTGATGGCATTGGTGGAGGCATTTCTATAATTTCTCAGGCAGGATAGTTCCTGAGGAATAAGTAGCTGAAGCCGGAAGTCTTGGTTTCCCAATCAATCATTGGCGGGCATTTTAATATATAGACCCCCTGGCCCTGCCGGCATGTTCCTTGAGTCCATCAGCAATGTGGCCTCTCCCTTTGTTACGAAATAATAACACTGTCTGGTGTTAGGTGATTTCAATATCCATATGGACAAACCAGATGAACAGGACTCTATCAGATCACGGGAATCTCTTTCAAGTTGACCCCTTATGTTCATTACCCTACCCATGAAAAAATGCACATTTTGGATCAGATGCTCTCCACGGTAAAGATAGAAACTGGACGACCCCTTCCCCTTGTGTGGTCTGATCACTTCCTTCTTGGTTTTATAATCAAGGAAGAATCTAATCATCCCAGTTTTTATGGGAAGCCCCAGACGAGCAGCTTCAGACCTTTCCACCTAATTACATCTGATGCTCTGAGCACTGCCCTCAGTAACCACCCGATTCCCTTTAGCTGTAATCTTGAGGATGATGTAGTTTGTTTGGAAAATTGGCTCCAGCTCCAGGTAGGGGAGCTCACACCCGCATCCTCGCGCTCTGCTAAGACTGCTCGGGCCTCTGCCCCATGGTTCACCGCAGCCCTCAGTAAATGTCAGAGCACCTGCAGACGCCTGGAGAGGGTCTGGCAAACAAACTTTGATCTTAACGGTAGAATAGCTTACAAACAGGCGCTGAAGTCTCACTACAAACAAATCTATGAGGAGAAAAAACTTTTCTTCTCCTCTAAAATTAAATCAGCAGAAAACCAAAGTAATGACATTTTGAAAATAGTAAGAGAATTCTCATCCACGAGAGTGGTGGTCAGGCCATTTACCCCCTTTGAGACATGGACATGCCACATGGCCTCTTACTTCTATGATAAAATTAGAAATATCCAAGATACTTTCCCTGCACTGCCCCTTGCTCAGGCTGAATGTATTGAGCTTGAGTCCCCTTCCACTCTGGTAAGAGGACCGACTTTCATGCAGTTTCCCCCTTCCCCATGGTTAAATCTCTGGAAATCATGAATGTAAATGTATTGCGACTTATATAGCGCACGTATCACCCGAAGGCATCAAGGCGCTTGCTTAGGGAACCCGTCCTGGTATTCCCCTGTGAGATACCACGGCAGGGTATCCACAAGGTGAAAGCCAGGCATCCCACCGCGAGGGGCCAAAGTGGAGATTAAGCAAGCTATTGCCCAGAGTCGCAGAGTGTGACCCCGTGAGTCGAGTAGGCACCGGAGCGAGAATTGTCGAGTCCGTGGAATTTTTTTTTTTAGCACGAGACCCGCCGAAGCGGGGAATCGAACCCTGGTCCACGGCCGATCTCAGCTTCCAGGTCTGCCGCCTCTAACCACTGAGCCACGCTTCTCCTTAAATCCCATAAATCGGGCTTACCCTCCGACCCGTGCCCAGCCACTGTTCTGGCATCAATAGCGGAGATAATCAATCCAGCGGTGAATCGGATTCTTAATGCCTCACTGCAGAATAGGCTGGTCCATGACAAGTGGACAAAGGCGAGAATCCTCCCCCTATTAAAAAAGCTGTTATCTGATCCAGAGATAGCCTCAAATTACAGGCCAATATCCCTGCTCCCCTTCTTTTCCAAAGTCCTAGAAAAATATGTATATCTTGTCGCCACCATATGTTGAAACCAATCAAGTACTTCACCAGATCCAGTCTGGCTTCAGGGCAAACTTCACAAGTGAAAGAGCGCTTTTGGAAGTCTCTGAGGCTATCAAGGATACTTTGGATAAGGGAGGCAAGGCCGTGTTGATTTTATTGGACTTATCTGCGGCCTTTGACATCGTCCCCCATGACCGGCTCCTGCTGAGACTCCATGAGTGCGGTTTTGGGGGTACGGTACTCAAGTGGTCTTCCTCCTTTTTGAAGGATCGCCAGCAAACAGTTTGGTCCCCGCCCTTTGCTGCCTCCATTCCCCCCTTGGAGGTGGGAGTTCCGCAGGGCTCGATTTTGAGCCCAACACGTTTTAATATTTACATGACCCCCCTGGCGAATTCGGCAGAGGCCCACGGAGCAAAAATAGTATCATATGCGGACAATATGCAGTTGCTCTTTACCTGCAACAAAGACACAGATTTTAGAGGAGATGTGATCGACTCCTATCTATCAGAGGTGTTCACCTGACTTCAACTCAATCAACTTAAATGTAATTCCGAAAAATCGGAGATCATTTTCTTCAGCCTCCCCCCAAGTAATGAGTGGTGAAACTGGTGGCCTTTGGACATGTCCCCTCCCATACCCTCCGTAAAGACAGTTACAAATTTAGGAGTGAAGATGGGGGATAACCTATCCTTGAATACACAGATTCAAGCAGTAGTTGGAGCATGCTTCGGCATGCTGAAAATGTTAAAGCAGTTCTTGTCCCTCCTTCTGGTCACACACAGGAAAACGGTAATCCAGGCACTGATTGTATCTAAGCCGGTCTACGTAAACGTTCTGTACCTGGGGCTAATGGAATTTTTACTGACACGGCTGCAGACGGTTCAGAATGCAACAGCCAGAGCAATTCTCATGCTCGGTCCTAGAACACGCATGTCTCCCCATCTGAAATCCCTACACTGGCTCCCGGTCCGCAAGAGGATCGGCTTCAAAGCGCTGGTCCTGGCCTTCAAGGCTCTCCAAGGCACAGGTGCCTCGTACATCAGGAAGAGAGTCCACTTTTACTGCCCGCACCGAACTCTGAGGTCCTCAACGCTGCAGCTGGCGCGCACTCCCAAGTTTCACAGCGCGGATAGTCGGGCACTCCTTTCAGGAGCAAACCGCTCAACTCTGGAACAGTCTGCTGCTGGCATTTAAACAGATGCAGGACCTTCTTACTTTTAGAAAGTTATTGAAAACTTGGTTATTTCAGCAATAGTACACAAGTTTAGTTCTGATAGCACACTGTCAACTCCGTCACAAGGTTCTTAGCGCCGGGACACTCCATCGAATAGCTGTGCACTTTATAAGAACCTAAAAGAAAAAAAAAAAAAATATATATATATATATATATATATATATATATATGGATATATATATATATATCCTGCTCCTGGGTATGCCACAAAAATAATGGAACACTCGAACAGCTGCAAAGGTATGACCCTTAAACTTTATTGATTGATATGGATTGCACACGCCCGCAGGCAGGATAGTAGTACCTTCGTCATGCCTGACGCGTTTCAATTAATTCTTCCTCAGAGGCTTAGCGACGGAGATCACGTGCATACTCCCATATGTGGATTTCTTGAGCCATACCGTGACCACCGCATTGTGGGAGTTGAAGTCCTTAATTCCCTTGATGGACGCACTTTCGTAACTGCTACTCTTTTAGGAGTCCAAGCTCTGAATGAGCCCCCCACGTGCGCCTTAAATCCTTATCCATCACAGCTGCCCCACACCGAGGTAGGTAAGATTACTTTCTCGTGGCCCCTGTATTACACAGGGTGATGCTCTCCTCACGGCTGGGCTGCCGTATGAATATCCTGCTCCTGGGTCTGCCACAAAAATAAGGGAACACTCAAACAGCTGCAAAGGTATGACCCTTAACCTTTATTGATTGGTATGGATTGCACACGCCCGCAGGCAGGATAGCAGTACCTTCGTCATGCCTGACGCGTTTCAATTAATTCTTCCTCAGAGGCTTAGCGACGGAGATCACGTGTCAGGCATGACGAAGGTGCTCTATGGCACTTACTGGAGGTACCTGGTGGGCTAGTTGGACCCCAGGGACCCTCAAGATTCAAGGGGACTTAATCCCCCAAATTACAACGCGCCAGGGGGCGCGTTTGCAGAGTGGTGGAGAAATGGGGCATTGCCTTTGTCTACCTTTTACCAATCCCACTTCGTGGGGCTTACTGGAGGTAAAAGGTAGGCTAGTTGGCCCCTAAAGGACCCCCAGTAGTGAAGGGGACTTCAATTCCCATCCAAGAGAGTCCCAGGGAGTGCGTTTGTAGAGTGCTGGGCAAAGTGGACATGGCCTGGTACGAGTACATACCAATCCTGCTGTGTGGGACTGACTGGAGATAATAGTTTGGAAGTTGGCCCCCAAGGATGTCCTCGGGGGCCAAGTACCCCTCTTGCTACCTCCAGTAAGTCCCACATAGTAGGATTGCTAAGAAGTCTTCGGAGGCCATGACCCAGTTTCTCTATCACTCTGCAAACGTGCCTCGTGCAGACTATGGGATGGGGGATGGAGTCCAATTTAGTACTGAGGGAGTTGGGGGCTAAACATCCTTGCTGGTAAGTACTAAACAGTGGAATTCAGGAATTCCTGAGCATTGGTTGGACGCCCAGCACCCTTTCTCCACCACTCTGCAAATGTGACTACTAGTTAAAGTAGCATATTTCTGCACCTCTGACTTAGAGGCAGTTTTAATCCCCCTGCCCAATAATGTACAAGGGCCTTACAGAGGAGGTCATGCTAATCACAGGGTACCCCAACGCATAGTGTTCCCTAGTGTATGTAGGTGTTTTGACTGTATTCTATGTGTCTTTTAGCATAGCACTGGCTCTATGCCTGGTTAGTCAGTCAGTTACCACGAGTACCCGTCTGAAAAAGTTGTGGGCACAGGATGATTTTGCAACAAGGCCTCTTTCTGCTCCTCTGTTTGTTCTTTCTGCGCATCTTGCTTCTTCCTGCACTTTTCTTGGTCTTTGTGGACTTCTGTTGCTTCTTTCTGCATTTCTTTTGCTTTTTTCTGTGTGTTTTTCTTCTTTCTTCACATGTCCTACCCCTGTAGGCATAGTTAGAAACTAGCATTTAAAAAACCTTAGAAATTCACTTAAAAAAACATAGGTTTCAGGCACGTTATAGTTTGAAATTAGCATTTAAAAAACCTTTGAAATTCACTGAAAAAACAATAGGTTTCAGGCACATTATACTTAAAAATTAGCATTTAAAAAAATCTTTGAAATTCACAGAAAAAACCATAGGGTTCAGGCACGATATAGTTAGAAATTGGCATTTAAAAAACCTTCGAAATTCACTGAAAAAAACATAGGTTTCAGGGGCGTTATAGTTAGTTGGACATTTCCCTCGTACAAAACCATAGAAATTCCCTCTTATAGTTAGTTCAGCTAACTATAACTCGCACGCCCGCAATGCACTGCTGATGACATCACATATCACATCACTCATGACATGGTCAGTGACATCACTGATGACATCTCAAATGACATCACTGATTACATCATCCTTGTGATAGTGTCAGACCTCCTCTCACCCTAATATAACTTTTGATACACACACTCAAAAATACAAACTAACATTTTCAAAACAATGGATATACCAATACCAGTTACAACACACCTATTTAGTAGTTCCAATATCTACACACACACATTCACTCATTCACCAACAGTCCTATACCGTCACTCATACATGTACTCACTCATCATATGTCCTCGTACACCTATACATCCTGTTACACACCACCACTCATCCATAGAGTTACTCACACACAGTCACACATGCAAAGTATCAAACATCCATTTACTTGCATATAGTTATACACACACCACCACACTTACTTCTACAGAAACTTACACATACTTCCTCTCTTAAATAATCACTTATAGAAACACATACTTATTTATACAATAACTCTTCCAATCTCTCACTCTCACATATACACCAATACTCACATATACTAGTTTATGTTATGTTATGTTATGTTATATTGGTATTTGTAGCGCGCACAACTACTCTTGAGTATCCTGGCGCGAAATTACATTTAAAACATATGTAGTTACTCATAAAGACACTATTGAGACAGTCATTCACTCACTAACACACCCATACATACACTTATCCACCCATACAGTCCTGCACACATGCTGTCTTCAACACATACAAACAGTGAGTCACTCATTTATGCATCTATGCACTAAGTAATACCCCCACCGAACCATACAGACACTCAGACACTCATACTGATACTCAAAAAACTAACTAATAACCCATATAAACACTCATGTCATGTAGCTACTCACCAACCCATGCAGCCACTTATACACAAAGTGAGAGACTGATACAGATATTTACATATTTAAACATTACTCACTAACCCATGTATTTACTAAGATACACTTAATCAGCCAGTTATACAATCAATTTTACAACAAACAAATCATCCATTTAGACACTTATATACCCATTTATTCTTCCATCGACCTTGAGATGTACATATAGAAAACATATTTAATTTTCAGAAAAACACACATTCACTGTTTTCCATTAAATAATGGTTTCTTTGCAGCATCTAGATGCACGGGCATGGTCATATATTGAGTTATACAGATGTGTTACTTCTATACATATTTCCCCAAGAAAGAAATAAGAATAACACATTTTCTTACTGTACTTTCACTGGAGTGGTGTAGTGTTGTGGAGTTCCATGGAGGGAGTAGAATGTCGTAAAGTGGAAGTCCATGGAGTAGAGCTAGGTGGCTTAGAGAGGTGTAGAGTGTGTAGTGTGGAGGGGCAAAGAGTGTTGTGGAGTGGTGCAGAACAGAGTGGAGTGGCATAGTGGGTGTTGAGTAGAGTGTTGTAGAGTAGTGTGGCGTTGAGTGGAGTAGATTGTCGTGGAGTGGCACAGAGGAGTAGTGTAGGAGAGTGGAATTGCGTCAGAGTGGAGTAGAGTCTTGTAGGGTCGATTGGTGTGGAGTGGCGTGGAGTAGAGTGGAGGAGTGGAGTGGAGCAGTGTGGAGTAGTGTGTAATGGAATAGAGTGGAGTAACTTGACATGGAGTGGTATAGAGGGAGTTGCGTAAAGCGTTATAGAGTGGAGTAGTGTCGTAGAGGGTGAGTAGAGTGTTGTAGAGTGGAGTGGAGTAGAATTTAATGGAGTAGAGCGTCAGAGTGGAGTGTTGTAGAGTGGCCTAGACTGAAGTGGCATAAAGTATAGTGGTTTGGTGTAGATTGGCGAAGAGTGTAGTGGTTTAGAATTCATTGATTTTGAAGAAACTGTTGTGAAAATCAATTGGCATAGAGTGCAGTGATGCAGGGTAGAGTGGCGTAGAATAGATTTATGCTGAGCAAATTGGAGTGGCGTAGAGTTCAATGGGAAGAGGAGTGATGCATAGAGTAGTAGAGCATAGTGGTGTAGAGTAGATTGTTTCAGAGTAGAGTGAAGTGGCGTAGAGTGGAGAGCTTGCAGGGTAGAGTGTAGAGTAGCATAGAGTTCAGTGGCTTAGAGTGGTGTGGAGTGCAGTTTACAGGGAGTAGAGTGGCGTGACATGTATTGGAATAACATGTAGTAGAGGGCGTACAGTTGAATGATGCACAGTAGACTGCAATGCAAAAAGAACAATTGATTGATGGAATGCTGAAATGAATGTAAAATATTCACCCCACGTACAGAGATCTGGCCCTCAATCCATCTTTTTTTTTTTTTTTGCACTACATGCCATTCCAGTTTAGACCCAGCCATATGGAAATCAGTCCTGACCCTGCACCCCATGGCAACAGTCCAGCCTGAACTGCCATGCCAGGTCCTCCATGGACCGGAAACAAGCAGCTCAGGACCAGTTTCAGGGTATCACCCCATATCAATCAGGTTAGCTTGACTCCAGTGGCACTGTCCCAGGATGCTTGTTTCCGCTATAGGGAGGACCTGGCCTAGCAGTTCGGGCAGGACTGTTCCCAGGAGGAACATAGACAAGACTGATTTCCATATGGCTGGGTCCAAACTGAGGGGGGCACGGGAGCAAAAGGACGATGGATTAAACCCAGATCTCTTGACTGGTGGTGAGTTTTTTAAATGTTTCAGCACTCCGTTCATCAACTTGTATTTACAAATAGAAAGCAAGCAAATGTGAGTTACAACCACGAAGCCAACTGTAGCAATGTGCGGAATGCATTCCCATGGAAGCTTTCTGAATGTCTCCAAGATGTTGTTAAACAGATAACTGTGCTGTCTGCTAGGCTTTGACCTAAAATTGTATTTACATTGAATCTCGGAGGAGCAGATTAATCTTAACTTTATTTTTGCAGATGAAGAACTAGCCACGCCCCCTCTAGATGGCATTATTCTCCCTGGAGTAACAAGGCAGAGCATTTTGGACTTGGCGCACAAGTGGGTGAGTGTTATGAATTCATTATTACAGGCAGATTTTGTATTTCATTGTGATATATGTTATGTTATTTTTCTCAGTTGTGCCCAGTGAATACACATTGCTTGGCTTTATTCACACTGGATCATTGATAACCTTGCTATGACAAAATTTAACTTAAAGGAAAATCCTTTTTTTTTGTCAATTGACGTAATTGTATTCATAATTCTTTCTGGCCAAATAATTCTATCAGCACTACCTTCTTTAAAAATTGTATTTGTTTTCTTTTGATTTTTTTATTGTAAATGTGCCTCGTTGGCTTGACCACACCTGAAACCAGGGGGCATAAACATCTGTATCGCTTGCATGAATCCTAAGCCCCACCTCTGCAATGGCCCTTGCTCACTGTATCTTCTTTTATTTTCCCATCTCAATCAGATGGTAAACTCTCATGGCTCCTAACTTGTACTGCAATAGTTACCAAAGCCATACAACTTTGTTTTTGACTTCTTGCAGCAGATCTATTTTCTCTCTTTCGGTGGGGGTCCAGACGATTTTGCATTTGCCCTATGTCATGGGTTTTGGGTTTAGAAGAGGCATCTCTCTTATGTTTACATTCATGAAAGACACCACCATCATTTTGGCAGATTGTATCCAACCAGCTAATGCTTTTGCTAGATATGTGTTTTAAGTTGGAATGAAGCACATCTGCAACGGGGTCACATTACCTTCAGTGAGAGTAGACAGTGTTTGAAAGGGCAAGACACCCATAGTATGTAATAGTGAAATACGGGCCTCACTATGAGTACTTGTTAAAATGGGGCGTAATTACGAGTTATACGGTATTTAACACATCCAATAATTGTCAGATGTGTAAGATGTGTTAAATATGTCAGGCTTCGTTAAATTTTGGCAGGTCAAACCTACAGAAATGTCCCAGGGGAAATGTTTACGGCATTTGCCATATGATGCAGATTTTCCTGCGTTAAGCACCGAATTCCCCTTACTATTTCCCATATATTCATAATAGGTGCTCTTTATCAAACCCAATTAAGAACAAACTCTGTGATCTTGTTATTTACCAGGGGCAATAAATAACACCTCAGATCTTAATTAGACCCGAAAAGGCATAATCACAAGTATGGACCACAGCCATTACAAGGCCATTCCAGTACTGGCTGCATCACATTATGGCCACAGCAAGATTACATCTGAAGCAGCTGCCTTTAAATATGACTTCAAGTATAACTTTATTCAGTACTTCAGTATAACTCCCTTGGTCCATCGATTTCTCTCAGAAACTTCCCACAAGAGGTCGAGATCCCCCCTCCCCACCATCATCCCAATATTTATAGGCCATTTGCCAAACCACATAAAACGTTTCCTAGTTTCTGCACAATATCAGTATTTATGAGCGCATGCCACGTGCTAAAAACTTTAAACAATGCTTTTCCTTCGGCTAACTTACAGCCCAGACCTTCGGCCAGGAACTTCGTTGAGCTTAATATTTGCATTCCTGAGTATCAAAGACTCCCTTTTTCAAGGCAAATTCATTGCTGCCAGTGAATTATTTGCTTACTATCTGTGCAGTAGTAGGCTACAAAACTGATTTCAAGGCAAATTCATTGCTGCAGTGAATTCGGTGCTTACTATCTCTGCAGTAGTAGGCTCCAACACTGATTTCAAGTCAAATGCAGTGCTACCAGTGACTTCTGTGCTTACTATCTCTGCAGTAATAGGATACATCACAGATTTCAAGGCAAATGCAGTGCTAACAGTGAATTCTGGGCTTACTATCTCTGCAGTAATAGGATACAACACAGATTTCAAGGCAAATGCAGTGCTACCAGTGCAAGGCAAATGCAGTGCTACCAGTGAATTCTGTGCTTACTATCTCTGCAGTATTAGGATACAACACAGATTCCAAGGCAAATGCAGTGCTACCAGTGAATTCTGGGCTTACTATCTCTGCAGCAATAGGATACAACACAGATTTCAAGGCAAATGCAGTGCTACCAGTGAATTCTGTGCTTACTATCTCTGCAGTAATAGGATACAACACAGATTTCAAGGCAAATGCAGTGCTACCAGTGAATTCTGGGCTTACTATCTCTGCAGCAATAGGATACAACACTAATTTCAAGGCAAATGCAGTGCTGCCAGTGAATTATTTTGTGCTTACCATCTCTGCAGTAATAGGCTAAAACACTTATTTAAAGGCAAATTAGTTGCTGCAGTGAATTATGTGCTGACAATCTCTGCAGTAATAGGCTACAACACTGATTTCAAGGCAAATTCATTGCTGCAGTGAATTATCTGCTGACTCTCTGCAGTAATAGGATACAACACTGATTTCAAGGCAAATGCAGTGCTGCCAGTGATTTCTGTGCTGATTATCTCTGAAGTAGTAGGCTCCAACACAGATTTCAAGGCAAAAGCAGTGCTACCAGTGAATTCTGTGCTTACTATCTGTGCAGCATTAGGATACAACTCTGATTTCAAGGCAAATGCAGTGCTGCCAGTGAGTTATGTGTTTGCTATCTGTGCAGTAATAGGATACAACACTGATTTCAAGTCAAATGCAGTGCTGCCAGTGAATTATGTGCTTAATATCTGTGCAGTAATAGGATACAACACTGATTTCAAGGCAAATGCAGTGCTGCAGGTGAATTATGTGCTTGCTATCTCTGCAGTAATAGGCTACCGCACTGATTTCAAGGCAAATTCATTGCTGCCGTGAATTCTGTGCTTACTATCTGTGCAGTAATAGGATACAGCACTGATTTCAAGGCAAATGCAGTGCTGGCAGTGAATTATGTGCTTAATTTCTGTGCAGTAATAGGCTACAACACTGATTTCAAGGCAAATGCAGTGCTGCCAGTGAATTATGTGCTTGCTATCTCTGCAGTAATAGGCTACAGCACTGATTTCAAGGCAAATTCATTGCTGCCATGAATTCTGTACTTACTATCTGTGCAGTAATAGGATACAACACTGATTTCAAGGCAAATGCAGTGCTGCCAGTGAATTATGTGCTTACTATCTGTGCAGTAATAGGATACAACACTGATCTCAAGGCAAATGCAGTGCTGCCAGTGAATTCTGTGCTTGCTATCTGTGCAGTAATAGGATACAACACTGATTTCAAAGCAAATGCAGTGCTCCCAGTGAATTCTGTACTGACTACCTCTGCATTAATAGGCTCCAACACTGATTTCAAGGCCAATGAAGTGCTGCCAGCAAATTCTGTGCTGACTATCTCTGCAGTAATAGGATACAACACTGATCTCAAGGCAAATGCAGTGCTGCCAGTGAATTCTGTGCTTGCTATCTGTGCAGTAATAGGATACAACACTGATTTCAAAGCAAATGCAGTGCTCCCAGTGAATTCTGTGCTTGCTATCTGTGCAGTAATAGGATACAACACTGATTTCAAGGCAAATGCAGTGCTCCCAGTCAAAAATACTTTATTCGGTTTTTGAAAAATAAAAAACCATAAAAGTTCACAATAAATACAATTTACAATCCAAATATAAAATACATTTTTAAGAGACCAAGGTACAATAAAATAGGGTCCCAGACATAAAAATTATTTTCCAGTCCCGGGTTAAGGTAGTATCAGAAGAGTTCATAATTTGTCGTTCGAATACATAGTAGGTCATTGTTACATGTCCAGATATTCAAGGAGGGAAACACGGGTTTATGGGGTAGAAATCATGTAGATCCCATAATGATATTGGGCCGTCTCTTACTTGAGGCGGCCAAGTTTTCAAGTAAGGGACAATATTTCGATCTTTAAATCGCACAAGTACCAGGTCCCCAGCAACATCTTTGGGAAGAGAGCCCAACCAACCCACCCTTCTAACGCTCCTTATTGCTCCGTATAAATTACGGGGCAATGGCCTATTTTTTGACAGCCAGAATTTAGTTTTATTAAGTAAGTCGTGTTGTCTCTCTATTTTACCAGGTGGAAGGGCGGGTACACCCGCAAGGATGCACACGTATGGGGCCGCTTCCGGGGGTAAATGGATAGAATTAACTTTATTTAGACCTACTCTATGTGCGGTCGGATGGGGAAGAGGAACTTTTGCGGGGTATATAACTGTTTTTTGCCCTGGAGCGCTAGGGCCTGCAAGTTGTATTTGACGGATTTTTTCCTGCACAGGTGGTTTTAAACCTAAGTGGGTAGGAGGTGTCTTAGGGCGATTAGATGCGTCACTGCATTTATCAACCAGGGAATTTGACTTAATGGCTTTCTCTATCCCAGAAAGCCTATCCCCTAACATGGTAATTTTTTCTAACAGTGGGGCTATCATAGCGCTAACCATTTGTTCGATGAGGGGTAGTATGTGCAAAAGGGGAGGGGGTGTTATGGCTTCGGGAAATTCAGCAATCGGTGGGATCGTTGAGGAATTAACAAAGGATGGGGTACGGCACCGTTTTTGGGTTATGGGGTTATTTCCACCTTGGTTAACATCGTTATGTTTCCTTTTCGCAGATGGGACCTGAAGGAGTTCCATACTTTGTGTGTTCGGGCTGCGGGATTTGTTTGATAACACGAGGGGATCTAAAATAGTATCCGAATCTGAAGGTGTACTAGCACTTTTGATCATGGGTGGAGTTTCCAGTGTGGCATATTTGGTTTTGCATAGAAGGTTTAACTCATCTAGCAAGGTATACGTTTGCCCAGTGCCAGCTTCACCAGTTGTATGGACCCCCTTGGAGGTCATAGTGGGAAATGGGCTATAGGACCATGGAGTAAGCAAAAATCCACGAATACGTTAACGGAACAATTAGAGGGGGTCTTTACCTTCTAGCTAGTATACCTTTCTTATGTCAGTCTGAAGGGGGGTGGCCCGTCCCGTCCTTATCTGGCCTTTGAGGGCCGTAGAGGGCCCGCCCTTAGCCCGGGCTTCTCCCCGTGCTATGTCCCGCGCGCGTCCCGCGTCGCGGGATAAGGAGCGGGATTTAAACACTGTAGGCGTGGGGGGCGGGAACGCCGAGGGAAGAGGCAGCAGCTGGGAAGCAGAGAGACTGCTGGTCCTCGCAGTCCCTCGGCGTGGTGGAGCCTCTGTCCTTTCCCCTTCCAAAAGTCCCACACAGAGTCACAAGCGATTGGAAAGCGCACAGATCCCACGTCGTTCCTCCCAACAGCAAACGCACCGTGAGCGGCACCCGCGGAGCGGGGGCCGCGATAGGTCAATAAGATGACCAGGCGGGGGGGCGGGAAAGCCATGGGAAGAGGCAGCAGCTGGGAAGCAGAGAGACTGCTGGTCCTCGCAGTCCCTCGGCGTGGTGCAGCCTCTGTCCTTTCCCCTTCCAAAAGTCCCACACAGAGTCACAAGCGCTTGGAAAGCGCACAGATCCCACGTCGTCCCTCCCAACAGCAAACGCACCAGTGCTCCCAGTGAATTCTGTGCTTGCTATCTGTGCAGTAATAGGATACAACACTGATTTCAAGGCAAATGCAGTGCTCCCAGTGAATTCTGTGCTTGCTATCTGTGCAGTAATAGGATACAACACTGATTTCAAGGCAAATGCAGTGCTCCCAGTGAATTCTGTGCTGACTACCTTTGTAGTAATAGGCTCCAAACACTGATTTCAAGGCCAATGAAGTGCTGCCAGTAAATTCTGTGCTGACTATCTCTGCAGTAATAGGCTCCAAATCTGCTTCCCCTATACTAACTGCCTCGGCACATACAATTACTCCAAGGAGACGCAGGTGATTCAGCAAGATGGCATCACTTTAGAAGGAGCTGGTCACAGGTTCTTAGCTTCTGATTATTTGTGTAAGCAGCCTCAGCAGTCGCTCTCCTGCACTGTTCAACATTTCGAGCGAAGCACATCAGTACTTGACTCTCATAGTTTGTCAAGTTAATGCTCCCCTGTCCTCAAGTTCCTCATACCTTTTCCCATCTGTGTTCAACATAAACGTCTCCCAGAATTAGAGCGCATATTAACATTTGAATGGCATCTCTCTTCTGGGGTTGCAGCAGAGTTCATTATTCCTCCTCTTCTACTTTCCTCCAGAGAGTCTTTCAGACTCAGAGAAAGAAGTAGAAAGATGTTATTAGGTCTGCAAAATTTACTATCGAAACATTTGCTTGGCACTGAATCAAACTAATTTCAGAGCAATAACATCCAGATACCATATATTTTGTATGGAATGTTTTTTGGGTTTTGGGTTTAGAAGAGGCATCTCTCTTATGTTTACCTTCATGAAAGACACCACCGTCATTTTGGGAGATTGTATCCAACCAGCTAATGCTTTTGCTAGATATATGTTTTAAGTTGGAATGAAGTACATCTGCAAAGGGGTCACATTACCTTCAGTGAGAGTAGACAGTGTTTGAAAGGGCAAGACACCCATAGTATGTAATAGTGAAATAAGGGCCTCATTATGAGTACTTGTTAAATTCCGACCTGTGCATTAACCCCAGTGTAAGCATGGGACGTGATTACGAGTTATACGGTATTTAACACATCCAATAATTGTCAGAGGTGTAAGATGTGTTAAATATGTCAAGCTTCGTTAAATTTTGGCAGGTCAAACCTACAGAAATGTCCTGGGGGAAATCTTTACGGCATTTGCCATATGATGCAGATTTTCCTGCGTTAAGCACCGAATTCCCCATACTATTTCCCATATATTCATAATAGGTGTTCTTTATCAAACCCAATTAATAACAAACTCCGTGATCTTGTTATTTACCAGGGGCAATAAATAACACCTCAGCTCTTAATTAGACCCGAAGAGGCATAATCACAAGTATGGACCACAGCTATTAACAAGGCCATTCCAGTACTGGCTGCATCACATTATGGCCACAGCAAGATTACATCTGAAGCAGCTGCCTTTAGATATGACTTCAAGTATAACTTTATTCAGTACTTCAGTATAACTCCCTTGGTCCATCGATTTCTCTCAGGAACTTCCCACAAGAGGTCGAGATCCCCCCCCCACCATCATCCCAATATTTATAGGCCATTTGCCAAACCACATAAAACGTTTCCTAGTTTCTGCACAATATCAGTATTTATGAGCGCATGCCACGTCTTAAAAACTTTAAATAATGCTTTTCCTTCGGCTAACTTACAGCCCAGACCTTCGGCCAGGAACTTCGTTGAGCTTAATATTTGCATTCCTGAGTATCAAAGACTCCCTTTTTCAAGGCAAATTCATTGCTGCCATGTGAAGTATCACGAGATAGGTGGCTCCTCCCCTGGACTACAGTGCGCATGGGCATCGACTCCATCCCCAGATTGTTTTTTCCACCATTGGGTTCGTATGCATATTTGATCACTCAAGTTCGGAATCAATAAAACTTTTCTTTTTGGCCCAAAGGCCTTTCCTATTTCGTCGGTATTGTCTTCCGATCGGTGCCCAGTTCTGTTCCAGCTCAGTTCCCGAGTCGGACATCCAGAGGAGTCGCGTGGCTCTTCAGTGCTCGAGGCCCAGTCGACGCTACAGACCTTATTCGACAAAACATCATGGAACGGAGCCCGTTCAAGAGATGCCCCGTGTGCAACTCGAAGTATCCCCACATCGACGTCCACCCGGTGTGCAACAAGTGCCTGTCGCCGGATCACGATGAAGCCAACTGTATGGCTTGTTCTCGTTTCCGCTCCAAGAAGACGATTCGACTTCAGCGCGTGGCATGCCAGGAGGCCCAGCAGACGGCACCTGACCCGGTGAACATTTTCGATACCGAGGGAGAAGAGGCAGACGAGCAGGGAGATCAAGAGCCGATTTCCACGGCAGAGATCGACTCCAACTACGACGCAGACGTAGAAATGCTCGATGCAGAAGAAATCGTCGACGAGGTAGGAGACGACGATGCGGCCTATGGGGCCACGGAAGATAGCTCAAGCGAGGAGCTATGCCCCGTTCAAACAATATCTACGGCTCAGGTAGAGGGATCGCCACATGGCCTTACCCAAGATCTTGCACCTAGTTCCACAGTCTCGCCTCCAGGCCTGGCTACGGACACTTCTAGAGAGCCACCATTGGTGAAATCGAAACCAAAAGAGAAAGCTTCGGTGTCTACAAAACCGAAAGCGCTAGAGGCGCCGTCGAAACCGAAAGCGCGTGTCGCCTTGGTCGGATCCACGTCTTCAGACCTGTCGGTGCAGACAAAGCCAAAAAAGGTTGTCGAACCGGTGAAGTCGCTCAAGGGCGTTGAGCCGAAGACTGGGACACCGAAAGCAATTGTCAAGGTCATCGACCCGAAGACTTCGGCGCCGAGGGCCGTCGACACAGACAAAGGACTCGGAGCTACAAAAGGTGTCGATCCTGCGCGTCGGCCGGACAAGGCCAAAAGTACTACAACACTCGAGTCCGCACCTGGTGCTGGCTCAAAGGCACCTGTCGAGTCGACGCAGCCGTCCGCCTCCTTTACGAAGCAGGTGTCGGAATCGTTGAAACGTATTAAGGACAAAGCTTCCGCTGTCGATCCGAAGGATACTTCCATGCAGAAGCCTGCCACCAAACCGCAAAAGTCGACAGCGCCTATTCAGTTTACGCTGCCGCCGAAAGTGGCGCCGAAGGCGTTCGCGCCGAAGAATGTTGTCGAGGCGTCCATGAAGGTGTCCATGGGGCCGAAGCCTGCCCCTGCAGTTGTGGGCACAAGGCATCGACAACCCCTGCTGGAGGAGCAGTCGGAACAATTCATCGACGCCGACACCGGGAAACTTTCGATTTATAAACGAAAGATCACACCAGCACAGCCTATGGAGTCCTACACAATTCCTTTAAAGAAAAAGAAGGATTCCACGGATTCACCCGTTCTTGTTGAACTAATAGCTCCACGTGGACAGGAAACTGCTCCAATCTCGCCCACTTACTCAGATGTGGAGGCTGGGGAAGGTGACTATGATGAGTACAACTACCCTGCTGACACTGATCCTGAAGTTCAACATGACACATGGGCAGATGCTGCAGACCCAGGGGATCCACAAACTGCACCAGACACTCAAGTGTATAATGTCAAAACGTCACCTACTGAGGACTCAGCGGCATTTAATGCGCTTATTGAGAGGGCAGCCAAAAATCATGACGTCCAGCTCCATGCTGACCCTATTGAGGTGGATTTTTTGTTTGACACCTTTTCCACCTCTGAGAAGACCGTAAAGACTCTGCCTATGCTGAAGGGTGTCTTAAAACATGCTGCAGACATTTTTAAAGAACCCACAAGGGCCAGGGTTATAAACCCCAGAATTGAAAAAAAGTACAAGCCGGCGCCTGGGGACCCTACCTACATCAAGGGCCAGTTGCCGTTGGACTCTTTAGTAGTTTCCAATGCCCGGAAGAGGGCAAACTCGCAAACTACTGGTGATGCTCCTCCCCCTGACAAGGAATCTAAAGTGCTAGAAGCATCAGGGAAAAGGGTGGCCGCTCAAGCAGCCAATATCTGGCGCATTTCAAACACTCAGGCACTCTTGGCCAGATATGACAGGGCACATTACGATACACTTGAGACCCTGTTACAACACTTACCAGATGAATATAAAGAGGCAGCAGAGATGCTCATACAAGAAGGGAAACACATCTCAAATGCTTCTATTAAGTGTGCACTAGATGGAGCTGACACCGCGGCCAGGGCCATTAACACCAGTGTAATGTTGCGGCGTCAAGCCTGGCTCAGGATCTCCGGGTTCAAGCCGGAGATACAAACCACCATCCTAAATCAGCCTGTAAACCCTGATCACTTATTTGGACCTGAGGTGGACACCACCCTAGAAAAAATCAAGAAAGACACCGAGACTGCAAAGTCTATGGGGGCTCTCCAGTCCCAGCAGTTCAGGGGTGGTTCTTTTCGTCACTCAAGCAATAGAGGTGTTTCCAGAGGCCAGCTATCCCAGCAAACACAGTACACGAAAAGTGGCGCACAAACCTCATACAACAAACAAAGTAGAGGTGGCTATCGCGGAAACAGCGCCAAAGGCAGAGGTCGTGGAAACAACAGCTCCCGATCCTCCGCCGCCAACAAACAGTGACGCCTTGTCACTGCCCCCCGACCATACAACACTGGTCGGGGGGAGACTCCAACAGTTCCTGCCAGTCTAGAAATCCATCACCACAGACAGGTGGGTCAGACAGCTTATCCAGTACGGTTATTGTCTGGAGTTAACATCCACTCCATCCAACATACCCCCAAAACACCGTCCTATGTCCACAGAGCATTTGCACTTATTGCAGCAAGAGGTACTCGTCATGCTTCAAAAAGGGGCAATCGAGCTCGTACCAGTGGAACAAAAAGGCACAGGAGTGTACTCCCTGTACTTCTTGATCCCAAAGAAAGACGGGTCCCTCAGACCCATACTGGACCTCAGGCCCCTAAACCAGTACATTCTATCAGAACACTTTCATATGCTCACACTGCAGCAGGTTCTTCTGTTGCTCAATCAGGGGGATTTCCTCGCAACATTAGATCTAAAGGATGCATATTTTCACATTCCACTACATCCGTCACACAGAAAATACCTCAGATTCACCATTCAGAATCAGCATTACCAATTCAAAGTCCTCCCTTTTGGAGTGACCACAGCGCCCAGGGTGTTCACAAAGTGCCTGGCGACAGTGGCTGCGCACCTCAGGAGGCAAAACGTGCACGTCTACCCCTATTTGGACGACTGGCTTGTCCAAGCAAAGTTGGCCCAGCAGTGCGCTGCCAACATGTCCCACACCATTCACCTTCTTCACGATCTGGGATTCTCACTGGATTATCCAAAGTCACACCTTCAGCCCACCCATGTGCGGCAGTATCTAGGCGCGACAATAAACACTCTGGCTGCCACAACGCAGCCGAATTCAGTGAGGATCGACAGCATTCAATTGCTGATACAGAAATTCAGACCGCAGCACTCACTTCCAGGGAGGTACACACTCTCCACAGTTGTCTCATCTGGCTCAGAGCATGTGGAAGTGGGCCATTCAAAGGAACATCTTCCTCATGGCGGAACACCTCCCAGGCAAGGACAATCAGATGGCGGATCTGCTCAGCAGGTACATCCACCAAATGCACGAGTGGGAGCTACATCCATCAGTGCTCCACCCGTACTTCCAGCAGTGGGGTCATCCAGAGATAGACCTCTTCGCCACAAGGGAAAACGCCAAATGCCAAAGCTTTGCCGCCAGGTTCTCGCGCCCACAGTCGCAGGGCAATGCGATATGGATGAACTGGTCAGGCAAATTTGCGTACGCTTTTCCCCCAGCACCTCTAATACCGCTGGTGGCACGAAAGCTAAAGCAACACTCGATGACGCTCATCCTGGTTGCTCCAACGTGGGCACGCTAACCATGGTACACCACGTTTCTAGAACTTTCCGTGGTACCGCATCAAAGGCTGCACCTCACACCCAGACTTTTGACGCAGAGCCATGGCGACATTCAGCACCCAGATCCGCAACAGCTCAACCTGGCGATCTGGCTCCTGAGGTCTTAGAGTTTGGCCACCTCAACTTGCCTCCAGACTGCATGGATATCATACGGGAGGCAAGAAAGCCCACCACCAGAGCATGCTATGCGGCAAAAGGGAAGCGGTTTGTCATTTATTGCGTAGACCACAACATTGACCCGCTTGACGCATCCACGTACAACATCTATTGCTATCTGTTACATCTTTACAAATGCAATCTAGCATATGCTTCCATTCGAATACATTTATCCGCCATAGCGGCTTCTCTCCAAAACAGGCAGCATCTCTCCCTTTTCAGAGTGCCTGCCATTAAAGCCTTTCTGGAAGGACTGAAACGAGTCATTCCTCCCAGGACCCCACCAGCTCCTGAATGAAATCTTCATGTGGTCCTCACCCGACTAATGGGTCCACCTTTTGAGCCTCTACATTCCTGCGAGATTCAGTTCTTAACATGGAAAGTGGCTTTCCTCATAGCCATTACGTCACTGCGTAGTGTTAGTGAACTCCAGGCACTGACTGTACAAGAGCCATTCATACAAATTCACTACAACCGGGTGGTGCTGCGCACTAACCCTAAATTTCTTCCAAATGTGGTTTCACAGTTCCATATCAATCAGACTATTGACCTGCCTGTGTTCTTCCAAAATCCTGAGACAGTGGCAGAAAGAATGCTCCACACTCTTGAGGTCAAAAGAGCTTTGATGTATTACATTGATAGGACCAAAGATTTTAGGAAGACGAAACAACTCTTTGTTGCCTTTTCCGCACAACACAAAGGCAGCCCCATTTCCAAAGCAGAGATAGCCAGGTGGATCGTTAAGTGTATTCAGATTTGCTATCAAAAAGCTAAGCGCACTTTAACCATCCCTCCAAGAGCCCACTCCACCCGCAAGTTGGGGGCCTCCATGGCTTTCCTTGGAAATATCCCTTTAGAAGACATTTGTAGAGCAGCCACATGGTCTACCCCACACACATTTACAAAACACTACTGTGTAGATGTGCACTCCAAACAGCAAGCAGCTATAGGGCAGGCTGTTCTAAAAACACTTTTTCAAACTGCTGCAGCTGGCACAGGCGGCCGCCGCTAATGGAGGGACTGCTATATATTCTATGCTATAGCTATGAATTCAGCAGCCCATATGCCTCGAACCGAATATGCTACTTACCAGTATGCATCTGTTCTTGGCATGTAGGGCTGCTGACATTCATAACGCCTCCCTCCTCCCCGGTGCCTGTAGCGGCTGCAGCACTTACACTTACTCTTAGCATGGTCATCACTCACGCTGTTACACTCCATCTTCGCCACAATGGCTGAAAACAATCTGGGGATGGAGTCGATGCCCATGCGCACTGTAGTCCAGGGGAAGAGCCACCTATCTCGTGATACTTCGAAGACTCTTCCAGGACAACAATGTGCAATCATCCGGACCCAACACTAGGCTGCGATCTATGCTATAGATATGAATGTCAGCAGCCCTACATGCCAAGAACAGATGCATACTGGTAAGTAGCATATTCGCTTCAGACGGAGGACCGTAACCCCCTGAAAGAGGACTGACCAGGAAAAAGGTGAATTAACAGGAAAGGGAAGTTTACCTTGAACGAGACAAGTTAAGTCCCTCAACTCCCCATGTCCTGCCTACTGTCGGAGCCCATCTTTAACCTGAATTACTCAAAAGAGTGTACAAAAACAGCCTAGAAGTAAATAACTTTCTATATGACATCGGGGAAGGAAGATGGCGGCTGACTGACACCGCCGATGAGTCGCTCTGCTGAGCATCTCCCCGCGCACTGAGTTTGCTGATCCTGAACCAGTAGCTCTGCACTAAGAAACCCGACGGAGTAACCGCGCTACCTCGGTAGCCAAGTGCCGAGCAAGAGGACAGCGAGGAATGGTCCCAAAACACCTGAAACGCCCCCCTCGGGACGTACCCTTCGTTTTTACCTGCAGCCTGCAGATTAACCAGCTGCATCGCCGCTAGGAACGGAATCTGTTTTCGTGGATCTGTGCGGGGCTGCGCGCAGCCTCATCCATCCTTCCTCAGCTTCACTTCCACAGCGCTGCTGTAGGCTGCGCACACTGCTGTTTCCGCACGAGCCATCTGCCTCAGACGGATTCCCTTGGCTGGAGAGACCCCTTGCCGTGCTGCCCTTCCCGGTGGCATCCCTGCGTAGAACATAACTCACAAGTAAGCATGACAGGAAAGGGGGCGCGTGGGGGGCAAACCAAGAGCACACCCGTAGCAGGGATTTCTCTCCCAGTCACCACCCGGCAGAAGAAACCAGAGATTCCAGGCAGCAAGGCCAAAACAGGGGGTGGGGGGACGGGGGAGAAGGGGGAAAAAGCAGGATCCCCAGAGAAAATGCCAAATGAACTGGACTCCCAAAATTCTGCCACAATTAAAAAAGGCCCCGCACGTGTAACTGGGAAACAACAACCACTCATAACTACAAGCTTTGGGGCCATATCAAGGGATGACAAGGGCCCTACCTCTATTGATGTTGCTGCTGTTGTTACTGATGCAGATGCAGAAGATGCAGATGATGAAACCCGATCTGCTGTATTTACAAAAGCTACTACAACAGCCACTGCACTCTCTGCTCTCCCTGAGGGTAGCATGACACAGCACCTTGGGAACCCCAGCTCTGCTCCTTGCAAAGAAAGCCATCATGATTCTATCCTGAGGGTGCCTCCAAGGTCGTCTCCCCCCCTCTTCTGCATACCAGTAATCTTCCTCTGCAGGAGTATAAGCTCAAAACGTCGGACTGCCAGGACAAATTTTATTCCCTCACCGAGGATTCGGAACTCTCAGACATAAGTATTTCTATCTCTAGCGGGGAGGAAGGCGCCAAATGGTATAGCAGCTCCAATACGGATCCTATGAAGCATAAGCGCCTCTCAAAAAAGAAACAGCTGCTTAAATCAAAGGGGAACAAGGAACCGCATGGCAATGACTGGGACACTTCCGACAAAGATGATAATACAGACCTAAAGTGGTAGTATGAGGACACATCACTCTTGTCATCCTTTAAACCTGCTGCAATCTCTGGGGGCTCCCAGACCGTGGCAGACGGTCCTAATGTGTGCAATGGGAGCGGGCAAAACAACGAACCAGCGCTAGCAGGTATTCTACAATCCATCAGGAGTTTCCAAGCAGAAGCAAAGGCAGATAGCTGGCGATAGCGACTGGCAGCAAAGAAACTACAAGGGGCTGTGTGCAAGGTGGGGAAGACGTGCGCCAAAATTGTTGACCGCATGGCCTCGGTGGAACTGCGAACCGAGCAACTGGAAAACGATATTACCTTGCTCAAAACTCAACATGATGAACCTGAGGGCTTGGTTAAAGATTTAATGTGAAAGGCCGAGGAGCAAGAAAATTGGCAGAGGCGGAACAATCTCCACTTTTTGGGGATTCCAGAAGGGATTGAAAAGAATGATCCGAGGAAATTTATGGCAACTTTTCTTAAGGGAGCGTTTCCAGAACTCCAGGACTGGGATTGGGATAAGGAGGTCCAGAGAGCTCACAGGTTTCCTCTTTTTCCCAGCTAGAAGGGCCCGGCCTCACAACAACACCCTTGGGCTATGCTGCTTTTTTTTGGCAACTTTCTGCTTCGCCAGGCCCTATACGACCTTGCCAGACCCACTAATAAACGCTCTTTTGAAGGTATATTTTTCTTTTCTCGACCAGACTTCGCGCACACCATGGTGGAGCGCAGATGGAGGCTCAGACAGCTGTTTGATCCTTTTCAAAAACTGGGGGCCACAGTGTATCTTCAAAATCCTGCAAAGCTTAAAGTTATCTTTCAGGGGTCAACTCGGAGCTTTATCTCAGAGGTTCAGGCCAAAAGCTACCTAGATGAAATCACTGGACATAAGTAACAACTATTGGTCCTCTATGTTTAAATAAATTTTCAGATTTTGCAAAGTATAGTCTTGAACAGCCATATAGATGTATAGATGCATTGATTCCTCTAAGGTTTTTTTTTCTTCTTTTTGGTAGCTTGTTCTCTTCTTATTTTTCCCCTTCCTATTTTTTCTCCTTTTCTGGCTCACTAATGTTTTTTTGTGTGAGGGTGGTGCGCAGGGGAGGTGGCTCAGCAGGCTCATGGGGGAGTGAATGATGGACGTCAGTTCCCTGTCCCAGCGCGGGGCAGGCAACTTTCAAGATTGGTGGTGGGTGGGGGGGATGGGAGGAAGGGGGGATCAGAAAGGACAGATCACAAAAAGAGCAAAACTCACCTTAGGCATCACAAACGTTATAGGCAGAACGTTGGAAACATGGGGTTTGGCTTCAAGCTCGGCCTTGCTTTGGTCTCAACTCTTTTAAACACATGGGGGCACTAAAAATACTATCTATAAACATCTGTGGCCTAAACAATCCTAAAAAAGGCAAATAGTAGCATTAGGATTACGGGCCTGGGGGGCAGACATCGTGTGCCTCCAAAAAACGCACATAGAGGGGCCTCAGAGACAACTTATGAACTCACTTGGGTATAGGCTTATTTGCGCAACTTCACAGGGGGCTTGGGTTCAGGGGGATGGTTATTTTAGCTAATGGTAATAGACTGATCTTTGTTCGATCTAAAACCGACCATTTTGGGAGATGGGCTATTACCGAATGTCAGTATGACAAGGGTTTAAAATGTACATTATGTATGATCTATGGGAGTAATAGTGACAACCCGGCTGTTTTTGATGTAATCTCCAATGAACTTACACACAGGCCTTTACCGATGTTGGTGTGCGGGGATTTTAATATTAATCTTCCTACTAATTGGTCGATCAAAGATGAATGGGTATACAGAGGCCGTAAGCCGCAAGTATTCAAATCCTTAAAAAATCTATGCCTCACACATGGATTGGTTGATGGCTGGTAGATATCTAATCCCAATGATACAGGGTATACTTTTTTCTCCAACCCACACTCTTCCCACGCTAGAATAGATTTTGTGTTATGTCTAACTCCCTTAAGACCAAATGTCAAACGGAGAAGCTGCCCTGTATACTCTCCGATCATAAACCCCTAGTTTGCTCATTAAATGTAATGCCGGCCAAAACTGAGTCCATTTCTTGGACCTTTGAAAAAATCCTTCTAGAGGATGATAAATACAGGGCCTATATGAAAGAATGGATCCCCAACTTCTTAGTTTATAACTCCGGCAGCGCTCCGATCGATATAGTTTGGGATACCCTGAAAGCTGGGATTCGTGGTGAGACCATACAGTATTCTAGGAGAGCCAACAAGGTTGAGAGGGAGACAACGGGTGGCCTGCAAGATAGTCTTCGGCAGGCAGAAGAAGAACTATCAAGAGTTACTAGGCGGGCCAATTGGGCTGACGAAATCTCCAAAATACAAATTCAGACTGCAATTACCAAGGCAGCTATTACCAATATTTTTACAGAGAAAGCCATGAGGAAAGCTGCTGCCAGGAAAGAGTTGGTTTACGAAGTTAATAAAGTAGTGGGACATCAGCTAGCCGTGCGCATGCGTCAACAAGCCACCTCTAATCTGATTCATTAAATATACGATTCTGTGGAAGGTTCTTTATCTGACCCAGAGCTTATTAGAGAAGCCTTTTGCAGATTTTACCGGACTTTGTATACGGAGGAAGGACGAGGGGCTATAACGGAGGTAGAAAAATACCTAGAGAGTGGTGACTATGACAAACTAGATGAAGCAGGCCAGTACTTGCTGGGACAATCTCCCAATGTGGAAGAACTTGTAACTATTATTCAAAATCTCCCGAAAGGGAAGGCCACCGGCTTGGACAGTATTCCTTCTGAGTTCTATTTTTTTTTTTTAGACCAAATCAAGGATATTATATTAGAACTATTTATTCATATTTCTGAAGGGGGCCAACCTCCTAGTTCCTGGTCCAGAGCAAAAATAATAATATTCCCTAAAAAGAATAAACCCCTGGAACAGCTAGGATCGTGCCGCCCTATCACGCTCATCAATGCGGACTCAAAAATATATTCCAAGTTGCTGGCAAACAGGGTTGCCCCATTGTGCATAAGGTGATTATGCGATGTCAACACGGCTTTGTCCCGGGCAAATCTATCATCAATCATATACACAGAGTGATTACCTCATTCGATGGTTCAGAGGTGGCAGGAGACCCTATGGCACTAATTCTTCCAGACGCTGAGAAGGCGTTCGATAGGGTCTCCTGGCCATTTTTATGGGCTACCATGGCTAAGGTCGGGTTTGAGGAGTGCTTTATTAAAGCAGTACATAAATTATATATTAATCCTAGAGCAGTGGTATCTGTGAATGGAAGCCTCACCAAGGAATTCGCAATATCCTACGGAACTCGACAGGGGTGTCCTTGTTCACCACTCCTATTCACCATATATATTGACCCCTTTATTCGAAGACTTTAGAGAAATGAGAATATACCACCAATTCTGCTTCAAAATTATCCAACTAAAACTCTGGCATACGCTGATGACGTAGCCATTGCCACCGTGGACTCTAGCACTGCTATGCCCTATATTGAGGAGGAAGCTAATTTGGGTTAGTTTCTGGGTATGCTTTTTACCAAGGGAAGACGCAAATTATTTTAAACATAACAAGCAGGATGAATGATCCTCGGGGGTGGACTCAGCTACTTACTTGGGGGTGGCCATCTGCTCCAACTTGGAAAATTTGGTGGACATAAACATAAAACCAATGCTAGGCGCAATCCAGAAAGACCTACGCCGCCTTGACAATCTCCATCTATCCATCATTGGCAGGGTGAACGCTGTCAAAATGATGTACTTTCCAAAGATCTTGTACTTATTTAGATCAATCTGTTTAGAATTTACTAACCATTGGCTGAAGGCAATAGAACGTACGTTTGCTAGCTTTGTTTGAGCTTATGCGCAACCCAGGCGCGCTTACAAATTCCTTACCCTCCCCAAAGATAGAGGGGGCTTAGCTCTCCCCAACTTAAGAATGTATTATTGGGCGTCGGTAGTACTTTACAGCAGTGAGCTCATACAAAACCCGGGGAATGAGCACCTGGTGGGGGGCAATTCACCAACAATATTCCAATTACTGCTTGGTAGCAGACGTAGAGGTTATCTCTGGAGACATACCCATGATAGCTACCATAAACTGTTACATTTAAGACTTTATACAGCGGGTTTAAAGTATGGAAGGCGGTGAGGAAGATGCTGAACCTAGGTCAATTTTCATACTACACACCCCTAGTAGACAATCCCTTACTTCCAGGAGTCATCTTCAAAGACCCCTGCCTGCTTAAATGGAGTAGGGTCGGATTATCACAATTAGGTTGCTTTTTTACCCCAGCTGGGATTAAATCTTTCGAAATGCTAAAAGCAGAGTTTCACCTAGATTGGCGAGACTTTTTTAAATACTTACAAATAAGGAATTTTTGTACACGTAATTAGGTGGGAAAGATTGTAGTGTAAAAACGTATTTTATTGAGTTAATCATTCATTCAAGGGCCTACACTATTGGAGAAGTTTACTCCTCCCTGGTAGCAATGCTTCCTGATGACCCAGAGAAAACTTCCCAGAAATGGCAGGATACAATAGATATATCCGTTGAGGGATTTAAACATGCCTACTCTCTCTCTCTCAATCTATCCTCATGTCTACCAAATTACAGACCCAGTTTTATAAAACCTGCTTTTTTCTTTGTTACACGCCAGACAAAATTGCCAATTGGGGTAATGGTAAGGGAACATGCTGTCCTAGATTCAATGCCTTTAAAGCTGACTCGGTTCATATCTTTGCCTTGTGTAATGGGTTAACAAAACTAATACAAGACATAGAGTCATTTCTGACCACTGAAATACAAAGAAATATATTTCTATCTAGTGAAGTCATTCAGCTAGGGGCCGCCGATGCGGATCACTCGGGCAATGGCCATGAGTTAATATTTATTGCAATGGCGGTTTTACGTTTATGCATTGCCTCTGCGTGGCTAGACCCGATGGCACCATCCTTCCAACAATGGTTAGCTAGGCTCTTAGCTATCTCTAACCTGGAGGTTGCAATTTATAAACGAAAGGCTAATCAACGGCAGTCAAGGGGTCTAAACATTTGGTCACCTTCGATACAATGGAGGTTGGCTCAGGGCTCTGCCCAGAGTATAGCTCAGTCTTGACGTCTCTAGCGATTGCATGTTTAATTATATTTAGTGGTTCTACTTTTTTTTTGTTTTTTTCTCTTTCTGTTAAATTATTTAAAGATGCTCTGGCCTCACATGTTGCCTTTAAATGTATGATGCCTTAAAATACATTTGCAGTTTTGCTTTGAGAAAAAGACAAAATGCTATGTGTACATGTGTACCTGTCTGACCGTTGGTGGGTGGGGGGATGGGTGCTAACTATTGCAGTAAAAAAACAATAAAAATCATTTAAAAAAAAAAAAGAAGAATAAATAACTTTGTAGATTTATTTCACCGATAATTACACTCCTTTGTCATAGCATGGAAAAGTAACTCAGACCCTGCCAGAGCCCTCCTTCTTTAAGAGAAAAGGTTGACATCTTCCATCTGAAAGAAATCAAGAAACTAGTTGAAACTTTACATTTTGAATAAGGAATACATCGGATGACAAGAAATATTTCTGATGATTGAAACCCTGAAATTGCAATCGGGATGAAGTAGCTACCCTTGCCACTAGAGAGATTGAGGTTTGCACAAGGATCTGAATGTCGAGCTGTGCAATAGTTATTGCAAACCCTCTGTTTTCCCAGACAGATTTCAAAAAATCTAACCTGCTGAAATTTGTTGCGGAAAAGACCTGGAAAAAAGGGCAAAGCATGTGAAATTTGGTGCTGTAAACTCTGATTCTCTGTGCTAAGTTTAATGTCCAAGTGAAACAATTGTAATAAGATTTATGTACTACACCTGATAAATAACTCAGTTTTGGTAATGGAAATTACTGGGTGTGGTAAATGCTTCACCCTTATCTACCCTACTGCAGTCAGCACATAATATGATAAACGCAAAATGTGTGCACCTGAAACTTATTGCCTCCTCTAAGCCATCAATCTGCTCCATGTAAACTTCTTGTTGTCTCTCTCTCTCTTACATAAATGTTTGTAAACTGGATCTTCTAGGAACCAAGATCCATCTGTACAAAACTGCAGAAAGACTGTGGTACAACCAGTCTTACACTTTTCCTCTCTTTTTTGTGCAGGGTGAATTTAAAGTGTCAGAGCGCTATCTTACAATGAGTGATCTGCTAACTGCTTTGAAGGAAAAACGTGTGAAAGAAATGTTTGGCTCGGGAACAGCCTGTGTGGTGTGTCCAGTTTCTAAAATTCTATACAAAGATGAGGTAAGATAACCACAGTGGGGTTGATTTAATTGGCAATGCCTTTCCTGTCTGATCACAGAGATCTCCCATCATGTTTAACCCTGTCACAGCCTAGTGAATTTGAGGCTGAGTTCCTCTTCACAAATTCAATACTATTCACCTCAACATATGCATGTGTTGTGGTCCTGTCTCTTCATTTGGAACCTGCTACTTTGGCCTTGTCGCTTAAGATGTCACTAGAGTCTCTTAATGGCACATGTTACGTAATCAACCATTACTCATCCTCTCTCATAATCACACTTCAGTCAGTAGGTTTGAACAATTTTTTTTAGGGGCATAGACAGTGTCTTTCTTGAGTATATGAGAGTTAGAGCATCACACACTAACACAGACCCAAACAACAAAATCAAGACCAATGTAACAGCTATACTACAGAATAACACAACACAAAACATTGCAATAAACCCAACTACACAACAATGAAACAGCTCAATATCAGCGCAACTGCACAGGACAGTATGACACAAAAACACACTAGACTAACATCGCAACAAAAGACGGGCAACACAATAGAGTAAGATAGCAGAATAGCACACCACACATCATAATGTCACAACACAGCAACACCACACCACAATATCATAATGAAGTACAAACCAACAAAACAATACAACATAGTCTTACAACATAACAGAAGAAAAACAACACAAGTGAAAAAGAAAACAAATTGGCAAAAATAAGCTTACTCCCCATATGAACACCGCAAACCAAAATATTACACCACAACACAGTAACCAGTCAGTTTAAAACCACAATACATCAACAGTAAAACCTCAAGATACATCAACAACAGCAGAAAAACAAGTTCTATCCACAGCACGTTCCCTTCCAGCACCCTCTGAACTGTGTTTATTGAACACATACTTTCTATACTCGATTACACTGAATGCGGTGTTAGAATATTGTCATGGTACAATGTACAAAATTGAGTTTCATTTATGAAGTATAGACTGCAGTTTTCAAGAACAGTGTGTATGTCCAAGGAACCCCTTAAGATTTTACCATGCTCATATAGCCTGCATCCTGTGTGTTAGATTTGGAGTCAGGGTAAGGGGGTACACTCCTAAAATAACCCTGTTCACCCCCTTGGTAGCTTGGCACGAGCAGACAGGCTTATCTCAGAGGCAGTGTGTAAAGCATTTGTGAACACATACAGTAACCCAGTGACAACACTACAGATGGACACCACACAAGTTGTAGTATAAAAATAAGTATTTTTATATAACCTTAACACAAGACCACAAACGACAAAATTCCACAATACTGTACTTTAAAAATGGTAGAAAAAGCTCAGTTCTCTTCAGATGCAACACTTAAGCTCAAGGTACTTTTGGATGCGTAACGCTATACAACGAAAGTGTTGCAGGGAAGGTGATGCTTCGGTTCCTTACACGCAAGAACGGTGATGCGTAGGTTCCTTACTGCTGCGTAGGGGACGGTGATGCATCTTTTCTTCTCTGCATTGGTAGGTGATGCGTTGCTTTCTTACTGCGCTTCCATGGCGGTGCGACCCGCAATACCGTGATGTGATGAAGATCGGGTGCACTGCAACAAAATGGTGTCTTCTCCTTGATGCGTGCAAGCCCGATGGCCGTGTGGCGACTCAATGAATCTTCTGAGCCACGACAGGCCCTGCGACACGCTTCTCCAAAGATGCGACGGTGTCTGCTGCGACGGCGACACTCTTCTCCGGTAATGAGAGGCGCTCCGGCAATGCGGCAGCAGCAACACCCTTATCCAGTGATGCGACGACAGCTGCTGCAGCGGCGACACGCTTCTCCGGCGATACAAGGCGCTTCTGCGAGGTGATGTAGCAGTGGCGACACCCTTCTTCAGTGATGCGACGGCTGCGGCGGCATCACCCTTCTTCGTGAGTCGCACTTCCAGCTCCTTGCGACACGCAGTCCCTCAGAAAGCCCAGCACAACAGCAGGCACTTCAAAAGAACTCAGGGGAACTGGTTGGTGACATCTGTTATCCCTGAGACTTCAGCAGGAGGCAAGCTCTGTCTTCAAGCCCTTGGAGATCCTTTACAAGTTGATGAAAGTAGCACAAAGTTCCTTTCTCTTTTCATTGGCAGTCAGGCATCCACTGCAGGCTAATCCCCTCAAACAGCACTAAGCTTTGGGATAGTCTCCTCCTTCAGTTTCTCTCTGGTTCCACGCAGCAAAGGTTCTTCTTGTTTCCCAAAAGTGATCTAGAGTTCTGGGGTCTGAGTCCCCTCTTTTATACACCAAAATCTTTTCTCTTTGAAGGCAGAGAGTGCCTGTGCCTAGTTCAAACCAGTTCTGTGCAGTCCCCTTCTTTCCTTTGACTGTGTAGGCCAGGGACATCAGACGCACCACAGGAGGTGGAGCCAGCATTGTGGAAGGCAGGCACAGCCCTATTCAGGTCCCAGGTGTGCCCCTCCCAGTACTCTACATGCAGATCGGTCTATTCAGCCCTGTCTTACCCTGTCTCCTGTAATCCCCCAGCCCCTGTCACTCAAACTCCAGACAAGGAATACACAACCTAGCAGAGGCAGGCTTGGATAGTTAGTCAAGAAAATACCTACTTTCTAAAAGTGGTATTTTCGAACACAGAATGTTAAAACCAACTTCACTAAAAGATGTATTTTATCATTCTGAGTTTAGACATACTAAACTTGAGTTTCTTCCTAGTTCCATGAGTCAGTTAGGATTATAAGATGTTATAATCAAACTGCCCAGTCCGGCCCATGGGGAACGGGTAGCCTTGCTATAGTGAAAAACTAAAATGGCTGTAATTCACTATTAGGACATGCCACACACATCAGGGCATGTCCTACCTTTTACCTACAATGCGTCCTGCACTTGGGCCTATCATAGGGGTGACTCATATGCAGAAAAGGGAAGGTTTAGGGACTGGCAAGTGGGTGCACTTGCCCAGTCAACATGGCAGTACCAAACTGCACACAGGCTCTGTGATGGCAGACATGAGACATACTTTACAGGCTTCTTCTGTGGGTGGCACAACCAATGCTGGAAGCCCACCAGCAGCATTTGATTTACAAGCCCTGGGCACACTCAGTGCACTGCACCAGGGTCTGACAAGTAAACCAAACCAGACAATCATGGAGTCACTAATCCATACATCAATTTACCATAGGGAGCACTTGCCCTGTGACACTGAATAGCAGTGGCACAGTGCCCAAAGCAGCTATAACCAGCAAAACCACAGGGAGCCAACAGCAAATAATGGAAGGGACACCCACACCAGTGGTGCCAGGTTTAACACTGTGGCTCCAGGCTGTATAAACAGTGTGACCTCTCTCTGGGTCCATAGACATACATAGTGTCTGTCTGCAGTCCATTTGTTATATTACCCACTGGCAGTCGCCAGGTCTGGTGGCTCTGTGGACAAATTCTTTATTCAGTTGGTATCTTATTCACAAATAGTATTCATAATATCTCAAACATTCCCTTTTCAGTAAAATGAATGTCAAGTATTTAAAAAAAAATGAAAAGCAATACATAAAAAAATGGCTGAATGAATACACCAAATTTGGCAGAAAGCCAGATCAACACTATGAAAGCGTTCTTTTTGTGATTTAGTGTAAAGCACTTCAGTAGTTAGTGATAAATCAAGGTTCTGAACGCTTTATATTTCAGGCTGTGGAGGATCCGTTGCCCAGACAGATCAAAAAATGAAGACTTATTGGCTGCTGTCAACATCAGCAAATATGTTGCAGCAGCCATTTTGGTACTCAGGGACTAAGGGCCAGATGTAGGAGCCAAAATACCGGTCGGTAACGGCCGATTTCGGCCGTTACCGACCGGTATTTAGGAATTGGCATGTAGGGGGCATGTCATTTACAGAATCGGTAAATTTACAGATTCCGTAAATATACAGAATCGGTAAAATACCGAATCTGTAAATTTACCGATTCTGTAAATGACATGTAGGTGGCACTTCAGAAAGTGCCACAGGCCCTTAAGAGTCGGTATTTTACCACCCAATCCTATTGGGTGGTAAAATACCGAATACAGGTGTGCATGCACATCTGTGCATGCACACCTGTGCAAGGTGACACACAGATATATGTATGTGTGCCACATGTAAGACGTGCCTGTATTTGGGGTGCTAGAGGGTGTCAAAGTGACACCCCCTGCACCCTTGCAGAAATCGGTATTTACCGAATCGGTAAATACCGATTCGGTATTGCCCATTGATTCCTATGGGATTTAAGGCACATAGGAATCAATGGGCAATACCGAATCGGTATTTACCGGTAAATACCGATTTTTACAGATTCGGTAATTCAAATACAGAATTTACCTACATCTCCCTCCTTCTATTTTACCGATTCATAAATACCGAATCGGTAAAATTCGGTATTTATGAGTCGGTAAAATAGAATTACCTACATCTAGCCCTAAGTCCTGTGTCCTGAAAAAATTATTAAAAAACATAAAGGGGTCAGGGTGCAGATACTGTAATCTTCTTGGACTTGTTGGTGGGGTGCGGGGGGTCTCAAAAGGACACCCTCCTCCCCCCCAGGATAAAAACGTTTTTATTATTACCACAGATTGGCTGTCATTTTTTTTTTAAATATAGAGCGACTTCTGCCTTTTTCTATTTTAATCCTCTTGCGGTACATCAAACCCCGGTAGGTCAGCACACGTATATTATATAGGGCAGAGGGGCGTGCAACCCCCCCACCCGATCCAGTAAATGGCCCTGGGACTTATCCCCCATAGTGTGAAGGGATTTTTGAAATTAAATATGGGGGGGTTGCGACTCCCTCCCTCCCACAGACATTTCCTGGCCCTGGGCACACCATCTTTTTGGCCAGATGTGAGCCAGTGTCCTGAGGACCACATACCACACATTACTGTCTTGTTCTTTGCCCAGGATGGGGGCTGGCAGGAGAGGGCGTAGCCCCCAATGTTCAAGAATGTTGTGGGTGCCGAGGGTGGGACAGGGGCACCCACTTTCAAAAATGAAATAAACCATATAATAAAAAGATACGTGCAGTTTGGGAGTGTGCTCCCTGCACTACCATTTCTTTTTCCATGAGAGATAATAGGCTGACAGTGCCATAGGTAGGAGTCGAACTCCCAAGTTTAAAACATGAAAATGTCGTGGCTTCAGTGTTTTGCTATTGAAGCAGTGAGGCTTCTCGTTAATATTCACTGCTCCCTCCCGGGAGCACCCCATAATGCTCTGCATGAACTTGTTTCGATATGTTAGTTGTCGTTTTGTCCCAAGGAGTGGCAGGGATCCCGCTAACAATTTACAAATGTTTTTGGGGGACTGTAAGTAGAACAGCAGCCCCCCACGAAGGTTTAAAAAAAACACACTGTGAGTGTCCTGGTTCATTGAATCCATGACCCCAAGAGAGCTTACCATTTTTTTAAAGCACTATGAAGTGTAGCTGTATGCTCTTCAACTGGAGTGTCGAGACCCCTTGTGGTTGGGTCTGTGGCTGCATTTTTTGGTCTGAATAGTGTTAAAGAACATCTCAAACACGTTAATGGTTTTTAATAAAAATGCTTGATTTGAATTGACATTTCTTTATATTGTTACTTTACAAAAATAACTAAAAATTTCACTGATAAAAACAGGTTAAAGTGACATTACAGTTAGGTCTGGTAATAAAATCACATTTTACATTAAATAGTGATGTTAGAGTTGAGTGAAAATGTCACGTTTTAAATTCTAAGGCACTGCTTATTACCTCACATGTTACATCACTCATGACATGTTTTATGACATAATTGATAACGTCACTCATGACATCTAAAATGACATGATTTATAACACTGCATGAAGTGAGGCTGTCTTATTCTGATGTTTCGCTTACATGTTGTGGTTTTGCAACAAGGGTGTAATAGTTTGCAGAAGGTACTGGCATCGAGATGAGGGTCAATGCCCGGCTTTTATCGTCTGTTGGAGGAGTTCTATACATCTACAAGTGAAAAGAGGATCACCCATACCTCGGCTCTGCATGTAGTCCTCTCCAGGAGGCTCCTGGTCGTCACTTACACTGAGACACAAGCAATCAGATCCATTTAATACATGGATACGACCATCTGAAATCTGGTCCATCAATGATATTAGGGTGCATAAAGAAGACACTTCTTTTGTCGCCACTGGAAAGCTGTTCTTAATGACCTTTGATTGGGCAATGTGACCTTCAGTTTGTTTTTGCCCCGCATGAAACCTGATGCAATGGTCTCCCACCTCCTTCTACTGACTTGATGAGATCTCGAAACATATTTAGTAAACAATAGCCTTGTACACCTCTAATTACTGTTTTACCTCTTTCTCCAGGATTTGTGTATCCCAACCATGGAAAATGGA
The DNA here is from genome assembly GCF_964261635.1 of Lissotriton helveticus. NCBI lineage: Eukaryota > Metazoa > Chordata > Amphibia > Caudata > Salamandridae > Lissotriton > Lissotriton helveticus. The sequence continues at coordinate 596,808,884 of NC_136057.1, read as the reverse complement.
CCTAAGATAGCATCCCGGTGTCTAAAAGAGCTCACTGATATTCAGGTAAAGATGTTTTTTTGAATTAATATAAAGGCAATTTTAAAAGTGGTGAGACATTTGGTGAAATTTTAATATGTCTTATCTTTTCCTTATGTCACTGTCTATGTGCTGTATTGCACTTGGCAGCCATTATTAATGCATATCCATGAAATGAAGGCAGACTACAGCCAGGACATGCTGCTTTGTGTCTGGTCTTCATTTAATAATTTGAAGGAGTGGTTTGGCTCATCGGGGACGTAGTCTAAGATTAGTTATGCATCTGCATGTCACTATCTAGCTCCGACCATTTACTGAGTTGCTTCCCAAATTCAAACCTTACAGAGAATTAATACAGCTGAATATGTCAGTGGATCTTTTTTTATGGACACATTTCTTTTCGAGCTTTAAAGGGTTTGTACAAAAAATAAACTTTATTCGCAGTGCCTCAAAATACTCAATAGACCTTATTGGAGACATCTTGAAATCTTTGTGTGTGCATTTATGGCACAAGCAAACTCAAATATTTACACGTTTGGGTTCACAGACTCTGGGTTTCTTCCATGTGACCTGAGTGTGACTGTTCCTACTTAATGCGTATGTAAGCAGTAATACAGCAGAGCTGAAGTTGTGCCACGTGCTGGCCACTCCTTCCCTGATCAAAGGGACTGGGCATTCCCTTTAATGGAAGCAAATAATTGCAGCATAGCGTTTGACTGTAGGCTCATCATGCAGGTGTGGCTTCAGTCAAGCCTGCAAATAGGGCTTCTTAATTCCTTTGCCCCAAGGCTATAATTATTAATCTATAACTTTAGCTTGATGCAATTGGACTATGGAAACACCCTCAAGCATCTCCCTTTCTCTCTCTCTCTGCCTCTCCCCGCCTCTCTCTCTCTCGCTATCAGGAGCAGGTTATCCCTATTCCATGCTGGAGAGCCCTGCTTGAATATGTGAAAAATGAATATGTGAAGAATAGTATTTCGGTCTTGTCTGTGTTGCATTTAAGTTGATGGGAGGTCAGCCACTGTTAGGCAGGATCTATTGTATTCTCATGGAAACTTTCCGGCCCTTCAGCTCAATTTAAAGTGAAGGGTCTGATGTGTATTTTTTCTCTTCAGAACTTCCAGGAAAAAGCCTGGCAGAACCAAAAAAAAAGAATAGCCCCAACATCCTTGAAAATACGATCTCAGCATGTCAGGGTCATTTTTTTGTTTTACAAAAACAAACTCACTTTCAAGGCCTTCAGAGGAGCCGCTGTCACCGGCTCCTCTGATGGTACAAACTCTCCCCTGGGCAGGCAGGGCTTTCTAAATATGCTAGACAGTAGCCTGCTGAGGCAGTGGCGGCTATTACTGCAGGTCCCCGGTTGACGTCGGTCTGCCTGCCAAAATAGGGGCCTTACACTTGTCGAGGGAGGAGTAAATCTGTATCTAGAGTCGGAACGGGGAAGTAGCACTGGAGGTCTGTAGGCACCAGTGGACTGCTTAACTGTTTTCTTGTTTGTGTTTCAGTATGGAAGGCAGCAGAGTGACTGGGTCGTCTTGGTGTCCTGAAGAGCAGGAGCAGAATCTACAATCAAATCTTTCAAACTCCGCTGAATGCTAGATTATAATTGTGACGAGGAAGGGTGGGGTGTGGTTAGATCTGTTCTTCGTATATCCGTCTCTCTTTTTTGTATTTGTGACGTTAGTAGAAAGGATGTGAACATATTTACCAGCTTATCTTGCAATACTATTTTTAGGAACCAGGCTCCTTTTCAAGTAGATTTTCTAGCCATGTGCCAGCTGTTAACTTGTTGATAACATTCGGGTGTTTGAACTGTGGTGTGCGTTTCCTGTTTTTCACTCCATCCTGTACGTTCCTGCATTTCTGTTAGCAGATTGTGAGACGGCTTGCTATGCTATGTACTTCCAGAGGTGCCCCAAACGCACTACTGCACGGCTCTGCAGACCACAGTATCTCTCAGGCTGGAAAGTGTCTCTTAGTGGTAGGCGCAGTTTGACATTTGGTACCATAGTCTTAAGAACATTTATGTGGGACAAGTGGAAGAAGGTTTTAAAAAACAATGTCAGAAACAGCATCCATGCATGTGTCCACTTGCTTTCCCTGGTGCTTACCAAACACACTCCAGTGCGCATCCATTTGTTAGTTTAACAATACACACATTTCAAAATGAAGGAACTTTACTGTTTTGACACTATGTCGTATGACGCAGTTAGGTTACTTAAGTTGTGCTTTCCTTTTTCTCGGGGAGAAGATATCTTTTTGTGTTTTATCTTGCAATATATCAGGGTATTCTGTAAAACTTTTATAATTTGATTTGTTGTTGGGATAAAGTTTGCATTTTTTGTACGATGTGCATTTCATTTCTTCAAAATGTGGGAACAACAGTGTTTTTAAAAGCTAAGCTGTTTTCCAGGCTGGATTTTACAACTAAATGAACACATATCCATGGGTGGTGTAAAGCTTTAATGCGTCCCAGTTGCCCAGGAGTCTGGATGTTTGTTTTTAACAGCAGCCTGATTTGTTTGTCTTCTTTCAATATCGCTTGTTTTTCTGTCCCTAATTTCTGGATTTCTATCCACGAATGCGTAGGTTAAATAAAGCGCGTTGTTCATTTACAGGCATCAGCATAGAAATCTCCATGCATGCATTGCTTGTCATATCTAAAAACAAGCACCCTGTATTTAATTTAAAACACAACCATTCCTGGTGTGTGATGAGCTTGACCAAGGGATATTAACAGCTGGTTACCAGTTGGTGCGCTTCTGGGATTTGTTGATGGAAGGCGTTCATTTTTACGTGTATTTCCAAGAGAAAATCTACTATCAGAATATTGTGATGCAGACTAAGAAACTCTAAGTGGTGGAAAAAAAGCTACTTCAAGAACATTTCTTTGCCCCGCAGTATTATATCTCCTTAATTCCCCAGTTCCTCCTCCTTTCTTGCTGCTGACGGCTTATTTGGACTTACATTGATATCTGCCTTTCGGTATCTTATAAAATTAGGTAACTATTCCTGGTTGAAGAACCAGTATAAATATTCGAGCTGAATGGTTTATTTAAAATATGCAGTATGAATTGAACGAGTTGCATATGAAAGAAATCACAACATGGTAAAAATAGTAGCATATGTAGAATAAATTTTTTTTTAGAACTTGAGAGTTTCTTACTCTAGGAAATGTAATTGAAATTGTCATATTTTCCACCTTCTTGATACATATTTATCTCTCTATGTACTCAAACGTGAAGAGTGTGTAGTGCGAATTCTATGTGCATATAGGTGTTTCTTCTTATCTAGATTTTTAATTCATATCTGTGGTTATTTGACAAATGATAGGAAAGCACCCTTGGGAGAGACCCTGGACTGGGGCAGCTCTTAAAACTTGGTTATGAGCATTAAAATACCTTTTATACTGTAGTGAACTCCAAGTTCAATTAAGCCCGAAAATTGTAGTTAAACAGAAGCTGCACCCATCCAGAACTGTCCATTGCCTGGAATCAACAGAAAGTGAGACAATGAAGGCAAAGTAATGTTTCCTAGCTGAAGTATGTTGTGCATACTGTGCTATTTCGCTAAATATGAATTGGCTTGCAATCTGACAGTTCTGTTTTGGTTACTGAAAATTTCCCAGTTTCTGGAGAGAATTATAAATACATTGTGGAACCCACCAGCTAACCTTATTCACAATATACTCACTATAATTGAGTAAATTCAGTTGTGTTTAGTGTTTCCTCCCGAAACTGGATGATTTTCAGTTACCACCAAACACAAAATGAGGCCCTCGTCTATTTAGGTCTCAGCTCTAGACAGCGCATGTGCTGTCTTGAAGAGACATGCTGTGTCTACTTCGTGGGCTTCAACCCGCCCATAGTCTTCTCATTTGCTGGCTCTAGCATCGCTGTCTTATTCTTTCTCCCTTTTTGTCCATGGCATGCGTCATGACTCTTCCTGTGTTTAGCCCTCTCCGAGAACATGGACCAATTACTACTATCCATCTATTGCACCCATTTAATGACCATTTTAGGAACATAGTTTTTCTTTGTTTAAGGGCCCTCATCAGGAGAGCTTGTGTGTTTACATGCTCCAAGCGTCATAAACAGGGATGGAAAGCTGTAAATCATGTGCTTATCTCTGCACATTTGCTGAGCATTCAAAGACCAAGATCACTTTGGAATGGGGGTACCGGGTTCAAGTCTTGGCGTCGGCTCAACATCCTTCATTTAAAAAAAGAATCCAACTTCCTCTGAAAATATTAGAAGCTGGTCAAGATTCATTTGCAATGCAAAAATAACACACACGCTAAGAACCATTCTTCCCACACACATTCGCCACTCGCATCCCAACCCAATGTAAGGGTTCGTAGCAAACATCAATCCAAATCCGCCACATGCTTATGCACTCACCCATGTTTCAGTTACAGCTGACACACTAGAGAATTCACTATCCATCTCCTTTCGTTAGGAAACCACTCTATAAAGAATAGGAAAATTCAGACTTTCTACAATTATCATTATTTTCTTCTGTGTAGGTCAGTTGGAGGGGCCGCAACTAGACCCGAACTTTGCCGGGCGGGCTGGCTAAGAACAAGGCCAATAGCTTGGGTATTGCTGAGACCTATTGGCCTTGCCAATGCTTGTTTTCATTAGACAGACTGCGATTGGGAAAGTTTAGAAACAATTGTTTTCTGTTCAAATTTTTTAGATTCTACATTAATTGTTAGCTCTATACTGTACAAAGGTTAGTGTACTGTCAAAAGGATTTCATTAATGTGTTTGCATTAATTTTGTGGCACTGAAGATTATCACAATGTATTTTAAGAGGGAAGTTCATGAACCTTCAATCATCAAAGGTGCATTTGTGGTATGGCCTAGTGTTGTGTAGTGTAGGCACAAGAGTGCTGGTATCAAGCTATACATTCAGGATATCGATTTAAGATACATTTGCATATAATTAGTCTAAATGGATATCACCTAAACAGTCAGTGGTTATCCTGAAAATCTGGCATGGTCATCTTCTTCAGAACTTAAAGCACCCGTGCTCTAAGGCGCATATCTGAATAGCTAAGATGCACAGCTGAGGCTACTTGCCAAATGTAAAGTTCAAATGTTTTTTTGCTTTAGGAACTTTGGTTGATATAGCCATTGAGAGTAATGTTGTGCTTATTCATTATATTGTACTCCTGGTATGTCTCAAACAGGCATTTGGTTTACCCATTGTTTTCAAACGAATCCAAATGATGTTTATAGAATCTGGATATTAAATTAATGATGATCCGTATGCATTTCTGGAACCACTCACCCCATTTCTCATTACTTTTCACTCTTGGTTCACTTCCCGATATATGCAGTTTAATACATCTGTGAGTCCCTTCATCATTCAAAATATAGTTTACAGGACGAAAAATATTCTCATTAGTAACCAACCTAGCTTGTTTTACTAGGTCTGTGCTATAATTAAAAGTGTATTCGTAACACATTCACCAAACCCTTAAGTGTACAACATCTATCATTGTGTATCATAGTCATTATTGTTTTTAAAGTTTTGGAATGTAATGAAAATATTTACAAAATCTCTTCAAGTATTGTTTGGGGCTGATTAGAAGAGACCACTGATTAGGCAATGAAGAACATGTGTTCCTAACTAAATCGTTCTATGACAACCAGTGTATTCTGCTGTGCCAAATCTATGAAGCTCAGGACTTACTTTGTTGTTATTGGTGTGAAATCTCATTGCATTGTGTACCTCATTTCAAGTATTTTACTGCATATATTACATCAGTTTGTCAATTCTTAATGTTTCATACAGTAGCTCAGTAATTTAAAAATAAATACGATTTGGTCATGAAGTCATATATATGCTCATCCAAAACAAAAAGTGCTCAGGGTGCATTAAGACGATCAAAAAGTATTATGGCGTTTGATAATGATTTCAATACATATCTACTGTTACTGTTAGATGGTCAAATGTGATTTTATTCGTACTCTTATACAGTTAATAAAACAATATCATCTCTATTAAAATGATTGTGGCAGAGTTATATTTCTAGTTTTCCAGGATAAGATAAAAATAATATATATTCATCTGTAAACAAATTTACATATATTTGCAGAGATTAGGTACGCCACAGAATTAAAGTTGAGTAAGTAACGTCACACCATGGGGTTTACAGTAATTAACCAATGATCACATTTGACTGTCAAAAGGAAAAGCGTGACCAGTGAATTTAATCTTGCTGGTTTAATCACTAACCAGATAGCATCATTGCAGCAAACCTTGACGGTTTTCCCGTTTGACAGCTACTGAGTCTTTCGAGATACACTTAGGGGTCGATTCCGATTCAGGGGAAAAAAATGTCCGACGAATCCTATTCATAGCCGATTCCGTACGAATCGTACAAAACCGTCCGAATCGCGTAGTACGATCCGTTTCCGAAATATACGTCCGAATGTCTCCGAACCGTATGAAAAACGAGCGAAGCTCCGTACGATACAGACTCGGGAATTGAACCGTACGATTTGTAAACATGCCCTACGACCCGCAAAGTACGATCCGGACCGGGTACCCAGAACGCCATACGTATGGGAAAAAAACAACGCGTATGAACTGAGATTTGTACGGAAAACATCGCGTATGAGCGAGCCGCACTATCAAATACAAAATGAACCCCCCCACAACGATGCGCATGCGTACCCCGCAAAAACGTCGCGTTTGAGAGAGCTACATGGTAAATCACGAAACGAACCACCCCACAACCAAGCACACGCGTACCCCGCAAAAACGTCGCGTTTGAGAGAGCTACACAGTAAATCACGAAACGAACCCCCCCAACCAAGCGCACGCGTACCCCGCAAAAACGTCACGTTTGAGAGAGCTACACTGTAAATCACAAAACGAACCCCCTAACCAAGTGCACGCGTACCCCGCAAAAACGTTGCGTCAGAGAGAGCTACACAGTAAATCACGAAACGAACCTCCACAAAAAAGCACACACATACCCCTAAAACAGCACAAGGAAGGTGCAAAGTAGTCGCACAACACTCCAAAACATGTGTCATAAGTACTAACCATTGCAAAACAATGTCCTGTCCAGATAAAAACTGCCAAACAGAGGCCCAACTCAGACCCACCCCATATAACACACCGACCAAAAAGTCAAAATAAGCCACACCCACAAATGGACCAATAAAAAGAGCCCACACACACAAACCAGCATCCTTTGCAACATACACATTTTACAACAGAGACTGACAACACGCCAACAACTGCACACATCCACCTTCACACATACCGCCAATCATATTAAGACCCACACACCCCTTTCACTCTCAGACCCACACACCCCCATCCATACACACCATCACCCCCCCAATCGCAATCACCGCACAACATGTCTGCACCAAAGAATCCAAAGTTCACAAACCAGGAGATGGACATCCTTGTAGATGAGGTCATCAGAGTTGATATTTAAAACACACAAGGGAGACACCCTCATATCCGGTCAGGGACAGGGTGAGTAGTAACAAAATAAAATAGGTCCCACTAAAAAAGCTTTTATAGCAAATCACTAATATACTACTCTTGCCTGCCACAGTAATACTATGGGAGGTAAAGAGCTACCTTAGAACACAAACTGGTATTCTATTAGTCACAATCGATTCCACAACCCACTTTAAATCCAAAGCAATAACAATTATATAGCACAAAAAATAATGTATAGCACACAAAACGTCATAAGAGCACTGAGTTATAATGCACACAATATTGGTATTGATTAAAAATGATCAAATTTTATTCTTAAAAACAAGGCTTTTTTAGTGGGACCTATTTTATTTTGTCATCAGAGTTGAGCCACAGCTGTTTGGTGCATTGGTCAGACAGACCAGCATAGCTGACAAAACACACCTGTGGGAGAGGATCGTCAATAGGGTCAATGCTGTTGCACCCATCAGGCGCACCTGGTCAGTTTGCCAGGCCAGGTGGTACGATCTGCGGAGGATGGTGAAGCGCAAGATGGACGAGGACTACGCCCAGAGCCAGTACACTGGAGGTGGTAGTCCCCGCAGACCAGTACAGTACCATCCCTGGGAGGAAAAGGTCATGGCCCTGCTACCACCGGTGGGAGTACATGGAATTAAAGGAGTCGTGGAGCCTGGTGAGTATACCAACAACTCATGTAACATGGGGTGACTCTCAGCAGTGGCCACACATATGAGGGGTGGGTGGATATGACTCCCAGTAGAGGCCAGACATAAGAGGGGTGGGTGCAGAGGACTCCCAGCAGTGCCCAGAATTGAGAGGGAAGGCTGGATATGACTCCCAGCAGTGCCCAGAAATAGGAGGGGTGGCTGGATATGACTCCCAGCAGTGCCCAGACATAGGTGGGGTGGCTGGATATGACTCCCAGCAGTGCCCAGACATAGGAGGTGTGGGTGCAGAGAACTCCCAGCAGTGCCCAGACATGAGAGGGGTGACTGGATATGACTCCCTGCAGTGCCCAGACATAGGAGGGGTGGCTGGATATGACTCCCAGCAGTTCCAGACATAGGAGGCGAGGGTGCAGAGGACTCCCAGCAGTGCCCAGACATGAGAGGGGTGACTGGATATGACTCCCTGCAGTGCCCAGACATAGGAGGTGTGGGTGGGATATGACTCCCAGCAGTGCCCAGACATAGGAGGGGTGGCTGGATATGACTCCCAGCAGAGGCCAGACATAGGAGGGGTGGGTGCAGAGGACTCCCAGCAGGAGTCCTCTGCAGAGGACATAGGAGGACATAGGAGGGGTGGCTGGATATTATTCCCAGCAGTGCGCAGACATAGGAGGTGTGGGTGCAGAGAACTCTCTGCAGTGCCCAGACATGAGAGGGGTGGCTGGATATGACTCCCAGCAGTGCCCAGACATGAGAGGTGTGGGTGGATATGACTCCCAGCAGTGCCCAGACATAAGAGGGGTGGGTGCAGAGGACTCCCAGCAGCACCCAGACATAGGAGGGTGGGTGCATAGGACTCCCAGCAGTGCCCAGACATAGGAGGGGTGAGTGGATATGACTCCCAGCAGTGCCCAGACATGAGAGGGGTGGGTGGATATGACTCCCAGCCAGCAGTGCCCAGACATAGGAGATGTAGGTGCAGAGGACTCACAGCAGTGCCCAGACATGAGAGGGGTGGGAGGATATGACTCCCAGCAGTGCCCAACAGTATGGGGGTGGGTGCAGAGGACTCCCAGAAGTGCCCAGACATAGGAGGGGTGGGTGGATATGACTCCCAGCAGTGGCCAACAGTATGGGGGTGGGTGGATATGACTTACAGCAGTGGCCAACAGTATGGGGGTGGGTGGATATGACTTACAGCAGTGGCCAACAGTATAGGGGTGGTTGCAAGGGGCAGGGCCTGAAGGCTGCAAGGGGGAGACTGATAAGGATGCAAGTGGGAGTGTAGGAGGGAGCACGGGGATTGTGAAAAATCTTAAAAATTGCTATCCCCATCAACAATACTGTGTACATCCATGCACAATTGCACTCATCCCATATGCCCCAGGTACACACCAATGCCTCATGCCCAATGTACAGGGAGTGTGAAAGTACTGACAACATAGCTGACACTGGGCCCTGGTGTAGGCAGCACAAGGCCCTCCTGTGACCACTGCAAATACCAACACCAGGAAAACAAGAACAGATATCTTCAGCAGGAACTCTCAACCACTGTGATGGCAGCATGCCCTATGGGGGAACAGCCACATCACGAGGGACGCCCAGTTGCAAACCTGACTCTAACTACCAGCACAGCCTGTCACTCACACGCCTTACATATACTTAGCCACCTAGGACAGGCAATGGAGTGTCCCACTGTCACAATCTTCATGTAACACAACAAATACAGATCTGATGAAGCATCCACGCAAAACATGCAGGTTGCTGATGCACAAGTCCCTTGCGCTGATACCACAACACTGTAGATTTACCTCAGTGAGGCAGTAGATGCAAAAAATCGTGCCATGGTGCTGGGTAATGTCAAGGTGATGCACCTTGGAGATGTGCCACGTACTAAAGCCCAGCGTCAGAAGTCGGTGTTTGCCTGTCATGGCGCAGCAACACCTCATAAAATTTGCTGACTGTAATCTTAAAGATTTCACTCAGTCACTTCTATGCCATGCTGCCTCAAGTCCCTGTGCATGCTTGAAGCAGACGTAAGGATTGAGACAGCATTGTGCAGATAGGGCCACACAGAGCATAACAGGATCTTCCTTGTGCCAGCTACACAACTACAGCAATGTGCCACTTCCATGGCACAGATGCGTGACGCAGCTGTTCTGTTCTTCCACCATGATGATCCGCAGTGTTAATGTTTTGCATCCATCTTGGCATAGCTGTGATGCATGATGAATGCCAAATCACTGCTGATATGCCTGGCTCTGCCAGTCATTGCAAATAGACCCTCGCATGTCAATGATTCCTGAGCACAGATTTATCTGACCCCACAAAATAAACATCCACAAGTGATCAATATGAAAAAACCAAAGCAGGTGTAACAGTGACAAAGACAATGTATATGGAAATTTGATGTTGCATTACATGGCATTAACATCTGCTGTCTCTCATACCCACAGGGCAACGTGCGGTATCTACCCCCAACCAGGGGGGAGGAGAAGGATCACAGTCCCAGGCTCCGCAGGATCCTGATTCCACCAACAGCGACGCCACTCACCACTCCGCGGATGACACAGACCAACCTGGCACCTCTGGTTCCAAAACCCGTGCAGCAGCTGGATCAGGGCCATCTGTGCCAACACCACACCCATTCCTGCCACATCCCAGCAGACAGCTCGGAGCCCTGCCCACGATCCACAACTGAGCCAGTCTGACCATGAGGGATAAGGTTCACTGGACACCCAGGAGATGGCAGACAACACCACCACTGTCAGCCCTCAGGGGTGCCGGCGACCCGATGTGCCCACTACAGCAGGCCAGGCTTGTGTGGGCAGGGGTGGTGGCAGTGGCAGAAAGCGGAGGTGAGAACCTGACCAGCAAGCTGCAGGGCCCGGTATATCTGAACTGAGAAACATCATGGAGTTATACCGGCAGGACACCAGAGAGTTCAGCCAGGGAGTGGGGGCCCTCATTGACTAAACAAAGCAGCAGGCCGAGTACCACGCCAGTCAACAACAACACCAAGGACGGATGGAGGCAGGAATGGCTGAGCTCTTGGCGGTGCAGCGGGACATAAGCCACTCACTCCGTCGGATCGCTGACAACATGCAGCAGCCTCCCTGTGTCACCAGGCCAGAAACATCAAGGCAAAGACTGACAACAGGCACAGGGAGGGAGGAGGAGGCAGAATCGTCCGACGGAGCGTCCCAGGCATTGTCAAGGCCTGCATATGAGGGTCCCCCAAGGAAGGTGGGTCGTCCACGGAGAAGACGTTGAGAGGCAGTGGGCCATGCGCATCTCCCAGGTCACCTGGTCTGGCATCTTGCCTTTCTGTGCAACAGCATCACCTTTTTGACTTTCCAACTCTCCCACATGGCTTTGCTGGTCGCAGTGTGACCAATGATGCCAAGCAATGTGTGCTGGACTCTGTTGACTCAAACTGCAAGGCATCACAGCTCCCTTTGTGAACTTTGGATTCCCAACATTTTCGTACAGCACCTACCAGCTACTCACATTTCACGCACAAGATGGTCAAATAAATTTGACAACCACTATACGTATTGATGTACTAATTATTTTTCCCAGACTCAACAACCTACATGCGGGGATATGTCAAGTTATGCCAGAGTGTAGAACAAACTTTGCCGCTCGCAAAGAGGTCTGTTCGCCCAGTGAGCCTGCCGTTGCTACAGGAGTAGCCCTGTGATTCTGTCTCCTTTGCCTGGAGCTGCTGAGAAGAAGAACAACTGCGTGGCCGCAGAGGAGGTGAGAGGCGCGGCCCCGGGACTGCGAGGACCAGCAATCACCACCAGCTGCTGGGTCCTCTTCCCGCGTGAGCCGCGCCCCCTCCCAGTGCCCGCCCCCAGCCGACTCTGCCTTTCATTACCTCTCGCGGCCCCCGCTCCGCGGGAGCCGCTCGCAAAGAGGTCTGTTCGCCCAGTGAGCCTGCCGTTGCTACAGGAGTAGCCCTGTGATTCTGTCCCCTTTGCCTGGAGCTGCTGAGAAGAAGAACAACTGCGTGGCCGCAGAGGAGGTGAGAGGCGCGGCCCCGGGACTGCGAGGACCAGCAATCACCACCAGCTGCTGGGTCCTCTTCCCGCGTGAGCCGCGCCCCCTCCCAGTGCCCGCCCCCAGCCGACTCTGCCTTTCATTACCTCTCGCGGCCCCCGCTCCGCAGGAGCCGCTCGCAAAGAGGTCTGTTCGCCCAGTGAGCCTGCCGTTGCTACAGGAGTAGCCTTGTGATTCTGTCCCCTTTGCCTGGAGCTGCTGAGAAGAAGAACAACTGCGTGGCCGCAGAGGAGGTGAGAGGCGCGGCCCCGGGACTGCGAGGACCAGCAATCACCACCAGCTGCTGGGTCCTCTTCCCGCGTGAGCCGTGCCCCCTCCCAGTGCCCGCCCCCAGCCGACTCTGCCTTTCATTACCTCTCGCGGCCCCCGTTCCGCGGGTGCCGCTCGTAAAGAGGTCTGTTCGCCCAGTGAGCCTGCCGTTGCTACAGGAGTAGCCTTGTGATGCTGTCCCCTTTGCCTGGAGCTGCTGAGAAGAAGAACAACTGCGTGGCCGCAGAGGAGGTGAGAGGCGCGGCCCCGGGACTGCGAGGACCAGCAATCACCACCAGCTGCTGGGTCCTCTTCCCGCGTGAGCCGCGCCCCCTCCCAGTGCCCGCCCCCAGCCGACTCTGCCTTTCATTACCTCTCGCGGCCCCCGTTGCGCGGGTGCCGCTCGTAAAGAGGTCTCTTCGCCCAGTGAGCCTGCCGTTGCTACAGGAGTAGCCTTGTGATGCTGTCCCCTTTGCCTGGAGCTGCTGAGAAGAAGAACAACTGCGTGGCCGCAGAGGAGGTGAGAGGCGCGGCCCCGGGACTGCGAGGACCAGCAATCACCACCAGCTGCTGGGTCCTTTTCCCGCGTGAGCCGCGCCCCCTCCCAGTGCCCGCCCCCAGCCGACTCTGCCTTTCATTACCTCTCGCGGCCCCCGCTCCGCGGGAGCCGCTCGCAAAGAGGTCTGTTCGCCCAGTGAGCCTGCCGTTGCTACAGGAGTAGCCTTGTGATTCTGTCCCCTTTGCCTGGAGCTGCTGAGAAGAAGAACAACTGTGTGGCCGCAGAGGAGGTGAGAGGCGCGGCCCCAGGACTGCGAGGACCAGCAATCACCACCAGCTGCTGGGTCCTCTTCCCGCGTGAGCCGCCCCCCCTCCCAGTGCCCGCCCCCAGCCGACTCTGCCTTTCATTACCTCTCACGGCCCCCGCTCCGCGGGAGCCGCTCGCAAAGAGGTCTGTTCGCCCAGTGAGCCTGCCGTTGCTACAGGAGTAGCCTTGTGATTCTGTCCCCTTTGCCTGGAGCTGCTGAGAAGAAGAACAACTGCGTGGCCGCAGAGGAGGTGAGAGGCGCGGCCCCGGGACTGCGAGGACCAGCAATCACCACCAGCTGCTGGGTCCTCTTCCCGCGTGAGCCGCGCCCCCTCCCAGTGCCCGCCCCCAGCCGACTCTGCCTTTCATTACCTCTCGCGGCCCCCGCTCCGCGGGAGCCGCTCGCAAAGAGGTCTGTTCGCCCAGTGAGCCTGCCGTTGCTACAGGAGTAGCCTTGTGATTCTGTCCCCTTTGCCTGGAGCTGCTGAGAAGAAGAACAACTGCGTGGCAGCAGAGGAGGTGAGAGGCGCGGCCCCGGGACTGCGAAGACCAGCAATCACCACCAGCTGCTGGGTCCTCTTCCCGCGTGAGCCGCGCCCCCTCCCAGTGCCCGCCCCCAGCCGACTCTGCCTTTCATTACCTCTCGCGGCCCCCGCTCCGCGGGAGCCGCTCGCAAAGAGGTCTGTTCGCCCAGTGAGCCTGCCGTTGCTACAGGAGTAGCCTTGTGATTCTGTCCCCTTTGCCTGGAGCTGCTGAGAAGAAGAACAACTGCGTGGCCGCAGAGGAGGTGAGAGGCGCGGCTCCGGGACTGCGAGGACCAGCAATCACCACCAGCTGCTGGGTCCTCTTCCCGCGTGAGCCGCGCCCCCTCCCAGTGCCCGCCCCCAGCCGACTCTGCCTTTCATTACCTCTCGCGGCCCCCGCTCCGCGGGGGCCGCTCGCAAAGAGGTCTGTTCGCCCAGTGAGCCTGCCGTTGCTACAGGAGTAGCCCTGTGATTCTGTCCCCTTTGCCTGGAGCTGCTGAGAAGAAGAACAACTGCGTGGCCGCAGAGGAGGTGAGAGGCGCGGCCCCGGGACTGCGAGGACCAGCAATCACCACCAGCTGCTGGGTCCTCTTCCCGCGTGAGCCGCGCCCCCTCCCAGTGCCCGCCCCCAGCCGACTCTGCCTTTCATTACCTCTCGCGGCCCCCGCTCCGCGGGAGCCGCTCGCAAAGAGGTCTGTTCGCCCAGTGAGCCTGCCGTTGCTACAGGAGTAGCCTTGTGATTCTGTCCCCTTTGCCTGGAGCTGCTGAGAAGAAGAACAACTGCGTGGCCGCAGAGGAGGTGAGAGGCGCGGCCCCGGGACTGCGAGGACCAGCAATCACCACCAGCTGCTGGGTCCTCTTCCCGCGTGAGCCGCGCCCCCTCCCAGTGCCCGCCCCCAGCCGACTCTGCCTTTCATTACCTCTCGCGGCCCCCGCTCCGCGGGAGCCGCTCGTAAAGAGGTCTGTTCGCCCAGTGAGCCTGCCGTTGCTACAGGAGTAGCCTTGTGATGCTGTCCCCTTTGCCTGGAGCTGCTGAGAAGAAGAACAACTGCGTGGCCGCAGAGGAGGTGAGAGGCGCGGCCCCGGGACTGCGAGGACCAGCAATCACCACCAGCTGCTGGGTCCTCTTCCCGCGTGAGCCGCGCCCCCTCCCAGTGCCCGCCCCCAGCCGACTCTGCCTTTCATTACCTCTCGCGGCCCCCGCTCCGCGGGAGCCGCTCGCAAAGAGGTCTGTTCGCCCAGTGAGCCTGCCGTTGCTACAGGAGTAGCCTTGTGATTCTGTCCCCTTTGCCTGGAGCTGCTGAGAAGAAGAACAACTGCGTGGCCGCAGAGGAGGTGAGAGGCGCGGCCCCGGGACTGCGAGGACCAGCAATCACCACCAGCTGCTGGGTCCTCTTCCCGCGTGAGCCGCGCCCCCTCCCAGTGCCCGCCCCCAGCCGACTCTGCCTTTCATTACCTCTCGCGGCCCCCGCTCCGCGGGAGCCGCTCGTAAAGAGGTCTGTTCGCCCAGTGAGCCTGCCGTTGCTACAGGAGTAGCCTTGTGATGCTGTCCCCTTTGCCTGGAGCTGCTGAGAAGAAGAACAACTGCGTGGCCGCAGAGGAGGTGAGAGGCGCGGCCCCGGGACTGCGAGGACCAGCAATCACCACCAGCTGCTGGGTCCTCTTCCCGCGTGAGCCGCACCCCCTCCCAGTGCCCGCCCCCAGCCGACTCTGCCTTTCATTACCTCTCGCGGCCCCCGCTCCGCGGGAGCCGCTCGCAAAGAGGTCTGTTCGCACAGTGAGCCTGCCGTTGCTACAGGAGTAGCCTTGTGATTCTGTCCCCTTTGCCTGGAGCTGCTGAGAAGAAGAACAACTGCGTGGCCGCAGAGGAGGTGAGAGGCGCGGCCCCGGGACTGCGAGGACCAGCAATCACCACCAGCTGCTGGGTCCTCTTCCCGCGTGAGCCGCGCCCCCTCCCAGTGCCCGCCCCCAGCCGACTCTGCCTTTCATTACCTCTCGCGGCCCCCGCTCCGCGGGAGCCGCTCGCAAAGAGGTCTGTTCGCCCAGTGAGCCTGCCGTTGCTACAGGAGTAGCCTTGTGATTCTGTCCCCTTTGCCTGGAGCTGCTGAGAAGAAGAACAACTGTGTGGCCGCAGAGGAGGTGAGAGGCGCGGCCCCAGGACTGCGAGGACCAGCAATCACCACCAGCTGCTGGGTCCTCTTCCCGCGTGAGCCGCCCCCCCCTCCCAGTGCCCGCCCCCAGCCGACTCTGCCTTTCATTACCTCTCGCGGCCCCCGCTCCGTGGGAGCCGCTCGCAAAGAGGTCTGTTCGCCCAGTGAGCCTGCCGTTGCTACAGGAGTAGCCTTGTGATTCTGTCCCCTTTGCCTGGAGCTGCTGAGAAGAAGAACAACTGCGTGGCCGCAGAGGAGGTGAGAGGCGCGGCCCCGGGACTGCGAGGACCAGCAATCACCACCAGCTGCTGGGTCCTCTTCCCGCGTGAGCCGCGCCCCCTCCCAGTGCCCGCCCCCAGCCGACTCTGCCTTTCATTACCTCTCGCGGCCCCCGCTCCGCGGGAGCCGCTCGCAAAGAGGTCTGTTCGCCCAGTGAGCCTGCCGTTGCTACAGGAGTAGCCCTGTGATTCTGTCCCCTTTGCCTGGAGCTGCTGAGAAGAAGAACAACTGCGTGGCCGCAGAGGAGGTGAGAGGCGCGGCCCCGGGACTGCGAGGACCAGCAATCACCACCAGCTGCTGGGTCCTCTTCCCGCGTGAGCCGCGCCCCCTCCCAGTGCCCGCCCCCAGCCGACTCTGCCTTTCATTACCTCTCGCGGCCCCCGCTCCGCGGGAGCCGCTCGCAAAGAGGTCTGTTCGCCCAGTGAGCCGGCCGTTGCTACAGGAGTAGCCTTGTGATTCTGTCCCCTTTGCCTGGAGCTGCTGAGAAGAAGAACAACTGCGTGGCAGCAGAGGAGGTGAGAGGCGCGGCCCCGGGACTGCGAAGACCAGCAATCACCACCAGCTGCTGGGTCCTCTTCCCGCGTGAGCCGCGCCCCCTCCCAGTGCCCGCCCCCAGCCGACTCTGCCTTTCATTACCTCTCGCGGCCCCCGCTCCGCGGGAGCCGCTCGCAAAGAGGTCTGTTCGCCCAGTGAGCCTGCCGTTGCTACAGGAGTAGCCTTGTGATTCTGTCCCCTTTGCCTGGAGCTGCTGAGAAGAAGAACAACTGCGTGGCCGCAGAGGAGGTGAGAGGCGCGGCCCCGGGACGGCGAGGACCAGCAATCACCACCAGCTGCTGGGTCCTCTTCCCGCGTGAGCCGCGCCCCCTCCCAGTGCCCGCCCCCAGCCGACTCTGCCTTTCATTACCTCTCGCGGCCCCCGCTCCGCGGGAGCCGCTCGCAAAGAGGTCTGTTCGCCCAGTGAGCCTGCCGTTGCTACAGGAGTAGCCTTGTGATTCTGTCCCCTTTGCCTGGAGCTGCTGAGAAGAAGAACAACTGCGTGGCCGCAGAGGAGGTGAGAGGCGCGGCCCCGGGACTGCGAGGACCAACAATCACCACCAGCTGCTGGGTCCTCTTCCCGCGTGAGCCGCGCCCCCTCCCAGTGCCCGCCCCCAGCCGACTCTGCCTTTCATTACCTCTCGCGGCCCCCGCTCCGCGGGAGCCGGTCGCAAAGAGGTCTGTTCGCCCAGTGAGCCTGCCGTTGCTACAGGAGTAGCCTTGTGATTCTGTCCCCTTTGCCTGGAGCTGCTGAGAAGAAGAACAACTGCGTGGCCGCAGAGGAGGTGAGAGGCGCGGCCCCGGGACTGCGAGGACCAGCAATCACCACCAGCTGCTGGGTCCTCTTCCCGTGTGAGCCGCGCCCCCTCCCAGTGCCCGCCCCCAGCCGACTCTGCCTTTCATTACCTCTCGCGGCCCCCGCTCCGTGGGTGCCGCTCGCAAAGAGGTCTGTTCGCCCAGTGAGCCTGCCGTTGCTACAGGAGTAGCCTTGTGATTCTGTCCCCTTTGCCTGGAGCTGCTGAGAAGAAGAACAACTGCGTGGCCGCAGAGGAGGTGAGAGGCGCGGCCCCGGGACTGCGAGGACCAGCAATCACCACCAGCTGCTGGGTCTTCTTCCCGCGTGAGCCGCGCCCCCTCCCAGTGCCCGCCCCCAGCCGACTCTGCCTTTCATTACCTCTCGCGGCCCCCGCTCCGCGGGTGCCACTCGCAAAGAGGTCTGTTCGCCCAGTGAGCCTGCCGTTGCTACAGGAGTAGCCCTGTGATTCTGTCCCCTTTGCCTGGAGCTGCTGAGAAGAAGAACAACTGCGTGGCCGAAGAGGAGGTGAGAGGCGCGGCCCCGGGACTGCGAGGACCAGCAATCACCACCAGCTGCTGGGTCCTCTTCCCGCGTGAGCCGCGCCCCCTCCCAGTGCCCGCCCCCAGCCGACTCTGCCTTTCATTACCTCTCGCGGCCCCCGCTCCGCGGGAGCCGCTCGCAAAGAGGTCTGTTCGCCCAGTGAGCCTGCCGTTGCTACAGGAGTAGCCTTGTGATTCTGTCCCCTTTGCCTGGAGCTGCTGAGAAGAAGAACAACTGCGTGGCCGCAGAGGAGGTGAGAGGCGCGGCCCCGGGACTGCGAGGACCAGCAATCACCACCAGCTGCTGGGTCCTCTTCCCGCGTGAGCCGCGCCCCCTCCCAGTGCCCGCCCCCATCCGACTCTGCCTTTCATTACCTCTCGCGGCCCCCGCTCCGTGGGTGCCGCTCGCAAAGAGGTTTGTTCGCCCAGTGAGCCTGCCGTTGCTACAGGAGTAGCCTTGTGATTCTGTCCCCTTTGCCTGGAGCTGCTGAGAAGAAGAACAACTGCGTGGCCGCAGAGGAGGTGAGAGGCGCGGCCCCGGGACTACGAGGACCAGCAATCACCACCAGCTGCTGGGTCCTCTTCCCGCGTGAGCCGCGCCCCCTCCCAGTGCCCGCCCCCAGCCGACTCTGCCTTTCATTACCTCTCGTGGCCCCCGCTCCGCGGGTGCCGCTCGCAAAGAGGTCTGTTCGCCCAGTGAGCCTGCCGTTGCTACAGGAGTAGCCCTGTGATTCTGTCCCCTTTGCCTGGAGCTGCTGAGAAGAAGAACAACTGCGTGGCCGCAGAGGAGGTGAGAGGCGCGGCCCCGGGATTGCGAGGACCAGCAATCACCTCCAGCTGCTGGGTCCTCTTCCCGCGTGAGCCGCGCCCCCTCCCAGTGCCCGCCCCCAGCCGACTCTGCCTTTCATTACCTCTCGCGGCCCCCGCTCCGCGGGAGCCGCTCGCAAAGAGGTCTGTTCGCCCAGTGAGCCTGCCGTTGCTACAGGAGTAGCCTTGTGATTCTGTCCCCTTTGCCTGGAGCTGCTGAGAAGAAGAACAACTGCGTGGCCGCAGAGGAGGTGAGAGGCGCGGCCCCGGGACTGCGAGGACCAGCAATCACCACCAGCTGCTGGGTCCTCTTCCCGCGTGAGCCGCGCCCCCTCCCAGTGCCCGCCCCCAGCCGACTCTGCCTTTCATTACCTCTCGCGGCCCCCGCTCCGCGGGAGCCGCTCGCAAAGAGGTCTGTTCGCCCAGTGAGCCTGCCGTTGCTATAGGAGTAGCCTTGTGATTCTGTCCCCTTTGCCTGGAGCTGCTGAGAAGAAGAACAACTGCGTGGCCGCAGAGGAGGTGAGAGGCGCGGCCCCGGGACTGCGAGGACCAGCAATCACCACCAGCTGCTGGGTCCTCTTCCCGCGTGAGCCGCGCCCCCTCCCAGTGCCTGCCCCCAGCCGACTCTGCCTTTCATTACCTCTCGCGTCCCCCGCTCCGCGGGTGCCGCTCGCAAAGAGGTCTGTTCGCCCAGTGAGCCTGCCGTTGCTACAGGAGTAGCCTTGTGATTCTGTCCCCTTTGCCTGGAGCTGCTGAGAAGAAGAACAACTGCGTGGCCGCAGAGGAGGTGAGAGGCGCGGCCCCGGGACTGCGAGGACCAGCAATCACCACCAGCTGCTGGGTCCTCTTCCCGCGTGAGCCGCGCCCCCTCCCAGTGCCCGCCCCCAGCCGACTCTGCCTTTCATTACCTCTCGTGGCCCCTGCTCCGCGGGTGCCGCTCGCAAAGAGGTCTGTTCGCCCAGTGAGCCTGCCGTTGCTACAGGAGTAGCCTTGTGATTCTGTCCCCTTTGCCTGGAGCTGCTGAGAAGAAGAACAACTGCGTGGCCGCAGAGGAGGTGAGAGGCGCGGCCCCGGGACTGCGAGGACCAGCAATCACCACCAGCTGCTGGGTCCTCTTCCCGCGTGAGCCGCGCCCCCTCCCAGTGCCCGCCCCCAGCCGACTCTGCCTTTCATTACCTCTCGCGGCCCCCGCTCCGCGGGAGCCGCTCGCAAAGAGGTCTGTTCGCCCAGTGAGCCTGCCGTTGCTACAGGAGTAGCCTTGTGATTCTGTCCCCTTTGCCTGGAGCTGCTGAGAAGAAGAACAACTGCGTGGCCGCAGAGGAGGTGAGAGGCGCGGCCCCGGGACTGCGAGGACCAGCAATCACCACCAGCTGCTGGGTCCTCTTCCCGCGTGAGCCGCGCCCCCTCCCAGTGCCCGCCCCCAGCCGACTCTGCCTTTCATTACCTCTCGCGGCCCCCGCTCCGCGGGAGCCGCTCGTAAAGAGGTCTGTTCGCCCAGTGAGCCTGCCGTTGCTACAGGAGTAGCCTTGTGATGCTGTCCCCTTTGCCTGGAGCTGCTGAGAAGAAGAACAACTGCGTGGCCGCAGAGGAGGTGAGAGGCGCGGCCCCGGGACTGCGAGGACCAGCAATCACCACCAGCTGCTGGGTCCTCTTCCCGCGTGAGCCGCACCCCCTCCCAGTGCCCGCCCCCAGCCGACTCTGCCTTTCATTACCTCTCGCGGCCCCCGCTCCGCGGGAGCCGCTCGCAAAGAGGTCTGTTCGCCCAGTGAGCCTGCCGTTGCTACAGGAGTAGCCTTGTGATTCTGTCCCCTTTGCCTGGAGCTGCTGAGAAGAAGAACAACTGCGTGGCCGCAGAGGAGGTGAGAGGCGCGGCCCCGGGACTGCGAGGACCAGCAATCACCACCAGCTGCTGGGTCCTCTTCCCGCGTGAGCCGCGCCCCCTCCCAGTGCCCGCCCACAGCCGACTCTGCCTTTCATTACCTCTCGCGGCCCCCGCTCCGCGGGAGCCGCTCGCAAAGAGGTCTGTTCGCCCAGTGAGCCTGCCGTTGCTACAGGAGTAGCCTTGTGATTCTGTCCCCTTTGCCTGGAGCTGCTGAGAAGAAGAACAACTGTGTGGCCGCAGAGGAGGTGAGAGGCGCGGCCCCAGGACTGCGAGGACCAGCAATCACCACCAGCTGCTGGGTCCTCTTCCCGCGTGAGCCGCCCCCCCCTCCCAGTGCCCGCCCCCAGCCGACTCTGCCTTTCATTACCTCTCGCGGCCCCCGCTCCGCGGGAGCCGCTCGCAAAGAGGTCTGTTCGCCCAGTGAGCCTGCCGTTGCTACAGGAGTAGCCTTGTGATTCTGTCCCCTTTGCCTGGAGCTGCTGAGAAGAAGAACAACTGCGTGGCCGCAGAGGAGGTGAGAGGCGCGGCCCCGGGACTGCGAGGACCAGCAATCACCACCAGCTGCTGGGTCCTCTTCCCGCGTGAGCCGCGCCCCCTCCCAGTGCCCGCCCCCAGCCGACTCTGCCTTTCATTACCTCTCGCGGCCCCCGCTCCGCGGGAGCCGCTCGCAAAGAGGTCTGTTCGCCCAGTGAGCCTGCCGTTGCTACAGGAGTAGCCCTGTGATTCTGTCCCCTTTGCCTGGAGCTGCTGAGAAGAAGAACAACTGCGTGGCCGCAGAGGAGGTGAGAGGCGCGGCCCCGGGACTGCGAGGACCAGCAATCACCACCAGCTGCTGGGTCCTCTTCCCGCGTGAGCCGCGCCCCCTCCCAGTGCCCGCCCCCAGCCGACTCTGCCTTTCATTACCTCTCGCGGCCCCCGCTCCGCGGGAGCCGCTCGCAAAGAGGTCTGTTCGCCCAGTGAGCCTGCCGTTGCTACAGGAGTAGCCTTGTGATTCTGTCCCCTTTGCCTGGAGCTGCTGAGAAGAAGAACAACTGCGTGGCAGCAGAGGAGGTGAGAGGCGCGGTCCCGGGACTGCGAAGACCAGCAATCACCACCAGCTGCTGGGTCCTCTTCCCGCGTGAGCCGCGCCCCCTCCCAGTGCCCGCCCCCAGCCGACTCTGCCTTTCATTACCTCTCGCGGCCCCAGCTCCGCGGGAGCCGCTCGCAAAGAGGTCTGTTCGCCCAGTGAGCCTGCCGTTGCTACAGGAGTAGCCTTGTGATTCTGTCCTCTTTGCCTGGAGCTGCTGAGAAGAAGAACAACTGCGTGGCCGCAGAGGAGGTGAGAGGCGCGGCCCCGGGACTGCGAGGACCAGCAATCACCACCAGCTGCTGGGTCCTCTTCCCGCGTGAGCCGCGCCCCCTCCCAGTGCCCGCCCCCAGCCGACTCTGCCTTTCATTACCTCTCGCGGCCCCCGCTCCGCAGGAGCCGCTCGCAAAGAGGTCTGTTCGCCCAGTGAGCCTGCCGTTGCTACAGGAGTAGCCTTGTGATTCTGTCCCCTTTGCCTGGAGCTGCTGAGAAGAAGAACAACTGCGTGGCCGCAGAGGAGGTGAGAGGCGCGGCCCCGGGACTGCGAGGACCAGCAATCACCACCAGCTGCTGGGTCCTCTTCCCGCGTGAGCCGTGCCCCCTCCCAGTGCCCGCCCCCAGCCGACTCTGCCTTTCATTACCTCTCGCGGCCCCCGTTCCGCGGGTGCCGCTCGTAAAGAGGTCTGTTCGCCCAGTGAGCCTGCCGTTGCTACAGGAGTAGCCTTGTGATGCTGTCCCCTTTGCCTGGAGCTGCTGAGAAGAAGAACAACTGCGTGGCCGCAGAGGAGGTGAGAGGCGCGGCCCCGGGACTGCGAGGACCAGCAATCACCACCAGCTGCTGGGTCCTCTTCCCGCGTGAGCCGCGCCCCCTCCCAGTGCCCGCCCCCAGCCGACTCTGCCTTTCATTACCTCTCGCGGCCCCCGTTGCGCGGGTGCCGCTCGTAAAGAGGTCTCTTCGCCCAGTGAGCCTGCCGTTGCTACAGGAGTAGCCTTGTGATGCTGTCCCCTTTGCCTGGAGCTGCTGAGAAGAAGAACAACTGCGTGGCCGCAGAGGAGGTGAGAGGCGCGGCCCCGGGACTGCGAGGACCAGCAATCACCACCAGCTGCTGGGTCCTTTTCCCGCGTGAGCCGCGCCCCCTCCCAGTGCCCGCCCCCAGCCGACTCTGCCTTTCATTACCTCTCGCGGCCCCCGCTCCGCGGGAGCCGCTCGCAAAGAGGTCTGTTCGCCCAGTGAGCCTGCCGTTGCTACAGGAGTAGCCTTGTGATTCTGTCCCCTTTGCCTGGAGCTGCTGAGAAGAAGAACAACTGTGTGGCCGCAGAGGAGGTGAGAGGCGCGGCCCCAGGACTGCGAGGACCAGCAATCACCACCAGCTGCTGGGTCCTCTTCCCGCGTGAGCCGCCCCCCCTCCCAGTGCCCGCCCCCAGCCGACTCTGCCTTTCATTACCTCTCACGGCCCCCGCTCCGCGGGAGCCGCTCGCAAAGAGGTCTGTTCGCCCAGTGAGCCTGCCGTTGCTACAGGAGTAGCCTTGTGATTCTGTCCCCTTTGCCTGGAGCTGCTGAGAAGAAGAACAACTGCGTGGCCGCAGAGGAGGTGAGAGGCGCGGCCCCGGGACTGCGAGGACCAGCAATCACCACCAGCTGCTGGGTCCTCTTCCCGCGTGAGCCGCGCCCCCTCCCAGTGCCCGCCCCCAGCCGACTCTGCCTTTCATTACCTCTCGCGGCCCCCGCTCCGCGGGAGCCGCTCGCAAAGAGGTCTGTTCGCCCAGTGAGCCTGCCGTTGCTACAGGAGTAGCCTTGTGATTCTGTCCCCTTTGCCTGGAGCTGCTGAGAAGAAGAACAACTGCGTGGCAGCAGAGGAGGTGAGAGGCGCGGCCCCGGGACTGCGAAGACCAGCAATCACCACCAGCTGCTGGGTCCTCTTCCCGCGTGAGCCGCGCCCCCTCCCAGTGCCCGCCCCCAGCCGACTCTGCCTTTCATTACCTCTCGCGGCCCCCGCTCCGCGGGAGCCGCTCGCAAAGAGGTCTGTTCGCCCAGTGAGCCTGCCGTTGCTACAGGAGTAGCCTTGTGATTCTGTCCCCTTTGCCTGGAGCTGCTGAGAAGAAGAACAACTGCGTGGCCGCAGAGGAGGTGAGAGGCGCGGCTCCGGGACTGCGAGGACCAGCAATCACCACCAGCTGCTGGGTCCTCTTCCCGCGTGAGCCGCGCCCCCTCCCAGTGCCCGCCCCCAGCCGACTCTGCCTTTCATTACCTCTCGCGGCCCCCGCTCCGCGGGGGCCGCTCGCAAAGAGGTCTGTTCGCCCAGTGAGCCTGCCGTTGCTACAGGAGTAGCCCTGTGATTCTGTCCCCTTTGCCTGGAGCTGCTGAGAAGAAGAACAACTGCGTGGCCGCAGAGGAGGTGAGAGGCGCGGCCCCGGGACTGCGAGGACCAGCAATCACCACCAGCTGCTGGGTCCTCTTCCCGCGTGAGCCGCGCCCCCTCCCAGTGCCCGCCCCCAGCCGACTCTGCCTTTCATTACCTCTCGCGGCCCCCGCTCCGCGGGAGCCGCTCGCAAAGAGGTCTGTTCGCCCAGTGAGCCTGCCGTTGCTACAGGAGTAGCCTTGTGATTCTGTCCCCTTTGCCTGGAGCTGCTGAGAAGAAGAACAACTGCGTGGCCGCAGAGGAGGTGAGAGGCGCGGCCCCGGGACTGCGAGGACCAGCAATCACCACCAGCTGCTGGGTCCTCTTCCCGCGTGAGCCGCGCCCCCTCCCAGTGCCCGCCCCCAGCCGACTCTGCCTTTCATTACCTCTCGCGGCCCCCGCTCCGCGGGAGCCGCTCGTAAAGAGGTCTGTTCGCCCAGTGAGCCTGCCGTTGCTACAGGAGTAGCCTTGTGATGCTGTCCCCTTTGCCTGGAGCTGCTGAGAAGAAGAACAACTGCGTGGCCGCAGAGGAGGTGAGAGGCGCGGCCCCGGGACTGCGAGGACCAGCAATCACCACCAGCTGCTGGGTCCTCTTCCCGCGTGAGCCGCGCCCCCTCCCAGTGCCCGCCCCCAGCCGACTCTGCCTTTCATTACCTCTCGCGGCCCCCGCTCCGCGGGAGCCGCTCGCAAAGAGGTCTGTTCGCCCAGTGAGCCTGCCGTTGCTACAGGAGTAGCCTTGTGATTCTGTCCCCTTTGCCTGGAGCTGCTGAGAAGAAGAACAACTGCGTGGCCGCAGAGGAGGTGAGAGGCGCGGCCCCGGGACTGCGAGGACCAGCAATCACCACCAGCTGCTGGGTCCTCTTCCCGCGTGAGCCGCGCCCCCTCCCAGTGCCCGCCCCCAGCCGACTCTGCCTTTCATTACCTCTCGCGGCCCCCGCTCCGCGGGAGCCGCTCGTAAAGAGGTCTGTTCGCCCAGTGAGCCTGCCGTTGCTACAGGAGTAGCCTTGTGATGCTGTCCCCTTTGCCTGGAGCTGCTGAGAAGAAGAACAACTGCGTGGCCGCAGAGGAGGTGAGAGGCGCGGCCCCGGGACTGCGAGGACCAGCAATCACCACCAGCTGCTGGGTCCTCTTCCCGCGTGAGCCGCACCCCCTCCCAGTGCCCGCCCCCAGCCGACTCTGCCTTTCATTACCTCTCGCGGCCCCCGCTCCGCGGGAGCCGCTCGCAAAGAGGTCTGTTCGCACAGTGAGCCTGCCGTTGCTACAGGAGTAGCCTTGTGATTCTGTCCCCTTTGCCTGGAGCTGCTGAGAAGAAGAACAACTGCGTGGCCGCAGAGGAGGTGAGAGGCGCGGCCCCGGGACTGCGAGGACCAGCAATCACCACCAGCTGCTGGGTCCTCTTCCCGCGTGAGCCGCGCCCCCTCCCAGTGCCCGCCCCCAGCCGACTCTGCCTTTCATTACCTCTCGCGGCCCCCGCTCCGCGGGAGCCGCTCGCAAAGAGGTCTGTTCGCCCAGTGAGCCTGCCGTTGCTACAGGAGTAGCCTTGTGATTCTGTCCCCTTTGCCTGGAGCTGCTGAGAAGAAGAACAACTGTGTGGCCGCAGAGGAGGTGAGAGGCGCGGCCCCAGGACTGCGAGGACCAGCAATCACCACCAGCTGCTGGGTCCTCTTCCCGCGTGAGCCGCCCCCCCCTCCCAGTGCCCGCCCCCAGCCGACTCTGCCTTTCATTACCTCTCGCGGCCCCCGCTCCGTGGGAGCCGCTCGCAAAGAGGTCTGTTCGCCCAGTGAGCCTGCCGTTGCTACAGGAGTAGCCTTGTGATTCTGTCCCCTTTGCCTGGAGCTGCTGAGAAGAAGAACAACTGCGTGGCCGCAGAGGAGGTGAGAGGCGCGGCCCCGGGACTGCGAGGACCAGCAATCACCACCAGCTGCTGGGTCCTCTTCCCGCGTGAGCCGCGCCCCCTCCCAGTGCCCGCCCCCAGCCGACTCTGCCTTTCATTACCTCTCGCGGCCCCCGCTCCGCGGGAGCCGCTCGCAAAGAGGTCTGTTCGCCCAGTGAGCCTGCCGTTGCTACAGGAGTAGCCCTGTGATTCTGTCCCCTTTGCCTGGAGCTGCTGAGAAGAAGAACAACTGCGTGGCCGCAGAGGAGGTGAGAGGCGCGGCCCCGGGACTGCGAGGACCAGCAATCACCACCAGCTGCTGGGTCCTCTTCCCGCGTGAGCCGCGCCCCCTCCCAGTGCCCGCCCCCAGCCGACTCTGCCTTTCATTACCTCTCGCGGCCCCCGCTCCGCGGGAGCCGCTCGCAAAGAGGTCTGTTCGCCCAGTGAGCCGGCCGTTGCTACAGGAGTAGCCTTGTGATTCTGTCCCCTTTGCCTGGAGCTGCTGAGAAGAAGAACAACTGCGTGGCAGCAGAGGAGGTGAGAGGCGCGGCCCCGGGACTGCGAAGACCAGCAATCACCACCAGCTGCTGGGTCCTCTTCCCGCGTGAGCCGCGCCCCCTCCCAGTGCCCGCCCCCAGCCGACTCTGCCTTTCATTACCTCTCGCGGCCCCCGCTCCGCGGGAGCCGCTCGCAAAGAGGTCTGTTCGCCCAGTGAGCCTGCCGTTGCTACAGGAGTAGCCTTGTGATTCTGTCCCCTTTGCCTGGAGCTGCTGAGAAGAAGAACAACTGCGTGGCCGCAGAGGAGGTGAGAGGCGCGGCCCCGGGACGGCGAGGACCAGCAATCACCACCAGCTGCTGGGTCCTCTTCCCGCGTGAGCCGCGCCCCCTCCCAGTGCCCGCCCCCAGCCGACTCTGCCTTTCATTACCTCTCGCGGCCCCCGCTCCGCGGGAGCCGCTCGCAAAGAGGTCTGTTCGCCCAGTGAGCCTGCCGTTGCTACAGGAGTAGCCTTGTGATTCTGTCCCCTTTGCCTGGAGCTGCTGAGAAGAAGAACAACTGCGTGGCCGCAGAGGAGGTGAGAGGCGCGGCCCCGGGACTGCGAGGACCAACAATCACCACCAGCTGCTGGGTCCTCTTCCCGCGTGAGCCGCGCCCCCTCCCAGTGCCCGCCCCCAGCCGACTCTGCCTTTCATTACCTCTCGCGGCCCCCGCTCCGCGGGAGCCGGTCGCAAAGAGGTCTGTTCGCCCAGTGAGCCTGCCGTTGCTACAGGAGTAGCCTTGTGATTCTGTCCCCTTTGCCTGGAGCTGCTGAGAAGAAGAACAACTGCGTGGCCGCAGAGGAGGTGAGAGGCGCGGCCCCGGGACTGCGAGGACCAGCAATCACCACCAGCTGCTGGGTCCTCTTCCCGTGTGAGCCGCGCCCCCTCCCAGTGCCCGCCCCCAGCCGACTCTGCCTTTCATTACCTCTCGCGGCCCCCGCTCCGTGGGTGCCGCTCGCAAAGAGGTCTGTTCGCCCAGTGAGCCTGCCGTTGCTACAGGAGTAGCCTTGTGATTCTGTCCCCTTTGCCTGGAGCTGCTGAGAAGAAGAACAACTGCGTGGCCGCAGAGGAGGTGAGAGGCGCGGCCCCGGGACTGCGAGGACCAGCAATCACCACCAGCTGCTGGGTCTTCTTCCCGCGTGAGCCGCGCCCCCTCCCAGTGCCCGCCCCCAGCCGACTCTGCCTTTCATTACCTCTCGCGGCCCCCGCTCCGCGGGTGCCACTCGCAAAGAGGTCTGTTCGCCCAGTGAGCCTGCCGTTGCTACAGGAGTAGCCCTGTGATTCTGTCCCCTTTGCCTGGAGCTGCTGAGAAGAAGAACAACTGCGTGGCCGAAGAGGAGGTGAGAGGCGCGGCCCCGGGACTGCGAGGACCAGCAATCACCACCAGCTGCTGGGTCCTCTTCCCGCGTGAGCCGCGCCCCCTCCCAGTGCCCGCCCCCAGCCGACTCTGCCTTTCATTACCTCTCGCGGCCCCCGCTCCGCGGGAGCCGCTCGCAAAGAGGTCTGTTCGCCCAGTGAGCCTGCCGTTGCTACAGGAGTAGCCTTGTGATTCTGTCCCCTTTGCCTGGAGCTGCTGAGAAGAAGAACAACTGCGTGGCCGCAGAGGAGGTGAGAGGCGCGGCCCCGGGACTGCGAGGACCAGCAATCACCACCAGCTGCTGGGTCCTCTTCCCGCGTGAGCCGCGCCCCCTCCCAGTGCCCGCCCCCATCCGACTCTGCCTTTCATTACCTCTCGCGGCCCCCGCTCCGTGGGTGCCGCTCGCAAAGAGGTTTGTTCGCCCAGTGAGCCTGCCGTTGCTACAGGAGTAGCCTTGTGATTCTGTCCCCTTTGCCTGGAGCTGCTGAGAAGAAGAACAACTGCGTGGCCGCAGAGGAGGTGAGAGGCGCGGCCCCGGGACTACGAGGACCAGCAATCACCACCAGCTGCTGGGTCCTCTTCCCGCGTGAGCCGCGCCCCCTCCCAGTGCCCGCCCCCAGCCGACTCTGCCTTTCATTACCTCTCGTGGCCCCCGCTCCGCGGGTGCCGCTCGCAAAGAGGTCTGTTCGCCCAGTGAGCCTGCCGTTGCTACAGGAGTAGCCCTGTGATTCTGTCCCCTTTGCCTGGAGCTGCTGAGAAGAAGAACAACTGCGTGGCCGCAGAGGAGGTGAGAGGCGCGGCCCCGGGATTGCGAGGACCAGCAATCACCTCCAGCTGCTGGGTCCTCTTCCCGCGTGAGCCGCGCCCCCTCCCAGTGCCCGCCCCCAGCCGACTCTGCCTTTCATTACCTCTCGCGGCCCCCGCTCCGCGGGAGCCGCTCGCAAAGAGGTCTGTTCGCCCAGTGAGCCTGCCGTTGCTACAGGAGTAGCCTTGTGATTCTGTCCCCTTTGCCTGGAGCTGCTGAGAAGAAGAACAACTGCGTGGCCGCAGAGGAGGTGAGAGGCGCGGCCCCGGGACTGCGAGGACCAGCAATCACCACCAGCTGCTGGGTCCTCTTCCCGCGTGAGCCGCGCCCCCTCCCAGTGCCCGCCCCCAGCCGACTCTGCCTTTCATTACCTCTCGCGGCCCCCGCTCCGCGGGAGCCGCTCGCAAAGAGGTCTGTTCGCCCAGTGAGCCTGCCGTTGCTATAGGAGTAGCCTTGTGATTCTGTCCCCTTTGCCTGGAGCTGCTGAGAAGAAGAACAACTGCGTGGCCGCAGAGGAGGTGAGAGGCGCGGCCCCGGGACTGCGAGGACCAGCAATCACCACCAGCTGCTGGGTCCTCTTCCCGCGTGAGCCGCGCCCCCTCCCAGTGCCTGCCCCCAGCCGACTCTGCCTTTCATTACCTCTCGCGTCCCCCGCTCCGCGGGTGCCGCTCGCAAAGAGGTCTGTTCGCCCAGTGAGCCTGCCGTTGCTACAGGAGTAGCCTTGTGATTCTGTCCCCTTTGCCTGGAGCTGCTGAGAAGAAGAACAACTGCGTGGCCGCAGAGGAGGTGAGAGGCGCGGCCCCGGGACTGCGAGGACCAGCAATCACCACCAGCTGCTGGGTCCTCTTCCCGCGTGAGCCGCGCCCCCTCCCAGTGCCCGCCCCCAGCCGACTCTGCCTTTCATTACCTCTCGTGGCCCCTGCTCCGCGGGTGCCGCTCGCAAAGAGGTCTGTTCGCCCAGTGAGCCTGCCGTTGCTACAGGAGTAGCCTTGTGATTCTGTCCCCTTTGCCTGGAGCTGCTGAGAAGAAGAACAACTGCGTGGCCGCAGAGGAGGTGAGAGGCGCGGCCCCGGGACTGCGAGGACCAGCAATCACCACCAGCTGCTGGGTCCTCTTCCCGCGTGAGCCGCGCCCCCTCCCAGTGCCCGCCCCCAGCCGACTCTGCCTTTCATTACCTCTCGCGGCCCCCGCTCCGCGGGAGCCGCTCGCAAAGAGGTCTGTTCGCCCAGTGAGCCTGCCGTTGCTACAGGAGTAGCCTTGTGATTCTGTCCCCTTTGCCTGGAGCTGCTGAGAAGAAGAACAACTGCGTGGCCGCAGAGGAGGTGAGAGGCGCGGCCCCGGGACTGCGAGGACCAGCAATCACCACCAGCTGCTGGGTCCTCTTCCCGCGTGAGCCGCGCCCCCTCCCAGTGCCCGCCCCCAGCCGACTCTGCCTTTCATTACCTCTCGCGGCCCCCGCTCCGCGGGAGCCGCTCGTAAAGAGGTCTGTTCGCCCAGTGAGCCTGCCGTTGCTACAGGAGTAGCCTTGTGATGCTGTCCCCTTTGCCTGGAGCTGCTGAGAAGAAGAACAACTGCGTGGCCGCAGAGGAGGTGAGAGGCGCGGCCCCGGGACTGCGAGGACCAGCAATCACCACCAGCTGCTGGGTCCTCTTCCCGCGTGAGCCGCACCCCCTCCCAGTGCCCGCCCCCAGCCGACTCTGCCTTTCATTACCTCTCGCGGCCCCCGCTCCGCGGGAGCCGCTCGCAAAGAGGTCTGTTCGCCCAGTGAGCCTGCCGTTGCTACAGGAGTAGCCTTGTGATTCTGTCCCCTTTGCCTGGAGCTGCTGAGAAGAAGAACAACTGCGTGGCCGCAGAGGAGGTGAGAGGCGCGGCCCCGGGACTGCGAGGACCAGCAATCACCACCAGCTGCTGGGTCCTCTTCCCGCGTGAGCCGCGCCCCCTCCCAGTGCCCGCCCACAGCCGACTCTGCCTTTCATTACCTCTCGCGGCCCCCGCTCCGCGGGAGCCGCTCGCAAAGAGGTCTGTTCGCCCAGTGAGCCTGCCGTTGCTACAGGAGTAGCCTTGTGATTCTGTCCCCTTTGCCTGGAGCTGCTGAGAAGAAGAACAACTGTGTGGCCGCAGAGGAGGTGAGAGGCGCGGCCCCAGGACTGCGAGGACCAGCAATCACCACCAGCTGCTGGGTCCTCTTCCCGCGTGAGCCGCCCCCCCCTCCCAGTGCCCGCCCCCAGCCGACTCTGCCTTTCATTACCTCTCGCGGCCCCCGCTCCGCGGGAGCCGCTCGCAAAGAGGTCTGTTCGCCCAGTGAGCCTGCCGTTGCTACAGGAGTAGCCTTGTGATTCTGTCCCCTTTGCCTGGAGCTGCTGAGAAGAAGAACAACTGCGTGGCCGCAGAGGAGGTGAGAGGCGCGGCCCCGGGACTGCGAGGACCAGCAATCACCACCAGCTGCTGGGTCCTCTTCCCGCGTGAGCCGCGCCCCCTCCCAGTGCCCGCCCCCAGCCGACTCTGCCTTTCATTACCTCTCGCGGCCCCCGCTCCGCGGGAGCCGCTCGCAAAGAGGTCTGTTCGCCCAGTGAGCCTGCCGTTGCTACAGGAGTAGCCCTGTGATTCTGTCCCCTTTGCCTGGAGCTGCTGAGAAGAAGAACAACTGCGTGGCCGCAGAGGAGGTGAGAGGCGCGGCCCCGGGACTGCGAGGACCAGCAATCACCACCAGCTGCTGGGTCCTCTTCCCGCGTGAGCCGCGCCCCCTCCCAGTGCCCGCCCCCAGCCGACTCTGCCTTTCATTACCTCTCGCGGCCCCCGCTCCGCGGGAGCCGCTCGCAAAGAGGTCTGTTCGCCCAGTGAGCCTGCCGTTGCTACAGGAGTAGCCTTGTGATTCTGTCCCCTTTGCCTGGAGCTGCTGAGAAGAAGAACAACTGCGTGGCAGCAGAGGAGGTGAGAGGCGCGGTCCCGGGACTGCGAAGACCAGCAATCACCACCAGCTGCTGGGTCCTCTTCCCGCGTGAGCCGCGCCCCCTCCCAGTGCCCGCCCCCAGCCGACTCTGCCTTTCATTACCTCTCGCGGCCCCAGCTCCGCGGGAGCCGCTCGCAAAGAGGTCTGTTCGCCCAGTGAGCCTGCCGTTGCTACAGGAGTAGCCTTGTGATTCTGTCCTCTTTGCCTGGAGCTGCTGAGAAGAAGAACAACTGCGTGGCCGCAGAGGAGGTGAGAGGCGCGGCCCCGGGACTGCGAGGACCAGCAATCACCACCAGCTGCTGGGTCCTCTTCCCGCGTGAGCCGCGCCCCCTCCCAGTGCCCGCCCCCAGCCGACTCTGCCTTTCATTACCTCTCGCGGCCCCCGCTCCGCGGGAGCCGCTCGCAAAGAGGTCTGTTCGCCCAGTGAGCCTGCCGTTGCTACAGGAGTAGCCTTGTGATTCTGTCCCCTTTGCCTGGAGCTGCTGAGAAGAAGAACAACTGCGTGGCCGCAGAGGAGGTGAGAGGCGCGGCCCCGGGACTGCGAGGACCAACAATCACCACCAGCTGCTGGGTCCTCTTCCCGCGTGAGCCGCGCCCCCTCCCAGTGCCCGCCCCCAGCCGACTCTGCCTTTCATTACCTCTCGCGGCCCCCGCTCCGCGGGAGCCGGTCGCAAAGAGGTCTGTTCGCCCAGTGAGCCTGCCGTTGCTACAGGAGTAGCCTTGTGATTCTGTCCCCTTTGCCTGGAGCTGCTGAGAAGAAGAACAACTGCGTGGCCGCAGAGGAGGTGAGAGGCGCGGCCCCGGGACTGCGAGGACCAGCAATCACCACCAGCTGCTGGGTCCTCTTCCCGTGTGAGCCGCGCCCCCTCCCAGTGCCCGCCCCCATCCGACTCTGCCTTTCATTACCTCTCGCGGCCCCCGCTCCGTGGGTGCCGCTCGCAAAGAGGTCTGTTCGCCCAGTGAGCCTGCCGTTGCTACAGGAGTAGCCTTGTGATTCTGTCCCCTTTGCCTGGAGCTGCTGAGAAGAAGAACAACTGCGTGGCCGCAGAGGAGGTGAGAGGCGCGGCCCCAGGACTGCGAGGACCAGCAATCACCACCAGCTGCTGGGTCCTCTTCCCGCGTGAGCCGCCCCCCCCTCCCAGTGCCCGCCCCCAGCCGACTCTGCCTTTCATTACCTCTCGCGGCCCCCGCTCCGCGGGAGCTGCTCGCAAAGAGGTCTGTTCGCCCAGTGAGCCTGCCGTTGCTACAGGAGTAGCCTTGTGATTCTGTCCCCTTTGCCTGGAGCTCCTGAGAAGAAGAACAACTGCGTGGCCGCAGAGGAGGTGAGAGGCGCGGCCCCGGGACTGCGAGGACCAGCAATCACCACCAGCTGCTGGGTCCTCTTCCCGCGTGAGCCGCGCCCCCTCCCAGTGCCCGCCCCCAGCCGACTCTGCCTTTCATTACCTCTCGCGGCCCCCGCTCCGCGGGAGCCGCTCGCAAAGAGGTCTGTTCGCCCAGTGAGCCTGCCGTTGCTACAGGAGTAGCCCTGTGATTCTGTCCCCTTTGCCTGGAGCTGCTGAGAAGAAGAACAACTGCGTGGCCGCAGAGGAGGTGAGAGGCGCGGCCCCGGGACTGCGAGGACCAGCAATCACCACCAGCTGCTGGGTCCTCTTCCCGCGTGAGCCGCGCCCCCTCCCAGTGCCCGCCCCCAGCCGACTCTGCCTTTCATTACCTCTCGCGGCCCCCGCTCCGCGGGAGCCGCTCGCAAAGAGGTCTGTTCGCCCAGTGAGCCTGCCGTTGCTACAGGAGTAGCCTTGTGATTCTGTCCCCTTTGCCTGGAGCTGCTGAGAAGAAGAACAACTGCGTGGCAGCAGAGGAGGTGAGAGGCGCGGCCCCGGGACTGCGAAGACCAGCAATTCACCACCAGCTGCTGGGTCCTCTTCCCGCGTGAGCCGCGCCCCCTCCCAGTGCCCGCCCCCAGCCGACTCTGCCTTTCATTACCTCTCGCGGCCCCCGCTCCGCGGGAGCCGCTCGCAAAGAGGTCTGTTCGCCCAGTGAGCCTGCCGTTGCTACAGGAGTAGCCTTGTGATTCTGTCCTCTTTGCCTGGAGCTGCTGAGAAGAAGAACAACTGCGTGGCCGCAGAGGAGGTGAGAGGCGCGGCCCCGGGACTGCGAGGACCAGCAATCACCACCAGCTGCTGGGTCCTCTTCCCGCGTGAGCCGCGCCCCCTCCCAGTGCCCGCCCCCAGCCGACTCTGCCTTTCATTACCTCTCGCGGCCCCCGCTCCGCGGGAGCCGCTCGCAAAGAGGTCTGTTCGCCCAGTGAGCCTGCCGTTGCTACAGGAGTAGCCTTGTGATTCTGTCCCCTTTGCCTGGAGCTGCTGAGAAGAAGAACAACTGCGTGGCCGCAGAGGAGGTGAGAGGCGCGGCCCCGGGACTGCGAGGACCAACAATCACCACCAGCTGCTGGGTCCTCTTCCCGCGTGAGCCGCGCCCCCTCCCAGTGCCCGCCCCCAGCCGACTCTGCCTTTCATTACCTCTCGCGGCCCCCGCTCCGCGGGAGCCGGTCGCAAAGAGGTCTGTTCGCCCAGTGAGCCTGCCGTTGCTACAGGAGTAGCCTTGTGATTCTGTCCCCTTTGCCTGGAGCTGCTGAGAAGAAGAACAACTGCGTGGCCGCAGAGGAGGTGAGAGGCGCGGCCCCGGGACTGCGAGGACCAGCAATCACCACCAGCTGCTGGGTCCTCTTCCCGTGTGAGCCGCGCCCCCTCCCAGTGCCCGCCCCCAGCCGACTCTGCCTTTCATTACCTCTCGCGGCCCCCGCTCCGTGGGTGCCGCTCGCAAAGAGGTCTGTTCGCCCAGTGAGCCTGCCGTTGCTACAGGAGTAGCCTTGTGATTCTGTCCCCTTTGCCTGGAGCTGCTGAGAAGAAGAACAACTGCGTGGCCGCAGAGGAGGTGAGAGGCGCGGCCCCGGGACTGCGAGGACCAGCAATCACCACCAGCTGCTGGGTCCTCTTCCCGCGTGAGCCGCGCCCCCTCCCAGTGCCCGCCCCCAGCCGACTCTGCCTTTCATTACCTCTCGCGGCCCCCGCTCCGCGGGAGCCACTCGCAAAGAGGTCTGTTCGCCCAGTGAGCCTGCCGTTACTACAGGAGTAGCCCTGTGATTCTGTCCCCTTTGCCTGGAGCTGCTGAGAAGAAGAACAACTGCGTGGCCGAAGAGGAGGTGAGAGGCGCGGCCCCGGGACTGCGAGGACCAGCAATCACCACCAGCTGCTGGGTCCTCTTCCCGCGTGAGCCGCGCCCCCTCCCAGTGCCCGCCCCCAGCCGACTCTGCCTTTCATTACCTCTCGCGGCCCCCGCTCCGCGGGAGCCGCTCGCAAAGAGGTCTGTTCGCCCAGTGAGCCTGCCGTTGCTACAGGAGTAGCCTTGTGATTCTGTCCCCTTTGCCTGGAGCTGCTGAGAAGAAGAACAACTGCGTGGCCGCAGAGGAGGTGAGAGGCGCGGCCCCGGGACTGCGAGGACCAGCAATCACCACCAGCTGCTGGGTCCTCTTCCCGCGTGAGCCGCGCCCCCTCCCAGTGCCCGCCCCCATCCGACTCTGCCTTTCATTACCTCTCGCGGCCCCCGCTCCGTGGGTGCCGCTCGCAAAGAGGTTTGTTCGCCCAGTGAGCCTGCCGTTGCTACAGGAGTAGCCTTGTGATTCTGTCCCCTTTGCCTGGAGCTGCTGAGAAGAAGAACAACTGCGTGGCCGCAGAGGAGGTGAGAGGCGCGGCCCCGGGACTGCGAGGACCAGCAATCACCACCAGCTGCTGGGTCCTCTTCCCGCGTGAGCCGCGCCCCCTCCCAGTGCCCGCCCCCAGCCGACTCTGCCTTTCATTACCTCTCGTGGCCCCCGCTCCGCGGGTGCCGCTCGCAAAGAGGTCTGTTCGCCCAGTGAGCCTGCCGTTGCTACAGGAGTAGCCCTGTGATTCTGTCCCCTTTGCCTGGAGCTGCTGAGAAGAAGAACAACTGCGTGGCCGCAGAGGAGGTGAGAGGCGCGGCCCCGGGACTGCGAGGACCAGCAATCACCTCCAGCTGCTGGGTCCTCTTCCCGCGTGAGCCGCGCCCCCTCCCAGTGCCCGCCCCCAGCCGACTCTGCCTTTCATTACCTCTCGCGGCCCCCGCTCCGCGGGTGCCGCTCGCAAAGAGGTCTGTTCGCCCAGTGAGCCTGCCGTTGCTACAGGAGTAGCCTTGTGATTCTGTCCCCTTTGCCTGGAGCTGCTGAGAAGAAGAACAACTGCGTGGCCGCAGAGGAGGTGAGAGGCGCGGCCCCGGGACTGCGAGGACCAGCAATCACCACCAGCTGCTGGGTCCTCTTCCCGCGTGAGCCGCGCCCCCTCCCAGTGCCCGCCCCCAGCCGACTCTGCCTTTCATTACCTCTCGCGGCCCCCGCTCCGCGGGAGCCGCTCGCAAAGAGGTCTGTTCGCCCAGAGAGCCTGCCGTTGCTACAGGAGTAGCCTTGTGATTCTGTCCCCTTTGCCTGGAGCTGCTGAGAAGAAGAACAACTGCGTGGCCGCAGAGGAGGTGAGAGGCGCGGCCCCGGGACTGCGAGGACCAGCAATCACCACCAGCTGCTGGGTCCTCTTCCCGCGTGAGCCGCGCCCCCTCCCAGTGCCTGCCCCCAGCCGACTCTGCCTTTCATTACCTCTCGCGGCCCCCGCTCCGCGGGAGCCGCTCGCAAAGAGGTCTGTTCGCCCAGTGAGCCTGCCGTTGCTACAGGAGTAGCCTTGTGATTCTGTCCCCTTTGCCTGGAGCTGCTGAGAAGAAGAACAACTGCGTGGCCGCAGAGGAGGTGAGAGGCGCGGCCCCGGGACTGCGAGGACCAGCAATCACCACCAGCTGCTGGGTCCTCTTCCCGCGTGAGCCGCGCCCCCTCCCAGTGCCCGCCCCCAGCCGACTCTGCCTTTCATTACCTCTCGTGGCCCCCGCTCCGCGGGTGCCGCTCGCAAAGAGGTCTGTTCGCCCAGTGAGCCTGCCGTTGCTACAGGAGTAGCCTTGTGATTCTGTCCCCTTTGCCTGGAGCTGCTGAGAAGAAGAACAACTGCGTGGCCGCAGAGGAGGTGAGAGGCGCGGCCCCGGGACTGCGAGGACCAGCAATCACCACCAGCTGCTGGGTCCTCTTCCCGCGTGAGCCGCGCCCCCTCCCAGTGCCCGCCCCCAGCCGACTCTGCCTTTCATTACCTCTCGCGGCCCCCGCTCCACGGGTGCCGTTCGCAAAGAGGTCTGTTCGCCCAGTGAGCCTGCCGTTGCTACAGGAGTAGCCTTGTGATTCTGTCCCCTTTGCCTGGAGCTGCTGAGAAGAAGAACAACTGCGTGGCCGCAGAGGAGGTGAGAGGCGCGGCCCCGGGACTGCGATGACCAGCAATCACCACCAGCTGCTGGGTCCTCTTCCCGCGTGAGCCGCGCCCCCTCCCAGTGCCCGCCTCCATCCATCCTCACTGCTTATATTACAAGCCCTACTACGCACATCGCGGGACGCGCGCTGGTCGCAGTCCGGGGCGAAGACCGGGCAAAGAGCGGGCCGTTTGAGGCCGTTCGAGGACCGGAGAGACTGGACTGGCCCACCTCCCTTTCTCCGTTCATTGTATATGACTCCACCCTCTATATAGCTACCATTAGTATTCGATTAGACTGAGAAAAATGGTTGTCACCAGAGGTACCAAACCAAAAGCCCCGGGTAGCGTTGGAAAACTACTTGGGCCCATGGACGATTTCATCACGAAGGCGAACTCGTTCATAGACCAAAGTATATCATTAATGGAAGAAAGGGTCTCTTTGGACCTTGCTTTTGCTAAAAGGTCATCACTGGGAAATCTGGCGAACGCTAGATCACCAGCTACAGGAGGAGCCACAGTAGCCGAGGCTAATCCAACGCGAGAGAGACACAGTTTACCCAACACAGTTGATTTATCTGTCTCTCAACTAGCTGAATCACAGCTTAGCATTGACCTTGAAAAAACCCCGGACCTAGTCATGCAAACTCCCCCACCAACTTCCTCCTTAGAAAAAATGATAGAAAGGGGAAGGAGGGAGGGTGCGATAAGCAAAAAAAGGGTGGTTCCTACAATTCCTATCCCAAACAACCTGACCCTCTTACCAAGTGCACAAGAAGATAGCCCGGCTAGAGCAGCACAACTAGCCGTCCCAATACTAGTACATCATTCAGAGTCTGAAACATTCCCCTCGCCTACCTTGGATTCCCAAAGTAATATACAATCCCCCAGGAGACCGAGTGAATTGGAGGCTCCTAATCCTTTATTGGCCAAAATAGCTATAATATTTAAACAATCATTGCAACCCTTGGAGCACAGACTAGCGAACTTGGAGACACAGATCCTTCAGCTTACAAAAAACCAGCATCATGATCACTCCGTAGGCCGCCTAAAAGGAGGGGGAAACTATGTTAAAAAGCCACTCATTGTAAATCTAACTAATGGTAATTTACACTCGACTAATCCTCAACAGAAGACACGTCAAACCACAATTTCCATTGCCCCCACCAACACCATTAACCAGAAGTCACTAACCACGCCGACAATCCCTAACCCTTCAACAAATATATCTCTTGCGGCGACCCCAGGTACCCTAATTACCCCGGCACCGATCACAGTGTCATCCAACAAAACTGCCAATAAAATTCCTAATCAAACGTCGAATAAATCATCTAGTACAACCCCGGTCCCTCAGCACCCAGGTCCGAACTCCTCGTCGGTGAGGCCCAGGGGAAACACTGTTACAAATCATGGTAAAATAAGATCTGCAGCAGTCTTTCCCCCCGAAGCCTCACCATACGTGGCAATAATGACTGGTGTGCCTGAGCTTACCGACCCTAATTCAGAACCTGGCTGGTCCCTAAAAAATAAAGCTCAACACTGGTTGCAGACTAACCGTCCGATCCCGTCTACATGGACGGGAAGGATCAGATCTGTCGTAAGGGCACCCTGGGTGGGTAACACTCGCAAAACAATCCCCGGGGACTGTTTAGCGATCACATTTGAAGACCCACGAATAGCAGACTATATCTGCTCATGGGAAGACATCACCCCAAAGGGTGGTATTAAGATCAAATCACTCTACTTTTTTTACCCTTTTCGACAACCAAATGGTATCCACGAACAAGAGCCCCCTTGGACAGTTCCACTCCCTAGACAGAATGATTCAGATAACTTTAGGTATCATGGTCCTCCAAGACATTATGACATAGATTATTCTTGGAACACAATAGCTCCGCGCTATCAAGGGGGAGGATGGGAAGATAGGAGACCCTACCAACAAAGACAGGTAGTCAGAGATCATCCTAGATGGGACCCATGGTATAACATCCCTCTGCAAAATAGGTACAGCGGACTTGAAATGGTTGATTGACCATCAAGCGATAGTATATCTAATAATCTCCACGTACCATCTAGCCCGGTATACATGAATAGTCCTTCAACCTCCACGACCCTGGAAGTCGTACTCCCAGTTGCACAATCTAAGGAGGTCACCCCCTTGGCCTCTCCGACATCTCTTCTCTATTGGAACATAGCAGGTCTTCGTTCCAAAATTGAGGACGGGAGTGCGCAAAATTTCCTAAATCCCTATCAAATAATCTGCCTCCAGGAGACCTGGACAATAGAAGAACTACACCTTCAAGGTTATAAAACCTACTTTATCCCGGCTATAAGCAGCCCAATGGGAAGACCCAGAGGCGGGTTAGTAACCTACATAGCTAACACCCTGACTCTGATAAAAGTCGCTATAGTCTCCCAGGATTCCAACTTTCAAATTCTCTCCATAACTTTTGCTAACAAGGAGACGATCTTCCTGACTAATATATATAACAATCTCTCGGAAGATCAATTCATAATTCTCCTTGGACATATTCATGAGAGTTCGAAAAAATCCTATCTATGGAAAACTGGTAACAAGGCAACCCATCTAATCTGGGGCGGAGATTTCAATCTCCACCCATGCCTAAAGACTAACCCTGTTTGTTGTGGGATGGCAGATGAACTTGAGGTTCCTTTGGCTCATTTCACACACAGCAAAGCAGGGAACTTATTAAATTCAGTCCTCTCTGACCTGGACCTGCAAATTGCGAACCATCAACAAACTGAACCCAATGTATTTAGTCCGACCTACGTGGGCAGAGATCACTCTACGACAGTAGACTATATACTTTTATCACATGGCTTACGGGGTCTGGTCAAAGACTTTGAGGTCATCGGTAATCCACTCAGTGACCACTCAGCTTTAAAGATTAACTTGCACTTGTCACCAACCAACACTCTAAATGTGGAGATTGCAAGCACGCTAAGACAAAACAAATTAGAGATTGGCAAACAGAATGGCTATACAATCAGATGGGCTAAGATTAACCCGATGGAAGTAACAAAAAAACTTATAGTACATTCATACCCAAACATTCTAAAATGCCTTGATCTATCCTCCGATCACGAGGAAGTCCTAGCGAATTTTCATCAAATCCTGGTCACCATTAAGGCTTTACTGACATCGAAACCCAAAGTCAACCATCCAACAAAGAAAAGGTGGTTCGACCATAACTGTACAACGGCCCTAAAAACTCTAAAATCAGCTCTTCACAATAAATCGAGAGACGCAGCCCAAATACAACTCCTAAGGCGCAAATATATAAGTGAAAGAAAATTGAGAACTGCCCAATTAAAGCAGAAACTGTGGGACGATCTCCATGAGAGCGCGGCATTAAAAAACAGTATGCAATTCTGGCGTATAGTCAGAACCCCATATCTCTCGGATTCAGGCACCCCTAAAATAGAAGTTGCCATAGATGAAAAGACATGGGTTGAGCATTTTTCTAACATTTTTAAAAACTCTTCACCAAAAGATTTAACGCCCCCAGGTGTACAGTATCCTATCTCGCTTAATTTCGATATTCCCGATCTATTGGAGGCACTGCAGAAAAGTAAAACAGGAAAAGCGCCAGGCCCTGATGGAGTCCCAGTGGACTTTTTTAAAATCAACCTAGATCTTTGGGCCCCGATTTTGACAAGAGTGTGTACCGCCGCAGTCCACGAGGGAGTACTATCCTCTTGGACAAAATCAATAATGGTCCCTGTTTTTAAAAAAGGGGACAGACAAGACGTGAGGTGCTATCGGCCCATTTCACTGCTGGATTCGCTCGGGAAAGTAGTGGGAAGAGTAATCCTAGAGCGTCTCCAGCGGTGGAGTGAGGACCGTTGTATCATCTCTGACATCCAATTCGGCTTCCAAGAGGGTTTCGGAACAGTCGAACAGGCCCTCAACCTCACCCTACTGATGGGAAAATATACACAGGCCAAGGCTAACAAAATCTACACGGTCTTTGTCGACCTCTCCGCAGCCTTCGACTGCGTTTCGCATGCCAAGCTGTGGACAATTCTCGCCCAAATGGGAGTAGATCCCCCCCTCCTGGATTTTTTGCGCGAACTCTATTCTGGCGCTACGGCTAGGGTACGTTTCGGCGTAAAAGGCGAGCTGACGGCTCCGTTTAGCATAGGGCGTGGAGTCAGGCAGGGTTGTGTCCTGCCCCCCTTCCTCTTCTCTCTCTACACAAATGGCTTGGAGGAGGAGATGTTGAGGGGGGCTCGGGACCTCCCACGCATTAATCACCGCCTGATTCCCGCTCTGCTCTACGCGGATGACGCGGTCATTCTCGCGCGCACTCCCCGCGAGCTTCAATACTCACTTAATAGATATACGACCTTTATGAGCAATTTGGACCTAAGGGTAAATGTGAAGAAAACCTTTGTTATGACAGCAGGGAGGGGCTCCCAAAGAACAAAAGACATTCACCTTGAAGCTCAAAAACTTGACGTGACTTCTCAATACCCCTACCTGGGCATCATGATCGATGACCACTTAACATGGAAGCCGGCAGTAGTTACAAGGGGTAACCTTTGTAAAAGATCAATAGCTGCTCTAACGAGCTTTTCCCAGAGACTTGGGCAAAGGCCTCCGGTGGAGCTATTAAAAATTTACACTGCCAAGTGCCTGGCTACCGCTATATACGGTGCGGGGGTTTGGGGATATGTTGATACTAGTTATATCCAGAAGGCGGAGAACACCTTCCTTAGATTTCTCCTGGCAATGCCGAGAGGTACCTCAACATACGCCATGCATCTAGAACTAGGAATCCCCTATATAGAGGACCTAATAAAAATAGAACCTGTGATGCTATGGCGACGTATTTGGGCATCTGAAAATAACAATCTGACTCAGTCTATCATCACTGACGCGATGGCCCTTGACAAATCTTCTAGCATAAAGTGGCTGTCGTATGTAAATAACTTTCTTACAGACCTAGACCTCCAGCACTGTTACCTCAACCCAGATTCCATTAGGGATATTTCAAAGAGAGCCCTCAAACACTTAGCGTTAAGACACCTGGAAACGCTAAGATTATCATCAAACGCAATGAAAACGTCGGTGGTCCACGCGAACATGGTACAATTAGCTCATGGCATTCACCCATATCTAACTCTGCAACTATCGATCTACGAGAGAATGCTGCTAACACGTTTTAGACTAAATACTTTCTTTAGATTGGTCACGTTCCCTGAAAAAAATTGTTGGAAAGATACTCTCCCTCCTTGTCCGTGCGATGGAGTATCCATACAATCAAACTTACATGTGACTTTGCTCTGTAAATTCCATCGTTCACACAGAAAAATCTGGTTATTGCCAATTTTAAGGACTTGGGGTCTTAGACAATGTAGACCAGCCCTTCTTAGACTCCAAACGCTGGAATCAGATAATGTTTGTTATTTCGTGAGCAACTTTCTAAAATGCATCTTGAAGCATAGAAATAATTTATAAATCGTCTTATTGAAGCTGCTTTATGCAGATTGTTACAGAAAACTTTTTAACCAATTTTTCGATAATAGTTGAGTCTTTTCGTTTGTATGTAAGGTTATGAAACATGTTTCTTTTAATCATACAAAAATGTAATGAATGTTTCACATTGTGTTTTTTATGGTTTTTCCATCGTGAACAAGCCGAATAAAGAATTTATTATTATTATTAAAGCCATCCATACAGTGGAGTCTGAGTCCGGTTGAGGACACACATAGGACACAATGTATCATCAACTACATACATGGAGGGCAATACTCACCTGTGATGGTTACTATCTGCTGAGGGGTGTGTTGCCATACTGCTATGACAGACAGTTACGGAATAGTCCCCTCAATGTGTAGAGGTCATGTGTAATGTGTAGGTGTCCAGGGAGGGAGTACCGGGTCTGTTTGTTTAGGTGGGAGAACTATCACCCACATGCAGTTGTATTGTGGATGTGATGAATGGTCCCCAGGGCAACGGTGGCTGGACGGACTTTGGCCAACAGGGTGTAGTTTGG
This sequence comes from Lissotriton helveticus, assembly GCF_964261635.1. NCBI lineage: Eukaryota > Metazoa > Chordata > Amphibia > Caudata > Salamandridae > Lissotriton > Lissotriton helveticus. The sequence continues at coordinate 596,765,728 of NC_136057.1, read as the reverse complement.
CAGACGTACATATTTCAGCTACTATTGGTTTGGGTTGTGGAGTGCCTACTGAGTGTTGCAGAGGAGTATGAAGGTGTTCCTGCAGTTGACTGTGGGACTATTGTACGTATCTAAGGTGGACGGTCATGTGGCTGTGGCTGGGGAAGTTGAGGTTGATGTGTGTGCATGCACCCTGTATGTGCACAAGTACTGCTGGAGTATGGCTCTTGTTCCTGCATAGATGTTGTTGGCGTAGTACAGCTGCCTGGTGTCGGGGACCTGGGTGGCTGTCTGTCTTGACTAGGAGTGGATCTATCTGAAGATCATTTCCTGCATGTGGAGGGAATTGCAGCATGAGGTAGTGATGGTGTTGTCTTGGGGAATTGGATGCAAATGGTGACTTACCAATGCTGGATGTTGGTGTGCAGCTCATCCAGCCAGGACTTGCTCTACCTCTGACCCATGTAGTATGTGTAGGTGCGGACCTGTGTGCTGATGTAGTACTCCAATGTCTGAGGAGCAATCAGTTGTGTCGATTCCAAGCTCAGTAGTCTCAGATTTTGACACAATTAATGGTGAAGCCTCTCTGCTCGATTAGCAGATGTGTCAATCCAGTTCCCCTATGGACCCCATGCCCGCAAAGCAATACAACATCCTTGCTAAGATTCCCAAACACCATTTGTACACCATTTGTAACCTGTACCTCAGATTGGCCACTAATCCAGATGGCTGCAGACACCCGTTACTCCTGCCCATCTTGAGTAAAGGCTAGAACAGCCCGTCGGGTTAAATGTGCGCACAATTAATGACTATGAATATGATACTAGATGGCTTAGCAGATATGTGGGTGTAGGCTTGAAGAGCTGTTGATGATAGTTACACTGAGGGTGGGCCGGGTGTTGGTGTGAAAGGAGAAGTGCAGAAGTTTGACGATGCGAAGTGTGTCCTTGGTGTTGTATGTGACTCAGAGGGTGTACCTCGTAGAGTCTTGCAAATCATACTCCTGTAATCTTGTTCTGGTCCCTGCGGGTGTACCACTATCTGGAAGTGATGGCAGTGTTGAAGTAGTGTGCTGAGGTTGTGGACAAACAGGTCACTTGAATGAAGGCGATATTTGGGGCTGTTGTGTTGATGAGTTGACAGATAACAATGGGCTGGTGGTGGAATTAGCGTGTGTGCAGTATGAGGCACATGACCTCGTTGTACGGACATGCACTGTTATGTGGTCCAGCTTGGTGTTGGCAGTATGAGTCGCACACACAGCCTGCAAAGGTGTCATGTGTGCACCTAGGGGTTGCCTGATCACAGGTGGATGAATGTCTGGCCTACACCGCGTGGAGGGTGGCTGGAGCATAAGTCTGTTGTGTTACCTGCGTCATGGATGGCCCAGAGGGTCCTGCATTGTGCACATTGCATGTGCTGATGGTCCTGCCTTTTGCACGTAATTGGTGCAACAGTGGCATAGACAAGTTGTGGAATGCCTTAAGAATGGATGGCTGGAGGGACATCTTGGAGGTGTGTGTGTCACACCATGAAAAACTATTACACAAAGAGAAGGATTATTGCAACGCACCCTGTAACATGTGTATGCAAAGGAAGGAGTGTGTGGTTACTCATGGGTCACTACACAAAACTTGTTGAACACTCACAAATTATGATGGACACAGGATCAGGCACCAAAAGGACAAGGGGGGCACAGGGCACACAGCGTCATCTGGTGTTGCCTTCCCGTTGTGGGTAGCCAGATAAACAAGACATGTTCGTCATGCACTATATGGACCATTAGCCATTTAAAAAACAGCATGTATGTTGCCACATTACACATAAGCACATATGTACAAACGTAAATAAAAACATAGATGACGCATGGAAACTGGCTGAAGATCTGCGGTGACAGTAATGATGCACAACGTACGGTGGGTAACACATTCACTACAAAAAATTATCACGTTTGCTATGATGCCATGCTGCTTTGCACAATGTACATGGTCAGTGGCATTGCTCTCATGAAGATAACAGACATGCAATGATGTTACCTCTAATGCTGTTCAACCAATAGCCACACGACTGCCAGGGACTGTCGGTACCTTTGGGCCTCAGAGTTGTGCGATGCTGAAATGGGTCCATCTCCCAATAGCCCCTTGGTCTGAGTATAAATGGCAGACACAAAAGGGTGATCAGGTGAGGGAAGGGGAGGATGGAAACAGCAGGGAGTGAGATCTGAAACAATGGTAAAGAAGCATAAGCATTTCACACTTCTTGTCACAGATTAACAGAATTCCTCTGGACCTATACTGTAACATTTACACATGTGAAGTATGATCACAGCCACTGTGTCCTAATTGGAAACACATATTTGGAAAGGATACAAGATCTGAACATTGAACACGGACACATAAAAGGTAGCAGAGTTTGTCACCTAAATGAAGGGGGTGTAACGCTCACCAGGACAGCATCAATGCAATGAGATCCATGCGCTCAACTATAGATTCATAGTGTATGAATGAGGCTCAAACTTAAAGTGAATATAATGTGTAGCAGTGCTACTCACACAAAGCCCACAATCTGTTGTCATCCCGGGGAATCAGTGAAAGTCATGAAGGCAAATGACACATCCCCCGCAAGAGCCTTAAGAAGCTCAACCAACGAGGAAGAGAATTATCTAAACACAACGTAGCCCCGCAAGAGCCTGTCATTGGCTTGTCCAACTGTGCCTTACGATGCCTAACATGACCAGCAGGTGGCAACAAATTACAAAGAGAGAAATCATTTACAAATCCAATAAACCACCCCTACCGTGACCAGGATATGCAGCACAGCACAAAAGAATCCTGGGATTGACGTCACCCGACTGGTGCCACAGAAGTGTAAACATCATCCACAGCACAACGATGTGACGTCATCAGTGCTACATACCTGCCATCATGGGAATAGAAAGCTAACATCAACTTACAGAGAATGCTTGCAAAGCAGTGTTCTCCACCAGCATAGGGGTAGAGACATGAGTGTGACATTACATACGGGCACAAGGTTCAATGCATCCCTACGAACAGGACAGTTGACAGACCATGCGGGACATACACTGTCCCACAACTTCACAACATGGTTGCTTGCATATCAAACTCTACTGGCACACAGGATAAAGGGAATGAGCCAGGCACATCCTGCTGCACAGTGAGGCTGCCATTCCACACAGAGCCTGTTGTTGAGATGTCCCACGCTATGTCAACCGGTGTCAGCCTGAATGTGTCTGTGGCTAGTATTCACACATTGATGCATTCACCAGAGTCAAAAGTCCACAACAGATGACTGTCAAGTAGGGTGACTGTTCTGTCATTGGAGTTATGCAACATGCAATTTGATCAATGGGATTGGGACATGTAGGTATGGTTCAACAACATGCACAGAAACAGTTCACACACATTCGAAAATCATACCAACCCAATACAGCCTGTTTGGATTTCTTACCAGAACTGACATTTCCACATGTCTGTGCATGGCACGCTGATTCAGCACACGTTGCAATCATCATGGGGATCAGCAGGAGGACTAAGATGACACGAACAGACAACAGACAGAGCAACCTGCAAATAACAGGCACACAAGGCTTTACATTGAGAATCAATATCCTACAGGCATGGTCATGTAAAATACACAAACAATGTAGTACACACGTACATTTCAGGGTCACTCATTGTGCATATGGGTGTGGCCGAACATCAGCACTTGTGTGACACATCACAACATACATCAAAGTGACTTTCCATACAGTCAGCTGGACACACAGTTTGCAACACATGCCACTCTATGCTACAAGCTTGCACAATAATTCACAGTGACTCACCATTAAGAGAAGAATTTCTGTATGAGCTGACTCCGGATATCATCCTCCTCCTCCTCATCACTTTCATCGTGGCCAAGTCCGGCATCCTCAACGGGTGGATGTTCAAGCTTGTCAGGATCGTGGATGAGTGGCACAGCCTCCTCAACTGCCATGTTGTGCATCATGCAGCACATAATGAAGATGTTACACACCTTTTGTGGGGCGTATGGGATGGATCCACCGGTCTTATCAAGGCACCGGAATCCACTCTTCAGAAGTCCAAAAGTCCGCTCTAACACTCGCCTGGTCTGCCCGGGTGCATTGTTGTACCGCTGGTCTGCAGCTGTTCTGGGATTGCGGAGCAGTGTCATGAGCCACGGCATGTTGGGATATCCCGCGTCTCCTACAAGTAAACATCATGCAAAAAAGTGTGTAATGAGATGCCGTCATACATAAAACATAAATGAGACATACAGGGCAAACAGAGTTTACCCACCAACAAGACATGCCCGCTTGTTGTGCAGCTGCAGCATCATCAGTGGTACCCTGCTACGCCTCATGATGAATGCATCATGGCACGATCCTGGAAAACGTGCACAAACATGGGAAAGCAACATGTTAGCAAGACACACAACCAGGGTATTTATTGAGTGGTAATGTTTCCTGTTGTGGAAGGCCTGCTCCTGAGCCTGTGGTGGCACCAAAGCCACATGTGTACCATCAATGAACCCAATGACATGTGGCATCCCTCCCAGGGCATAGAAGTCACCCTTGCCATCTGTCAACTCTTGTGCAGTTGGAAATATTATAAACTCATCAATGTGCTGCAACATAGCATCTAACACATCACGTAGAACACGGCTGAAACATGTTTGGGACATCCCCCCAACATCAGCTATGGTAATTTGAAACGTACCTGTAGCAAAGAAATGTTGTGCTGCCATCACCTTTAGCTTGGGTGTCAGCTCAGTCGGACACATTCACCCTTTTTCCCAATATGCAGATGTATAATCACGGCCTTACCCTCATGTTTGTATTGGTTCTGCAGGGTATTTGTGCATATGAATCACAATGTTGTGCATTGTATCTAAGGTCTTTCAACCATATTCCTTCCATGAGCAAGTACATGTTGGTGGTCTGACCAGCACCTAGACATCCATATCAGCCCAGGGATGTACATGACAGTGGCCCACATGCATCAAGCATTTTTGGAGTCGCAAACGGTGCGATTCCTTAAAATCGGCCGTTTGCGATTCCAAAAGTGCTTTTTGGGATGCATGAAGCAATTTTAGAATTCGTAAAATTTTTGCGAGTTCTAAAATAGCGATTGCTTTTAAGAAGTCGCAAATGTGCGATTTCTTTAAAGCAATGCATCATTACTTTTAAAAGTGCAAAATCTCAATTAGGGTGTCAAATTTACCGAGTAGTTGAACCACTCGGTAAATTTAGAAAAAGTGTTTAAAATGCTGAAAATGCTTTTTTTTCAACATTCATGTTACGGACACACATGTCCTTAGGACATGTGTGTGTGAAACATGATGCGAAAAATACATTTCAGGGGTGCATGGGGGGTCCAAGGACCCCCCTCTGCACCCATGAAATTTTCAAAGTGCCACTCGCAATTTGCTAATGCCTTCCCATTGACTCCTATGGGCCTTTTGGCCCATAGGAATCAATGGGAATTGCGAAAATTAACTTAAGAATTCGGTATTTATTTGGGATTCGGTAAAAATTGCGATTTTTGCAGAATCACAAATGAATACCGAAAAAAATGATGCATAGCATTTTGCAATTCTTAATTTGCGATTCGTTATTTTTCACAAATTAAGAAGTGCAAAATGTCTCAATGATGCATGTGCCCCAGTGTGTGTTAACTTTTGCTGTCTTTGTTTGTTGAGCTGTTACATGACTATACACAATTGTGTCATGATGGTAGGGTGTGTAGGTTGCCTGCAACCTCCAGGGGTGGATATGCATGTGGGATCTGACATCACACCCACAGGTGGTGTGTCACGTAGTGTGTGACAGATATCCATCATCCGTGTAGTGTGAAACTGCTGTAAGTGATGTGTTGCTATGGCACTATCAGGACTCTCACGGGTTGGGGTTGTAAACATAGCCCCATGTAGTTGTGGTAGGATGATGACAATGCCCCCCCTATAACTGTGCACTGGTGGGAGTCCTCTGCACCCACACCTCCTATGTCTGTGCACTGCTGGGAGTCATATCCAGCCACCCCTCCTATGTCTGGGCACTGCTGGGAGTCATATCCACCCAGCTCTCCTATGTCTGGGCACTGCTGGGAGTCATATCCAGCCACCACTCCTATGTCTGGGCACTGATGGGAGTCATATCCAGCCACCCCTCCTATGTCTGGGCACTGCTGGGAGTCATATCCAGCCACCCCTCTCATGTCTGGGTACTGCTGGGAGTCCTCTGCACCCACCCCTCCTATGTCTGGGCACTGCTGAGAGTCATATCCACCCACACCTCCTATGTCTGGGCACTGCTGGGAGTCATATCCACCCATCCCTCCTATGTCTGGGCACTGCTGGGAGTCATACCCAGCCACCCCTCTCATGTCTGGACACTGCTGGGGGTCCTCTGCACCCACCCCTCTTGTGTCTTGGCACTGCTGTGGGTCATATCCACCTACACCTCCTATGTCTGGGCACTGCTGGGAGTCATATCCACCCACCCCTCCTATGTCTGGGCACTGCTGGGAGTCATATCCAGCCACCCCACTCATGTCTGGGCACTGATGGGAGTCCTCTGCACCTACACCTCCTATGCCTGTGCACTGCTGGGAGTCATATCCATCCACCCCTCCTATGTCTGGGCACTGCTGGGAGCCATCTGCACCCACCCCTCTTATGTCTGGGCACTGCTGGGAGTCATATCCACCCACCTCTCCCATGTCTGGGCACTGCTGGGATTCATATCCAGCCACCCCTCTCATGTCTGGGCACTGCTGGGAGTCTTCTGCACCCACCCCTCCTATGTCTGGGCACTGCTGGGAGGCATATCAACCCACCCCTCCTATGTCTGGGCACTGCTTCGAGTCATATCCAGCCATCCCTCTCATGTCTGGGCACTGCTGGGAGTCCTCTGCACCCACCCCTCTTGTGTCTGGGCACTGCTGGGAGTCATATCCACCCACACCTCCTATGTTTGGACACTGCTGGGAGTCATATCCACCCTCCCCTCCTATGTCTGGGCACTGCTGGGAGTCATATCCAGCCACCCCTCTCATGTCTGGGCACTGCTGGGAGTCCTCTGCACCCACACCTCCTATGTCTGTGTACTGCTGGGAGTCATATCTTGCCACCCCTCCTATGTCTGGGCACTGCTGGGAGTCCTCTGCACCCACCCCTCTTATGTCTGGGCACTGCTGGGAGTCATATCCACCCACCCCTCCTATGTCTGGGCACTGCTGGGAGTCATATCCACCCACCCCTCCTATGTCTGGGCACTGCTGGGAGTCATATCCAGCCACCCCTCTCATGCCTGGGCACTGCTGGGAGTCCTAGCACCCACCCCTCCTATGTCTGGGCACTGCTGGGAGTCATATCCACCCACACCTCCTATGTCTGGGCATTGCTGGGAGTCATATCCACCCACCCCTCCTATGTCTGGGCACTGCTGGGAGCCCTCTGCACCCACCCCTCTTATGTATTGGCACTGCTGGGAGTCATATCCACCCACCCCTCCTATGTCTGGGCACTGCTGGGAGTCATATACAGCCACCCCTCTCATGTCTGGGCACTGCTTGGAGTCCTCTGCACCCACCCCTCTTGTGTCTGGGCACTGCTGGGGGTCATATCCACCCACCCCTCCTATGTCTGGGCACTGCTGGAAGTCATATCCACCCACCACTCCTATGTCTGCGCACTGCTGGGAGTCATATCCAGCCACCCCTCTCATGTCTGGGCACTGCTGGGAGTCATCTGCACCCACCCCTCCTATGCCTGGGCACTGCTGGGAGTCATATCCACCCACACCTCCTATGTCTGTACACTGCTGGGAGTCATATCCAACCACCCCTCCTATGTCTGGGCACTCCTGGGAGTCCTCTGCACCCACCCCCTTATGTCTGGGCACTGCTGGGAGTCATATCCAGCCACCCCTCCTATGTCTGGGCACTGCTGGGAGTCATATCCAGCCACCCCTCCTATGTCTGGGCACTGCTGAGAGTCCCCTGCACCCACCCCTCCTATGTCTGGGCACTGCTGTGAGTCATATCCAGCCACCGCTCTCATGTCTGGGCACTGCTGGGAGTCCTCTGCACCCACCCCTCTTATGTCTGGGGACTTCTGGGAGTCATATTCACCCACCCCTTCTATGTCTCGGCACTGCTGGGAGTCCTATCCAGCCACCCCCTTCATGTCTGGGCACTGCTGGGAGCCCTCTGCACCCACCCTCTTATGTATTGGCACTGCTGGGAGTCATATCCACCCACCCCTCCTATGTCTGGGCACTGCTGGGAGTCATATCCAGCCACCCCTCTCATGTCTGGGCACTGCTGGGAGTCCTCTGCAACACACCTCCTATGTCTGTGCACTGCTGGGAGTCATATCTTGCCACCCCTCCTATGTCTGGGCACTGCTGGGAGTCCTCTGCACCCACCCCTCTTATGTCTGGGCACTGCTGGGAGTCATATCCACCCACCCCTCCTATGTCTGGGCACTGCTGGGAGTCATATGCACCCACCATTCCTATGTCTGGGCACTGCTGGGAGTCATATCCAGCCACCCCTTTCATGCCTGGGCACTGCTGGGAGTCCTAGCACCACCCCTCCTATGTCTGGGCACGGCTGGGAGTCATATCCACCCACCCCTCCTATGTCTGGGCACTGCTGGGAGTCCTCTGCACCCACCCCTCCTATCTGGGCACTGCTGTGAGTCATATCCAGCCACCGCTCTCATTTCTGGGCACTGCTGGGAGTCCTCTGCACCCACCCCTCTTATGTCTGGGGACTTCTGGGAGTCATATCCACCCACCCCTTATATGTCTGGGCACTGCTGGCAGTCCTATCCAGCCACCCCCTTCATGTCTGGGCACTGCTGGGAGCCCTCTGCACCCACCCCTCTTATGTATTGGCACTGCTGGGAGTCATATCCACCCACCCCTCCTATGTCTGGGCACTGCTGGGAGTCATATACAGCCACCCCTCTCATGTCTGGGCACTGCTTGGAGTCCTCTGCACCCACCCCTCTTGTGTCTGGGCACTGCTGGGGGTCATATCCACCCACCCCTCCTATGTCTGGGCACTGCTGGAAGTCATATCCACCCACCACTCCTATGTCTGCGCACTGCTGGGAGTCATATCCAGCCACCCCTCTCATGTCTGGGCACTGCTGGGAGTCATCTGCACCCACCCCTCCTATGCCTGGGCACTGCTGGGAGTCATATCCACCCACACCTCCTATGTCTGTACACTGCTGGGAGTCATATCCAACCACCCCTCCTATGTCTGGGCACTCCTGGGAGTCCTCTGCACCCACCCCCTTATGTCTGGGCACTGCTGGGAGTCATATCCAGCCACCCCTCCTATGTCTGGGCACTGCTGGGAGTCATATCCAGCCACCCCTCCTATGTCTGGGCACTGCTGAGAGTCCCCTGCACCCACCCCTCCTATGTCTGGGCACTGCTGTGAGTCATATCCAGCCACCGCTCTCATGTCTGGGCACTGCTGGGAGTCCTCTGCACCCACCCCTCTTATGTCTGGGGACTTCTGGGAGTCATATCCACCCACCCCTTCTATGTCTCGGCACTGCTGGGAGTCCTATCCAGCCACCCCCTTCATGTCTGGGCACTGCTGGGAGCCCTCTGCACCCACCCCTCTTATGTATTGGCACTGCTGGGAGTCATATCCACCCACCCCTCCTATGTCTGGGCACTGCTGGGAGTCATATCCAGCCACCCCTCTCATGTCTGGGCACTGCTGGGAGTCCTCTGCACCACACCTCCTATGTCTGTGCACTGCTGGGAGTCATATCTTGCCACCCCTCCTATGTCTGGGCACTGCTGGGAGTCCTCTGCACCCACCCCTCTTATGTCTGGGCACTGCTGGGAGTCATATCCACCCACCCTCCTATGTCTGGGCACTGCTGGGAGTCATATGCACCCACCCCTCCTATGTCTGGGCACTGCTGGGAGTCATATCCAGCCACCCCTCTCATGCCTGGGCACTGCTGGGAGTCCTAGCACCACCCCTCCTATGTCTGGGCACGGCTGGGAGTCATATCCACCCACCCCTCCTATGTCTGGGCACTGCCGGGAGTCCTCTGCACCCACCCCTCCTGTCTGGGCACTGCTGTGAGTCATATCCAGCCACCGCTCTCATGTCTGGGCACTGCTGGGAGTCCTCTGCACCCACCCCTCTTATGTCTGGGGACTTCTGGGAGTCATATCCACCCACCCCTTCTATGTCTGGGCACTGCTGGGAGTCCTATCCAGCCACCCCCTTCATGTCTGGGCACTGCTGGGAGCCCTCTGCACCCACCCCTCTTATGTATTGGCACTGCTGGGAGTCATATCCACCCACCCCTCCTATGTCTGGGCACTGCTGGGAGTCATATACAGCCACCCCTCTCATGTCTGGGCACTGCTTGGAGTCCTCTGCACCCACCCCTCTTGTGTCTGGGCGCTGCTGGGAGTCATATCCACCCACCCCTCCTATGTCTGGGCACTGCTGGAAGTCATATCCACCCACCACTCCTATGTCTGCGCACTGCTGGGAGTCATATCTAGCCACCCCTCTCATGTCTGGGCACTGCTGGGAGTCCTCTGCACCCACCCCTCCTATACCTGGGCACTGCTGGGAGTCATTATCCACCCACACCTCCTATGTCTGTGCACTGCTGGGAGTCATATCCAACCACCCCTCCTATGTCTGGGCACTCCTGGGAGTCCTCTGCACCCACCCCTTATGTCTGGGCACTGCTGGGAGTCATATCCAGCCACCCCTCTCATGTCTGGGCACTGCTGGGAGTCCTCTGCACTCACCCCTCTTATGTCTGGGCACTGCTGGGAGTCATATCCACCCACCCCTCCTATGTCTGGGCACTGCTGGGAGTCATATGCACCCACCCCTCCTATGTCTGGGCACTGCTGGGAGTCATATCCAGCCACCCTCTCATGTCTGGGCTCAAAAAATTATTAATACCTGCTGCCCAAGCCATTCTTTTAGCTATGTGGGGCTGGACTAGTCTATTTTGTCATGCTTGTAGGAAGGAGTTTGAGGGTTAGTAGCTGCGTTGGTACTGTCATTGGCAGTAGTGGCAGTTGGAAAGGGTAGCACAAGTTGCAGTGGCTTTCTGACGATGGCCATTGCACTTGTTTGATTTTCATTTTTAAATTAAGCACTGCCAGAGGCAAAGCTTAAAGTCAGTAGACTGTACCACATACAACCACATGTAGGAACTCAACATCCTAAAATACAAATACAATACAAACTGTGAACAAAGCCTGAAATGTATGCACAGATTTTTCTTTTATGAGATGTAGTTGCATGCTTCAAAAAAGCTCCTCCTTTTGCAAACATGCTTTAATAGCCACAAGTTGATAAGATAGCTGATCACAGTAGCTCGTTTTGTAGTTGATCACTGACTCGTGAGTTAGAAATACCTGCCTATGGGTATTATTTTGCTGGCCTACCATGGCAGACTGCCACTATGGAGCACCCATATAAATAATCACCTATGTGACACCTACTTCAAGTTCCACCTGTGTATTACCTACGTCAAAAACTCCACGTTCTGCTTCTGGTTTAAGAAAAGGGTGTGCCTGCCTGGCTACTTTGGCATACTCCATCAAATGAAATAAGCCTATACGCTGTAATTAATTGCTGCAGGTGAGGGCACGGCAACACTCAATATTCAAATTCATTTTTCTTGGCATTTACCTATTCATTCCACAATTGGGGGTGGCAATTCTGACTGTATTATTAGTTTCTGTTTTCATGTCAAACCGTTCTTATGGGGAGTGGTGCAAAACAGGTAGTAACTCCTTGAGGGGTGTTCCCATCCCTCAAGAAGTGGGACAGTGTTTTTTTTTTGGTGAAGCACTTCCACTTTTTTTGCAGTTATATTTAGTTTCGTAATTTCTACTAGAAGTATAAGTCAAGTGGGCATGCCGACGCTTGTGGGAGAAGCAAAGCAAGCCAGCTTTTGATTCATAAAAGCTTTAAGCAGATGCAGTACTTTGCTCATCGTTTTATTTTATCAATCTCCGTTTATAACCCGGGACCAGCAACTGGCGAGTTGTTTTAAGATTCAATGATAGAATGTTTTGGTTTCTTTTTGTGCTGCTAGGTACTTTTATTTTATTTGTTGCAGGACATGTAGTAACCTGTCTTGAACTACCTTCATGGACCTCTCTCTTCACATTGTTGCCCCAGTTTGGATGGGGCCTAAGAAACGATTATTCTGATTGGCCATATATTTCATGTTCAGTGATATTCCCAGGCGACCCATAAAGACACTGGACTGGGCAGTCAGTCAAGTGTCGTTCCACGCCTTTAAGTTTCTATTCTTCCAGAGCCCTACTTCATGAGTCTATGCCTTGATGCTTTGTGGGTGAAGCAGTCCACCCCCCCCACCATTTCCTGAAACATACAATATCGCCCTCCTCGAGCTTTGAGTGAAGCACTTAATACCTTAACAGGCCTTATTGCCAATAGTCAACAATAAGACGATTAATCTAGTTGACCATACTATTCACCTGTTAAGTCTCTCACACCCTCTCATTCAATTCAGAGCATTGATGTCTTCTTTTGTCTATTGATTCTTGTGATGCCCACACCATGCAATATCTTAACCAGGCGCTCTACAAACTCCTAACATAACATTAACACTTTGATCTATTACACTGACCCTGTAACGAAAGAGAATCTTTTCCATGGATTGATCACTAGACCTTAAATGTTACGTGTATTTTGCTTGCAGCTTTACTGAGGGTCAATCACAGAGTTAAAAAAAAAATACCAATGTGAGATGCTGGAAGAAAATTACTGGTCTATCTTTATCTGCCACCTTGCATTCTGACATTACTTTGTTAAGCTTGAGCATCATAATTGCTTCACGCCTTAAGAATTATGTACCCTAACACAATGCTTCTCAAAAGAGATTTGATTTTAATGGCCAAAAATAAAATTCCATCCTTGAACAGTGGCACAGAAAATAAAACTTATTCTAGAAACCCCAATGGCACACCTGAGTGCGCATTTATAAGGAAATGATAAAAAATTCCATATCTGTTTAGTGCACCAGCAACGTTTTTCGTGCCCTGTCCTATTACCCCCGCACTTACTTCACTGCATAACTTGAATTTTTGGGGAATTTAATATTTTAGGCACTTTGGCTGGCCCAAAGGTGGTCAGAAGACCTTGTGCCTTATCCAGTTTATCCCATGAATGTGCCCCAAATTCGAAGCCGAAGTCCAAAAACCTCTTTCAAATTAAAATACCTACGTTTGAAGAGATGCAAGGTGGACTGCCAATCTTTTGCAGCCACTGATGCTGACCGGTGGAATTCCACACCGTTACTGCTGCAGTGGCCATTGAACTTGCATTCATTCCCACGGCCAATGAATTTTTTAAAATCTTAAGGACCTGTTGTTTAACCCCTACCAACGCATGTCCAACATATGCCACTGAAATGCTGAGCGCCTTGAAGCCTTAAGGGCTATGCCTTGGTCCTTTGATACCCACATCAAATATTAATGAAAAGGACAATCTGGTCTACGCGCTCTTTGCTGTTGCTGCTTTTTAATCGTGTGCTTTATTTTAAATTTCGTCGTGCTGCTGGTAACGCGCTATAGAGCTGCTAGAGCTTATTAAATTGTGCTGCCTACCTTAGGTGTCGGCTTTTTAGGCCGGGGAACAGTCAGGCTCACTCGCACTGTAATTGGATTCCACCCGCATTCGGCGGGATACAGCTAGCTTAGCGGGTCCGACCACCATCTTGGGTGAGGGTTAAAGGCTGGGAGCACTTCGGGCGCCATCATGCTTAGGGCAAGGGACGCAGGAGGCGGACTCCCGCACTTGGTGAGCTTATTTAAGCCACCGGGGGTGCGGTCAGGTCAGATTTCTGGTCTACGCGCTCTTTGCTGTTGCTGCTTTTTAATCGTGTGCTTTATTTTAAATTTTGTCGTGCTGCTTGTAACGCGCTATAGAGCTGCTAGAGCTTATTAAATTGTGCTGCCTACCTTAGGTGTCGGCTTTTTAGGCCGGGGAACAGTCAGGCTCACTCGCACTGTAATTGGATTCCACCCGCATTCGGCGGGATACAGCTAGCTTAGCGGGTCCGACCGCCATCTTGGGTGGGGTTGAAGGCTGGGAGCACTTCGGGCGCCATCTTGCTTAGGGCAAGGGACGCAGGAGGCGGACTCCCGCTCGGTCCAATATCATAAAAGGATGGACGAGCAAGCGCGCAGCGGTTGCGCGCAGCGGGCGCGCAGCGGGCGCGACGTAGGCGCGCCGGAGGTGCGCCAGAGGTAAGCCCGTTTGCGCCCGTTCGCGCAACGGGCGCGCATAGGGCCGCTCCCTCTGTCCCCCCGCACTTTCCACGTCTAGCCTATTCTCGGGCTGACCTACTGGAACTCAGACCGAGCCAGGCGCTCTCGAATCAGAAGGCTAGTGTCTTATCTATGCCTAACTCCCTCTCTTGTGGGTTGCTTAACGTTCGGTCGCTTTGCAAGCACCACACAGAGATCACTTTCCTCATCGAGTCCTTGGGGCTCGATGCTTTGTTCCTTACGGAAACCTGGACTCGGGAGGACTGCTTGGTTGAACTGGGCTTGGCCTGCCCCCCAGGTTTTAAAATCATTCACACCCCTCGGGTGAAGAACAGGGGTGGTGGAATTGGCGTCATTTATAGAGAAATGCTGGGTCTCTTCCAACTTAAAATTAGAGAGATTTCGGGCTTTGAGCTGATGGGGTTCTCTTTTAAAGATCTTGAGAGAACACTGTTCATGGGCGTCTTGTGCTATCGCCCGCCGGGCTCTGTACCCTCCCTGTCAGATTTCATCGACCTGATATATGACCTCTCTAATACCCACTCCAAGCTGCTGGTCTTAGGGGACTTCAACCTGTGGCCGGGTGGCCCGCTGGATAGTGCGTTTACGACACTTTGTCAAGTTTTCAGCGACATTCAGCTGCAACAACTGGTCCGGTCAGCTACTCACAGGAGAGGTCATGCCTTGGACCTGGTCTTCGCAGACGCACAACTAGTAGTGGTCAATGATATCCTATGTCAATACTGGACCGACCACTCACTGGTTGCCTTCTCTCTCTGCCTGGGGAAATACTCCTCGGGGGAGGCCGGCGCCGGACAGGCTAAACTGGGCAGACCTTGGTCTCGACTTCTAAACTCATCGTTGCTGCCTACCTTACTACTAGATAATTTCTGTCTGAGTAATTCGGCGGAGGAAAGTTATATCACCTTGTGCCGGTCCATCACGAATACATTGGACAAGGTTGCGCCTCTCCGTAAGTCTCGAGGTAGATTGAACCGGGCTTGTCCCTGGTATACGGAGGAGCTGCGGCAGCTGAAGTTGAGCTGCAAACGTGCCGAGAGAGCCTGGAGGAAGCAGTACTCGGACTCAGCGAGGGCTTCGTTTAGGCTGGCACTGCAGGAATACAAGGTGCAGATCAGGCTGGCTAGGGCGGCTTTTCTGGAAACCACCCTGAACCAGGCGCCCAACAAGTCACAAGCCCTGTTTAAAATCGCCAGGGACTTGACCTACCCCGTGTGCCTGTCCCTGTGTCGCAGGCCTTGTGCGACTCCCTGGCGAGTGCCTTTGAGGAGAAGATCGCTAAGATCATGGAAGGCTTAAAAAACCCAGTGCCTCCTGCTCTCGGCTTGGGAGCTCCGGCCAGCCTGTCCAGTCGACCCCGGCTGGATGTCTCTGACTCCGGCTTGGGAGCTCCGGACGGGTCACCCAGTCGACCCCAGCCGAGTGACCCAGCCCTTAGTTTGGGAGCTCCGGACACTCCTTCCAGTCGACCCCTGCTGAGTGGGCATGCCCTCGGTTTGGAGGCTTCGGGCGTCGTGGCCGGTCAAACACGGCAGAGTAGGCCAGCCTCTAGTCAGGCAGCCCGGGCAGCCCCGGACACTTCGCCCAGTCGATTTCAGCCGAGTGGTCATGCCTCCAGCCTGGGAGCTTCGGAAGCTGTGTCCAGTCGACCCCAACTAAGACACTTCCCCATTCCCTCCTTTGAGGAGTTTTGCAGCCTGGCACGAACGGTGTCATCGGGTTCTCCACTTGATCCATTGCCACCCAAATTCTGGAAGACATTTCAGGCGGAACACTTCCAGCCTCTGTACTCCATCTGCCTCCAGTCTTTGGACTCGGCAACAGTTCCCGAGTGCTGGAAGCTGGCAGTCGTGTCACCACTGCTTAAGAAACCGACTCTGGACCCCGCCTGTCTTTCCAACTATAGGCCGATTTCCTTGCTCCCTTTTCCTATTAAGATCGTGGAAAAGTTGGTGACCCGCTCCCTTTCAGGCTTCTTGGAAGAAATCGGGTGGTTCGATGAGACACAGTTTGGTTTCCGTCCAGCGCATGGGACAGAATCCGCACTGGTAACCGTACTTGACAATCTTCGTTCGCGTGTCGATAGTGGTCGGGCAGCCTTTTTGGTGCTGCTCGACATGTCGGCCGCGTTCGATACGGTTTGCCTTCGGACCCTCATCAGGAGGCTGGAGGAGTGCGGGGTCACAGAGGGGGCAAAAGACTGGCTGGTATCCTACCTTAACAACCGGCAGCAGATGGTCGCGCTTCCTCCTTTTCGATCGGAGTTGCGGAAAGTAGGGCAGGGGGTCCCACAGGGCTCGGCCATCAGCCCTATACTTTTCAATCTTTACCTCCGCCCTCTGGTCCAGCTTATAAAATCTTTTGGTATCTCGGCTTTTAATTATGCTGATGATACCCAGCTGGTCTTCTCCCTGGAAGGAAATAATGCGGTCCTGCTGGAGACATTCCATCGCTGCATGGCAGCTACAGCGGACTGGCTTCGGGCCAATTCCTTGCAATTTAACAGCACAAAGACCGAGGTGCTCCATTGCTCCATGGACCGGATTCCGCGGGTACTTCCGGAGAACTTCTGGCCTTCTACTTTCCCCGAGACAGTGTCGGCCGCGGAGTCAGCTCGTAACTTGGGGGTGATTTTCGGCCCAAATTTACAGCTGGACATGCATGTTAATAAGACCAACTCCTCGTGCATGATGCTGTTACGCATGCTGCGTAAAGTCTTGCCCCTTCTTCCTGTACAGGCCAGGCCGGAAGTAGTGCGCGGGACCATACTGAGTCGTTTAGACTACTGCAACGCGCTGCTTCTGGAGGCCCCAAAAAATCTGCTGGGGAAGTTACAACGGGTGCAGAACATGGCCGCTAAGCTGGCTCTCTCTCGCCCTAACCTTAGCTCCTCCACCTTAGCCTTAAGGGACCTACACTGGCTGCCGGTGCACTTGCGTGTATTGTATAAAGCGGCGTGCCTAGTGTTTAAGGCGGTACATCGACAGGGCCCAGTGCCACTGCAGAATATGTTCGCTTGGTACTCTGCCTCGCGGCCCCTTCGCTCTTCTTCGGCACAATTGCTTGTGGTTCCGAGGTTCCAGAGAGTAAGGATGGGTGGCCGCTCGTTTAGTGTCGCAGCGGCCAAACTCTGGAACTCCCTGCCACTCCCTTTGAGAAGTCAAAGGGACTACTTCCCGTTTAGGAAAGCCCTAAAAACGCATCTTTTCCCTAGGAATGTTTGAGCAGTGGAAGTGTTGTTGACCGGATCTCAAGCGCCAGGATGCCCTTCGGGCGACAGGACCGCGCTATACAAGTATACCTACAATACAATACAATACAATACAATTGGTACGCTGTTCCTGAGAGATTCCACAAAGTGCTTGACTGAGCCGGGATTGTGCGTCCATGTTCTCAGACTCTTTCTTTGTAGGAGAAAAAAGTAGGTTCTTGCAGCTGGACTTTTAACAGCCTTCCAGGCCAACAGATTTGTGATATATATATTTTTTTTTAATCAAGGGCAGCACAAGTGAAAGGATTTAGTTTAATTCTCAATTGCATCAGTAAATTGGTGCATAAATATGAATGCTGGTTTGATGGTAACTCTCTGAGGGTGGCTGGTGACGACCCTTCCAGCAAATTTCTAACTTATAGATAGCACATTTAATAGTGCCTGGAAGTAAATAAATGCAAGAGTAAATATTGTTGCGGTCAATGGCTTCTGGCAGTCTTTATTAAGGCCTAGTGTATACCAGCATTTCAGGCTTTCTTCTGATGAAGAATTTTTTTTTATTGTATTTTTTATGCAAGGAACAGAAGACATACAGAGACAATAAACAATAAAGATGCAACATCAGAGATACAATTTAAAAATATAGACAAATCGAAGGATAACAGAAAGGAGGATTTACATGATTCTAAACTCCATGACAACAAAAGGAGGACGAAAGAGAAAAGATTATATAAAGAAATACAATTAATATTTTACCAAAATATGCAAGAAAAAAATAGGTGCAATTCTACAATCCATTAAATCCATTCAGTTATAGGGGCCCATATTTTTAACCCTCTTATCCTCTTGCGAATATTATTAGTTTTAAATATAGCAACTTCAATATTGTACATGGATAATAACTGGGCCCTCCATGAAGAAAATAACGGGGGATCTGGAGATATCCAATCCTTGGTAAGACAGGCATGCAGTACAGCCATACAAGTAAAAAGAAAGGCAACACGTGCCTCCGGTCTGGTTTGCAAATTAGAGTCTATACCTAACATCACCAACTCTGCTGAGATACATATTGGAGAACCAAGTATTTCTGTCAAAAACTGTTGAATGGACATTAAAAGAACTGAACGCTTAGGACACAAAAAGAACATATGCTGCGCATCGGCAGCATAGCAGCCACATCTACTACAACTGGCTCCAGCTCCGGTACACTATTTGGAAACTTTCCTGGGAGAATAATATAAATCATACAAAACCATATAGTGTTGTGTCCGCATCCTGCCAGAAATCAGAACTTCATTAGCCTGAGTGATAGAGGGATAGAGGTCAATTGTCCCAACATTTAGATTAGTTCTCCATTTATCTTGGCATTGCTCTATGTCGTCTGGCCATATCTGTATTAAATTAGAATAGAAAAAACCAATGGACATCCCTTTTCCAATCCCCTCTATCAAAGGAAATTTCATAAACCGAGAATTATATTGTCCCAGCGAACCATAAAAGCTACGAATTTGTAAAACGTTTTAAAAATCCTTCTTTTGCACACCAAATTTACGTTGTATTCAATGAAAGACAGTGGTTGGAGGTCCTGAAACATATCCCCTAAACTGCTAATACCTAGCTGACGCCAGTTCCTGGTTGTTAAATCTTGGAAAATAATGGGCAGGATTCCGACTGCTTCAAAGGGAGTATAGCTATTTATATGAGGAAGCCCTAGATGACGCCTAATTTGTCTCCAAATCGAAAAGGCAGCAATCAAAACTTTAAACTTAGTTTTTTTATAATAACTAGGGAGCCCATTAGGATCGCGGACGGACTTGAGTCCGTCCGCGTCCCCTGAGGAGGAGGGAACGTCCGCATGGGCTGCGGCGTTCCCTTCTGTGCAATTAGGATGTGACCGCCACCCTGGCGGTCACATCCTCTATTTTTAACATTTGGCGGGTGCGGCTTCAAGCTGCACCCGCCGCAATGGTAAAAAAGCACGCATTGCATTTACATGCAGAGAGCGGTAAGCACCGCGCGGTGCCTGCCGCTGTCTGCATGGAAATGCAGGGGGGTACCATAGGTACCCCCCATGTGCACCCACCACCCCCCTTCACCCTGGGGGCCCGCAACGGGCCCCCAAAGTGCACATCCGTATGCTTTTCCACGGCGGAGAACCCGCCGCGGAAAAGCATATCTGGTACGGAATCCTAATATGGCTGGCGGTGTCTGAGAGACACCGCCACCATATTAGAGCTTTTCCGCTGCGGTTGTAGGCCGACCGCGGCGGAAAAGCGGCGGACATACACCAAGACCCACCAGCCATCCTAATTTGGCGGTGGGTCTCTGGAGGCTCCGCGGCGGTTTTCCCGCATCCTCCGGGTAGGCGGTGGCTTCCGCCGGCCCGGAGGATGCGGGAAAACCGCGATCGTAATGTGCCCCTAAGTTCCAGAATTTTCAAGAGACAACTGTTAGCCGCTTCACCAATTGCAAATTTGTATATTGAGGGGTTATGGCATGGCAATAATTTGTTTTTTTCACCTGCGACTAAAGGGGAAATAAATTGCAACACAGATGCCCAATAATAGAATAAAAAATAAGGAATACCCCAACCCCCACTAGCTCTTGGAAGTGCCATTTTTTTGAGAGCCCTTCTATGTCGCTTATAACCCCACAGAAATCTAGAGGAAATATTTTCTAGTCTTTCAAAGCAAGTTAAAGGAAATTCTAATGGGACAGATCTAAATAAATAAATACATTTGAGGAGAACCATCATTTTTAAAACGTTTGCTCTTCCGTATAATGATAGATGAAGATGATTAAGACGCTCTAAGGCAGAATTGACTTTATCTAAAACTGGATTGATATTGATTTCAGTAATCTTATTAACTGGTGAGGTGATTTTGATCCCTAAATATGTTGCCTCTGTTACAACTTGTTAGACGGGGACCTGGAGGGTCGGCCGAGCACAAGGGAGAGGCCTCCAGTGAGGACCGTCTCTAGCGATCGCACAGACAGGTAACTTCCCCCCCACAGATGGACACCACACGAAGATCAGGGTAACACCTTTTATAGGCAATTCTTGGAGTAGGGTGGTACGATACAAGGCGATCAGGACACGATGATCCTCTCAATTCTAGTCTCTAGTAGGGGAAGGGGGTAGCGGGACAGTCTTGGTACCCACAGGTACTGAGGTGGAATGATGGTAGCTCACAATCCTCGAGCTCGGTGTTCGAAGGGGTCAGACCGCGGCAGCGCCAGCAGGTCCCGAAGAGGTCGTAGGCGGCAACGGGCCGCGGCAGCGCCAGCAGGTCCCAACGAGGATGAAGGTTGCAGAGGGCCGCGGCAGCGCCAGCAGGTCCCGACGAGGTCGTAGGTGGCAACGGGCCGCGGCAGCGCCAGCAGGTCCCAACGAGGATGAAGGTTACGATGGGCCGCGGCAGCGCCAGCAGGTCCCACGAGGATGAAGGTTGCAGAGGGCCGCGGCAGCGCCAGCAGGTCCCGACGAGGTCGTAGGTGGCAACGGGCCGCGGCAGCGCCAGCAGGTCCCAACGAGGATGAAGGTTACGACGGGCCGCGGCAGCGCCAGCAGGTCCCACGAGGATGAAGGTTGCAGAGGGCCGCGGCAGCGCCAGCAGGCAGGACAATAGTTCACAAGGCAGGGCTGTGGCAGCGCCAGCAGTCCGTCAAGGATGAGTTCGTCGCGGTGTCTCTCGACTCCAGGATACAACTGCCTTCCTGTCCTGGGGCTGCCTCAGTTATAGGTCTGGCGCCCTTTGATGTCCGGACCCTCGCTCTTGGAGGTCGGGAGGTCTGGGATGAGGGAGTCCAGACACCCAGCAGGGGGGTGGAGCCAGCGCCCGAGGAGGCTGGGGGTGATCGGCACCTGGCGGGGGAGAGCCATCGACACTTCTTACTCCCATTGACCTGCCGAGTGGTCCGTTCACCTCCTGGGTGGATGGTGGTGCCGGGATGTCGGGGCCTGGCCAGGCCCAGGGTCGGGGTCAGGCTGAGGCCGTGCGGCCGCGTGGGGCCGTGTCCAAGATGGCGGCCGGGCCGGGCAATGGTGCTGACGGTGGCCCGGGCCCGTGACACAGGGACATCCGGGAGCAGGCGTCCCATGGGGGGACGGGTTGCGGGTTTGTTCTGTGGGTAGTACCGGGAGGGCCGGGACCCGGGCCCTGTCCTGCGGGGAGGGAGCGAGCCCTTCATGGGGCCTGTCCAACATGCGTCCCCCCCAGCTGAAGGCGGGGAGAGTCACCCATCTTCCTGGGGACTTTCCTCGTCGAGGCGGAAAAAGCGGGACAGGCCGTCCGCGTTGGCGTGGTCTTGACCAGGGCGATGCTCCACAGTGAAGTCCATCCCCTGCAGGGAGATGGACCATCGCAATAGTTTGGGGTTCTCCCCCCGCATCTGCATGAGCCATTGCAGGGGCCGATGATCTGTCTGTACCCGGAAATGGGTTCCGAAGAGGTACGGCCGGAGCTTCTTGAGGGCCCATACCACTGCGAAGGCCTCTCGCTCAATGGTGCTCCAGCGCTGTTCTCGGGGCAGTAGGCGTCTGCTGATGAAGGCCACTGGTTGGTCCACTCCTTCGGGGTTCAGTTGGGAGAGGACGGCCCCAATACCATGGTCGGAGGCATCGGTCTGCACGATGAACTCGCGGCTGTAGTCGGGGGCCTGGAGCACAGGAGCGGTGCACATGGCGGCCTTCAGCGTCTCGAAGGCCGCTTGACAGTCGGGAGTCCAGTTGACTCTTTTTGGGTGGTTCTTAGACGTGAGTTCCGTGAGGGGCCCCACAATGCTGCCATAGTCCCTTACAAACCGCCGGTAGTATCCGGTGAGCCCCAGGAAGGCTCCGACCTCGGTTTGTGTTTCGGGGGGTTGCCAGGACTGAATGGCAGCTACCTTGAGTTGGAGGGGGGCCACCAGACCGCTCCCCACTTGGTGTCCGAGGTAGGTCACGGACCCCTGGCCGATTTGGCACTTGCTGGCCTTTATGGTGAGGCCGGCCTGTTGGAGGGCCTGCAGGACCTCTCTGAGGTGGTGGAGGTGGTCTGTCCAGTGGCGGCTGTATACCGCGATGTCGTCCAGGTAGGCGGCGCTGAATTCTTCGAGGCCCGCCAATACCTGGTTCACCAGTCTTTGAAAAGTGGCTGGAGCGTTCTTCATGCCGAAGGGCATCACTCTGAAATGGTAGTGCCCATCCGGGGTGGAGAAAGCGGAACGTTCTTGGGCCCTGGGGGTGAGGCCGATCTGCCAGTAGCCCGCTGTCAGGTCGAAGATGCTTAGGTAGCGGGCTGCCCCCATGCGGTCGACTAGTTCATCTGCTCGGGGGATAGGGTGAGCGTCGGTTCGGGTGACCGCTTTCATACCCCGATAGTCGATGCAGAATCGGAGCTCCGGTGTAGTGCCCGGGGCCGCGGCCTTGGGGACCAGGACGACCGGGCTGGCCCAGGGACTGTCCGAAGGTTCGATGACCCCGAGGGCGAGCATCTTGGAGACTTCTTCTTGGATGCATGTGCGTACCCGATCCGGTACTCGGTACGCCCGGTGTCGAACAGGAGGACTGTCCCCCGTGTCCACGTCGTGCAGGCACCAGGAGGTGACTCCGGGTGCGAGGGAGAACAGGTTTGCGAACGGCAGCAGGAGGGCCCGGCAATCTTGACGCTGCTCTGGGGTCAGGGCCTCGGAGAGTCGGACCCCGTCCACCGAACCATCTCTTTCCCGGGTCCTCAGTAGGTCAGGGAGGGGCTCGGAGTCTCCTTCTGCGCCACTGTCGGTAGCCAGCAGCAGGCTGAGCTCTGAGCGCACGAAGTGGGGTTTGAGTCTGTTGGCGTGGAGGACCCGGAGGGGGTTCCGGGGGGACTCCAGGTCGATGAGATAGGTGACGGGACTCTTGCGCTCGATCACCTTGAAGGGCCCCGTCCATTTGTCCTGCAAGGCACGCGGTTCGATGGGGGACATCACCCATACCTGCTGACCCGGTTCAAACTCGATGGAGGAGGCATGTTGGTCGTACCACTTCTTCATGTCCTCTTGACTGGCCTCCAGATTGGCTTTAGCGATTTCCCTGAATTTCCGGGTCTGGTTGCGGAGGGTCAGGAGGTATTTGTAGACGTCTGGAGGGGTTTTTAGGGGGGCCATTTCCCATTCCTCCTTCACTAGGCTGAGAGGCCCGCGAACGGGGTGTCCGTACAGGAGTTCGAAGGGGCTGAAGCCGAGGGACTTCTGGGGGACTTCTCGGTAGGCGAAGAGGAGGCACGGTAGTAGCACGTCCCACTGGCGGCGTAGGGGTTCTTCCAGCCCCATAATCATCCCCTTGAGAGTGCGGTTGAACCGCTCAACCAGTCCGTTCCCCTGGGGGTGATAGGGTGTTGTGAATCGGTAAGTGACCCCGCACTGCTGCCAGAGGGATTTCATATACTTTGAAATAAAGTTCGTACCCCTGTCGCTGACGACTTCCCGGGGGAAGCCCACTCGAGAGAAGATCCCCATTAAGGCTCGACCCACTACTGGGGCTGTTATGGTACGAAGGGGGACCGCCTCAGGATAGCGGGTAGCGTGGTCCACCAGGACCAGGATGAAGCGATGCCCCTGTGCTGTTCGGGGGTCCAGGGGCCCCACAATGTCTATTCCCACCCTTTCGAACGGGGTGGTCACCACGGGGAAGGGTTGCAGGGGTGCCTTGAGTTTGCGGCCGCTCTTCCCGCTGGCCTGGCAGGTCGGGCAGGACCGGCAGTGGTTGGAGACGTCATTTCTCATTTTGGGCCAAAAAAAGTGAGTCACCAGGCGGTGGTAGGTCTTGTCTTGCCCCAGGTGCCCAGCCAGGGGGACATCATGGGCCAGGTTCAACAGGAAGTCTCTGAAGTGGAGGGGCACCACCAGCACTCGCCCGGCCCCCAGTTCCGCGATTCTCTGCTCGCTGTACAAGAGATCATTGTCCCAATAAACCCAGTGGGCCCCGGTGGTGTCTCCTTGGCCCTGGGCGAGCGCTTGCTGTCGCAATCCCTCGAGGGAGGGGCAGGTCTTTTGCTCCTGCCGGAATTGTTCTTGGGTGGGCCCCCCTTCTTGACGCCACTGAGCCAGGTCGGGAAGCTCGGGGGGCTGTGTGGACCCCTCTGTGGTGGGGTCCGGGTGGTCGGTCTGGGTGAAGTCTTCTTCTGGAGCGATCGAGGGCGGAGGTGCTGCCCATTCGGGTTCTTCTGGTCCAGGGATGGTGCGGGTGGCCATGGACCGGATGGTCACGCACGCCCAGTCCGGGAGACCCAACATCCCCAGATGTTCTCTTCTTTCAACAGCTGCCCACGGGGAGCTCTCAAGATCGTTCCCCAGGAGGCAGTCCACGGGGGCATCGTCGCGGACAGTTACTTTCAGCATGCCGGACACTCCTCCCCATTCGAAGGGGACGCAGGCCATCCGACACAGGCTCTCCGAGTTATCTGCCGATCGGACGGGGCAAAGCACGTTTGGCAGGATTTGTTCTGGGGTCACCAGGTGACAACGGACGGCCGTCACACTGGCCCCGGTGTCACGCAGGGCCTCGGCCTTGCGCCCATTTATGCTCACCCATTGGCTGTACTTCCGAGTGTTGGCGGGCAGGGGAGTCCGCGGGACCATGTCTCTTCCTCCTAGGCATGCCAGGGTCATGGCGGCGGGTTCCCACTCGAACTGCTCCGACTCGTAGGCCTCAGAGTCTTCGGAGACTTGTTCTTCTCCTAGGGCGGCGGCCGCCACCTGGCGGGGCCCGGGAACCTGGTTCTTCGGGCAGGTCGGGTCACTGGCATAGTGGCCGACTCGCTGGCATCGATGACACGTCACGTTGGCTCGGAACCCCGGGCGCATCGGGGGGTTTCCCCGGCCCGCTGGGGGCGGGGTGGCGTTAGCGGGAGCGGCTGGGACCGCGTCTCTGCCCCGGCCCTGTCCTCCACCTCCTCCCCGGGGGCGATGATGACCTTGGTTGGTTCTGTTCTGCTCGTTTGGCCCACTCCGGGCCACTCGGGTGCTCTCCCACCGGTCAGCCTCGGTGGCGAGCTGCCGTGGGTCAGTCAATTTACTGTCGAGGAGGTGCTGCCTGAGCTCGACGAAGCAGTTGTTGGAGAGGTGCTCCCACACAATGAGATTGAAGAGTTGTTCGTAAGTGGTTACGTTGTTACCCTTGATCCATCCTTCGAAGGCCCGGCTGAAATAGTTCACGTATTCCAACCACGTTGTACCTGGGATCCTGGTGCAGTTGCGGAACCTCTGGCGGTACATTTCGGGCGTAAGCCCATATCGACTGAGGAGGGCAGCCTTCATGTGGTCATAGGACGTCATTTGATGGTCCGGAAGCTGCAGCAGGGCATCACGGCCCTCATTGACGAATCTCCCCCATAGACCGGCTCCCCAGTCACTTCGAGCGACCCGGTGGGCAGTCATGGCGATCTCATAGGCCTTGAACCACTGCTGTATGTCGTCGTGTCGGTGATATTCTCGGACCACATCCTTGGGGATGTGGACCTTCTGCTCGGTAGTACCCGGGGAGCGCGGTGGCTCGGGCACCCCTAGGTTTTTGTTCAGTTTGCGTATTTCTATCTCCGCTAGTTTGCACTCGTGCTCGTATGCCAGTCTTTTTTCTTCGAGATCCCTCTGTCTCTGTTTTTCCTCTCGCTCTTCTCTGAGCCGTAAGTGTTCTAAGTTTATTTTTTGTTCCGCCAGCTTCAATTCTCCGTCTAATTTGAGTCGTGCCAAGTCTAACTCGTGTAATCTATTTTTTTCCCGCTCCTGGATCTCTTCTCGGGAGGGGCCTGTTCTCCGTTCTTCCGTCAGGGTGGTGTTGACTTCCGGGGCTACGGGGTCCCGGGGGGTTGCGGTATTCGTCTCTGTCCAGGCCTCTAGGGCGTTTTTGAAGTCTTCTTTTGTGCTTAGCCCGGTGGTAGCAATGCCTAAGTCCATGCAAAATTGTTTGAGCTCTCGGTGGTTGTATTCTTCCAGCTTTTCCATCTGGAACTTCTCTGCCGATCCGCTCTCTTTGGTCGTCATTGTGGTTTAGTCGTAGGGTGAGTTACTGTCTGTACGGTACGCGTTGGTTCGGATCGCGCCGCTGGCCACCAATGTTAGACGGGGACCTGGAGGGTCGGCCGAGCACAAGGGAGAGGCCTCCAGTGAGGACCGTCTCTAGCGATCGCACAGACAGGTAACTTCCCCCCCACAGATGGACACCACACGAAGATCAGGGTAACACCTTTTATAGGCAATTCTTGGAGTAGGGTGGTACGATACAAGGCGATCAATTCTAGTCTCTAGTAGGGGAAGGGGGTAGCGGGACAGTCTTGGTACCCACAGGTACTGAGGTGGAATGATGGTAGCTCACAATCCTCGAGCTCGGTGTTCGAAGGGGTCAGACCGCGGCAGCGCCAGCAGGTCCCGAAGAGGTCGTAGGCGGCAATGGGCCGCGGCGGCGCCAGCAGGTCCCAACGAGGATGAAGGTTGCAGAGGGCCGCGGCAGCGCCAGCAGGTCCCGACGAGGTCGTAGGTGGCAACGGGCCGCGGCAGCGCCAGCAGGTCCCAACGAGGATGAAGGTTACGACGGGCCGCGGCAGCGCCAGCAGGTCCCACGAGGATGAAGGTTGCAGAGGGCCGCGGCAGCGCCAGCAGGTCCCGACGAGGTCGTAGGTGGCAACGGGCCGCGGCAGCGCCAGCAGGTCCCAACGAGGATGAAGGTTACGACGGGCCGCGGCAGCGCCAGCAGGTCCCACGAGGATGAAGGTTGCAGAGGGCCGCGGCAGCGCCAGCAGGCAGGACAATAGTTCACAAGGCAGGGCTGTGGCAGCGCCAGCAGTCCGTCAAGGATGAGTTAGTCGCGGTGTCTCTCGACTCCAGGATACAACTGCCTTCCTGTCCTGGGGCTGCCTCAGTTATAGGTCTGGCGCCCTTTGATGTCCGGACCCTCGCTCTTGGAGGTCGGGAGGTCTGGGATGAGGGAGTCCAGACACCCAGCAGGGGGGTGGAGCCAGCGCCCGAGGAGGCTGGGGGTGATCAGCACCTGGCGGGGGAGAGCCATCGACACTTCTTACTCCCATTGACCTGCCGAGTGGTCCGTTCACCTCCTGGGTGGATGGTGGTGCCGGGATGTCGGGGCCTGGCCAGGCCCAGGGTCGGGGTCGGGCTGAGGCCGTGCGGCCGCGTGGGGCCGTGTCCAAGATGGCGGCTGGGCCGGGCAATGGTGCTGACGGTGGCCCGGGCCCGTGACACAGGGACATCCGGGAGCAGGCGTCCCATGGGGGGACGGGTTGCGGGTTTGTTCTGTGGGTAGTACCGGGAGGGCCGGGACCCGGGCCCTGTCCTGCGGGGAGGGAGCGAGCCCTTCATGGGGCCTGTCCAACACAACTGTTATACCCCTCGGGGGATCACCCCCCTAATGCAGGATCTGAGTCTTATTTATATTTAACTTGTACCCGAGAATTGACCGAACTGCCCAGCCAGATCTTCTATAGTTAATAAGGCCAACGGTAGATCAGTGGTTATGACGACAATGTCGTCTGCATAGGCGAGAGCTCTATATTCAACATCACATATGTTTACTGGTTTGATATATATAGATTCGGTTAATTTTGCCAAAAGAAAATCAATATATAACGCAAATACTAACGGTGATGCGGGACAGCCTTGCCTTGTGCCGCGTAGGATCGGGAAGAAATCAGAGTCTTTTCCAGCTAAGCGAATTGATGCCTTAGGAGCCAGATACAAAGTTCTAATTGCCTGGAGCATTCCTGGCCCAAACCCCTTCAAACGTAACACCTCCCATAGATAAGGCCAGGCAACCCTGTCGAATGCCTTCTCGGCATCAACAGGGTAACGCCTATAGGGGTTTTTGTAGCCTCAGTCCAGTCCATCAAAGCAATGACTCACCGCACATGATCTGTCATATCACGACCTGGAATAAAACCATGTTGTAAATGTGATACCAGAGAGAAGGTCATTGAAGAGAGTCGAGTGGCTAAAATTTTGGAATACAGCTTACTGTCAGCATTAATTAATGAGATTGGCCTGTACGAGGATGGAGATAGAGAGGGTTTATCCTTTTTTAGGAACATAGTTATTATTGATTTCTGCCAGGAAGCCGGAGGTTAACCTCTTTGTGCAGTTACAGTAGTTGTTCCTTCAGGATTGATAAAAAAGTTCGGAAAAATTCCAAAGGAATCCCATCATGACCAACCACTTTCCCTGGCGCTAAAGATAAGATCGCAGACTCAAGTTCCTGTGCTGTAAAAGTATCCTCTAAAGCTTCACTCTGGGTGAAGGTAAGCTTAGGGAACTCCTGATCACCCAAAAACTCAGCAAGCTTATCTACAGTATCCAGAGAATCCTCATTTAAGTAAAGATTATTATAAAACTCTTGTATGGCATCTACTTTCTAGCCACTGCCTTCTGCCTTAACCTTTTGTCTAATAGTCGTCCCGAGTTTTCACCCACATCATACATATCAGCACGATAAATTGCTATTTGGGCAGCTAATTTATCAGCAAAACATTCGTATATTTTCATTTTTTGAATAGCGAGATCACGAACCTTCTGTTCATATTCTTGATTAGTGCTGTCTGTTTGCATCAGTCTAATCTCTAGATCATGCAATTTGGTCAATTCCTTATCTTGTTTAGCCCTAATCTTGCGCTGCTTATTTATAGAGAAGCTTAGTGTTTCTCCACGGACTCCAGCTTTAAAAGCGTCCCTAACTATGCCAACTGAAGCGGAGCCAGAATTGAACTAAAAAAACTCGGGTATCCAATTGGCCATATGTTGCAAGTAAGCCTGATTCACATGTAGCTGACGCTCAAATGTCCATGAGCTCCTATTGGAACGAGACGAGGTATCTAATACTAATTCAAGGATGATTGGATTGTGGTCTGATATAATTTTAGGGAAAATATCAATTTTGGCATTGGTTAATAGTTCTAAAGGGGCAAAGAAATAATCAATACGAACGTGCTTTTGGTGTGGAGCGGAGAAAAATGTATAACCAGGGACCCCAGATTTTTTAAACCACAAAGTATCCACTAACCCAAACTCATTGATAATACCCTTAGTGGCTCTAAATATCTTGTGCTTTCTACCAGCATAACAGCAATTGTTGCGAATATCAAAATCTCCGTGTAAATGCAGATTAAAATCTCCACAAATCACAAGAGGTGAAGGCCAAGAAGCCAGTTCGATACTAATATCGTTTAACATGTCCGGGTCATCCAAATTGGGACCATATAAGGAACAAATAGTAATTGGGGAACGTTTTAACCTTCAGTTCAATAATCACCCATCGTCCATGCTGATCTGCTTTTGCACATTTACACTCTCCCCAAGCATATTTTTTTTAAATGGCTACCCCTCTTGTTGTGGATCCCTGTCGTGTACAAGCCAAAACTTCAAAGCCCAAATCTTTCAAACAAGCCCTGTTGTTCCAGACAATATGTGTCTCTTGAATACAAAGGAGCTGAACCCCCATAGTTTTAAGAATCTGTGCCATAACCCCCCTTTTCTTTCTATTGTTCAGCCTACAGACATTCCAAGAACAAATAGAAAATGTATCCATTGTCAAACAAGAAACGAAAGAACGACATTAAAGATTTATTGTTGCACCGCTGCAGTTGCACATTTAAATAACCCAATTTCACACCTCTGTTCCTTCTGTTCCTTGCCCCTGACACCCATCCCCCCACTACCCCAAAAACCCTTCCACCCCCCAACTCCCCTCCCCCCCCAGCAACCCACCAAACCCACCCCTGTGGGGCAAAGGGACTGGAAGGTCCCTATATGTGATGGGAAGAAAGGAGTGAGCGCTCTCTAACCCACCCCACCCCCCCTGCTCTAACTAGAAATCCTACAACAACAAAAAGTTTTACAAAAAAAAAAAGAGACACGTCATGTGTGGCCTGGCGAAAAGAAAAGGAGTCACAGGGAATTTACAAAAAACAAACATACTACAAATAGGGCTATTCATTAAAGAGTATCTAGGAACTCCTTTGCCTTAATCTCCGATGTAAAAAACACTGTTTTATCTCTGCAGATAACCTTGAGCTTCGCAGGGTTTAATAAGAATTCCTGTGCCCCCTTTCCTTGGAAAGCTGAAATGAGTTGGCACAGGTGCCCTCTTAGTTGTACCGTAGCCTGACAGTAGTCGGGGCGAACAAAAAATTCATAGCATTTAGCCTTACGTTTACGGTCATGACGGGCCAGATCGTATAATTGCTCACGTAATACAAAATTGTTAAGACAAATGAGGATTGCCCTTGGTTTAATCTCGGCTCCCCTCGACCCCGCCCGAATCTGGAAGGAAAATCTATGAACCCTTTGGAGCTCCCATTCCCATTTCCATTCCTTTAGCTCTGGAAAGGCTTCCATACACAACTCAATAACAAATTGACAAATATCTTTCCCCTTCAAGCCTTCGGGAACCCCCAGTATTCGGAGGTTATTTCTCCTCGCCCTGTTTTCCATATCGATCAATTTCCAGCTTATATCGTCTCGGACTGAATGCAGGGCTGAGACATCGGCTTTGCAAGCAGAAAAGTCCTCCTCTATTGTAGAAATTCTACCTTCAGCCTCAGCCACTCTAGTAGAAAGTTCAGAACTTGTTTTGGCAATGCGACACACTGAATTCTAAAGCTTACCCACTGCACCATGAATGCGAAGACTCTCAGCCTTCGTCTCCTCCCGATGTGTCATAATGGCCTGATAAACTGTGAAGAGAGTGATACAGCTATCCGTTTCACCAAGGAGGAATCTTTAACTCTCTGCATCCCCATTCACATCAGGGCCATGCGATACAGTCCCGGAGTCTAATGGAGAAAAACCGTTATCGGTGGAGACCCGTAATGATAAAGTATTACCAATCTCCTGTACAGTTAATACTGTGTTGTCGCCCTCTGGTGAATTTGAGAAATGTTCCTCTTCCTCCATAAGAGCAGAACTTGCTAAGCTTCTGTCGTCTGCCCAGTCAAGGTCAAGGTCAACACTTTCACCCTCACCCTCTGATACCACAGAGACATCAGACATTGAATAAAATTTCCCTCCTGAGTCACAAGAATCTAGGTCATTAACAATTTCTTTCTCAAGGGAGGGGGTCAGCACATTAGAGATTGATCTTGTATCAGAATAAGTTGGAGCAGACTCAGAGCTGGGGGAACCGGGGGCATTATTGGCCAAGGAGTACCGAATGTTTCCAGGTAATGTATCAACACTTGTATTGGGTAGCTCAGCAACAATCAATGGCTCATTCGTTTCCTCTCGTGCCACATTTTTTTTCTTATTGAAAATGGACGGAATTATTACCTTTGGGCCTTGCGTGGAAGCATTAGAATCGACTGTCCCAGAAGGTCCGGCTGAAGAAGCTACATGATTCACGCTCTCGTTATGGCCATTATCTCCATTCTTTAATCTATCAGCCTTCCTTCCATTCTTTGGGCCTTGCGTGGAAGCATTAGAATCGACTGTCCCAGAAGGTCCGGCTGAAGAAGCTACATGATTCACGCTCTCGTTATGGCCATTATCTCCATTCTTTAATCTATCAGCCTTCCTTCCATTCTGCTGATTACCAGTAGTATCCACACTTCTAAGACCAGGTAATGCCTGCACAGTAGAGGCGAGTGAAACCGGAGTATTTGCGGCAGCCGCCGCCCTTGTAGTTGCACCTTTTGATACTGTGTTAGAGGCTGGATTCTTGGGTCTCATTGTAAAAAGTTCACCACTCCGCTCCAGATTTTGCAAGGAACCCTCCAAGTGCACCCTGGTAGAAGAAACAACTCTCTTCTGAATCGCGTTATTCTCTCTGGGACAAACGTCCTGTTTACGGCACCGAGCTGTAGGCAGATCACCCCTGTAGCAATGCTTCATATGCTCTGCTCCGGTATCACATACTCCACGGAAATCGCCAGCTGAAAGAGGACCAGGACACACACGCCGGTAGCCAACAGTAAGTAGCAGCTGAAATCGGCGTTTCTGACGGGCTGCTCTGAACAGAGTGAAAAGACTCATACCAGGGTAGGGTAGGATAAATTATCGTGTCAATCCGAGTCTGCCTAATTACGCCCCAAGAGTATCAGAGAGAGCGAAGCCCCGACGAAGTCCAGTCACAGCTCAGCCACACGGCCATGCACGAGGATAGAATATGCCGACATGTCAGCGTTTCACCAGGGGCAAGAAATTCTTCTCCGCCGGCTCGTTAAATTCAAAGTAGCATTCAGAGCGAGATAAGGTGTCTCACAGAGGCAGGGGGTCAGAGGTAGGGTAGCGGCAGGAGACCACCAAAAGCCTGACTAACTCGGACACTGCCGTGTCCGCCATCTTGCCCGCTGGTAGTCCAGATGAAGATTTATTTATAATGGATACTACTAACTGCAGATATCTCACCTTCGTATATCCTCAAGTCCCATGCTGGGTCTGAAGATTTTTTGCCACTAGTGCTCCACTCCCCTATATGGCATTGTGTGGTTCTGTGTTGCCGCCACAGTACCCCAGAGGGGACGGAGTAGAGATGCATATAGCACCACTTTTGTGAGCAAAATGTCAGTTCCTTTCTTTCCGCACCCTACATTTCAAATTTGGAACTACGCTCCCAAATTTGTCAGTTCTCTGGCGACTTCCAAAACACTTCACAGTATGCTGTGGAATGATTGTCCCCAGCAAAAACACCATATCTCAAGCAATGCTGTGACTGCAGGAAGCGGATGTTGGCCATAGAGCAGCCCAAGGTGTGTCTTTGGTGCCTGGATTCAGAATACAGCTATAAATCAAGTGATAAGTGCATCTGCATACACCCTAAGGTGATCCGATATAAGTAGGTGAAGTTGTATGTCTCCAAGAAGTAGTTGTGGACCCAGTCTTGGTGTGGGTCACTCACACAACCATTCACCTTCATACATGAAGTTCTCTTTCAAGACCAGTTTCAAATGGAAGCTTAAGAAAGCTTAGCAGGACTCAACCCGATACCCCCACTCTGACTTCAAAGAGAAGCACAATGTAAGTCACATTCCTTCAAGGTCAATAGCCATGGGCCCAATCCCTCAGTTAGTCTTGATTTTGTGCGCTTGTGGAATCCTCTGGCATTTTTTCGTGCCCCACAGAGCCACAGTAACGTCAATTAGGGTTACCGCCAACATGTCCCTACCTGTCTCCATGTTTCTTCTCGGAACCTATACCAGACCTGTTCTGACTCCTGCACAGATGTCTACTCTAGAACCACGGTGTACACAGGTTCCCGTTGTGTCAGTGCTGCTGCCACCAGCTCTGGAGGATGATCCAGTTCTGTCACCCATTTATGATCCCGAAACAACATCAGTCTAAACTCGACCTCTGAGATACATAGACTACATATTTTGTATTTATTCTTTTCAGTTCCCCTGAAGAATGTGGTACTGAAAATTCTGGACTCGTGTAATAAACTTTGTCGTAGCATGACGATTTTTATATCAAAAGACCGAGAATGGCTAGTACACTATGTACAAGCATTTTCGTCATATTCCAGTAACAATTTCACCTCGAAATCGTCATTTTCGTTCTGAAACCTTTGGCATCCATTTTGTGTTGCCCTTTACATAGGCTATAACACACAGCTAAATTTGATTCCAAAAGGCCACGTACACCTTGATTGACTTTCCCCTGACCTGAGCATGTTGGAACCATTGCCCCAGGCCGGACCTGTTTGGTCAGTTCCTCTCCCAGTGGCCGAGCAAGATAGCATCATGCCATAAACCTTTTCATCGCACACACACCCTGCCTTATCTTACTTCCATCTGTTCCTGCTCCTGCCTCCACGAGCTATTCATGACATGGGCTGTGATCTTACTGTTTTGGGGTTAGCCAGCCTTGTCAGCTAAAGAATGTATTCATTATGTGGACATTGTTTATGGCCTGGACTTATCTTGAAAGTGGGTTTTGCATCTGTGTGCACGTTCTGGGAATGTACTTCAAATATGTGCCTAGGGCATAATAATTTGTATAAAGAGTCTGTGCTCAGACCATTCAGCAGGCTATCTCATTCAGTCACTTTTAGGCGTGGCTGGGCGACGTAGCCTCACAGTTGTATGTAATAAAGATGTCTTTTCATATTTCAGATTCTCTGTTGATTTCTTTGCTGCTTTTTGAATGGACTACTTATTGGTAAGACCCCTGAGAAGGAGATTGGGGATTCCTAGTACGTCAAATGGCGCCCCAACAGCGGGCCTCGTCAAGCAGTGATTATCTGGAGAAGTAACTTTTCAGAGAACAGAAATCTACTGGGGAAGGCAAGACAGAAATCTACTACAAGAGGTACTGTGCACAAAGGTTCTGGGGGATTCTCTGTCTTTGCGGCCCAGTATATTTTTGATTTTTCTGACTTAAACTCTCCAAAAGGTGTCACTCACGACTGAGGAACCCATTTTGGTTTAAGTGTGTTTTTGCAGTTAGAACTTGGCAGTTAGAATTTGGACAACTATTTGTTTGCTATAGCTTTGAAGGTTTGTATAGGTTTGGATATGCGAATTGCAATTTGTGTAGGCGGATAATGAAGAGACTTTTCTCCATCTGCTCCAGTTGAAGTATTTGTGGGTCGCACCCATTCCTTAGTTCTTTGGTATTGCGCTTAAGATTATTTGAACATTGCAATTTTCAATAACCGAGGGTCTTGTACATTTACGAGTGTATCGATAGAGATAACCCCTTGAAGTTTAGAAGCTAGATTAGTGGGATATAGGATGCCTGAGCTTAGCATATTTTGGAGTTTTGTGTTGGCCAACTTTGGTATACGTTTGGATTTGCCGGCTTCCCCTAAAGGGAATATCTAAATAGGTTTAGATTTAAAAACATATTTCTTCCTTGGTGATTTTTGTATCCCCAGGGAATTAAAATATGACATAATGCAAAACAAGGATCCTTTGCTCTGGGCAATTTTACATGCAAAACGATTTTTGGTGTTCTGCCACCTAAAGCTAGTGTATTAAGTGTATTTTTGGTTTCCTGCACATACAGTGGTCTGTTGGGCTGTTTATGCAGTCTTTTTGAACACTATTGAGAAGTGTTTCTTGTAAATATGGTCACAGCTACAATGGTTGGGTTTTGAGTACAGTCTGGGCTGTCCTGTTTCCGTCCTATGTATTGACCTGTGGGTTCCATGTGTGTTTAAATGTGGTTTTGCCGTTACTGTAACTTCTGTTGTGAATAGCGTTGGCGCGAATTTATGAAACAAAATGCCTAAAAGCGCCGTATTGTGTGTCCTGAATGTTTTGAACACTTTCTGTTTCTGTTTGAAATGAGCTCATGTGTGTATTAAGAGTTTTGATGTTTTTCAGTTTGTTGAGTGAAATGTTGGATTAAATAATATTAGGTCGAAAATTACATGAACAATGCAGCAGTTTACCATGCGACATGCTAAAATCGCTATATGTTGCTATTTAATTTATACATTAAGCAAAACGCATATGTGCAAAATGTTAAAGGATTGAAATTAGATAAAGTTAAAATTCGCATTTACTAGGAATATGAAAGGCCTCAAAAATAAATTGTGTGTTTTATAGAAAAACGAATTTATAACATTTTTGTACCTACATGCATTAGTATATGCACGCATACAAAACTGCCGTTACACGCTTAAAAAGGATAAAATTAGGAAAAACATTCAATGGATATAAATAAGGCCCCAAAAAGAAAAAAACGAAATTGTCTATTTTTGAAAAGAAATAAATAAACAGCATTTTTCCTTAGTTGCACTGTATTAGATGTTTACAGGCAAGCCTTTCAGCTGCAGTACATTTGATAGGAATGTTCATTCAGCCAGCACTTTTCCAGTTAAAGATGGGTGGAACTTTGCATAACCGTCCTTTTAAATGGATGTGGCGCAGAAATGTGACGCAGGAAAATGTCATGTTTAAAGTTTGGTTTTTTTGCTTCGGCGCATAAATGAACTCGTCTAAAATTATAGGCAAGGGATGCAACTTACCTTTATATGTGGAATTCTCATAAAAAAGGAATAATTGGTTTTTATTGGAAGGAAAAGTCATTAATTATGAAAAAAATTATTATTAAAAATAAGTGCTTTTTAATATCGTTTTTTGATATTTATAAAGCTTAGTACTCATGCTATGACCCCCTAGCATTAAAATTTGATTTAAGTTATGTGTTACTGAATAATTAGGTAATTTGCATGTTGGTTTTCGCTTGGCGCAGGCGTAAAACACTTTTATTTAGGATTCACATGAGAGATGCCCAATGTTCAACCTCTGTCATGTGTAAAGGACATTCTGAGGATGAATAATATGTAAAGCAATCATAGGATATTAACTTTTAAGTTCCCTAAATTCCAAAGTCGAAAATGGGTAAATTAGACTATTTAAAGAGGCATTCTTGCCATTAGAGTAACTTTCACAGTGTCTTAGGCTTTAGTTAATACATACATTTAGGTATCATACAAGTTTGCCAGTTATTCTTATTTGGGCTTGCTATGCTGCCTCAGTGAGCCAATGTGACTGGTGCACGGGTTTTGTTTAATATCAGGATTGAAGGTTCTAGCTTTGGCAGGGCCTACTTGGACATTCATGTTTAGGGTTGATGAAATTAGTACCATTGCATAGGGTGGTAACAAGCAGTTGTTTTAAGCTGGTATGTTGTGTTGTTGTGCTCAGCAAATTCTTCACAGTGAATGTTTTAATAATGTAAGCATAAATGAATTTTAGCCACTAAAAGAAGTCATTTATAAACATGTGTGAGGGTTAAAAAGAGTTGGACAGTTTTTGTCTTTTTCAGCTCGAAAGACGAATAGGAGGATGGTCAAGGAATGCACGAAGTATGTCAGGCAGAGTTTGACCTGAAGGTCAGTGAGGTGGGGGTTTAGGAGTAAGTGAAACCAGATGTTCTGTTGAGGGCCTTTCGGACCTCAGGGCATTCTGGCGCAGGAGACGTAGAGTGTCTGTGAATGTGTTTTACTTTTGGAAAGCTGGGATTTAGTATGTTTATGGAAGATGGTTGGCGGTATGTTGAAAAGAGATGGGTTTTTATTATGACTTCTTTGCAAGGAAATGTTCGTGTTTTTTTCATGATTTAGCATTTTGCCCTGTATGAATCGTTCCTGCTGGTCGACACTGTAAGTTTTATTTGACAGTTCAATCTACAGTGCTGGTGATGATCTCCTGTCAAAAGGGTGGGAGTAAGTGAAAGTGTAAATTTTGAGATTAAATGAAAGTATAATTTTGGTGCAATTTTGATTTTTGATTCTAAACCTGACAAATTAAGCAGGCCTGCATTGATGGGTTTTGGGCTGCATGAATACATGCGTCACTGCTTGTGCTATTGTAATTTGTCCATGCCTTTTTGTGCTTGCTATACTGCATGTATATTTGATGGCTTGGTATATGTTGGTTGTGTTTTATGTTGCTACTTAAGAAATTATTACAAGTTTGCCTTTATTGTAAGGAGGCATGTATGACGATATGTGTCACTTTTACAATAATTAGGTAAAATTTGTGTTAATACTAAATTTCACAGACATGATGTTTGCATGCTGTGGACACGAATAGACAACACCTCACCAGTGTATGTCAAAATTTGGCCATAATAGTATTGAAGTAAAATAGAAGAGATATACAGGAGTCATGATATTGCCCTCTCCCTCATGGACTAGGTAATTCTAAATTTATGTATCCTCGATTGGACATAAGGATGAAATTATAGATTTGTGGCTCTTGTTAAAGGTGACCTAAACTTTTCATTTTTTCCCTGCAGAAGGAGCTGGACCATTAACTGACATTACCGTATATGGTGTAAGGGCCAGTGGTAGAGTCCAAATTTCTGCACTATTTGTAACTTTTGTATCCATGCTTTTGGTATTATTCTTTCTCCCCTGACCGATGTCGCATCATGCTTAGTTATTGGGGATTTTAGTTCTGTCCTACTTCCATTTCCCTTTTTCATATTCCTTTCACCAGTCAGCCCATTTATTATTATGGGTGTATTGTTTATGTGCACACTTTTAGACTAGAGTGATGTATCAGGGATCCCCCATGTTATGTAAAATGTTTTTTCAGACTGACTATCGGGGTAGTGACAGGCTGGTTAACTGACCCGATATTATAGTAAGACACGTTTTCCATCTCAATAGGAGATATCTTAAGTTTACCTTTTGAACACGACAAATTTTCAATGTCTATTTTAATTTTTCAGTTCCCTTGTGTTCCTGCTGCTTTAATTTTTGGTGGGATCAGACGTATTCTAATCATGCAAATACAAGGACTCTCTAGTTTTTGAACTTTTGTCTGCACATTTGATTATTAGCTTTTGTATTGCCATAGTGCACTTATGCACATTTTTTAAAGAGATTTTTTTCTTCATGTCCTTGGTAATCTATTTGAGATGTTCTAGATAAGGAATTTAGAAAACCTAGGCTTAATCATTAAGGAAAATATGTATTTGCACCATTAGACAATGCCACCATATGTAAAAACATCCATTTAGATAGAATGTTCATGTAGTTATTTACCCTTTGATGGTGAAGGATATGCTCTCACACGAAAACCCAATTGAAAAGCCCAGAGACACCGTTTTGCCTACTGCCTTTATGTTTGAATTGCTTTTTGAAAATGACAGTGCATTCTAGACCAACATTGTCCCATGGCGTGTGGCCACTCCCTTGCAGATTGCAGGCCACCTGCTTGCAGTCCCCCTGTTAAAACCCATGAACTGTTTTTGTGCTTGATTTGAAGGAAACTAACAGTTGTGTCACATTTCCTATATCACTAGGTTCTGCGGGATCTTCCAGAGTCAAAGGAAGAGTGATACCCTGCAGACCTGTGATCGAGACTAAGCCCACTCTCCATCAGTGACAGATGAAAGACAGACTTCTTGGCTCTACAATTCCTGCAACCAGAAAGTAGTGTGACAGCAATCGTCAGCGTGACAGCGATCATCAGCGTGCCTCCAATGGTACCTCCCAAGCAAGCCATTTGTTTCATCAGAAGGCGTTGTAAAAAGAAAAGAAAAGAGGAGCTGGTTTCAAAGATGTGAAGGATCCCTGTTGTTGCGAGCGAGCGGTTAGCGCTCTAGTTGCTGCATGCTGAGGAGTACATAGGCAGCGAGGAGCAGGCGGCGCATCGCGGTAGGGTGGACAGTGGCAGTGTCTCCCGACCCGCTGGCGCCTCAGGTGATTATCTACCACTGTGCTGCCTGTGAATTGTTGTGGAAGTAAAACGCTGATGTAATAGCTCGTATTGTTGGATTTTAAAAGTATAACGCTGATGCAAAGTATAACGCTGACTTAATAGCACCATTGGATTTTAAAAACTGAAACGCTGATGTTATAGCGCCTATCAGATTTTACAATTGTCCCACTGAATTAATAGCGCCGATTTTACTGTGAAGGCGATATTTACATTACTCACCATCTAAAGCGACCTGTGCTCAATCACTCGTCCTGCCCGCCCCGGTCCGACTCGGCAACCAGTGCCGTTGAGCGGAGGGCGGGTCAGGCAGAGCCAGGTCACTTCCGCCTGCAGCGAGCGGTTAGCGCTCTAGTTGCTGCATGCTGAGGAGTACATAGCCCCCTCGTCACGGTGAACGCGCAGCGGTCGCGCGCAGCGAAGCGCCTGAGACGCGCCAGAGAGAAGCCCGTCTGCGCCCGTCCGCGACAGGACGGGACCAGGGGCCTCCCACCCTACCCCGTTAACCAGTATCGCCATGGCCTCTACGAGGAATGCACGTATCAGGTACACCCCACAGTCCCTATTAGCCCTCCAACCTAAGGGACAATTGAGGTGTGCAAGTGATAACTGGCCATTTCCCGAGGGCCCGTTTTCCTGCCCAATATGCAGATTCCAAGCCACCTCGAACTCCATCGTAACTGGCTCCGCTAGGGCTAACGGCACCATCACTAAAGTTAAAGGTTGGAAAAGCTTCCTTTTAAATGTCCGATCCCTTCCCCGACATCATGTCGAGATATGGGACACTATTCAAAGCCATAAGCCCGAAATATGTTTCCTCACGGAAACCTGGCTGAAGCCCCACACGGTCCCATCCATAACTTTGGGGATCCCTCAAGGTTACAAAATCTTAAGGCAGGACCGCCCAATAAAAACTGGTGGAGGGACTGCTATCATTTTTAAAGAAAATCTCCATATCTCGGTCCAGGAGCAAATTATTTTGCCCACCATGGAAATAATGATCTTCAAAATCAACATCAGAGCTAAGGAACACTGGAAAGGTGCCTTGGTATACCGACCTCCGGGCTCTAGTGCTGGTTTCTCACTTGCTTTGACCGAAATACTAGCCCCTCACCTAAGAGCAAAGGAAAATTTTATCTTACTCGGTGATTTTAATTTTCATGTAGACGTAGCAGAAGACCCCGACACTAAACTCCTCCTAGCTGACCTCGCTCTCCTAGGTCTTCACTTAAGAAACTGTGGCCCCACCCATAGAAAGGGCCATACATTGGATTTAATATTCACTAATCTCCCTTTAATCCATTGTCACCCACCCAAAGCCATCAGTTGGTCAGACCATAGCTTGCTGGAATTCTCCTTCTTACTACTTGATAAACCCTCGGACCCCTGCATTAATTTGAGAATTACCAAAAGACCATGGCATAAAATCACTCTGGACTCCTTTAAACAACTCTGGAAAGAGCCAACAATCTCTGACTCTGACAACGCTGAAGTGGCTCTATCCAAACTAAATAATACCCTTTTGGATATCACAAACTCGCTAGCCCCACTTAAGACTGTCAAAAAACCTTCGACCACCAAAAAAGAACCATGGTATTCCGAATCATTAAAACTGGAGAAACAAAAATGTAGGAAGCTGGAAAAACAATGGAGGAAAAATCACTCTCTTGCCAGCAAAGAACTCTATCAGCAGGCTATATCCTCCTACTATAAAAACATTAAAAAGGCAAGGAAAACCTGCCTGTTGTCTCAGCTTGATGGGGCGGCCAATTCAACAAAGGAATTGTACAAAATTCTCAGGACCTTTGCCAACCCCCTGGCCTGTGAAAGCTCTGACACTTTCTCACAAGAGTTGTGCAATAACATCTCCACATTCTTTGAGGACAAAATCAACACCATCTACAACAAAATTCTTATCAAACATCC
Source organism: Lissotriton helveticus (assembly GCF_964261635.1). Taxonomy (NCBI): domain Eukaryota; kingdom Metazoa; phylum Chordata; class Amphibia; order Caudata; family Salamandridae; genus Lissotriton; species Lissotriton helveticus. The sequence goes on along the minus strand of NC_136057.1, from coordinate 596,724,117 downwards.
AAACAATTTGGAAGCCCCTAGCACCTTGCGCAAAGAAACCCTCACTGAGACCCTTGAAGTCTTCCCAGAAGTCACAGAAAGTGATATACTTACTCTTCTGAGTAATGTGAAATCTGGTTCCCTTCGTGATCTTCTCCCTGCCAGATTAACTAATTACCTGGGCAGCTTACTATGCCCTATCATCATGAAGATCCTCAATCTTTCTTTCAAAGAGGGTAAACTCCCGCAACAGTGGAAAGAGGCAGTTGTGAATCCGATACGTAAAAACACCACCTCCCCCTGGACGGAACTCTCCAACCTCCGCCCTATTTCTCTTCTGCCCCTCCTGACTAAGTTGGCTGAGAAATTTGCTAACTCTCAGATCTCCAGTTTCATAGAAGCGACAGGGGGCCTGGACCAATCTCAATCTGGGTTCAGGCCCAACTACAGCACCGAATCTGCTCTCCTCTCCGTGACCGACAACATCAAGATGTCACAGGATAGAGGAGGATCAATGATTTTGGTGCTGTTAGACCTGTCAGCTGCTTTTGATACTGTGTCACACAAAATCCTGCTGAACCGACTACAAGGAGTGGGCATTAGAGGCCAGGCACTTGCATGGCTGGAGAGTTTCCTATCTGGGCGTACACAATCTGTCAGCTTGGGCCCCTATCATTCCATCACCAGGGAGCTCACTAAAGGGGTGCCACAGGGCTCATGCCTAAGCCCCACACTGTTCAATGTGTATGTGGCCCCCCTTGCTGAGATTGTGAGGAAGTACGGATTCACACCAGTGTCGTATGCCGACGACACCCAACTCCTCTACCCTTTCCATGCCCTTAACGCTAATGTTAGGGAAAATTTTGCGGAAGGTATGAGGGCCATCTCCAACTGGATGGCTTCCAACTACCTCCAGTGTAATGTCGGGAAGACAGAAGTGATGCTCTTTGGTAAAGCTAGCATGCTCTGGTCTCCCGACTGGTGGCCCCAAGACCTGGGACCAGTACCTTCCCCAAAATCCACTATAAAAAACCTAGGAGTGAAACTGGACCAATCCCTAACTCTAAAGGATCACGCGAACGTGATTGCTGGAGCCTGCTTCCATACCATTGGCTTACTTAGACGTATCTTCCCCCTCTTACCTGACATCTACAGGAAGACATTGGTACAGACCCTTGTAATAAGTCGCCTTGACTACTGCAATGGGCTCCTGATACTAGCCAATGAAGATGCCATCAATAGACTACAGGTGGTCCAGAACACGGCGGCCAGATTGATTCTGAATGCCCCTCCTAGAACACCCTCTGGACCCCTGTTGAGAGAACTTCACTGGCTCCCAGTACGCCAACGGGTCAAATTCAAGATCTGTTGCACTGTCCACAAATGTCTATTTGGAAACGGCCCCAGTTACTTAGCCCAACTATTTCAGCCTTACAGACCGGAACGTGATCTACGGTCAAGCAACCAACTCCTGCTTAATTCTCCTCTTATCAAAAAGACCAGACAAGGTGGCCGTGCCCTCTCTTCAGTAGGGCCAACTCTGTGGAACAACTTGCCCCTTAGCCTCAGACAGATCCCCAACCACCTTACCTTTAGGAAAACACTAAAAACCAATTTGTTCACCGAAATATAAGCCTCAACATCTCCTCATTTTGCATCCTCAGTTCACCTGTATAGTGGCTACTCGTCACCTGTGCTTGCGGCCATAGCGCGGAGATAACCCATTGGGTTCGATTCTGGCGCTTTATAAGCATATAAATAAATAAATAAATAAAATAAAGATGGCAGGGCTGTCATCCAGTTTGTTCAGTTTGTTCAACTGTCATGTGCTTGAACCTCTGACAGCGCGCGGTCCCCTGATCCCCTTGGCCTGAGTTTTTGGCCCCCCACACACCTCTTTTCCTTTGCTCCAGCGGAAAGGCAGTGCACCTGAGGAAAAAGGCACTACATTCTGGTGCCCATGAGAGAGCAGCTTGTGCGTCCTCTGACATTAAATGATGAGTATTGGAGTCTGAAAGTGCTGCTGATCTTGCTGGGTTGTTTCTCAGTAGTGCTTGGATCTGCATGAAATGCTTTGTGCCTTTGATCAATGAAGGGCACATCATTTGTAGTGTCTGCCACGAAGAAGAGACACTGGTGCACTGCCTTGAGACATTGAGACTTTGTGAATGAGCTATGAGTGTTTGCCAGGAGGGCACTCCAACGGATACTGAGTAACATCATTTTATGAAGAGCCTGAATGAAGAGGCCCAACGCGAAGAAGACACTGGAAGCGGATTTGATGGACAATAGAAGCCTGCCAGGAGAGGCTTTGACGGACTCTGGGTATTTTCTGTGAGCTTGTATAGAATTGGAGTTTGGAAACTAATTTTTGCTGCTTTGCTGGCATTGTTTTAAAGTACTATTCTGTTTAGTAAAAGCAGAATAACGTCCATTTTCTGTGAAAGAGTATTCCCTTTTCACCTCAGAGCATTAATGAGAGTCACCACTGTTTCACTTGAGCATATAATGAATTACAGAAATGCTTTGGAAGACCTAAAATGTACTAGATAATTTTAGGATTTACGTTTGCTTAGGGTTGTGGAAAATTATGATTCATTCGTAATAGCGGTCACTACTTTGTCTGTATGTTCTTAATGACGTGTTTTCTAGTGTGTTTTAAACAGGCATTGTCTTTTATGGGTGGGATTGTTTTTGCTGCCCAATTCACATCTGCACCCACCTCCCAAACCTATGTCTTTTCCTACTTCTACTTCTTTGCATCTTTCCAGATTTTACCCGAACACGGATAGTTAGGAGATCAGAGTTTACTGATTCTCCTCTTGTCCTCTTGTACAGTTTCTGCATCAACACCAGTTAGTAGTTGAACATCACTGGTTGTTGGGCGTGTGGTCTTGTACCACATACTACAGATAGGCCTTTGTGCTACTGCGTGTGTAGGGAGACCTGTCCCGAGAGAGTCGCTAGGTAATAGGATTATGCTTCAGTAACATCTTGAGGATTTTTATAAAAATATAGATCTGGACTCAGACTAGCGTGAGTATAGGTTATTGCCTATGTAAGGGAAAAAGGTGCGTCTGTGGTACTGAAAATTCTGGACTCGTGTAATAAACTTTGTCGTAGCATGACGATTTTTATATCAAAAGACCGAGAATGGCTAGTACACTATGTACAAGCATTTTCGTCATATTCCAGTAACAATTTCACCTCGAAATCGTCATTTTCGTTCTGAAACCTTTGGCATCCATTTTGTGTTGCCCTTTACATAGGCTATAACACACAGCTAAATTTGATTCCAAAAGGCCACGTACACCTTGATTGACTTTCCCCTGACCTGAGCATGTTGGAACCATTGCCCCAGGCCGGACCTGTTTGGTCAGTTCCTCTCCCAGTGGCCGAGCAAGATAGCATCATGCCATAAACCTTTTCATCGCACACACACCCTGCCTTATCTTACTTCCATCTGTTCCTGCTCCTGCCTGTACGAGCTATTCATGACATGGGCTGTGATCTTACTGTTTTGGGGTTAGCCAGCCTTGTCAGCTAAAGAATGTATTCATTATGTGGAAATTGTTTATGGCCTGGACTTATCTTGAAAGTAGGTTTTGCATCTGTGTGCACGTTCTGGGAATGTACTTCAAATATGTGCCTAGGGCATAATAATTTGTATAAAGAGTCTGTGCTCAGACCATTCAGCAGGCTATCTCATTCAGTCACTTTTAGGCGTGGCTGGGCGACGTAGCCTCACAGTTGTATGTAATAAAGATGTCTTTTCATATTTCAGATTCTCTGTTGATTTCTTTGCTGCTTTTTGAATGGACTACTTATTGGTAAGACCCCTGAGAAGGAGATTGGGGATTCCTAGTACGTCAAGAAGGGATCCTTTTGATGACGGAGTGCTTTGGGAGTCTCAACAAACTGAATGTATATAATATGTGTAGTGTATGTTTTTGTATATATATGCTTTTGAATTGATAATTGATTTTCTGTTCTCATGATGAATCAAATGAGCATACAAATAGACATTATAATCAGTATAACTTAATTCAAGAAATATAAACTTTACTGATTAAGAACAATTTGAATATTGTTTACTTATTGTTTACATTTATAAAAAATTGTTGCAAAATAAATTGAGCAAACCAAGAGTTTGCAATTGCTGTGCAGGAAGGGTCAGGTGATCAATTTGGCACTTGTTCTAACCATTGACAATTTTCAGGAGGGTAGCTTCCTCCTCCCAACCTAGCACGCCCTGTTCAAAAATTAGGTTAAGACTTGGAACTGAGTTTAAAACCTTAAAAACAAATAAGCTAAGAGTGCACAGTACAACCCCTCTTTCTATACAAACTCGACCTATGACACGCTATGAAATTACAAAAGCACAACTGGTCATCATGAAATTTGTCTCTAACCATGTGCCTGACCCGAGTTGCAGCTTGTAGCAGAAGCTCCCATTATCTTTTTGGTTGTGTTTCTGATCCTGTGCCAGAGTAGTATGTACATCAGTACGTTGATGAAGATGATGGTGAATAGAATGGCTTCCTAAAACCTCATTACAATGATGATGCCTTACACCTTTATTTACAGACCAGCAGTGGGCTTCGTGTAGACTCACTTGCAGTGGTGGTTCGGAGGAAAGCTGAGGTGCTATAATTGCATTTGCCTTCAATTGAGAACAAAACAAATGTGTTAACAGAAAATTATCAATCTAGGCTAGCAATATCTGAGGCTCTACGTCCATTTAGTGATGCATTCAAAGTTAATCTGATGACAGTTCTTGCCCTCCTGTGAATAGGCAGGAGGCCAGACTGGTGCTTGGTTACCCTATTTTCTCACCAAACACCCTCTCTAGAGTGCTTCATTGTTCAGGCTTCTGCTAGGAGAGTGCCCAACTCAGCTGACTGGATGGTGTTCATGGAAGTGCAGTATGCATATTACCATATTCCTGCCCTGCAGTTCCAGTGGCATTTTCTGTGGTTCAAGATAGGCCAGAAGCATTTTCAGTTTGCCATAGTCACCATCAGCATCCCGGGCACCCCTCAAGTGTTCCCCAAAGTGATGGCTTTGGCCACTACCCATCTTCGAAGGGTGGGATCCCTTTATTTTTATACCTTGGCCTCTGGCTAACAGAGGCGGGCTCATCACAGTGAGTTGTGGGCCACCTCCAGCTGACAGCAGAACTCTTGAAATCTTTAGGATGCACTATAAATGTGCCAAAGTTACACTTGATTAGCTACTGTTCATTGAAACAACCTTAGAAACTGTGAAGTTCAGGTCTTTTCCTCTGTAGCAGCAAGTTGTGGTAATTCAGGCTATGATCCAGTTGTTTCAGGCTCAGACATGTATCACGGTGAAAGTGGCTTTGAGGCTTCTTGGCCTGTTAGCCCTGCACACCCACCTCATCAACTATGCCAGATGGCATATGCATGCCCTACTGTGAAACCTGACATTTCAGTGGCCCAACATCAAGGCAACGTATCTGGTACCATCCAGTTCTCATAGATCACTGTATTCCTCACCCAAGCTGATTGTGCTGACGGTGACATCACTTCTGGGATGGGTGAGGTCAACTGGGAAGGTAGAGATCAGAGTACTCTGGTTTCTAGCAGGGGGCAAGATCTGCACCAATTTGCTGGAGCTGTGGGCCATTCATCCAGCGCTGAAGACCTCCCAGCCATCCATCAAGGAGAGGCTGGTATAGGTTATCTTGTACAATGCCACCACCATTTGGTACTACAACATGCAGGTGGAGTAAGATCCTGGGTCCTGTGACATGAAGCTTTGCATCTGCGGAGATGGTTAAAGGGCTATGGCATATTCCTGACCACCAATTACCTGGCAGGGTATCTGTGCACTTGTCTTATGATAGATCATGCATGGCGACTGCATTCCGGGGAGGTGCAGGGCCTCTTCCACCAGAACCCTGGATAGATCTTCTTGCCACTGTTGATAACATGCAGGTCAACAATTCTGCACATTGGAGTTTTTCCAAGAGCACTTGTTAGGTAAAGCATTCCAGCTGAAATGGAACAAAGGACTCCTATATGCCTTCCTGCCTCGAGTTTTGAAGAAGATCAGGAACAACTGCTTGCAAGTTGTCTTAATGGCCCCAGATTGGGCCACAAGATTGTGGTAGCTAAAACTTTTGGGCATAAGCATTAGTTCTCCAATCAGGCTGCAACTTTGTGAGGAGTTCCTTACTCTACGATAGAGCAGGGTCCTCCACCCAAGTCTACGCAATCATACATGTGTAAAGACTGAGCAGCTGTAATTGACTGTGCTAGATTTGTCTCTAGAAGTGTTGGGTGACATCCTCACTACCTGATACCCCTCCATAAAATCCATTTATCCAAGGCGCCGGGAAAAATGTATTACCTGGAGTGTAGTTCGCAACACTGACTCTTCCAGGCAAGGCCATCAAATGTGTTTTTCTTTGTTTTATCTTTAGACCAGCAAGATTTTGCACTGGGTACTATAAAGGTTTATTTGTCGCTTCTTTTGCTTTCCTTCCACTTTGGACAGTCCCTAAACCTACATGCGTTCTTTACTCCCTTGCCCCTTGAAAGAGAGGAGCCTCCTAAGAAAAAGTTTAAATCTTTTATATAGATCGTACCTAGGATCATCAAGTGGACAATTAGCTTTTTGTGGATTTCTCTGGAGCAAAGAAAAGGAAAAGTGTGCAGGAAAGGACCTTGTCAAGGCAGACATTCCTCTGCATTAAGATCTCCTATGCGCTGGCCAGTAAGCTGCCCCCGGATGGTCTGAGAACCCATTCTACCACAGCGTTGGCATGCAGAGTGCCTGTCCTTGATGTCTGCTAGGCTGTGACATGAGCATCAGTGCACATGTTTTTGTGGCAGTACTGCCTTGACAAACAAGATAAAGACAAGAAACAAGTCATAATGCAGGAATGGCACTAATAAAGGGGAAGTACTGTAGAGGCAAGGCAGAGCTTCACAACCACCTCGTGGACGTGGGAGAAAAAAACTTCAGATTCAGTCTGGTGTCTAAAGGATGCTCTAAAGTGAGGAATTTGCAGTTAGATAGAATATCTACCACAAATAGCATTACCAAAGGTAAGTAACATGTTCTCTCATGACTCATTGGCCTAAAATGTGTGCATTGCAATTTGTATAGATTTATCTTCCAACTAATCACAGTTGTATCACATTCTCCCTTTAACACTTACGCTTATGCTTGTGACTGACAGCTGTGTGACGATGACTGATTTTCATCATGGACCTCTGTGATGGTGACAAGTTTTGCTCAATATCATGTGCTGTTTCAATAACCAGTGCACTGGTGCTGAGCAGAACGGGACCCTGTTTTCAACATACTTCACTTCCTATAGCTCCTACACTTTATTCAGAAATTCAGTTCAGTTAGTTGATGAGCAGCAACAAGCACAGCTTGGAAATGGGAAACAGTGCTACTGAGCTGTGCTGTCTACAGCTAATGCACTTAACCCAGAGAATTCATATTTAGGAGAATGTCTTAAGAACAGGTGCACAGGACTGGTCTGCATATGTGCACCCATTTATGATACAGTCCCAGATACCGTATTACACAATGTCATACTAAGCAAAACCTCTCTGATCACCCTTCCTTAAGTCACCACATTCTAGTGGGGGGACGTGTCCTATTTTTCCACTAATTTGTAGATGATCGTCATTGATTACTGGGACATCCAGCTAATCCACAAGGCCTCTGGCTCCCCTTTCTGATTATATCTCTCTAACGCCTGTCTTTAGCAGGACATGCTGTCCGGCACATGGATCACTGATACAACATTGACTACTTAACATCGAAGTACAAAAATATCGAGTCAACAATATCGTATACAAAAATATCGACATCCAGTACACAAAACAGAAATAACACAAACATCAATTAAAAAAAAATCCCCCAAAAAAATCTCGATAACAAAACTATCGACAACAAAAATACAAAATTATCAATATAATTAAAATAAAATGAAACACAACAAAAACATCAATATAAATAATATCGACTACACAAACATCTATTAAAATTATATAACTATACAAAAATAACATTTAAACATAAAAAGAAACTAATTTCAATAATATAATAAAAAAACTAAACATTTTAAACATACACTAAAAAATAAAGAATTAATAACAAAATTAAATAAATACATAAAAAAATACAAAAACAAATAAACAAACAATACAACATAAAAATATTAGGAGTACCAAAAATAAACAAACAAAAATATATATCATATGTAAAAAATATATCACATTTAGCTACAGATATATTTAAATAAAAATAATGAACAAAATAAACAAAAAACAAAAAATAAACATTATAAACATGAAACAAATTAAAAGGTAAATGCTAAAAAATTCAAAAAAGCTATATCGACCAATACATTTAAACTACACCAACACTAACCAATAAAAAACGGTAACTAATTAAACACTATAAAAACAATAAATTTATTAACCACGAAATGGAAAAACTGTAGAGAAAAAGCCCTCCCACAATAACATGTAAAAACTCGCAAACATTAATATTAACATTAAATGCAACATAACATAATTAAACAACACATAACTAACACTACATAACACTCTATATCTATCAAACACAAAAAACCACAACATCAACGAAAGAAACCTAATCATCTAAAAAAGTAGGTACTTTTTTTTTATAACGAAGTAGAGTCTACAAATATTAACAGTAACTAAAACTATAACGGTTTCTTTTATATTTCACAGACTACACTTAACTAACTCAGAACAAGGATTAATTACGAAAACAAGTACAAAATCAACATTAAACAAAAATATAAAACTAAGTAAATATATTAATTAACCAAAAAACTAGAGCAAAAAAATAAAAAAACTGTAAATTAAATAAAAAAGCAAAATATAACCAACAAATACTTTTCTCTTCACAGATTCTACAAACTTCATCATACATCAACAACATAAACTTCAACTAAAAATAGTAAGTATTTTTTTATCCAACTAAATAAAAATAGAAAAGAAATAAAAGAAATAACAAAAATAAATGTAACACTTCAATAAAAATTATATTTTGCTTTTAAACCAACAGAAAAAGAAACCGGTGAATGAACTACGACCGTCAATTAAATGTCCAACAAGAAAATTAAACAAAGACATATGTAAGTTTATTTTCAACAAAAGAATTATTCAAACGTGTTTAATATTAAAGACCTTATATTTAATAAATATATATATATATATATATATATATGTACGCTCCAAGATACGCCCAAACAGCGAGTCACTGCTACAAATTGGTGCTGTATTCGCGGTGGCGTGTCCGCGATATTAATGCCTGCTCCAGCGTCTTCTCCTCCCTTCACGAGAAAACAAACAGCACTCACGGGAATGTATAGCAAAAAGCGGGTTTATTAACGCCAAGACAGATGCGTTTCGGGAGAAACTCCCTTCTCTGTGTCAAACTTTACGCGCTGCGCGGCGCCATTTTTAAGAACAACGAACAAATCAGTAAAAACAAATGAGGGACTTTGCGCTCTCTGAAAATTCATGGGCGCCATGTTGTAAATACAATCGACACATTATATACATACTTAAACCGCATTATTGAATCAAAACAGCGGATTTGTATTGCACCTTTGCTATTCTAAAACAAATAGTTTCAGCTTGTATGATCTTGCCGTGGATCGGCATAGCAACCCTTCTAGGTTGCCACGTTCCTCATCCCACATTATTGGTTTTGATATAAGAACCCAATGAGCTACCTTAATTTGCTGTTAACTTAAATAATCTCGTTGTAACACGCAACTCTCAATAATTAATTTCATATCTAGACACAAAATCATCAATAACAGGTCCCTGTTATTCTATCCAGCAGTTTCAATTGTATATACATTTTGCACTTTTTATACTTTTTGATATAATTCAAGAAATCCTTTAGTTTTTCATCATTACACCACAATTCATTACTGAGCATATATCCATAATAATTATGTCTTCAACTTGCTGGTTTCATTATTTATAGGTGTACAGAGAGGTCCTCCCCACTGTTAAGTCCCCACGGTGCCTTAGATTGATGGTCTACTATATATCGAGACTCTAGTCTTCTAAGTTTCAATAGCCTGTCCCCCCCTCTTTGGGTATCTGGTACATGGTCTAGACAAAAATACTGTAGGAGATTTCTGTCACTGTTATGATTTATCGCAAAATGTCTGGCGACAGGATATGAAAAATCTTTCTTAGCTATCGCACGCATGTGCTCAAGTATTCTTAATTTCACGGGATTGATAGTGCTACCCACATAACTTAATTGGCAAGGACACCTCAGACAGTATGCTGCGTAGGTGGTATGACAGGACAGGAATTTCGTTATTCTTTTACCTCCCTTCACGCCATTCACCTGGCAAGTTAGTATTCTCCTACTAAAAGCACACGCATTACATTTCCCGCAGGGAAAAAACCCTTTGCTTCCTGTAAAGTGCCTTTTGTGTTTACTATAGGGTCCAGATGACTATGTACCAGTTGATCTCAAATGGATCTAGCTTTTCTAAAAGTTATCTGTGGCATGGGGGGTACATCTGAGCCAATGATATGATCTGTCTTGAGGACATGCCAATGTTTCTTCATAACAGATCTAAGCCAGCCTGCATCCTGGGAGACAGTGGTTATCAATCTAAATCTGCCCTGATCTTGATTGGGTTTAGATTTTTTCTTAAACAGTTTATCCCTTGTGATCTGTTCTACTCTATGCAAGGCATTATCTAGGAGTTCAGCCTTGTATCCTCTCGCTAGAAACCTCATAGTACTGTCACTTGCTGCCTTTCGAAAATCACTGTCCAACGTGCAATTACGCCTCAGTCTTAAAAATTCCCCATAAGGAATGCTCTTGATAAGACTCCGGGGATGACTGCTCAAAACATGCAACGTACTGTTGCCCGCAGTGGGATTTCTGTATAAAGATGTTTTCATTTTGTTGCTGACTATTTCTACACTCAAGTTCAGGTAGCTAGCTGCCACTAATCTAACCTGTCCGGTGAATTTCAGATTACAAACATTGTTATTGAGTACAGTTATATAGCTTTCTGCCTCATCAACAGGCCCATTCCAGATTAGGAACAGGTCGTCGATATACCTGTACCATGAAACAATTTTCTCTGACCAAGCATCATTTATCGGGGCCCAGGCTACCTGCTCCTCCCACCAGGCAACAAATAAATTTGCGTAACTGGGGGCGAAGCAGGAGCCCATCGCCGTCCCTGAGATCTGCCTAAACATGTTATCCTGGAAGAGAAAATTTTTATTAAGATGGCAAAATTTGATTAGTTCCAATAACATCTGATTATGCATTGCATGTTTCAATGGTTTCTTCTTCAAAAAGTATTCCACTGCTAGGAGACCTTGTGTATGGTCTATGCACGTGTATAGACTAGTGATGTCAAGAGTTATAAGGCAGTATGATGATTGCCAATTCATTTTTTCAATATGTTCAATGAAATCAGTAGTGTCTCTGATATACGATTTCAAAGTAAGAACTGAATCAAACAAAAAATGGTCCAAAAAGAGATTTTCCGTTAGCCCCCCCCATAGATGAAACTATGGGTCGTCCTGGAGGTTTGTCCATATTCTTATGCACCTTTGGAAGGTAATAAAAAGTAGGCAGGATGGGGTTATTCGTTTTCAAAAATAAGTATTCGTCCACATCAAGTATATGTTTAACATTCCACTTCTTCAATAGGCGATGCAAGTTCTCAATGCTTTCCAGGTATGTTTTTCTGGTAGTTGATTCATAACAACTGTCATCCCCAAGTTGTCGCATGGCCTCCTCAACATATTTTTCCTTTGAGAGAAGAACAACATCCCCCCCTTTGTCTGAGGGTTTACAGACGATGGAATGATCATCCATTAAATTTCTTAGTGCTTCCCTTTGGGCCTTCGTTAGATTGTCCAACCTTCTCTTAAAGGGTTTGTTTTTTCTAAAATTCATCAGCTCCCTGATGATAAGATCTGAGAAGGTGTCAATTGCATCTGGAGGTAACAGTGGAAGAAACTTGCTTGTAGGCTTCAATCCACTGCTAGGTGCATCCTGTTCGATATCTATGTTCGACAGTCTCTGAGTTAGCGTAGTAGGTTCCAACAGTTTCTCTCCGCTACTCTCTTGTCGGAGATTTTCCAGTAATTCACATGCCGTAAGGTCATTCACATTCAGGAGATCTGTTTCTCTGTTGTTTATTCTCATAAGTCTGTTTTCTTTAGGAGTTGGTTTGATTTTATAAAACTTGTGTAGTTTCATTTTCCGAATACATTTGAAAAAATCTATTCTAGTTTGAGTATATTCAATACCATCATTTGGACAGAAGGTGAGTCCTAGTCTTAGAATGGATTCTTCATCAGGTGTCAGAATTCTATTTGAGATATTCACAATAGTTAAGAGGTCCTGATTATTTAGCATCTGGCCCCTCTCTTGCTTCTTGTCACTCTGGCGTTTTGATTTTGTTTTGCTCTCCCCCTTCCGACCACCTCTCCTGGTTTTCCTCCTTCTTCCGGGGGTTTGTTCCCCCCCCTAAACCAATTTTGTCGGATAAGGTATATATATATATATATATATATCACAAGAAAAACGGAGTCCCAAACGAGCACTTGGTAGGAATAACAACACAGCATCCGCATAGTACCCAAAATAAAGAGGTTTATTCACTCCATAAACCTTTCCATGATGAAGCGCTTTTTGGAGCGCAAAACGAGCTACAGAAAGGTTTATGGAGTGAATAAACCTCTTTATTTTGGGTACTATGCGGATACTGTGTTGTTATTCCTACCGAGTTCTCGTTTGGGACTCAGTTTTTCTTGTGATTGATTTACCGGCTGCTCCGCCAGCACTGAGCCACCCCAGTATAGGCGAAGGATTTCTAGTAGGAACTGACTTTGGTGGGATATATATATATATATATATATATATATATATATATATATATATATATATATATATATATATATATATATATATATATATATATAAATATATATATAAATATATATATATATAAATATATAAATATACACATATATTCACATATACATATATTCACAAATAGACAAAAAATGGCAGAAGGAGAAAAATTAATCACAACACAAGGGAAAACTACGTCTGTACTACATGAGCTACACTTATACGCAAGAAAAAATAACTGGAAACAAAACCCATTGGAAATGTAGAAAATGCTACTTCAATTCTTGTTATGGTAGAGCCACAAAAGTAGAAACAAATATAGTTCATGTCAGGGACACAACCATCCCCCCAACATCACAGAACTAGAGGTCAGAGATGCTCTAGCAACAATAAGAGAAGTAAGCACCAGCTCCCACAGACCAGTACCCAAATACTAAAAAACATATTAAATAGAGTCCCTGTACATGTCACAGGGCAACAACCATCCATCCCCACTCTAAAAATAGTAGCCAGAACTAAAAGAGCTACTGCTCAAATACCACCCACCCCCAAACCTTTGCTGAAATAGAAATCTTACCAAAATACATGGTCACCCACATAAATGAGAAATTCATTCTTTATGACAATACCAGTCATGAAAAAGAAATTATCATCTTTGTCACTAACAACGACATACAAAAACGAAAAAACTGTGAAACGTGGATGATGGACTGCACATTCAAAGTTTGTCCCAAACCTTTTTACCAACTATATATCATCCACGGATAATATAAAGACACTAACATCCCCTTCATATACGCACTACTCTGTTGTAAATAGGTGATGATAGATGACAGGATACTTCTAGTTGATTATATGTAGATTTATTGTAGGACACAGCTGAGTACAAGCCTCGCCAGCTGACCAGACCACCAACTGACACTAGTGGAATTCTCCAGGTAGAAGTCAGAACATACATAGGCATTGTGGTAGAGAGAGAACAAGAAAACACTAAGAAAGGACTAAGACAAAAGACAACCATATTACATGAAGAATCAGTGTACAACACATCTCCCTCCTTTATAGAAAAGAAAAGAAATAAAGGAAACAAAGATTACAATACAAAAGACTGCAACGACGACCACAAAGACAAAAGAGTATTTAGAGACACAGAACGAAACGAAACTCTCAGATGAAACAAAACACTCAAACAACACCTACCCCATGTTGTACAATAACAAGATAAATCCGAAATATCAATACGCTCCATCCCCCTCCCTTAGAGATTGGGAGAAACACAACATACCCCAAGAAAGTTAAAAAACCAAAAGTTCCCTTTTTACGGACACACAGACAGTGTAAACATGACCCCTCAAAATAAGGAACAACATAAGGAACCAAGCCTGGTAAATAACACAACTTTCCTTAAACAGGGTACACCTCAGGATAGACAACCAGGGAACTGACATGGGCAATGACCAATAAGAGCAGCACTAACCCTACAACCCATTTCAGAAAAACTAAACCAGACAACTGGAGAACTAATATAAGTATTGATTACTCACCAACTCTACACCCTCCAAAGTAGGCTACACCACACGACAGCACAGGATGTTTAACCTGGAGATTGACTAGTTCCAACACTATTTCTCCAAAGAAGGGTACAACACAGAGTACAAACCCTGAAACTAAACCTACAGCATGCCATGAGTACCAACAGGCCCCACACTCTCCCCAAAGAAGAGTACACCAATGGGTAAAAACACCACCATAGGAAAGTACAACAACAACAACTCACACAGGTTGCACAGGGTTCACACCCTGGAACTTATACACCAACATGCCCTACATAGGGTATACCATGGGTACCAACTGGCTCCACCCCTCCCCAAAGAAGGGTACACTATTGGGTAAAAGACACCGCCATGGGAAAGAACAGCTACACACTTTCCACATTGACCCCCAAATTACAAGCTAATGAGCTGCCTAACAACAAGACACAACAGCTCGTAGTCCTGGTTCTTCTCAGAACCTCTCTGTAACAATTCGCTGTCACAAATCCTTAGACCTGGAAAATCTTGAAACTCTTCAGTCTCAAATTTACCTCTTGGATTCATTCCGACACAGAATCCTCACTTTGCTTCAGTGACATGCTCCAGGACTCACAGTCCCAATTCAGATTTAACTAAGTTTTGAAGTCACCATCAGTACAATTTCAGTCCCGGACACTTGACGGTAAACTTTGTCCTCTCACAGCTAGACACTGAAATCCATGTCTCTTTCCGGTCCCGAAATACATATCGACCTTTCTCTGTAACTAACTTGGATTCTTCATCAACGTTGTGGACTTACAGTCCAGAGACTCACTTACAATTTGCTGACCAGAGTCTCTTCTTCGTCAACATTGTGGACCTACAGTCCAGAGACTCACTTACAACTTGCTGACCAGAGTCTCTCATTTGGGACCTTTGTCCTCCGTTATGGACTTACCAACCAGAAACTCACATGGGACTTACTATCCCGAGTCTCCCCAGGAACTTTTCCCCGTTGTGATGTAAAGAAATTCATTTTTCTTTCTTGAAGCTTTCACTTTAAAAGATGGATTCGTCCATCCTTGCTGTAAATCTTGGAACCTTTGTCCCAAATAGGGGCTTTCCGACTTTGCCTCCGTTGTGGACATACTGTCCAAACACAGACCAGGAACCTTTGTCCCCACTGCGGACTTTCTGTCCAGACTCTCACCTGGGACCTTTGTCCCCATTGTGGACATCATGTCTAGAGTCTCCCCTGGGACCTTTGTCCCCGTTGTGGACTTACTGTCCATGCGCTCAATCTTTGTACTGAGACATTCCGCTCCTTGTTCTGGGACAACCTTGTCTCCTCCAGTACAGTGATAGTCCATTCACTTTTCCTTTTACTTTGTCCCCTCTTGAACCAAGCTCGTTGCTGGGACCTTTGTCGTCTTGTGTTTCTCTTTGTGATCTTTTAACTGTATCCTTTAAAAATAGTATCCAAAGACTTTGTCCCCCAAACTCACTCTGAAACCAAAAACATCTTTCTGCTTGACAGACACGGTTCAGGCACTTTGACCAGCTTTAAATTGTGGGACTATTTTTCTGTTCTAGGTCTTATGACCCGCCTCTGCACTTTAACTGATTTGTGCTTCTCTTTATTTTTATTTTTTTTTATTTTTTATTTGGTTTTTTTTTGATGCATTGTGGCTGAACAGCTGCCAACTTATTGTCTCTGTCAGTTCACCAAAAACAAAATGCACACGACGACGGTACAATTTGCGCTTTGATTTCCACACTGATTCACCAAAACATGAGTGACATAGAGTGCAGACTAGGCTTTACTCGCACCAAAGTGGAATGGAATGTCATAACATGAACACATTTCGCAGTTTGTAATCGTGTTAACATAGACATAGACTTGACTATTGAGTAAAATGATGAAGATTACCTGACTGTGGCTGACTGAGTGTCGATAACAGGTTAACTCTTACCCGCACTATCAATAAGTCCTTTCATCCCTGGAGATCACTACCCGGTAATAAATGTTGTTTTCCTCATGTTCAGCTCAATTTAATGAATACACAATGGTGCTGCGCTGCGACACGAACACGGCCTCTAAGTTGGACGCTTCACTGTGCGTCAGAATCCTGTCACGTGACAAGGCCTCTTGTTGACAACATCAGGACATGCGGGAGTGACGCAAGTTAGCGCATTACCCTGTTGGCAACGTACGTTACACGTACTCAGTAACTGACAGATGAGTGAAAAATGTCCAGAGATAATTTTATATTCCTTCGTGTTACACATACCAACTGCCAAATTGTTCTCCAAAACAACCTTGACTCGATGCTTGCCTCCCGTTACAGATGTCACCAAACTCTCAAATCTTAAAAGTGGTTGACACAACAGGAGAGATCCGATCCCTTGACATTCAAACCGGGGCTCATTAATATATAAATGTCACTTCAAACAGTCTTCGGAAACATCTTGGTATAAACACTGCTCTAGCTTGAAGATATTTTATCGTAAGTACACAATCTAGTGGCAATAGTGATAATTACGCTTTGAAAAATAACTCACGATTCAGAACAGTCATTTGTCTCAATTGAAAGCTGCTGCGGATAACTTGCGTCGTGTTTCAACAGATTGCCACAAGACTTATTTTGTAATGAGATTGCAGTAGGTCGATTTCTTCGTTTCTTGTTTAGTTTACTCTCATCTTTCATGAATTTTCTTTGTTTTTTTTCCCACTTTTTAAACAGTAGATGACTTGCTAATGCTAGATGCTGCCAAAAATCAGTAAATGACTCACGTTTTGGAAAGGTACACTTTTTTTTCTTTGTGAAATTTACACACTCTTCGTTGTCCACTTTCCAGTTTCTTAGATCACTTTGCTGGCAGCAGATAGGTGGACTGCAGTGGGTTCTTTTCGCGAGGTGTAGCTCAGGCTGTGTTAGATGGTTTCTTCTCTGGTCTGGTCAGCAGAAAACGTCGCCAAAATGTTGTAAATAGGTGATGATAGATGACAGGATACTTCTAGTTGATTATATGTAGATTTATTGTAGGACACAGCTGAGTACAAGCCTCGCCAGCTGACCAGACCACCAACTGACACTAGTGGAATTCTCCAGGGAGAAATCAGAACATACATAGGCATTGTGGTAGAGAGAGAACAAGAAAACACTAAGAAAGGACTAAGACAAAAGACAACCATATTACATGAAGAATCAATGTACAACATACTCCCTAATAAGAAAAACAAAAACACCGACATAGATCTCTTTACAATAATAAAACAACACACCAACAACTACTTTCCACAAAAAATAATCATTGACTTTGAACAAGCAATGATTGCGTCAATTTTTTAAATATACCCACACACTGCAATACAAGGTTGCTATTATCACTTCAACCAAAGTATCTGGAGACACATCCAAAAATCTACTCTTAAGGGGGTCATTTGGATAGCCGGTGGATCGCCACCGCCTGTATGGTGGTGGCGATCCCCCCGCTAAAAACCTCCGCCGCCTAGGATTTCCCCTGCCACATTATCATGACAGGGGGACCCCGGCGGACAGAAAGACCGTCCGCCTGTTTTCCGCCCGGTCGCAGAGTCGGCCAGACGGAAAAGCTGCTAACATGGTGGCAACTATTATAACATACTACTTGAAAGCCCTTTCTACCAAGCAAGCAAAACTAAACTAACTCCCTTCCTAGAATACTCTGAAGACTCATGGATGGAAAGGCTACATAGGTCAGGGCATCATAGACAAAAAAAATTCATATTCCCTAGTAGAATTTCTACGATAGCACTGTTGCTCAAAAAGCTAAAACTAGCAACGTGGTGGAAGAATGGCACAATGCCTCTGTGGAGGGTGGCTCCTCCTTCCCTCTTAGCACACCAAATTGAAACCGAGAGAAGTATAATTTAAAACGTCAAGCTAAATCACCAACAAAGGAGTGCACCGCTCAACCCCCATCTACAATGCCTTCCAAGCCACATTGGGAAGAGGACAACCAACCTTACACAAACTAATAGAATCCATAAAAAAGAACAAACCTATCAAGAGGTAAGGCTAGAGCAATCCCTAACTAAGGGGCCTATTACGATGACAGAACGACCACCACTGCCCGCCATGCGCTGGCTGTCCTTTCGCCATCGGACAGCGATTTTCCCCTGCCATATTACGATGGCCGGGGAATCCAGACTTTGACCGTGGCGGACGCACAGACCGTCCGCCACGGAACAGCCACAGGCCATCATACCGAATGTCTGGTGGAGCGGTCTGCATCGTTAAAATGGTGGTGATGCCTAGCAGGCACCGTCTGCAAAATTAGGATGCTGTCTTCAGCCAGCCTTTCCGTGGCTGTGAAACCACCATTGAAAGGCTGGTGGAGAGTGACTTTGGGGGCCTGTTGCTGGCCCCCCTTGAGTTGGGGGCGGTATGGTGCACTGAGGGGGTACCCCCCTACATTTCACTGCACCAAGTGGCAGGCACTTGCCGCGTATTGCAGTGAAATGCACCACATGAATGTTGAAGTTCGCTGAGGGTGCTGGAGTCTGCAGCACCCGCCGCAATATTAAAGTGCAAAATGCGAACGGCATGGTGGTGGTTGTATCTTATTTGGGTGTGCAGGACCGCCGCATTTGCCATCATAATCGGCCAATAAAATAGGCCCTAAACTAAGTAAACAAACAAAAACAATGTATCACTACCTACAACATAAAACTTGACTATTTCCAAATACCAAAGGGCTTCTATACCTAGACATGATTGCTAAATTGACTTTATAAATAAAAAACAACCCTATACAGAATTTTGAAATAACAAAACATTTAAACTACACAAATCTACTCTTTTAAATGAATAATTGTAATTGGCATTTAAAAAATAAAAATGTATAAAAACAAATATAACCAAAAACATTTCCCAACCATAATATTAAAAAATGACTTGGGGGTCGATTAGGATGGCGGACGGATTGCCCCTGCCGGGCTGGCGGTAGCCACCGCCGGCCCGGCGGGGGCAATCCGTCCGCCATCCTCACAGAAAAGACCCCCGCCACATTAGGATGGCTGGGGGGTCCGTGGCGGACGGCAAGACCGCCCACCGCTTTTCCGCCAGTCGCCTTCACGACCAGTGAAAAAAGTGCTTACATATGGTGGCGGTGTCTGCGAGACACCGCCAACCACATTACGATGCCGGCAGTCATATGCCTTTCCACGGCCATGGAAAGGTATACGGTCTTTGCTTTGGGGGCCCGTTGTGGGCCCCCAGGGTGAAGGGGTTTGGGGGGTGCACATGGGGGGTACCTATGGTACACCCCCTGCTTTTCACAGTACAACATGGCAGGCACCGCGCAGTGCCTGCTTTGAAACGCACAACATGCACTTTCAGCACCGCCCGCCGCAATGTTAAAAATTCGGGATGCACCCGCCACTGTGGCGGGTGCATCCTAATTCGACACACGGGACCTCGGCCCCTGTGGCGGACGGTCCCTTCCTACAACAGGATGGCGGACCGCCATCCTAATCGACCCCTATTTTATGTTGCAATAGACGGTCCTTGAAAACAAATACATCCATTGTATTTAAATCGAAAGATGACTCCATTGGAAAAGAAACCTAAAAAAAAATGCAAAAATACAACTATCGAAAAAAGGCTCCAACGATGCAATCCTCTCAATAAGGAAACACAAAAAATCTAAAATTTGCTTTAAAAACCCGCAAAAATAGAACTGTAGAAAAACGCTCCAACCACAAAACCCTCAAAAAATGTAAAATAGCTTAAAAAAATGCTCCAACAGACTCGAAAAATAAAAGGAAATGTAAAAAATTAACTTGTTTAAAAAAAAATACATTTTCCCTTTTTATAAAAATACCGGTGTCATCAGCAACCTCCGACCACAAAACGGAAAACCTGTGAAGAAAAAAAAACGAACACCCTCCCACAATAACATGTAAAAACCCACAAACATTAATAGTCTTATTAAATGCAACATAACATAATTAAACAACACATAACTAACACTACATAACACTCTACTTCTATCCAACACAACTTCAAACGCATAAAACACGAAACTACCAAAACAACACCTAACTACACAAAAACCGAACATTTAACAGCCTAACAAATGTAACTACACTACTACTACCTCGCCCCTATCCTAAAACTACCTTAAAATTAAAATAAATCAAACTTACCTTAACGACGAAACACAGCTCCCAAACGCGAGGTTATGTCGTGCAAAATTATCTAAAAACAAAACAGACAAACAAGTGAGAAAAAGGGAAAAATAATGTCAGTGTAATAAAAATGAACAAAAGACTGAGGGGCTCATTAGGTTGGCAGAAGGACCGCCACCCCCAGCCGTACGGTGGCGGGCCGTCTGCCATCTGACAATGTCTCCCCGCGACATAGTAATGTGGCGGGGAGAATTGTTCCGCAAGCTTGGCAGGCGCAAAGACCACCTGCCACGCTTCTGCCACAGGCAATCATTATGATTGCCTGGTGGACCGGACAGATGGAGGTGAATGGTGGCGGTGCCTAGCAAGCACTGTCCACTAGATCACATTGGTGGCCTCAGCCAGCATTTCCAGGGTGGGGAAACTGCCAAGGAAAGGCTGGCGTGATTGGGTTTGGGGGCCCGGTGCTGTCCCCCCTTGTCTTTTGGGCGAGGTGTTGCTATACTGGGCATTTCCCTGCACTATGGGGCAGGCACGGCGTGGTGCCTGTCACATTCTGGAGGGAAATGCACTGCATGACATTTTAACATTGCGAACGGTGCTGCAGCCAGCAGCTCCGTCCGCAATGTTAAATCCCCGGGATGTGCCCGCCACACTGTTCAGTGGTGGGACCGCCGCATGACTGGCGGACAGTCCCAACCACCGCAAGGATGGTGGGTGGACTCAGGTCTGCCCACCATCGTAATGAACCCCTAACTTCCCATAGACAAGAATGGAGAATGAATTTAAAAAAATCCAAAACATTATGGGGGTCATTAGCATGGCGCCTGCCAAAACACCCCGCCGGACGGCCTGTTACCCCCACCATATTAGCATTGCGGGGGGTACCACGGCGTACAGAAAGACCGTACGCCTCTTTTCCGCCAGTAGGCAATCATCCCGATTGCCTACCAGGCGGAAAAGGCCCATATTAGTTTTGTACGATTCAAAAGGGGGTGGTGATGGACAGAGTATCTGAATTAAGCAGAACACTCCTGCCCAGTCAAAAGATCAGGGCTTGATCCATCACCGTTTTTTAGCTCACTGCACCATCCCAGTTCAGAACCTGGCTACATGCAAATTAATCTGACCCTGGCCCAGTGCATCATGGGAACAGGGCAGACCAAACTACCAAGCCAATTCTTTACTGGAAAAGAAAACAAGCTTCCGGGGACCGGTTTCTGGCATTACAGCCGTCTTCGGCCCGGCTTGCTTGAATCCTGATGGTGCAGTGAGCAAGGGACTCACATCTGAGCATACCCTTCCACACTTGTGGTGGCCAAAACGATTCAAAAGGGGGTGGTGATGGACAGAGTATCTGAATTAAGCAGAACACTCCTACCCAGTCAAAAGATCAGGGCTTGATCCATCACCGTTTTTTAGCTCACTGCACCATCCCAGTTCAGAACCTGGCTACATGCAAATTAGTCTGACCCTGGCCCAGTGCATCATGGGAACAGGGCAGACCAAACTACCAAGCAAATTCTTTACTGGAAAGGAAACAAGCTTCCGGGGACCGGTTTCTGGCATTACAGCCGTCTTCGGCCCGGCTTGCTTGAATCCTGATGGTGCAGTGAGCAAGGGACTCACATCTGAGCATACCCTTCCACACTTGTGGTGGCCAAAACGATTCAAAAGGGGGTGGTGATGGACAGAGTATCTGAATTAAGCAGAACACTCCTAGCCAGTCAAAAGATGAGGGCTTGATCCATCACCGTTTTTTAGCTCACTGCACCATCCCAGTTCAGAACCTGGCTACATGCAAATTAGTCTGACCCTGGCCCAGTGCATCATGGGAACAGGGCGACCAAACTACCAAGCCAATTCTTTACTGGAAAGGAAACAAGGTTCCGGGGACCGGTTTCTGGCAATTACAGCCCGGCTTGCTTGAAGGAAACAACTCACCCAAGGGTGATGCTCGAAAACGCGGCAACCCAGAAGGGAGAGACTGTATTCACTGTTTTGCACGAGCGTAATCAAAACGCCATTCTTTTACTTCCAAAATAAAGCCCTGCAACTGGTAACATGAGCTAATTAGTCAGGATTCCGAAATATTCCATAGACCCTTGCCCCAGCGCTCATCTGCACAATAGACAGCCTCCTTACTTGTATTAAAATCCAGAGGATCTCCTAAAAGGGTGCCATCGCCTCAGATCAACCGAGAGAAGTGGCGTTTGGAAAGGTACGGCAGGCGCATTACGTGCACGCTTGCTAGTAGACGTCCAGTCCGATGTAACAGCGTCAGGATAAAAGTCCCCCCCCGGGGTCAGCATCTACTAAGAAGCCTTCAAAGTTAAAGTCCCTGATCATCGAAAGATGAAGTTAGAAAGGCAAACAAAAAGTGCTTGAAACTGATGTGTGACACAGATAATAAAGCACAATCCGAAATAACATCATTGAAATACAGAGCCCATATAGGAATATATGTACACAGCGTAATTATCCTGTCAACTTGGAAGAATATAGTCACATGTACAAGGTTAGTGATATAATAACCATCAACTTGGGAGAATACCGTCAAATGTACAGGATTAGCGATATATTAAATTGTTATTTTGATTGCAGGGCTCATTACCCATGTTGCAAGGAAAGATATATACATCTGGCCACACCATACATCATTTCAAACATTAGATGGAAAATGCATAGAGTAAATCATATTATCACAGACTGAGTACATATTCAAAGCCCACTGTTCATACAGACAAAACAAATAACAAGATTATATCTCAACCATTGTTTAATGAGGCCATTTGTCTAGTGACCTCCTCGTATTCATTGAGCCCCCTGTTAACTGTGTCGAAAGTATGCATCCATTTGCACTCACGGGTGCTTAGGACGCCTGAAAAATTTCCTCCACAAGGGTTTCTGGTAACTTTCTCAATAACCCACCATCTCAGACTTTCAGGGGAGTGGTAAAATCTCACAAAGTGTTCCACAAGTGGAGCCCCCTGGGTTTTACAACGTATCCGACTGCAATGCTGCAGGATGCGTGTTTTTACTTTCTGCACAGTCTGACCTATATACATAAAGCCACACGGGCAGAGGATAGCATAAATTACTTCCATTGAGTTACAATTCGTATGATGTTGTAGCACATGGCTTCTCTCATTGTATGAAAATGTTTTCAATTCCACAGTCATTGTACAAGCCTTACAGAACCCACATTTATGGTGGCCTACTCTGGGTGCCATATTCCACAAAGTGGTCTGGGTGCCCATGCTTTGTTTAGGGAGGAAGGATTGGACCACAAAGTACCTTACACTTCTGCCCTTGCGAAATGCATGCATCGGGGGTTCAGGCATATCAATCTCATCTGCCACAAGGTGCCAATGATTATTGATTACCTTCTTTATATCTGTACTACGGGTGTTAAAGGTCGTAACACATGTCATTCTTTCATTATTTTTGTCTTTTACAGATTTAGGTTCAAGAAGATGTTCTCTATGGCAGAACCATGCTCTTTTTTTGGCCTTCTTTAAAAGGCTCTTCGGGTATCCTCTCTCTAGTAACCGTTCTGTGAGGATAGCTGCCTCTGTAAAAAAGTCAATTTTCCTACTACAGTTCCTACGCAACCTCAGGAACTGTCCAAAGGGGAGATTGTCCCTGAGGTTGCGAGGATGGTGGCTGGAGTATCTAAGCAGTGTGTTTTTCTCAATGGGCTTTCTGAAGAGGGTAGTATGTAATTTGCCCTCCTCCTCCCTGATGGTAATATCAAGGAAGTTGATCTCCCTATTGCTGTAATCAAGGGAAAACTGAATTTGTCTGTTCCGGTTATTGAGCCACCCATGAAATGCTTTGAGTTGGTCAATATTGCCATTCCATATCAAAAGAACGTCGTCAATATAGCGACGCCAAAGTCTAATGTTGGCATGGTAGGGGTTACAATCATTGAAGATATGCTCATGTTCAAAGGCATCCATGTATATTATTGCCAAATCCGGGGCAAAACTCGCCCCCATGGCTACTCCGCTGGTCTGCACGTAGTAATCTCCCTCAAAAAAGAAAAAGTTTTTTCGCATGGCAATGTCAAGTAGATCTATTATAAAATTAGTGGGGATTCTGTGTGGTCTAGGTATTAGTTTTGTGGCATTTTCAATGGGTTTCCATGGCGGAGACTCCGCCAATGAAAGGCCTGCGGAGTTCTCTTTGGGGGCCGCCCACCATCCTAATGGACCCTTAAAGTATTTTTTTGTAGTTTTTTATTACTATAAAAAAATCAGATGTTCAAAAAATGTACAATTGTAAGATTTTAATTAAATATATTAGCAACAAATATAATATTTAATATATATTCAAACGTTTATTTGTTTCATATACTTAAAATCTTCACAATTTAAAATTACAATAAGACTATTGTAAATGTGCAACCAATATAACAAAGAATTTTTAAAAATATATTTGTTAAAAGTAGTAAATTATTTAATTTATATATATAAAAACAAATGTCTGTCTGTCTGACTGTCTATTTGTCATTTATGCATTACTACACCATTCATCCGATCGCCATGAAACTTTGGGAAGTTGTTGAGTACACTCCCGCGAAGGTTTATGGCATAAATCTTTTTTAAGTATCAGCCCCCCAGGGCCCTTATAATCTTTCGAATACTGATGTACGCAAAAGACGGAAAAACAACAAATCGTGTATCCACAAGCACTCGAATAAATAAATAGAATTAAAACACCATTCATCCGATCACCATGAAACTTTGGGAAGTTGTTGAGTACACTCCCGCAAAAGGTTTCTGGCATAATTTATTTTTAAATATCGGCCCCCCAGGGCCCTCATAATCTTTCGAATACTGATGTACGCACAAGACGAAAAAACAAAAAATCGTGTATCGACAAGCACTAGAATAAATAAATGAAATTAAAACAGCACTCATTCCAATCGACAGGAAACTTTGGGAAGTTGTTGAGTACACTCCCGCAAAGGTTTCTGGCATACATTTCTTTTAAATATCGCCCCCCGTGGGCCCTCATAATCTTTCGAATACTGATGTACGCATAAGACGGAAAAACAAAAAATCGGGTATCCACAAGCACTCGAATAAATAAATAGAATTAAAACAGCATTCATCCGATCGCCAGGAAACTTTGGGAAGTTTTTGAGTACAGTCCCGCGGAGGTTTCTGTCATAATTGTGTTTTAAATATCGGCCCCCCCAGGGCCCTCATAATCTTTCGAATACTGATGTACGCACCAGACAGAAAAACAAAAAATCGTGTATCCACAAGCACTCGAATAAATAAATAGAATTAAAACAACACTTTGAATTTTTTTCCATATTACAATGAATAAGTTTCAATAAAAATGACACAATGTAAATTAAATGTTATCATAACGAGTTTCCTTGAATTTCCTTTCTTCGGAGATCGCAGCAACGCGCGACGGGTAAGCTAGTATAATAAATATTATTTTCTTAATAATATTTAATATATTAAATAATATAAAAGTACAAAATATACATTTGTAAAATACATATATAATTCTACAACAAAAATACAATGATATAAAATGTTACTTTTTTTAAGAAATGTACTAAAATATTTACATTTTCTCATAAAAAATGTTAAAAATAAAAATGAAAATGTTTATTAATAAAATATGACAAATATATTCATTGTACTGTTATATGACGATAATTAAAAATGTATCATTTTTCAAAACGGTAAAAAAATATATATGTAAAAATAAATTTCAATTTTACTCATGTACATAAAAATATATGTTCAAAATATATTATACTTTATAATAAATTCTGAATAATATCAAAAAGTCTGAATCATGTGTTTAATATTGTCAAATTGTATAACAAAACAAAATAAATACAATGAAATTGTGAACAAAAAAATAAGTATTTGCAAATAAAAACATTAACAATAAAAACTAACATATCCCTCCTTTTTTTATTTGAATGCACATATAAACTCTCTAAAAAATCTACATAATAAAAAATAAAAATGTAATATTCCTAACTCCAAAACAAACTAGAGTCATGAAATTGCTTGATAATAAACCATGAAAAATTACTAATGCAAATCCAAAACCAACTAAACTAAGGGAAAGTGCAGCATAATAAATTACTATTCCAACTCCAAAATCAACTAAAGTAAGGGAAAGTGCTGGATATTAAACCATAATAAATTACTATTCCAACTTCAAAACCAACTAAACTTAGAGAAATAAACCATAATAAGTGGAGAAGTGTGGCTCAATGGTTAGAGCGGCAGACCTTGATGCAGAACGCTGGCCAGGGACCAGGGTTCGATTCCCGCCTCGGCAGGATCGGGCTTAAATTCCTCTGACCGGATATTCTCGCCTCAGTGCCGAATCTAAGCTTGGGCCCCACGCTGCAACTCTGGGCAATAGCTTGCTTAGTCTCCACAACGGCCCCCGATGCACAAGGGATGCCTGGTTTCACCATGGGATGCCCAGGAGTGGACACCTCACAAGGAAAAGCCAGGAGGGGTTCCCTTGTGGTAGGAGTACAAGCGCCGGGATGCCTCCGGGTTACTGTTCGCGCTATTCAAATACAACACATTTACATTTACATAATAAATTACTGTTCCAAATCCAAAACAAAATAAACTCAGGAAAAGTGCTGTATAATAAACCATAATGAATTACTATTCCAACTCCAAAACAAAATAAACTCAGGGAAAGGGCTGGATAATAAACCATAATAAAGTACTAGTCCCACTCCAAAACCAACTAAACTCAGGGAAAGTCCTGGACAATAAACCATAATAAATGACTATTCCAACTCCAAAACAAAATGAACTCAGGGGAAGTGCTGGATAATAAACCATAATAAATTACTACTCCAACTCCAAAACTAAATAAACTCAGGGAAAGTGCTGGATAATAAACCATAATAAATTACTATTCCAACTCCAAAACAAACTACACTCAAAGTAGTGCTGGGTGATAAACCATGATAAATTACTATTGCAACTCCAAAACAAACCAAACTGAAAACAATATTCTAGATAATAAACCCACAAAAAATTACTATTCCTAACTCCAAAACAACAAAAAATAAAGGAAAATGCTACATATTGTAAAAATGACAAATATGTCCAAATATAATATATTTAAAAACTATGAAAATATATATTATCTTTTTCATAATAACTGAACATTTAACACAATTTTTCCTAAGACTTTTTCTAAAAAAGTTAAAATTAAAAAAACTAAAATATTATTAATAAATAATATATTATAAAAAAATTGACACCCTTCTCACAAAAATAACAAAATATATATTTTATATTCTCAATCACAATTAAAATGTAAAGATTGTATAATTTAAAATGATCCAAATTTAATTGAAACTAAAAAAATTAAAAACAAAAATAATGTATACAAATTTAAAAATAAGCCCATCATATGTATTTCATTTGTTTGATTTTTTTTAAAACTATGTATAAAACATTTTACACAATTTACACCAAAATATTAACACTAAAAAAATTAATGTTTTAAAAATATTTTACATGTATATATATTTTTAATTTATATATTTCAATAATTTGTATTACAATTTTTTTAACCAATATTCTTATGACTGCCCACCCTTATCACCTATAAACCCAAAATCCTGCTCCTAAAATTTTACAAAATTTTTAGAATTATTTAAAATTTTAAACAAATATGTTTTTATTACTCCCCAACCTTATCCCCTATAAGCCCTAAAAAGAAATTAAAATACAATAAAAATAAACATTTTCACACAAAATAAAGAATAAAAAATATAAAATAACTACTACCAAATTAATAAAAAACATAAAACAAAAAAATACAGTAGATATTATTTCCAACAATATATTTGCAATCGATATTTACAAATTTGATATTACTACATTACACAAAAATCGATATTTTAAACAACAAAAAAACTTTCCTCGATATTTTCCACCATCGATATTCTTGACTCGATATTCATGCAATTCGATATCTCGACGTCGATATTCTGTCTCGGCACGCCAGTACATTCCTCAATTTTCGAGGCAGAAGTTATTGCCCTATTGAACACAGGGAACATACAGGTGATTCAACTAGCAAAATGGCCACAGGATTTTATTCCCTTCAGTTTTTGGTTCCCAAGCAGGAAAGAGGTCAGAGACCCAACCTGGACCTCCGCCACCTCACCTGTTCATTCAGCAGGAATAGTTCAAGATGTTGACCGGAACCTTGTCATGATGGCCTTCAAAGTGGGATATCAGCTGGTGTCCCTCAAACTCCAGAATGACTACTTACATCTTCTAATCGTCCTCGCCAACAAACCTTGCCTGATGTTCATCACATGGTCTCAACCCTATCACTTCATGGTGCTGCTGCAGTTTCGACTGATAACTGCACCACATACTTTCACAAAAGTACTGAGGTTAGTAATCCGTTTATTTCTGCACTCAGTGGCTGACTGGTGAAAATGGATATCTGGCACTGGTGAAGCAACTTCTTAAGCGGGTTATGCCACATACTTGCTAGGCGGACAAACATTCAGCACTTGTGGACAGCAGTATCAAAATGGCAGCCACAGTTGATCAATTGAAAGAACTCAAAAACACAGCCAGAAACAAAGAAATAATGTGAAAAACACAGAGGCACACCACCTAATGGGAAAATGGGGAACATATTTAGCATACAGCTGCCTCTGCCAGACTAGTGGGATTAGGACGGTGACACTCTAACAACAAACATTGCTTGTCTGCCTGCCACTGGAATCCGACTGACCCATTTACAGCCCCACGTATAATGCAGTTGGAGTAAGTTTGCTCATTACGGATCAGGGAATGCCCGAGAATGATGGGGAAATGTGTGCTGATTATGCAGCTGCAATTCTGTGGCAAGCAGTGGTTGCAGCCAGACCCAAGGTTTTAAAAATATTATCAGGGGTGTCCAACTGACCCATTTGCAGCCCCGTTTGTAATGCAGTCAGAAGAAGTTGTCACAACAGATCAAGGAATGCCAGGAAATGAAGGGGAAATGTGTGCTGATTATTGCAGCAGCTGTTCGGTGGCAAGCAGTGGTTGCAGCCAGGCAAAAGATTTAAAAAATAGTAAAATCGGTGTACAGTGCTGATTAGAACAACAGCGCTCCTAATGTAACACAGGACAAGTCACCCAGTTTAGAAAATAATAAATTAGTCCAGAATCAATGAATAACAAAGGTAGCTGTGGAGGTCTATCGCAGATGGGCAGTGCAATCGGGTAGGTTAACGCCAGAAGAAGCATGACGTATGCATGCCCTTCACAAATGGAGGTAAGCAAAATTTAGCAGTGCCAGCAAGTGGGAAGCCTATGGGCTGGCTCTAAGCCCAGATGTAGATACAGCATGTCTCAGTCCAACACTGCGCATGCGCGCTATCTAGAGCTGAGACCTAAAAAGGGTTGAGCCCATCAATATATATATATATATATATATATATATATATATATATTACCTACTGGCAGTCGCCAGTAGGTATATATAGTTAGGATTTTTTTGAATAGGGATTTCTGAAAATTCTATGTTGAATAACTTTGGCGTTGATAGACGGAATTGGCTGAATTTTTCAGGAAAATGGCACATTTTGTTTCTGAGCGTCCCCTGAAAGTTTGGGGGGGTTTCGTCAAGCGGGGGCCAAGAAAAAAGGGGGGTCCCAAAACGTGTTTTTAACATTGAGTTTTCCATAGGTTGGTTGGACTCACTTTTAGCTCGAACGGCTGAATGGATTTCCACAAAACTTGGCAAAATTGTAGGGACTGGTAGCCCGATGTGCCTTTGCTATGTCTCAAGATATATGCTCCAGTGGTTTTTACGAAAATTAACTTTGAAAAATATATATTGGGCTACATTGGGCTATATATATGTTAGAGCCCAAATGTAGCCCAATGTAGCCCAATGTAGCCCAATGTAGCCCAAAGATGGCCACCAGAGACAAAAAAAAACAAATGTAGCCCAAATATCAGCCAGATGTAGCCCAACTATAGCCCAATGACAGAATGTCCCAGAGTGTTCTAAAGAACAACTAGAACGCTAACAGTCTTACTTATGACAAAAGTATGGCACACCTGAAGTCATCTTGATTGGAATAAAGTGGTAACACTTAATACATTTAATTTGAAAAGGAACAAAATGAGGGGTTTCATTTTGAAATAGAAATTTTATATATATATATATATATATACATATATATTACCTACTGGCAGTCGCCAGTAGGTATATATAGTTAGGATTTTTTTGAATAGGGATTTCTGAAAATTCTATGTTGAATAACTTTGGCGTTGATGGACGGAATTGGCTGAAATGTTCAGGAAAATGGCACATTTTGTTTCTGAGCGCCCCCTGAAAGTTTGGGGGGTTTCGTCAAGCTGGGGCCGAGAAAAAAGGGGGTCCCAAAACGTGTTTTTAACATTGAGTTTTCCATAGGGCGGTTGGATTCACTTTTAGCTCGAACGGCTGAATGGATTTCCACAAAACTTGGCAAAATTGTAGGGACTGGTAGCCCGATGTGCCTTTGCTATGTCTCAAGATATATGCTCCAGTGGTTTTTACGAAAATTAACTTTGAAAAATATATATTGGGCTACATTGGGCTATATATATGTTAGAGCCCAAATGTAGCCCAATGTAGCACAATGTAGCCCAAAGATGGCCACCAGAGACAAAAAAAAACAAATGTAGCCCAAATATCAGCCAGATGTAGCCCAACTATAGCCCAATGACAGAATGTCCCAGAGTGTTCTAAAGAACAACTAGAACGCTAACAGTCTTACTTATGACAAAAGTATGGCACACCTGAAGTCATCTTGATTGGAATAAAGTGGTAACACTTAATACATTTAATTTGAAAAGGAACAAAATGAGGGGGTTCATTTTACCATAGAAATGTTATATATATATATATATATATATATATATATATATATATATATATATATATATATATATATATATATATGCAGGCTCCAGTTTTCCAAAAATACCCAGCCGGGTTCACAGGAAAAGACCAGCACTCACACGGGCAGCAGCAGTATATTTAGCAGAACGGTTTATTCACAAAAAGCAGACGCGTTTCGGGAGTAAAATCCCTTCGTCAGTGTTAACATCAGTGCGCCATAAATGACACCCTTATCTATTTTCATGCCTTACATTAACACAAACAATGAACTAATGCATTTAGGTATATACAACGCGCCATCTTGAAACGCATACATTCTATACATTTTGTCAACGTGAGATACTGGAATTTGCAATCTTTCAAATTACGTTTAAAGCATCCGCAAAAACATTATGCGCTTATTCAATAAGCAATCTCGCCGTGTATCGGCAGAAGTTTCAATGGACAATCGAGTCCAAAAAACACGTGCCTGAGAGACAAGGCATTGGAACAATGCACAATTGAAGGGAAAATCGCTATGGTTGAAAAAACATTCTACTGAGCAAAATCTTGCCGTGGATCGGCAATTGCAACCCAATATCAGGTTGCTAGGTTCTCAGGCCAGTGAAAAAACAATAATCACATATCCCACCCTAACACTAAAACTTATTTGCACTATATACATCTTCAGAATTACACCCAGTCAATTTATCAAAATTATCGCATACAGTTTTTCACAGTTACTCATATATCATATAGCAACCCAACAGTCTTAGCCCAAGTGAGAAGCAAGTTCCTCCCCTATATTTAGTCCCTTAGGTGCCCTGGTCTCAAGATCTATAATAAATCTAGATTCTAGTCTTCTTAGGGACTGTAATCGATTGCCTCCTCTTGGGTTTGCAGCCACTTGGTCTAGGCAAAAATATCTTAAAAGATTCCTGTCACTCTTATGTTTGATGGCAAAATGCCGTGCTACTGGGTAGCTGAAATCTTTATTTTCAATTGCCCGCATGTGCTCTAATATCCGGAGTTTAACAGGATTGATGGTACTCCCCACGTACCTCAACGGACAAGGGCAAACCAAACAGTAAACTGCGTGATCTGTGTGACAGGACATACATTTTTTTATTTTCTTGCCACCTTTGCAACCTGGTACATCATATGTTAAAGTTCTCTTACTTGCCGAGCAGGCTTTACATTTCCCACACGGGAAAAAACCTTTTGCATCTTTCAGAGTTCCTAACTGTTTCTCCTGAGGTGGTAAATAACTATGGACCATCTCATCTCGCAGCGATCTTGCCCTCCTAAAGGTAATAGAAGGCACATCAGGAATATCTGGGCCTACGACTGGGTCGGATTTAAGGATGTGCCAATGTTTTGACAAGATGGATCTTAATCTAAATGAATCCGCAGCAAACGGTGTAATCATGCGGAATTGAACCTCTTTGGAAGGGATAGTCTTTTTCTTTTCAAACAGTGTGCTGCGCGGTATCTTTTTGACTTTATTGAAAGTTTCTTGAAGCAGATTAGGATTGTATCCTCTGTTGCGGAATCTCTCTATGCTATCTGTGGCAGCTAGTTCAAAGTCTTCATTGTGAGTGCAATTGCGTTTTAATCGTAAAAATTCCCCGTAAGGGATATTGGTGATAAGTTTCCGAGAATGGCTGCTTGTAGCGTGTAAAACGCTGTTGCCAGCAGTCGGTTTACGATAGAGTTGGGTGCTGATCTGACCATTCCTCACACTCACTTGTAAATCCAGGTAACTAACCTTTTCTTTGTTAATTTCCCCTGTGAATTTGAGGTTGCACTCGTTATCGTTTAGCACTGAAATATACTCATTAGCCTCTTCTATAGACCCATTCCACACTAGGAACAGGTCATCGATGTACCTGCTCCAAGCCACTATCTTATTATTCCAAGCGGCATTTCCAGGGGCCCAGGCTACCTGCTCCTCCCACCAGCCTACGAATAAATTCGCATAGCTGGGGGCGAAGCAGGAGCCCATCGCCGTACCAGAACACTGTCGATATATAGTATCCTGAAAGAGAAAGATGTTGTTATAGAGACAGAATCTTATGAGTTCCAATAGCATCTTATTGTGCAAAGCAAATCTCAATTCTCTTTTGTTCAGGAAAAATTCAACAGCGGTGAGTCCTTGTTCATGGTCTATACAAGTATAGAGACTTGTTATGTCCAGAGTAATCAGTATATACGAAGGTTGCCAAGCAATGGACTCTACTTTTTCAATGAAATCTGTAGAGTCTCTGATGTACGATTTCAGAGACAATACAAAGCCAAAAAGAAAATGGTCTAGAAATTTGGAAAGGTTCTCTGTAAGACCTCCTATGGAGGAGATGATTGGTCTTCCAGGGGGATTATAGATGTCCTTATGAATCTTGGGCAGATGGTAGAAACAAGGTAAAATAGGGTTCATGGTTTTCAGAAAAAGATATTCATCGAGCTCAATCAGCTGTCGGTCATGCCATTTTTTTAGCAATTGATGTAGTTCTTCAATGCTTGTCAGATAATCTTTCTTTGTGATGACATTGTAGCATGTTTGATCCTCAAGCTGCCGTTTTGCTTCCGCAACGTATTGTGGTCTAGACATGATGACTATATTTCCTCCTTTATCGGAGGGTTTGCAAACAATCTTTTTGTCCTCCATCAAGCACTTCACCGCCAACTGTTGTTCCTTGGTAATGTTATAGTGCTTCTTTTGGGGTTTGAATTCTGTCCTCATGATGGCCAGATCCCTGGCAACCACCTCTGCAAAAATGTCAATTGCATCCACTGCAGTCTGGGGGACAAATCTTGAGGCAAGTTTGAAGGTACTCTTCGGTGCTTCTTGCTCTACGTTAACATTGTCCAATCTTTGGGTTAAGGTGTTATTTTTTGCGTTTGTCTCCATGTCACCCTCTTGTCTAAGGTTTTGCAAAA
Organism: Lissotriton helveticus; assembly: GCF_964261635.1. Classification (NCBI taxonomy): domain Eukaryota; kingdom Metazoa; phylum Chordata; class Amphibia; order Caudata; family Salamandridae; genus Lissotriton; species Lissotriton helveticus. The sequence goes on along the minus strand of NC_136057.1, from coordinate 596,689,671 downwards.
CTTCACAAGCTGTAAGGTCATTTACAGTTAAGAGATCGGTGTCTTTGTTGTTTCTCAGATATTTTGATTCCTTCATAGTTGGTTTAGTCTTAAAAAACTTGTGCAATTTGACTTTCCGAGTAAATTTATATAGGTCTATACGTGTCTGTGTATATTCCATATTTTTATTCGGACAAAAAGTGAGTCCAAGTTTTAAAACGGACTCTTCTATTGGTGTTAATGATCTTTCAGACAAATTTACAATGGTGAGCTGGTCTGGGGTATTCACCATCTGCCTCTTCTTTGGCTCCTGGTTACTCGTGTAGTTGTTCTTACTTGTCCTCTGCCTCTTGCCTTTCCAGCCTCCCCGTCTTGTTTGTCTGCCTCTTCTGGGGGCTTGTTCTTGCCGCCCCGAAGCCAGCTCTCTTGTATGACTTTGAACTCCTGTTGAAAAGGAGTTTTGGTGGTTGTTGTCGCAGACATTGTGGTATTGCCAGACGTTTCATCTCCAGAGCTTTCACTCACAATGAGATCAGAATCCGAAGTCTCAACTCTTGTTTCCGTTGTTGTTCTCGGCATCTGATTTTTTCTGGCCACTTCCTTACGAGGTTGATCATATTTCTTATGGAATGTTAAGACCCTCCCCATTGCATAATCCCGCTCATCCCGGTAAACTTTTTCTTGTTTTCTAAGTTTGACTTTGGTTTCATATTTCTGAAGTCTCTTTTTCATATCGGCCCTAAGTTGTTCTTGTTCCTCTTTGTTGGCGTTTTTTGTAATCAACTCTTCCAACTCCTCTATCTCTTTGACGACCTTGTCACGGTCGCTCCACGCAAATTGGATCAGAATCTCCAACATGCCTTTACAGGAGTTGGCTATATGTGACGCCCATGTTTCCAATAATTGGGGGTCCGGGTTCTCATACGCGGGTACTGTAAAGATCCGAAGACCTCGAGGCACCCTCTGTACCTCTATGTACCCCTGTAATGATGTTCCCTCCCACCATTTGCGCAGTTCCCGTTCATACAATTTCTCGAGTTTTTGGAACTGTGTAGATAGGGTGTTGGAGACAGCCACGTTCGTCACTGGTGGCGGTTTGGAAATGTCTGGGTTTTTGTTCTTGAAGATGTCTCCAGCCGCATCGCGGCGCTCTGACATGTTAAACATGTTTCCTTATTGTCACAAATCTTTGGTATCCCGGTCCCGGGAGCCAAAATCCGAAACCGTCTGCTTGCTGCTGCACGCCCCCTCGCCCAACCGTCGATAATGCACATAGAAAGTAACACGGAAAAAGTGCTTAGATGAGCCGGCTTACCGTGTTTAAAGTCCGCCCGCTCTTGCACTTTCCGTTCACAGCTCCGGACGCTCACTCTTCAACAGATGAGGAAATGTAATTCTCCTTCTCCACAGACGTCCGTCGACGGTGGTGCACTCACTTTAAATTAAATTCAAGCTCCAAAACACCAAACGCGTGAGTCACTCTAAGGGCGGGTGCTAGATAACGCAATGGTGTTCGCGTAGTACATGCAGGCTCCAGTTTTCCAAAAATACCCAGCCGGGTTCACAGGAAAAGACCAGCACTCACACGGGCAGCAGCAGTATATTTAGCAGAACGGTTTATTCACAAAAAGCAGACGCGTTTCGGGAGTAAAATCCCTTCGTCAGTGTTAACATCAGTGCGCCATAAATGACACCCTTATCTATGTTCATGCCTTACATTAACACAAACAATGGACTAATGCATTTAGGTATATACAACGCGCCATCTTGAAACGCATACATTCTATACATTTTGTCAACGTGAGATACTGGAATTTGCAATCTTTCAAATTACGTTTAAAGCATCCGCAAAAACATTATGCGCTTATTCAATAAGCAATCTCGCCGTGTATCGGCAGAAGTTTCAATGGACAATCGAGTCCAAAAAACACGTGCCTGAGAGACAAGGCATTGGAACAATGCACAATTGAAGCGAAAATCGCTATGATTGAAAAAACATTCTACTGAGCAAAATCTTGCCCAACTATAGCCCAATGACAGAATGTCCCAGAGTGTTCTAAAGAACAACTAGAACGCTAACAGTCTTACTTATGACAAAAGTATGGCACACCTGAAGTCATCTTGATTGGAATAAAGTGGTAACACTTAATACATTTAATTTGAAAAGGAACAAAATGAGGGGGTTCATTTTGCCATAGAAATGTTATATATATATATATATATATATATATATATATATATATATATATATATATCTATATATATATTACCTACTGGCGGTCGCCAGTAGGTATATATAGTTAGGATTTTTTTGATTAGGAATTTCTGAAAATTCCATGTTGAATAACTTTGGCGTTGATGGACTGAATTGGCTGAAATTTTCAGGAAAATGGCCCATTTTGTTTTTGAGCGTCCCCTGAAAGTTTGGGGGAGTTTCGTCAAGCGGGGGCTGAGAAAAAAGGGGGGTCCCAAAACGTGTTTTTAACATTGAGTTTTCCATAGGGCGGTTGGACTCACTTTTAGCTCGAACGGCTGAATGGATTTCTATGAAACTTGGCAAAATTGTAGAGACTGTTTGCCCGATGTGCCTTTGCTAGGTCTCAAGATATGTGCTCCAGTGGATTTTGAGAACTTAACGTTCAAAAAAATATATATATCTGTGACAGCGTCCCGGTTGTTGTGTTGTGTGGGTGATGTAAGTACCAACATGTAGGTACCAATGAAGAGTCTAAAATTCAATGTACACCGTCTCCTCTGTAGATATTTTGTATGTTCTAATATGGGTTATTTAAATGTAAATGTGTGGAAAAGCACTTCATGCTTTAAAGCAATTGTATTTTTGAACTGATTGTTCTTTCCTCTTAGTCCTCCTCTTTGTTTTTTTCCCACACTCTTCTTCAGCATGATAGTTGATAAATTCGTTCCCTCAAAAAATTTATATACATAAAAAAATTATATTAAATACATATAAAATATATTTTTCCTTTAAAAGAAGAATACATTTTACAGCTTTTGATATTTGCTATTAAAAAAACCATTGAAATTCACTGAAAAAACCATAGGTTATAGACCATATATAGTTAGGAATTAGCATTTACAAAACCTTGAAAATTCACTGAAAAAACCATAGGTTATAGACCATATATAGTTAGGAATTAGCATTTACAAAACCTTATTTTACTCACACAAAACCATTGAAATTCGCATATATAGTTAGTTGCATTAACTATATATCGCGCACCCGCAATCCACTGCTGATCATGTCACATATTACATCATTCATGACATGGTCAGTGACATCACTGATGACATCACTGATGACATCACTGATGACATCTCAAATGACATCACTGATGACATCACTGATGACAACATCCAGTGACTGTATGTTTCTGCAAAGTTAAAATATGTCTTACATATTGAAGAATGAGTGGATGTATAAGTGTCTGTATGAAGGATGTAGTAGGTGCATGACTGACTGTATGAGTGAGTGATTAAATGTGTCTCACTGAGTGCATGGGTTAGTGACTAAACTGTCTTAATTTGTGCATCATTATGTCTGTTGTTCTGTAAACTGCTGCATGTGTTGATCAGTAGCTATATGAGTAACTATATGGGTTATTGATTGGTTGCCCAAGTATTTGTATGGGAGACTGAGTGTGTGTGGCTGGGAGGTGTATGACTCTGTGCATAGATGTGTGAGCAGTTGATTCACTAGATGTATGGGTTCAAAAGTGCATGTGGAAACAGCTGTATGGGCGGTTGACTGTGTGCATGAGTGCATTGGTGAGTGAATGGATATCTCAGTGCTACATGTCAAAGTAAGTACATATGTAAAACACAGTACAGTTTTTTTCCCCACACTCTTCTTCAGCATGATAGTTGATAAATTCGTTCCCTCAAAAAATTTATATACATAAAAAAATTATATTAAATACATATAAAATATATTTTTCCTTTAAAAGAAGAATAAATTTTACAGCTTTTGATATTTGCTATTAAAAAACCATTGAAATTCACTGAAAAAACAATAGGTTATAGACCATATATAGTTAGGAATTAGCATTTACAAAACCTTGAAAATTCACTGAAAAAACCATAGGTTATAGACCATATATAGTTAGGAATTAGCATTTACAAAACCTTATTTTACTCACACAAAACCATTGAAATTCGCATATATAGTTAGTTGCACTAACTATATATCGCGCACCCACAATCCACTGCTGATCATGTCACATATTACATCATTCATGACATGGTCAGTGACATCACTGATGACATCACTGATGACATCTCAAATGACATCACTGATGACATCACTGATGACAACATCCAGTGACTGTATGTTTCTGTAAAGTTAAAATATGTCTTACATATTGAAGAATGAGTGGATGTATAAGTGTCTGGATGAAGGATTTAGTAGGTGCATGACTGACTGTATGAGTGAGTGATTAAATGTGTCTCACTGAGTGCATGGGTTAGTGACTAAACTGTCTTAATTTGTGCATCATTATGTCTGTTGTTCTGTAAACTACTGCATGTGTTGATCAGTAGCTATATGAGTAACTATATGGGTTATTGATTGGTTGCCCAAGTATTTGTATGGGAGACTGAGTGTGTGTGTGGGTGGCTGGGAGGTGTATGACTCTGTGCATAGATGTGTGAGCAGTTGATTCACTAAATGTATGGGTTCAAAAGTGCAAGTGGAAACAGCTGTATGGGCGGTTGACTGTGTGCATGAGTGTATTGGTGAGTGAATGGATATCTCAGTGCTACATGTCAAAGTAAGTACATATGTAAAACACAGTACATGTGAGAGTTGACATATATAAATAACTGTGCATAAGGGCCAGTGAATGTGTGAGTGGCTGTATGGATCATTGTGAACTTGTATCAGGGATTGTATAAGAGAGTAAATATGTGTTAGTATATGTTTGAATAAGTAAGGTGTGTATAACTGTATAGTTGAGGAAATGGAGGTGTGATTAATTCTTTGCATGACTGACTAGGTGTGTGAGTAACTCCATGGATGAGTGACAGTCTGTGAGTGTCTGTTTACACTGAGTGTATCTAAGGTTATATTAGAGTCTGAAGAGGTTCATCGTATTATCACATGAATTATGTCATCAGTGATGTGATCAGTAATGTCAAATGAGATGTCATCGGTGATGTCATCAGTGATGTCATCAGTGATGTCATTTGAGATGTCATCAGTGATGTCATCAGTGATGTCATTTGAGATGTCATCAGTGATGTAATCAGTGATGTCACTGACCATGTCATGAATGATGTAATATGTGACATGATCAGCAGTGGATTGCGGGTGCGCGATATATAGTTAGTGCAACTAACTATATATGCGAATTTCAATGGTTTTGTGTGAGTAAAATAAGGTTTTGTAAATGCTAATTCCTAACTATATATGGTCTATAACCTATGGTTTTTTCAGTGAATATATATATATAGAGAGTTTTGACCTATGTTCACTCCAGGCTGGTCTCATGCAGCCCTGCTTATTAGAGCACCCAGACCCACTGTGGAAGCATGCTCTGTTCTCGAGGAACAAAATACATAACAAAAGGGAAGCGTGAAAACGTCCCTTTTTGAGGCAGGCAGTGCACCAGGAGGCCCAGCAAATCAATTAAATGACAAAGGGGCTGCTTCTGCTCCGAACACAGTATTTCAAGAGGGCCATAGCAAGCATTGTGAAACAAACCACATCTGAATGTGTTTCACACTGCAATGAGAGGGTGTGGATGTGGCATAAGGCCAGTGCTGCTGACATTGGAACTGGGGAAACAGGTTCCAGTCTTGATGCTCAAGTAAAGAGCTCCAATACTTTCTAGTCGAGGTTACTCAAAAACCTGTAAAAAAGCATTTAAATATCTCCTTGAAGAAAAGGCAAATACTTTTAAACCGATCCTCCTTTTTGTTCATCATTACAAGTGAGGCACCTTCAAATACATAAATGCAGGCTTTTCATTGTATAACACAACTCTTATGTTTGAGTTAATAACTTATAAAGTTGCTCCATTTATAATTTCAATGTAGGCCACATATGGGTACACATGACCCCTGACTTGCCCTTTAGTTCACTAATAGCATTGTCTTTTGGGGGAAGGGGCAGGAGTCAGAAACTATTCTCAGTTCATGTTTAATAAATACTTCGCGCATAATCTGATGTACCAAGATGAGCTGCTTCTGACGACACCTTACTATAGTCCAACATAAAATGTGCTGCATGATTGACATTCTTAAGAGCCAGAGCAGACCCTTGGCTCAGCTGTCCCTGTTAATTTGTTGGCTCACCCACCTCTGCCTTGCACCATAGTCCAGGCCTCTGGAATTATGCATCAGGAGAGGATCAAATGTTGCAACAGGGTTTCATTATGCGGCAAAAACCGGCAAGTTTTGCAGCGTAATGCTGCTCATTTTGTCATAGTATTACTTTATTATTTTGACATTTCACACATGCTAACACTAAGGGGCCGATTCCAATCCGGGTTGGAAGGGCACCGAACACGATTCGGTCTGAAAAACTATGAGCTGTATGCATGTTTTCTGCCCGACTCGCACAGCTGTACGAGCGAGCAAGTACGATGTGAGCTACGGGAAATTCACCGTCCGAGACGTTTCCGGGTCTGAACCGCTCCGTACGTCTCGGCCATAAGCTAACCGTGCCGTGCTATGGATGCAATTTACGACCGAGCCAATACGATGCACGTGTCGGACAGCCGGTTCGAGCCGAAGTTTCCGCCTCTCAAAACAACCGAGACGTTGCCTTTGGGGGTCCGCATCGGACCCCCCTGTCACCCGCAGCCTTACGACTCGGACACAGGGGGAGACCCAAGGGTCTCCCCAACACAGGCGTGTACGGTGCGGATGGCACCAACACGTACCCACTTTGGGGGTGCCTGTGTGCGAGCCGTACCCATTCAGTCAATGGAAGCCTATGTACGTACCGTACGACTGGCTCCCATTGACTTCTATGGGAGTCTGACTGAACCGAGCCCGGCAGCATGCGGCCTCATCGTACTCGCGCGGTCGGACTGCAGGAGTCCGGCTCGGTCGGAAAACACTCCGGATCTGGCTCGGTCGGAGAGCTTTCCGACCCAGATCGGAATCAGGCCCCTAACTGGGCAAATATTTCACTTCATTAGAACAAATTTAACACCCAAATACAACAATAAACAACAGACCAGTCAACCTTTGCGCAGGGTTTTCCAGTTTGCAGCAATACGGGTAGACCCAGTTTTAGTAACTTTTCCATTCAAGCTAGAAACAATGTTTGAGGATTTCAATCTGTAAATTATACAGCAGATTATGGATTACGTGGGAAATCCATACTCCTGCTGCAAAATCTTATAATTCCAGGGCCTGACGGATGGGTGGGTGGGTTCTGTCAAGCATAGGTTTTTTACTTGAATGGGATCCTTACAGTACAGGAAATATCCTTCAAGACTTGTCTCACTGTATGTGTGTTGTACAGTGAATCACAATTACAAAGTTTAAAAAATATGGAGACTTTAAATAGTTGCCCCACTGTTACGACTGCCTTGAGGAGACATCATTTTTTTGGCTCAATTCCCTGTCTATCAATTTTATTAGATAGGGATGTGCCTCAAACCCCCAGGAGGGTTGCATGGGAATGCCCATGTGCCACCTATGGTATGCCCCCCTTTATACAAAGTAGCACAATTTAGTGCATAGTGCTACTTTGCGTTACTGTTGGCAACTTTCCTACACAAATCATGATTTGCGCTGGAAAGTAAATCTAACCACAACATTGTGATGGGTTTGTGTCACTTTTGTGATGCAAACTCAGCACAAAGAGTTAATAAATGTGGATCAGAATCTCTAAACAGGTACTTGTCAATATTATGAGGACAATTAGTTTTCTTACTGCAAGCTAATGTAAGGTTACCAAATGACCAATGCAGAGCAAATGTTGTTTTACAGTGCAAAATCAGAAGGCAATAAACATGCCAAAGAGAAGGGGCTACTGAAACATGAGGGAAAAATGGTTTGCGCCTGGCATTGAGCACACCAAATTTCTGAAGACAGGTTCTAGATTGTAAAGAAGGTCTTAACTTGCTCCAACAGTTATCATTCATTTATGGTTCTTGAAGAGTGCTAAACCATAAAATGTACAATCACTTAAAATTTCAGGAGTGACTAAAAATATAACTGTGCCAAGTCACCTAACTGCACATTAGTGTTTTTATCAAAATGGTAGGTCAATTTTTACTCTCTCCACAGTATCTCATATTTCTCTGCAGCAAAATTAATAGAAGCATGTTTCAATCATGTCTGTGATCTTCATGCTCCTCACCCGACATCTCCCATATAGGATACACAACATCCAACTTCCATATCAACCATACAGTCAAAAGGGTTACCTAGAATCACAAGGCAAATCAAAATACTTCACAGCTTTATCCAGAGTATTAAGCACTATATAAATACAAGAAGATCAAACAACCACATCAGTGTTCCTGTTCTATAGCCATTACGAGTTGTGAGGTGCGGATGCAGGCTTCTTAGTGGTATCACCGGGCCTGGCCAGGGCTGCCTGCCTCATTACCTTTAAAGGATTCTAGAGGAGGTTAGACAAATGGAGTAAAGTGGACAGATGTTGACATGAGATTTTAGTCAGGGGCGTGGCTACTTGTACTGCAGCCAGTGCAAAGGCACCACAGCCCAGACATGAGCAAGCCCCCGTCTTTTTGGCACTGGTTGCAGTTTATTTAACATCAGAAACACAAAAGGTGATGGAATGAAATGAATGCTGGCAATAAGTCTAAACATGGGAAGTCACTCCAAGTGGAATTTCAACCCATTCGTTTGCCCACCATGCCACCTCAGTTTTGACCCAGCCTTGGGCAAATCAGTCTTAAACCTGCTCCAATAGGAGCTGTCCACTCTGAACTGACAAGTCCACCATGAACCAGAACACAAGGAACCCAAGACTGGTTTCATGCTGATTGGGGCTCTTCGGGTGGGTGTAGCTTGGTTCCAGTGAACAAGGGGCCCAAGTCTGGGCATACCCTTGGCCACTTAGTGCGTTACATCAAACACACAAAAGGTGATGGGAGGACTCTAACCATTGGCTATTACTCAGGGTAGCATTTCAAATGATTGTTCTTTTGCACACAAGGGCAACTCAGTTTGGACCCAGCCATATGAAAATCAGTCTTGACCCTACTCCAATAAGAGAACTTTATAGCCTGAACTGCCAGGAAAGGTTGTCCCTGAACCAAAACACAAGCAACCATGGAACAATTTTGCCCTGATTCTGTTTTGAAGTGTCTCCCTGGGTAGCTCCTTGTGGTTTCCGTCTGGGAGGAGTTGTGGAAAAGTCATTCCCACAGAGAGTGAAACCGGTCCCAGGCAGGCACTAGTAAAACTCAGAACTAAACAGAGACTATAGCAGAGCAGAGATCAAAGTTTAATTCAAAGGTTTGTGCAGGAGTTTGTTATGCAGTTGAAAAAAGACATGGAGACAGTGGAAGTTGATGGATATAGCAAAAAGGCAGCGGAAATAAAGAAAAACAATAGGGTCAGAAGAAATAGAGGTGGATACAATGAGGTTGGGAGGAGAAGGTCAGCTATGAAGGCTATATATTAAGGAGGGAAAGAATTGAGGGGAGAGAATGAGATGAAGTAGAGAGAATAAAGGAAGAGGGTAAGAAAATTATCAAGGAAATATGAAAGACAAATTGGAAAGAAATATTGGAGAGTAGAGAAAAGAAGACAGGATAAGAACGGGGATTGGAAAGTAAGAAACAGTACTGGAAAGGAAAGGAGAAAAGAAGGAAGGACAAAAAATAGAGACTTGGAGAAGATAGATGATTTGGGAGTGCATGAGGGAGGGGAGGTTTGAGTATAGAGAGGAAAGGAAACCTGTATGGAGAGGATGAGCTATGGAATTATGATAGAAAGCAAAAAAGGGAGAGGAAAAGAAAGAAAGGAGCATGAAACATAAAAAGAAGTGGAAAAAGAGAGAGTAAGAAAGAACAATAAAACATCCAAAAGGGGATAGGTAGACCAAGAGGTGGCATTGTTTTGATTTGACGTAAATTATGTATCATATCCTCATCTGAATCATCTCCTTTTGGCTGTTTATATTTGACACTAATTTAGTATAATCTTACTCATTTTTATAAATGTTGAAATATAATTAATATTGAAACCATTTGTCACATGAATATGCTGAGACCTAGGGGCACATTAGGATAACGGGCGGATAGCCACTGCCCGTATGGTGGTGGCGATCTGCCCGCCAAATCCTTCCGCCTGCTACCAATTTCCCCCCGCCATGGCAGCAACATTACCATGGCGGGGGGACCCCAGGGGATGGGAAGGCCGTCCGCCTGTTTTCCGCCGGTAGGCAATCCGTCCGATTGCCTACCGGGCACAAAAGCACTTTATATGGTGGCGGCATCTGTTAGACACCGCCAGCCATATTACTATGAGGGTGGAAGCATGCAGGAATTTTTGCGAGGGCCCGTTGCGGGCCCCCAGGGACTCTGGGGGTGTGGGGAGTGCACCTGTACCCCCCTGCAGTTCCATTCACAACATGGCAGGCACCGCGCGTTGCCTGCCATGTTGTGCATGGAAGTGCACGGCATGCCTTCCTGACATTGTGTCGGGCGGTGCTGAAGGCACCGCCCGCCCCAATGTTAGGAATGCAGGATCAACAGGTCTTTAAAATGATTCAGAGATGAGACAGAATTAGGTGAGAGATCAAGTCATTAAGCTGGACAATATTCTTTGGTGCTTATTTACATGTCCCTTGCGCCACTTTTTCATTACATCTCCCATGTTAAAAGTGACGCAAAAGTGGCGCAAGGGGTTTGTAAATAAACCCTTTTATTTCTAACACATTTAATTGGAGGCATTGTATATTTAGTAAGCATGAGCACAAAATTCGTTCCGCTCGCGGATTTTGCGGATTTTCTGTAAATTCGCAATCCGCGAACTCCCGCGAATTTACCGAAAATCCGCAAATCCACGAGCGGCGGATCCGGGGGCAAAAGTTCAAGCCTTCAAGCTTGAAGTTGTTGTAACTATTTTAGGATGGCGCCGGCAAGCTGCCAGCACCATCCTAAAATAGTTACTAAATTAGCTTCATCAGGAAGCACTAATAGATAAAATAAAGCAGGTGCTCTTTTAGGATGCTATTTTAGGATGGCGCCGGCAAGCTGCCAGCGCCATCCTAAAATAGTTACTAAATTAGCTTCATCAGGAAGCACTAATAGATAAAATAATGCAGGTGCTCGAGCACCTGCTTTAGCACTAATAGATAAAATAAAGCAGGTGCTCGAGCACCTGCTTTATTTTATCTATTAGTGCTTCCTGATGAAGCTAATTTAGTAACTATTTTAGGATGGCGCTGGCAGCTTGCCGGCGCCATCCTAAAATAGTTACAGGATGATGGACAGCTCACTCAAGGGACCCCTGCGCACATCGGTGCGATTGCATAGTAACACACACATGGTCGCTGGAATTAGTTGAAGCTCAAATTCAGTGACTCATTCATCAGCCCAAAAACAATCGTAAGCGTCGTCGAGGCTGGGCAGGTGTGCCTTCTTCCCAAATCTACCGTCGAAAATCAGCTGTGGTGCTGGATAGAGGCCTTTGTATCATTGACTTTCACGAGCGCAATCCTCGTGCTGACAGCTCACTCAAGGGACCCCTGCACACATTGGTGCGATTGCATAGTAACACACACATGGTCGCTGGAACTAGTTGAAGCTCAAATTCAGTGACTCATTCATCACCCCAAAAACAATCGTGAGCGTCGTCGAGGCTGGGCAGGTGTGCCTTCAGCGCAATCCCCGTGCTGACAGCTCACTCAAGGGACCCCTGCGCAAATCGGTGCGATTGCATAGTAACACACACATGGTCTCTGGAACTAGTTGAAGCTCAAATTCAGTGACTCATTCATCAGCCCAAAAACAATCCTGAGCGTCGTCGAGGCTGGGCAGGTGTGCCTTCTTCCCAAATCTACCGTCGAAAATCAGCTGTGATGCTGGATAGAGGCCTTTGTATCCTTGACTTTCACGAGCGCAATCCTCGTGCTGACAGCTCACTCAAGGGACCCCTGCGCACATCGGTGCGATTGCACAGTAACACACACATGGTCGCTGGAACTAGTTGAAGCTCAAATTCAGTGACTCATTCATCAGCCCAAAAACAATCGTGAGCGTCGTCGAGGCTGGGCAGGTGTGCCTTCTTCCCAAATCTACCGTCGAAAATCAGCTGTGATACTGGATAGACGACTTTGTATCCTTGACTTTCACGAGCGCAATCCTCGTGCTGTTCCTGTGACTAGGAGCTTCTTTCTCTTCATCTGCTGCTCTGATCGGTCTCTGACCATTTATACACTCAAGAGGCACTTGAACTCGCACAGAAGACCCCCCCCCCCGAGTGGGGCAGAGGGCAGAAGACCACAAAAACGAGTTGGGCAAAGGGCAGAAACGAGTGGGGCAGAGGGCAGAAGACCACAAAAACGAGTTGGGCAGAGGGCAGAAGAGCACAAAAACGAGTGGGACAGAGGGCAGAAACGAGTGGGGCAGAGGGCAGAAGAGCACAAAAACGAGTGGGACAGAGGGCAGAAACGAGTGGGGCAGAGGGCAGAAGACCCTAAAAACGAGTTGGGCAGAGGGCAGAAGAGCACAAAAACAGGTGGGACAGAGGGCAGAAACGAGTGGGGCAGAGGGCAGAAGACCACAAAAACGAGTTGGGCAGAGGGCAGAAGAGCACAAAAACGAGTGGGACAGAGGGCAGAAACGAGTGGGGCAGAGGGCAGAAGACCACAAAAACGAGTTGGGCAGAGAGCAGAAGACCACAAAAACGAGTGGGGCAGAGGGCAAAAGGGCACAAACACGAGGGGGGCAGAGGGCAGAAAGGCACAAAAACGAGTGATACTGAGGGCAGAAGGGCATAAAAAACGAGATGGTGGCAGTGATGAACCAGAGGGCGCATCACGGTCTCACCCCCCAAAAAAACCAGCGAACAGGCAAAGCGCCCCGCGAACATGCCAAAACGCCCAGCGAACACGCAAAGCACCTCGCGAACACGCAAAAATATAAAAATCCGCAAATTCTCACAAATTCGCGAATTTTGCGGATCACGAATCCGCAAATTCGCGAATCGCGAATTCGCAAAATTCGCCCATGCTTAATATTTAGGCCGCTCTGCTTACCTTGTGTAAACACTGTGACCAACAGAGTTCAGAACTTGAACTCAGTTTTGGTTGTACACGGCAGAGTGGACAGCAGCGTCCATAACTTTAAAAGAGAAGGAGAAACGATGTGAGAGAGAGAAAAAACAACATTAAAAAGTGAGAGAGAGAAAGTTATAGATGAAACAGTTAATACTGGAGAAAATCTTCGTAGCTCACCTTTTGCCTTAGTTGTGTGTCCAAGCACGTGCTGGTTCATAGTGCACCCTCCAGTTTAGTGATCTGAAAGATAGTATATAGAGTTAGTAATAGAATAGTACATACAACTGCACAAGTATATTTTTGATTTATTTATGTGTACACTCAGGATAATGTATTTTGTCAACTTCCACTGTAAGGAGGTGTCTGTGCGCTGTTTTTCTTCCAAAGTACTATATCCCATGCACTCCCACTGCATAGCGGTGAGTTCTCAATATTGCATACCCAGACTGTTGCACCCCATTGACTCGCAGAGTCTGGAGGTGAGTGCTTTTTCTTGCAAACTCAGAGGCAGTTTTACAAGCTCCTTGCGCCACTTTTCCCATGTTAAAAGTGACACAAAAGTGGCGCAAGGGGCTTGTAAATCTGCCACTCAGACTGTTGTAGCCTATCTATTCTCACTGCTCGAAGGTAATTGTACATTCCTACGCAGTGAAGCTGCTGCACACTACTCACTCTCTTCTTTCACAGATGACTTGTCGTTGTTTCGGAAACAAGCTTTTTTGCTCACCTTGTGCCATTGGCGTGATTCAAAGAGGGTGCACCACGTGCCGAAGAAGCTTTCTCAGACGTTGTTACAATGGCCACGCATCATCGCAGAATCCACGAACATAGAGCTTTGGAGGTGTTTGGGCTGGGATGACGCCAATTTGTGAAACACAACCTGAAAGATAAAAAGGAAGATAAGATTGTGCATCATTCGTTTATGAAAGAAGAGTGGAAGTGAGAGAGTGACCTAAAAGAATATTCGAAGCTCACCTTTCTGTCACTGGTGTGTTTTTCACCACGTGCCGGGACATAATGCACCCTGAAGCTCTACATCTAAAAGATAGTAAAAGAAAGATGTTATGATTGGTATTTGTTACTATTTTAATGTGGAGTAGAATTACATCGCTCTTTCACACACCTTCCCTCCCGCTTCGAAAAACAACTAATTGTACAATTTATATACCGGACATTTGACCAATTATAAAAATGTTCCTTCTATTGGAATTTTTTTTTTTAATGCAATAAGATACGGTATATAGGACTGCGTACGCCTAAATCGCTGCGTCGCTTTTTTGTATCCAGTCTGCTGCACCCCATCAACTCCCTCGGATGGGGACCCAGGCCTCACTGCTCACCTTTTCGTGGACAGGACACCTTCTACATCACGCAGTCCCGCTCTGCCACCAAGAATTCTGATATATGGTACCGATATCGGTATGGCTAACGACAAACTCGTGCTCCCATCATCATGGCAGGTTCCTCACCCGCTAAGTCCTTCCGATACCACTAACTCAGTGACCAAAGAGGCCACACACGTAGTGGTGGGCCCTTGTACTCGGTGGTTCGGACCTACATGAGGCATCCGAACCACCAGGATGGACCATCACAGTGCTTGGGATGGGAGCAACTCTAAAATGGCGTAGAGCATGTGCGCTCCATTTTTTTTTTATTGGTAGGGTCACGTGTGTAGTGACGCATGTGCTGGATGGGTGTGGTGTGGGTGTATACAAGCCATGAGGGAGTTTGGTGTGTCTTTCTGACAACTAGACCTGAAAGTAAGAAATCAGTACAATTGAAATATGGGCAATGTTTCATTTTTGTTTTTTCCTGGTAGCGTAAGTGGAGTGGGCTGGTCTGACGTATGCCAGTGCTGTGCGAGGCTGTGAACCATGATTCCGGAGCTATGGGCATGGTTCCGTCGTGAGCTATATGAGAAATCAAGTGATTCGGCTGTCCGTTTTGTAGTGCTGACGTCATCCGGGTCTTAAACGCAAATGTGTCATTGTATCTGTAAAGTTCCACAACAGGGCCAACATGGAAGGTACGGGGTATCACTGACACTATATTCATCCATAGTTGCACACATAAAAGATGGTGGACATGATGCATTTCTGTGATTATGAATGTTTGTAGTACATTCAGTGGAGGGTTGTAGCTGTAGTAATACAGGGTTGTGAAAGGTTTAAGTAGCAGTTTTTGGCAAATGAAGGGCAGCTAATATATATATATATGTATGCGGTTATTCGGGTTTGCTGTCGAACTTGGTGCTGTAAATCAGTGTTCGAGCCTCGGAGTTGCGTCCTCATCCTGTTATTGTAGAGAAATTACGTAATCTACGCGTGCCTGAAAATGTACTGTAAATACGGTGCTCATGTAAATTGCTGATATACTTTTGGGTTGATTTGCGCTATATAAATATGCTAAAATACAATTTTAAAAAGGAGGAATAGCCCACACTTACCTGTCAGAGGTAAGATGGTTGTATACGCTATTTATATCACAATATAATGTGGTAGGGCGCAGGAGCAGCATTTTACGAACATAAGAAATATACAGACAAAGATAGATAGTTGAAGTGTGTACGGGCACGTGTGCTCGATTCCATTATATTACAATGCTGTTGGTAACAAGTAGATTAGTAATTATGATATCATACATAGATATTCAATCATAAATGGTTTATGATTTCTGCTGTACAAAGGTAAGAGCACTACATGTAAAAAAATACACAGAAGATTCTATCGTAACGTGCTCATGAGTTGTGGTGCACTGAGGTAGGGTCGGTTTGTGTGGAACCTGCAATGATGTGTGGTTCAGGCAGACCGCACTGCTAACAATGTCTTTTGCTACTGAAGTTTGCCTTAATAAGGCCAAGTGGCAATTATTTATGGTGCACTGAGTTAGTGGTACGTCTGGTTAAAACAGTGCACTCCCAGCCACCATTTTGTGTTCACAAGCCAGTGAGACCAGCCCCCCTGCCTCCCCACCAGCAACATGGATTTTCTACATCAGAGGGTGCTTCTGTTAGCTGTTTAAACTGTATTTACTAGGGCCTGTGCACTTCGTTTTTTGGCCAGCAGAGGGAGTAAAGGTTTATTCAAACAGTATTGTTAGATTTCAAATTAGTGAGGCCCTTACCTGCTGAAGTCCAAAGTGTGGATTGAGCCTGTCTGTTTCCTAGGAGATTCTGAACAGGGGAAGCAGCTTCTAACTGGCCAGCAAACCTTGTCTAAGGTCGCTGGGACCTTATATGGTCTGCTAATGGTTGGTACATGTCTACACTGATTGGTGGTTGTATCTGGTGTTCTATTGGATTAGGGTTAATGTCCTCATTGGTTGTGTGTTTGAGGGTTCTGATTGGTTTCTGGGTCTGTGATTCAATCATTGTAGGGTTGGGACTAGGGCTAGGGTTAGGATTTCTATTGGAAGTAGGGACTAGAGTTTCCTATGTTATTGGTTGTTGGGAGTAGGGTGGGACTAGGGTTAGGGTTAGACCTTTAATTGGAAGTAGCGATTAGGGCTTCTGGTGTGATTTGGTTGCTGGACTAGATGTGGGACTTGGAGTAGGATTAGGATTTCTATTGGAAGTAGGGACTAGGGCTACATGTGCCATTGGTTGCATAGACTTGTTTTGGGACTACTGGTAGGGCTAGGGACATTATTGGACATAGAGATCAGTATTTTTGAACTGATTGGGTGCTTGGACTAGGGCTAAGTTTGGCTGTAAGGTCCTGGTCTCCAATTGGTTCTAGATTTTAGGGCTAGTGTTGTGATTGGATAGTTTTAGGGATAGGGTTCTCATTGGCTGAAGGGGTTACCTGATTACTAGGGCTATAAAAAGGCCAGGGTTAGGGCGTCTTAGCCCGGGCGTCGTGGCTAAGGGCAGAGAGGACAAGGGCAGTTGCCTCTTAGACCCTGTTAAGGGCAGAGAGGACAAGGGCAGTTGAGTGTTGGAGCCTGTTAAGGGCAGAGAGGATAAGGGCAGTTGCCTGTTAGAGCCTGTTTGAGACTGGTCAGGACTAGGGCCAGAAATGCTGCTCTTTTTCTCATTTAGCAATACCCAGCCCACACCAACCACATCCACATACAGAGCAACACACTCACACCAAATGTACACCACGCACAACACTATCATTTTAATGTACCAGCATGCACTACAAACCCAACCACACCACATTTACACACCCTACTATCCCAACTACCACACATATCCACCATCACCTACAAACAGTACACAACTCTATCCTATACCAGTAACCAATACACTCATCACTAACACAACGCCAATCAACACTATACATAACTACATCCCATTCAGACACACTCTCCCCACTGTAATTACAACTAACAGACCACCTTTTATCACTAACAAACATATAATCATCCTTCCGTCAGTTGTACAACAAACACCCTCCTCTCCCTTCTACCATAGTAACACTAAGGGGTTTATTAGGATGGCCACCCTTTCGGTAATGTGGACCGCCCGCCAACAGGGCAGGGGTCCCAATTTTGGCATTAGGATGCGCCCGCCACACAGGCGGGCGCATCCTGTATATTTACCATTGCGGCGGGCGGAGCTGAAATCTCCGCCCGCCGCAATCGTAAAAATGCACGTTGTGCATTTCAAGGCACAACATGACAGGCCATGTTGCACTTTGAAATGTGCACCCCCCCAAGCCCTGGACCCCCAGGGGGCCCGCAAGGGGCCCCTGCAGGGAGTATCCGCATGCCTTTCCGTGGCGGCATTGCCGCCAAGGAAAAGCATTTGTAAATGCCCATAGTAATATGGGGGGAGGTGTCTAACAGACACCGCCACCATGTTACTCATTTTCTGCCTCGGCCGGAAGGCGACGGGACGAAAACAGGCGGGCGGTGTTTGACACCGCCGCAGTCCCCCCCGCCTTCCAAATATTGCGGGGGGAATTGGGCAGTGGATGTCGGGCGGATTTCCTCCGCCAGGCTGGCGGTGGCCACCGCCAACCTGGCGGAGGAAATCTGCCCGACATCGTAATGGACCCCTAACACACAACACACACTGCACACTGCCACACTTTGTAACTCCTGCAACAAACCAGTCTAAGATAAACACTCTCACCTCTACTTCATTCCCTGCTACACACAACATACACTCTACTCATAAACACATCACCTCCCCCTCTACGTCACAACCTCCTCCCACAAACAATACTACACAACCAAATCCATTGCATGAAACATATACATCAGTACCCTTTTTCACTACTCCTCAAAAGCAAAACATATCACACACACCAGCACAACAAGATCTTCAAAGCGTAACACCTCATAATACTTACCATCACAAAATACAAACATATACCCACCTTTCAAACCTAACAAAGGAACAAACTCCAGTGCCAAGCTTTCACTCTTCCACCACACCTAACACAGATGCAGCAATACAGCACCTCTCTTCTAACCACCTCTCATCCATTGGACAATTTAGAACATTACTACATGACCCACATGCTGCACCACCTCCCTTGACTCATACACCTTCCGCCTTAAACACACGCAAAAAATATAAGCAACATGCCACACCTCACAACTTTGCTTCCCCATGTCTACTTCACAACAGTGTTACACCAATAAAAGCAATACAGCACTCCAACTCACTCTCAAACACCATCTCCAACACATACACATGCAGACCCATCAAAATGCCTTCTTAGCATGCTGTATGAGGAACACGATACAGAACAGCTATACGATTGCTATCTTAATACAGCTAATACTGGCACTAAAAACACACCTGCTACAAACCCACACAATACTGATCACTCTACTACTCAAGATTTGGCTCTTCCCCACATAAGCACCATGCACAAACAGACATTTACAGCATCCCTCTGTATACATCCATTTTGTTCAATATAGATATGCACCTATCTTTGTGTATTACTTTGTATAATCATGTAAAATAATTACGTTGAGAGAAAATAATAATAATAATAATAATAAATAAATAAAAATCATCTTTGGTCTACATGTACATACTTCCATTGTGCATCTATGTACCTTCCATGTACTTGGATCTGTGTGTCTGTTACTTTTCTCCTGAAAAAGCATATCCAATGCCCTACCCTATTTCTCATCTTGTGCCTCTATCAATATCTTTAATCTACATATACTTACCTCCTTTATGTATCTATATACTTTCAATGTAATTATGGATCTATATATTTATCACTTTGTTCTAATTTAGTATTTCCAATGCACTACCCTATTTCTCAGCCTATACATCATTCAGGCCAACCTTCTGACTCATCTCAAACTTCTTCTACTACTCCTTCCAATGCACTACCCTATCTCTCATCCTATACATCTATCAATATATCCTCTACATCCACTCTCTCATTTATCCTAAAAAAGAGATGCCGCTGTTCAAAATAAATCAGAACAAAGAAGAGATGGACAAGAAAATAGATGGGACACTTCTCTATCTCTGTAGCCAGACGTCTTTCCTCCGAAACGGCGTAGTCGTGCGAGATTCTGCGCGTCAACGCGAACGAGAATAGCAGAATCTCGCGCGACTACGCCGTTTCGGAGGTAAGACGTCTGGCTACAGAGACAGAGAAGTGTCCAATGTATTTTCTTGCCAAAAAGGAGCATTAACATCCTTCAACCTAAAGCCTGTGTGATTCAGAAAATACCAGGATCTTTTTCGTGAAGACTGTGGCAGAAACTCAAATTTTTAATACATCAATTCAAAAACTCAAAAAAGAACTGCCCAGGGGGTCTCTTCTTTATTTTTAAGATTGGTTGTCCTGAAGATGGTCTTAAGGAGTCAACAAACATAAGACCGAAACGTCGACTTTTCTGTCCATATCTTCTTTGTTCTGATTTATTTTGAACAGCGGCATCTCTTTTTTGCTGGATCATAGGAGCCGCTGACGCATAAATTGATAATAGATTTAACTTTGATACAGATGGATTGATGGAATGTTTCATTTAATTCCTGTTCATTTGTAATGTTGTGTATAATTGTTTTTTAATGCTGAATAGTACCCTAACTTTATAAATACAATAATAATCATTTTTCTATGAAACATATTTCCTGTGTAGCTCTTTTTTTCGGATGTAATTAATTTCCGAGTCCTAAATACTGTGACACAAATAATAACAAACAGATGCCAATTAGGTTGGATAGATCGTAACTTATAACAAGAAATACAGGTTTACAATCTGTGATAAGTTTCTAATAAACAAATTGCCTTGCAGGCACATTTAATTTTATCATACATCAGAAACAGACACAGTGTTTGCAGGCCTGGAGGGCAGCATGTTACGAGCACAGCGCCTGCAAGGTAAAGGCATCCGATCAATACAGCGCCAACTTGCCACACACAACCATCATATGTCTGAGTTGCGGCTCAGTGTGAAAACCATGACTGGAGCATTGGAAGCACTTTGTAGGGAGATGAGGAGAGACAGGCGGGCCAGGTGCAGGGAAAAACACCTAAAGTATCAAGCGAACTCTCACTTGAACTGTGTGCAATACTATATGCAATTTTCACAAAAAAGTTCACAACATGTACAAATTTATACAAAACTACTCCTTGTTAGTCCTTGTTTGAACAAAACTAATTCAACACAAGATTGTTGTCAAATTAAATATTGTTTGTTCTTACACAATTCAAATTCCAATTTCAAAATTAGAACAACCTTTGTAGACATCATACGCTAGTACGATAGCATTTTTTCAATAAACTGACGTTATAACTAAACAGTTTGTACAAAATGCAAAGCATTGCATTCCAAGGTGGCCCGATGCATTTCGGGACACCACGTCCCTTCTTCAGGGGCCACTGAAATAAAGAAAAAACACAAAGGTATGTGTATGTTCATCCTATAAAAAAAAGATGCACCATACATTCTTATTCCATATATATATTGCTACCGAAATATTTAGACAACACAAGGTTTAAATATAACATAACCCCTCATTTCGTACAATGAAATGCCATCACCTTTAAAGGACAGTGAGTGAGTGAAAAAAGCTGAAAAGCTGTGCTCAACCCCAAAGATAACCGGCGTAACAGTACACAAATTCAATTCAATTCAAAGAGGCTTTATTCGAGTATTACTCATAAAAGCACAGTACATACAAACATTTTTAAAACGTTATTAAATAGTTGCCTCGATCAAATAAAAATTACTTTACATAAAAAGCATGAATATACATATACTAATACACAAATTACCTATGAATAGGAACAGCAAGTATATGAATGACAAAAAATGCGCCGGTACAACAAGGCTGTAGGATACAAAAAAAGGAAGTGAATACGATGTGATGAGCAATGAAGTTCCTGAAGATAAATCAAGAAGTGACGGGTAAAAATTACCTGAATAGAATTAAAGGTCTCTTGTTCTGAAAAAAGGTAAGAAGCAAGACAATGAAGTACAACGATTTTATAGCCGAACTAATGCCAGAAAGAAACCAAGCGGTGAGCCACATACCCGATCGAGACTGTTAAAGTTCCCAAACGCTCAACATAAGTTTGCAAAACGAAAAGGAAAGCCACATCACTCGCGGAAAAACATATGAACCGGGCATAGTTTATAAGCCGGAAAACGAGGCAAGAATCTTACCGGAGAGCGCTGAGCAGTGTGAATGTATTCCTGAGTTTCAAAAACGGACGCGCCGCAGAGCCATAAAAAGGCGTACCTGACAAGGTCACATGATCCGCTTAAGCAAAAGTGAAAAAGGGCTACAGCTCACAATGATAGGTAGCCGCCTTAGCGTAATGTGAATGGAAAAACTGCACGAACACGAGCAATAAAGTCGTACCAGCGGCGTGCTCAACTAAATAGAATGTAAAATGGAAAGCAAAAGTTGTGGATGGCGCCATGAAATACAGATAACTGAGGTTGAAAAACAGATGGAAACTGCATTATATACAGGTATAAAGGCTAATAAGGTTATCAAAAGATGGCCGCCATATAGAGTACGCTCTTCAAAAAAATAATGGAAGTGTGTGGGGACAAACCAGTACACGCGATAAGTAAAAAGAAAGGCACAAAAGTGCCACCAACCATAGACACAAGTGCGAAAAGTGAGAAAGTCAAAAGAGGAAGATAAAACAATAAAGTTTGTTTGGGACATAATCAATGTTTATATAGACATAATAATCCATGTAATACGATGACAAAAACACATATATTGCATAATATGCCTGACCTGCAAGGCAGAGCTCACTCTACTTAAGGAATCCAAAAATATGAAGGAATGTATGTGCGAAAAATGTTTGTTGTTTACAAAAAAAACTGAAATCGGTTAGAGGGAATATGTGAATAGGGTTTCATTTGGAAGGAAACAAATGTCTGTTGTTTACAGAAAACAACTGAAATCAATTTTGTCATTCAAGCCATCTGGCATCATTGTTTGCAATTTGGGGATCCAAAATACTTGTCTGTTAGGGTATAGCAAAGGCGGCACCACCAGCCAATGATGTGCAAAGTCTCTAGGAAAGTCTTAGGAACAGCAGGATCTGCCAGCCAGAGTATCAGGAATCAGCATGGCATGCAGCATACCACGAACGCAGAACAGGTTACCATTCTTGTGTACGAGCCCAGGAGCATTTTCCCACAAGAATCTTTATACTACGCTACTTCCTTTATTCTGCTAAAATGTTGCTTTCTCTCTCGTCAGCAAGCCTCTCTATTGGTTATTCACGATGGTCCAACCACCATAAACAGAGACTTTAATATTTTTTTCCAAACACTCTTTGTCTAAAAGTGGTACAACTTCCAAGAGAGGAAGAAGGAAGAACCTAGATACATTTGCATACTAAATCTAGCAAGAGTTACATTCATGCCATCTACAACCCTCGCCTAGGCAGGAAAGAACTCTAAAAGACTTTTAGAAACAGGCTATATATCAATACTCTTGAGAAAGCATGTGTATCAACTGAAGGCCAGGAGTATGGAAAAGCACATCCCCTAGCAATTCTTGGGGCCTACAGTATTTTAACAAAATATAGAATAATTTCTAAAAGCTTAAACTACTTTCACAAAGAATAAAAGCTGATTGTCGTTTATTTTTCTGCAGTTAGGAAGACAGAATAACATTCAGTTAGCACTATTCTCATCATTGTTCAACTAAGAAAAGCAACTTTCTTGCCCTGTGCACATTTCACATGCTATACACTCTCTTATAAAATATTAGTGAAAACCACATATTTTGTTAATAAATACACACTCAAATTTATTCAAGCAGATTTAATTTTCAAAAATCATGCTCCATCAATCCCCCATCTGATGGTATTCCAGACCATCACAACAATACTTATCCTATAACTATCTGATAACATTTTTCAGAATGCAGTGTCCATTGTTCTCATCTGTTTTATCCTAAAACCCTCTAAATCTTTCATCACACTATAATAAACACTCTTTCAATCTTCCATTTCTATTTTTTCTCTCTTCCTTTTCCTTGCTCTCCGTTTCGCATCTTTTGTTTTATTCTTGCAGCATTTGTTAAGCACAAATACCATTAGTATGCCAGTAGCAACAGCCTGCCACTATAGGTGTTAGTATTCTCCCTAATAAGCTATTAGCAAATGTTGAAAACCAGTTGCCAATTGAAGAGAAACCCTTACCCAGTTTCTCCCAATCACTGTCAACCTTCAGTTCTACCAAATCATCATGTAATTTATTAATGTTGATGATATATCCCTCTAGACCTCTACTTTTGTCAGGAATTGATGTGCAACATTGTTGAATTTTCAGCATACCATAGACTCCGCTCTCCTTTGCCAATTAAACATCTAAGGCAAGTTGATTTTGTAAAACCATGGTTCTCATAGCAACCATTTCTGTGTCAACCATCAGGAATCCATCAGCAGTATCCGTTGATAAACGATCAACCACTGTAGACAATGTTCTAATCTTTTGTGAATTTAGAATCACGCCAACTGAAGGTATCAATGCTCCAAAAACATCTCCCACAATTTCTGCAGCATGCAAACCCCTTTTATTCTGTGTTAGTCCTTTTTCATTGATTCCATGTTTATTACTAACATGGTAAATGTTCGGAAAGACTATACCCATATAACAACACCCATACCAATGTGGTGGCAACCTGTGGTAGGCATTTTACCCACACACTTAATAAACTCCAGGGAATACAGGATCAGTACTACCTCTTAATCCCCAACCCCCCTGTTATAAGAAAAGAATGTTCACACTCACTGGAACCAAAAAAATGATTATTGTAATTAGTATTTTGCCTAAATAAGCAAAGCTTCCCTCTATGAGGCCAATCCAGAGTCATTGCAGCATAAGTCTCATCTTGTTTGTAATTACCTTCTTTATGTGCCCATGGCGGTTCTCTACTTTTCTGTTCTACAGCTCTTTGTTTAAAACATCTGCGTCTATCTTCTACTGTATTAATGAATTCTATTTCTCACTATGTAACTTACAAGTTAGACTATTTAATGTGCATATACTGTGCCTATTGCCTTAGTAGAATGGAAAAAATCACCCATATACTCTGCATTCCTAGCACTA
The DNA here is from genome assembly GCF_964261635.1 of Lissotriton helveticus. NCBI lineage: Eukaryota > Metazoa > Chordata > Amphibia > Caudata > Salamandridae > Lissotriton > Lissotriton helveticus. The sequence continues at coordinate 596,664,941 of NC_136057.1, read as the reverse complement.
TAAACTATATTGATATTCTTTCTAATAGGAACTTCTGAAAAAAGTCAACATTTGAATAAAAATACTGAAACATCTCCTTACCATAAAACAAACTGGTTAGTACACTACACGAAATACCATATGTTGAGGGTAGGTGATGGTAAGTCACCCCTTCTAACACGGATGTAGATATCTACATACACATGTAACAATCGCTTGCATCCATGGTATCTACTGTGGAAAAATACTAACTGGGGGGCACTACCAACCAGAATATAAGATCCTTAATTATTGCCCGGCGATGTCGCCTCTCGAACCCACCAAGAAGTTAAACCATTGAAGAGGCAGGCGCTGGAGACTGGAAGGCAGGAAACAAGGTTTTTATTCTCTCCGGAGGAGAACACAACGAAACGGACAGAAGGTATCGTTCAGAGGTGCTCTAACTGCATCTCGGAGGCCTGGCCTCTTATACATGAGTTTATCTCTTTATTACATGTAACACATTCTCGTCGATACTTTGATGTACGAAAAGACATCCTCAGAATCCCCCCTTCCCAGCCCGTTCCCATGCAAGGCTACAGTGGAAGTCCCCGCCCCGTTCACAACAGGTGATGATCATTGCGCAGCTGGGTATTCCGCCGATTCACGGAGTGTGCGGGTTTCGATCGGATCTCGTGGGATGGGGGGGGCTTTGATCATCTCGGGGGTCCTTTGAGGAGGGAAGCTTCTTATTGTATGGGGAGGGGCAAGAGTATGGTATCGGCAGAGCTAGGTGTCGGCCTGGGAACGGGAAGACAGACGGGCACACGGGAAAAGGGGGTTTGCATCAAAAGGGCCGGAGGTCATGACGGGGAAGCAGGGAGATGTCGCGCTGGGCACAGGATGAGCGCCTGGGGCAGAGCAGTGCCGAGGAGGGGTTTATGACTCAAGGCAGGTGCAAGCAAAAGGGGGGGGGGGGGGTTGCCAGCGAAGTTAGGAGAGAGAGAGAGAGAGAGACGCGCTAGCTCTCAGCGAGAGCGGGGGAGCCATGGTGTCCAAAATGGCGGCTGTTTTACGCGCACAAAAGGTTTAAGGAGAGCAAGAGGGCGCCGATAATGTTGACGGTTTTCAGCCTAACTTTTAACAGTCCTCCCTTTTCAACATATCTAGCCAACTTGCTTATTCAATGTCAATTTTCATCAAATCCCTAACTTCGGTATCGTATAATGCCCTCATATGTTCGCTTCCAATGTCCACAGTTTTGGGAAAAATACAACTCGCACATAAAGAACACATAGGTGGCAAACATTGAATTCCTAAGCATAGGCCACATATTACAACTACGGGAATCAGGATAATGGTGAGCAGTCTCCAGCCCCAACTTTTGATGGTGTCCCAGAACCAACCACCAAGCGACCATTCTTCTTGCTCTTGGTGAACTTCCGAGGAGAGTCTGTGAAGATGTTCGATGGCTTTGTACACTGAGGGTGAGTTGTCCGGTATGTATGTACAACAGCTGGCCCCAATAATGCGGCATGCTCCTCCACGGTCCGCCAGAACTACATCTAGAACGAGGCGGTTCTGAAGGGCCACCAAACGGACCGCTTGGAGCTCGGCAGTGTTGTTGGCAAAGATGCCCGCTGTGATGTTCATGGTTGTCTCGACTGCCTGAGTCAAATGTCGGATGGCACGGCTGTTTGCCATCGGGCCCCAGAGGGGGACGAGTCCTTTCATAGCATCGAGGAACTGTGCTCCTGTTGAGTCGGCTTGCTCAACGTCTTTTGCTCGTTTTTGCCTGTGGTGATTCGCTGGGGCCACATAAGTTGGAGGAAGAACGAAGGAGATGTAGCAGGTGCCCCCCCAGCCTTTGGGGAGCCAGGTGTAGGCCTTTGTGCCACAGATGAAATACATGTTTGGGGAGGACACAAAGGAAGGTGGATCCGTGGAGTCCAAAGTTCTGGTAAAGCGGCAAGCGCTGTGACCCACCAGCTGTGTCCCAAGTCCTTCTACACACATGTGGCCTGTGACGTTGATGACCGTCAGAGCTACAGTCAGAGTGGCAGCCGTTCGTTTCCGCAGATAGGAGAAGGTGGGTCTGGTTGGATTGTTGAATACCTGCATTTCAATTCGTTCTTTGGCCGGAATGTCCAATTGGATTGAGTCGCTGGGGTTCAGCGGGCAGAAGTGTGTCTTTGTCTTGTTTCGCCCGGCCCCATGAGAAGAATGTGCTGCAGCTCTGCTGGAGGTGGCATTTTCTGTATAGCTCTCTTGCAGGAGGATCAGCCAGGCAAGGCAGGAGCCGTGGACGGAGAAGGGTGAAGGGATGAATGGTATTGAATGTCCAGTGGCATGGGGTAGCAACCCACAGATCCAGCAGTTGGTGGCGTTGGTGGCAAGATTGTGCTGGTGAAGTAGCTGCACGAAAGAGTTGTTCCAAAACTCCTTTCGCCTCTCTCTTAGTTGAGGAGAGAGTGAAATTAGATAATGTTCCTTCGTGGTGGTAGGCTGAGTAGTGGTTAGGAATGTTTCGTGAGCAGGTGCGTGTTCTTCCATAATCCAGAGCGTAGTCATGAGGAGGAAACAGAGGAGGATTACGATGAAGAGTGCAATTGTCTTTGAGCTATGGAGCCTGTCTGTTCTCGGATTTCTGTAGTGGGTATTTCCTGTTGTCTCAGTCGGCTTCTTGTTTGGCGCTTCCATCATCTTCTTATCTGGCGCTTCCATCATCTTCGTCTTCAAGGTGCTCGGTAGTGGGCAGGACCACAGACTCAGTCTTAGCTTCTCTCCAGGCAACCCTTGGTAGTTTGGGTCACCGTTCTGAGATTCTTAAGCTTAGTCCGTGGCCTACTTAGCCGAAGCTCCCTCCTTTCGACGCAGGAAATACCCTTCTCGAGATGGCACAGTGGGGTCAGGATGTTTTGAAAGTTCAAGTGTCTCTGTATCAGGGTAGCAGCTCAACGATGGTCGGTCCCGGTTCAGGAGCTCTTCTTGGGTGTTGACGGTGTCTGTCGTGGCCAGGGCTGGAGAGATCTTTTTGCAGTGGTGAGCGTGCAGCCAGTGTTTCTTCCCCTCCACTCGAAGTGCGGTCCGAGTGGTGATCAGCACTTGCCAGGGGCCCGTCCACCGGGGTTCCAAACTCTTTGATCGCTGAAAGTTTCGGATCAGCACGAAGTCCCCCGGCTGGATGGCGTGACCCGGACCCCTGGAAGCATCGGGGATGGCCTGCCGCACCTGCTGATGAAGGACAGACAAAGTTTCAGTCAATTTGTACAGATAATCAGACATTAGGACATCCGGAACGTCATGAATGGACGTTGGTTTCGGGGCAGACCAGACGCTCATGGGTCGGCCGAAGACAACTTCATAAGGGGTTAAGTGATGTCGGGTGGGGGTAGAGCGCATCGATAGCAATGCCAATGGGAGGGCGTCTGGCCATTTCAGGCCCGTCGTAGCCACTATTTTGGCCAGTTTAAGCTTTAGCGTGGCATTGTGTCGTTCGACCAGCCCAGCAGATTGAGGGTGGAAGACTGCGTGGAATTTCTGTTTGATACCCAGCCCATTTAGGATGAGCTGGATAACGTTGGCTACAAAGTGGGGGCCATTATCACTCCATAAAACACGACAGAGGCCATAACGGGGGAAAAACTCTTTTAACAGGACCTTTGCAGTGGCCATAGCGGTGTTGTCACGGGTCGGATATGCTTCCACCCATTTGCTAAATGCGCACACCACGACAAGTACATATTTCAGGCCTTGGCATCTGTCTAGCTGGATGTAGTCCATCTGCAGGACTTCAAATGGGTGGTTTGGGACCCCAAATCCCCCCCGGGGTACTACAGTTCCCTTCCCGGGGTTGTGTTGCAGGCATATTAAGCATTGTTGGACCAGGCGTTTTGCGGAATCTGGGATCTTGTCATTGTGCCAAACCCTGGAGACAAGTTCGATCATGGGGGCTGATCCTATGTGGGCTGGGGAGTGTGCCATGGATAATATGGGAATCAGGTATGAATCAGGTAGCAACCATCTGTTCGTGTCTTTTGTCCGCCAGCAGCCTTCATCGTCTTTCAATCCCACCCGTGCCCATTCAGTCAATTCATGTTGTGTGCTAGCCATTTGTATGTCTCTAATTGTGTCCTTGGTGTCAGTCCAGTTTTCTGCTTGTGACCTGGTCACGTACATACGTGTTGTCGTTCTATTTTCTGCTGTCGTTCGGGCGGTGATGTCGGCTAGTGCGTTTCCCTGTCCAATAATGTCTGTCACCTTCTTGTGTGCCTGGCATTTGATCACGGCAAGCTTGTTGGGGAGGAGGACAGCTTCGATTAAGGCGGAGACTAAATCCCCGTGCAGGATGGGTGTGCCGTGTGAGGTCAAGTATCCTCTCTCCCTCCAGAGGAGCCCAAAATGGTGAACCACCCCGAAGGCGTACTGGCTGTCGGTATAAATGTTCGCCGTGGTTCCTGTTGCCAGGATGCAGGCTCTCGTCAAAGCAATCAGTTCCGCTGCCTGAGCAGATCGCTGGGTGATGCGGGCTGTTTCTACTACAGTTCGAGCTGTGGTGACTGCATAGGCAGCGGAAGTGGTACCATCGGAGAGTTTGATGCAAGAACCGTCCACCCACAACTCCCCGTCGGGGTCAGGGAAAGCTGTGTCTCTGAGGTCGACCCTACTCCTGGTCTGTTCATCCGTAAGAGTCACGCAGTCATGTACGGGGTGCACATTGGGGTCGTTCTCTGGCAGGGGTAACAGAGTTGCTGGGTTCAGTGTGGTGCATCTTTTCAGGGTGATATGGGGGGCAAGCAAGGTTAGTTCGTATCCAGTCAGTCGTGCACTCGTCAGATGTTGCGTCTTGGTTTGGTTCAGGAGGGTGTCGACTGCATGGGGTACCAGTACCGTGAGGGAATTCGAGAGTACAATCCCCTCACTCTGTCGGATAGAGACTGCAGCAGCAGCTACAGCTCGAAGGCAGGCAGGCAAGGCTCTGGCGACAGGGTCAAGAGTGGCAGAGAAGTAAGCGCACGGTCGTTGCTTAGGACCGATGGCCTGGGTCAGGACAGATAAAGCGCACCCCTCCCTTTCGTGAGTGTAAAGGGAGAAGGGCTTTCTGTAATCAGGGGTACCCAGGACAGGGGTTGAGCAAAGGGCATCTCGTAGTTCTGTGAAGGAGGTTTGACACTCAGGAGTCCAAGGGAGTGGGAAAGGGACGTCTTTGTTTAAGAGAGAGAGCAGTGGTTTTACAACGAGGCTGAAGTTTGGCAACCATTGTCGGCAGAAGGAGGTGAGGCCTAATAGGGAGCGAACCTGCTTCTGGGTTTTAGGGACAGGGGTGTCTAGAATGGCCTGGATTCGATCAGGGGTGAGTTTCCTTCCATCTTTGGACAGAAGGTGGCCTAGGTAAGTGACCTGGGGTAGGCAGAATTGCAACTTCTTCTTGGAGACCTTGTGGCCATTTTCCGCAAGGAAGTGCAAGAGTTGAATGGTGGCGGTAACCGCTAGAGGGGTGGTGTCGGCTGCCAAGAGGATGTCATCGACATATTGTACCAACACCACCCCGTCGGGTAACCGGACTTGGTCTAGTTGCCTTTTGAGGGCCTGGCTGTAGATGCTAGGGCTCTCCGTGTAGCCTTGAGGGGCTCGGCAAAACCTATATGAGCGGGATTTTAGAGTAAAGCCGAAGAGATATCGGCTGTCTGGGTGGATGGGGATGGAGAAGAATGCGTTCTTGAGGTCGATGACGGAAAAGGTGGTTGCAGTGGATGGAATCAAGGTCAGGATGGTGGTGATGTCTGAGACCACAGGGTACTGGGGTACTACCACTTTGTTGATCTCTCGGAGGTCGATGATGAAACGGTATGCTTTCTCATCTCCCTCTCCCTGCTTCTTGATAATGGGCAAGATAGGGCTGTTGCAAACGTTGCTAACCACTTCCTCTACCACTCCTGCGTCTATCAATGACTGGATAATCATTACCAATGCCTTCTCGCCCTCTGGCGATATCCGATATTGTGGGAGTTTTGGGAGTGTTGCGTCTGGTCGGACAGTAATGTGCACTGGGTCAATTAACATACGCCCTACGTCCGAATCCGCTTTGGCCCACAGATACGGAGGCAGGGTGTCAAGCAGGGACGCGTCGACGTCGGTGATGGAAAACATGTGTCGGGGGGAACAATGTTTAAGCAGAACGGGGTTGTCGTAAAGAAACACTCGAACTCCATCTTGAGAACACCTAATCGTCGCTCGGAAGTGTTTCAGTAAGTCAAGTCCCATAATGGCGTCAGGGCTATTGGAGGAGAGCAAGAACGTGGTGTCGGTGGTGTTGTTTTCTACGTCAAAGAGAATCGGGGCAGACAAAGGGTTGGTGGAGGGCGTTCCATCGAAACCTGTCGATGTTATGAGTGAGCCAGACAAGGGTGCCCTTGGAATCAGTCGTTTAGATAACGCACTACGTGTTGCGCCAGTGTCTACCAGAAATGGAGACTTGGTACCCAGGACCTTAGCAGTGACATAAGGGCCCTGCTGGTCAACATAGAGCTCGACTGGATCCCTCCCTCACCCTTGGCTGTCCTATGCAAAGGTGTGAGTGTCGTCATAGTCAGATTGTTGATATTGGTTCTGTCTGGGTCGATCGAACGTATTCGGTCTGCTTGATCTGACATTAGTCGCGTCATTTGGGGGCCCTCGTTGTGTTCCCCTAGGTCTCGGTCCGTTTGCTACCTCCCTGGGGTCTCTGTTCCGGATCATTTCCAGGAGAACTGGGCACTGGGATTTCCAATGGCCAGTCTCTTTGCAGAAAGCGCACTGGTCATCTCTAAGGTCTGTGCGTCCACTGTAGGGAGTCAGAGTGCGGTCCTGGGGAAATGCAGTCTTAGGGGCGTTTGTCTGGTAGTTTCCCCGGTATTGGTCTCGTCCTATAGTCACCCCTTGCAGTTTGGCAATCATCACCCTCTCCTTTAAGTCTTTCTTCTTTTTCTCTGTCGCCCTATCGTTCTCATTTTTCTGATGTTCATAATATTGGGCCATTTGAAGAATCGCCGTAGGTTTGGAGGCTGCCCAACTACTCTCGCTGGCCTGTAGTTTCTGAGAGATGTCCAATGATAGGCCCTTAACATAATTCTGGACAAACAGATGGTGTCCGGTTGCAGTGGTCATGTCCTGGCCGCTGTAATCGGAGAACACCGTTTCAAACCGGGAGAAGTATTCCGATACATCCTCCTGGGGTTTTTGGCGACAGGCTGTTACTATCGACCAGTCCACTTTCTTTTCTGGGATTAGGGTTTTTAATTTCTCTACAATTTTATCTGGGAGGTCTAGAATGGATTTCAACGGCTTTTGTCCTGGTCCCCGTTGTTTGTCCAAGTCATCGAGTTGTGGCCAGGTATGTCCGAACAGCTCAAGGTGGTCGACTTTCCGGATTTGCTTCCACACATCAGCTGGTAGACATAACCCGAAGAACAAGTCGATGTCAGCCAGGGTCATGATAGTCGAACCCAGGGCTGTACCTAATTCAGTATAGAAGGCAGTGGGGTTTTTACGTAGGTCGGGTAGAGACTTCCGGAATGTCAGTATCTCTTGCCGGTCCCATGGCTGGTAGACCCAGTTGTATACTACCCTTCCCTTCGCATCTTGGTTGTTTGCATCATCGTGAGTCCCCGTCCCCCGAGGAGGAACCCAGTAAGGGGCAGCCTCACGTATCGGCATCATGGTGTTAGATTGCTCGGTTGGCGGTTCGGTCACTACGGGGGCCGCGGATTTAGCTCCCGGTTTTTGTTCAGTGAGGTGGCGGAAAACCTCAAGCGTACGCGTAAGGAGGTCCGACACATCACACTCGCCCTCATCCCCGATATCGACCTTCCGGTACAGAGTCCTTAGGCTCTCGGGACCTTTGTCTCGATATCGGTCCTCGTATGCATTCAAGACATGATAACACAGTCGTACGGTAAAATGTCGTCTGTGACTCCCTGTATACGAGCTGAACATATCTGTGATGTACTCTTCATCATCCTTCCTTTCTACCAGTGTCCTTGCTATTTTGTCGATCCCCGCTCGCTCATCTTTGTCTAGCCTGTTTATTCTTGCAAGGCCAGCCCCTCGAGTCTCATGCTCGTCTAACGTTGTCGTTGATGTGGGTTTTAATACAAGGGGTTCGGCTGGCACAGAGGCCATTGGGGCCGACGCTGCGGCGGTACCCTCGATTGTACCTGGGGGTGGCGCGTGCTGCGCCAGGGGCCGAGAAGGGGCGTATGGAGGGGGCATGTAGATGATAGGAGGACCTAACAGCAGGTCCTCATTGGCTTGTCGTTTCGAGGGCAAGTCAGGGTAGAGCATGGAGGGGGTTCTAACCGGACACTGGCTTGGCGTTTCCCTTTCTAGTTTCTGTTTAGCTTTCTCTCTTTCCTCTATCTCCTTTTTTAGCTTCTGAGCAGCTAGGTGGGCTGCTTTTTGCAGCTCTTTTTCCAACCTACTCTCAGTTTTCTTTTTACGCTGTTCAGTTTCTTTTCGCCACATGCCGAAGCTATCAAGCATAGTGGGTGTTGTCTTGTTTTTACCCAGGGCAGTTTCTAGCATTTTTATTTTATCATCATCGAAGGATCCTGTCAGGGGCCATTGACTTTCCTGACCCTGTTTTGTATATTTATGCCATAGTTTACTATAGGCAATAGCGGTCAATCCATGCTTCATGAACATGTCCTTATTAGGGGTGCCTTCCAGTGGGGCTGGATGGTCCATCTCTAATAAGCGGTCCGGGCTAAACAGGCTACCAATCAGTGGGGAGAAGACAGACATGACGGCTCGTAACGAGGGACTAAAAAGTCAGCACTGCCTATCTTATCACTAGGTGCAAAGACTGGACAGAATATTTCTATTCTACGTTGTTTGCAGGCAGTGAATACCTCATGGATCACAATAACCAAAGACCAACAAATAACAATGGGGAGAATGAGTAGGTCCGCAAAGATCTGCGTTACCTACCTTTTTCGCTATCTGCAAAAAGGGTGGTCTCTTCCCTGTTTGCAGACAGGGAATCTCCAGGAAACAATAATTTTGCGAACAACAGTTCAGTTTCAAGCAATTATAGGGTGAGGGAGAAAAAAATAAGCACGGCTGCTACCCTACCTATCCTCCACTGCTTGCAAAGAGAGAGACCTTTGTTTCTCCGTTTGCAGACAGTGAATCCCTCGTGGATCAAGATAACAAAAGACCGACAAATAACAATGGGGAGAGTGAGTAGGTCCGCAAAGATTTGCGTTACCTACCTTTTTCACTATCTGCAAAAAGGGTGGTCTCTTCCCTGTTTGCAGACAGGGAATCTCCAGGAAACAATAGTTTGTGAACAACAGCTCAGTTTCAGGTGACTATTGAGTGGGGGAGAAAAAATAAGCACGGTTGTCTGCCCTACCTATCCTCCACTGCTTGCAAAGGGAGAGCCTGTTGTTTCTCCGTTTGCAGACAGTGAATCTCTAATTAAACAAAAAGGAGCAATACTAGTATTTAACAATCAAGCAAATTTTCGCAATTTGTCGTGGTAACACGACCTTACCCGGACCGCATGGACAGTTTCCTGACTTCCGAATCCAGCGCCCGATCGTCCTCTCTTCTTCGTTATCCTCGCGGCACTCCTGATGGTTCCCAGTCAGGACCGTAGATCACTCGAGAGAGGTCTGTTCGGAACCAGTGAAGTTCGGATGATCGGCTGTCAGACGAGGGTCTATCGGACAGACGCGTTCCCGATCGTTGCAGTCGTTCACTTTGTCGTCAGGACCTCTCCCACTGGATCCATGGGTCGCTGATGGGCCCCACGCTTGGGACGCCAATTGTGGAAAAATACTAACTGGGGGGCACTACCAACCAGAATATAAGATCCTTAATTATTGCCCGGCGATGTCGCCTCTCGAACCCACCAAGAAGTTAAACCATTGAAGAGGCAGGCGCTGGAGACTGGAAGGCAGGAAACAAGGTTTTTATTCTCTCCGGAGGAGAACACAACGAAACGGACAGAAGGTATCGTTCAGAGGTGCTCTAACTGCATCTCGGAGGCCTGGCCTCTTATACATGAGTTTATCTCTTTATTACATGTAACACATTCTCGTCGATACTTTGATGTACGAAAAGACATCCTCAGAATCCCCCCTTCCCAGCCCGTTCCCATGCAAGGCTACAGTGGAAGTCCCCGCCCCGTTCACAACAGGTGATGATCATTGCGCAGCTGGGTATTCCGCCGATTCACGGAGTGTGCGGGTTTCGATCGGATCTCGTGGGATGGGGGGGGCTTTGATCATCTCGGGGGTCCTTTGAGGAGGGAAGCTTCTTATTGTATGGGGAGGGGCAAGAGTATGGTATCGGCAGAGCTAGGTGTCGGCCTGGGAACGGGAAGACAGACGGGCACACGGGAAAAGGGGGTTTGCATCAAAAGGGCCGGAGGTCATGACGGGGAAGCAGGGAGATGTCGCGCTGGGCACAGGATGAGCGCCTGGGGCAGAGCAGTGCCGAGGAGGGGTTTATGACTCAAGGCAGGTGCAAGCAAAAGGGGGGGTTGCCAGCGAAGTTAGGAGAGAGAGAGAGAGAGAGACGCGCTAGCTCTCAGCGAGAGCGGGGGAGCCATGGTGTCAAAAATGGCGGCTGTTTTACGCGCACAAAAGGTTTAAGGAGAGCAAGAGGGCGCCGATAATGTTGACGGTTTTCAGCCTAACTTTTAACATCTACATACTTGTACAAGAGTTTAGTGTAAACATATAATGAGAAATGATTAATTAATTAAAACATTACCAGTTAATTCCTTAATATTAGTCTCTGGATCTTCTTTCAGATCTCTTTTAGTATTAATTGTTACATGCTCATTATTATTATTAATATTTACTGCATTAATAAACATAAAATATGGTACTACAAATGTTAATACCATATACTCGAACATTGTTAACTTAGCACATGCAAGATAAACATTAAGATATCTTTGCCTACACATGCCCTGATTTTGCTTACCAGTCTCAGATTTAGTTCTATCCATTCTAAAACTCATACATTTGTCAAAAATATTCAATAAATGTAATAACAATTTATTAAACTAAATGTTGCTATTAGTTTTAGTTACCACACCTTTTAGAGCTCAAGCTCTCCTTCAGCTCTTCAGCTTTTGGCTTTTGCTTCAGAACTTTTCAGAATTCAATTATTTTCATAAATCCCTCTCTCTTTTTCAGAACTCTTTAACAAAAAACAGTTCTTCTAGGGTTTCTTGTATGAGCAACTGCTTTCTGAACAAAATTCAAGTAATTCTTGTTCCCAATCATTCGTTGTAGTTGTCGCCAAGTATGTCCATTTAGGTGCTCTGTATTTCTTATTTGGTACTTTAATTCTCTTTGTTCTTCTCATTTGCTCTTTTTCTTCCGCTTCACTTTGTTCAGAATGGCTAGATATTTCAATTACTTTTTCTGGAACGTTTGTATTCACAGAGTATTTTATTCTTTTTACTCCTTTTGGCCACTTGTATCCCTTTTTTGTTCTTTTTTCATTTTCAATGTCAATATCATTTGCAATTGATTCAGTTCTTTCTCTTGATTAATCTCTTTTTCTGTTATCTTTAATGCTGTTCACGTAAGAGATTTTTTAATTTTGAGCAGTAACAATCACAGCATCATTTTCTTCAGTCCCAGTATCTTGTGCCCACTCTACTCAATTTCCATCTCACCTCGGAACACTTTTTTATTCTCGTTGGTCTTCAGCAAGTTCTTCATGTTCAAGTGGACTTGGGACTCTTCTGGTGTGACTTGCATGTATCCAATTTGGCCAGGTTCCACAGCAGTTGTTTTCACCAGTATCACTTGATAGTGACCATGCCATTGTGGTTCTAGGCAAGACTTCCTTACGGTCTTTTTCAGAAGCACACAGTCCCCGGGTCACAGATAATGTCCTTGTTATTGCTGTGTTGTTGTTGCAACTTTTCCAACCTGGTAAGACACAGAAACGTACCACATCAGCCAATCCATTAAAATAATCCAGTACCAAATCACCAGTAATGTTCATTAGTCGATTTGCTGGGACTGTCGGCTGTCTCATAGCCCTGCCCATCACAATTTAATGTAGGAACAGTCCTGTTCTTTTGTCAGGGATACTTCTTAAACTCATCAACACCAATGGCAATGCATCAGGTCATTTCAGTGTCGTGGATGCACAAACCTTAGCCAATCTAGATTTTATTGTGCCATTCATTTGCTCAACAACACCTGAAGCCTCAGGTCGATAGGCACAGTGCAACTTCTGCTCAATTAGAAATGCTGCACAAATCATCCAAATTATTTGAATATTAAAATGAGTTCCTCTATCTGATTCCAAAGAGACTGGAAAACCAAATCTAGGAATTATCTCTCTAAGAAACAATTTAGCACCGTTAGGCTGTCATTACATGTTGTTGGATATGCCTCACCCAAAGAGAAAACAGACAAACAATTACAAGAACATATTTTAGTCCCTGGCAAGGAGGCATCTCAATGAAGTCAATTTGCATCCTTGTAAATGGATATGCAGCTTTTTAAATTCATCACATACTAACCACTGTTTTTCTCCATGCATTCTGTTGCTGACATACTACACATCTTTGACAGAGACTTTCTGCAATAACCCTAAATTTAGGATTAAACCTTGTTGACGAAACAATCTAATCATTGCATCTCTACTTATGTGTGTCGGACTTTGGTAGACCCTTGCCATCTGTGATAACAGACTATCTGGCATTATTGGTCTTCCGCCCGTCTAAATCCACACTTCATCATCTGATCTGCGTGTAAGTCCTGATTTGATCCACACATTTTTCTCTGAATCACTTGTTTCTTCCTGTATTTCTCTCACCTCATCCCTTGTTTCAACAGACTAGAATATCAACCTGTTTTCTGTTTGGCCAATTTGATCAATTTGTTGGTCAATATTATTCAAATATTTATTTAGAGCACAGAATCGTGCAAGCTCGTTAGCATATCCGCTGCCTAGTCTGATATATTCACAACCAGAGCGATGTGCCAAACATTTCCCCACCCCAATTTGTGCCTGCAATTGTAGTGCCATCACTAGATCTTTTACACACTCTCCATTTCTGATTGGTGAATCCGAAGAGGTCAAATATCCACATTGGGACCACAACTGTCCAAAATCAAGGACCACCCCAAAGCCATACTGGCTATCAGTGTATATTGTCACTTTCAATTGTCTCGCTAAGCAACATGCTCTAGTAAGAGCCACTAACTCAGCCACTTGTGCAGACCTCACTCCTTTCAACCATGATGCTTCAATCACATTTGCCACTGTGCAGATTGCATATGCAGCTCGCAAACTTCATTCTGAATCTCTCAAACATGATCCATCCATGAACAATACAACATCAGACTCAGTCAATGGAGTATCTTTGATATCAGGTATTGGTTTGGTACACAACTCTGTCACATCCAGACAATCATGATCAACTTCACCCATGACCACTTCACAGCCTGGTGTTGGTAACAATGTAGCTGGATTCAAAGTCCTACATCTTGCTATTGTCACATTCTCAGCTCCCTATATCACTTGTTCATATTTTGTTAACTGACTACTTGTAAGATGCTGTGTGTGAGTTTGAGTTAACAAAATCTCAACTGAATGTGACACATACACTTTCAAAGCATGTCCAATTACAAATCGACTCACTCTGCTCAAGACTCACACAAGTAGCAGCAACTGCTTTTAGACATCCTGGTAATGCTGCGGCCACTGGATCCAATGTGGCTGAAAAATATGCCACTGGCCTTCTGCTGTTCCGTGAGTTTGTGTTAGAACTGACAGTGCACAACTATCACGTTCATTACAGAACAATTCAAACTCCTTGTCAAAATCTGGCATTCCTAATGCTGGTGCTCGACATAAACTGTCTCGCAATTCCAGAAATATTTTCATGTATTCCATATCAAGATGTATTGGATCTGTTACATATTTGTGTGTCAATCTCTGTAACAGCTTGGCAATCAGTGAACAATTCATAATCCACTGCCTGCAATATCCAACCATTCCCAAAAATATTCACACTTCTTTCTGTGTTTTTGGTGGATTCATTTGCATAATAGCATTGATCCGATCTTGAGAGACTTTCTAAATTCCTTTTTCAATGACATGACCAAGATAAAGAACTTCTTTCTTAGAGAATTGAAATTTTGCTGGTGACACTTTATGACCACCTACTGCCAAATGGTTCAGTGAAACAATTGTATCCATCACACAGTCTTCTTACATTTTCGATGCCACCAAAAGATCATCGATATATTGAACGAGAACTGAGTCTTTAAGCATTACCAATGACTCCAGACATTTCTTCAATATCTGATTGATAATTGAGGGGCTTTCTGTGCACCCTTGAGGAACTTGGCACTGTGCCAAAACACGGAAAGCAAATAAATATTGGCTATACGGATGTAAGGGTATCGAGAAAAATGCTTGACACAGATTGATTGCTGTAAACCACTCTGCATCACATGGCTGCTGATGTAGGATCACAGCTGGGTATGGTAAAATTGGACAACAAGGTATAATAATTTGGTTCACCTTTCTCAGGTCCTGTACAATCTTACATTTCCCATTTGGTTTGCAAATTCCCATTATAGGTACATTTCATGGACTTCCAAGGATTTCTTTTAGTGTTCCTTGTTCAATCAACATATCAATCACAGGTGTCACTCCTGCCATCATCTCAGGACTCATTTTATACTGTTGTATTCTCTGAAATTCTGCATCAGGCTTTACTCTTATTTGAATCGGTGCAACTCCTTTCATTAATCTAGCAATAGTTACATTCATGCCATATACAACCCTCTCCTAGGCAGGAAAGAACTCTAAAATACTTTTAGAAACAGGCTAAATATCTATACTTTTGAGGAAGCATGTGTATCAATTGAAGGTCAAGAGCACAGAGAAGCACATCCCCTAGCAATTCTTGGGGCCTACAGTATTTTAACAAAACAGAGAATCATTTCTAAAAGAGTACACTACTTTCACAAAGAATAAAAGCAGATTCTTTGTTGTTTATTTTACTACCGTTAGGAAGACAGAATAACATTCATTTATCATTATTCTCATCATTGTTCAACTAAGAAAATCAACTTCCGTGCCTTGTGTACATTTCACGTGTTGTACACTCTCTTATAAAATATTATCGAAAACCATGCATTTTGTTATTAAACATGCCCTAGGTGAATTTCATCGAGCAGATTTTATATTAAAAAATCATGCTCCATCACTATAGGTGAGGCTCTATCCAACCGCCACCTTGAGAGCGTGTTCATACAAAAACTCACCGGAAGGGTCACAGCCTTGACCAGGTATGGTCCTATGACCTTAATATATCCACGTTGGTCGCCGAACCATGTATCTGGTCAGACCACTACCTCATCCAATTCACCGTTTTGGCGAGCTGTGACAAGGCCTTGAGACCCCAGAAACTGGGGAAAATTAGGAAATGGAAGAGTATCAGTACTCCTGATTTTCTACACTCGCTAACTACAACCTTACCTTCTATTGTAGGTAGTCCAGACGAGATGGAGGAATCTATTTTCCATTGGATTTGAGGTGCTGCAGATCTGCACGCCCCATGGACTCTCCCTCCCCGCTCCCGCCCGAATAACACACACAGATGGTTTACCCCACAATTGCAGGCGGAAAAACTTGCAGTCCGTAAAAAAGAACGGATCTGGAGATCTAACTATTCTAAGCAGGATAGGGAGAACTACTGCGCTGCTCGCAAAGAGTATCAAAAATCCATCTCGTCACAGAAAACCACTTATTTCTCTGAGCTTATTGCAAATTCGCAAAACAAAAGCAAAGATATCTTTAAGATGGTGAACGAGCTGTGTGACAGCGATAGAACTGTTCCTCCTGTTGTCCCCACTCAAGATATGTGTGATTCTTTAAACACATTCTTTATCAATAAAATTCTGGATATAAAACAAGGCATTATCAACTCCCCGGTCCCTCCTTCATTGGAGGACGCTTTTTTCAATCCTCACACACTTGAAGTTTTCCCATCAATTGACAACAAATTGCTGTCCCAACTGCTTACCCGAGTTAAATCAGGCTCCCCTGAGGATGTTTGTCCTCCATATATATATAGAGAAATAGGACAAACCTTGCCTCAAACTATTCTATCTGTACTGAATTCCTCACTGGTGAGTGGCATGGTCCCCCCCCCGATTCAAACAGGCCCTCCTTATTCCTTTATTAAAAAAACCTGGGGCTGATCCTCAAGCCTTGGTCAACTATAGACCAATCTCTCTACTTCCATATCTGTCGAAGATATTGGAAGCGCACATCTCCACATCTTTTTCCAAATTTATAGAGGATAGTGACTATCTTGAAACTAACCAAGCAGGTTTCCGTCCCTGTCACTCGACGGAATCTGTCATTTTGGCAGTTCAAAACACATTAAGATCAAATGCGGATAAAGGCATCCACCAGGCACTGGTAACCTCCTTGATTTGTCGGCCGCGTTCGACACGGTTGATTTTTCTATTCTAATTAGCCGTGTCGAGCAGGCCGGCCTCAGGGGCGCTGCCCTTGAGTGGATCACTTCCTTTATCTCCAACCGCACTCAAGCGGTTCGCTTAGGGCCTTTCACTGCTTCAAGAACCACCTCCACTTGTGGGGTCCCACAGGGATCCTCACTTTCCCCTTTGCTTTTCAATTTGTATCTGCGCCCCCTCCTTCACCTTTTAAAACCATTCAATGTCACAATCTTTAATTATGCTGACGATTTACAGCTAATTTTCCCTCTGAATACTCCTGATTCAGTCGCCCACTTTCACCAAACTATGCTTATGATACAACGCTGGATGAGCTTAAACCACCTCAAGCTCAACCCGGGTAAAACCGAGTTAATTCTTCCCGGGGACAGCAGTATCAGCTGGGACCCTCATTATTGGCCTTTGAGCCTTGGTCCTGCCCCAGTCCCTGCTTCTTCAGTGAAGAGCTTGGGTGTTACACTTGCATCGGATCTTTCATTAAAAGCTCAAGTCGGAGCAGTTGTTTCTGCTAGTTTTTACCAGATTAGGAAAATAAAAAAGATTGCACAATTACCGACTTTTCTAATAGTCTGTACCTGGCCCTTCCATCTGGCCTTTTAAAAAGACTCCAACTAGTGCAGAACCAGGCAGCCAGACTTGTTCTTAAACAACCTAGGCGGTGTTCCATCAGGCCGGGCCTAGAACAATTACACTGGCTGCCTGTATCTCAAAGAATCATGTTTAAGTCCGGCTGTATCATATACAAGAGTCTACAAAACATAGGGCCTCAGTTCATCAATCAGTTGGTCTCCAAATACAAGCCCACTCGCAATCTTAGATCCATCAATAAAGACTTGCTGGTTGTTCCCTCTTACAGGAGAAAGCGTCAGGGCGGCAGCTGTTTCCATTACTTAGCTGCTGTCCTATGGAACTCCCTACCACTTTCCCTTAGGCTCAGCCCAGACTTTCTAACTTTTAGACGTTCTTATAAAACTTGGCTGTTCAGACAGGCTTATTTTCAGTAAGTTGTTGTGTTAGGTTCCTACTTCTACAGCGCCATGAAGCCCATGGGCGTACGTGCGCTTTACAAAAAAACCCTAACATAACATAACATAACATAAAGATGAATGTGTGCTGCTCACCATCCTGCTTGAGAGAGTGATGCAAACCCTATATGCACTACCTTCTGCTAATCATTCACTTCATGTCACCTAGACAGTCTCCATGCACCAGCTTCATCCAATTATGCCAGGTGTACATTAGCACTGCCGTAACACCACTGCCGGCCACTGTTAAAACATAACGCTGCCAGTTCTCTCCAAATAAACGCTAGAACTGCAATCAACAACATGATGAATACATGCCTTTGACTGACTTTACATAGTCCAGATGACTGTAGGCTGCTTTGACTTCAAGCTCATAATTTAAAATTCCCAAATTCCAACTCTGTAAGCTGGCGGGTTTCAAACAGCAGGTCACACATCAAATGTTTAATTATGTAGGCTGACTGTAGTCTGGCAGATAACAAGCCACACAATGTTCAACACCCAAAACCTCCAATGTGTAGGCTGCCTGTTGTAGAAGACACCAGTGGGGCATCCAGGGCATTGCTCAGGGTTCTCTTCAGACTCCAACAATCTTCTTTTAGTTTCTTATGCAATTTCATGGCATTTCACGCGTTGTTCTTCTTTTCCAATCATAGCCACTTTTGTAAACGGAGTTAGGCCCTTGTAGGTAATCAGTCCAGTAACCAGTAATGTAGATTATGCAGGTTACTTCAGTAACAAGTAAGTTGGTACAGCCCCCCCGGGAACAGCATCTTGCTGCTCAACTCCACTCATCCAAACCATGCATTCGTGAATATTCTATTACATCACACTCACACAGGCTGAGCAGCAAGGAACAAGGAGAACTCAGTATATAACAATAACCCCATGATTTATGACACAGAAATGAAATATCAACCAATCTAAAAGTGGTGCATACGAAATGGCTTGGTTCCAAAACAATCAATGTGTTAAGATTCTGTTCCTGAATTAATCAACCATTTATATATTTATTCCTTGGGTCAACTGTATTTCTGCAAATGTATTTGCTTCAAGATATTTGCCTCTCATATTTTTTTACAGGAAGCATTTTCTATCACTCCTTTATTCTAGCACAGTTATTTGGGTCCCTAGGCTATGACTTATGTACAAGGAAGACACCTTGATGAGGAACTATGGTTTTTGGACTTTTACATACAAATGTAAGTATCAATTGTGATATTGTTCTGCAATACCCTGCCTGATGGTAAAGGCATATTGGCTATTTTCCCAAATTCCCCCATTTTCAATCCAAGTTTCAAGATTTAACTAAAGAACTTCCTGATCTTCATTGAGAAATCTATAAAGGAAAAAGCATTGTTGACCCTCTCACCCCTTTTAAAAATGGGGATTATTATAGATTGTCATCAAGAATCAGGATTTCATTTAGCATAAATTACTTCTGTGGAAAAGAACAGGGAATCATGAAATCTTAGAGTGGGTGTACTTAGTTAAGTGTAAGAACCACATACACAGAACCAAATGACACCCCATGTATTGTCTGAGACGTAGCCAATTAAATGAGAATATTTTATTGACAATCTTCTGGAAATTAGCAGTTTGAAAAAAATGCCTTAAACAATCTTTACGAGGCTCCATTTTATAAATTTATTGTTTTCTGTCTAGGATACCGGTCTTATTTTGTCTTCTGCAACGATAAATAGTGCCTCATCATGAGCTGGTTTACTTACAACTTGAATTCAAGGCTTTATTTGCATCACTGCATTTTTTATGAACCCAATTGTTAGAAGAGGTTTTATCCTTTTCGGTATGGCTGTCTGCAAGACCAAGATTACATTCCATGATAGTCTTCCAAAGATCTAGAAGACATCAGTCCCATTACCGTAATTTGGAGTCTAAGCATTTAAAATTGAGACTTTATTTATTATCTTTGGGAGGACAAGACCCTTGTGTTTGGAAATAAAGGTGATGGGGAAACGTGTTCCAAGAAGGTTATTATGACTTCATTTGCTACGGGTAATTATGAAGTCATCGACTCTCTGAGGTTCTTTACTAACCAAAGCATAAATATGTATGCTTGTTGCTGCCCTATGCTTAAATGTTTGTATACATAAATTAACATCTTTGTAGTCTGATTTGACAATAAGTAAATTAACCAATGTATAATAACACCCTCTTGTACAACTGTTTTGCCACTGTCACGAACAAAAACATCCCAGCCCAAACACTTGGGGAGGTGTCACTTGCATATTCTGAATTCCATCCCATGCCTCCTACCATATGCATTGAAGGTACCAGCTAAAATATGTTTGAAACATATTTATAAGTAAAAACACTGTCCTCTACTGATTCTTCAAAAAAAGTAATTTTTTTGGTCTGAGTGGAGAGGACGTAAGTGATCATTATAAATACTATTTTTCATAATCTAGTCACCTTGGTTAAATTTGAGCTTCACAACTTGATCGCTTACTGTTTTGTGTTCATAACTGTAGCTGTAGACAAAAGAATTAGCTTCTGCTTGCTGATTACTCTTAGCCAGGCTCGAAACAGGGGTACCAGGACATAAAAAGGCCGATACCTATCCACATGTTAGTTTTCTGTCACCCAAATCCCCCTGAGTAATGTAATATCAAATAGCAGCTGACCTACACAACATCATACATGTTTGTTCATATACCGGCAACATTATATAATATCATATACAACACAAGAGCCGCCCTTAAACCTATGGGAACCAGGGCTATTAACACTTTCTTAATCACAATGATTCTTATTGGTGTCATTTTAATCGTTCATCATTTATCAACCAGTCTTGACTGAATGCCATTGATGCACAGCGTATAAATAAATAAATAATTAACCAGACCACCAAATATTGTCATTAGCTTATATTAAAAATCACCAACATATTGTCTCACAACAAAATTCTTCTTACATAAATGGTGCATTGTGTCCCAGTGACAGAGAAAACCACAAACAGGTGAAACAGTATTTATATGGTATTTCTACAGCTAAAACCTAGGCAAAAGGCAGTGGAGCGCTGTACCTGGTCAAAGGAGAGCTTAGTCAGCGAGTAATTGGAAAGAAAGTAGAGTATTCTTCGAGGGTGAGGTTGGTTTCCAGGGTGAATCCAATTGATTAGGCATTCGGTGAGAGTTGGGGTTTGAAGCTGTCAAGGGTAATTTCATTGAGACAGGTTTGTACTATGTCTTGTTTGTTGTCCTTGGAAATAACAGGAATTCTGCCTTAGTTGGATTGAGCTTCAGGTATGCGTTAGACATCCAGGTCTGGGTGATGTACCAGCAGTGTTCAAAGCTTTTGGTGTCTGAAGCAGAGGAGACTTTCAAGTACAGTTGTGTATCATTGGCATGTTGGTGAACCTAAATACTGTTTCCTGTGATTTGTGCACCAAACAGCTCCATGTAAAGGTTGGAAAGGACAAGAGATGGTATGGAAGACTTGGGGACTCCACCTTTAATCTTTTGTGGCTTGGAGGTACCTGTATGCATAAGCTGGTGTCAGTTGGAAGGGTAGAATGAGAACGAATGAATGCCATTGCTGATGAATCCCATCTGAGACTCAGGGGCGCGTATAGGGGTGGGATGATGGACTCTGTCAAAGGCAGCTGAGAGGTCTAGCAATATGAGGAGGCAGGGTCATCTGCATCTGTCGTCAAGAGCGCTTCATCTACAATCTGTAGGATGGTGGTGTCCGTGCTGTTGAGTGATCTGAAGCCGGAAAGGTAGCCATGCAGGAGATGATTAACACAAATGTAATCTTAGCGGTGAACATAGAATGCTTTTTCAATGATCTTGCAGATGGAAGTTATGTGAATGATAGGCTTGTAGTATGGCAAGGTCATCAAGGGCTAGTATAGGTTTCTTTAGAAGTGGGAGGATCAGGCCATTATGGAGAGCTTCTGCAATGATGCCTTGAGTGAGGGAGGCATAGAGAGTGGTAAGTAGGTGCAAGAGAGCTTTCCCACAAAAATCTTTTATGAAGGACGATGGTAAGATATCCTCTTAAAATGTAGCTTTAATGGACTTGAATAAGTCAGCCAGACCTGTAAGGGATAAGGCTTTGAATGATGACAATTGAGGCATTCTTAGGGAAGGGGTAGGTCTGACAGATGAAGTAGGTTTGGTATCATCGATGTGCTATCGGATCTTCTGTATTTTCTTGATGAAGACGAAGTTGATGTCATAATTTTGGCAGGGGGTTGATGCAGTGCTTCATTGGCTTGAACATCGTTGGTGGCTTAATTGATTGTGAGGATATAGTACTTTGGGTTGGCTGATGTGATGAGGTGTCTGCGTGTTGTGTGGAGGACATTGGTAGTAGTAGGTCTTCAGGAGTTCTGTTTTTCCTCCATATTCTTTCTTGCCAGTAAAAGGATAGTTTATTGTCAGTAAGTCTTTATAATACCAGGGTTCTGAAGGCTTTGGCTTCCACTGGCGTGTTGTGTTTGGGGTGTGGACATTCACATAGTTTTCCAAGACATTGTTGGAAGTCGTTTAGATTGGTGTTGGCATCTGATGTAGAGTTGATGGGGTGAGAGATGAGTTGAAGCATTAGGTTGTCTATGGAGAAGTCTTGGTCTTCTTGGTATCATGGTGGGGCTTAGATAATTTAACATGTCTCATAACAGTGGATAATTTCTCAAGTAACAGCAATACAGTCCAAATGTACAGTTTATAGTAATTTACAAATTCACCCACATGTCTTAATCACTAACATATCAGAAAATGTGATATTCCTGCCACTCACATCGAGCTTTATAGCATAAGGCGATATCATCTTACACTTGATTGGTTCTCAAAGCTGGGATGTTGATCAACACTATGGTGTAGGGTGTAGCATGAGAAGGAAATTGTGAGTTTGAACCACCAATAGGGCTATAATGGTCAGCTGAACAGGTCTGGCATAATATGACCCTGAGAACAGCCCAAATTTAAATATGCGTTATTGTCTGAAGTTCTGGAAACCCATTTATACTTTGGTTTTCTGTGTCTATTCAAAGAGGGACTTTAGTGAGACTGAAAACTCGTAGGGCTCTCTGATAGAATGTCAGTCAGAAATAGATCTGAACAAAGGACAAAACGAAATTAAATTTTGCTCTTAATTCCGCCACTTGGGCCCTTATTACAGGTGGGCCGATAAATTCCAATATGTGTGGTACCTACTGTTGCCTTACATATTAAAATTATGAGTTTTATGGAGGAGCTACGCGCGCATCCGAGATGGCCGCGTGAGCACAGGGCTCCCGAGTCCCTCGTTGCCCTCCGCATATATCCTGAAAGATATCCTGACTTTCACCACGGGTTCTTGAAGATGAACCTCAGCTGACACCTTAGCTGTTTTCAAAATTTCATTTGGACTTCGGGAACCACAGATACGCCGATCGGAGTTTTTGAGGACCGCCCTACGGCGACACCGGGAGCTGGCACGCCAAGACGCCGGGGAGTAGTTGAACAACAACGGCCTGAGGGGCTACCCCTGTTGCCCTGAGTTGACTTTCAGTTTCGTTTCTGGGCCTCTGCCTCCTCTGATTCCGTGATTGCCTCGCGCCCCCATCGAGGTCCAGCCTAACTCTGCTTCCTGATTATACGCCAACTGTCGTGAGGGTTTGGCTGTTGGGCTGAGCTGCTGCTTTTGCCCTTTCTGCCCACTTTCGTGATTTTCTGTGGTCTGGTGGTGAGCGGCCATTTTCACCAGGTCTCGCGGGCCCCTTCGGGGCTCACCATTCAAAATGACTACCAGGCCTAACAACGAGAAGCGGAAGACTAAAACGCCTCTACGTGATCCAAACCAACGTCATGATTGATATACCCAACCCAAGGGGTCCCCGGTGGGCCAGACTGCACTGACCGAATTGACTCTGCAGGATGTCATGGGCGCCATTGCCAACATGAAGGCTTCCATTGGTCAGCAATATGAGGCTCTCCCTCTCAAAATTGACACTGTAGCAGTTGGTGTTACTTTGATCAGAGGTGATTTGTCAAAGACCAATGAAAGGGTCAAGTCTCTAGACCTTAAGACTTCTAGCCTCACGACCGATGTATCTGATCTACAGACGGAAGTTGGAAGCTTGTGCTCCTCCAACGATCTCATGGCCCATCGACTGGAGGATTTTGAAAACAGGGCCCGGCGCAACAACATACGCCTTATTGGGGTCCCTGAAACTTCTAGTGCTCTGGCAACTGATCTCCTTGTGGAAGACATCGTCTTGAATCACCTTGCCCCTACAGGCCTGAGTAAATTCTTTGCCGTGGAGCGTGCCCATCGAGTGCCGGGTGGAAAACCGAAATCGGGCGCCTCACCGAGACCTATCATCGCCAGGATCTTCAATTTTAGGGACAGAGACACTATCCTGCAGGCCTCGAGAGTAAGTGGCCCCGTAAAATTCGAAAACACGACGGTGAGTTTCTACCCGGACTTCACTCAGCTTGTTCGGAGCCAAAGGATGGGGTTTCAGGGAGTGAAGCGAAGGCTGAGAGACTTGGGCCTGACATATGCAATGCTATTTCCAACCAGGCTGCGTATCGAATACGAAGACCGGACTCTTTTCTTTGATCGTCCTGACGGAGTTAGTGACTGGCTGGATACCCTTCCCAAACAGACTGACTCAACCGGGCATCCGGGTGGATCCGAGGGCGGCGTATCGGAACAAGAGTGACATTATGATTCCTGATTTCTGAACATTCACGTGTTATTCGGCTGGGTTTGATACTTCTTCTATTACTGTGTTCTATTGCTCTATACCCGAGGGTGGCGGGGGGAGTGGGACTCTTTCCTCCTAAGGTGTTTCTTTTTGTAGACTAGTTTAATGATAGGGCGACAGGCACACTGCAAGTTGGGGCGGCTTTTGAGTCTAACGCAGGGGTGCAGGGTGGGGGGCGTTGTAACGGGTTCTAATTGGGGGGTGAAGGGGGTTCTTTGGTGTTTGTGAGTTTCTTTCAAGGCAACGTATCGTATTTCTTCTTGATCAGGTCATTGTGTTCGTTATTGGGTGGATTCAGCACTTCTTTCTGGGATGGGGGTTAGTGGGTTGAAACTAATGTGTTGGAATGTCAATGGGTTGGGGGATAGGATAAAACGGGTGTGGTGTTACAGTTATTGCGGCGCCTCTCCCCCGATATTGTGTTGTTGCAGGAAACGCATCTGGTTGGGAACACGTGCCATGCCATGAATCGGCGAGGGTATCGTCTTGTGGTACACTCTGGCTTCACCTCTGGTTCTAGGGGTGTGGGTATCCTCGTCAGGTCCTCCCTCCCTTTGGCAATCGAAGATGTGATTCTTGACGACAGGGGGCGCTATGCTGCTCTCACTGGTAGATGGGAGGGGAGGACTGTCTCATTTGTTACTGTCTATATCCCGCCGGGTCTACG
Source organism: Lissotriton helveticus (assembly GCF_964261635.1). Taxonomy (NCBI): domain Eukaryota; kingdom Metazoa; phylum Chordata; class Amphibia; order Caudata; family Salamandridae; genus Lissotriton; species Lissotriton helveticus. The sequence continues at coordinate 596,640,047 of NC_136057.1, read as the reverse complement.
GACCTCGACTTTCGCGAATCTTGGGCGTGTAGTACTGGGGCTCCCTGAGGGCATCTTGGTGATGGGCGGAGACTTCAATTCAGCTGTCTCCGGTAACGTAGATCGCTACCCCCCAGGGATCTTCCCAAGTCGCAATCCTGGTTGAGTGGGTTCTTGGAGACACTGGGTCTGGTAGACTGTTGGAGGTTGCTGCACCCGGATCAGGTGCAATACACCTTCCACTCTGGAGCCCATGGCAGTCTGTCCAGACTCGACTATGTTCTGGTGCCGGCGGTGCTGTCCTCCTCCATCGGGGAGGTGAGGCACCTCGCCCGGGGCATATCCGACCATTCCCCAGTATGGCTTAGCATGGATACCACTATGAGTAATGAGGGACGGGTCGCCCCTATAAACCCCTGGTTTCTTCGCAATCCCAAGACCCGTGCTGAGTTGATGAAATCCCTCGATCATTATTTTGTTGAAAATGTGGGGTCTGTGTCATCTGCTGTATCGTTGTGGGAAGCATTTAAGACTGTAATACGTGGGCAGGCTTTATGTCTAATCGCTAACGCCAAGAAACGTAAGCATGTAGAGGTGGTCCGTTTGGAGGCGGAGATAGCCGAGCTGGAGAGTCAGTTGGAGCGCGGAGTGTCCCGTGCCAAGCTTCATTCCCTCAGCCTCAAACAATTAGATTATAGGACCCTGGTTACTGATGCTGCAAAGGTCAGGAGCAGGGAACAGCAGGGCAGACTGTATGATGTTGGGGGTAAGGCGGGTAAATTGATTGCGTGGCTGGACAAGAAAGAACGGGCGAGTCGTGTAGTTCCTGTGATTGAGAACCTTGACGGAGTGTCCGTGACTGACCCGGCTGCAATTGTTGAATGCTTTGCGGAGCACTTCCGAACTGTGTATGCTCCGGTCTCTGACAGACCGAAGGACGACTCTCATTTGTTGCTCCTCGATATTAAATTGCCCTGCCTGTCTGAGGCTGATAGAGACCTGATGGACGCGGTGCTTTCGGCTGATGAGGTGGCTACTGCCATCCGTTCAGTGCGCTCTGGCAAGGCCATGGGTCCTAATGGTCTGCCCATTGAACTTTATAAATTGTGTCCAGACAAAATGGCTCTGTGTCTTCGTGATATGTTTCTAGAGTCCCGCGACTCTGGCTCCCTTCCACGTGACCAGCATCTTGCTAATATCGTAGTGATTCACAAGGAGGGGAAGCCACGGGATCGCTGTTCATCTTATAGACCAATCTCGCTGCTAAACACTGAACCGAAAATTCTGGCTAAGTTATTAGCTAACCGCCTGACGAACGTTATCGGCGACCTGGTCCACCCGGATCAGTCCAGTTTTATCCAGCACCGTAACACGGCACTCAACCTGCGGCGCTTGCACGGTGTTCTCGCGAGGGTGACGTCTTTTCGTGAGCCGTCCATCTTGGCTTCCTTGGATGCTACGATGGCCTTCGATACTCTAGAGTGGCCTTATCTCTGAGCCGCTCTTGTGAAATTCGGATTCGGCCCCGGGTTCATCGGCTGGGTGAAACTTTTGTATGCGGAGCCACTGGCGCAGGTCTCTGCGTCTTTTGTCCTCGGGAGGGGCACGCGGCAGGGCTGCCCGTTGTCACCACTGCTTTTCGCGCTTGCCCTTGAGCCGCTGGCCGCCTGGTTGCGCTGGGAGCCCTCGCTTAAGGGGATCCAGTTGTCCCCGGACTTTGAGGATCGCGTCTCGCTCTATGCGGATGATATCTTGTTGTATCTTACGTCCCCTCGAAAATCTCTGAATGTTTTGTTCAATGTGCTTACTTTGTTTGGGAAGAATTCGGGCCTTGTGATCAACTGGGTTAAATCCTGTGTATACGTGCTCTCGGGCAGTCCCCCTCCCTTGCCTCGCAGCTGCCCCATTCGGGTCTCTCCGACGGGCTTTAAGTACTTGGGGATTTTTATATCTTTGGACCCTGTGGCTCGCTATGAACGTAATCTGCTCCCTCCCCTTCAGAGATTGAGACTTGACATTGTGCACTGGCGCGGGTTGCCTCTATCACCGCTCGGGCGTGCAGCCCTTTTTAAAATGATGGCCCTGCCGCGGTTCTTGTACGCGCTTCAGAATACGTTCGATATTATTCCGGCGAGCTACTTTCGAGAGGTTGAGAGCCTGCAGAGACGGTTAATCTGGGATGGATGTTCGCGTATTGCCCTCGCTAAACTCACGCTTCCCTGGTATGACGGGGGTATAGCGCTGCCGGATATTAGGCGTTACTATTGGGCCTCGCAGCTGAGTGCGATCAATCATGCGACATACGCTCCTGCTCCTAACCCGGCGTTCGAGATGGATAAATATTTGCTACCGGGAGGGGACTACAGAAGGGCGCTCTATTCCAAGGCGGCGGGCAAGGATTTATCTGGACCTACCAAGATTGCTGTACGCGTGTGGCATGCTGTGAATGCGTCTGTGGGATGGAGAGATCGATTGACTCGTGCGACCCCGTTGTATGCTTCTGAAAGGTTGGGATGTCTCTGGAAAACAAGAGGGTTTGAAAAATGGGACATGATTGGTATTAGCTGCGTGGGCGATCTCTGGGTGAAGGGCAAAATCAAGACCTTTGCAGCATTAAAGAAAGAATATGAATTGAGTGACAGGGAATTCTTCCGGTATGCACAGATTCATCATGCTTTAAGTTCGGTTCTCCCTGCGGGTACCGTCATCCCCGAGTCCTCCCCCCTTGAAGATAGGGTCCTTGACGGCCACGTCCCCGACAGTAACATTTCCCTGATATATAAGAAGTTGATCAATACCCGGGTGGATCTGCTGGTGCGTCTTAGGGAGGTTTGGACCGGTGATGGTTTGGAGCTGGACGACGAGGATTGGCAAGCTGCCAAAAGGGATGTTGCGCAGTCGTGGGGTTCCCAGCGGCCGCCCACCGTATCGGTATGGAAGGAGAATTTGGACTGGTGTATGTTCAGAGAGAAGACTGTGTATATGGCGCGGGGCAAACCTAGAAAATGGAATAGCATCTGGAGCCAGTGGAACGCATACCGTGGAAATATATGTACGCCTCCATTCGTGGAAAACCCTGAAGTCCCCCTGTCCCCCTGATCCAACATTCCATATATTATGTGCTTTATGTTATTCTTAATTTGTTTGCCCGCTGGCCCCCTCCCTACACCATGTGCCATTGATCTATTGTATAACATCGTGCCTAGGTGTCCTCCTCTGTGAACATATGTCCATGTACACTGTTTTCTTTTTTGCCTTGTATGTTGTTTTTTCTTCTTTTAATAAAAATTTATAAAAATAAATAAATAAATAAATTATGAGTTTTGTGCTAAATATCAGCAGGTCAAACTTGCAGAAATTGATTGAGGAAACATTTGCAGGCAAATAGTAAACATGTGGATTTTGGTGCAGTAAGGACCTCAAAACCTGTGATAGGGAGTAATTATCGCATCTGATAATTACCAAACACCTTGGTGGTGGTTTTTATGGAGTGCAATAATTATTGCATGTGATAATGTCCAACTCGTAAAGAAGGCCTTAAAGTTTGGCTATAGACTTCCAAATTCGTCCATAGTACCCCTGCCAACTCATCATTCTGTAGAAGCAGCACAGTTCCCCTACATAAACATAATGTTTAAATTACTCATAGAAGGTTGAGTGTCGCATAGCTGTTTATGGGCATTGACTATGGCCTTCACTGTGAGTCTTTGTACAACTTCCTCTCTCGAGCACTTGTTGATAATACATTGTGGTCCATTGATACTCCATTTTGTATTAGCTATTTCAGCATTGAACACACCCATTGCTTTTTGTAAGAATCTTATGTTATTATATACACCTATTTACAACGTGTCCACCTTGGTATGTTCCAGCCACCCCCATGATGATAGCGCACTTGGTAGCTTCCTGTGAAGCTGCTCTTAGAATGTTCATGTGAGGGGATTGTCATTGCTGGAGAGCGAGCAGTGAATAAAGGGAGTTTCTTATAAGACGCCTTGGCTTTCATCTTTTAACAGTGGCGACGATCTGTGGAAGGGGACAGATGTCTCTGCTCCTCCCCTTTTGATTGAACTCTGGCAGAAAGTACAAGTAAATTAAGAACCTCTTTGAAGAGCATCGTACAGTCTCCATGAGTGAAACTTCCCAGAGTTTACCAACAGACAACTAATCTGGTGAGGTTTTGTTTTACATTAATTAACGGATATGCCTGGAAAACGATCGTGAGGAACAGCTGACAGCTGCGGGAAAGTTTCCTGTATAAATAAACTGTAAACGTTTCATCAAACATTGAGGGCACTAGTGAAGGAATCATTCAGGAAGCCACGTAGAAGTATTTTCAGCACAATAAGAGAGGTCAATGTGGGATGCGGAAAGCATTCAGAGAACGGCACGCTTTAGCTAAATATATCCGTCCTGCGCTGACTGAATGTAAACATCTTCGTGCAAGGAGCATTTGGAAGTGCCCTTTCGAAATTAAATTGAACTTTAACTCTCTCTGCCTTAGCTGAGCGTGAAGGGAGACTTGTGCTGGTAGCGCCTGCAGCAGGAAAGCGTTGACAACCTCTGTGTTAATTTGCGACTGAAATTGACTCTTGCCTTATTATTATCGCATTGGTGTCTGAGTGCGAAGGAAGGCTCATTATTTAAGCAAATGAGGGTGGTAATCTGGAAGAAATAACGCCAAGTGTGAGCTTTGCTTTGCTTCACTGGAGGCGCCACGTTCTGTCACCTTCGAGAGTTCTGTTCCAGTCAGCTGCTGGCTCCTCAGCTGAAGCGAGTGCGACAGCGCGTTTCTGGCGCATAAGGGCAGTGCACCTTTGTTATCGTTCGCTTAGTAATTCCCAAGAAACTCAGGGCATGAAAGCAAACCGTAATCTAGTGCTTTAAATCAACATTTGCCATTCAAGTATCAGAGGATTGCTGTGACTGCGCTTTACTCGCTGACAGGCTCAGCCTTGCTATTAAAAAAAAAAAAGCCTGTCTGAGATTGTAGTATAGGAAGCTTGCCATCCTTTCCGGTGTGCAATTAAGCATCTAATCTCCTCATGGTGACACGCACACTAAACTGATTTTAATGTAAACGTCGGAGATACGCACTCCTGTGTGTGTCATACTTTGGGAAAAATTGAATCTGCGGTGACGCACACACATCTTCCTGTGAACAATTACATTAAAATACAGTATACCTGTCATTGTGCCTTAGTTTGTGAAAAGCTGGTTTAAAATTACAGTAAGCAAGTTAAAGGAAGTAGATTTGCAGTTAATGTGTTGCTTTGCCTAGGCTATTAGCACAAAGCATAATACTAATTTTAAGTGTTGTATGTATTAATGAACCATTTACTTGTTGATAAGTGTGGTTTAGTATAACTTTAATTATATTCTTAGGAATTCACAGGTCGCCCACAGGTACACTATGACACAGAGACCAACGCTCCTTTTCTGTTAGTTCATCATGGCAGCTGCAAGTATGACACAACCTGCATCGTTCTTGAATGAATGTGGGGAACCCAACATGCCTTGGGAAGAATGGGAAAAAGTTTTTGAGTCCTATTTGGTGGCAATAGGTGGAGAGAAATTCAGTGAATTTAGGAAGCAACATATTTTATTGCACAATTCGGGCCCAACAGGAAGAAAGTGTTTGAATCACTTCCTGAGCCGGAAGAGGAAGATGATGATGATGAAGTCTAAAACATAGCACTGTTGAAATTAAGAGCTCATTTTGGCGATAAAATAAACATAGTCTTAGAGAGGCACAAATTCTTCAGCAGTGTACAAGGAAAGCAAGAGAGTGTTTCAACTTATGTAGCCATACTAAGGGGTCTCAGCAAGTTGTGCGACTTCAAGGATTTAAATGACTCCTTAATCAGAGACCGGCTAGTACGTTGTACAAATAACAAAGAAATACAGAAGAAGCTTTTGCACAAGCAACCAGACCTACAGGAAGCAATTGAAATTGCAAAGTCCATTGAACATACCGACGTGTGTATAAAAGAAATGAACAACACAGAGAACAAAGTAGCGGTAATAAATAACACGGAGGAAGAAAATGAAGTATGTAAAATTAAGGGTGAGACTTACAAACCACAAAACAAGAAGGATATTGGACAAAGCCATACAAGTGATTCAGAAAGTTCAAAGTTAAAATGCTACGGCTGTGGAAGCAACAACCACTTAGCAAATGACCCCAATTGTCAAGCAAAGTCGGCGTGGTGCAGGAAGTGTAACAAGAAAGGGCACCAGGCAAGGTTGTGTGGATGCTTTCCAAAGAAAACGTGGAGCAATAAAGGAGAAGACAAGGCCCAGGTGAAGAAAATAATTCTACAAGTCAATGAAGTGGGGGAGGAAAAACAAGAATATCCGGAATGTGAAGTCAACATTGATGGAAAGAAGATTAAAATGTTTGCAGACTCTTGCTTCCCATACACCCTAGTGAATTACTCTGACTTCATAGCCATAATGGCCCAAGAACAAAAGAAACTAACAAAAGCAGACATAAATCCTAGTGGATATAATAAAGACCCTATTCCAATGAAGGGAATGCTCAAAGCCATAATTGCTTTCAAGGACCGCACCACGGTAGGCAAAGTTTACATTGTGGAAAAGGGATCGAACTTATTAGGGTGGCGACACCAGAAAGAATTGGGAATTAAATTAGACCCCAATCATCCGGAACAAGTACTGTGCACCAACCCGGGGAATGACTATGAGCATATCATTAAAGAATTCAAGGAAGTCTTCTCGGAAAAGTTAGGGTTGCTTAAAGACTATCAACATAAAATCAACAAGTACTGTGTACCAACCCGGGGAATGACTATGAGCATATCATTAAAGAATTCAAGGAAGTCTTCTCGGAAAAGTTAGGGTTGCTTAAAGACTATCAACATAAAATCAAGTTGAAACACAATGCTAAACCGGTGGTGCACAAAACCAGACCCATTCCCCACTTGATGTGGGAACCTCTAAGGAAAGAACTAAACAGACTAGAAGAATTGAAGATCATTGAACCTGTGGATTGCACAGAATGGGTGGCACCCATTGTTATCGCCAGGAAGAGTAATAGTCAGGATATTAGGATGTGCATTGACCTCCGAGATCTGAATAACAGCATCCTAGTTGAAAGACATCCCTTGCCACGCATCCATGAAATGTTGAGCACCATGGGGAAGGCCACTCATTTCAGTGTGTTAGACCTATCCATTGCGTATCATCAGGTGGAGCTACATCAAGAATCCAGGAGACTAACGGCATTCACCACTCCTTTGGGAACCTTCATGTTCTCCCGCATGCCATTCGGGCTAGCATCGGCGGCTGCCATATTCCAAAAAATTATGCAGCGCTACTGTATGGTATACCTAAGACACTCTGCTTTCAGGATGATGTCCCAATCTACGGTGCAACGAAGAGGAGCATGACCATAACCTAAGACAAGTCCTCTCGAAGTTCAAGGACGCGGGACTCACCCTCAAACAAGAAATTTTCAAACTGGGAGTGGAATCGGTGGAATACCTAGGACATTGTATCTCAAGAGATGGGTTCAAACCTAAGTTCTGCTTGGTCGAGGCCGTAAAGGATGCCCCTGCACCGACCAATAAGGAAGAACTAAAATATTTTCTTGGACTGGCAGAATACATGGCAAAATACGTTAATCATTTTGCGGAAATCACTGCTAACCTAAGGGAACTAACTAAAAGGAATGTACCATTTCAATGGTTGGAAGAACACCAATGCGCATTTACAGAAGTAAAAGAGAACATTATTTCCTCCCCATATCTGTGCAATTTTGAGCATAACAGAAAAACCATTCTCACCACAGACGCAAGCGGAAAAGGGTTGGGGGCAACTTTGTCACAGGTTATTGAAGGCAAAGAGAGAATTGTGGCATTTGCTTCACAAACCCTAAACAAAGCGGAGTTGAACTACTCTGTGGTGGAAAGAGAAGCTTTGGCTTGTTTTTGGGGGGTAAAACACTTCTTGTGGGGCATACAGTTTTGTATTCGAACTGATCATAAGCCCTTGGTATTCATGTTCAATCCCAAGAACAACTCTTGTAACACCCCTCGAATTGCTAAGTGGATTTTGGGGTTGGAAGGGTTTTGTTTCAAATTAGAATATGTGCCAGGTACACAAAACTCTGCAGCAGACTTGGAAGAACAATTTGAGGTAGGCGAATACCCCATCCTTCAGATTGAGCTATCAACCATTACTTCAAAAGAATGGTTGGACCACATGAGCTCTGATAGCACAATGACACAACTCAAGTCATACACGTTACAGGGATGGCCCGAGTCTCAAGAACAATTGAATGCTGACACAAGGAAATTTTGGGAGATTCGCAATGAACTTTGCATAGACAAAGAATCATTATTTAGAAAGGACAAATTAATCCCACCTGAAGCATTAAGAAGCAAAATTATAGACCTAGCACACAAAGGTCATTTGGGGAGAAGCTTAACTAAGGCGAGATTACGTGAAAGCTACTGGTTCCCCAACATGGACACTCTTGTAGAAGAGAAAGTAAAGCTTTGCCAAGCATGCAGTAGAAGTGATAAGTCAAAGATACCTAGGAAGGTCCCAATTTTACCGCTTCCTGTTCCAAGTAAACCATGGGAAAAGATTGCTCTCGACCTAATTGGTCCACTTAATCTACCGAGAGTAGTTAAAAAATTTGCCAAAGTCCTAACTGACTACCACTCGCATTGGACGGTGGTTAAAATGGTCAACGAGATAACCACCACATCTGTAATTCAGTTCCTGAGAGACACCTTTGCTACGGAAGGCATACCTGCATCCATAGTCACTGACAACGGGGTCCAGTTTGTTTCCCATAGCATGACAGAGTTTCTCAACAACCTAAATATAAAACAGATCACCTCACCACTGTACTGTCCCAGGGCCAACGGGTTGGTAGAAAGGATGAACCGCATGGTTAAAGGCGGAATTCAATTAGCCAGTAATAACAACATTCCCATTGAGCAAGGTCTTCAGGAGATGTTATGGGCCTACCACACCACACCCAACCAAATTACAGGTGTCCCGCCTTTCTCAGCATTAAGAGGGAGACAACCCTGTACCAAGTTCTTCCCTAATTGGTTAGGGGGAGGGACACTCATCACCAGGGACATGAGTGCTTTCACTGACAGAGTTCAAGACTATCAAAACAAATACAAAGAGCGTTATGACTCCAAACATGGTACTAAGAACCCAAAATGGAAGGTGGGTGAATGGGTTTGCATAAAAAAATCCAGGATGTAGCAATCCTGAAAGCAAGTTTTCCAAACCTAGGTGCATAACAGCAGTCAAAAGAAACACGGTCATTTTAGATGATGACCAAATGTGGAGCATGGACAGACTAGTAAGGGCTCATCAAGAACAAAATAGACAGACCCAAAACCTTTCCAGTTCTGAGCACTTATCTGACGTCACCCCTACCCAAAGAACACGCAAGACACCTGGTTGGCATAAAGACTTTATTGTTTACAAATGAACTTCCCCCGGGAGATATGTTATGTTAGACTGTATTGAGGGAAGTCATTTATTGCAATGGTTATAGGGGGGAAGATGTGTTACAATCTTATGTTATTATATACACCTATTTACAACGTGTCCACCTTGGTATGTTCCAGCCACCCCCATGATGATAGCGCACTTGGTAGCTTCCTGTGAAGCTGCTCTTAGAATGTTCATGTGAGGGGATTGTCATTGCTGGAGAGCGGAGCAGTGAATAAAGGGAGTTTCTTATCAGACGCCTCGGCTTACATCTTTTAACAAAAACCTTTCAATAGCGCGCGCACTGTCACTTCTTAGCCGTTGAGACAGTAGGTGTCGGAGTACAGCCTTCTGCTTGCCCATAATGTTGCTGATTAATACACAGACTGCACCAAGATACGTAAAAAATATACGCTGGTGCACTTTTTTAAAACGTCATTACCTACACATCCCTCATCCCAGGCTTTACTAATGAAAACTGCTGAAAAGGTGAGATTGTTCCTGTGCGCTAAAGCTGCACAACTCCACTTTTTCAAAAAGTGAGCTGTGCTCCCCAGTCTCAGCAGAACAGCCGTTCAGTGCATGCAGGAATTACATGGTTTTGGAACGTTGGCCATATCAGTTTTGTTTTTTCTTCATATTCTTCCTGATGGAAATCTGCTTCCTGCAAAGCTCCTCATTGATAGTAGCTCAACAAATCTCCAGAGTGTCCCTACTAAAGGGGTCTTTAGGATGGCAGGCGGATTGCCCCCGCCAGGCTGGCGGTAGCCACCGCCGGCCTGGCGGGGGCAATCCGCCCGCCATCTTCAGCTAAATGCCCCCCGCCATATTATTTTTTTTATTTTTATTTTTTGCAGAGTTTTATATAGCACGAACTAGACCCGAACCGAATCAGGTATCAGAGCGCTTTACATAGCACCAGTTACGTTACATGAGGACGGACACACATTCATTTTAGGCACGGGGAAATTAAGTGATTTGCCCAGAATCACAGGAGGTTTTGGCATCGTTACCGAGACTCGAACCCAGATCCCCAGGTCCGAGGTCGAGCGCCCTAGCCGTTAGGCCAACTCCTCTCCCCTAGTATGGCCTCCCTATGTATGGTCTCCCTAGTATCTGCCCCCCTTAGTATGGCGGGGGGGGGACCGTGGTGGACAGAAACACCGTCCGCCGCTTTTCCGCCCAGGTCCCCTTGCGACCGGGGCGGAAAAGGTTTAATATGGTGGCGGTGTCTATCAGACCCCGCCAGCCATATTACAATGGGCCAGAACAGTTGCCTTTCCGTGGCAGCAAGGCTTGTGGTCTTCACTTCAGGGGCCCCCTGTGGGTCCCTGAAGTGAAGGCAAGGTGGGGGGTGCACATTGGGGGTACCTGTGGTACCCCCCAGCATTTGCATATAAAATGCGGTAGGCAACGCGTGGTGCCTGCCGCTTGGTGTATGCAAATGCATACATGCATTTATAGCATTGTGGCGGGCGGTGCAGAGAGCACCGCCCGCCGCAATGTTATAAATGCAGGATGCGCCCGCCACTGTGGCGGGCGCATCCTAATACCCCCCACGGGACCCCAGCCCTTTGACTTAGACAAACAGCGCCACTGTGTGGCAGACTGTCATTGGTAGTGGTGTTGGAAAATAAGTGCCAGTGCCGAGCACCAAAAACCACGGCTCAAATTGAGCACTGTGATTACCAGCATACATGGGGGGATATGTACAACAGAAGTGGGGGAGCGAGGCGTTAGACATCATGGCTGAATGCCTCACTCTGCCACTTCAGAAATGCAAGGCTGCACTACAGGGTTGGATTGGGATTAGAAATTGGCCCGGGCACGCAAAAAAAAAGTGTCCCACATTTGCATATTGCCTTTACAAAACACAGCTTCGGCAAGTTTTATTAAAAAAAAGGGGGGGGTAAAAAGGCACAGATTAGTTTACACTGGTGAAACACACCCGAATACAAGTGAGGCCACTGTTGCTCCGGCCTCCTGCCCCTGCTCAATATGCATATGTTAATGGGCCAGCCCAGCGAGAGAAAGGGAGTAGCACCTCTGCCCTTTGATAAAAGGGAGGTAATTGAGGCCCATCTGCCTCCAGAAAGGCCACTCAGGCACCCACTGGACCGCTGGCAGCATCCAAGCAACGTAGAAACCGCAAAATCGCCCCCAGACTGCTCAAAAAATCAGTCCATAGCTGGAACTGGACACCGGCCCCTCGGGCATTGCCCGAGTGCCAGCGTTACCAATACCACGCTGCTGCACTATATTTACAACAATATGGTGCAGCCTTGCGTTTCCACCAGCGCTGGCGCTACACTTGGCAGTGTAGCGCCAATGCAGGCACCATTGTACCATAGTGCAAGGGTGTCTGCCTGCAGGGAAGATTGTTTATGTGCAGGAAGGTCATCCTTCCTGAACATAAGCAATTTTGAAATGCCATTTTGTCACTTCTATGTGTGCTGCTTAAAATGTCATTTTGTTAAAAAGATTGTTTATGTGCAGGAAGGGTCACCTTCCTGTACAAAAACAATCCAGGGCTTTTTGCTTTTTCCATGTCTGCTGCACAAGTTAGCAGACATGGAAAACGCAAAAACGAGGAGAAATGAACCCTTTCTCCTCATTTCGCCAACTTAAGACCAGGTTTTCCCTGGTCCTAATTTTGGGTCTGCTCCTATTTACGTTGCCCTTGTAAATAGGGGGCAGCGTCAAAATCAATGGGTGTTGCGGTGGAACGCCCACCGCAACACCCACTAGCCACCCCTTTCACACTAAGCATAGAGTGAAAGGAGGCCTTTTTTACAAGGCAGCGCACTGCCTTGTAAATAAGGTGAAGCCCCTATAGCCATGGAAACATCACAAAAAGTGAAGTTCCCATGGCGATAGGGGCATGTACTTATGCCCCATAATTTCTTAAAGGGAAGTTTAACACTACTCAGGGGTATTCTGAAAGAGGAAAGCACACTTAGTGCCAGATGTATCAAGCGTTCGCAAACGGGCTGATTCGCAGAATTGGCCCTTTTGCGAACAGGAAAAAGCCTTTTGGGGTGTATCATCTCAAAAGGCATTCGCAAAATAGGGAATCGCAAAAATTGCTATTCCCTATTTTGTGAATGCATTCAAGGATTCACAATTTGCGATTCCTCAAATGAAATACAGGAAGCAAGAAAAATTGTGACCTGGCCATAAGGAATCGCTAATTACCACCAACTTCAAGTTGGTGGTAATATGCAAATTCAAAGAAAAATGCATTTCTTTGCATTTTTCTAAGTGCCATATGGCGTACATACATGCCCTTAGGGCATGTATGCGTGCCACATGTGCACACATGCATATTTCAGGGGTGCAACAGGGTGTCCATTTGTCACCCTTGAAATTGCATGTGCAATTTGTGGGTACGTATTGGGTACTCGAAAATTGCACATGCAATTCTCATTCATTCCTATGGGCCCATAGGCCCATAAGAATGAATGGGAAACCATTCCTTATGTGCAATTTGCAAGTCGCAAATAAGGAATGGGTAGGAATCACAATTCTTTTTATGCGAAACCTACATACATTGCATTTTGTGAGTCCATAATAGCGAATCGGTAAACTTAGCTATTATGGACTTGCAAAATGCAATGTAGATACATCTGGCCCTCAGAACAGAGCAAGACAGCTGAGTTGAATCTGTTCTGGGAGAGGCGTGAGAGACGTGTTAATCTCTGAATGGCTCGCTGGGTTGACCAGAGACTGTCAGCCTAATTAAATCATGAACTCCATCGTCTTCCTTTGCACACTTCTCACAAACCCAGGCACATTTTGCACAACAATATCAATTAAGCAAAGTTTAGGTAATTTACTCCGTGTGCACGAAGGAAAGTAAATCACAAACATATGATGTGATGATCGAGGCAAGGACTATGCATGATCTCTGCTGCAAACAATATGTGTACTTAGAAAAATTAAAAAATATAGAATCATGTTGATAGAATAAACAAAGGAGATGTACACCGCCCTCTAATTCTGCCACACGCTTCATACAGTTAACATGAATATACATGGGCTTCAAATGTGGTCAGAATATTCACAGAAAATATAACTAAGTAAAATAAACGCAAACATTAATTAATATGATGTTTGTGAAAGAATTGACGTACACCGTAACTCGCACAAGCTTAGATATTAAAATTCATCACAAGGGCAAATCGTTTCATTATGCAAATTGGTTCACTGTGGGCGAAGTAGGAGCTTCTCCACCCGGATAAAGGATGTTTGTTTAACACGCTAATCTGCTGGCAAGGAAAAACAAGCACTGGCAATGAAATCTGGTCTGGTCTTATGTGCGTCCCCATGCCCACACATCAGCAAACCTTTTACCCTGCACTCCCTTACATGTTCCTCTTACCCTGCACTCCCATGGGCACACGAATCCTGCACTCATTCCCGGTACAACTCTGACCCTGCACTTAGACAGTCACACCTCTCCCCCAGCACTCACCCACCCCACCCTGCATTCATTCAGACACACTGCTCACCCTGCTCCTATGCAGGCGCACCTCTCACCTCTCACCTCTCAACCCACACTTGCTTGAAGTCTCTGATCAGTGACAAAAAACATTGATATTGACCTGACCGGTAAATGAACAATTAAAGATTACGTCTCTCACTAGAAGGACCTCCTTAAACTTAAACTATATATTCTTCTATTGGCACATACGTTTCCCTTACTGGTCTCTCATTGCCCAGCAACTTGGGATGCCTCAGTGGTGGAGGTTGAGCCATTGCACTTTGATGTGGCAGTGCACTGTTTCTGGGCAGGGGTACTGCTTCCGCAGGGTCCCCTGTGCATAGGCGTAGGAGACACTAAATTACTAGGTGACACGTATAGCCTTGGGGAGAGCCAGGCAATGGGTCCGGTTCGGTTCCAAGAGGCAAAGCACAAGTCGAGATACCAAGAAATGTAAATCAGGCAACAATCGTCCTGAAAAAATAAAAAAACTTTCAAATGAAAAAAAAAATATTTTTCAATGTTTCTCAGTGTCTCAATTAAGTACATACAGTGGGCTAATATACCCCCCTGACGTATATTATAAGGATATTGGGAGTCACCCAGGAGTTCCATGGCCATATAGAGGATCAAGGCCGAAAGATGAGTTCCTTCACAAGGTCATGGACCTCTGAGGTGATTTCTAATATCCTCATCAAGTACAACAGGGGTACTTTATTCCATATAATACACAGCTTCACCATAATCGTTTTTACAAACCACTTAAATTCTTGGTGGATAGCTCTTTCCTATGAAACAGACAGAATGTTTGCAACATCAAGAATAGCAATAGAATCTCTAGTGCAACATTAAACACATAAAAAAAGCTGTTCCATAGTGCTTCCAAAAAGATGTCAGAAGCAGTTTAATGCAAATACATTTATTTTCAAAAGGTGCAATAGAAACATGCCCATAGATTCTACCCTCTACAATTGCCTAAGGAGTGCAAAAAATAAACATGTTGCCATAAATATCTCCTTTCTGCTTTTCATTGTAAAAAACGGGGCAGAAGATTTAAAAGCAGCTTCTTCTTTTCCTTTTTAAATAGTTGCTTAAATTATGCTGTGTGACCTGGCCTTACCTGCCTTTTCCTCTGGTTGCTGGCTCTGAGAGCAGGCATTGTGATGTCTGAACATAACTGTACTAAGTTATTACAGTAGAGGTCTCAATCAATCCATCAGGCGTTTTGTAGAGCACACTACTCACCCGTGAGCGTTTTAAGGCGCTGTGAATGGGAGCAGGGGCGAGAACAGCTCTGTTAGGGTCATTCGAAGAGGCAGGTCTTGAGGTCCCTTTTGAATTGGTGCAGTGTCAGGCTCCGTTGGAGGTGAAGGGGGAGTTCGTTCCAGGTCTTGACTACGAGATAGTAGAAGGATCTTTCAACAGCACTGGTGCTGTAGAAACGAGGGATGGTGGTTAGAACGAGGTTGGCTGAGCGGAGGTTTCTCTTGGGGCGTGGAAGGAGATTCTGTCATTCAGGTATTGCGGTCTGGTGTTGTGGAGAGCTTTGTAGGTGTGTGTGAGGAGCTTGAAGGTTAATTTTTGTATGGTGAGCCAGTGGAGGCTGCAGAGGTGTTGGGTGATGTGGTCTTGCGGTGGGATGTCGAGGATAAGTCTGGCAGCGTCATTCTGGACAGTATGGAGTTTGCAGAGGGGGTTTCTGTTGATTCCAGCGAAGAGGGCATTGCTGTAGTCCAGTCTGCTGGTGAACAGTACGTGGGTGATGGTTTCCCTGGAGTCGGGGGGGTCCACTTGTAAGTCTTGCGAAGTATGCAGAGGGTGTTGAAATATGTGGAGGGTACGGAGTTAATCTGGCGGTTCACAGTGAGTGAAGAGTCGAGTATGATGCAGAGGTTGTGTGTGTGGTCCAGTGGGGTGGGTAGGTGTCCGAGGGCAGGGGCCACCAGTTGTTGTCCCATGCACAGGGGGTGGAGCCGAGGATGAGTACTTCTGTTTTCTCAGCGTTGAGCTTCAGGCTGCTGTAGCTCATCCAGGTCGTGACGGCTTTCATCTGTTCTTGCAAGTTGTACCTGGTGATGTTGGGTTCCTTGGTGAGGGAGAGGATGAGCTGAGTTTTATTGGCATAGGAGACAATGTTGAGACCGTGGTTTCTTACGATGGTTGTGAGGGGGACCATGTAGACGTTGAAGAGTGTGGGGCTGAGGGAGTATCCTGGGGGTTCTCCACATCTGATCTCTGTTGGTTCTGAGAGGAAGGGCGGGAGTCTTATTCTCTGTGTTCTGCCTGAGAGGAAAGAACGTATTCAGTCTAAAGCCTTTCCGTGGATGCCTGCGTCGTGGAGTCTGGTGGCTAGTGTGCAGTGAGAGGTGTTGGAAGCCGCTGATAGGTCCAGGAGGATGAAGTGTGCAGTATGGCCTTGGTCGAGGAGGGCGCGGATGTCATTGGTGGTGGCAAGGAGGGTTGTTTTGGTGCTGTGATTGCTGCAGAATCCAGACTGAGAGGTATCTAGGATGCTGTGGGTTTCTATGAAGCGTGCTAGCTGGGTGTTGATGGCCTTTTCGATGACTTTGGTGGCAAAGGAAAGCAGTGAGATGGGCCTGAAACCTTTGAGGTCTGACTGGTCTGTGGAGGGCTTCTGTAGGAGGAGGTTGACTTCAGTGTGTTTCCAGTTGTTGAGGAATGTGGCTGTGTCGAGGGAGCAGTTTATAGTTCAGCATAGCTCGGGTGCGATGGCAGTGGCGGCCTTGTGGAATATATGAGGCGGGCAGGGGTCAGAAGGTGCTCTGAAGTGGATGCTCTTCATTGTCTTTAAGGTGTCTTCTGTGGTGAGAGGGGTCCAGGTGAGAAGGGTCTGCAGGGTGGCGTCGTTGGGGGTGGGAGTTGAGGTGGTGCCATTGTCTCCTGGTCGAAGTTGTCATAGGTCTTGTGTCATTTGATTATAATCGGTGACTAGGTGTATCACAAGTCGCTGATAATGAAGAAATTAGCGAAAAGTATTTATACGAGGTTTGCAGAATCCCATGTATTATACTATTATATTACTGAATTGAGGTATATATATTAGCAGTATTATTTTTCAAAAATGAAACATTGAGGAATACCTCATGCCCTGTTGACGTTCTAATGAGGTTCCCAAAATGTGTCAGCTTGTCATGTTCTCTTTTAAAGAACCTATATGTTTGTGGAATACAAAGCAAGATTATTTTATTTTAAACATATATGTGATGGGTTTGTAGAGTGCAGCTTCTGTACTCAATTACTTCAATATGGTCTCACACTGGATGGTTAAGGAAAATGATACATATTGTAGTATATTGATGCCCACTATTTCGTCAAGTGTTTAAGCCAGGATTTGAATCCAGGGTGACATATTGTTCAGTTCAGAGACTGTAGGGTTGCATCCTCTTCTCTTCCGTTGCACACCAAAGGTCAGTGTTTTGGGTCCAGCGATTAAATTCATGTTATTCAATTATTGTTAGTGTATGGATTTCAATAAAAACATTTATCACAACTCAAAACTGACACTATCCACAGACAATATATTCAACTTCTATAATCTCTCCCTGAAGCCCACTGGAGGGCTAATATTGGTCCCATATTGCGTGTAACAGACAGACCACTGGAGGGTATAAAATAGGTTTAAAAGACTACGTTTCCCAACATGCAATGTGAGTAACTAATCAACTATGCAGGCACACCGGAAGCCTTTGAAGTGGATAAATGCATGGAAAAGGGTGTGGCAACCGTAATTGACTATCTGGCTACAATGCCTCTGAAGAGAAGCCAACCGCTTTGAAACGCGTCAGGCCAGGGACAAGATACTAGGGAGAGAAGCCAAATGCTGTTTTCTAATAAAGGCTGTTACCTGCGGTCTCGAATCTGGGGAAACTTGTGATGAATATATATATATATTTATATATATATTCACTGAAAAAACCGTAGGTTTCAGGCCTTATATAGTTAGGAATTAGCATTTAAAAAACCTTTAAAATTCACACAAAAAGTATACGTTTTAGGGGTGTTATAGTTAGCTGGACATTTCACTCATACAAAACCATTGAAATTGCTCCTATATAGTTAGTTGTACTAACTATATTTCGCGCACCCGCAATCCACTGCTGATGATGTCACATATAACATCATTCATGACATGGTCAGTGACATCACTGATGACATCTCAAATGACATCACTGTTGACATCATCCAGTGAATGTGGTTTGCTTCGTTATTTAAATATGCATTATATATATAGCAATTTGCATTGAAGAATGAGTGGATATATAAAAATAAATATTTGGATGGAGGATTTAGTAGCAGTGTAATTGACTGTTTACTTGACCAATTTATAGTGTCTCACTAAATATAGTGGATAGTGACTAAACTGTTTGAATAGCTGTATCACTTTGTCAGTTGTTGTGTAAACTGGTTCTCCAGTTGGTTAATAGCTATTTGAAAGTCTATATTAGTTATTGATTAGTTAACTGAGTATTTGTATGGGAGAGTGAATGTGTGTGTGGTTTGGTGGGGGGTGTGTGACTGCCCAAAGATGTGTGAATAGTTGATTCACTAGATACATGAAGTTAAAACTACATGTTCTAACAGTTGTTTGGGTGAGTGAATATCTTTATGGGTGTGGTGATGAGCAAATGTATTTCTCAATGGTACATGTCCAACAAACTAGAAAAATAAAAGGCAGTGTATGTGTCAGTTGTTGTATATAAATAAGTATACATAAGACTCAATAATTGTGTGAGTGACTGTATGGTGAACTTTATACTTGTAATAATGATTTTATAATTCACTAAGTATGACTTACTATCTAAATGAATAGATGAAGTTGTGTTTGTATAAGTGTGTAACTAAGTAAATATGTAAGTATGATCCATTGTTTGCATAAGTGAGTAGGATGACTTCATATGTGAATAGGATGTGTGCTGGTGTGTAATGTCGATTTAGGTGTATAAGTATTTTTGATAGTGTTCTATTGTTCATTGACAGCATGTATGAGTGAATCTACAGGTAAGTGATTAGATGTGTGTATACATCTATGAATCACTGAGTGGGTTTTTAGATACTTGTATTGCTGTAACAATGGATTCAAATATGATACTCTGTATTTTACAAAGAGTGATGAAAGATTTTACTAGTGTATGAAAAGGTGTATGTGATTGTCACGTGGATGATGTCATCAGTGATGTCATCAGTGATGTCATTTGAGATGTCATCAGTGATGTCACTGACCGTGTCATGAATGATGTAATATGTGACATCATCAGCAGTAGATTGCGGGTGCGCGAAATATAGTTAGTACAACTAACTATATAGGTGCAATTTCAATGGTTTTGTATGAGTGAAATGTCCAGCTAACTATAACACCCCTAAAACTTATAGTTTTTTTAGTGAATTTTAAAGGATTTTTAAATGCTAATTCCTAACTATATAAGGCCTGAAACCTATGGTTTTTTGAGTGAATTACAAAGGTTTTTTAAATGCTAATTCTTAACTATACAAAGCCTGAAACCTATGGTGTTTTCAGTGAATTTGCAAGGTTTTTTAAATGCTAATTCCTAACTATATAAGGCCTGAAACCTATGTTTTTTTCAGTGAATTTCAAAGTTTTTTTTAATGCTAATTCCTAACTATATAAGACCTGAAAGCCCACCAGGAATCTCCAGTATGCGCCAGGGGACTGCATTGCAGAGAGGTGTAATGAAGCCACGCCCCTTTTTATACCTCTCTTCATCGCAGCCCCCGTGCATGTTTGAAGAGGGGGAACTAATTCCCCTTGCATACTGGGGGCCCCTGGGGGCCAACTAGCCCACCTAGAACCTCCAGTATGCGCCAGGGGGCTGCATTGCAGAGGTGTATTGAGGCTATGCCCCTTGTTACACCTCTCTGCAACACAGCCCCCTGGCGCGTTTGCAGAGGGGGAACTAATTCCCCTTGCATACTGGGGGTCCCTGGGGGCCAACTAGCCAGCCAGGAGCCTCCAGTATGCACCAGGGGGCTGCTTTGCAGAAAGGTGTATTGAGGCCACACCCTTTTTTACACCTCTCTGCAACGCAGCCCCTGTGCATGTTTGAAGAGGGGGAACTAATTCCCCTTGTATACTAGGGGTCCCTGGGGGTCAACTAGCCCACCTGGAACCTCCAGTATGCGCCAGGGGGCTGCATTGCACAGAGGTGTAATGAGGCTATGCCCCTTTTTACACCTCTCTGCAACGCAGGCCACTGGCGCGTTTGCAGAGAGGGGACTAATTCCCCTTGCATACTGGGGGTCCCTGGGTCATATCTGCCCAAACGCCGATATTCCGAACTATTGAAAATGACTTTTCTTGAGAAACATTTGGATTTGGATTATCATGTCCTATACTTTGGAATTTTTGAAAGACTGACTATGAGGATGCTATAAATTACTCAAGTCTGCCCGAATTGTGTGGGTAAAATTGGTACCTAACAGAAAGAATGAAACCTGTGGTTTGTACTATGCTCAATAAAATCAGCAATATTTACTAAGACCAGATGATGTAAAGGAAAACTAGTTTCTAAGCTAGTCCTCAGGTATCACATCATAGTGTGATCAAAAAGTAATTATACAACACTTTCCATCTTTGTATATCCACTAAATACTCAAATCTAACAGGTAAACAAGGCCACCAGAGATGTAAAAATTATAAACACAGTTTATTAAAATACCTCCCTGTCAGGGTTACAATCTAGAAAATACAATTAAAATATATTCACGTAAGTGAACCAATCTAAAAAAGTCAAAGGACAAAGGTCGACGCTGCGTTTCGGTGTTTGTTTGTAGTGTTTACACCTTCTTCAGGACACTTTGACAGTTCAAACATAGTCTAGAATTAAAACAACATTATTTTAGATACATATTAATTCAGTACATCATCTATGATACATTTACAGTGTTTACTCTACATTCTGGTGTGCATTTTTGCTCTGTAGTTAGTTCTACCTGTTGTCTTTACAAAACATTTGTTACTTTAGAACCTCCTATGAGTCTCTACCTAAGATGTGTGGTTCTATGGTGACTATAACCCCCTATTGTTTGGACATTCAGTTGGTGAAGTAAACCCCTCACATTTAGGCAGAGGTTTATTTAAAAAATATTCATAATAATAAGAGTGGATACCTGACGTTACGAAGTTTCTCTGTTTATCAATTAGAGAACTTCTGAAGATAACCGGATGTCTGTATACCATCTGTTTCTTCTATTTGTACCTTTATGAAGCAAGTTTTGAGAAAAAACATCTTATAATGACGATCACTACACTCATCTTTTTTTCTAGTGTGGTATAAGTTCTAATATTGAGAGGTTACCTGGTATCAATTCACGGAAATAGGTTAAAAAACACGGAGGAGCCACCGGACTTTTCTCTCGGCTCGAGTTTTTGGCGGGATAGCCTTAGGTCCTTTTCTGAATTTAGGATCCCTGTAAAGTAGGATACACGTGTGTAAATGGACTCTATGGTATGCCTTTCTTAGTTCTAATCACAAAATGGATCCCACACTTACCACAGCTATATGTCCGTTTTCATATCACTGTGTTAAGATTTGTTGATTGTGTTGCATTACCTGTTTCGAATGGAGGGAACGTATTTTTACTGTCACAGCTCTTAAAGTTTTAATTCAAAGTGCTTCTTGCGTTATTATCCCCAAACTTATTATTTCATTTGAGAATAGGTCGGTACTCTCAGCTTAATGAGACTCATATGGAGATCTCAGGGTATGTTCATCAGTGTGTTGTTATTTAGAAAAAACATTTCGAGTTATTGGTCTACCCTGGACACAATTTTTATATAAAAAAAACCTATTCCTGTTTAGCTCACTCATATAAAGTAAGACTCCATTGTTTAACTCTACATTATCACAAGTTAAATGCGCCGGGCAAGCGCTCTCCAACCTTACAGATTACAACGCGCCTCAGTTTGCATACCTTTGAAATTGTGGTCGGCCTCCCTGCTCCTCCGTGTTTCGTGTCATCCGAATAAGTAATTACCGGATTGCGCGGTCTGCTTTTATGACGCCCCTGCCCTCTTTAACCCGGAAGTAGAAAGTATTGGAAAAGATTGCCGCTTTAGATTTGTTTACGTATTTATATTTCAGTTATTTCAACCTAATTTTATAGCTGGCAATCAGGGAGTACTATATCGACACCTGGCTACAAAGCATTATGCTGAAAAGCAGTCAGGTAGATCGTTATACGCAGGACACCGAACGTGCAAACCGGAAGTCGTTACTAGAAGGCGAAGCATATTCTTAACGTCTATTAGGGTATAATGTCTAACGGCAATCTGAGTCAATAGTAGTTTATTTATTAAAACTCTACGTTAATCTGTAATGCACTATAGACGATTGGTATCACTAATATTAACCATACTCCTACACTCGAACATGGCGGCCATTTTGGAATGGGGTAAATAGTAAGACACTAAGCATATCATAAACTATCCTTTGTGCCTGTATTGATTTTCGTCATATTAGACACATTCATTTATATTAGGTTAAGGAATGTTCTCAGATTATATCCAACGCTTTTTTACCACCTTGTAACGATCTCAATCTATATCATATGTTGCGCCTCCTCCTCCGAGGGACAACCTGTAAATTATCATGAACTTGCAATAAAACATTGTATTCTTTTTCACTATTAAGGTTAAAACAATGCACAGTAGACCATATATAAACATTCCACATGTTCTCATATAATGTCCTCAGTCAAAGTTTTTACATTGTTGGTGTAGCTAGTATGATGGTATATACTCCAATACTGTATCTACTTCTATAGACATTAATATTCGCACCATACCTCTTCTATTCCATTTGTTCCACAGTTAGAATATTACCATAATCGGCTTAATGATATACAGTCCCATTACTGTGATAACAGACACATACTAAATCTATGTAAAATGAGGAGCTCACTTTTCTTTGATATTTAGGAAACACCTTCTCAAATGTCTTTATACCATAAGTACACATTTATTCCATTTAATTATGTTATGCTTTTGCCAGTTGGTCAGCCAGACTCAGAAAGGGCGATGGATATTCTATAAAATCAGTCTTTCCCATTCTTCTTTGTTATTCAGACCTGTCCTGAAGGTATTAAAAAGGGACATGAAGAATTGTTCTCTTTTTTTCCTCTTGGTCTGTATGTCACCCCCTCTAAGGGTTTGCTGTATTACTTCTATACCACACCATTGAAGGTCTTCAATTTTGTGGTTGTTGGACAGCCAATGTTCAACCAAGGGAGCTGTTTTCTTTTTTGTTCTAATGGCTGATTTATGCTCCGTAATCCTTGTTTTGATTTCTCTCGAAGTTTCACCAATATAGGCCTTATTACAGGGACAGATTATCAGGTAGACTAGATTTTTGGTTTTACAGTTGATTACATTTTTTATTCTATGCTTAATGCCATTGTGATCTATGGTATCAATTTTCATCAATGTTGCACAGTTCGTACACATGTTGCAGCAGAACCTTCCATTTGTTTAGAAGTTCTTATGCACAGCTTGTTAGCTGGGAAGGATAATAACATTTAACCATATACATAATCACGGTGTTTTCCAAAATAAATTAATGGACACCCTAAAAACAAAAGGTTTTTCTGAGGAGGAATTTAACCAAATTATAAATGGTACCTCCAAAAATTATTCGGCAATTTCCACAACAAATTGCGATGAAGAAAAATGGAGTGAATTGTGGAACACCAAAAAGAAAGCGGTTAGAACTGAATTACATGCAGACTTTCTAATCGAATATTGTAAAAAAGGCATTATTCCCAAAGGCCTACAGGTAAAAAATGAACCTGGTATATTTGTACGCCATGCGAAATTTATTGAAAACTGGACCCTTATTGCCAATAGATGCAGTAGGGACTGGATGTTGCTTATTATTGAAACAGCCACCTCTGTACTGATTATTGAGAAAAAAGAAATCGACGAACTTGAAAGTAAACTTTTAGGGAATACTGCCTTAGAAGATGCAAAGAAAAAACTTGAGGACATCCAAAGGGATGTTTCTAGCTATAAAGACTATCTTCTAAACAAAAAGTCAAATAAATTTAGAAAAGACGTCTCCAATTATAATCCAGAGGCTGTATATCCTTATACACAGAAAGATTTCTTTGACAGACCGAGAGAAGAACACTTCAATCGGAATCAATGGCAACAACCAAGAAGAACTTACCCAAAAAAAAGAGTGAACTTTTCAGATTCCTCATATACCAGTGCAGAATCTGACAACGAAACCAACCTAGATAACACTAATAGCGGCGAAACTTCCTCCAATCAGAGCTCCTTACCTTTTTTAGACCACCGACCTCAGAGAGGCAATCACAACAGAGGGAGAGGAAGAGGGAGAGGGAATATTTTTACCCTCAACCTCCACAGCAGAAGAGGCCATATATGAAGACCAGGAGTCAGTCCAAGTGGGACTAAACAATAAAAAAGCTGCCATTATTAACTTATCAGACAAAATCTTGACCCAAAAGGAGACAGCAGTATTAGAAAAAAGGCTTAGGTTACGCCATCACTACAAGATTAGACAAATTTAGTCTTGAAAGAGATCTTCAAGGTTTCTTCAGGAAAGTTAGATTGCATGATTTCTTCACAAAATAAAGAACAGAGATAAATCAGGACTTAAATTAAAGTCAGACTGGACCCCCACAATTGGTATGGTCCATAAAAAAGTCGACCTCTTTGAACAAGCAGTGGAAAGTAATATATCTGACCTATTAGGAAAACCAATAATAAGCAAATTCAATCTCAGTAAAGCAGAAAACTTAGCACTTAAAGACCTTGAAAATAATAGAAATCTCACAGTGAAACCTGGGGATAAAGGTGGTAGCATCGTTCTTATGAACACTGAAGATTACAATAGAAGAATGATGCTTCTCCTCAACAACACTGCACACTATTGTAAATCCAATAGAAATGAATGGAACGCATTAATTGTAAAAGTAGGCTCCCTATTAGACCTCGCCAAGGAAGATGAAATCATATGTGAAGAAGAATATAGATTCCTTATTAATAAAACTCCCATCATTCCAGCTCTATATGGACTCCCAAGGGTTCATAAAAGCCTTCTGGATCCACCAATGCGACCCATTGTGTCGAGTATCAATTCACTTACAGAACCACTGAGTAAATATGTGGATACATTCTTACAGCCCCTAGTAACTGTCCAAGAAGCCTATATCAAAGATACAACTAGTATGATAGACAGAGTAGAAGGCCACCCCTATGATATTCAAAACCAATGGCTAGTAACGTTAGACATCGAGGCCCTCTACACAAACATCCCACAGGATGACACCATCAAGATGTTAGAGGGTCTTTTGAATACAGACACAGGGGATCTAAGCAGCCATGCAACATTTATAATTGAATGTGTAACTATCATCCTCAAAAATAACATCTTTTTGTTCAGAAGCGACTTCTATAGGCAGGTGAAAGGCACCAGCATGGGAGCCCCCTGTGCTCCTAGCCTAGCCTGTCTATATGTAGCAGCATTTGAAAAGAAGCACATCTTCAACAATATTGCCCCGTATTTTGAAAATATCACTTGCTGGTCGAGGTTTATAGATGATATTTTTTTCATCTGGACCGGAACCGTTGAAGACCTCACTGACTTTATTAGCTGGTTGAACCTTGGAGATGTGAATCTACATTTCACCTCCAAATACAACAAAGAGAGTATTGAATTTCTAGATATCAGTAATAAAGAAAACAATGGTACTCTAGCAGTGGAACTTTACACAAAACCATCCGATCGAAATACTCTACTGCACTACAATAGTAACCATCCAAATAGCCAAAAGGATAATATTCCTTTCGGTCAATATCTAAGAATAAGACGAAACTGTACAGATATCAGAGATTTTAATAGATATGCTGACGCTCTATCACATAAACTAAAAGAGAGAGGGTACCCGAAACATCTAATTAGAAAAGCTTATAAACGTGCAAAATACTATGACAGAGAGTCTCTTTTGTCAAAAGCACCAAAAGGTACAGAAACCACAGAGAATAGATTGATATTTGTTACCAATTTCAGCACAGCTAGCAATAAGGTGAAGAACATAATCAATAGGAATTGGTCACTCCTTAATAATAACAACAATGAAAAACTCCCGAAGCCAATGTTTAGTTTTCGGAGAAATAGGACAGTGAGGAACTGTTTAGTCCATACATTCAGGGAAGATGAAAAAAACGAAAGTCAACAAACCATTAACAGAAAACCTTTACCAGTAGGGAATTTCTGCTGCAACATGTGTACGAACTGTGCAACATTGATGAAAATTGATACCATAGATCACAATGGCATTAAGCATAGAATAAAAAATTTCATCAACTGTAAAACCAAAAATCTAGTCTACCTGATAATCTGTCCCTGTAATAAGGCCTATATTGGTGAAACTTCGAGAGAAATCAAAACAAGGATTACGGAGCATAAATCAGCCATTAGAACAAAAAAGAAAACAGCTCCCTTGGTTGAACATTGGCTGTCCAACAACCACAAAATTGAAGACCTTCAATGGTGTGGTATAGAAGTAATACAGCAAACCCTTAGAGGGGGTGACATACAGACCAAGAGGAAAAAAAGAGAACAATTCTTCATGTCCCTTTTTAATACCTTCAGGACAGGTCTGAATAACAAAGAAGAATGGGAAAGACTGATTTTATAGAATATCCATCGCCCTTTCTGAGTCTGGCTGACCAACTGGCAAAAGCATAACATAATTAAATGGAATAAATGTGTACTTATGGTATAAAGACATTTGAGAAGGTGTTTCCTAAATATCAAAGAAAAGTGAGCTCCTCATTTTACATAGATTTAGTATGTGTCTGTTATCACAGTAATGGGACTGTATATCATTAAGCCGATTATGGTAATATTCTAACTGTGGAACAAATGGAATAGAAGAGGTATGGTGCGAATATTAATGTCTATAGAAGTAGATACAGTATTGGAGTATATACCATCATACTAGCTACACCAACAATGTAAAAACTTTGACTGAGGACATTATATGAGAACATGTGGAATGTTTCTATATGGTCTACTGTGCATTGTTTTAACCTTAATAGTGAAAAAGAATACAATGTTTTATTGCAAGTTCATGATAATTTACAGGTTGTCCCTCGGAGGAGGAGGCGCAACATATGATATAGATTGAGATCGTTACAAGGTGGTAAAAAAGAGTTGGATATAATCTGAGAACATTCCTTAACCTAATATAAATGAATGTGTCTAATATGACGAAAATCAATACAGGCACAAAGGATAGTTTATGATATGCTTAGTGTCTTACTATTTACCCCATTCCAAAATGGCCGCCATGTTCGAGTGTAGGAGTATGGTTAATATTAGTGATACCAATCGTCTATAGTGCATTACAGATTAACGTAGAATTTAAATAAATAAACTACTATTGACTCAGATTGCCGTTAGACATTATACCCTAATAGACGTTAAGAATATGCTTCGCCTTCTAGTAACGACTTCCGGTTTGCACGTTCGGTGTCCTGCGTATAACGATCTACCTGACTGCTTTTCAGCATAATGCTTTGTAGCCAGGTGTCGATATAGTACTCCCTGATTGCCAGCTATAAAATTAGGTTGAAATAACTGAAATATAAATACCTAAACAAATCTAAAGCGGCAATCTTTTCCAATACTTTCTACTTCCGGGTTAAAGAGGGCAGGGGCGGCATAAAAGCAGACCGCGCAATCCGGTAATTACTTATTCGGATGACACGAAACACGGAGGAGCAGGGAGGCCGACCACAATTTCAAAAGTATGCAAACTGAGGCGCGTTGTAATCTGTAAGGGTGGAGAGCGCTTGCCCGGCGCATTTAACTTGTGATAATGTAGAGTTAAACAATGGAGTCTTACTTTATATGAGTGAGCTAAACAGGAATAGGTTTTTTTATATAAAAATTGTGTCCAGGCTAGACCAATAACTCGGAATGTTTTTTCTAAATAACAACACACTGATGAACATACCCTGAGATCTCCATATGAGTCTCATTAAGCTGAGAGTACCGACCTATTCTCAAATGAAATAATAAGTTTGGGGATAATAACGCAAGAAGCACTTTGAATTAAAACTTTAAGAGCTGTGACAGTAAAAATACGTTCCCTCCATTCTAAACAGGTGATGCAACACAATCAACAAATCTTAACACAGTGATATGAAAACGGACATATAGCTGTGGTAAGTGTGGGATCCATTTTGTGATTAGAACTAAGAAAGGCATACCATAGAGTCCATTTACACACGTTTATCCTACTTTACAGGGATCCTAAATTCAGAAAAGGACCTAAGGCTATCCCGCCAAAAACTCGAGCCGAGAGAAAAGTCCGGTGGCTCCTCCGTGTTTTTTAACCTATTTCCGTGAATTGATACCAGGTAACCTCTCAATATTAGAACTTATACCACACTAGAAAAAAAGATGAGTGTAGTGATCGTCATTATAAGATGTTTTTTCTCAAAACTTGCTTCATAAAGGTACAAATAGAAGAAACAGATGGTATACAGACATCCGGTTATCTTCAGAAGTTCTCTAATTGATAAACAGAGAAACTTCGTAACGTCAGGTATCCACTCTTATTATTATGAATATTTTTTAAATAAACCTCTGCCTAAATGTGAGGGGTTTACTTCACCAACTGAATGTCCAAACAATAGGGGGTTATAGTCACCATAGAACCACACATCTTAGGTAGAGACTCATAGGAGGTTCTAAAGTAACAAATGTTTTGTAAAAACAACAGGTAGAACTAACTACAGAGCAAAAATGCACACCAGAATGTAGAGTAAACACTGTAAATGTATCATAGATGATGTACTGAATTAATATGTATCTAAAATAATGTTGTTTTAATTCTAGACTATGTTTGAACTGTCAAAGTGTCCTGAAGAAGGTGTAAACACTACAAACAAACACCGAAACGCAGCGTCGACCTTTGTCCTTTGACTTTTTTAGATTGGTTCACTTACGTGAATATATTTTAATTGTATTTTCTAGATTGCAACCCTGACAGGGAGGTATTTTAATAAACTGTGTTTATAATTTTTACATCTCTGGTGGCCTTGTTTACCTGTTAGATTTGAGTATTTTGTGGATATACAAAGATGGAAAGTGTTGTATAATTACTTTTTGATCACACTATGATGTGATACCTGAGGACTAGCTTAGAAACTAGTTTTCCTTTACATCATCTGGTCTTAGTAAATATTGCTGATTTTATTGAGCATAGTACAAACCACAGGTTTCATTCTTTCTGCTGCATCTCCCCCCTACCTGTGTTTATAACCAGGGGAACCTTCCATTTGTTTAGAAGTAAAATTGGTACCTAGTCACTTTGAATAAGAATGTACTTACGTCTCGTCTAACATTTGGAAGAAATATCTAGTTATATGACAACAGGATACCGACATAACTTGAAGGAAATAAGAACGCCCTGAAGAAGTTCTGTTGTACAGACGAAACGCGTCGGCTGGCTGTGGTACATAAACTTAAGGAAAATAAAAGCATTTGAATATACACCAAGATTCAGCGCTTCAATAAGGACTCTAAGTGATATGATTTGATTGGACTTATTGTGCAAGTGGTGCTGTGCCAAACTTTGGAATATTCTCCACTACTCTCTGCTACTTACTCTCTACTACTCCACTACTCTCTAATACTCACTCTCTACTACTCATTCTCTACTACTCTCTACTATTCTCTTTCTACTACTCACTCCCTACTACTCACTATCTACTACTCTCTACTACTCACTCTCTACTACTCTCTACTCTCTACTACTAACTCTCTACTACTCTCTCTCTAATACTCACTCTTTACTACTCACTCTCTACTACTCTCTACTACTCACTCTCTACTTCTCACTCTCTACTACTCTCTACTACTCACTCTCTACTACTCTCTTTCTACTACGCTCTACTACTCACTCTCTACTACTCACTCTACTACTCACTCTCTACTACTTTCAACTACTCACTCTCTACTACTCTCTCTCCACTACTCTCTACTACTCACTCTACTACTCACTCTCTACTACTCTCTACTATTCTCTCTCTCTGCTACTCACTCTCTACTGCTCTCTACTACTCACTCTCTACTACTCACTTTCTACTACTCTCTACTACTCACTCATTACTACTCTCTACTACTCACTCTCTACTGCTCTCTAATACTCACTCTACTACTTACTCTCTACTACTCTCTACTACTCACTCTCTACTACTCACTCTACTATTCACTCTACTACTCACTCTCTGCTATTTCTCTACTGCTCTCTACTACTCACTCTCTACTCTCTATTACTCACTCTCTACTCTCTACCTCTCTACCTCTCTCTACTTCTCTCTCTACTATCTCTACCTCTCTACCTCTACCTCTCTACCTCTACACCTCTACGCCTCTACCTCTCTCTACACGCACACATATACACATATATATGCATATGCATTTATATATATGTATGTGTATATATATTCACTGAAAAAAACATAGGTTTTACATCAGTTATAGTTAGGAATTAGCATTTAAAAAACCTATAAAATTCACTGAAAAAACCGTAGGTTTCACACCAGTTATAGTTAGCTGGAAATTTTACTCGCATAAAACCATTGAAATTCCCACGTTATAGTTAGTTAGACTCACTATAACTTGCGCGTGCAATGCACTGCTGATGACGTCACATATTACATCACTCATGACATGGTCAGTGACATCACTCATGACATCACTGATGACACCATCAAGTGAATGTGTGTCAGTAAATATGTGTTTTATATGTATATGTAAAAGTTGATGGAAGAATAAATGTTTAAATAAGTGTTTACATGGATTGTTTTTTTAATTGATTGGTTAACTGCCTTATTAAGTGTATCTTAGTGAATACATATATTAGTGAGTAATGTTTAAATATTTAAATATATGTATTAGTGTTTCACTTTGTGTATAAGTGGCTGCATGGGTTGCTGAGTAGCTACATGTGTGTGTATATGGGTTATTAGATGTTTTTCTTAGTATCAGTAAGAGTGTTTGTATGGTTTGGTGGGGGTATTACTTAGCACATAGATGCATGAATGACTGACTCTCTCTTTGTATGTGTTTTGAAGACAGCATATGTGCAGGACTATTTGGGTGGATGAGTGTGTATATGTGTGTGTTAGTGAGTGAATGACTGTCTCACTAGTGTCTTTATCAGTAACTACATATGTTTTAATCTAGTATATGTGAATAATGATGTATATAAGTCGGTATATGTGAGAGTGAGAGATTGTAAGAGCTCCTTTTTAAATAAGTATGTGTTTCTATAAGTGATTGTTTAAGAGAGTAAGTATGTGTAAGTTTCATTAGAAGTAAGGAGGTAGTGTGTGTATAGCTGTATATGCAAATAAATGGATGCTCAACAGTTTACTTGCATGTGTGAGTATGTGTGAGAGTAACGTTTGGATGACTGTCGGTGTGTAACAGGATGTATAGGTGTATCACTACATATGATGAGTGAGTATATGTATGAGTGACTATATAGAACTGTTGGTGAATGAGTGCATGTGTATATAAATGGTGGAACTATTGAATTGGTTGTTGTAACTGGTATGGGTATCTCCATTTTTTTTTAAATTTTAGTTTCTATTTTTGAATATGTGTTTGAACGGTTACATTACAGTGAAAGGAGGTCTGTCACTCTGTCACAAGGATGGTGTCATCAGTGATGTCATGAGTGATGTCACTGACCATGTCATGAGTGATGTAATATGAGTGATGTAATATGTGACATCATCAGCAGTGCATTGCACGCGCAAGTTATAGTGAGTCCAACTAACTATAACGTGGGAATTTCAATGGTTTTATGCGAGTAAAATTTCCAGCTAACGATAACTGGTGTGAAACCTATGGTTTTTTCAGTGAATTTTATAGGTTTTTTAAATGCTAATTCCTAACTATAACTGATGTGAAACCTATGTTTTTTTCAGTGAATTTCATAGGTTTTTTAATAGCAAATCTCTATAGGTATGAAATGTAATATTTTTTATAATGAAGTAATACTATTTGTTTTTATGATTATTTTTTATTTTTTTATTTTTGTGCCTCTGAGCGCTCCCGGGGCGCGTACCGTTGCGCTCACCGGTGAGCCCAATGTTACGGCGCGCCCCGGGGCGCGTACCGGGGAGCGTCCCGTTAGCGCTATTGCCGCGAACGAAAACAACATCGTGACATATCGCGTAGCCGCGTGATGCGTCATATGACGCACGGCGTAACCGCACCCGGAAGCACCCGAGCGCCTACGATCGTGCAACGTAAGCGCCGCTGGGCGCGCCCCGGGGCACGACTACGGGCGCGCACCAGGGCGCGCCCCCGGGCATGCACCGGGACGCGTAGCGTAAGTGCGTCGGGTCATGTGATCTGAAAATAACACTTTTCATTGGTTCAGATCAGTTTTGGTTTCCAAATGATGAAAGCCCGGATCATGTGACTTGAAAATAACACTTTTCATTGGTTCAGAACAGTTTTGTTTTCCAAATGATCAAAGCCCCCACCTTTTTTCCTCATTCTCACTTTGTTATTTGAGTGAGGAAGACCTGCTTTTTCCTTACAGAGATGGCTACAGTCATATCAGCAGCTGGAGCATCTGCCCCACCACCACCACCACCACCATCAAAAAGACCACCAGAAGATCACATTGGTGGTCAAGAAGAAGACCAGGGGGATGATGAAGAGGAGGAACAGAGAAGGGAGTTCCTGCCTGAAGATAAGAAGGAGTTTTACAAAATTCCAAGGGGTTTAAAAAAAGTCAACGCTGCGAAGGTGACTTGTCTGATCTGTGGTGCTGAGCTGTCCAGGGGGAACCCTAACAAAAAATATTCCTTTGGGAATCATACTATGATTCGGCACATGATGCGTTTGCACCCTAACAACTATTCTGCAGCAGAGGTAAGGGACCTCTGCAGTAAGCTACCCCAATCAACATCAAGACCCTCAACATCCAAAGAACCCACTCCATCGGGTCCAGAGGCAAGGGAAATGGTCCCAAATATACAAACAAAGTTTGGGGATTACAAAATTGTTTGTATATATTGCAACAAAACAATTAATTATGGTCAGCAAAGCATCACACTAATTAATGTTGCTATGGATAACCACAAATGCCCGAGGAAACCATAATTTTTCCTGATTTCTTTTGTGCTCCAGTTGAGCCATTTTCAATTCCCTGTTTTTTGTTTCTCCCCAAAGAAAATACAAAAAAAATATAAAACTGTTCAGAAAAGCCAAAAAAAGTAAAAAATGTTCAAAAAAACAATAAAAAAATATAACACAACAAAAAGAATAAAAAAAACAGTTCTTTTTAGAACTACCTCTAATTTATAAAAAAAAAACATTTTAAAAAAACTCTGTCATTCTTTTTTCTCAACGGTACACGTAACGGTACGCTCCCCGGTACGCGTACCGGGGCGCGCACCAAAAAGAGAGCTAGAGGGAACAACACAAAGGGACTGTGTATTAGATAGTTAAACAGTGAGGGAGGATTAGAAAAGAGAAGTGACTCTAAGTAAAGAGCGGTAAAAGAGGGTGAATAAAAGTGAATAAGGGTAAGACATGGGGAGTGACAGACAGAAAGCAGAGAGACAGTAAAGGAAGGAGTGACTGAAAGGGAGTGAGTGAAGCAGCAAACAAAGGTAAGTGAGGGAGTGTGGGTGAGTTGTAGGGAGTGAGCATGACGAAAGAGTATTGACAGATTGAGGGGAGAGAGACAGCGACGATAAGAGAGACAAAGTGAGGGAACGGAAGTGAGGAACTGTGAGGACAGAGGGACTGAGAGAAGGAGTGACAGGAGTGAAGTAAATGATTAAGGGAAAGGGAATGAGTGAGGGAGCAAAGGAAGGGAACAGAGGGTAAGGGAAGTAAAGCAGGGGGACTGAAACAAGTTGAATGCCTTAGGAGAGTAAGGGAAAGAGGAGTAAACATGGAGGATAAGAATAAGTGAGGGAAGCAGAGTAAGGAAACAGGAGTGAGGTAGGGTGAGAGAATAATAGTGAGGTTAAAGCAAAGGGTGATAATAAACTACATTTTTTACTCACACTTACCATATAATTAATGTAACTTTAATTACATTTTTTTACTACACTTTGTATCTGTGAAAGAGAGAAGAACAAATAAGTTATAATTAGTAAAATATATATTTTAAAATAAAAGATACAAATGAAGAGGTTAAAAATCATAACAGTGTATTAAGAAATACAGTAAGAGTGAAGGACACAGAAAGAGAAATAAAGTAATGTAGAAGGACAAAAAGAGGGAAAAAATTAGAAGGAGAGCAAATTACTAAGAGTAAGGCATATATATTCACTGACAGAGAGGAAGAGAAGAAGAGAGAAATGAACTGAAGGTAAGAAAGATACTAAAAGAATGTGAGTTAGCAAAACTAAATCAGGAAACAGAAGTAAGTAAAAAGATAATGACTGAGAGAGAAAGGAGTCTAATTAAGGACTCAACCATAAAAATTCTGGGGAGAGTCCTTTTATCTAGATTGAGGGAGAACGTTGAGGGATGTGGTGGGCTCTGTGAACTGCAATATGGCTTCAGAGAGAGAAAAGGTACAATCGAGCAATGTATCAATTTGTATCTACTCATATCTAAGTACACGGTGGCTAAGGAGGGTTCAGTGTATCTCGCATTTATGGATCTCTCCTCGGCCTTCGACCTCGTTAATAGGTCCAAACTATGGTCGACCCTGTTGGATTTGGGCATTGATGAATCCCTGGTCATGTTTATGGCCACTTTGCACCAGGAGCTTTTTGCAGCCGTTCGAGTGTCTAACAACGGCAGGTGTACCCCTTTATTTAAATCCTTGAAAGGGGTACGGCAAGGTTGCATACTGGCCCCCACGCTTTTTACCATCTATATTAATGGCCTGGGGGCGCACCTGCGAGGCCAGGGTACGGACGTTCCACGCGCAGGAGATGCCCAAATCCCGGCACTCCTGTACGCGGACGATGCCGTGTTGATCGCCCGCACGGGTGTTGGACTCCAGGTTCTTCTTAATTCTTTTGGTTCCTTTATGGAAAATCTGGACCTTAAGGTTAATGTGTCCAAATCCCACACGATGGTTATGGGGCGTGAGTGTACGAAGAGAAGACACAAATCATTCTTCTGTAGTGGGGTCCCGGTTTCTGAGGTAACTACATTCCCCTATTTGGGAGTTTTGTTCGATCAAAAAGGTACTTGGGGTCCACAAATAAATGCAAAGAGGTTGGCGGTTGCTAGATCTGCTTCTGCACTCTTGGGCTTTGCTGGCAAGCTGGGTGCCAGGCCCATGGAAGCATTGCTGAAGATCTATAAGTGTAAACCTGTTGCCATTGCTTCTTATGGATCCCCTTTGTGGGGGTATGTTAATCTCGACCCCATTCAGAGAGCAGAAAACAGATTTATAAGATCTCTCCTCTCTGTGCCCCAGTCAACCCCAACCTATTCCATACATAAGGAGGTGGGTTTGCCATATTTGTCGGATACACTAAGTGTAGCACCCTTGATCCTGTGGTTGAAAATGTGGCTAAATGATGACCTTCCATTGAATCATACAATCATGAGGGACGTCCAATCATTGGATAATTATAGTAAAATCCCATGGTTGGCCTACCTAAATAAATCATTCATAGAATTGGGTCGCCCGGAACTCTTCCTCTGCCCAGAAAAAATTAGGGCTCAGGATATAGTCTACACAAAAAAGGTTTTTAAAGAAAGGAAGGAAGCATGTCGTGAGGCAGCCGAGCTGCAGAAACCAGCAGTTAGGGCTCACTACTTATTGGTCAGCGTACCCTATTTGGCACCCTATCTCCGCTTTGTAACAATCCCTTATCACAGGGTTTTATTAACCAAATTTAGGTTTAATCTTATTCATTTTCACCTAGGTTCTTTTAAGGGTTGGCAGAAGCCAGAATTAGCCTCCCCATGCAGTTGCGACCATTTCTCTGTGCAGGACACCATGCACTTTGTCATGTTTTGTAGTCTGTACCATGAGCAGAGGAAAAAATATTTGCTCCCCATACTTAAAGAAGCAGGGTTCACACAGGTGCGCCCTGCGCTGCTCTACCTACAGCTCCTGACAAATCCACGAACAGCTTTTAGTCTTGCAAACTTTTTAGTCGCGGCTGTAAGGGCAAAAGCTGTTGGCCAATCTCCGTCTTAAAAAATTGATTTCCTGTAATGAGATCATATGTATCTTTCAACATATAAATGTATTATTTTATCTTGTAAATAGTTATGAACATCAAGTATGATGCTTTTTAGGTATTAGGAAATTCAATGTATGCTTTTTATGTCATGTTTTATTGTTATTGTTTCTTTGTATGACTTTGAATAAGTCGAATAAAGATATTCTGACTGACTGACTGACTAATTAAGGATGCATTTAGAAGAATGAGGAATGGAAGATGACTGAGAGTAAGTGAAGGAGAGTCATAGAGTGAAGGGATGAAGGGAGAGAGGATAATATAGAAGGATTGAGGGAAAAGGAGTGAGGAAGTTAGTAGACAGAGAGACTAAGGGAAGGACTGAGTGAAGTGGAGTACAATGAGTGAGGAAAGGAAAATGAGTAAGGGAGCAAAAGAAGGAAAGAGAGGAGAAAAAGACTAAAGCAGTGTTACTTAGAGAAAGTGATTTGGTGATGAAAGTAAACAGAAGGACATTGAAAGATAGGAAATGAGGAGTAGTAATGGAACCGGACTAAAAGAAATGGGGTGAAGAACGACGAGAGAGAAGCAGTGAAGTTGTTGTAAGAGAAATGATATAAGG
The DNA here is from genome assembly GCF_964261635.1 of Lissotriton helveticus. Lineage (NCBI taxonomy): Eukaryota > Metazoa > Chordata > Amphibia > Caudata > Salamandridae > Lissotriton > Lissotriton helveticus. Next base: position 596,603,267 of record NC_136057.1, on the reverse strand, counting down.
TAGATAAACACAAGTGAACTTAACACAAGGAGAGTGAGGGACTGAGGACATAGAGGTAGTGAACGGAAAATAGAGAGAAGAGGTCAAAAGAAAGGAGCAAACAAAGATAAGCGAGGGAGAGAGGGTGAGTTATAGTGACAGAGTGCTACAACACTCAATCAAGTACAATCCTGATAAAGTTCTGACTCGTGATAATGCCACATATGCCATACCCTCTTTAAACACAGAACTTCCAATGTTCACCAAAGCACTATCTACACTTAAACCTTGAGATTTATGGATTGTCACCGCATATGCCAAACAAACAGGAAACTGTTTTCTGCGAACATATAAGTCTTTCACAAGCAAAAATCTAGCTGAACAACGACAAATTTGTTCTATTTCGTCAATGCCATCAAATTTAATTTTTAAAATTTCAATTCCATCTCTATTTTTGTAATTCGCAAAATCAACAACATGACCCATTGCTCCATTTACCAGACCTCTTTCAACATTTAAATTCCTTCTCAAAATGATACGACAATTTAAACACACATTCAGAGTCTTTTCAAAACCAGCAGTTTTAGATATAGTCTTCTCTAATGAATCCAATTTTGATTTCAAATTTTCAGACAAAATAATTATTGCTCCCATATGCTCTATTTTATCTATAGCTTCCAGTTTCACTATCTCTTCATTTTCTAACTTTAACATTTTGTTGTTGAACATGGAACATTCTTTCAGAGTTGGCATCAAACATATCCCAGATTTCTTCTCGTTAATTTTCTTAAAAATATTCTCTGGAAGAATGTTTTCATTTGGGTACAAATTTGAAATTATTCGTCCATGTAAAGCTTCTTTCCCATGCTGACTTACTTTTCCGATTCTTACATCTTGTAGAATATTTTTATAATCTTCATCCTTTGCCTGCCGCATATTTTGGAGTAGTTCTGCATATTTGAAATTTAACCATATATTAACGTTTCCAATGCTTCCTAGGCACTTCCTGGTATCTTCATGCGTGACCATTTTAAACACTGGTTGTCTTTCACTGGAGTCAACTGCAGTAGATCTCCAAAAACAATAATGTGTTTCCCTCCAAATAACACATCATACTCTGTTCTAAGAATTTCTTGCATTCTCAAATGCACAAAAGCAAGCATTAGATTTGAGACTTCATCAATGATAAGAAGTTTCATTTTCTTCAGGACTCTCGAAACTTTCATTTTCTTCAGGACTCTCGAAACTTCGGAACACGCATCTCCAGATAGCTTGTGGTATTGCAATTTGTTATCATGCTCCACTGGCAGCATCAGTAAACGATGTAAAGTAATCCCTTTAATATTATGTGCTGCCAGCCCAGTTGGAGCGGTAACAACACAAGATAGCGGTGATTCAGTCCTTTTCTGCAGATAAGTTGCAATTGCTTTAATCAGAAAACTTTTTCCAGTTCCCGCTTCTCCACTCACGTACAGTTGGACAGGCTTAAATGATGTACATGAGCACTCTTTTTTCTCATGACTGAATCCATGTTCAATCTGTTCTGTTACTTTGTCATATATCTGCTTCTGCTCAAGGTTTAGTTGTTTCACCAAATCTTCTAAGTTAACTACATCATCTTGAGCTTGTTCCATAGGTCTTTCCACCTCATCCATGGCAGTGGCAGCTTCATTTTGGATAATTGGTCCTCCTAGTGGATCCTGACTCAATGAAGTAGAACTCTGACTGTCTTGAGAACTGTCTCTAGCAATCTCTACAGCAATTGTGGCTTCTTGCTCTATCTCTTCGTTCAACATTTGCAGATAATTTGGAAAAACAGGACATTCTATGGTATCCTTGGTTGCATTAAAAGAATCTTCGTAACAGAGAAAATCTCCAAGTAGTTCCTCTTCTGTACGCCATGGCTTAAAGAGTTGCAAAAGAGCTAAATAGTAAAATTCCCTTTTCTCTGGATTTTCGCAACTCAATTTTCGATGATTAATCAAATGGCCTTTTCTTTGCTTCACTAGACATCCTTCACACCCAATGACAGCATATATTCCATTATTGATATCTTCTCTGATGTTCCTCTTATAAATATATCTTTGCAGAACTTCATAGAGACAAGCGTTCTCAAGGTAAGGACTTCTATTTGGATAGTATGTATCCAACATGTTTGTCTTCAAAATATCTGTACTTTCTGGTTCTTTCTCCGCCAAAAACTCTATTTCTTGTACAGATTTCAAAACTCGGTTTCGTGTTGCAGCAAGACCTAGACTCACCCAAATGATGGTTCTAGATTTGGCATATAGACTTGCTGATGACAATCGATCAGAACATTCATATGCTCCAATTTCTCGATGTGACAACATCTTCAGACTGTAACTGTATAATTTCTTGCTTAGACTCTTTTCATGTGAAATATCCTCCCACATTTCCTTCAGTTCTGTCTTTTCTTTTTTTGTGATATAAGACGTCACATATCGAGCCACAGCAATAGAGTTGTCAGCAACGAACTGAATATCCATGTTAGCATTCCACATGGACAAAATCACTGGGTTGTAGTCGTTGATGTACTTGGACTCTTTGTTTCTTTTTAAATTGTATGTATTTTTTGGTGATTTCCTCGTCACAGTATGTCGCAGAGAAGACATCAAATTATTTACTCTTCCTTTAGAAATCACTGGTCGTGGAAACCCAAAACGACATTTTGTGTAGAACTTGTCCTTGTTTCTGAATTTTCGACGACAGTACTTTCCACAACGATGGGATTGAAAGCGTAAAACGTGTTGCCTTAAACTGTTTTCTTCGGTAGTTTTCGGAACAGCACATGTTGAATACTCTTCAATGAAGCTCATCACTGTCTCATCCAAATCTGTTCCAAATTTGGGTGCATCTTTAATCCACAACAACATATGTGTATGAGGAGCACCTCTCGCTTGATACTCCTTTCTCCAAAAGAAATCCAAAACCTCTCCAAGGGGAGGATTTTTTTTGTTGGTAATAAAAGACATCATAGCTTCAAATCTATGATTGAAATATCTGCATACATTCACTGGATCCAAAGAACACAGTTCTCCAGCAGTTTTGAATTCTACATTTTGTATATTTGCATTTGCTTCTCGTAGAAATTGAAGTAAGTCGTCCCATGCATACTCAGCACAGCTAAGAGTGAGGAACCATGTAGGAGTTCCTAAGTTTCTTAGCATACATTTCAATTCCCCATGACGACGGTACCAATACTCATTTGTACCACGCTGACATGCCATGAGAATGATTAGATGAGATTCCAAAATATTATCTTGCAGATTGACTTTCTCCATAAAGTCCCTCGCCGAAACATTTTGCAGATGTGCTCCACTTTTCAGTATATGGTTTACTGCATAAGAAAGCCAAGACAAGTCACTTTCATACAGTAGATGAAACAAATATGGAATGCATTGACAAAACCTTGGATCTTCAGCATATAATCTTAAAGTTCGATATTCAGATGCAGGAATTTGAAGTGGTCGATCGTCATATCGTCCACCTCGACCTGTTGGAAATAAATGTGGGAAACAACGAGCTTCCAAACTTTCTTCCCATACACTAATTGGACTTCCTTTTGCTGCTTTCATTTGAAACAAGTCAATTGCATTCCCCATCACTTCTTTGGAATGCAAAGGATGAACAGTATAATGTTCATATATTTCTTCACTTCTAGACACATCAACTTTTTCAATTTGGCCAGCTGAACAATCACTGTCTTCATCTGCAGCTGTTTCCTCTGCTCCAACCCATACATGTTTGTAGTACTCATTGTTTTTGACCAAATACAATGTTGCCTTTTTGACTTTCCTAACATCCACTAAATCTTGCCAGATTTTCTTACTCTTTGTCGGAACCCCATTAACTAGAATAACCAGAGGTTCCTCTTCCACTTTCTCTACACCAATTGTATCAAAATTTTTCTTGAAATCTAGAGGCAAATAAACAACTTTTCCCTTTAATCCTCTCTGTAAATCTGAAGGAGGCAATTTCCCTATCTTAGGCTCCATGCGAACAATTGCCTGAAAAGGATGGACACATTGAATCAAAATAGACTCATATGTATTTAAATCCATCAATTCAGGAGGAATGTCTACCATATCTAGATTATATGAACAGCTCTAGCAGGCATTCTGTTTTGATTTACTTTATCATAACAATATTTACAAATACGCTGATCAGAACTCATATCATAAGAATTCTACACCCACAAATAAGTAGCAAAATCCTCCCACTCATAATTATTTATCTTTTCACTTTTTACGTATAAATCAACTAATCTAGTTTGATGCTTATAATGAGTTCGTCGACAACACACACAAGTAAAATTCGGCCTTTCACTTGATTTCACCTTAAACCTGGTAATTTCCTGGTCAAACTTTTCTGTACTTGAAATCTGTACATTGTCTTCCACAGTACCTTGAATTTCTGTGTCAATTTCTACACTGTCCTCTTTTTCACCAAAATAACAAATCTCAATTTCTTCACAAATCTTCTTCACATCTAATTCAGTTCCATGCAAAAGAGCACTGTTTAATTGTTTAAGCTTAAGTGCTGTACTTTTTGCATAATACAACCTTCTCACTAATTTCCTTATTTTGTTATGATGCACTGCTAACATCCTAAAATGATGAAAAACACTCTGACAGACTTTTCTAGAAAGACAAGCCAGTGAATGCTCTTGCAAACCTGTGTTTTCTCTCACTCTGCAAGGATCTAAGTCTTGCAACATCTTCATTTTCTGTTTTAGACTTTTCTTACTATATGTACGTAAGAAATGACAAAACAAATCGATTGATTCCTGTCGCACACTACAAATACTACTACACTTCCAAGTGTACACTGGACCCTTAGTACGTCTCCCTAAAACTTCATCAGTTAACACCTCTTCTGGTTCTCTAGGCACAAGTTTCTCTTTTTCAATCAGACAACCGTCTTTCACCTCATATGCTCGACCACTGGTGTCAACTGCATGCACTAAATCCTTCTCCTGGAAGTAACTCTCCTCATTAAAAAATGGCTCACAACTTGAACTGTGCATCCATTCTCCTGAAAAAACTTTACAAAAATTAGTCCGATTAATTACTCTTTTCCATCTACTGTTTGATTTGAAAACATCAATTGTCTTGTTAAGTGTCCTAATTCTATTGATTATTAAAATAAATATTTTTTTCTTAACTTCAAAAGCCTGATCAACAATCTTCTCTACACTTTTCTTTTTCCTATAAAAAGCAGCTCTCTGTTTACCTTTCCTAATGTTTTTTAACAAATTTAAAACCACCCTATTGCGAAACATTCGTTTACGAATGTCTCTAAACTGATTCTGCCTTCTATTCCTATACATATTATTCTCTCCTGCTCCAGTAGTAACATTTTTCGGGGGCGTCTCCTTCCTTTTCAAATTTACTCTCTCCTTCTCTTTATCCACATTTTCACCAACATTTTTTTTGATCTACATATGTTCCGTAAGAAAGACTTAGTTGTCTTACCAGGAGCTTTTTTCCTGTTTTTTGAAGTAATTGTTGTAGAGGAGTGCTGTAATTCCGTTGCTGTTTTTGATTTTTTCCGCTTGGCATCTTTCCTTCTCCTCTGCCTTGAGGGCATATTTCCTTACTATTGAAATCTTGATTTCAATCTTGATTTCAATCTGTGGTAAAGAAAAAAATAACACATTATAGACCACTATTATCAAACAACAAAGCAATGACAATAATCAAACGGTCTAGTCAGGGTTACAGATGAGGTGAGGATTGTCCAGGGGTGCAGAGGAGGTGAGGCCTGTATTGAAGAGTGTAGTGGAAGAGAGGTCTGTCCAGGGGTACAAAGAAGGTGAGGCCTGTGTCTAAGAGTGCAGTGGGGGAGACGCTTCATGAAGTCTAGTCCACTGCACTCTTAGACACAGGCTTCACCACCTATGCTCCCCAGGAAAGGCCTCTCTCCCACTACAGTCTTGAACCAAGGCCTCACATCCTCTGTACTTCTGGACATGCCTCACCTCATCTGCACAATCTACTTCCTAATCTGACACAACACAGGTGACATCATTGTGAAAGGTTGAAATATATTTATTTATTCATGCAGACACTATTTATTCCTTCTCAAAAATCTAAAAGTCATTGATTTGCCCCCAAATCGTTTTTTAAATAACATTTTAGACACAGAGCACAGGTCCTATGTACAAGCATTCAGTGTCCATGAGTACAGTGGAGAGGACTGACCTCCTCTGACCCTTGGACAAGCCTTACCTCATCTGTGTCCTCTGGACAGGCCTCAATGTATTGAGTATAATTGATAGTAACTGGGTGCAGATGAGGTGACGCATGTCCAGGGGTGTAAATAAGCTGAGGCCTGTCTAAGGATGCAGATTAGTTGAAGTCTATTCAGGGTTGCAGATGAGGTGAGGATTGTCCAGGGGTGCAGAGGAGGTGAGGCCTGTATTGAAGAGTGTAGTGGAAGAGAGGTCTGTCCAGGGATACAAAGAAGGTGAGGCCTGTGTCTAGGAGTGCAGTGGAGGATAGGCTTCATGAAGTCTAGTCCAGTGCACTCTTAGACACAGCCCGGCCTCACCACCTATGCTCCCCAGGAAAGGCCTCTCTCCCACTACAGTCTTGAACACAGGCCTCACCTCCTATGTCCCTCTGGACATGCCTCACCTCATCTGCACAATCTACTTCCTAATCTGAGGTAACACAGGTGACATTATTGTGAAAGGTTAAAATATATTTATTTAATCATGCAGAAACTATTTATTCCTTCTCAAAAATCTAAAAGTCATTGATTTGCACCAAAATTGTTTTTTAAATAACATTTTAGACACAGAGTGCAGGTCCTATGAACAAGCATTTAGTCTCCATGAGTACAGTGGAGAGGACTGACCTACTCTTACCCTTGGACAAGCCTTACGTCATCTGTGTCCTCTGGACAGGCCTCAATGTATTGGGTATAATTGATGGTAACTGGGTGCAGATGAGGTCACGCATGTCCAGGAGTGTAAATAAGCTGAGGCCTGTCTAAGGATGCAGATTAGTTGAGGTCTATTCAGGGTTGCAGATGAGGTGAGGATTGTCCAGGGGTGCAGAGGAGGTGAGGCCTGTGTCTAAGAGTGCAGTGGGGGATAGGCTTCATGAAGTCTAGTCCACTGCACTCTTAGACACAGGCCTCACCACCTATGCTCCCCAGGAAAGGCCTCTCTCCCACTACAGTCTTGAACAAAGGCCTCACCTCCTCTGTACCTCTGGACATGCCTCACCTCATCTGCACAATCTACTTCGTAATCTGAGGTAACACAGGTGACATCATTGTGAAAGGTTCAAATATATTTATTTAATCATGCAGACATTATTTATTCCTTCTCAAAAATCTAAAAGCCATTGATTTTCCTCAAAATCGTTTTTTAAATAACATTTTAGACACAGAGCGCAGGTCCTATGTACAAGCATTCAGTATCCATGAGTGCAGTGGAGAGGACTGACCTCCTCTGACCCTTGGACAAGCCTTACCTCATCTGTGTCCTCTGGACAAGCCTCAATGTATTGGGTATAATTAATGGTAACTGGGTGCAGATGAGGTGACGCGTGTCCAGGGGTGTAAATAAGCTGAGGCCTGTCTAAGGATGCAGATGAGTTGAGGTCTATTCAGGGTTGCAGATAAGGTGAGGATTGTCCAGGGGTGCAGAGGAGGTGAGGCCTGTATTGAAGAGTGTAGTGGAAGAGAGGTCTGTCCAGGGATACAAAGAAGGTGAGGCCTGTGTCTAAGACTGCAGTGGGGGATAGGCTTCATGAAGTCTAGTCCACTACACTCTTAGACACAGGCCTCACCACCTATGCTCCCCAGGAAAGGCCTCTCTCCCACTACAGTCTTGAACATAGGCCTCACCTCCTCTGTACCTCTCGACATGGCTCACCTCATCTGCACAACCTACTTCCTAATCTGAGGTAACACAGGTGACATCATTGTGAAAGGTTCAAATATATTTATTTAATCATGCAGACACTATTTATTCCTTCTCAAAAATCTAAAAGTCATTGATTTTCCTCAAAATCGTTTTTCAAATCACATTTAAGAAACACAGCACAGGTCTGTACAAGCATTCAATTTCACTACTGAAATTCAACCATTATAAAAAAACATGACACAAACCAACAGCAAAGAAACTCAATGTGCTTCCTACTCTGAGTTAACACAGGTAACATCATTGTGAAAGGGTCAAATTTATTTCTTTAAGCATGCAGACACTATTTATTCCTTCTCAAAAATGTAAAAGCCATTCATTTTCCCCAACATTGTTTTTGACATCACATTTAAGAAACACAGCACAGGTCCTATGTACAAGCATTCCATGTCACTACTGAAACTTCACAATTTTACTAAATACAATTCCTCTATGCAAAGAAACTCAATGTGCTTCCTACACTGAGTTAACCCAGGTAACATCATTGTGAAAGGGTCAAATGTATTTCTTTAAGCATGCAGACATTATTTATTCCTTCTAAAAAATGTAAAAGCCATTCATTTCCCCCAAAATCGTTTTTCACATCACATTTAAGAAACACAGCACAGGTCCTATGTACAAGCATTCCATGTCACTACTGAAACTTCCCAATTTTACAAAATACAATTCCTCTATGCAGTAAAAACTTTTTTACCAAGCATTATCAAAAAACTTGACACAAAGCAACATTAAAAAACCACAATTTGCTTCCAAATCTTCTCCATAGAGTATACAAGTCTCTATCTATATTAAATGAATCATTACTCACCTTTACAAACGCTTTGGGAGATTGAGAACAGTGTCAGACACACACACCAATATTTCTTTAGCAGAGCAAAAGGTATGTACTCCAAGCACTGCAACCATGAATGGCTCAGAAGACCTCTAATTCTACACACATATTGCTCATGGTAACCAATCAAAACTCTTCCCTCTCTATTTTCAAGCTAACACCCTTCCCCCCTCAGCCCTTTCTACCTGTTACCATAGCAACTCCCTCCTCACTGAGCTCTCAGGTTTAAAAGTTTATTCTACAATGTTGCAAATGAACTTAGCAAGGATGTTTGACCTCTCAATACACCCGCTTATCGGGTGCAATGTTTCTTTAAATGACTTTTTCTTAACCATTCAAATTACTTCTTTCACAGAACAAAACCATGCACCCTAACTTCGAGTTTTCAACTATCTGAATCCACCAATCATTGCTTGTGATTCAAGAGCACTGAAACTCCACAGTTTTTTTTTTACAAACTCCTACTGTTCCAACTGCCATTTCATTCCCACACTTCATCTGACTGCACCAGAACCTCCTCTTACCATGTATTCTGTCTGGATTATTGGACATAGCTACATCCACTGGGCTCAAAGGTATGCAGCTACCAGAAATTTTCACAACCTTGATTTACCAAATGTGAACATCAAATGGATTGGCCAGAGAGGATTGAGATGTCATCAATTGATACCATTGGTGAAAACCTTTTTGCATCTGCCACACCCTCACCTCATAATTCTGCACTGTGGTGGAAATGACTTAGGCACTTTGACTGGGGTAGGTCTGGAAATGCTTTTAAAGGACACCTTTGAGCAATTGATGACACTTTTTCCTCACACTGCCTTGGTATTTTCCAAAATATGCCAAAGACAGAAATGGAAGTGGTCCAACCAATTTTGTCCACAATTTGAGAAAGCACGGAAACATGTGAATAAATCTGTTTCTGCTTACATGAGAGACTATGGAATGGGTTCAATATACAACAATAACTTGCGTTACAACATGCAAGATATCTACAGAGGAGATGGTGTGCACTTCTCAGATGAGGGGAATAGAATATTCCTCCTGAATATAAGACTGTGCATTGGAACCTACTTGTAGGTACCTAAATCAGCCACAGAACCCAAAAGCTCTTTTCAGGGCTACCCTACCTCTGATCACTCAAAATGATTATTTTTCTCTAACTATTTTTCTCTGTTTTTCACTAAAGTACGCTCCCCGGTGCACGTACCGGGCGCTCCCCCCGCGAAATTTAAAAAAAAAAATGTTTTTTTGGGCCTATATGGGCCTCCTAAGCCCCCCTCAGAAAACCTAGGGGGTCAGGGAGTGTCTACCATGCCCCCTTTTACCCATTCCCAACGTTGTTTGTCCTCCATCTTGTGTCTCAAATCTACAGAAACACAATATGGAGGACTCCCGTAGCGCTGCCGGTACGCGTACCGGGGCGCGCACCTGTAAGCGCTCCCAAAATTTTTTAAGAGTTCATTTACATAAAAACCACTGGAGAGACGTTCACCAAATATAGAATAGCCCCTACTACATACCAGTCCCTACCATTTTCCCAAATTTGGTGGAATTCCATTGAGCCATTTGAGCTGTAGCCCTGTCTAAATATCCTGAGGTAAATTACATGACAAAAACACATATGAAGTGTTAGGATTTACAACCAATTAAAATGTTACTTTCATTTTCTACTTTTTTTTCCTGACATTTGATTGGTTATGTACATGAATATAAATGAAAAATGAGAGAGAAACACAGCCATTTTGACTAGTACTACCTGAGGTACATTTATAAAAGATTTCCTCTGAAAACATCAACTCCTTTCTGAAAGGCAAGTTGTTCATTTGTAAGGGCAACTATGTTCTGCACTTTAACTTAAATTGGAAAAACGTTTTCTGATAGTTTTTTACTGTCCCTCTGTTATAGTTATAGATTGAGATAGGCTTCTCTGTTATAGTTATGGATTGAGTTAGGCTTCTCTGGTATAATTATGAATTTACTTAGGCTTCATCACATGCACTTTTTTATATTTCTACTTCCTGCCTGATACTATACACTGCCCAAAGATAACTTCACTGTTAAAAACTCAGAAGTACCTGTCTGAACTTAAACCCAACAGTGCCTTAACTCTACTGATATAGTTATTTTTTATGCAATTTACAGCAAAAATGGAAGGTAAAGAGGAGAGCAATACAATTTCGTTTGAAATTATGGATAAAGATATTCTTAACGAAGACTTGGATTTCATGGATGAGTCTGAGGATCAACAACTAATTGACTGTCTTGAATCATTTGAATCATGTAATGAAAATTTGGAGGACATTCCGGATGATGTAATGCTAGAAGTGTTATTAAATTATGAACAATTTCAACAATAAATTTATATTTAATAATTAAAAATTGTTCGAGATATTATGCATTTTTATATGTAATTCATTAAATACTACCAAAATGATTATAATATAAACTGAGACTTACAGTATACTGTGCAACTTTTTTTGTGTTACATAGTAAGTTTGCTCATAGTAACTTCCTTTCTCCCACTATATTATCTCCAATGTGTTTTTCACATCTCTTTTTCATCTCCTGCCTCCTTTCTCTCACTCTCTGTCTCTAATGCACCATATCACCGCCAATTTTGTGTAGATTCAGAAGAGAGTAAAATGTAATACTTGAAAACATCATAAAGGAGCAGGGTAGACTACCCATGATCCCCTAGGCCTTCTCAGGGAGTCCTTAAAGGATCGGTTTCTGCTTTCCTGACAGACTATGGTATGGATTCCATATACCACAATAACTTCTGTAACAACATGCAAATTATCTACAGAGGAGACGTTGTACATTGAATTTAAGACTCTGCATTGGTAACTACATGCTGGTACTTAAATCTCCCACACAACACAACAACTCTATGCAGAGCTACCCTACCTCTAAGCACTTTAAATTATTATTTTACTGTTTCACTGGGTTTTCCTCTTGGTACGCTCCCTGGTATGCTCCCCGGTGCGCGTACCGGGCGCTCCCCCGCGAAAATTGATTATTTTTTTTTGCCCCGCGGGGCCCTTTTATGGCCCCCACATCAAACCTAGGGGGTCAGGGGGGGGTCTACCCTGCCCCCTTATGGTCATTTCCCCCTTTGTTTTTGCCACCTCTTGTGTCTCCATCCTACCGAGACACAAGATGGCGGCCGCTCCGGACTGTTTGGAATGTTGACAGACACCCGAGAGCCAATCAGCTTTCCGCTCGCGAACTCGCGTTACGCGTCGGGTGCGCTCCCCGGTGCGCGTACCGGGGCGCGCTTATAGATATATATATTTTTTTTAACTCAAATTACTCAAAATCCTCTGGAGCACATATCTTGAGACATAGCAAAGGCACATCGGGCTACCAGTCCCTACAATTTTGCTAAGTTTTGTGAAAATCCATTCAGCCTTTCGAGCTAAAAGTGAGTCCAACCGCCCTATGGAAATTAACATGGGGAAAACACGTTTTGGGACCCCCCTTTTATCTCGGCCCCCGCTTGACGAATCCCCCCCCCCCAACTTTCAGGAAAGGAGTGGAGCTCAGCGAGGCAAATTTGAGGAACATTACTGGCAGATCCCTCAATCTGCGCCAAAGTTATTCCCAATAGAATGTTGCAGATTTCCTATGGAAAACAATCCTAACTATAACTACCTACTGGCGACCGCCAGTAGGTAATATACATACATATATAAACATATGTAAAATGCATATCTATATAAATACAAATATAAATGCATGCATACATATACATATATGCATACATATGCATGTTATTTACATGAAAGTTTTAAAAACACTAATAAAAGCAAAGCTAAAAAGCCACCTCATTACAAACAGAATGGCTTTAACTTAAACAAGGGCGAGATCTGTTGCATTTTCAATGCTTGTTTACTTTGGTTCCATCAAGAAGGCATTCAGATGTGGCACACATTTGCCATAAATTCTGAATGTTAGCACTCTAGTTGCTCATTAGATCACTGTAGTAAAGCTAATGCTCACCAGGGAAGTCTGCTGCTGGTATTCAAAGTGCATGTTTCAGTCTACATGTCAGAATTATTTTAATGAAATTGAAGAGGATTTGAGAAGTCACTCAAAATGTGCCCTAATTTTTCTTTCTGAAGCACTAATCATACTTTCTATGGCAACATGAACCCCCTCATGTTGTTCCTTTTTAAATTAAATGTTTAAGAGTTACCACTTTATTCCAATCAAGATGGCTTCAGGTGTGCCATACCTTTGTAATAAGTAGGACTTGAGGAAAAACAGCCCAAATTACAACCGATGCCAAGGCTGCTGGCACAAGACGCCTCTTAGTTCCCATTTTGGTCAGTTACCAAATAAAGAGACGGGCGCTGGAAGCGGGAGTGCAAGAACAGATTTTTATTTCTCATGAGGAGAGCCTGTCATTTCGGACACGCGCACAATGTCTTCAAGAGGTGCTCTAACAAGTTTCTCTGAGGCTCCGTCTTTTATACACAGGTTTATGATGCACAAACATTCCTTATTGCAATAAAGAAACTTTGAAGTACGAAAAGGCACGTTTGGAATCCCAGCTTCAGGCCTATCCCCATACCTGTCGCTCGGATGTCGTTTCCCCTCCCAAATGTAACATGTGATTGTAATCTTGCAGCCGGACATTCCAACAGGACACGAGGGCAAGAGGGGGTGGTCAGATCTAAGGTTGGGCAGGCGATAAGATCGGGCACTTCAGTTGGTGTATCACGTTTTGCTATGCGGGGCCAGAGGGGGTACATCCATGAGGCTTTGTTTTATGACTTGGGACCGGGTCGAGAGGCCAGGTGTAGCCGGGGGGGGGGGTCATCAGAAGAGGGGAAGGGTGTTCCTGGGAGGAATGCAGGGGGTGTCGGTCAGGCAGGGGTGTCACTTTTAGAGCAGGGTCGCGCAGAGGGAGAGGGTTTTATGGCCTATGCATGAGAGAGCGGGGGTGTTCAATGGGGGGGCGTGCTGGGGATTTAACAAACGGGCAGAGAGGCCTTGGTGCCTAAAATGGCTGTCGTGTACGTGCGTGCATGGGCCTATGCTGGCGGGATGATGCGGTCAATGCTTCGCGGTATTCGTTCTGCTTACAGCGAGGGGTATGGTGAACACAAATGAACGCCGCTTATGTACATATACATTGTCATTTTTCACAGTCGCCGCTTTTTAACATAAGTTAGTTCATTTCCGTGTTTATCATAACTGACGGGGTGTACATATAGCCATGTGTGGTCAATGAAATAGCGTTTGTCAATACTGGCGGATTGCATATAACCATGTGCAGTCGATGCGATAGACGAGGTGCAATACAGATGAATTTACATTAGTCGTGTTATATATACGAGTCTAGAGATCGGTATACTACTCAGTCGGAGTCAATCAAGGAAATGTTCCGACACATTATGGAACCATGTTCTGACTCTCTCTCCGGCGGTATCAATGTACAGTCAAAAGTGGCCGATGAAACATTTTGAAAGCAATACAAAGTGGTTGAGGGAGGAATTCAGTTCAATACAAGCAAGTAGTCAGGGGGGGTAGAAAGTTCAGAAAGGGGAGGGGGGGGTCTTCGCCACAGTGTCTTTTTAGCAGCGAGCCATCACTGGTAGGCTCTAGTAGTTCGTTTTCTTCCGTTGGCGCTGTTGAGCACCGGCGGTGGAGCTATAGGTCAATGCTCGGATCGATCCTTACACGTCGCAGGGTGCTATCTGTCCTCTGCTGTTAGACCACAGTCCTGTTTCCTAACTAATATTTTTAAGGGTGCCTCATGCTGGGCACCTGCATTTCTTTCTCCTTCCGTGGTAAACCCTATTCTACCTAAATGCTGTTCTTCTTCTCTGAGTCAAAATCCATGTGAAAAAAAGGGGGGGGGTTGTCGGATAATCGAGGGAAGAGAGGGCGGAGTGGGATCAGATCTTTGAGACAAACCAAGGGAGCAAAGGATAACGAGCAGGCAGGCCCATCAATCGGGCTCAAAGGGGCGGGGACTTCTGGCACGCGTGGGTCAGCAAGCAGAGGGCTTCAAGGCAGCCCTCCATCCTTTCATTTTCCGTGTTTGAGAGTGGTGCCTCGTCCCGCGACTCGTTGCTCTGCGGCTCCACCTTTGGTCGAGGTAACATGTGCTTCATGATTTGCGGCTAGGCTGTGCGTCACGTCCGGCCCCTCTCCTCCGGTGATTGTGTATCTTTGAATGGGTACAAAACAAGCTTTAGAGAACTGGCAGGAGAAGACATTTATACATTTCAATTCCGCCCCCAATCTTAAGTAGTTGGGGATACGTTCATCGGTCACGGTCAGAAGTTATCACTATGGAGTATGTATGCGGGCATTTCTACTGAGTTTGTACTAAGTCTATTTGGCGTTCATTCCTGACGTATATGGAGAGAAGTCAGACTCCTATCAACTGCGTATTCCATCAAACTCGAAATCGGATCCTTTGGTAGAGACTCGTCTTTCTAACCCAAGCCCTGGCAGTCTTCTATCATCATGAGAGAGGGACAGAGGTTAAACATTCTTTTCTCGGGGAGAAACGGTTAATCAGGGTCATCAGTTATACTTCGGGATATGGAGCTGGGGTCAATCGGGAGAAACGAGGACGCTTTGGACATACGTACTTGGGTGCAGAGAGGTGGGGCAATCTGGGCATTGGGGATTGTGTTTCTAACGAACTGAGAACAGAAGGCCACTGACATATAGTCCCCCTATAAAAAAAGGCCAGATTAGGGGACATCAGTCGTCTTACCTGTCCTTTCCTTCTTAGCCAATTCAAGTTCCATCATTTTACAGAAAGGAGAGGTAGTAATATGGCAAATTACAATTGTTTTAGTTTCTGTCAATTTTGCCGAACACCTTTGTGTTCAAAAACCAATTAGGCTTGTGCCGGCGGGGCACAACGTTACCACACAAAGGAAGAGGGAACAGGGGGACCCTCAGAGAGAGAGAGTCGTCCGCATTTTAAACGAACTATTCGGTACACGTACGACATGGAGAGAGAGAGAAAGAGAGAGAGAGAAACGTGTACAATAATAGGCCATTTAGTGCGCACACAACACAGAACAGCAGGGGTCAAGTTATATAGAAACACAGGCTGAGGGACGACGTAGATCCATACATTACGTACACATGAATTCAGGCGGGGGGAATAGTACATGTATTATATACAAAAATCCAAGACAAAACATAGAACAGTACTTGGCCAAAAAGATTTCTTCCTGCATGCTGCGCATCCTTAGTATCCTACTTAATTCACCTGGCTGCTTTTGCTGGTGGCCTCGGTTGCAAATACTTACACCTTTGTCAATTGTTCGGGAACTAACCTGGTCGGGCTAATACTCACGGTGGGATCTTCGAATCATTTTTAGTGAATGGGTATCCAGGCTGAGGCAACGGAGGGTGTCAGTCGGGAGAACAATGGGGCAGCTTTGAGTTTCATGTCTATGAGGGTGCAAGAAGGAGGTGGTAAATCTTAAACATTGACAATATTCCTAGTCTTCCAGGAGGAGGGTACTTGGGTAAACCTCACCCCGGAATATTCCTGAACCTTTCCCTATTTAGTTACCGTATGAATTTACTCATGGGTGCACGCCATTCTTGGTTGCATTATTTGGGGTGCCGGTTGGAGTCATATTTTGTCATACTGCAATAGCCAAGTTTCTGCTTCAGGCCACCCTCCCAGTCGCTGGGTTCAGAGAGAGAGACAGTCGTTTCTAAGTAAGGGAGTGCTATATCTTTGTTTGTTCGTCGTGTATAGGCACCATGTTCAGACCCCTTTTCCCCATTCCATCGGCCGTTCGATCATCACTTAAGTCATACATAAAACATTTCTCTTATCAATCCAAACGTGTGCAACGTGTATTCAGTCGAGCTATACACATCAGGGCATACACGCGTGCATTCATATCACACAAATTCGTCAGGTTCTCAGGGGCAGTCCCCATAGACAATATACAATTTTTCCGTGCGGAACCATGGCGTGTTGCTTAGGTCTTCTCCATACTTTAGTCGACGTTCCGATGTGACCTGCAGAAAAGAAGGGAAAAAGAAGGGGTGGGGGCAGCGTTTTAAAACACATCAGCGCGCATAAACCCGAAAATGCTTTTACTTACCACATACTCGACCTATCTCCGCGGGATGCAGTCCCTTTCATCTCGGCGTTTAAGCCCAGAGGGACCGGTAGTGCGGGAGAGATAATCATTGATGGACTGTGTATTGCATAGATCGCCCAAGTGTGGTATTACGGATCGTGTGTAGGGAAGGGTCAAAACAAAGGGCAGTCAGTGTAAAGTGGGGGGTGAACTCGTGCTCTCCTTCGAGGAGGAGGGATGGTCTACAGTGGTACAGGGTCGTTTTTTGTTCATCAGGCACGGAAACTAGAGGGGCTAGGTGGCATTCCTTCGGAGTGGCTTAGGGGCATCTGAAACAATTTCCCTGATACATGTGGCACATAAAGTAAAGGCTAAATACCGGGACCTTTATCGATTGCTTTACGCTGCACAAAAATAAAAATATATTAAAAAAAACACACACACAACAAACCTGGACCATTCACATTTGCAATATTTCTGTGTACTTTGCTTTTTAACCTTTAAGTAATCAAGTTGCTTCATTTCACCTGTATTTTACTTATATCGGAAACAGTGGCCATTTATTCGAAACTTACCAATCTAAGCGCTACAACTATGTTTGTTTTAAAAAAAAAAACCTTTATTTAAAAATGTTGGCGCACAAATACGGGCCTACAACCACGTGGGCCGGCCACGGAGCAGACTGGAACTGTACATGAGGGGATATTTATTTGAGGAAAACGTAATGGAGTCGGTGACCGTTGATTTCATAAAGGTGCGACAAGTGCAAGAAAATCATATCGAAAATTCATTGTGGGCAAGTACCATAAGTGTCGAAAATTCGAACTTTCAATAATACGTTAATCAATGACGCGTCAGAACTTAATATCAATTCATTGTCCGAATGTTCAATCAGTACCCATCCCCTCCCGCTATGCGCTTCAAAAACTGCATACATATCTCATGATATCAAGGCTGAGCAACCGGAACACAACAGGGAGTTGCGAGTTTCATTTGTACAGGCGCCATTTTGGGTGAGGTCAGGCAGGTCCAAGTATAGTCAAAATGTCTCCACCAACTCGTGGTTGGACCAGAGCCTCTTTCGGCAGTCCAAAAGTTTCGTTAAAGGGCAACAGAAGGGGCCGACGATATGAACCATCAGTCAAAGAGGGGAGGGAGGCAACAATCTTTCCTACCGGGTCATACTGGTGTTCCACCGGAACTGATCAAATTGGTAGTCTGCAGGATTTTGGTCATTCAAACTGAGGCTGGCGCCAGCATGAGAGCACCAACGTCTCGTGGCTACGTCTTGGTCGTTCCGCGGGCAATCGGGGGTCGGGGGCTCCTGCAGTTCTCATAGAATCTTCAAAGCTGAGGAGAACGCTTCTGGACGGGGGACTCATTTTCTAGCTGACAAGCGACCAGGCCATCTTTGCACGCCAGGCCCAATCCTGCAGTGTCGACCGTTATTTTATGAGTTCCGCGGCAACCGGCAGTCGCTGGATCGCAAGAGCAGACGGACTCCAGCCTGTCGGGCGTGGCGTTGCACCGCAAGAGGGGTGGGCGCAACTCAGCTTGGTGAATGAGGCGCAGGGGTGCAGCGCTGTGTCCCAAGAGTGGGAGGAACTCAGCTAGTTCGGGCGAAGCACCGTTGTATCGCAACAGTGGACGAGACCCCGTCGGGTGAGTGGAGCGTTGCTGCACCGCAAGAGTGGATGAACCCTTGTCGGGTGAGTGGAGCGTTGGGGGTGCAGCTGAGGGGCCTCCACCTGGGGAGGTGGGAGAGGCTCGTCCGCGCCGCCTCCCCCTCCCAGTGCACCCCACGCCGTCTCCTGGCGCTGACATTCGTGATGGCCGGACCAGGCGATGAGAGAGGGGGGGGTCGGAGGCATAAGCAAGACATCCCCCCCGTGGCCTGCAAGGCGCCAGAAGAGGAGGATGGGAAGACCAGTACATTCCGGGCCATCCACCCCACGACCTCTCCGGCCGATGGCGGCCAGCCGGGCCCCGCCCTGCACGTGTCGAGGCCTCATCTTCCGGATGGGCGTAACCGTGGACCTGTTGCACTTCGGGAGCTTCCGGAATGGGGGTAGGTATCTGCTGACTTGTATCTATCTTATGTTACCGTTATTGGGCGTGGCGGGCGGTGGGACAGACATGTTTGGAGCAGTGAGGGGCGGCGGAGCCTAGCTACCTCCTGGCTGCTGTGATGTCAAGCTTGGCTTCCCTCACCACTTTCATGTTTCTTATTGCGGGCTATTTCTAACGTTTCTTATTTCTAGCGAAGTCAAAAAAACTCATCAGTGGCCTACTGATTTTGCTCGATTTCTTTTTCCTTCCTTTTCTAGTGTGTTTCGTGCTAAAGTTTCTGTTAACAGGATACGGTGATTACTTCGTATTTTACATATGTCCTTTTTATTAGGGGCGCCCTCCGGTTGAGCCAGATGATCTACCTCTAATAAATGGTCCGGGTGGAACTAGTTTACCAATCAGTGGGGAGTAGATAGGCATGACAGATTACAACGGGGGACAAAGGTCCGCATTACCTACCCTTCACTACTTGCAAAGACTAGACGGAATATTTCTATTCCACGTTATTTGCAAACAGAGAATACCTCAAAAGAACTATTCCTTGAACAATAAATGTCCAGACAATCAATCAATCAGTGGGGAGAAAAACAGGCATGACGGATTACAACGGGGGACAAAAGTCCGCATTACCTATCCTTCGCTATCTGCAAAGGGAGACAGAATATTCCTATTCTTCTCTGTTTGTAGACAGGGAATATCTCAAAAGAGCGATAATCGATAAAAAATCGATAACAAACAATCAGTGGGGAGAAAGATAGGCATGACGGATTACAATGGGGGACAAAAGTCTGCATTACCTACCCTTCACTATCTGCAAAGGGAGACAGAATATTCCTATTCTTCCCCGTTTGTAGACAGCGAATATCTCAAAGAGCAACAGAGCAACCAATCAATCAGTGGGGAGAAAAACAGGCATGACGGATTACAACGGGGGACAAAAGTCCGCATTACCTATCCTTTACTATTTGCAAAGAGAGAGGAACGTTCCTATTCGTCGCTGTTTGCAAACAGAGAATGTCTCAAAGAGAACCAATACTTCAAGTAGCAACCAAGGCTAAATGAACCAATCAATGAACAATACCAGTATTTAAATACCGATTCCAATATAAACAATCAATCACTCAATCAATCAGATGGCTAAAGTCATCCTATCAATCAGACGTAAAGACGTCCTACTTAACCTTACCCGGACCGGACCGTGTGGACAGTTCTTCGCCTTCCCTTTCCAGCGCCCGATCGTTCTCTTACTCCATGTTTTTACCGCAGCATTCCTGTGGGATCCCAGTCAGGACAGTAGGTCGCTTGAGAGAGGTCCGTTCGGAATCGGTGAAGTTCATTCAATCGGCAGCCGGACGAGGGCCCTCTCAAGGCAGGTATACTCCAATCGTTCAGATGTTCACCCCATCGTCTGGACCTCTCTTACCGGACCTTATGTCGCTGATGGGCCCCGCGTTGGGACGCCAATTGAGGAAAAACAGCCCAAATTACAACCGATGCCCAGGCTGCTGGCACAAGACGCCTCTTAGTTCCCATTTTGATCAGTTACCAAATAAAGAGACGGGCGCTGGAAGCGGGAGTGCAAGAACAGATTTTTATTTCTCATGAGGAGAGCCTGTCATTTCGGACACGCGCACAATGTCTTCAAGAGGTGCTCTAACAAGTTTCTCTGAGGCTCCGTCTTTTATACACAGGTTTATGATGCACAAACATTCCTTATTGCAATAAAGAAACTTTGAAGTACGAAAAGGCACGTTTGGAATCCCAGCTTCAGGCCTATTCCCATACCTGTCGCTCGTATGTCGTTTCCCCTCCCAAATGTAACATGTGATCGTAATCTTGCAGCCGGACATTCCAACAGGACACGAGGGCAAGAGGGGGTGGTCAGATCTAAGGTTGGGCAGGCGATAAGATCGGGCACTTCAGTTGGTGTATCACGTTTTGCTATGCGGGGCCAGGGGGGGTACATCCATGAGGCTTTGTTTTATGACTTGGGACCGGGTCGAGAGGCCAGGTGTAGCCGGGGGGGTCATCAGAAGAGGGGAAGGGTGTTCCTGGGAGGAATGCAGGGGGTGTCGGTCAGGCAGGGGTGTCACTTTTAGAGCAGGGTCGCACAGAGGGAGAGGGTTTTATGGCCTATGCATGAGAGAGCGGGGTTGTTCAACGGGGGGGGGCGTGCTGGGGATTTAACAAACGGGCAGAGAGGCCTTGGTGCCTAAAATGGCTGTCGTGTACGTGCGTGCATGTGCCTATGCTGGCGGGATGATGCGGTCAATGCTTCGCGGTATTCGTTCTGCTTACAGCGAGGGGTATGGTGAACACAAATGAACGCCGCTTATGTACATTTACATTGTCATTTTCCACAGACTGTTAGCGCTCTAGTTGTTCTTTAGAACACTCTGGGACATTCTGTCATTGGGCTATACTTGGTCTACATCTGGGTGATATTTGGGCTACATTTGGGCTCTTTTGTCTCTGGTGGCCATCTTGGGAGACTGCATGTCAGAATTTTTATTGAAATAGAAGAGGATTTGAGGAGTCACTCAAAATGTGCCCTAATTTTTCTTTCTGCAGCACTAATCATACTTTCTATAGCAATATATGCCCCTTCATTTTGTTGCTTTTTAAATTAAATGTTTTAAGAATTACCACTTTATTCCAATCAAGAAGGCTTCAGGTGTGCCATACCTTTGTAATAAGTAGGACTGTTAGCGCTCTAGTTGTTCTTTAGAACACTCTGGGACATTCTGTCATTGGGCTCTACTTGGGCTACATCTGGGTGATATTTGGGCTACATTTGGGCTCTTTTGTCTCTGGTGGCCATCTTGGGAGACTGCATGTCAGAATGTTTTCATGAAATAGAAGAGGATTTGAGAAGTCACTCAAAATGTGCCCTAATTTTTCTTTCTGCAGCACTAATCATACTTTCTATGGCAAAATATACCCCCTCATTTTGTTGCTTTTTAAATTAAATGTTTTAAGAGTTACCACTTCAATCAAGATGGCTTCAGGTGTGCCATACCTTTGTAATCAGTAGGACTGTTAGCGCTCTAGTTGTTCTTTAGAACACTCTAGGACAGTCTGTCATTGGGCTATACTTGGGCTACATCTGGGTGATATTTGGGCTACATTTGGGCTCTTTTGTCTCTGGTGGCCATCTTGGGAGACTGCATGTCAGAATTGTTTAATGAAATAGAAGAGGATTTGAGAAGTCACTCAAAATGTGCCCTAATTTTTCTTTCTGGTGCACTAATCATACTTTCTATGGCAAAATGAACCCCCTCATTTTGTTCCTTTTTAAATGAAATGTTTTCAGACTTACCACTTCATTCCAATCAAGATGGCTTCTGGTGTGCCATACTTTTGTCATAAGTAAGACTGTTAGCGCTCTAGTTGTTCTTTAGAACACTCTGGGCCATTCTGTCATTGGGCTATACTTGGGCTACTTCTGGGTGATATTTGGGCTACATTTGGGCTCGTTTGTCTCTGGTGGCCATCTTGGGAGATTGCATGTCAGAATTTTTTAATGAAATAGAAGAGGATAAAAAATTTGCTAGCATTCGCGCCAAGAATTTTCAATTCTATTAAGGACACGGAGGCGAGGATTATGCTTCTTAATCTTTACTGCAAAAATCACAGCAGCCAATGAAAATGCATATTTTCATAAATAACAATGAACAAACTACATTTCCCATGATGACATGTATATTGGCACGCCCCCACAGTCCATAAGAACCCTTAGCGTGCCGCCATCTTCCTCTTTCTTTGTAGCGAACAAGTCCAAAAATAACTTGAATAACATCATAACTCCTCCAACATGGAAGAAATAAACGTGCTCCTCAGGTTGAATCTCCTGTCAGTCTTCTGCGTTTATTCAGATTTCTTGTCTGATCCTGAAACAAAGGAAATGAAACCGTAACCCTCGAAAACATCTGGGTGGGCAAGGTGTTACACTTAACCAAGCCGGGTGGGATAATCCTCGCCTCCGTGTCCTTAATAGAATTGAAAATTCTTGGCGCGAATGCTAGCAAATTTTTGATTCTATTACAGGACCGGAGGCTTCAGATTATGCTAGTTTAACGCTCATTAAAAACAACAGAGGTAATATCTCCCACCGGCTTATAATAATATGTCTTAAAAGTGGACTCAGAGGACCAATCCGCGCAACGCATAATGTCCTGGATGCTAGAACCCAACATGAATGATTTTGACGCCATAGCGCCTCTTACAGAATGGGCACCGAAAATGGTGGTGTCAATGCCAGCCTCTTGCATAATATAACGAAGCCATCTGGCAATGGTGGCGGCCGCCACAGGTTTAAAAGGTTTTTGCAATGCAATCAGCAATTGTGAACAGCCCTGAGGCCTAATGGCCTTCGTGCATTCCTCATACATTTTCAAACATTGTACCACACATAATTTCTCATTATCATGAAAGGCATTATAATCAATATGACGTTACAATGTTTTGTTGCGACCTGTAATGGTAAAGGAAAATCCTTCCGGAGTAAATACTCTACCTGTAACGTCGAGAGCCCGGACGTCCGATGAACGTCTGCATTTGACTGCTTTGACAAGCCATCTGTTAAACAACATGAGAACTAAAGAAACGTCCCACAAATCCGTATACCTGGGTTTAGATGGGTTAGCAACCCTAATACCCTTGAGCAATTTGCACGCCACCGGGTGCATGCCTACCGGTTTCCCGTCTATCTGGACATGCCCCTCAGAAATGGCGGACCGGAAATTGTTCACTGATCTACAAGCCAATCCGTCCGCTGCCTTATCCGACAAAAAATGTAACACGTGTGGTAATTCGGCCCCCACGGGATCCAAATTTCGTTCCACGCACCAATCCACCCTGTTCTTCCAGGCAAAGGAATACCGTTTTCGTGTGGATGGTGCCCAGGCCTGCCTGATAAATTCAGAAGTCCTGCTGGAAACACCTGGCAGGTGCCACTGTTCCCTGAAGGCCTCCATGCCATCAGCTGGAGCCTGCCCTTCAAAATCAATGGGTGTCGCTCTTGATGAGGGCCCAGCAAAAGCAATTCCGACTCCGGAAGGAGTCTGGGGAGATCGCAACTCCACTGTAACAACTTGGGAAACCACGACTGGGACGTCCACCACGGCTTCACCATGACTATCTCCGCCCGTTGTCTGATCACCTGCGACATTACTCTGGGGATCAACATGAAAGGTGGCAAGGCATATTGAATTGCCTTCGACCAATCCTGCAGAAAGGCATCGGTCGCTTTCGCCAGCGGATCCGGCCTCCAACTGAAGAACTGCGGGAGCTGGTATGTGAGTCTGGAGGCAAAAAGGTCCGTCTGAAATGGACCCCAAATCTTCTGGAGCCACTCAAAGAACTCGAGAAGCAACTTCCAGTCGCTGTAATCCCTGAGGTACCTCGAATTCCAATCCGCCACCTGATTGGACTGGCCCGGAAGGTACTCCGCCATTACCGATATTTGGTTCACCAGGCAATAATGCCAGAAATCCTTGGCTATCTGTACAAGAAGCGACGACCTCGTGCCGCCCAACTTGTTGATGTACCTCACAGCTGACACATTGTCCATGCGAAGGAGGATACAACAAGAGGTCTGCCTCGGGGATAACGTCCGCACGGCGAACGACCCTGCGAGCAGTTCTAAGCAATTTATATGCAAGGAAAGCTCCTGTGGAGACCATCTGCCGCCTGTGGAGATGTCTCTGCAACGCGCTCCCCAGCCCCAACGAATGGCGTCGGACTCGATTATGACTTCTGGTTGGGAGCCGAATATCGCTCTGCCGTTCCAGGCGTCTACATGGCCAAGCCACCATTGTAGCTCGGTCCGTACTTCCTGTGACAGAGGGTTGGCGTCCGCATAGGACAGTCCCTTCTGGAGATGCTTGATCTTTAGTCGTTGCAGGGCCCTGTAATTCAGAGGGACCGGGAATATCGCTTGGACCGATGAGGCCAATATCCCTACCACTCTGGCGATCGCCCTGAGGGTGACTGTCTGACTGCTCAACAACTTCCGGATCTCCTTCTTGAGATCCTTCAGTTTCGCCTTGGGGATGCACAACTGGGCAGACATCGAGTCTATCGTAAATCCTAGGAAGTCTATTACCTGCGTGGGAACTATCACCGACTTCTTTGGATTGATCACAAAACCTAAACTTTGAAGCAGCTTTGTCGTAAGGACGAGATGCTGTGGAAGGACCTGCTGACTCTGTGCCATTATCAAAATGTCGTCCAGGTAAATTATGAGACGTATCCCCCTCTCCCGTAGAGGAGCCACAACCGGCTTCATTATCTTGGTAAAACACCAAGGAGCTGAGGAGAGCCCGAAAGGAAGAGCCAAATATTCGTACCATTGGCCGTTCCACCTGAACTGGAGGTACCTGTGATGCGGGGGGAAGACTGGAATGGAGAGGTAAGCGTCTTTGAGGTCCAACCTGACCATCCAGTCCCCTTCCTGTAGCAAATCCATTAAAAGATGGATGCCTTCCATCTTGAAGTGATTGTACGTTATAAACTGATTGAAGTCTTTGAGATTCAGAACCAGTCTGTTTCTACCTCTCTTCTTTTGTACAATAAATATGTTGCTGCAAAAGCCGTGAGGCCCCCGGATGGCCGGTGCTATTGCGCGCTTTTGTAGCAAACCCACGATCTCCTCTTCTATAAAACTGCGATCTTGTAGGGAAAAATGGAGATCTGCAGGGATACCTGACTGAAAAGGACGAGAGTAAAACTCTAAATGTAAGCCCTGTACTGTCTGCAACACCCAGGCGTCCTGTGTTAGTTCCTGCCACTGCCGTAGGCAGTGTTGAGTACGACCCCCCAAAGGAAGAAGATAAAGGTCTACAACCTCACCTGTGTTTTGTTGAGCTTTGAAGTTCGCCCAGTTGTTGTTGGCCTGGAAGCGTCCCCTGTTGAACCTCCTGCGGGATGGATAGAAGGTCCCGCCTCTGGTGGAATCATAGTCGTTTCTTCCACGACCAAAGTCGCCTCTCTGGGAGCCTTGGGGACCTCCCCGACCTGACGAGCGGCCCCGCCTCGTCCGGCCCGGTTAAAAACACCCTGGTTCAGTGCTCTTTTAATCCCCGACTGTGCCTTATCCAAGGCCGTGAAGGTCCAGACGTACTTTGAGACGTCCTTAACGAATCTGTCACCGAAGAGCTGACCCGCTGCTAGCGGTCCGGGTTCTGCATCTGCCAGCTCGATCAGGTTGCTATCCATCTTTATCAGGAGAGATTTACGCCTCTCAGAGGATATAGCACAGTTGCCGTTGCCAATAAAGCATATGGCCCGCTGAGTCCAACCTGCCAATATATCCGGGTCTACCGCCGCCAACGTTTCCTTGGCTGCTAAGGCCATTTCTAGAATCTTGGCCAAGGGGCCCACAACATCCAGCATTTTGTCCTGGCATCCTCTCCAGGCACGATCGATACCACGTTTGGGGTCCTTTGAAAATGTACGTAGAAAGGTCAGGAGACTAGCATCGATTTCCGGCATCTCCGCCACCTTGTCTGGGAGTTCAGGTCTTGGACACTCCGACTTTAGGCGATTACGCACCTCTCTTGGGAAACTCTTCCTAAGATTCTCGTGCAGATAGGTGGAAACTGCAGGAGGGGTCACCCAGTCCGAGGACATGGGGTGCATAATGTCTGAAGGGTCGAAGGTGAAAGGGGTATTTGTAGGAACAACCCCAGTCGGCTGAGATGTTCTTGCCTTCTTACGCGGAGGAGGCTCCTCCGAGGTATCAGTGTCGGTGTCTGTATTCGTAGTATCAGTGTCTGTATCCATATCGGTGTGGGCCCTGAGCTTAGCCTTGGCCTTGCCACCCGAATGGGAATGATCAGCTGCCCCACTGGCGGGCAACGCAGACAGCGCTTGTGCATGTGGCCACTGTGCAGGGCTGGAAGAGCCCTGACCAGATGTAGAACCTTCTGCCTTCTTCTTCTGCAGCTTTTTATCATAGCCGTGTCTCTTTGCGAAGCCCTCAAGCTGTTTTCTGATAGGGCGTAGAGCTGCTGCCAGGGCCTGTTAAACAGTTTGCGGGACCGTGGTCTCCATAGCCCTGTTCACTGAGGACTGGACCGAGGCGTCCAAAGCATTTACTAGGTTGTCCTCCAACACAGCCTCCTGCTGTCCGTCATAAGTCTCCTCCACAGCATACTCTTCCGGGTATTTCTCCCACTCAGCCATTGTTAGGGGTGGCTTTGACTATTTTCACTGTATGGAAAAAAGTCTATGCTAAACTTACTCACAGCCACAAGGAGGGTAATGGGGGGGTCAGCCCACCAGCACACCAAGATATTCACTAAAGACCCCCTCAGCAATGCTGTAATCGAGGGGTCAGAGACCCAGGCCAATGTAGGTATTCAAAGAGCGTGTGCCCACTCTGTCGTCAGGCCAGAATTTTACAACCTTTATCAGGCGTTTTTCAGCGCGTTGGGGAGCGCGTCGCTGCCGAGAGCCACTCGGCCTCTGCTGCATCATAGGGCGATTAGGGAAGCCCTTGCGCATGCGCGAGAAGCACGCGTATTATGTGGAAGGGGAAAATATGCTCCGGGAACAAAGGCTCAAGAGAACACGGTCTCGTGTCGGTCTGCCTCCGGTCATCGACCGTAACCTCCACACGCCAGTACGGCGCGAACCATGCACATAAGCCACTGAGGAAGGAAATTAGAAAGCGGGATGACAAAGCGCTCCTAACTCCGCGTTTGCCCGCTGATGCACCAATCCCTCAAAACCGTAGAATGACATACGATAAAACCCTAATAAGGCAAGTTCAAAGAACATCTAATTCTTATAAAGTACAGTCAGAAACAATCAAATGTAATAACCATCAAATATAATAAGCATCCAATGCAATACAGCAGAGGGAGGGAACGAAGTGCACTTATCTCTTGCTGTGAGCAGCAAAGAAAGAGGAAGATGGCAGCACGCTGAGGGTTCTTATGGACTGTGGGGGCGTGCCAATATACATGTCATCATGGCAAATGTAGTTTGTTTATTCTTATTTATGAAAATATGCATTTTCATTGGCTGCTGTGATTTTTGCAGTAAAGATTGAGAAGCATAATCTGAAGCCTCCGGTCCTGTAATAGAATTTGAGAAGTCACTCAAAATGTGCCCTAATTTTTCTTTCTGCAGCACTAATCATATTGGGCTATACTTGGGCTACATCTGGGTGATATTTGGGCTACATTTGGGCTCTTTTGTCTCTGGTGGCCATCTTGGGAGACTGCATGTCAGAATTTTTTAATGAAATAGAAGAGGATTTGAGAAGTCACTCAAAATGTGCCCTAATTTGTGTTTCTGCAGCACTAATCATACTTTCTAGGGCAAAATATACCCCCTCATTTTGTTCCTTTTTAAATTAAATGTTTTAAGAGTTACCACTTTATTCCAATCAAGATGGTTTCTGGTGTGCCATACCTTTGTAATAAGTAGGACTGTTAGCGCTCTAGTTGTTCTTTAGAACACTCTGGGACATTCTGTCATAGGGCTACAATTGGGCTACATCTGGGTGATATTTGGGCTACATTTGGGCTCTTTTTGTCTCTGGTGGCCATCTTGGGAGACTGCATGTCAGACTTTTTTAATGAAATAGAAGAGGATTTGAGAAGTCACTCAAAATGTGCCCTAATTTTTCTTTCTGCAGCACTAATCATACTTTCTATGGCAAAATGAACCCCCTCAGGTTGTTCCTTTTTAAATTAAATGTTTTAAGAGTTACCAGTTTATTCCAATCAAGATGGCTTCAGGTGTGCCATACCTTTGTAATAAGTAGGACTGTTAGCGCTCTAGTTGTTCTTTAGAACACTCTAGGAGGCTGCAGTAGAACACAAAGGAATCAACTGACAGTCTCTGTCCTTGTTGGATGAACATGTTTTACTGAGATTGTCAGACTTCATTCTCGCATGACTGAGAAAGATAATGTGAATTTACAGAAAATATGCTTTCAGTTTAGCTTATAGATCCCCTTCCAAACCACTGTGGGAAAAGCATGAGATAATAGTTTTCTTTCAAACATTATTCATGATATCCCAGCAGAAGGCTTTTTCACATGGTAAAATCACCTTAGAACACACCACAATTCCTAAAATGAGTATGGTACCATCAACAAATGATTTATAATGTAACTAAAGTCCTAAAACCCTCTATTAACTACAATGCTTTTTAATGAGGTGCTATCATGTATATTGGTCCCAAGATGGCTGCCAACACTTCTTGGATGAAGTGCTGACAGCCAATCAGATCGCACGCGTACCTGGGTCCTTGTGGGACCCCCTGAGCAGGCCTAGGGGGTCAGGGTGCTTCTACTCTGACCCCTTTTTGAGTTCTACACGTTTGTTTTTATGCTTTCCTGTGCCTCAGTCTACCGAGGTACAAGATGGCTGCCAACAATTTCTGTTTTGGAGTGTTGACAGACATTGGCAGCCAATCAGAATGCAGCTCGTACTCGGGAAGGTACAGAGTACAGTAAGCTTACAGTAAGCTTATATAGATATATATGTGTTTTTGAAGTTAATTTTCGTAAAAACCACTGGAGCAATTTTCACCAAAAATAGAAAAGGCACTTCTGCGTACCAGTCCCTACAATTTTGCAAAGTTTGGTGTAACTCCATTCAGCGGTTCTGGCTGTAGCCTTGTCTATTCGTCCTATGGAAATTAACATGGGGAAAACACGTTTTGGGACCCCCCTTTTTTCTCGCCCCCGCATGACGAATCCCCCCCAAACTTCCAGGGAAGAAGCGGAGCAGAGCTGGCCTAAATTTTGGAAAATTACATGCAAATTCCTCAACCGGTGCCAAAGTTATTCCCAATAGAATGTTGCGGATTTCCTATGGTAGCTAGGTCCTAACTATATATACATACTGGCTATCGCCAGTAGGTAATATATATATATATTTTTTTTTTCCACTGAAAAAAAATAGGTTTCAGAGGCGTTATAGTTAGTTGGACATGTCACTCGTACAAAACCATAGAAATTCCCCTGTTATAGTTAATTCAGCTAACTATAACTTGCGCGCCCGCAATGCACTGCTGATGACATCACATATTACATCATTCATTACATGGTCAGTGACATCACTCATGACATCACTGATGACATCTCAAATGACATCACTGATGACATCATCCTTGTGATAGTGGCAGACCTCCTCTCACCCTAATATAACCTTTGATACACACACTCAAAAATACAAACTAACATTGTCAAAACAATGGACATACCAATACCAGTTACAACACACCTATTCAGTAATTCCAAGTTCTACACACACATCCACTCATTCACCAACTGTCCCTATACAGTCACTCATACATGTACTCACTCATCATATGTACTCATACACTTAGATCCTGTTACACACCGCCACTCATCCATAGTTACTCTCACACATAGTCACACATGCAAACAAAGTATCAAACATCCATTTACTTGCGTATACAGTTATACACACACTACCACACTTACTTCTACAGAAACCTACTCATACTTACTCTCTTAAACAATCACTTATAGAAACACCTACTTATTTGTACAGGAATTCTTTCAATCTCTCGCTCTCACATATACTCACTTATATACACCAATGCTCACATATACTAGTTTAAAACATATGTAGTTACTTATAAAGACACTATTGAGACAGTAATTTACTCACTAACATGCCCATACACACACTCATCCACCTATACAGTTCTGCCACATGCTGTCTTCAAAACATACAAACAGTGAGTCACTCATTCATGCATCTATAAACTATACCCCCACCGAACCATACAGACACTCATACTGATACTAGAAAAACAACTAATAACCCATATAGACACTCATGTAGCTACTTACCAACCCATGCAAGCACGTATACACAAATTGGGAGACTGATACGGATATTTTCATATTTAAACATTACTCACTAACCCATGTATTCACTAAGATACACTTAATCAGTCAGTTATATGTTGCACTATGCAAATGAACACATTTACGTGACTGAATGAGTAAATGTACCCACTGTTATTTGAAGCGTGCACTGAAAGGTACTGCACATTTAAAGAGAACTATGATCTCAGTTTCCGTGTACTAAACATCACTAGCAGTGCAATGCATCATGTGGATTGTATTTCTAACGACTGTCATGTGACTTTGAAGTTTTAAAAGCACGCACACATGCACTGATCACTTTATCGTCTTCACCTGTGACCAAGGCAGAAAGGCGCAGAAACGTGTAAAGAGAATGGAGATATCTTTGCGCTGCTGAGCCTGAGATTAAAATGCTTCTACTCCGGTATTAGGCCTCATTTGGTTTCTTGTTATATATATATATATGTATATAATATATATATATATATATTTCTCCCCAAATATTCTTCAAAGGATTTCACCGCACACCAAGGGAATCTTCATTAAAGTTTTATATTCAAGCATGCAAATTAACCGACAACCACCACCTACGCGTTTCAACCCTGCCGGGTCTTGTTCACGGTAACTGTGAGTCCATCCTTCATTTCCCTATTTATAATCCTGGCCCATACTCGCACACCATCATGCATTATGGGATCTATAGTTCTTCTAATTAATGTTCCAGATTTGTTTGTGATTACATGGTAATTTGACTGGGTTTCAAAGTGATTTACCTGGTTTTCCTGTCTCTATTACCATGCAGTTGTGATCCTCATTTGCGCCAGCCATTGGTTCCAGAGTTATGATCTTCTTTCTCCATAAGGATTGTGCGTGGTACATTCAAATTTTACTCTCATATCTTTCCATTTTTCTTCAGGATTTTGTACTCATTCTTAGTGTATTTCTTGTGAGTTTAGTGTAGTACTGATTGGGAATTTAAATGTTTCTCTGTATCACTCCAATTGATACATATTTTTGTCATCCCAAAATGCATCATGGTGTGAGAGTATGGGCCATGATTATAAATAGAGAAATGAAGGATGGACTCACATTTACAAGAACCGGCAGGGTTGAAACCCGTAGATGGTGGTTGTGGGTTAATTTGCAAGCCTGAAAATAAAAGTTTACTGAAGATTCCCTATGTTGTGCGGTGAAATCCTTTGGAGGATATGTGGTGAGAAATAATTTACGAGAAGCAGTTCGCTCTCAATTCCGGCACCCTCTGTGTGAAGAGCGCATCACCACAAACTAATTGGTGGATGATATATCTATATATCTATATCTAGAACCTAGTTTCAATAGGAAAAGCATTTTCTGATTTGCTAATAACTTTGGCGTTGTTTGACGAATCTTCGTGAAATTCTCCAAAAACAAGTATATCCAGGTCAGCTCCTATCCTGAAAGTTTGGGGGTGATTTGTCAAGCGGGGGCTGAGAAAAAAGGGGGGGTCCCAAAACACGTTTTCCCCATGCTAAATTCCAGAGGATATTTTGAGACAGGCTACAGCCCGAACTGCTGAACGGAATTACCCCAAATTTGGCAAAAAGGTAGAGCTTGGTTCAGTAAGCGACCTTTTTTAAAAATGGTATAAATCCGTTCAGTAGTTTTTGAGAAATTCAAAAAATAAGAGTAAAAAATCAATTTCCCATAGGAAATTTGGGCAAGGCTACAGCCGAAACTACAGAATGGAATTACACCAAATTTGCCAGAAAGGTAGTGCTTGGTTCAGAAAGCAACCTTTTTAAAAAGGATGTAAATCCGTTCAGTAGTTGCTGAGGAATTAAAAAAATATAAATATCGATATCTAGAGGCACAGTGGATCTGCGCACCCTAACGACCACAAGCTTTATTCTAATTGGCTGTCAACACTCCAAACCAGAAAGTGTTGGCAGCCATCTTGTGACTCAGAAGAAAACAGAAAAACAAAGGCGAAAAAAGTAAAGGGGGCAGGCTAGAAATACTCTGATCCCCAGGGCCTGCTCTGGAGGTCCCAGAAGGACCCCCAGGACCAAAAAAAGCATTTTCTAAAAATAAAAAATCGGCAGAATTTGCGCTGGTTGCGCGAATCCCATCGAATTTCTTTTTTTTAACGAGGCGCTCAATTGAAAGCCTATTGATTTGTAAGTAAATCAACGCCTATCAAAGTTGTCACATCAAACAAAATGAATATTATTGTACAAAGAAAAGTGCTACCAAACTATGGCTGTCAGAGAGCAAAGATATTGCTTTCGGACCCACGCTCCGCTTTCATAACCCCGCCTTTAAAGCACGATGCGCACCCACCCTCCTTGATTTGCAGTTGCTGGGAAGACTTCTGAGTGGCGGCTCTTGACCCGCCCCAAAACTAAGTGTCAACACAAGACAGCATGCCTAGCACATACACTCTAGCCCTGAAAGTTGGGCTTTAAACGTGAGACACGATCTGCAGTGAAAAGTAATAATACGTGTGACCCCCCTCCCTTCCAACACATGCTTAAGCGGGTGTCACTTTTTTTTAAAAAGTGACTTAAAATGTTGTTATATCACAGCATTATTTTGAAATGCTCCTCATTCTGACACACACCATGTCTTGGGGAAGAGTGAGAGCACGGATCCGAACCCTAGGTGCCTTCTCTGGGAGTGCCGATCAGGGACGCCGATAGAGGCATCTCCCACAGCGCACTACTGCTCCCCTTGCATTGTCAGTGCTGGGCGGGCACAGAGAGCGGTCCCGCCTAGCAACGTTGACAGATCACGGAAGTGGAAGTGGCTGCAGCCGGTCTGCGGCGAGCGGAAGAGCAGCACCGTGATTCGGTGAAGAGGCCAGCAGGCGGTACTGGAGCAAGCAGGTGGGGCAGCAGGGGCACAGATATCCCGGGGGCTGAGGGAACATCTAATACCGGTGGTATGTGCAAGAGGACGCTGCTGCCAGGTCCATATACTCTCTGCAGAACCTCCAATCTGCTGCCTGAGCCAAGCACAGCTCCCATTGCTAAACCAGCCTCACAGAGCTCATCTTGTCCCTCCCAGAGCCCACATCGCTCCAGTCAGAGTCCCCTCACCCACACAACATTCTAAGAACCCAACCTTCCATTGGTGCGCTTGGTACTCCATAGGTCTGCTTGGCACTACCCGGATCCACTTTGCGTTCCCTTGGTCTACTCATCTGTTACTGTTTCCACTTGACCGGAGTGGGCGTACTAGAATTCATTTTTAGGGGGCACACATTGGGCCTCAAATGAAACTGGTGGGGACCCCAATAAAGTGGGGTGGGGGCGCTAAGCATGGGCAATGTGAGCAGCTGCCCAGGCCCTTGCACTCAGCTCAAAAACAGGGGTCCCCAACGTGTCTGACATGGCACACTATCAGTCAGTCCACCTGCTCCTCCAGTGCCCCCTCCCCAAACGGATCACATCAAAGCTCTTCATCAGAGGTAGTAAGCTCTATATAAATCCAATTCCAAATGTAATTTATAAGGGAGGTGGTTTGACCTTGCTGGTCCAAGGGCATGGTGACATCCCTGGGTTGCAGGGGTGGGGGAAGGAAAGCAGTGGGTGGGGAAGTGATCAGCAGCACAGCCAACAATTGTGTTGGCTCACAATGTCTGGGGCAGGGCAGCACCTCTCTTAAAAACCTGCCCGAAGCCTTTCTCACTCTTTCTGTTTTGTGTTGTCAGGAACAAAAGGGCCCCTTTGTTCCAAGGACCAGCTGGACAATATCAGGAGAGGTGGGTCATGGGGAGAAGGGAGAAGCCAGAAAAGAATGGCATGCTAGGGGAGTGTTTATCAAAGCTCAGTCCCCTGGCCTTTTAAGCACTGTATCAGGCTGCAAGGTCCAGGTATGGGGCCCCCTTCTCTGGGCCTTGCAGCCATTATCCAGTGCTGCCAGGCCCAGGGCAGGGGGCTTCCTCTCCTTGTCTGCAGTGATACTCTATTGCGGTGAATCCCGGGGGTTGAAACTCAAATGGATGAATGAGTGGAAGGGTGGATGGATTAGTGAAAGGATGGATGGAGGAGTGAAAGGGTGGGTGGATGGAGGAGTAAAAGAGTGGATGGACGGATGAAGGAAAGGATAGATAAATGCGTGAAAGGATGGTTGAATGAGTGAAGGGTGAATGAGTGTAAGAATGGATAGATGAGTGAAAGGGAGGGGGAAGGATGGAAGATAGAATGGATAGATGAGTAAAAGTGTAAATGGATGGATGGCTGAGTGGATGGATGTGAGTGAAAGGATGGGTGAAATTGTAAATGGATAAGGGAAAGGATGGAGTGAAAGTGTGGATGGATTAGTTGGTGTTGTTAAAAACTTTATTTCGGCCGCTAAGGCCATAAAAGGTACATAATTAAATCAATTCCCACGTAAACACCCAATTTGTACATTGTTTCCAATTTCATAATATGTACAAGGTTTAAAAAGAAAAACATAAGATGACCAATATAAACATTAAAAGTATAAAGTGGCATATGGCGAGCAGGATGTTTCACGTTAATCCTCACTTACACAGATCTTAAAGACAAACTTCTCCTAATATGCCACATAGCATTTAAAAACCGTGATACCGCAAATACAATTACAGGTTGAGTATCAGATTTAATTCATGTTTCTCCCCTGAGGCGGAAGCCGGGGGATTAGCCTGCTCATATTGTGTTTTTTAAAACTGTTTATTTCCTAATTTGCGCCGTGAATTAATGCTTTTAATTTAATACCTGCACTCTGTGACCTGCCCTGTCACGCTCGAACCCCGATCCTCGGTGCACACGACTAGGTGTGGACGCCCCCGGAGATAGGGTAACAGCCGCCATCTTTAGTGGAGGAAAGGGTTGCGGTCCAGCTGTTGGACGCCTCCCACCCTCCTCACGACCGGATATAAGAACAATGCCATCCCGTCCGCGCAGCAGGCGGGCACAGCGGGCGCGCCGGCGGTGCGCCAAAGGCGCGCCAAAGGCAAGCCCGTCTGCGCCTGTCCGCGCCGGGACCGGGCCTAGTGCCATGACCCCTGGAGGATCACAGGTCGGTTACCCCCTCACTAAGGTAGAGTTACTACAACTAAGATCCCCCTCAAATGGCCACTGTTCATTGCACGATCCTGACTCTATCCCCGCATTGCTCAATATTATCTGCCCTCACTGTAAATCTACCCTTCCTTTTATTACAAACAATGTGCTGCTCAACAAAAAGAGTGCCAAAAGAAACATCAATATCTCGATGGCACTCATTAATGCGCGATCACTAGTAAGACACCGACAGGAAATAGCAGACTTTATTAAGGATAGGAACCTAGACATACAAGTGTCACAGAGACCTGGATGGATAGTGCCTCAGATCCTGACTTAGTGGTTGCAATTCCTACAGAATATAAGGTCTATCGACAGGACAGACAGAGAAAGAAAGGTGGTGGTTTGGCAATAATTGGCCGTAACAACTTTACAGTGACAATGTCTCCCATCTTGTCACCAACCTGTGAATCAATTCTTTTCACCATTTTACTGACGCCTTCGCATAATTTCAAAGGAGTGCTTTTGTACAGATCACCTGGTACACGCACTGACTTTCTCGCAGACCTGAATTCAATGCTTGAATCATTGGCAATTGAGGATTCCTACACAGTTTTAGGTGACTTCAACTTTCACCTAGATAAACATGACAATAATGAAACTTTTGCACTATTGTCAGATATGGAAACACTAGGACTTTCCCAGTTAGTTGCTTCTCCCACTCATGAGGCCTGTCATACTCTGGACGGCATTTTCTCCGACTACAATGGGATATCTGTACAAGACGTCCTCCCGCTTCCCTGGTCTGATCATTACGCCATTTTTTGCTCTATCCCCATTAATGACGCTCCATTAGACAGACCACTTGATGCTTGTCGCACACCTTTTAAAGCGTGGAAGGACCTTAACACTGTAGATTTTAGAGCATTGCTTAACAGCACTTGCCCGGTGATTTCATCAGACCCAAATATAGCCATGAATCAATACGCAGAGTGGTTGGGTGAGGTTGTTAATGCTCTGGTACCCCATACAATTATATCCAGGAACAGGACAGCCCCCTCTGCGCCGTGGTTCTCGGAAGACCTTAGGAAACAAAAACAGATCTGTAGGAATGCCGAGAGACTTTGGCGAAAAAATTATGACCAAGAAAGTAAACTCCGTTATAAGGAAACGCTTGCTAACTATAAAAAAAGATTATTACTGCTAAAAGCAGTTCTTTAGTGATCAAATAGAAAAGGTCAAGATTTCTAGCAAACAGCTTTACGAAGTTGTGAAGGAACTAGTAGGAAAAACTCCAGATCTGGCTCCCCCTCCCTCGCAATCTTTCTGCGACGCACTGGCCAACTTTTTCTATACAAAGGTCAATGATATCTATCTGGCCTTCTCTTCCAGGCACAGAGATGTTTCCCATCCAACCTGTACAACATCTACTGAATGCTCCCTAACTCACTTTAAAGAAATGACAGAGCAACAAATTTTGGACATTATAAACTCCATAAAATCAGGATCTGCTTTAGATCCATGTCCTCCAAAAAAATTTCCACCGGTCTTGGACCTATTAACTCCTGTTGTCACGCAAATATGTAACGTAATTTTTAAATCAGCAATCTTTTCCAACACTCTGAAAAATACGCTTTTAAAACCTCTCCTAAAAAAACCACACCTGGCGAAAGATGATTTAAAAAATTATCAACCTATAGCCAGTCTGCCATTTTTGGCTAAGGTGGTAGAGAAAGTTATGAATCACCAGCTGTCGGAGTATATTGAAGAACATGCCCTGCTGGATAATACCCAGTTTGGGTTCCGCAAATATCACAGCACAGAAACGGCTTTAATCAAAGCCGCTGATGACATCAGAACCATCAAAGATCAGGGAGGAACGGCAGTGCTTGTACTGCTGGACCTATCTGCCGCTTTCGACACGGTCGATCATTCCATCCTGATCGACCGTGTCGGAAAGATGGGAATCCAACAGGGAGCAAAGAACCTTCTTATTTCTTTTCTATCGGAAAGGACCCAGGCAGTTACCTTGGGCCCTTTCAAATCAAGTGAGCTTTATCTACCTTGTGGGGTGCCTCAAGGCTCATCCCTAAGTCCGGAACATTTTTAATATCTATGTGTCGGACCTAGCTAAAGTCATCAAGCAATACGGGATGGGCCCTACTTCCTACGCAGATGACACCCAGCTAATTCTAGCCATTAACAATGACGGAGAAGATGTGGCGGAATGTTTTCAGGAGGGTATGTTGGCCATTGGGGATTGGATGTCCACCAGTTCCCTTAAACTAAACTCTCAAAAGACTGAGGTTGTAATTTTTGGGAAACTTTCTCCCTGCTGGTCTCCTGTCTGGTGGCCTTCAGCTTTTGGAACCCTGCCAACCCCTGTCCCAAGGGTCAGTAATTTAGGAGTGGTATTTGACGAAAATCTTAATTTTTCTGCTCACGCCAACCAAATTGCGACTACAGCTTTTCATAAGTTGAAACTCATTAAAAAAATCATTCCGTTTCTACCTGACACCGCAGGTAAAACCGTGGTAAGTACACTTGTACTATCGTCACTTGATTACTGCAATGGATTGTTTGCCAACGCACAAACCAGGGTTGTTAATAAAATGCAATCAGTACAGAATGCGGCGGCAAGATTGCTAACTAGAACTCCTAAATTCAAACCAATTGCCCAAACTATTCGGAATCTTCATTGGTTGACGATTAAAAAACGAATACAATTTAAGGCTTTGTGCCTTGTTTTTAAAGCACTACATAATTTAGGCCCGCAATTTCTCAGGAACCAGATAACCCGTACCGTCCGCTAAGACAATTGAGATCAGTCACTCTGCACCATCTAAATGTCCCTCGTACCAGAACAGTTTCCTAGGGAGACAGACGGTTTACAGTTGCCGCAACCAGACTCTGGAACTCTCTTCCTCTGTCAATCAGGATGAGTCACACTCTTCTGTCCTTCAGGAAGAGTCTAAAGACCTGGTTGTTTAAGCAATAACTATGCCGGGACCCAATATCAGGAGAGTCATGAAGCGAATTTTAGCACCAAGACGCCCTCTGGCATTTGTTCGCACTCTATAAATCTCATAAATAAATAAATAAATAAATATTTTAAAACTCTAAAAGCCTCGGCACAGCAAGTGAAACCAAGATTTTTGCATAACTGGATTACCCAGCGTTTGCAGAAGAATAAAACATGGAGCTCGGTTTCAGCCATTTGTTTACAACAAGGGCAGAGAGTTGAATTCTCCGAGGCCCATGAGCTAGTAAGTTCTGCCAGAGGTAAGTTCCCCCATCTAAATTGTACGTACTATTTCCTCGCCAAAGGCGGGTGGATGACATCCAGAAACGGTTCTTTTATGTACATCTCCTTTATTTGTAGGAACTCCCTGGTCAACCTGCCCTCTTTAGTACTTTCCTGTAATAACTGCAAATTTGATAGCCTAAGTTGTTTCACAAGACCCACCCTCGATATTGTTATACACGCTAGCTCAGGGGATAGCCAAAGATCTGGTCTCCCAATCTGATTGGCCAGGCTTCTAATGTGGGCCAACCAAGGATGGATTTTTACTAGGGATGAGTCTGGGGAGAAGCTCCTTTATCTCTTCTTTGAAAGCACTCAGCTCGGGAGTTACCGATAACCCCCTCCAGAATGTCAAGGGCCTAAGGGCGATCTCTTGATCAATTGGTCTCATGCCCATATCCATGCGTAAGGGAACCAGTGGGGTGCTGCGTGGTAAGCCAATGAGTTGGCGCATAAAGTTATTTTCCAGCTTCAGGAGATCTGTAGTGGAGCTGTGCCCCCAGAGTTCTGCCCCATACAAGGAAGCCCCTCTCGCTTGAGAATTGTAAATCTACACAAGAGGGGCAGCTGGCTTAAACGTAGATAATCTGAGCATTTTCATTATCCCCCCTGATGTCTGGGCAAGCCTGAGTCGTGTTTTAATAATCTGGGGACCCCATCCAAACTGTTCGGACAGTGTTATCCCCAGATAATCAAATGTCCTTACTTTTTCAAGAGGAATACCATTTAGAGAGGGATTGGGACGAGTGGTCTTCGGAGGATTAAAGACCATGAATTTGGTTTTAGTTAAATTTATCTCCAACCCTCTCATATGGCAAAACTGGGCAAACCCATCCAGGGTGCGTGGTATGC
Source organism: Lissotriton helveticus (assembly GCF_964261635.1). NCBI lineage: Eukaryota > Metazoa > Chordata > Amphibia > Caudata > Salamandridae > Lissotriton > Lissotriton helveticus. The sequence continues at coordinate 596,563,314 of NC_136057.1, read as the reverse complement.
CGACTGCTGACTTAGACAATAACAAAGTATCGTCTGCGAACATTAACGCAGGTATTCTCCCAGTGGCCAGTTTCGAGGCATCCGCATCTTTGATATTATTTTAAAAAGCAATTAGCCCATTAATATAAAGACAGAATAATGTGGGGGCCAGAGCGCAGCCCTGTCTGACCCCCTTTCTGACAGGGAATCGAGATGAAAGTTCCCCAAATTTGCCACATCTGACCCGGGCATAGTTTTCTGAGTGTAACCTCACTAAGACATTAAGAAGGTAGGGCGGACACCCAAGCTCATCAAGCACCTCCCACAACTTCTTTCTAGGCATGATATCAAAGGCTGATTTCAGATCAACAAATAAAAGATAGAGGCTGCCACCCTCCATCCTCACCGTTTTCCAGAAAAGTAGCTGTAGTCTGAATATCTGGTCCACGGTGCCCATGTATGGGCTCAAGATTCCCTGCTCCTCCATCCACCCCTGTATACGGCACAGGAGAACCCTGCCCATCAAATTTTGTGTGTTATCAATTAAGCTGATGGGTCTGTAGTTGGTGGGTAGGAGAGGGCTACCCTTTTTCAAGATTGGAACTATTTCCGCCCCTTTCCAGGTATCAGGGGGATTCATGCCCTTCAAGATTGCATTGAATAGTGCACTCAGGCATGGGGCCCAGATGGTTGGTTCTTCCCGGAAGAAGTCCCCCGGCAGTTTGTCAAGACCCGGGGCTTTATTGGGGAGTAGGCTGGTAAAGGCATTTTGCACCTCCAGAAGTGTGATATCCCCTCCTCCCCCCTGGTTCAACTCCGGGTTGTTGCTCGAATTCTCTGGATTTAGGGGGTTTTAAACATCGCAATCATACAGGGCCCCAAAATGTGACTCCCAGACTTCGGGCGCTCTGTTGGGCTCTATTGCTGGGCGTTCCCCCTCCTCTCCCAAGCTAACTCGCTTCCAAAACAGTTTAAAATCGTGGGCCTTTAACGCTGTCCCCAAAGCCTCCCACCTATCCGTTTCCCACTCCTTCTTTGCCTGAGGCAGGATTTTCCTGTGTTTTATTCTAGCTAACTTGATAGAAGGCCTGTCTTTACCTTTCAGTACATTTAGGAGCTCTTGTTTTGCTTTACGGCAATTACTGTTATACCAAGAGCATTTGGGTCGGTCTATTCCCCTCCTGAGAACTTCCGGGTAGAATATATCTTTCAGGGTTACCACTGCCTATTCGTGGATTACTCTTGCCTTATCCCTGTCCTCGTCAAGTGGGTCCACCTGTCTCAACGCGCTCATTCTATCTATCAGGGGTAGTGCAAGCTGGTACAACTTTGCCAGTTTGGGGGGAGATTGGCGAATGTAATTCCATCGGATTTTCCTCCGGTTTTTGGTGGTTACTAGACCATCTCCAGTGGGCACCAAATTTGGGCCGATGGCGGCAGCCCCAGGTTCCCCAGCTTAAGTGTTACAATCAGAGCATTATGGTCACTCTCTTGCCTCTGTTGAACCTTGAAATCTACGACTTTCTCCCAGGTTCTTGTTTCCACCAAGATGTAATCAATTAATGATGTATGACCATCGCAATTGAATGTGGTTTTGCCTGGGAGGTCGGATTTTGTTCTCCCATAACATGCCCTTAATGAGTTGGACAGCGTAAATGAATGAATTTGTATGGCTAGTGGTGACCACACTTTGATTGGGGTGATCCGTGGTTCTGGGATTGACAAATAAAGGTCTTCATCTGAGGGATCCTCCTGTAAATTGTCAGTTAGAGGTTCGTATTGACAATTTAAATCACCTCCCATAATTATCAGAATTGCTGGATCCAAAGTTGGAAGATAACGGCTTAGATGGTCTATAAAGGCCGATTCGAGTCTATTGGCTACAGGTCTAGAGTAGACATTAATTAGGGCAATTTTCGTTTTGTCAAGAAATTACAGCAGGACACATTGAATGTTATTATTGGAGGGTGTCATTTGCTCCGCCTGGCACCCTAGATGAGTGCCCACCCAGATTGTAAGACCACCTGACAGGCGCCCTCTCCCACCCTTTGTGGCCAGTATGTTAAATGGGGCAAATCCTGTCCTATGATGGAATGGAATGGAAAGATGATTTATAGAGCGCGATAGTTACCTTGAGGCGTCCTAGCGCTGACAGACACTGTGAGCGAAAGAGGTGGACCAGAAACCTAGTTGGGTTGTGAAAAGAGAAGGGTTATTAGTAGTTTACGGAACGCCAGTAGGTTGGGTTCTGCACGCAGGTAGAGGGGGAGGGAGTTCCAGAGCCTGGATGCATTGTACGAGAAGGCACGGCCTCCGCATCTAGCCTTCTTGATCTTGGGAACCGTCAGAAAAAATGAGGTCGATGATCTGAGTTGTTTAGCGGGAGAGTATGGGGTCGCCAGGGAGCGATTGATGGGCGGGCCAGTTTCCCATATTACTCGGTGGATGGTGCATAGGGATTTGAATTCGATTCTTCATCGAATTGGTAGCCAATGTAGGCTCCTTAATCCCTCCCTAGCTGATGTTCGGCGGGGAATTTGGAGCAATGTGCGGGCAGCACAGTTCTGCACAATCTGCATTGTATTCAGGGTAGACTGGGGGGCACCCAAATTCAGGGCGTTTCCGAAGTCCAGTCTGGACAGGATAAGTCCCTGGATCATGATCTTCCTGGCCTCAGGCGGTAACACGGGAAGAATCTTCCGTAGGACTCTGAGTAAGCCAAAGCAAGTTGCTGAGAGTTTTGAGGCTTGGGCGTGAAATTGAGAGCTTTATCGAGCCAGATGCCCAGGCTCTTGATTTCATCTTTAGGCGACGGGGGGGGGGACCTAATGAAGAGGGCCAAAGAAGCTTGAGAGCCAGGGGCGAGGGGTTGCCCAGGAGCATTAGCTCGGTTTTGTCGCTGTTTACTTTGAGATGTGACATGGTCATCCAATTGGAGACCTCCAATGATGTTCCTCACATGCCCACGTTTCTTGGAATAACCAGATGTCTTGTTGGTCCACAAAGGTACCCCATTCTGGACTTGATATTTTGTTTTGTAGACCTGCTAAATTCCAAGAAAGGATTTGTAACTCCCCGTTCCTCATTCCTACCTCTGATGGAACCACCCAGTTTGGCGAAGAGGGGAGGGGATGTGCAGCCTGGTGGATCCTGTCTGCACTAGCCAATGATACACTACCTCCATCCCTATCAATGTGACCCAACTGAAAATCAAGAGAGGTACGTGCGGCCTTGCCTCTCAACTGGCTGTCCACTATTTGGATATCATGCCCTTGATCCAATACCCTCCCGCTAGTCCAGTTCATACTGCTATCAGGGCAAGCTTCTTCACTAAGACAGTTAAATATTCGTTCCTTCCGTGTATCAGTAGTGCAATGTCTAACCCCTAGTCAATCAACCTCCTCGAGGTATCCATATCTATTAGTTGTTGGGATGTTATACTGAGGACGGTTACCAAAATTACTGGACCTTCCTTCCATGAGGGGACCAGGGCACACAGTGGTGGTTAACGAAGATGCCCTACTTCTCTGGTCGATGTTAAGTTGGGGATAGAAATAATCCAGGGCACGCAGGCTTATTCCTGTAGGTGTGTGATAGAATGCATTAGGAGTGGATAACAGGGTACTAGCCGTGTTTGGATTGTTGAAATTGATAACAACACACTCCCCTGCTTCTGTCTTTCGGGCGTCTCCCACCCAGCCTGCTCTGCGGATCATGATTATCTCCCCCGCCCAAGCGTAGTCAAAGTGCTTGAACCTTGCAAGTCAAAATAAGCATTTGTTCCTTAGCTCAAGGTGGGTTTCCTTGGAGTTATGTGACATTACGGGGATTCCTGTCATCACTGCAACGTATGGTGCGCAGGCAGGGGGAAGATTAATACTTAGAAGGGAAGTTACCTTAGTCTCCCCAGCAGAGGCCTCGGACAGTAGAGCAGTTTGTGTACTAGTCACCTCCCTATTCCCAGTGTTATCCTTAGCCTCTCCACCTACTTTCTTAGTACTTTCTTTACACCTGATCTCTTGGATGGCTATTGTGGTTATTGCATTCACTTCCCTCTGTGGGTCTCTGGTTGTGCTCAGGTCAGTGGTGAGGGTCCCCCAGCTTGCGCATGACTTGGGCATAGAATAACATCATGTCTGCCTATTTCTGGCCCTCCCCCCACTTGGCTGGGTCCAGGATCTGGTTGTGCTTGAGTACCCAACCTCTCCCAAACGTTCTCCATTCTTTCTAGACGGGCAAATATGGGTGCTAATTCTTCTTGAATGGTAACTCTTAATTTAATTAGGAGATCAGCCATCAGATCATCTACCCACAACGGGTGTTCTATCGCTAGGTTGTCTGATTGGCTTTTAACCTTTGTTGTTGCTGGGATCTAGACCCAATGTGGGTGCCTGATTGTTTGCACATTGTTTCTTATTTTTTGGGCCTAGCACAGGGGCTGCTTTACGTTTCCCTTTGTTTGTAGTGTTGGTAGAATTGCTGGCCCTGTCTAAATGCTTGCGGGTTCGAGTAACCCGAAATGAGGGTTCCCTACTAGATGTTTGTGCTTGTATTTCTTGCGCCCCGGAGATCTGGATAGGGGATTGATCAGAAGGCGGGAGGGACAATGGGCTGGGCTGTGAAGTAAGTGGTGTAGATTGGCCCCTAGACACCTCAGAGTCTAGCGCGCAAATATCCGGAGTAAGGGAGAGCCTCCTTTCAGTGCGCTCTATTTCAGTAGACACTACCCCAATGGCCCTTTGGAGCATTTTGTCTATAGCTGTTGTTGGGGGCTCACATATTTTTGTTTTATTTTTAGTCGCAACTGGCTTTTTAACCATTTTGCATCAGATGGTGTTGCTACAACAAATTTTGCAATTTTACAAGAAACCTCTTATCCTCACCGTGGGGACATATCTAAATACCCTTTGAGAGGACAAGAAAACAGATGAAAGCGGGCTCAACTCCGCTTTGAGAACCGCCAGCAACACGATTACACAAGAACCCCCAGTTAAACTATCCAAACATGTAAAAACAACCCTCCCTCTACGCTGGCACTTCAATCGATAGGGCAGTGTTAGTCTCAAAGTCATAGGCTAGTGACTTTTTCACTCAGAGTCAGTATAAAAGTCATCAAGTTATTATGGCATATAGGTCCAAATTTATCTTACCACTTCCTTAGGTGGTAGTCTGTAGGAGAGTTCAGCTGTTAGGGGGTGGCCCAGCCCAGCCACTTCCAGCCCCTGACAGGCGCGGACGGGCACGCCCTTGTCCCGGGCTTCGCCCAGGCACGACCACGCGTCCCGCGCCGCGGGAGCCCCCAGGTTGTTTTAAGGCTGCGCCTGGCGCTTCTATTCTGACGCGTATTGTGCGTCACAAGAGAAACAGTGGGATTTGTAGTCCCCCTCTGCTAGATATCAGCAAGACGCGGTAGTTGTTGAAGTCCCGCTGGGACTGTTGGGGACTGTAAGGCGGCACAGCGGGATGATGGTTGCAGTCCCCCCTGGACTGTTAAAGCAGGCAAGTATGACTGATGTCCCAGCGCTTCACAGGCGTCCCCAATTATGGATGGATTAGCAATAGGATGGATGATTGAAAAGATGAATGGATGGCTGGTTGGATAAGTGAAGGGGTGGATGGAGAGATGGATAGGTTTGGAGACGGACAGATACGTTTGGATATGGATGGGAACACGGATGGATGGGTTGCAATGATTTGCTTGGTGCCATAAAAGATTTGGTTCAAAGTTGAGAGTATCATCATTTTCTGTTTACTCCCCTGCCTATGTGGGACATTTCTGTATTTACAGTGTGCTTACGTATGACACATGTATGACATTTTGAATGACACCCAACTGCTACTTGAAAGTTACTTTAGTAATTGTAAATTGTAGCATGTTTTGTTTTAGAGAGAACCTTACAGTGCCACATATAATGGATCCGATACTGCAATCCCCCCTAGTTCATCACCACAGGAAGAGCTATTTGGTAACCTCCTCGCAGCAATGCGATGCAAGCACTTATTAATGACTCCAAGAGTATATAAGACTAATTCTCCAGGGATGAGTAAGAGGTCAGCTTCCAATTTCCAGCTATGAAATGGAGCTGTTCCGTAGTAGTCTTGAGGCAAAACCAAATTGCTTATAATGTTTCTCTGTCCAGATGATACAAAGCCCTAAACTCTCATCACTGTGGCAGGAACAAACAGCACTGGGATACTGCTGTAACAAATGCACACTTGCGTGAACACACTCGCACCAAAGCTGTCCACTGCTTTATCCTTACAACTGGCTTCACTAATTGTTCCAAAATAAGTGCATCATCAAACTTTCTTTTCCAATCTGCAAAAGGAATCTATATGAAAACTGTAACTTACACTAGCACAGATTTCCACTCATGTTGCTTCTTTATACCACATATAAGTAGTTAATCCTGCTGTTATATTCTTGCATTCTGGAACGTGCATTTTCATTTTTCCATCATAAATGCAGCAGAACAACATCCAAATGAAATGAATAAATCAAATGATGTATTAGTTTGGGAACTGTCACAATTCACATTTTAAACAGCATTTTCAGTACCGGGGTGATCTTAACCCTTCTTCAATGACCTGTGATTTACAAAGCTTTCAAATAAAAATAGAAAGGTACATGTATTTGAACCCAACTATATTTTGCTATACCTGGTTCCATAATTTTTACCATAGTGATGTCATTCAGTTAATTTTCCGCTGTGCTCTGGAATTTTTATCATGCACTAATCTGTAAACAATCAGTTAACATTGATTAAAGAAATCCATCTTTGTGAGAGCTGTGCCTAGCTTTTCCATTCAATGTGACTATTGTAAATCCACTTAATGCAGCTTTAAAATCACTGAAAAAACTATAGGTTTAATGAACATTATAATTAGAAATATACTGACCATGTCATGAATGATGTAATATGTGACGTCATCAGCAGTGCATTGCGGGGGTGCAAGTTAAAGTTAGCTTTACTAACTATAACGGCCGAATTTCTCTGGTTTTGTTCAAGTAAAATGTCCAACTAACTATAACGTCCCCGAAACCTGTTGTTTTGTTAGTGCATATATCTATCTATATATATATATATACATATATATATATATCAAAGCTCCACTTACACCTGCCAGACGCACTCTTAGGCTGGTGCCTGCTCGCCGGGGGTGCACCCGACCTTAATATCCGCTCGACAGTCCCTCCCCGCAAATTCCGGGAATTAGGTAGCAGCACTCCGGGGTAAATTCACAGTTAGGTTTTATTATACAAAACGCGCTTTTGGCACTCTGCCTTCGTCAGTGTTCAAAGCAACAGTACAGCGCAAAGTCTCAATGCTTTTAAAAACATCACGTGATATTTTACAAGACACAAAGATAGGACCTCGAAAATAACAATGGTCGCCATCTTTGAATGGGTAAAGTGTGTTAAATGTTGCTTGCCGCTCTAGATAGCCAGCAATGTACAGCCACGCATACAGAAATAAATCAACAGTTAAACATCCAGAGAGTCTAAATTCATCACTCAATGTTTGCCATTGACATAATGCCCACAGATGGGCTATATACATTCGATGCTCGTTGCACCCCCCACTCTCATCCCACGAAATGGGGGGGTGCAACGAGCATCGAATGTATATAGCCCATTCAAAGATGGCGACCATTGTTATTTTCGAGGTCCTATCTTTGTGTCTTGTAAAATATCACGTGATGTTTTTAAAAGCATTGAGACTTTGCGCTGTACTGTTGCTTTGAACACTGACGAAGGCAGAGTGCCGAAAGCGCGTTTTGTATAATAAAACCTAACTGTGAATTTACCCCGGAGTGCTGCTACCTAATTCCCGGAATTTGCGGGGAGGGACTGTCGAGCGGATATTAAGGTCGGGTGCACCCCCGGCGAGCAGGCACCAGCCTAATAGTGCGTCTGGCAGGTGTAAGTGGAGCTTTGATATTGAATTCCAGTCGCACCGCAATTTCGACGAGAAGTTTGGATTTGAGAAACGGAGTCTCCAAAGGCGCCGGCGCTCGCAGCAAGACTGGTTTACTGGAGCGCGTGGCAAGACCGGGTAAGGAGACTACTTTCTATTACCAAGTATCGAGTAGTCGAATTGTTGCTGGCGTGAGGGGACACAGGTTGAACTTAATGGTCACGGCTGTGACCAGAAGTGAAAATGTTCTGTGAAACGGAGCGGCGCAAAGCTGAACAAGGCATGTTCAAAAACAGAATTAAAAATGCTGGATCAAAACAGGCTGAGGCACCAGAACATAAAAGTGCAACGGATTTAAATGCTAAATTGGCACTACTGGAACGTCTCTATGAGAGAGAATGTAGAAAATGGTGGGAAGCTACATCCCTCCAAAACTATATAGATGTTGACCGTGTGCCCAGGGGTCTCAGAATTTACACTATCCCCGCATACGAGAATCCGGATCCATTATTGCTTGATGCATGGGCTGAACACACTGCCCAATCGTGCAAGGGGAGCCTGATAATATTGGTGCGTTTCGCATGGAGCGACAGGGACAAAGCCCTGAACCAAATTAAAGATATAGAACAAGATCTAGCTAAAGAAGAAGATCAAGAGAAATTGGAAGAGAAACGGGAAGCAATGAAAAAACGATTGAAAAAATATGAAGGAAAAATAAAACAGAGAAAGGAAGAGAAATTTGAACGAGACGAAAAAGATTACAGCAGTGGAAGAGTTCTGACCTTCTCCAAAAAATATGACAAATTAAGAAAAGATTTAAAAAAGGCACAACCAATAGTAACTGGAGAGGTACCAGAGACCTCCGAATCATCGGTAACAGGTGATGAGACATCAAGTGAGGATGGCCAGGCTGGCCAATCTAATGCTCCTGAATCCTCGGGTTTTCACAAGGAATATCATGTGATGAGAAAGCAACAACTCCAAGGGGGAAGGGGCAAACCCCCGGAGGTGAAAAGAGGATCAAGAGGAAAACGAGGAGGGGGGGCTGGAGCCGCAAACATCGTGGGCTCGCCACCCCTAACAAGGAGCAGGAAGAATTTCTACAAGAAATAGAACAAGAAGATGGAGACAATCTGACGATTGTTAACTTGACACCAAAAATACTAACAGATGATGAAGAAAATATTCTGAAACTTGGACTTACATTCTGCCCACAAAAAAATCTTGAGTTTACCCAAACCCGGATAGATTTGTTTAAGTTTACCCGCAAACTAAAACTCCACAAGTACTTCAAAACCAAGCCACCAAGAATTAAATCTCCTGTGTCAGGCGAAATGGAGGTTAGCACTCTTTCCTGCAGGGATCTGGCTGGCATTAGAGCTTTGGAGGAATTGCGGATGGAATCTTCCGACAATGATGGGATTACTAATCTGGGTAATACTCAGCTGATCACGGACATGGGAGTACAACAGAAGGGAGGTGCGACTGATTTTAAACCGACCTCAACCTTCATGCCTGTGATGGGGGCAGATGCCATAGATACCTTTTCGGAGGCTGTGTTACAGGACCTACGTAAATTGAGGGGCAATACGAAACTGAGACAGGATCAACATAACTTTTCAAATAAACAACATATGGCACTCAAGAAGTTGTGTGAGGACTCGTCTTTGGTGTGCAAGCCCTCTGACAAGGGAGGGAACATCGTTTTGCTCACTAAGGCACAATATGAGCAGGAGGCCTTACGCCAATTAAATGACCACAGCACATATACTAAAGTTAGCACATCGGTATATAATACCAGCATTATAGAATACCACGATATGATCTCAAGGTGGTATAATAGGGGTATGTTGAACTGTGATGAAAATCTATTTTTGAGATGCCCTAACCCAGTTACCCCCACATTTTATTATTTACCCAAAATCCACAAGGACCTGTTGAATCCCCCTGGTAGGCCGATTGTGGCCTCTCAGGGCAGTTTGACAGAACATTTATCTATATACGTTGACTCTTTCCTTTCTACCCATGTTACGGGTTTGAGGTCGTATTTGAAGGACACTAAGCACTTTTTGAATTTAATTGAAGATGTATGCTGGAATGATGGCGACACTATGATGGTGATAGATATCACCAGTTTATATACGTGCATAGGACATGAGGAGGGACTTGTGGCCATTTCCTGGTTTCTGGAAACAAGATCGGTCAAATTTTTTGAACATAATAAAATGTTACTTGATTTCCTAGGTTTCTGCCTAAATAATAACATTTTCCTCTTTGGACAGGATTTATATAAACAACTCACTGGCGTGGCGATGGGTACCTGCTCCGCCCCCAGCTTCGCGAATTTATTCGTGGGGTGGTGGGAGGAGCAGGTGGCCTGGTCTCCAGTCAATAAAAAGTGGAATGAACTCGTCAAATGTTGGTACCGCTACATTGACGACCTCTTTATTATTATAAAGGGGTCAGTTGATTTAGCAAAAGATTATGTCGCGGTGCTCAATGATAACAGCAATAACTTGAAATTCTCCGGGACATGCAGCCAAACTGAGGTTAACTACTTGGACTTGACAGTCTTTGTAGAGGGAGGCAGACTCCACACGAAGCTTTATCGCAAGGAGACTGCTGGGAACTCGACTTTGTTCGCGACCAGCAGTCACCCCAAAAGCCTAGTGAATAGTATACCCTACGGGGAACTATTAAGGATACGAAGGAACAACACAAAGGAACAGGATTTTAAAAGGGCAGCCAATAGCAGCATCCAGAGATTTAAGACTAGAGGCTACAAAGAGGGAGTACTCACACAGGCTATGAAGAAAGTTTGCGAACTGGACAGGAGTGAACTTCTAAAAAAACAAAAAACTGTAAATACTGAGAGCACCAAGTCAGGTGGGGGAACGTTTAGAATGATCACCACCTTCTCAAGCAATGCTTCCGAATTAAAACGCATCATGCGGAAGCATTGGAATATTTTGCTTACTGATAACATTATTAAGCAAGACTTACCATCTTACCCTCTAGTAACTTTTAGAAAGGCACGAGCACTCAAGGACTATCTAGTGCATAGTCATCATGAAGGCACTACATCTAAACCCAAGGCAGAACCTTTGAAAGGTTTTTTTCCTTGCGGGAAATGCAAGGCCTGCAAAGGCAGTAGGCGTGTGACACAGTATACTGTACCCGGGGTCAAACAACCTAAAAAAATAGGAAAATTCCTCACATGCTCCACACCCTACGTTGTGTACTGTCTAACATGTCCTTGTGGCAGAAGGTATGTTGGCAGCACAACGAATCCCGTAAAACTGAGGATTTTAGAGCATCAAAGGGCGATACAAAATGCGGACGTGAATTACCCTGTAGCCAGGCATTTTGACAAGGATCATAAACGGAACAGGGACCTGTTGACGTACTTTTGTCTTGATTCCGTCCCTGCCCATGTAAGAGGAGGTGATAGGCTACACAAACTTAGACGACTGGAGTCGCGCTATATTATCGACCTACAAAGTAAGATGCCAGCAGGATTAAATGTACATGAGGATTTGGCAGTCCATTTGATTTGAAAAAGCATAAATAGGGCTTATATGTAAATATTGCTTAGTTGTCCTGTAATTGCTTCAATTCGTTTTTCTATGCTAACAATGTATTGCCTTGTTTAAATGCTTTTTATCACGTTATTTTATTTACATCAGAACCTACTAAAAGCCCATTTTGGGCGTGATTTCGTGGGATGAGAGTGGGGGGTGCAACAAGCATCGAATGTATATAGCCCATCTGTGGGCATTATGTCAATGGCAAACATTGAGTGATGAATTTAGACTCTCTGGATGTTTAACTGTTGATTTATTTCTGTATGCGTGGCTGTACATTGCTGGCTATCTAGAGCGGCAAGCAACATTTAACACACTTTACCCATTCAAAGATGGCGACCATTGTTATTTTCGAGGTCCTATCTTTGTGTCTTGTAAAATATCACGTGATGTTTTTAAAAGCATTGAGACTTTGCGCTGTACTGTTGCTTTGAACACTGACGAAGGCAGAGTGCCGAAAGCGCGTTTTGTATAATAAAACCTAACTGTGAATTTACCCCGGAGTGCTGCTACCTAATTCCCGGAATTTGCGGGGAGGGACTGTCGAGCGGATATATATATATATATATATATATATATTTATATATATATATATATATATGTATATATATATATATCGAACAAAACCTCCAAAAGGAAAGACAGAAGCCACACGAGGGGAACAGCTTGGAGGTTCTTTATTTCAGGATTGGCAGATAACGGGCGTATGCATTTCAACTAAGTAGCCTCCTCAACGCCCAGTGTAGATCAGAAGGAGAGTCGTTTGCCACAAAAATAGTTCACCTGCACCAACTGAAATAGTTAGAGTTCGCTCCGCCAACTGATGACAAAATTCACCTTTCGCAGTTCTCTGGGTGTAGGATGGAACTGCAACTCCCAGCAGGCAGCAACCTGCCGGGATAGGGTGGCCAAGTGGTTGCACGAATGGCTGTGTGTTGTGGAACCATCTCACATGTTTCTTCCAGGCCCAACGAAATAAACACACTCCTTGCGACCCCAACTGCACAACCAGCGATTGCAGGTATCCAATTCACGGGGCTAAGTCCGCAATGCGTCTCTCCCAGCGCGGAGTTCAATGTCTCCGACACCGCTTCAATTCTTCCTGCTCGCACTGGTGAGCCTGGTCCGTTTCAAAAACTTGAAAGGTTACGTTTTTTTCCCGCCGAGGCGAAAAAAAAGGGGAGCCAGTGTTGACCAGGCATACTTGATGTGGAGGGGCCTCTGTGACACACCACTGGCTGGCAATGTAACAAATATCGAACAAACCCTCCAAAAGGAAAGACAGAAGCCACACGAGGGAAACAGCTTGGAGGTCCTTTATTTCAGGATTGGCAGATAACGGGCGTATGCATTTCGGCTAACTAGCCTCCTCAGCGCCCAGTGTAGATCAGAAGGAGAGTCGTTTGCCACAAAAATAGTTCACCTGCACCAACTGACATAGTTAGAGTTCGCTCCGCCCACTGATGACGAAATTCACCTTTCGCAGTTCTCTAGGTGTAGGATGGAACTGCAACTCCCAGCAGGCAGCAACCTGCCGGGATCGGGCGGCCAAGTTGTTGCGCGAATGGCAGTGTGTTGTCGAACCATCTCACATGTTTCTTCCATGCCCAACGAAATAAACACACTCCTTGCGTCCCCAACTGCACAACCAGCGATTGCAGGCATCCAATTCACGGGGGTAAGTCTGTAATGCGTCTCTCCCAGCGCAGAGTTCAATGTCTCCGACACCGCTTCAATTCTTCCTGCTCGCACTGGCGAGCCTGGTCTGTTTCAAAAACTTGAAAGATAAAGTTTTTTTCCCACCGAGGTGAAAAAAAAGGGGAGCCAGTGTTGACCAGGCATACCTGATGTGCAGGGGCCTCTGTGACACGCCGCTGCTGGCAATGTAACAAATATCGAACAAACCCTCCAAAAGGAAAGACAGAAGCCACACGAGGGGAACAGCTTGGAGGTTCTTTATTTCAGGATTGGCAGATAACGGGCGTATGCATTTCAGCTATGTAGCCTCCTCAGCGCCCAGTGTAGATCAGAAGGAGAGTCGTTTGCCACAAAAATAGTTCACCTGCACCAACTGAAATAGTTAGAGTTCGCTCCGCCCACTGATGACGAAATTCACCTTTCGCAGTTCTCTGGGTGTAGGATGGAACTGTAACTCTCAGCAGGCAGCAACCTGCCGGGATCGGGCGGCCAAGTGGTTGAGCGAATGGCAGTGTGTTGTCGAACCATCTCACATGTTTCTTCCATGCCCAACGAAATAAACACACTCCTTGCGTCCCCAACTGCACAACCAGCAATTGCAGGCATCCAATTGACGGGGGTAAGTCTGCAATGCGTCTCTCCCAGCGCGGAGTTCAATGTCTCCGACACCGCTTCAATTCTTCCTGCTCGCACTGGTGAGCCTGGTCCGTTTCAAAAACTTGAAAGATAAAGTTTTTTTCCCGCCGTGGCGAAAAAAAAGGGGAGCCAGTGTTGACCAGGCCTACTTGATTTGCAGGGGCCTCTGTTACACGCCGCTGGCTGGTAATGTGACAAATTTCGAACAAACCCTCCAAAAGGAAAGACAGAAGCCACACAAGGGGAACAGCTTGGAGGTTCTTTATTTCAGGATTGGCAGATAACGGGCGTATGCATTTCGGCTAAGTAGCCTCCTCAGCGCCCAGTGTAGATCAGAAGGAGAGTCGTTTGCCACAAAAATAGTTCACCTGCACCAACTGAAATAGTTAGAGTTCGCTCTGCCCACTGATGATGAAATTCACCTTTCGCAGTTCTCTGGGTGTAGGATGGAACTGGAACTTCCAGCAGGCAGCAACCTGCCGGGATCGGGCAGCCAAGTGGTTGCGCGAATGGCAGTATGTTGTCGAACCATCTCACATGTTTCTTCTATGCCCAACGAAATAAACACACTCCTTGCGTCCCCAACTGCACAACCAGCGATTGCAGGCATCCAATTCACGGGGGTAAGTCCGCAATGCGTCTCTCCCAGCGCAGAGTTCAACGACTCCGACACCGCTTCAATACTTCCTGCTCGCCTGGCGAGCCTGATCCGTTTCAAAAACTTGAAAGATAAAGATTTTTTCCCGCCGAGGCGAAAAAAAAGGGGAGCCAGTGATAGAGCACGCAGGTCACTCAACCAACAGATTTACCATACACGTATCGGGCCCATATATTTTAATTCACCATTTTATTAATCGGGTGACCATACACTCTACTACCAGTAACCCAGTTCCCTCCTATATATTTTTATTGTACCCGACTTACCAATCCACCCTCGCGGGTACCTAATGACCACAATGAATCAGGGAGCTAGCTGTGAAGAAAAGGCAAACAACACAAATTCCAACTTTATATCCTTCATAAAGACCACAGACTCCGGGGAAGTTTTGAAGATTTTATCTAGATTTCAGAATCAGTTTCAGAAAGCATTAGATTCATGACAAGTAAACAATCAATAACCAAGATAACGAAGAGTACATATCCATAAAGGAAATATATCAAACTGATAATTTATGAGTCTATAGTAAGTTGAGAATGAGGAAACAGCTAGGCAAATAATTTCAGATTAAAGGACGGGGAAGAATAAAGAGCATACTAGAAACTTCACAGTAAAATGTTTCCCCATGAAGAGGAACTACAGGTACGGTGGAAATAGACCGTACTAATAAACTGGTGCAATTACATTGAATAAACTAAAAGATGGGTAAAACAAAGAACATCAGTATATCATGACCTGAAAAGGAAATGTACTCAAAGGATGGGTAGAAAATCGAACATGCTAGAATATCGACAATAACGTATGAGCTTTTCATTCAGTGAGTTTGCAAAAAAAAGCATGGAAAATCAATATATGCAAAGATATGTCTTTCTTGAAGCAAAAGACAGAAAAATAGAAAGGTGCAGTATAGAGTTTCAGCACTATATTTACCTAGAATGGTGTGAAGACCAACCCTGGCCACAGGTCAGTTAAGAACAGGAGGGACCCCAAAGGAAACCTGTCATCAGCAGGACAGCAGGTGCAGAATGGACACCCCAGGACAGGACAGGAAACCCAGATTAGGATCAGGACAGGACCACCAGGATAAGACCAGCACCCGCAGTTTGGAAGAAACGCCTGCGCTCCACCCTCTCTGCAGCTATCAGCCAGAACCCCGATTGGGTTATCGATTTCCCCAGCAAAGTGCTCCGCCAGCACTTAAGGTTTAAAACCTCTAGAGTCTATGGAAAGTTCGGACAGAGTGCTCCGCAGCCCTCTGTATCAAGTCACCTATTGAGTGCGTTGGGTCAGTGACAGGTCAGCTATTCGGACAAGTCGGACAATTTCTCTAGCTAACCCTAGGCTAGTTATACTGTTTTTGGGTCAGTGTACCACCCCCCAAATGTTGCAAGTGTCAGAATCCCCAATTTCAACACACCAATCACATTTCAATTCTACAAGCCTAAATTAACATTTCTGGGACCGCCTATCAATTTTGGGGTTCCCATGACATGCTCTACGGAATACCATGAAATAATATATATTTGTTTCAATTGCAGAACATTTCAGCTTCTTCTGCTAGGTGAGGGTGCATCTTCCCAGGCACGTTTTGGCTGAGACCTCAGGTTGGCAATCATTCAATGTCACCGGCAGAAGACTGTCATGCGCAGTACGGTAACTCAATATGGATTCACGAGTGTCTCGCAGACCCTCAAGAACGGGGTACATGAAAAGTAAGCGAAAACAAATTAAAACACAGACATAAATGAATACACTGTATACCATGAATAGCTACTCTATACCCCTTACTTTATAATATCTATAGCGTTAGGGTAAATGCGGAACAAACAACTTTGCAAAAGCAGCTTTGCAAGCACAGAGCATATGAGGAGACAAAGCGGCCATTTTAGCTGTATTGCGCATGAGCAAACATTTCCCACCAGAACTGCGAGTACGTCACGTCACGTG
The DNA here is from genome assembly GCF_964261635.1 of Lissotriton helveticus. Taxonomy (NCBI): domain Eukaryota; kingdom Metazoa; phylum Chordata; class Amphibia; order Caudata; family Salamandridae; genus Lissotriton; species Lissotriton helveticus. The sequence goes on along the minus strand of NC_136057.1, from coordinate 596,546,893 downwards.
AGTGTGACTAACGCATGCGCAGAAGAAACCCCGCCAAGCAGCGGCCATTTTCAGTGGCAAGTGTATTAATGTTAGTAAACACATAGGCAAGCTTCACTGGGACACCCAAAATGTCAGAATAACAGGGAAATTAGTAAAACAAACAGGTTGGATTACTTTGTTACATATTACTCGAGGTTCATGAATTCAAGCAAGTCGCGTAATATGCGAATCCTTGCTCCATCAATCCCCTCTTTGATGATATTTACTATCATCACAAAACCAATGGAATCAGATGCCAACTTTTCTCACACTTTGTTCATTTCAATTTCTTTTAACATTTGATTCAACTTTTCTTTAACTTCTTTGTTAGGGTGAGAATTCTTCACCCTTTTATAAATCTGATTATTCAGTTCTTCCAATTCAAGTTCATCCACACTTCGTTTCACACCTCTTTTATTCACAGTATACTTCCTTTGGTGTTTGCGACATTTGCAACAGACAAATATAAGGAATATGACAAAACCTACTACTGCAATTGGCATCAGTACCTTATACAACAAACCTTTACCTAAATTAGAAAACCAATGACCTACAGAGGAGAGACCATCAGTGAGTCTCTTCCAGGCACTATCAACCTCCAGTGGTTTGAGTTTGTTTTCCAAATTTGTAATGTTCCTCACATACCTTTTGATTTGCACACTTTTATCCGTTATGTAAGTGCAACAATGTTGCGCTTTCAACATCCGGCAGACTCCGCCCTCTTTCGCTAATAAGGTGTCAAGAGCAAGTCTGTTCTGTAAAACCATAGATCTGATCGCAACCATTTCGGTATTGACCATCAGAAATCCACTAGCAGTGTCAGTAGACAACCGATCCGTTATAGTTGACAATTTGCAAATTCTGTGTGTGTTCAGAACCACTCCCACTGCAGGTATCAATGCACTAAAAATACTACCCATTATTTCACCTACACTTTCTCTTTTACTACGCACTAAACTGTTAGTGTTTTCATTGCTTCCAGCAATGGTATATTTTCGGGAAGACAATGCCAAAATAGCAGCTTCCATACCAGTAATCCGGCAATTTGAAATAAGCCTTGTTTCCAGATATGTAATAAATCCCGGGAAACACAGGTTCTGACCCATTTTTGAAACCCCAACCTCCAATTACCTTGTAATTGTGTTCACATTGACTGGAACCAATGAAAATGTTATTATAATAACTAGTCTTTTCTCGATGAAGACAAAGCTTCCCTTTTCTCTAGAAACCCAGCAACAAAGCAGGACTAGCCCCACCATTTGAGGTGCTTCCCATGCTTTCAGCCCACTTAGGAATTCTCTGCTTTTTATCATTCGCCTTTCTTTGGAAACTTTCTCTTCTTTTCTCTGCCATGTTTAGAAACATTTTCTCTTGTTCATGTAAGGAACAGGTCAAGTTATCTCTATGTGCTTCACCTAAATCTATGGTACCTATAGTCAGGAAGTATTCTCCCATATAACGTGTCACGTCACTTTTTGTATGTACAGGGTTCAGATTTCCACGTATAGGAAGTTCAGAAAATATCACGTCAGAGTTAGAGTAATAGTACTGTAACGGTCCTCTTTTGTAAAATAAACTAGCTAAAATACTACAGGAAATTCCATATGTTAGTGGCAAGTGATAGTATGTCACTCCCTCAGCTACAGAAGTAGGTAGCTTCATGCACACATAACAGTCCTCTATTTCCATGGTCTCTACATAATGCACTAAAAGGTTAGCGAATACATTTGAATGAGTCTGGTTCTTTACTCCATGATAATGCAGTCCTTCCTCATCTGATGCTTCTAAGTCCGGTTTAGTTTGTCTAATGCTAAGTGCTTTCTCATGTCCTTCTACACTTTGTGATGTCGTTTCTCCTGCATTTTTCGTCACAGTCTCTGTGGTGTCAGTAATAGTACTTTTACTCATCATATAAGGAATAATAATTGTTAGTCCTATCCATAATATTAACACTAAGGCTACACTACATATACATACTTTACAGCATGTTTTACAGCAATTACGTCTAGGTCTTCCATTCACATTTGAATCAGACATTTCTGGTCAAAAGAAGCTTTTCTCAACCCCTCTTTGTAACTTTGCACAGGTAGCTTACACTGAGCAATTTCAGGTTGGTTCGTCTTCTTCGGCAGACTGATCAGCTGTCACTTCTTCGTCACTTTCGTCACTTATTTCAAGATCCTCAAATTCCTCCAACACCAGAAAAGTCCATTAAGGATCCTGGTATTTTTCGTTCTGTCTTTTTACTCGGGCACTTCTTCGCTTAGTGTTTTTTCCAGTTGGCTCTGTTTTACTTAGATCTTGTTTCCTTTGCTCAAGCTTTTCTTCTACTGTTTTCAGTCTCAGTCTCAGTCTCTTAATGTACCTGGGTTCTGTATTTTTCTTTTTCTTGAGTCTTTTAACTGGCACTGTGGTTGGGCTTTCGTCTAATGCTCCTTTATTTTCGTTCAATTGTGGCACTTCTGCTTCTACTTCTTCCCTTCCTGTCTGACTAGTCCCAGGTCTTATCTCTGTTTCTTCTGCCTGGTCACTAAGCTGGCCTTGTTCAGGTGTAGACTTGTTTTGATTTTTGGGCGTTTCAATTTCTGTATCCTGAACACATTCGTCTATTTCTATCTGATCCTGTTCAAGCACTTCGAACCTTTGATTTTCTTCCGCTTGAACTTTCGCCCTTATCTCTGTCTGTCCCTTTTCAATTTCATGTGTTCTTGGAGGTGTGTCGATCACCTGTTCTGTCCTTATCTGATCTTCTTCTTCTTCAGATTTTACATGGATTTCAATAATCTGATTGTCTTCTTCTATTCCTGTCTCATCCTCACTATTCCACTCTCTGCGTAGGTCTGACTTCTTGTTCTGATTGGGTCATCAGTCAGGTCGATTATGGGTATCCACTCATCTTGACTGGTGCTCGGTTGCTCATCATCAGCTACTTCAGGACCAACATCTGGAGACCCCTCAGCTGGACAACCTTCAGCGTCAGTTTTTTTGTCTTCGATCACCTTCTTGGTGTGGCTGGCATGGATCCACTTCGGGACACCGGCACACTTCACCGCTGTTGTGGTCACCAGAATCACTTGTCTCGGTTTTCCCCACTTCGGTGCAAGGCAATTCGAACGGGTGTGCTTCTTGAGTACCACCCAATCGCCTGGAATCAATTTATGGACTGGAGTTGCTGGACTGGCGACGGCGTCTTCCCCAATCTGGCGAGAGATAGAACGCACTTGGTCACCCAGTTGCTTGCAGTACTCAAGTACCAAATCATCAGAAATGCTTATCAGTTTGTGTCCTGGTACCCATGCTTGTCTCATCACTCTTCCCATCAGGATCTCATGGGGACTCAGGCCTGTATTTCGGTCTGGAATACTTCGGATTCCCATCAGAACAAGAGGTAAAGCCTCTATCCAATTCATGTTAGTAGACTCACACATTTTTCCTAGTCTCGACTTGATAGTGCCATTCACTTGTTCCACCACTCCAGAAGCCTCTGGACGATATGCACAGTGCAGCTTTTGTGTAATCTTGAAAGCTTTACAGAGCTGATCAATTACTTCATTCTGGAAATGCCCACCTCTATCTGATTCAATTGTGACCGGAACCCCGTACCTAGGTATTAGTTCTCGTAGTAATAACTTGGCTACAGTGATGGCATCATTCTTTTTGGCCGGGTAAGCTTCTACCCATTTTGAAAATAGGCAGACAATACCAAGGACATATCTCATTCCTTTACAAAGGGGCAACTGAATGAAGTCAATCTGCAATCTTACAAAAGGACCTCCTGACTTTCCAATTTTTCCCATTTCAACTACTGTTTTCTTCCCAGCGTTGAACTGCTGACATGTCAAGCACCTCTGGCAGAGCGACTCCGCTACCTTCCTGAACTTTGAGCTGTACCATGTCTGTTGGAAAACATGAACCATGGCGTCCCTACCAATGTGTGCATCTCCGTGTATGAGTCTGGCCATAGAAGCAAGCAAGCGATTAGGCAACACAGGCATACCATCAGGGCCAACAATGACACCATCCTCGCTTCTTTGGTAACAACCAAGCTTTCTCCATTTTCCCTTTTCCTTTGGTGTCGCAGCATGCTGCCAATCTTTCAATTCATCCCATGTAGGCACATCCTCAAACACCATAAGTTGGCAGCTATTTCCGTATCCCCCCAATTTGATATTGACAGACATTCGATGTCTGGCACAATGTTGTGCTACTTGGTCAGCATAATTATTTCCTACTGTCACATGGTCATTTCCAGATTTGTGAGCAGCACACTTGACCACTGCCAATTCTTTTGGTAACTGGATTGCATCCAGCAATTCTTGTACAACTTTCCCATTTCTGATAGGAGTACCTGAAGATGTCAGAAACTCCCTTTGCAGCCACAATCGGCCGAAGTCATGGACAACTCCATAACCGTACTGACTGTCAGTATATACGGTTACTCTTTTATTTTTCCCAATTTTACAGGCTCTTGCCAATGCAACCAATTCGGCTACTTGTGCAGACTTTACTCCAAATAGACAAGATGCTTCTATAGTGCGTGATACCGTGACTACAGCATAAGCAGCACTTAGGCCTGCAGTTTCATGTCTCAGACATGAGCCATCCACAAACAACTCATAATCTTCTACAGGCAGGGGCATTTCCTTGATATCTGGGCATGGTTTAGTACTGAACTCAGTCAGGTCAATGCAGTCATGCTCGACCTCTCCCTTTGCTTCTGTAATCAGTGAGTCTGGTAATAGGGTAGCTGGATTTAATATGTTACACCTAGTAATGACCACATTCGAGGCACCTACAAGAATTCTCTCATATTTAGTCAGCCGACTAGGGGTGAGATACTGGGTTTTAGTTCTGGTCAGTAGGATTACAACTGCATGTGGAACATACACAGTTACATGATGTCCCATAACAATGGACTCACTCTGTTCTAGACTCATGCAAGTTACGACTACTGCTTTCAGACATCCAAGTAATCCAGCAGCTACTGGATCCAAGGTAGCAGAAAAATATGCTACTGGACGTCTAGTCAGACCATGCTCTTGGGTTAGGACTGACAGTGCACAATTATCTCGTGTATCACAAAACAGTGCAAACTCCTTTGAATAATCCAGCATTCCCAATGCAGGTGCTGTACACAGAAATTCTCGTAATTTTGTAAAGGCTGTGAAGCTTTCCTCATCCCATTCCACTGGGTCTTTTGCTCCTTTCTTTGTCATTTTTATCAATGGTTTTGCTAGGACTGCAAATCCCACAATCCATTGCCTGCAATAACCTACGACTCCAAGGAACATTCTGACTTCTTTCTGGGTTTTGGGTAACTGCATGTTTTGAATGATCCTAATTCTTTCTGAAGTAACTTTCCTGATACCTTTCTCTATCTGGTGCCCCAGATATTTTACTGATTTGGTACAGAACTGTAGTTTGTCTGGTGATACTTTATGTCCTCCTTCACCTAGATGGTTCAGTAAGGCAATGGTGTCAACAACACAGTCTTTCTGACTTTTAGACGCCACCAAGAGGTCGTCTATATATTGCACCAAAACTGAGTTTCCAGGTAAGACTAAAGATTCAAGGCACTTTTTCAGAATCTGATTAAATATTGAGGGGCTTTCTGTGTACCCCTGGGGGACGCGATTCCAATTGAACACGTGACTGTCGAATGCAAATGAGAAAAGAAATTTGCTGTCTGGATGCAAGGGAATCGAAAAGAATGCGTGACATAGGTCAATCACGGTGAACCACTCAGCATCCCAGGGAATCCGCCAACTGATGACGAAATTCACCTTTCGCAGTTCTCTGGGTGTAGGATGGAACTGTAACTCTCAGCAGGCAGCAACCTGCCGGGATCGGGCGGCCAAGTGGTTGAGCGAATGGCAGTGTGTTGTCGTACCATCTCACATGTTTCTTCCATGCCCAACGAAATAAACACACTCCTTGCGTCCCCAACTGCACAACCAGCAATTGCAGGCATCCAATTGACGGGGGTAAGTCTGCAATGCGTCTCTCCCAGCGCGGAGTTCAATGTCTCCGACACCGCTTCAATTATTCCTGCTCGCACTGGTGAGCCTGGTCCGTTTCAAAAACTTGAAAGATAAAGTTTTTTTCCCGCCGTGGCGAAAAAAAAGGGGAGCCAGTGTTGACCAGGCCTACTTGATTTGCAAGGGCCTCTGTTACACGCCGCTGGCTGGTAATGTGACACATTTCGAACAAACCCTCCAAAAGGAAAGACAGAAGCCACACGAGGGGAACAGCTTAGAGGTTCTTTATTTCAGGATTGGCAGATAACGGGCGTATGCATTTCGGCTAAGTAGCCTCCTCAGCGCCCAGTGTAGATCAGAAGGAGAGTCGTTTGCCACAAAAATAGTTCACCTGCACCAACTGAAATAGTTAGAGTTCGCTCTGCCCACTGATGACGAAATTCACCTTTCGCAGTTCTCTGGGTGTAGGATGGAACTGGAACTTCCAGCAGGCAGCAACCTGCCGGGATCGGGCAGCCAAGTGGTTGCGCGAATGGCAGTATGTTGTCGAACCATCTCACATGTTTCTTCTATGCCCAACGAAATAAACACACACCTTGCGTCCCCAACTGCACAACCAGCGATTGCAGGCATCCAATTCACGGGGGTAAGTCCGCAATGCGTCTCTCCCAGCGCAGAGTTCAACGACTCCGACACCGCTTCAATACTTCCTGCTCGCACTGACGAGCCTGATCCGTTTCAAAAACTTGAAAGATAAAGATTTTTTCCCGCCGAGGCGAAAAAAAAGGGGAGCCAGTGATAGAGCACGCAGGTCACTCAACCAACAGATTTACCATACACGTATCGGGCCCATATATTTTAATTCACCATTTTATTAATCGGGTGACCATACACTCTACTACCAGTAACCCAGTTCCCTCCTATATATTTTTATTGTACCCGACTTACCAATCCACCCTCGCGGGTACCTAATGACCACGATGAATCAGGGAGCTAGCTGTGAAGAAAAGGCAAACAACACAAATTCCAACTTTATATCCTTCATAAAGACCACAGACTCCGGGGAAGTTTTGAAGATTTTATCTAGATTTCAGAATCAGTTTCAGAAAGCATTAGATTCATGACAAGTAAACAATCAATAACCAAGATAACGAAGAGTACATATCCATAAAGGAAATATATCAAACTGATCATTTATGAGTCTATAGTAAGGTGAGAATGAGGCAACAGCTAGGCAAATAATTTCAGATTAAAGGACGGGGAAGAATAAAGAGCATACTAGAAACGTCACAGTAAAATGTTTCCCCATGAAGAGGAACTACAGGTAAGGTGGAAATAGACCGTACTAATAAACTGGTGCAATAACATTGAATAAACTAAAAGATGGGTAAAACAAAGAACATCAGTATATCATGACCTGAAAAGGAAATGTACTCAAAGGATGGGTAGAAAATGGAACATGCTAGAATATCGACAATAACGTATGAGCTTTTCATTCAGTGAGTTTGCAAAAAAAAGCATGGAAAATCAATATATGCAAAGATATGTCTTTATTGAAGCAAAAGACAGAAAAATAGAAAGGTGCAGTATAGAGTTTCAGCACTATATTTACCTAGAATGGTGTGAAGATCAACCCTGGCCACAGGTCAGTTAAGAACAGGAGGGACCCCAAAGGAAACCTGTCATCAGCAGGACAGCAGGTGCAGAATGGACACCCCAGGACAGGACAGGAAACCCAGATTAGGATCAGGACAGGACCACCAGGATAAGACCAGCACCCGCAGTTTGGAAGAAACGCCTGCGCTCCACCCTCTCTGCAGCTATCAGCCAGAACCCCGATTGGGTTATCGATTTCCCCAGCAAAGTGCTCCGCCAGCACTTAAGGTTTAAAACCTCTAGAGTCTATGGAAAGTTCGGACAGAGTGCTCCGCAGCCCTCTGTATCAAGTCACCTATTGAGTGCGTTGGGTCAGTGACAGGTCAGCTATTCGGACAAGTCGGACAATTTCTCTAGCTAACCCTAGGCTAGTTATACTGTTTTTGGGTCAGTGTACCACCCCCCAAATGTTGCAAGTGTCAGAATCCCCAATTTCAACACACCAATCACATTTCAATTCTACAAGCCTAAATTAACATTTCTGGGACCGCCTATCAATTTTGGGGTTCCCATGACATGCTCTACGGAATACCATGAAATAATATATATTTGTTTCAATTGCAGAACATTTCAGCTTCTTCTGCTAGGTGAGGGTGCATCTTCCCAGGCACGTTTTGGCTGAGACCTCAGGTTGGCAATCATTCAATGTCACCGGCAGAAGACTGTCATGCGCAGTACGGTAACTCAATATGGATTCACGAGTGTCTCGCAGACCCTCAAGAACGGGGTACATGAAAAGTAAGCGAAAACAAATTAAAACACAGACATAAATGAATACACTGTATACCATGAATAGCTACTCTATACCCCTTACTTTATAATATCTATAGCGTTAGGGTAAATGCGGAACAAACAACTTTGCAAAAGCAGCTTTGCAAGCACAGAGCATATGAGGAGACAAAGCGGCCATTTTAGCTGTATTGCGCATGAGCAAACATTTCCCACCAGAACTGCGAGTACGTCACGTCACGTGAGTGTGACTAACGCATGCGCAGAAGAAACCCCGCCAAGCAGCGGCCATTTTCAGTGGCAAGCGTATTAATGTTAGTAAACACATAGGCAAGCTTCACTGGGACACCCAAAATGTCAGAATAACAGGGAAATTAGTAAGACAAACAGGTTGGATTACTTTGTTACATATTACTCGAGGTTCATGAATTCAAGCAAGTCACGTAATATGCGAATCCTTGCTCCATCAATCCCCTCTTTGATGATATTTACTATCATCACAAAACCAATGGAATCAGATGCCAACTTTTCTCACACTTTGTTCATTTCAATTTCTTCTAACATTTGATTCAACTTTTCTTTAACTTCTTTGTTAGGGTGAGAATTCTTCACCCTTTTATAAATCTGATTATTCAGTTCTTCCAATTCAAGTTCATCCACACTTCGTTTCACACCTCTTTTATTCACAGTATACTTCCTTTGGTGTTTGCGACATTTGCAACAGACAAATATAAGGAATATGACAAAACCTACTACTGCAATTGGCATCAGTACCTTATACAACAAACCTTTACCTAAATTAGAAAACCAATGACCTACAGAGGAGAGACCATCAGTGAGTCTCTTCCAGGCACTATCAACCTCCAGTGATTTGAGTTCGTTTTCCAAATTTGTAATGTTCCTCACATACCTTTTGATTTGCACACTTTTATCCGGTATGTAAGTGCAACAATGTTGCGCTTTCAACATCCGGCAGACTCCGCCCTCTTTCGCTAATAAGGTGTCAAGAGCAAGTCTGTTCTGTAAAACCATAGATCTGATCGCAACCATTTCGGTATTGACCATCAGAAATCCACTAGCAGTGTCAGTAGACAACCGACCCATTATAGTTGACAATTTGCAAATTCTGTGTGTGTTCAGAACCACTCCCACTGCAGGTATCAATGCACTAAAAATACTACCCATTATTTCACCTACACTTTCTCTTTTACTACGCACTAAACTGTTAGTGTTTTCATTGCTTCCAGCAATGGTATATTTTCGGGAAGACAATGCCAAAATAGCAGCTTCCATACCAGTAATCCGGCAATTTGAAATAAGCCTTGTTTCCACATATGTAATAAATCCCGGGAAACACAGGTTCTGACCCATTTTTGAAACCCCAACCTCCAATTACCTTGTAATTGTGTTCACATTGACTGGAACCAATGAAAATGTTATTATAATAACTAGTCTTTTCTCGATGAAGACAAAGCTTCCCTTTTCTCTCGAAACCCAGCAACAAAGCAGGACTAGCCCCACCATTTGAGGTGCTTCCCATGCTTTCAGCCCACTTAGGAATTCTCTGCTTTTTATCATTCGCCTTTCTTTGGAAACTTTCTCTTCTTTTCTCTGCCATGTTTAGAAACATTTTCTCTTGTTCATGTAAGGAACAGGTCAAGTTATCTCTATGTGCTTCACCTAAATCTATGGTACCTATAGTCAGGAAGTATTCTCCCATATAACGTGTCACGTCACTTTTTGTATGTACAGGGTTCAGATTTCCATGTATAGGAAGTTCAGAAAATATCACGTCAGAGTTAGAGTAATAGTACTGTAACGGTCCTCTTTTGTAAAATAAACTAGCTAAAATACTACAGGAAATTCCATATGTTAGTGGCAAGTGATAGTATGTCACTCCCTCAGCTACAGAAGTAGGTAGCTTCATGCACACATAACAGTCCTCTATTTCCATGGTCTCTACATAATGCACTAAAAGGTTAGCGAATTCATTTGAATGAGTCTGGTTCTTTACTCCATGATAATGCAGTCCTTCCTCATCTGATGCTTCTAAGTCCGGTTTAGTTTGTCTAATGCTAAGTGCTTTCTCATGTCCTTCTACACTTTGTGATGTCGTTTCTCCTGCATTTTTCGTCACAGTCTCTGTGGTGTCAGTAATAGTACTTTTACTCATCATATAAGGAATAATAATTGTTAGTCCTATCCATAATATTAACACTAAGGCTACACTACATATACATACTTTACAGCATGTTTTACAGCAATTACGTCTAGGTCTTCCATTCACATTTGAATCAGACATTTCTGGTCAAAAGAAGCTTTTCTCAACCCCTCTTTGTAACTTTGCACAGGTAGCTTACACTGAGCAATTTCAGGTTGGTTCGTCTTCTTCGGCAGACTGATCAGCTGTCACTTCTTCGTCACTTTCGTCACTTATTTCAAGATCCTCAAATTCCTCCAACACCAGAAAAGTCCATTAAGGATCCTGGTATTTTTCGTTCTGTCTTTTTACTCGGGCACTTCTTCGCTTAGTGTTTTTTCCAGTTGGCTCTGTTTTACTTAGATCTTGTTTCCTTTGCTCAAGCTTTTCTTCTACTGTTTTCAGTCTCAGTCTCAGTCTCTTAATGTACCTGGGTTCTGTATTTTTCTTTTTCTTGAGTCTTTTAACTGGCACTGTGGTTGGGCTTTCGTCTAATGCTCTTTTATTTTCGTTCAATTGTGGCACTTCTGCTTCTACTTCTTCCCTTCCTGTCTGACTAGTCCCAGGTCTTATCTCTGTTTCTTCTGCCTGGTCACTAAGCTGGCCTTGTTCAGGTGTAGACTTGTTTTGATTTTTGGGCGTTTCAATTTCTGTATCCTGAACACATTCGTCTATTTCTATCTGATCCTGTTCAAGCACTTCGAACCTTTGATTTTCTTCCGCTTGAACTTTAGCCCTTATCTCTGTCTGTCCCTTTTCAATTTCAGGTGTTCTTGGAGGTGTGTCGATCACCTGTTCTGTCCTTATCTGATCTTCTTCTTCTTCAGATTTTACATGGATTTCAATAATCTGATTGTCTTCTTCTATTCCTGTCTCATCCTCACTATTCCACTCTCTGTCTGCGTAGGTCTGACTTCTTGTTCTGATTGGGTCATCAGTCAGGTCGATTATGGGTATCCACTCATCTTGACTGGTGCTCGGTTGCTCATCATCAGCTACTTCAGGACCAACATCTGGAGACCCCTCAGCTGGACAACCTTCAGCGTCAGTTTTTTTGTCTTCGATCACCTTCTTGGTGTGGCTGGCATGGATCCACTTCGGGACACCGGCACACTTCACCGCTGTTGTGGTCACCAGAATCACTTGTCTCGGTTTTCCCCACTTCGGTGCAAGGCAATTCGAACGGGTGTGCTTCTTGAGTACCACCCAATCGCCTGGAATCAATTTATGGACTGGAGTTGCTGGACTGGCGACGGCGTCTTCCCCAATCTGGCGAGAGATAGAACGCACTTGGTCACCCAGTTGCTTGCAGTACTCAAGTACCAAATCATCAGAAATGCTTATCAGTTTGTGTCCTGGTACCCATGCTTGTCTCATCACTCTTCCCATCAGGATCTCATGGGGACTCAGGCCTGTATTTCGGTCTGGAATACTTCGGATTCCCATCAGAACAAGAGGTAAAGCCTCTATCCAATTCATGTTAGTAGACTCACACATTTTTCCTAGTCTCGACTTGATAGTGCCATTCACTTGTTCCACCACTCCAGAAGCCTCTGGACGATATGCACAGTGCAGCTTTTGTGTAATCTTGAAAGCTTTACAGAGCTGATCAATTACTTCATTCTGAAATGCCCACCTCTATCTGATTCAATTGTGACCGGAACCCCGTACCTAGGTATTAGTTCTCGTAGTAATAACTTGCCTACAGTGATGGCATCATTCTTTTTGGCCGGGTAAGCTTCTACCCATTTTGAAAATAGGCAGACAATAACAAGGACATATCTCATTCCTTTACAAAGGGGCAACTGAATGAAGTCAATCTGCAATCTTACAAAAGGACCTCCTGACTTTCCAATTTTTCCCATTTCAACTACTGTTTTCTTCCCAGCGTTGAACTGCTGACATGTCAAGCACCTCTGGCAGAGCGACTCCGCTACCTTCCTGAACTTTGAGCTGTACCATGTCTGTTGGAAAACATGAACCATGGCGTCCCTACCAATGTGTGCATCTCCGTGTATGAGTCTGGCCATAGAAGCAAGCAAGCGATTAGGCAACACAGGCATACCATCAGGGCCAACAATGACACCATCCTCGCTTCTTTGGTAACAACCAAGCTTTCTCCATTTTCCCTTTTCCTTTGGTGTCGCAGCATGCTGCCAATCTTTCAATTCATCCCATGTAGGCATATCCTCAAACACCCTAAGTTGGCAGCTATTTCCGTATCCCCCCAATTTGATATTGACAGACATTCGATGTCTGGCACAATGTTGTGCTACTTGGTCAGCATAATTATTTCCTACTGTCACATGGTCATTTCCAGATTTGTGAGCAGCACACTTGACCACTGCCAATTCTTTTGGTAACTGGATTGCATCCAGCAATTCTTGTACAACTTTCCCATTTCTGATAGGAGTACCTGAAGATGTCAGAAACTCCCTTTGCAGCCACAATTGGCCGAAGTCATGGACAACTCCATAACCGTACTGACTGTCAGTATATACGGTTACTCTTTTATTTTTCCCAATTTTACAGGCTCTTGCCAATGCAACCAATTCGGCTACTTGTGCAGACTTTACTCCAAATAGACAAGATGCTTCTATAGTGCGTGATACCGTGACTACAGCATAAGCAGCACTTAGGCCTGCAGTTTCATGTCTCAGACATGAGCCATCCACAAACAACTCATAATCTTCTACAGGCAGGGGCATTTCCTTGATATCTGGGCATGGTTTAGTACTGAACTCAGTCAGGTCAATTCAGTCATGCTCGACCTCTCCCTTTGCTTCTGTAATCAGTGAGTCTGGTAATAGGGTAGCTGGATTTAATATGTTACACCTAGTAATGACCACATTCGAGGCACCTACAAGAATTCTCTCATATTTAGTCAGCCGACTAGGGGTGAGATACTGGGTTTTAGTTCTGGTCAGTAGGATTACAACTGCATGTGGAACATACACAGTTACATGATGTCCCATAACAATGGACTCACTCTGTTCTAGACTCATGCAAGTTACGACTACTGCTTTCAGACATCCAGGTAATCCAGCAGCTACTGGATCCAAGGTAGCAGAAAAATATGCTACTGGACGTCTAGTCAGACCATGCTCTTGGGTAGGACTGACAGTGCACAATTATCTCGTGTATCACAAAACAGTGCAAACTCCTTTGAATAATCCAGCATTCCCAATGCAGGTGCTGTACACAGAAATTCTCGTAATTTTGTAAAGGCTGTGAAGCTTTCCTCATCCCATTCCACTGGGTCTTTTGCTCCTTTCTTTGTCATTTTTATCAATGGTTTTGCTAGGACTGCAAATCCCACAATCCATTGCCTGCAATAACCTACGACTCCAAGGAACATTCTGACTTCTTTCTGGGTATTGGGTAACTGCATGTTTTGAATTATCCTAATTCTTTCTGAAGTAACTTTCCTGATACCTTTCTCTATCTGGTGCCCCAGATATTTTACTGATTTGGTACAGAACTGTAGTTTGTCTGGTGATACTTTATGTCCTCCTTCACCTAGATGGTTCAGTAAGGCAATGGTGTCAACAACACAGTCTTTCTGACTTTTAGACGCCACCAAGAGGTCGTCTATATATTGCACCAAAACTGAGTTTCCAGGTAAGACTAAAGATTCAAGGCACTTTTTCAGAATCTGATTAAATATTGAGGGGCTTTCTGTGTACCCCTGGGGGACGCGATTCCAATTGAACACGTGACTGTCGAATGCAAATGAGAAAAGAAATTTGCTGTCTGGATGCAAGGGAATCGAAAAGAATGCGTGACATAGGTCAATCACGGTGAACCACTCAGCATCCCAGGGAATCTGATACAGAATCACTGCTGGGTTCGGAACAATAGGGCAGCAGGGAACCACAATTTTGTTTACCTTTCTCAGGTCCTGTACTGCCCGGTACTTGCCACTAAGTTTCTTGATTCCAATCATGGGGCAGTTACATGGACTACTCAACAGTTCTTGTATGATGTTGGCTTCTAGCAATCTTTTTATTTCAATGGCAACTCCTGCTCTTATTTCCGCACTCATTTTGTAAGGCTTGGTATTGGGGTAAACTGCATTTTCTTTCATGGCTATTTTTATTGGGTCAACATTTGCCATCAAGCCTACATCCTTTCCAGTAAAGTCCCATACTTCTGGTTTTACTGTCTGTTGGAGTTCTTCAGGTAAGTCCTGTATAGTCAGTGGTTTAATTTCTGAGTCAGGTCTGATTAACATTAATTTGTATATTCCATCTTCGTCTGGGGTTTGTATTTTGACGCCCTTTGGTGTGCAAAAGATGGTACAATTCATTCATATTTGCACAACAAATCACGGCCTAATAAGTTTACAGGACTGGTGTCACAAACTACAAATCTATGCATTTCTTTGAAATTCCCTATTGTAATCTCCATGGGCTCAGTGACTGGGGTACTAATCAATTGATTAGACACACCCACTACTTGGATTGCTTCTCCCGAGAGGGGTAGGTTTGGAACGTCTGCTGTTCTCACAGTAAAACGGGTAGCACCAGTGTCCAACAGAAAGGTGACATCATTGCCTTCAACCTTTCCTTCAATGTATGGCCCTGACTGGTCTACCGGCAAGGAGGCGCCAAGTACGCACTCCTCGTCCTCCCCCCTCAGGCCCCGTCAGTATTGGTCATCACAGAGGAAAGTATCATTCAATAAAAATTGCGAAGTTGCTGCATTTCTATCCTCCTTTCCTCCCCAGATTTCTATGTCTTCACCTTGCGGTGTCTTTCCCTTATAATTCGGTTTAGGTGCACGAGGCAACTGACTTGCCTTTACCTGTTGCTGGGTCTTTCTTGGTTTTTCATTCTGCGTCTGTGGATTTAAATCAGGGGTTTGGGGGTTATTATCTTGTGCATATGGACACTCGTCTCTCCAGTGCCCTATTTCTCCGCACTGGTGACAGGGGAACTTCTTTTTGGCTTCTTCCCGACTCATTTTCACTCTAGGCTTCCCTCCACCCCCAGAACCTTGATTTTGGAAATTCTTATTCATTTTACCCAATTGCTTTTCCTGTTGTTCCGCTAGTTTTACTTGTGCCCACATGACCTTTTCTTTCAGAGCCTTTCGCTTATCAGCCATCTCGTCTTCACAGTACTTTGCGTACCGTAAGACCTCATCCATCTTCTTTGACTGCCAACAGATTTTATTGTCTTTGATCCACTGGCAAATTTCAGGTCTTAAACCGTTTACAAACCTGTAAATGAAGTGGGTCATATCCTTCATCTCGATGTTATCTATACCACTGTATGTTTTAAACACCTGTAACAGTCTTTCATAAAAGGAATGCACAGTCTCATCTCTTTCCTGTGTAGTTCTATCTATTCGGGTCCAATCAGTTTCCTTTGCAGGCACCTTTCCTTTCAAGTGTAACATCACTTACTGGTATTTTTTCATTACCTCATCGGAAGGTGCTCCTGAAATAGGATCCCTCGGGTATTCCTCACTAGGCCAACAAATTGCAATTTTACAATCTGTCCACAAATCTACTGGAACAACTATATCGAAAAACCCATCCAGATCTTCCCAGAAGCATTTTTGTACTTTCACGAACCTCTCAACCTGTCGGTACCAATCTACAGGCTTCTCTCGCAACTTAGGAAAGTCATTAGTAAAGGACACAATATCCTGTCTGGACCATGGAACGTGCACATACTTCCCACCTGGCACATCTCGCATGGGCTATAACTGTTCTGGCTTGTCAGCTTCCCTTAAAGCAAACTCAGAAGTCGTTTGTTTGGATCTAACTTCTTCCTTCTTCTTTACCCACCTGGCTTTCCACTTTTCTACGTCTCCCCATTTTTGTAACACGGTCAACAATTCTTTGATCTGCACCTTTTTCCCTGACACATTCATGTTTTCCAGATCTTTGTCTGAGAAGTCAGCTCTATAGGGTTTTTGTAATGGCTTTGATTTCGAAATATCTATTCCCATACTAGCTGCAGTGTCTGTTAATTTCTGATGGAGCACTCTGGTATTACGGGTGAGACTCTTGCAGATAAACAGCAGCTCTTCCTCGGAATAGGTATTTAATCTGTCTAACCCCACATTTCCGGCCGTCAGTTCTTCCATTTCAATTCTTAATTTGTAAATATCTAATGGTTTTGTCTGAGGAGTTTGTCTCTCTAATTCTCGACTCCATCTCTCAATCTCTTCAGGAGTCACCAATGTGACACTCTTGGTACCGGAAGTCGATTCCTTTAAAATCTCTCGTATTGAAAGGATTATGTCTCTTCTGCAAACTCCTTCCTGAGTTTCTAATCGGTAAATCCATTAAAGAAGCTTCAGATTCACACTCACTCGTTTGATCATCTACAATTAAGGGCTCTTTTCTTGGCTGCACTATAGTTGGGGTAATAATTGGGGCTTTTGGACTCCCTTGTCTATCCCCATACAAAGGAACAACTGGTCCAATAGTTACTGGGATTGTCAAGGCTTCGGGGCTTGTATTTAACTGGGAGAGTTTCTGAATTTTTTTCGGTTCTTTGTTTGGCTAGAGCCTCTCGCTCTTTTTCCTGCAGCATTCTTTCCAGGCTTATTTCAGGTACTATTTGCGGACTCAATGTTGGGGCAGTTGGATGCGTCATACTTGGTCCTTCACCATAATTTGGTTTTGGAAACAAGCTTCCTGTGTTTACGGATCTCGGTCCTTCCTCATAAGGAGGTCTTGGACAAAAGTCTCTTTCACCTGAATATCTTGATTCTCCACTAAATGGTGGTCGTAAACAGGTGTCTCTGGCACCTATGGGTCCTAGGCCCTCGTTATAGGAAGGTATTTGACAGCTGTCTCTTGCGTTTACAGATCTATTCCCTTCCTGACACAGGGGTCGTTGGGAAGTATCTCCTACACTAGACGATCTGGGTCCTTCATTATAAGGAGGCGGATTTTTCATAAACATATCATCCAATAAATCATCATCTGAATCCCCACTGGACACCCAATGCTTGGTCTTTTCTGTCTTCTTCTCTCCCGCAGGACCACCTATTGCCATCAATGGATACAGTCCTTCTACAATCATATTCTTTCTCCACTGTTTCATCTTTTTATCTCGGGTCTCTTGCTTCAATTTCAGATACCATTTGGTTAATCCTTTATCCATTCGGGGCTTGTCTCTCTCAAAAGCCTCGATCTCCCATTCCTCTAATGCTTCGTACTGCGTTAATCTAGGTCTGGGATGTAAATCATTCATTCGCGTTCTCAAATTAAAAAGGATTCTTCCATTAAATGTACCTTCTAACAGAAAAGCCAAAATTCCGTCATCCTTTGTGTACTCCGCCCAATTTTCCAACCATACGTATGAATGATACCCTTTATCAAACATCATAAAAGATGCCGGAGTATTAGGTGGCGGAATGACAACACCTTCTCTAGTTTTGATAGGCTTGTCTTTTTTGAAATAATTCTTTACTTTGTCTACTAAAGTCATTTTCCTCTTGTTTCCATACATAATGTCGTATCTATTACTTTTCCACGTATCTTTTCCAAACCCTAAATATCTTGGATCAGGTCTAGTTTCCGGAGTATACGTATGCCACATATATCTTTCCGCAAGCGATTCTGTTTACAAAATCACTCCCAATCCAAATGCGGCTTTTATTTTCGTGCAACCAATCAAATGCACGATTTCAAACAATCTCGACCAATGGGTGCGCGGCCTTTCGCGAGACAGGTTCTCACGCTTCGGCACTCACCCCTCCTTTACAATTCCAGCTCCGCTACACACCCGCGGTTTCGACCAATACCAGCGCGGCACAGAGTGACGTCAGCACAGCTCCGCTACTGACTCCCTCCCTCTCAAGGTAACGGAAACTTTTATTTCTTTCTTAAAGTGCAAGTGCTTTAGTTATTTAACAACGTGAACACATTCGCCACTGTACTCGAGTGTCTAGAAAGAAAGATTTGTTTCACTGCAAGTAAACCTCTTCTGTCTACTTTTCAAATACTACGAGTAGACCTCTTCTGCCTACCCTTCACTCAAGCATTAGAGAACCTGCTACTTCTTCGACTCATCCACTTCTTTTCGGGATATATACTGAGTCTAAAGTTTCACTAGTGAACCCTTTTGCTATCACCTAAGCTCCGATGAACCTACTACTCCTTTCTCGTGTGACCCTTACTAGGTTATATCACAACTGAAGTTTCATTAGCGAACTCGATGCTATCATTTATTCAAACATACATTCAGAAAAACCCTAATTAGTGCTTCCAGTTCTGCCTAACCTGCACCAATTTTCCTTGAGCCAGTGACCTCAAAGCGAAGTGGATTCTCTTCACCACTCGCTATTCAATTCCCCAGGGATTCCAGACAACACGTAACAATTTATTAACGAGTGGGTTAGTACATGTATCAATATAACAATAGAAAAAACAATTTAAAACATTTCATAATTTTCAAAGCAATAACACATTTGTAAATAAGTTCGAACGTTTAGCAGCAAATTTTTTCCACAATTAGCAGCAATAATTTTTTTAGCAGCATCCGACCTACTTACCTATCTTAACTTGTCCTACCCAACTTTAACTAGTCCCTATAACCATTTCTTCGACTAGTCCCTAACCATCCTCTGCTTACCAAAAAATTACTGATAGAGCGCGCAGGTCACCCAACCAACAGATTTACCATACACGTATCGGGCCCATATATTTCAATTCACCATTTTATTAATCGGGTGACCATACACTCTACTACCAGTAACCCAGTTCCCTCCTATATATTTCTATTGTACCCGACTTACCAATCCACCCTCGCAGGTACCTAATGACCACAATGAATCAGGGAGCTAGCTGTGAAGAAAAGGCAAACAACACAAATACCAACTTTATATCCTTCATAAAGACCACAGACTCCGGGGAAGTTTTGAAGATTTTATCTAGATTTCAGAATCAGTTTCAGAAAGCATTAGATTTATGACAAGTAAACAATCAATTACCAAGATAACGAAGAGTACATATCCATAAAGGAAATATATCAAACTGATCATTTATGAGTCTATAGTAAGGTGAGAATGAGGCAACAGCTAGGCAAATAATTTCAGATTAAAGGACGGGGAAGAATAAAGAGCATACTAGAAACGTCACAGTAAAATGTTTCCCCATGAAGAGGAACTACAGGTAAGGTGGAAATAGACCGTACTAATAAACTGGTGCAATAACATTGAATAAACTAAAAGATGGGTAAAACAAAGAACATCAGTATATCATGACCTGAAAAGGAAATGTACTCAAAGGATGGGTAGAAAATGGAACATGCTAGAATATCAACAATAACGTATGAGCTTTTCATTCAGTGGGTTTGCAAAAAAAGCATGGAAAATCAATATATGCAAAGATATGTCTTTATTGAAGCAAAAGACAGAAAAATGGAAAGGTGCAGTATAGAGTTTCAGCACTATATTTACCTAGAATGGTGTGAAGACCAACCCTGGCCACAGGTCAGTTAAGAACAGGAGGGACCCCAAAGGAAACCTGTCATCAGCAGGACAGCAGGTGCAGAATGGACACCCCAGGACAGGACAGGAAACCCAGATTAGGATCAGGACAGGACCACCAGGATAAGACCAGCAGCCGCAGTTTGGAAGAAACGCCTGCGCTCCACCCTCTCTGCAGCTATCAGCCAGAACCCCGATTGGGTTATCGATTTCCCCAGCAAAGTGCTCCGCCAGCACTTAAGGTTTAAAACCTCTAGAGTCTATGGAAAGTTCGGACAGAGTGCTCCGCAGCCCTCTGTATCAAGTCACCTATTGAGTGCGTTGGGTCAGTGACAGGTCAGCTATTCGGACAAGTCGGACAATTTCTCTAGCTAACCCTAGGCTAGTTATACTGTTTTGGGTCAGTGTACCACCCCCCAAATGTTGCAAGTGTCAGAATCCCCAATTTCGATTGGTCCCCAAGTAGGATAGGTCAACACACCAATCACATTTCAGTTCTACAAGCCTAAATTAACATTTCTGGGACCGCCTATCGATTTTGGGGTTCCCATTACATGCTCTACGGAATACAATGAAATAATATACATTTGTTTCAATTGCAGAACATTTCAGCTTCTTCTGGTAGGTGAGGGTGCATCTTCCCAGGCACGTTTTGGCTGAGACCTCAGGTTGGCAATCATTCAATGTCACCGGCAGAAGACTGTCATGCGGAGTACGGTAACTCAATATGGATTCACGAGTGTCTCGCAGACCCTCAAGAACGGGGTACATGAAAAGTAAGCGAAAACAAATTAAAACACAGAAATAAATGAATACACTGTATACCATGAATAGCTACTCTATACCCTTTACTTTATAATATCTATAGCATTAGGGTAAATGTGGAACAAACAACTTTGCAAAAGCAGCTTTGCAAGCACAGAGCATATGAGGAGACAAAGCGGCCATTTTAGCTGTATTGCGCATGAGCAAACATTTCCCACCAGAACTGCGAGTACGTCACGTCACGTGAGTGTGACTAACGCATGCGCAGAAGAAACCCTGCCAAGCAGCGTCCATTTTCAGTGGCAAGCGTATTAATGTTAGTAAACACATAGGCAAGCTTCACTGGGACACCCAAAATGTCAGAATAACAGGGAAATTAGTAAGACAAACAGGTTGGATTACTTTGTTACATATTACTCGAGGCTCATGAATTCAAGCAAGTCGCGTAATATGCGAATCCTTGCTCCATCACCAGTGTTGACCAGGCCTACTTGATGTGCAGGGGCCTCTGTGACACGCCGCTGGCTGGCAATGTAACAAATATCGAACAAACCCTCCAAAAGGAAAGACAGAAGCAACACGAGGGTAACAGCTTGGAGGTTCTTTATTTCAGGATTGGCAGATAACGGGCGTATGCATTTCGGCTAAGTAGCCTCCTCAGCGCCCAGTGTAGATCAGAAGGAGAGTTGTTTGCCACAAAAATCGTTCACCTGCACCAACTGACATAGTTAGAGTTGGCTCCGCCCACTGATGACGAAATTCACCTTTCGCAGTTCTCTGGGTGTAGGATGGAACTGCAACTCCCAGCATACAGCAACCTGCCGGGATCGGGCGGCCAAGTGGTTGCGCGAATGGCAGTGTGTTGTGGAACCATCTCACATGTTTCTTCCATGCCCAACGAAATAAACACACTCCTTGCGTCCCCAACTGCACAACCAGCGATTGCAGGCATCCAATTCACGGGGGTAAGTCCCCAATGCGTCTCTCCCAGCGCAGAGTTCAATGACTCCGACACAGCTTCAATTCTTCCTGCTCGCACTGGCGAGCCTGATCCGTTTCAAAAACTTGAAAGATAAAGTTTTTTCGTGCCGAGGCGAAAAAAAAGGGGAGCCAGTGTTGACCAGGCCTACTTGATGTGCAGGGGCCTCTGTGACACGCCGCTGGCTGGCAATGTAACAAATATCGAACAAACCCTCCAAAAGGAAAGACAGAAGCCACACGAGGGGAACAGCTTGGAGGTTCTTTATTTCAGGATTAGCAGATAACGGGCGTATGCATTTCGGCTAAGTAGCCTCCTCAGCGCCCAGCGTAGATCAGAAGGAGAGTCGTTTGCCACAAAAATAGTTCACCTGCACCAACTGAAGTAGTTAGAGTTCGCTCCGGCCACTGATGACGAAATTCACCTTTCGCAGTTCTCTGGGTGTAGGATGGAACTGCAACTCCCAGCAGGCAGCAACCTGCCGGGATCGGGTGGCCAAGTGGTTGCGCGAATGGCAGTGTGTTGTCGAACCATCTCACATGTTTCTTCCATGCCCAACGAAATAAACACACTACTTGCGTCCCCAACTGCACAACCAGCGATTGCAGGCATCCAATTGACGGGGGTAAGTCTGCAATGCGTCTCTACCAGCGCGGAGTTCAATGTCTCCGACACCGCTTCAATTCTTCCTGCTCACACTGGCGAGCCTGGTCCGTTTCAAAAACTTGAAAGATAAAGTTTTTTTCCCGCCGAGGCGAAAAAAAAGGGGAGCCAGTGTTGACCTGGCATACTTGATGTGCAGGGGCCTCTGTGACACGCCGCTGGCTGGATATGTAACAAATATCGAACAAACCCTCCAAAAGGAAAGACAGAAGCCACACGAGGGGAACAGCTTGGAGGTTCTTTATTTCAGAATTGGCAAATAACGGGCGTATGCATTCCAGCTAAGTAGCCTCCTCAGCGCCCAGTGTAGATCAGAAGGAGAGTCGTTTGCCACAAAAAAAGTTCACCTGCACCAACTGAAATAGTTAGAGTTCGCTCTGCCCACTGATGACGAAATTCACCTTTCGCAGTTCTCTGGGTGTAGGATGGAACTGCAACTCCCAGCAGGCAGCAACCTGCCGGGATCGGGCGGCCAAGTGGTTGCGCGAATGGCAGTGTGTTGTCGAACCATCTCACATGTTTCTTCCATGCCCAACGAAATAAACACACTCCTTGCGTCCCCAACTGCACAACCAGCGATTGCAGGCATCCAATTGACGGGGGTAAGTCTGCAATGCGTCTCTCCCAGCGCGGAGTTCAATGTCTCCGACACCGCTTCAATTCTTCCTGCTCGCACTGGCGAGCCTGGTCCGTTTCAAAAACTTGAAAGATAAAGTTTTTTTCCCGCCGAGGCGAAAAAAAAGGGGAGCCAGTGTTGACCAGGCATACTTGATGTGTAGGGGCCTCTGTGACACGCCGCTGGCTGGCAATGTAACAAATATCGAACAAACCCTCCAAAAGGAAAGACAGAAGCCACACGAGGGGAACAGCTTGGAGGTTCTTTATTTCAGGATTGGCAGATAACGGGCGTATGCATTTCGGCTAAGTAGCCTCCTCAGCGCCCAGTGTAGATCAGAAGGAGAGTCGTTTGCCACAAAAATAGTTCACCTGCACCAACTGAAATAGTTAGAGTTCGCTCCGCCCACTGATGACGAAATTCACCTTTCGCAGTTCTCTGGGTGTAGGATGGAACTGCAACTCCCAGCAGGCAGCAACCTGCCGGGATCGGGCGGCCAAGTGGTTGCACGAATGGCAGTGTGTTGTCGAACCATCTCACATGTTTCTTCCATGCCCAACGAAATAAACACACTCCTTGCGTCCCCAACTGCACAACCAGCGATTGCAGGCATCCAATTCACGGGGGTAAGTCCGCAATGCGTCTCTCCCAGCGCGGATTTCAATGTCCCCGACACTGCTTCAATTCTTCCTGCACGCACTGTTGAGCCTGGTCTGTTTCAAAAACTTGAAAGACAACGTTTTTTTCCCGCCGAGGCGAAAAAAAAGGGGAGCCAGTGTTGACCAGGCCTACTTGATGGGCAGGGGCCTCTGTGACACGCCGCTGGCTGGCAATGTAACAAATTTCGAACAAGCCCTCCAAAAGGAAAGACAGAAGCCACACGAGGGGAACAGCTTGGAGGTTCTTTATTTCAGGATTGGCAGATAACGGCCGTATGCATTTCGACTAGGTAGCCTCCTCAGTGCCCAGTGTAGATCAGAAGGAGAGTCGTTTGCCACAAAAATAGTTCCCCTGCACCAACTGAAATAGTTAGTGTTCGCTTCGGCTACTGATGACCAAATTCACCTTTCGCAGTTTTCTGGGTGTAGGATGGAACTGCAACTCCCATCAGGCAGCAACCTGCCGGGATCGGGCGGCCAAGTGGTTGCGCGAATGGCAGTGTGTTGTGGAACCATCTCACATGTTTCTTCCATGCCCAACGAAATAAACACACTCCTTGCGTCCCCAACTGTACAACCAGCGATTACAGGCATCCAATTCACGGGGGTAGATCCGCAATGCGTCTCTCCCAGCGCGGAGTTCAATGACTCCGACACCGCTTCAATTCTTCCTGCTCCCACTGGCGAGCCTGGTCCGTTTCAAAAACTTGAAAGATAACGTTTTTTTCACGCCGAGGCGAAAATAAAGGGGAGCCAGTGTTGACCAGGCCTACTTGATGTGCAGGGGCCTCTGTGACACGCCGCTGGCTGGCAATGTAACAAATATCGAACAAACCCTCCAAAAGGAAAGACAGAAGCCACACGAGGGGAACAGCTTGGAGGTTCTTTATTTCAGGATTGCCAGATAACGGGCGTATGCATTTCGGCTAAGTAGCCTCCTCAGCGCCCAGTGTAGACCAGAAGGAGAGTCGTTTGCCACAAAAATAGTTCAGCTGCACCAACTGAAATAGTTAGAGTTCGCTCCGCCCACTGATGACGAAATTCACCTTTCGCAGTTCTCTGGGTGTAGGATGGAACTGCAACTCTCAGCAGGCAGCAACCTGCCGGGATCGGGCGGCCAAGTGGTTGCGCGAATGGCAGTGTGTTGTGGAACCATCTCACATGTTTCTTCCATGCCCAACGAAATAAACACACTCCTTGCGTCCCCAACTGCACAACCAGCGATTGCAGGCATCCAATTCACGGGGTTAAGTCCGCAATGCGTCTCTCCCAGCGCGGATTTTAATGTCCCCGACACTGCTTCAATTCTTCCTGCATGCACTGGTGAGCCTGGTCCGTTTCAAAAACTTGAAAGACAAAGTTTTTTTCCCGCCGAGGTGAAAAAAAAGGGGAGCCAATGTTGACCAGGCCTACTTGATGGGCAGGGGCCTCTGTGACACGCCGCTGGCTGGCAATGTAACAAATTTCGAACAAACCCTCCAAAAGGAAAGACAGAAGCCACACGAGGGGAACAGCTTGGAGGTTCTTTATTTCAGGATTGGCAGATAACGGCCGTATGCATTTCGGCTAAGTAGCCTCCTCAGCGCCCAGGGTAGATCAGACGGAGAGTCGTTTGCCACAAAAATAGTTCCCCTGCACCAACTGAAATAGTTAGTGTTCGCTCCGGCCACTGATGACGAAATTCACCTTTCGCAGTTCTCTGGGTGTAGGATGGAACTGCAACTCCCAGCAGGCAGCAACCTGCCGGGATCGGGCGGCCAAGTGGTTGCGCGAATGGCAGTGTGTTGTTGAACCATCTCACATGTTTCTTCCATGCCCAACGAAATAAACACACTCCTTGCGTCCCCAACTGCACAACCAGCGATTGCAGGCATCCAATGCATGGGGGGTAAGTCTGCAATGCGTCTCTCCCAGCGCGGAGTTCAATGACTCCGACACCGCTTCAATTCTTCCTGCACGCACTGGTGAGCCTGGTCCGTTTCAAAAACTTGAAAGATAAAGTTTTTTTCCCGCTGAGACGAAAAAAAGGGGAGCCAGTGTTGACCAGGCCTACTTGATGTGCAGGGGCCTCTGTGACACGCCTCTGGGTGGCAATGTAACAAATATCGAACAAACCCTCCAAAAGGAAAGACAGAAGCCACACGAGGGGAAAAGCTTGGAGGTTCTTTATTCCAGGATTGGCAGATAACGGGCGTATGCATTTCGGCTAAGTAGCCTCCTCAGCGCCTAGTGTAGATCAGAAGGAGAGTCGTTTGCCACAAAAATAGTTCACCTGCACCAACTGAAATTGTTATAGTTCGCTCCGCCCACTGATGACGAAATTCACCTTTCGCAGTTCTCTGGGTGTAGGATGGAACTGCAACTCCCAGCAGGCAGCAACCTGCCGGGATCGGGCGGCCAAGTGGTTGCGCGAATGGCAGTGTGTTGTCGAACCATCTCACATGTTTCTTCCATGCCCAACGAAATAAACACACTCCTTGCGTCCCCAACTGCACAACCAGCGATTGCAGGCATCCAATTCACGGGGGTAAGTCCACAATGCATCTCTACCAGCGCGGAGTTCAATGTCTCCGACACCGCTTCATTTCTTCCTGCTCGCACTGGCGAGCCTGGTCCGTTTCAAAAACTTGAAAGATAACGTTTTTTTCCCGCCGAGGCGAAAAACAAAAGGGAGCCAGTGTTGACCAGGCCTACTTGATGTGCAGGGGCCTCTGTGACAGGCCGCTGGCTGGCAATGTAACAAATATCGAACAAACTCTCCAAAAGGAAAGACAGAAGCCACACGAGGGGAACAGCTTGGAGGTTCTTTATTTCATGATTGGCAGATAACGGGCGTATGCATTTCGGCTAAGTAGCCTCCTCAGCGCCCAGTGTAGATCAGAAGGAGAGTCGTTTGCCACAAAAATAGTTCACCTGCACCAACTGAAATAGTTAGAGTTCGCTCCGGCCACTGATGACGAAATTCACCTTTCGCAGTTCTCTTGGTGTAGGATGGAACTGCAACTCCCAGCAGGCAGCAACCTGCCGGGATCGGGCGGCCAAGTGGTTGCGCGAATGGCAGTGTGTTGTGGAACCATCTCACATGTTTCTTCCATGCCCAACGAAATAAACACACTCCTTGCGTCCCCAACTGCACAACCAGCGACACCGCTTCAATTCTTCTTGCTCGCACTAGCGAGCCTGGTCCGTTTCAAAAACTTGAAAGATAAAGTTTTTTTCCCGCCGAGGCGAAAAAAAAGGGGAGCCAGTGTTGACCAGGCCTTCTTGATGTGCAGTATAAATATATATTCACTGAAAAAAACCATAGGTTTCACACATGTTATAGTTAGCTGGACATTTCACTCATACAAAACCATTGAAATTCCCCCGTTATAGTTAGTTCAGCTTACTATAACCCGCGCGCCCGCAATCCACTGCTGATGATGTCACATATTACATCACTCATGACATGGTCATGCGCCCGAGTTATAGTTAGCTGAACTAACTATAACGGGGGAATTTCAATGGTTTTGTGTGAGTGAAATGTCCAGCTAACTATAACATGCGTGAAACCTATGGTTTTTTCAGTGAATTTCTAAGGTTTTTTAAATGCTAATTCCTACCTATAACGTGGCTGAAATCTATGTTTTTTTCAGTGAATTTGGAAGGTTTTTTAAATGCTAATTCCTAATCACAACGTGCCTAAAACCTATGTTTTTTTTAGTGAATTTCATAGGTTTTGTAAATGCCAATTTTTAAATGTATTAATTATTATATTTATTTCTTTTTATACTATTTTCCTACATTTTTATAATAATTATTTTTAGTTATTCTATTTTTTAAGTTACATTATATATTTTTAATGTAAAATAATAAAAAAACAAACTTCAAAAATACGTTTTTTAATGAATTTTTTTTCTTCAATATATTAAAATTAAATTCTATATATTTCCTTTTTCCATTTTTTTTGGGTAATCGTACGGTACGCGTACGGTGATCGCACCATCCTTTGTACGGGTAATCGTACTGTGCGCATACCCGCGCATACGTTACGAATACGTCTTGATGTTCCGCGTCGCATCGGCGCTTCCGCGTGACGTTATGCACTTTTGTACGCCGCACCGTACGCGTACTGCTCAAAAGTTTCTAATTGTTTAAAAAGATATATTTATGTATTTAATGTACATATTGAGGGAAGACATTATCTGGGATATTATGAAAATAGTATTTATTGAGTTTTAATAAGTGTATATTACTTTTAAAAGCAATTATGCAAATCGTGGCGTACGTCGTCTGTACGCGCACCGTAAGTGCACCCTACGCGTACGCCATTTGACTTCAAAACAAGAGATTTGATCGGTTCATAACACTTCCTATTCCAACTGTTGTAAGACCCCATTCATTTTAATCATTCTTCTTTGACTTTCATTGAAGGAACACCTTTTTCTGAAGGAGCTGTGTCTTCTTTGATTTATCCTGGCTGCCCAGCAAGAAGACAGTTCAGAACACTCTTCTGAGGAGGAATGTGTAGCTGAGGAGCCACAGGCAAAAAGAAAAGAGGCAATGATTTGGAAGTTTTTCACCTATCCAGATGGACAGAAAAAGGTGAATGCTCCAAAGGTCACCTGCAAGATCTGTGACACCACACTGTCAGGAGGTGATCTGAGCAAGAAATATTTGTTTGGGACCGCAAGCATGGTTCGACATGTCAAGAACCTCCATCCTCACAATTATGCGAGAGCTTGCTCTTCCCAGCACTTCAAGAGCACCAGCCACAGAGCCATCCAGTCCACATCCAAACATCAGACCGGATTTTGCAGACTTAAGAATCCTCTGTAAATTTTGTAATGAAACTCTGTGCTACGGGGAGCAATCGATTGATTTAAATATCCGGCGCAAACAGGAGCACCGTTGCTCACGCTGCTAATTTTTTTTCTTTATTTGTTCCTGTTGGACACTTTTTTGTTTGCACAGTTTCATGTTTTCTGTAAAAAAATACATTAAAAAAAAACTGTTGAAAAAATCAAAAAATTTAAAGACAAAAAAACCAGTTTTTTCAGAACTAACTTCACTGGTCAAAAAAAGAGCTATATTTGTATGATTGTGTGTAAAAATGTGTTTGAATGAATGTGTAGTGCATAAATGAATGAAAGAATACATTAGTAGTGTATGATGAATGTGAAAGTGCAGAACAATAAGGAAGTGCTACAGCATAAGTCTATAAGGTGTTTACTTACAGTATACTGTAGAACTTCAGAAGCACTTGAATGTAAGATATGAATATAAATATGTAACAAGTCTATGCTTCTTTTTGCACTGCTGGTGAAACTGTCTGGGTGAAATTCTAAGTGTTAGGGGCATATTTACAACCCCCTTGCGCTTCTTTTATGCCGCCGTTGCATCACTTTTTTGACGCAGCGGCGGCGCAAAAGATGAGCCACGGTGCAGGGTATTTGCAACGTAACGCATCTGCAAGATGTGTTACATTGTAAAGCCCTGCACTATAAGGAGGTGTCCCTGCATGGAGGGAGGCATTTTGGCACAGGAACGTCTCCTAAAAGTGGCCAAGTGAAATCTACAATATTTCCTTAGTCATTTTTGGGCCCATGCTGCGTCAAAACCCTGCGCCTCCTTGAAGTAGGTGAAAGGATTGACACAGCATTGTGAGCATATGGCCCCCAGACCATTGCTGGAGCTGCATTGCGCTTGCGATGCAACTCCAGCAATGCGCCGCCTTTACGGCACAGATATGTCACGCATCATGCCGTTTTTGTCCCATGGTGCACTGCATTGTAAATGTGGCGCATCCATGGTGGCAGTGGTATGGCACACAATAACTGGCATATCCCTGGGGATGCGCCAATTATTGTAAATCTGCCCCTTAGTGTTTCAATACAGTGAATGGATTAGTACACACTGCTAAATGGGTCACTACAGTAGTACAAAAACAGTCACAGAGTGTTTGGTGGAAGTATAAGAATACAGAGTGGAGAATTGAAGATGTGAAACACAAGTGTTCAGGTGGATAGAAGAATACATATATACTGGATAGGTGTTTGAAGCAGTTCATGTCGTAAGGCCTACTTCACTGCATCAGAATTTGGATACTAACTAAATGATTACACTTCTGTAAGGAGAGTGCTTGACTGAATTTATAAGGGCTTGAGTGTTACTGCAGTGAATGGATTAGCACAGACTGCTAAATGGGTCACTACAGTAGTGCAAGAACAGTCACTGAGTGTTTTGTGGAAGTATTAAGATACAGAGTGGAGAATTCAAGATGTGAAACACAAGTGCGCATGTGGATAGAAGAATGCATATATACTGTATAGGGGTTTAAAGCAGTAGATGTCCTAAGGCCTACTTCGCTGCATCAGTACTTGGGTACTGAATAAATAATTACAGCTCTGTTAGGAGAGTGGCTGACTAAATTTATAAGTGCTTCAGTGTTACTGCAGTGAATGGATTAGAACAGACTGCTAAATAGATCACTACAGTAGTGCAAGAACAGTCACAGAGTGTTTGGTGGAAGTTTAATCATACAGAGTGGAGAATTCAAGATGTGAAACACAAGTTTGCAGGTGCATAGAACACTGCATGCATAGTCTATAAGGGTTTGAAGCAGTCCATGGCCTAAGGCCTACTTTGCTGCATGAGTACTTAGGTACTGAGTGGATGATTACAGTTCTGCAAGGAGAGTGCCTGACTAAATTTATAACAGCTTCAGTTTTAGCACAGTGCATAGATAAGCACATACTGCTGAATGGCTGAGTAAAATACTGAAACAGCAGTGACAGAGTGTTTGCTCGAAGTGTAAGGATACAGACTGGGGAATTGAAGGTATAAAAGACAAGTTTGCAGGTGCATAGAACACTGCATGCATAGTGTATAGGAGTTTGAAGCAATCCAAGGCCTAAGACCTACTGTGCTCCATGAGTACTTGGGTACTGACTGGACGATAACAGTTCTGCAAGGAGAGTGCCTGACTAAATTTATAACAACTTCAGTTTTAGCACAGTGCATAGATAAGCACATACTGCTGAATGGCTGAGTACAATACTGAAACAGCAGTGACAGAGTGTTTGGTGGAAGTGTAAGGACTGGGCAATTGAAGGTTTAAAAGACAAGTTTGCAGGTGCATAGAGGAGTGCATGCATAGTGTATAGGGGTTTGAAGGAGTCCATTCCCTAAGGCCTACTTTGCTGCATGAGTACAAAGATACTGACTGGATGATTACAGTTCTGCAAGGAGAGTGGCAGACTATATGTATAACAGCTTCCGTATTTCTTATGAATGGAGTGTATACATACTGACTGGGGAAATGTAGGCCTGAAACACAAGTGTGAATTTGGTTACACTACTAAGCACATACTGCTGAATGGCTCACTATAATACTGAAACAGGAGTGGCAGAGTGTTTGGAGAAAGTGTAAGGATACGGACTGGGCAATTGAAGGTTTAAAAGACAAGTTTGCAGGTGCATTGAAGAGTACATGCATAGTGTATAGGGGTTTGAAGCAGTCCATGCCCTAAGCCTACTTTCCTGCATGTTTACTTAGATACTTACTGGATGATTACAGTTCTGGAAGGAGAGTGTCTGCCTGAATGTATAACTGCTTCACTTTTAGCACAAAGCATAGATAAGCACATACTGCTGAATGGCTCACAACAATACTGAAACAGCAGTGGCAGAGTGTTTGATGAAAGTGTAAGGATACAGACTGGGCAATTGAAGGTTTAAAAGATAAGTTTGCACATGCATAGAAGAGTATATGCATAGTGTATAGGGGTTTGAAACAGTCCATGCCCTAAGACCCACTTTGCTGCATGACTACTTGGGTACTGACTGAATGATTACAGTTCCGCAAGGAGAGTGTCTGGCTGAATGTATAACTGCTTCACTTTTAGCACAAAGCATAGATAAGCACATACTGCTGAATGGCTCACTACAATACTGAAAAAGCAGTGGCAGAGTGTTTGGAGGAAGTGTAAGGATACAGACTGGGCAATTGAAGGTTTAAAAGACAAGTTTGCAGGTGCATACAAGAGTACATGCATAGTGTATAGGGGTTTCACGCAGTCCATGCCCTAGAGCCTACTTTTCTGCATGAGTACCTAGGTACTGACTGGATGATTACAGTTCTGCAAGGAGAGTGGCAGACAGAATTTATAACAGCTTCAGTATGTCTTATAAATGGAGTGTATAGATACTGACTGGGGAAATGTAGGCCTGAAACAGAAGTGTGAATTTGGTTACACTACTACATGCATACTGCATAGGAGTTTCAAGCACGGCATGCCCTAAAGACTGGCTCACTGCAACAGTACATGTACTTATATGTCTGCAGACACATCAACCAACCAAATCATTCTCTCTCAATTTTCTCAAATGTAAACAGACTCACAGTTTCTTTCTAGACAAATATCAGTATTTCTTATAAATGGAGTGTATAGATACTGACCGGGGAAATGAAGGCCTGAAACACAAGTATTAAAATGATTACACTACTACTTGCATCGCCCATAGGAGTTTCAAGCACTGCATGCCCTAAAGCCTGTCTCACTGCCACAGTACATGTACTTATATGTCTGTAAACACATCAAGCAACCAAATCATTCTCTCTCAATTTTCCCCACTGGACACTGACTCACAGTGTGATTCTAGACAACAAATATTAAACCTTGCATTTTACAAAAACACATTTACTAGTCTAGAAACCGTAAGGTAACTAAACATATTCTATATATATGCCTTCTGCATTTTACTATACAATCCTAACTCATTTTTCAAATACATGAGCAATTTGCTGCATTATTGGTACCAACATTGCATCCAAAAAGTGACGCAATAGAACAACAAAGAGGCGCTAGGGCCTTGAAAATCTGCCCCACAGTGTATGCAACAGTGTATGTATACTGACTGGGAAATTGTAGATTTGAAACCTAAGTCTGATTCTAGACAAGCAACACTATTAATTACTCTTGAAGAGCTAATACCACTGCACAAATTCTAGAAATATAAATACTGCATTTTACTGTACAACCATGAGTCATTTTGCTAATACAAAGGCAATACCTAGTTTCTAATTCAATCAAAACTTGAAAAAAGGATAGATTTTTAAGCACTTATGTGTCTGCAAACACAAAACATACAAATATGCTTCTCTCAGAATAATTCCTAAATGCACACAGACACACAGTGTGATTCTAGACAAAAAATGTTAGACCTTGCATTTTATCAAAACAAATTTACTAATCTAGAAACAGTAAAATGACTGTACACATTCCATGTATATAACTACTACATTTTACTGCACAACCCTGACTCACTTTGCAAATACATAACCAATTTGCTGCATTATTTGTGCCATCATTGCATCAAAAAAGTGACGCAATGGCAGCACAAAGATGCGCAAGAGGCTTATAAATCTGCCCCAGAGAGTTTCCAGTAGTGTATGTATACTGATTGGAAAATTATAGATTTGAAACACAAGCCTAAATAACACTATTAACAGCTCTAGAACTGAAAAAGTGACTGCACACATTCTACATTTTTTAGTACTGCACTTTACTGCACAAAGCTGACTCACCAAACACATTAACTTACCAAATGCTTTTATCACAATGGTTATCCAAATGAAGACAAACTCAGAATGTGAGTTTACACACTTTAGAAGGATAAACACATTACTCTTACTAAAAACAAAATGCACCACATACATTCTCTTTCAAATTATCAACTCAACTTTCAAATTGATTCGTAGATTAAGAAAAATGCCAGTCACACAGCAGATATTCTTATACATAATCTCTCTACTTCAGTGTTCTTAGCAAAACCACAAAATGGCACACTTTCCCTCTCAATTTACACATATATACATGTTAATAACAAATCAAATTGCTTCGCACATTAATTGAAAACCAAACACACATTTCTATTGGCTGAACGTTTGAACCCTTTCAACTGACATAACTTTGAACCCTACCCCCAATTTGTTTTGTGCTGTTACCAAACTAACAGATCATGTAAAACTCAACTGACCACAGAGGTCAAAAGTTCAGCACACTGTAAAACAGTCCTCCTCAACAAGTTTAGACTCTACATAGGTATTTACTTATGAGTACCAATAAAGAGAAAAGCTCTTGGTACAACCAACCAACATCTAAACACATAAGCTTGCTAGGTATCTGAAAAATATATATTTTTTCTTTTTTTTCTTGCTATGGTACGCGTACGGTACGACTTAGAAACCTCGCACCATACGTCGTACGGCTGCGCATGGTACGCATACTCTAATTTTATTGTAAAAAAAAAATAGCCCCTAACACTAATTTTTATTATCCCCGGGGACCCCATCCCACGGGGCTCATACAAAACATTGGGGACCGTGGGGGGAGCCCCAATGCCCCCATGGTCCCAGCCGGCTCCCCACATCCTTCGGGAGCTGGCATTGCTTTTCGTAAGGGAGAGCAGCTAACATGCTGCTCTCCCTGACGAAAAGCAATCTGCTTTCCTTTTTGAAAGAGAGTCTTTCAAATAGGAAAGCAGTTTGCTATGATAGGGTGGGAGCTGCGAGGCTCCCGCCCTACCATAGCAAACAGCAGTGTCCCGGCTGTAGGCACCCCGGGACACTGCAGGAGCCGGCCCTGGGGGGTGGTGGTCCCCAGGGCCACCACAAGGATCCAGGAGGGAGGCCCCGCGGCCCCCTCCCAACAGTTTAAAGCCCCGGGGACTGGGGCATCCTTCACGGACCCCCCAATTTAAAAATGTTGTGCCCCGGGGGTGGCGGTCCCAGGTGCTGCGGGGGGGTCCGTGAGTCCCCCGCAATCATAACGTGAAAGCCCCGGGGGTGGCGGTCCCCAGGGCTGGGGGCCCCTCTGGGCCCCATTCTTATTTTAAAAAGAAGCCTGGGGTGGCGGGGGATAAGTACCACGAAAGTGACCTTCAAGTTTTTTTTCTTTTTCACGGCGTACGCGTACTGTACTCGTATCACACGATTAAAAAAAAGATATATATATATTTTTTAGACATTGCGGGTGCTTGTAGGACACCCAGGGCAGGCCTGGGGGGTCAAGAAGGCAAATAACAAAGTTTTCCTCTCAATCTACACACTCAATCTACACACATATACAAATAAATAACAAATCACATTTATTCCCACATTAAATCAAAACGAAACACATTTTTCTATTGCTTGAACTTTTGAACCCTTTCCAACTGACAACATTTTCAACCCTTGCCCCATTCCGCATTCTGCCTGTTACCATAGAAACATTTCAGGGAACACTTTACTAAGCACACAGGTGAAAAGTTTATCAAACAATGTTGCAAATCAAAACAGCAAGTGTGCTTGACTTGTCACTATACCAGCTTATCTTAAGTAACGTTCTTTTCTATCACTTTTTGTTAACCAATAAATATCAGGCTTTTAAAAAACACAAAATTGCACCCTAGTTTTCTGTGTAAAATGTTTTCAAACAAACAATCATTTCTTTGCTTTTTTCGAAACTCCACTAAACCCCAATTTTAGAAAAACCTTACTTTTCAAACTGCCATTTCATTTACAGAGACCATCTGAGTTCATCCAGACCTCTCTTCAAGATGCTTAGAGTGTGGATTGTGGGACCCAGCTATATTTTCTGGAGTCAAAGGTACGCAGAACAGAAAGGATTTCACAAAGACCTAGGTTTACCAAATGTAGACATTAAATGGATTGGACAGAGAGGGTTAAAGTGGCACCAATTGATGCCATTGGTTAAATCCTTTTTACATCTCCAACACCCTGACCTCATAATTGTGCACTGTGGTGGCAATGACCTAGGCACTTTGACTGGGGTAGGTCTGGAAATGTTTAGGAAGGACACCTTTACAGAACTGATGTCACTTTTCCCCCAAACTGCCTTTGTGTATTCCAACATATGCCAAAGGTAGAAATGGAACTGGTCCAATCAGTTTTGTCCACAGATTGAGAAATCTAGGAAACATGTGAATACATCTGTTTCTGCTTTTCTCCGAGACTATAGAATGGGGTCCATTTACAACAACATTCTGCATTTCAATATGCATAGCACCTATAGGAGAGATGGTGTACATTTTACAGATGAAGGGAAGAGTCTTCCTCATGAACTTTAGACTCTACATCGGTACTTACTTGTAGGTACTAAAATCTCCCAATAAACACAAGGGCTCTTTTTAGAGCCACCCAACCTCTAAACACATAAACTTGATAAATATCTGAAAAATATTTTTATTTTTTTCGTGCTTAGGTACGCCTACGGTACGACTTACAAATCAGGCATCATACATTGCACGGTATGCGTACCGAACGCGTAAACACCAGAAGTTATAAAGAATATAGGGAGGGGGGCTGCGTGGCCCCCCTCCTGTGGCTTCTTTTAGCCCCAGGGACCCCATCCCCCGGGGCTCTGCCTCATTTTAAAAAAATGTATTTTTGGGAGGAGAGGGACTGCGTAGCCCCACTCCCCAGCAAGTTATGGCCCTATTGCCCGGGGCCAGCCTACCTACTTTTTAAATTTTTTAAAAAAATTATTTAAAGAGGGGGCCGCGTGGCTCCAAACCCGAGCTAATTCTTGCCCCGGGGACCCCACACCCCGGGGCTGACCCTGTTCGTTGGGGACCGTGGGGGGTCCCCAATCTCTCCACAGTCCATGCCACCTCCCCGTGTCCTTCGGGATCCGGCATTGCTTTTCATCAGGGAGAGCAGCTAACATGCTGCTCTCCCTGACGAAAAGCAATCTGTTTTCCTTTTTGAAAGAGAGAGCAGGTTAACCTGATCTCCCTTTCAAATAGGAAAGTAGTTTGCTATGATAGGGTGGGAGCCGCGAGGCTCCCGCCCTACCATAGCAAACAACGGTGTCCCGGGGGTTGGCACCCCGGGACCCTGGGGGGTGGCGGTCCCTAAGGCCAATACAAAGCTCCAGGAGGGGGGCCACTTGGCCCCCTCCCAACAGTTAAAAGCCCTGGGGTTGGTGGTTCCCGGGGCTGGGGGGTCCTACACCGACCCCCCTATTTTAAAAATTAGAGCCCCGGGGAGGTGGCGTCCCCGGGTCGTGTGGGGGGCTTGAGGTTTTTTTTTTTTTTAAAAGCAACCCCGGGGGCGGCGGTCCCCGGGGCTGCAGGGGGGCAGTGAGCCCATCCGCAAACTTAATACTAAAGCCCCAGGGGGTGTCGGTCCCCGGGGCTTGGGGGCCTTTGAGGCCCTCCATCATTATAAACTTAAGCCCTAGGGGGTGGCGGTCCCCGGGGCTGGGGGGGCCATGTGCCCCCCCTATAATACGAACTTTGCCCCGGGGGTGGCGGTCCCCGGGGCAGTGTGGGGGGGATTGAGCCCCCGACACTTTATTTATATAAAGCCCCCGGGATTTGGCCCCCCGGGGTTAATTTACATAAAAGCGCGGGAGCCGTGCTTCATTTTTTTTTATCGGCAGGGTACCCGTACCATACGCGTACCCTGCGATATTTCAAAGAATTTTTTTTTTTTGGGCCTTGGGGGTCCTTGTGGGTTTCCCTAAGCAGGCCTAGTGGGTCAGGGTATCTCTACCCTGCCGCCTTTGCGTCTTTTGCACACTTCTTTTTCAGTTTTCTTGTGCCTCGGTTCTACCGAGACACAAGATTGCTGCCAACATTTCCTGGTTTGGAGTGTTGACAGACAGTTGACCGCCAATTAGCATGCAGCACGTGCTCGGAAAGGTACGCGTACGGTACTTCGTCTATAGATATATCTATGATTTTACTTTTGATTTTCTTAGAAACTACTGAACAGATTTACACCATTTAAAAAAAGCGTAATCTGCGAACCAAACTCTACAATTTTGCCAAATTTGGTGTAATTCGGTTCAGCAGTTCGGGCTGTAGCCGTGTCTAAAGGTCTCTATGGAAATTTGCATGGGGAAAACATATTTTGGGACCCCCCTTTTTTCACGAATCACCCCTCAGAGGGAAGGAGCAGAGCGGAGCGCCCAATCTTCTTTGAGAATTTCGCGAAGATTCGTCAACCGGCGCCAAAGTTATTCCAAATGGAATGTTGCGGATTTCCTAGGTAATATATATATATATATATATATATATATATATATATATATATATATATATATATATATATATATATATATATATATATATATATATATATATATATATATATTTTTCATCATTCCTACATTGGCTGTGCCCAAACCACATGTATTACAGAAGTGGACAGACAACACGAGTGCATGCTCCAAGCGAATGATGGAGATATTGATTGAAAACGCGTGGGAAGAGCGCGATGAAATAATCAAACAGATTGATGACATCATGGCAGACCTTGATAAGGAGCAAGAACAGAATGAAATTGAATCTGCAGTAAAAACTATGGATGAGAGACTGAAAAAATATGAAAAAGAAATAATGCAAAGAAAACAACGTAAATTTACACGAGATGAGAGGGATTACGCCGCCGGGCGGATTCTAACCTTTGCGAGAAAATATGATAAACCACGTAGAGATGTCCTCAAAGAGCAAACATTGACCACCTTTGAGAGACAAAAGGATGGGTCTCAAACTGAACTAACGGATTTAAGCTCAGACAATGACTCCATTGCCAGTGGGTCATCCATGACCAATTTGCAACAGGTTTTTTCCAAGGAACAACTGACCCTTCAGAAAACGAGGGAGCACTCAAACAGAGGACGTCCAAAAACAAAAACTCAAGGAAACGAAGACTCAACCGCAAAAGGAACAGCAGGAGAAAAACCAACAGAGAAGCTGGGCATGGGAACAAGGGGCCAGTCCAACAAGAAACAACCATGATGGATAACAATTCGAAATTAACGGTAATTAATCTTACTAACAAAACTTTAACTGAAAATGAGATGAATGTTTTACAACTAGGACTGTCATTTTGCCCAGAGTCTAACTTTGATTATGCTGACCTGAGAGCGGATTTATACAAATTTGAGAGAAAATTAAAACTCTGTAAAATACATGCTGGTAAGAGCACGATAAGACACACTAGGGAAGGAATGGAGCCAAATGCTGAAGGACTAATTATAGGAGACATTCCCACTCTCAAGAATCTTGTATCACTAGAAACAGGACAGACCCAGGAGGATTGTCCTAGTTCATCGGACATCTTTGACAATGCACAAGGGGCACAAGCTACACACCTGATAGACACAGACACAGGGGCCCCGGCTGTAACCCATTTTAGGAGAAAATCCAAATTTGTGCCTATCACACCAAGAGACAACATTGATGTCTTTGGAGATTTAGTCAAAGGGGATTTTGATAAATTACTAGAAAATCGTAATATATGCAAAAATATCAGTAAGGAACAAAAGATTGCCATTAAGAACTTACAGCTAAACACTGATATAATAACCAAACCCTCAGATAAGGGTGGGAATATTGTGTTGATGCCCAGGAATATGTACATAGAGGAGGCTATGAGACAACTATCGGACGAAAGATGTTATTGTAAGGTAGATAAACGGTACATAGTGAATCTACGAGAGGAATACTACACACAATTGGGACACTGGCGAGACAAAGGGTTACTAACTTGGGATGAAGAAAAGTATCTCCACAAGGAAAATCCGAAAACCCCTACCTTTTATCTATTGCCGAAAGTGCATAAGAGCTTATCCAAACCACCAGGGAGACCCATAGTTGCATCCATCGATAGCCTCTTTGAACATACTAGCATCTACATAGACCATTTTCTTTTCCCATTCGTCAAGGAACTATCTTCCTATGTGAGAGATACCACCGATTTTATTCACAAAATCTCAAGCATCAAATTGGATGAACAATGTTGGTTGGTATGTTTGGATGTGGAATCCCTATATACAAGTATAAGACACAAGGATGGCATTAAAGCGTGTCAATTCTTTTTGAAACAACGAAAAATAGAATACCTTGAACATACTTGTATGGTCTTAGAAATGATTAAGCTGTGCCTAAACGAAAATGTGTTTGTGTTCAATAAAATACACTACAGACAACAACAAGGGACTTCCATGGGCACCTGCTTCGCCCCCAGCTATGCCAACCTGATGGTGGGCTGGTGGGAGAAGCAGGTGCTCTGGAATGACCGCACGGAAAGATGGGCATTGAATGTGATATGATGGCTAAGATATATAGACGACGTCTTTTTTGTATGGCGGGGGACTGAAAATGATCTGAACTGTTTTATTGATTGTCTCAATGACAACCAGGTAAATTTAAAATTTACAAGGCACTACAGCAGACACTCCGTAGATTTCTTAGACGTCAAAGTTACGAATACCAACAACCAATTAGCCACCTCACTTTTTCGTAAAGAGACAGCAGGGAATTCTCTTCTACATTGTTCCAGCGCTCACCCCCCCCAGCTTTCGGTGGGGAATCCCCTTTAGCGAATTCCTGAGAGCCAAACGCAATTGCTCTACTGAATTACACTTCCAGAATACAAAGGAGGAGATGAAAGATAGATTTAAAGCCAGGGGGTATCCCACCAAATCACTTAGGGAAGCTGAATCTAGGATTGATAAAATAACCAGGGAGGAAGCTTTAACACCCAAAACTGCTACCCTTTTGAATGCCAATCACGAAACCCGGAAAGTGAGGTTTATTACTAAGTACTGTAGCCAGTCCAACCAAATAAGACGAATATTGAAAAACAGATGGGATATATTAAGGCAAGACCCCATATTGAGAAACGCTGTGGGTATTTCTCCGGGTATCTCATATCAGCGTGGCCAATCCCTTAAGGATTGCCTAGTACAAAGCCACTTAGCACCAAAAGAGACTGACTGGTTGAAAACAACCAAGGGCTTCAGGAAATGTGGAAATTGCAAGGCATGCAATTATAGCCAAAACTGTAATGAGATCCTCCTACCTAAAACAAAAATGAAATGGAAGATAAACACCTTGATTACATGTACCACGGAATACGTTGTATATATGATTCGTTGCCCATGCAACTTATGGTATATTGGGTCAACCACAGCACCGGTTAAGAAACGTATTCTTGAGCATTTACGAGCAATCACGAATCAGGACTTCTCTTACAGTACAGGGAGACATTTCAGCCGATTCCACAAAAGTGATGCTTCTAAAGCAAGCTACATAGGCATTGCCACCATCAAAAGTAGCATCAGGGGTGGAGACAGGTTGGGAGCATTATGCAAATTAGAATCTAGATTGATTCTGTTGGCAGGCACTCGTTTCCCTGATGGTTTGAATGTGGACGAGGAGCTACATTCCCATCTTTGAAAGAAGGATTTACTTGATTGAAGAGTAGGATAGCTGAATTCTCACCTAAAATAGGATACCTGTAGTTTTTATTTACCCTTCCCGCACAGTCTCACCCCCAAACCCTTTTCTTTTAAACCTTGATACCAGTCTCTATAATTATTAGCGACAGCGTAATATACATAATGTAATATGTAGCAGGTTCTTTGAATATCAT
This sequence comes from Lissotriton helveticus, assembly GCF_964261635.1. Classification (NCBI taxonomy): domain Eukaryota; kingdom Metazoa; phylum Chordata; class Amphibia; order Caudata; family Salamandridae; genus Lissotriton; species Lissotriton helveticus. Next base: position 596,505,740 of record NC_136057.1, on the reverse strand, counting down.
ATTTTGAACCCTTGAGATTACCCTTTCTTGCGTTTGATAAATCTATGATTTCTTTCCATTTCTTCCTTCAGGTTGATATGAAGAGGAGAACGTTTTTGAATAACATCCACACATGGGAAATTTACGTTCTTCCTGTTTAAAAATGTATATTATTATAAATGAAATGTTTATGATTATATAGAGTTTTGTTGCATTGAATAGGCAAAAGCTACTATACCATAATTGTCTTTAGAGAAATCATGCATTTTGCCAGATTGGGTTATGATATAAAAATTTCGGACCTTGCACAAACGTAACTACTGAATGGAGTTTCTCCTATATAAAAGAAAAAACTAGCTGGTTTTGTTATTTTGTATCTTTTTTCTGAAAAGGGCATTTTTCCTTTATTTCACTTAATTCACATTGGTAAAATGTATAAGAATTTATAAAAATTAATATCAGTGACTGTAACTGATATAGAAGATAAGACAATGTTTTAAACATTAAAGAGAAACGTCTTCTATGTTTATGAAAAAAAAAAATAATAATAATAATTTTTGGGTAATTACACCTTTAAATTGTGGGTTGAGAGGAACGCGGGTCATGTGACCAAGAACAACTTGTTGTTCGAAACGCGTTATTCCTTGACTTTTGTGCTAGCTGAATAAAGAACTGTCGGACGAACTACGGGCTTGATTTGGATTCTTTATTGAGATTCTACAACCTTGCATATATATATATATATATATATATATATATTACCTACTGGCGGTCGCCAGTAGGTATATATAGTTAGGATTTTTTCTCTATGGGATTTTTGAAAATTCTATGTCTAATAACTTTGCCGTTTGTGGACGGAATTGGCTGAAATTTTCAGGAAAATGGCACATTTTGTTTCTGAGCAGCCTTTGAAAATTTGGGGGGGGTTCGTCAAGGGGGGGCCGAGAAAAAAGGGGGGTCCCAAAACGCGTTTTTCCCATGTTAATTTCCATAGGGCGGTTGGCCTCACTTTTAGCCCGAACGGCTGAATGGATTTGCACGAAACATGGCAAAATTGTAGGGACTGGTAGCCCGATGTGCCTTTTGTAGGTCTCAAGATATGTGCTCCAGTGGATTTTGAGAAATTAACGTTTAAAAAAAGATATATATCTGTAAGCGCGGACCGGGCAGCGGCCTAGGACGCGTACTTTTCGCGCAACGGAGCTTTGTGAAGCGAAGCTGATTGGTTCTCCGGCGTCTGTCAACATTCCAAACAGTCCGTAGTGGCCGCAAACAGTCCGTAGTGGCCGCCATCTTGTCTCTCGGTAGGATCAAGAGACAAGAGGAGGCCAAAGCGAAGGGGCAAATGACCATAAGGGGGAATAGTAGATCCTCGCTGACCCCCTAGGTTTGATGTGGAGGTTTTAAAAGGGCCCCGCGGGGCAAAAAAAAAAAATTATAATAATAATCTTACGGCTGAATGGATTTGCACGAAACTTGGCAAAATTGTAGGGACTGGTAGCCCGATGTGCCTTTGCTAGGTCTCAATATATGTGCTTCAGTGGATTTTGAGAAATTAACGTTCAAAAAAAGATATATATCTGTAACAGCGCACCGCTTCGCGTACTTTTCGCGTTACGGAGCTTTGCGAAGCGAAGCTGATTGGCTCTCCGGTGTCTGTAAACATTCCAAACAGTCCGTAGCGGCCGCCATCTTGTCTCTCGGTAGGATCGAGAGACAAGAGGAGGCCAAAGCGAAGGGGCAAATGACCATAAGGGGGCATAGTAGATCCTCGCTGATCCCCTAGGTTTGATGTGGAGGTTTTAAAAGGGCCCCGCGGGGCAAAAAAAATAAATAATAATAATAATCGAACGGCTGAATGGATTTGCACGAAACTTGGTAAAATATTAGGGACTGGTAGCCCGATGTGCCTTTCCTAGGTCTCAATATATGTGCTTCAGTGCATTTTGAGAAATTAACGTTCAAAAACAAGATATATATCTGTAACAGCGCTCCGCTTCGCGGAGATAAAATTATATCTGTATTACCTAGCTGTTGCTAACACCAGTTAGCGACGGCTAGTAGGAGATAGCGACCATCTTGGGCCCCACTTTGCATGTGAGTGATATTTATCACTAATGACATGCAAAGTGGGCATGCCAAGATGTTAGCGACTGGAAACAGTCGCTAACATCGCTATCTCCTATTATCAACTTTTGGAAATATTCGAGATAAGCGCGAATATCTCCAAAAAGTAACAGCTGCCCTGAGCAGTTCTTAGCCATGTTATCCTATGGGAGGTGGATAACATGGCTAAGAGGATTAGCTCGGTAATGCATGAATATCGCTGAGTTTTCAGCGATATTAATGCATTGCGGTCGGTTTTTATCGTATTTGCGATAAACTTTGATAATAGCAAGGTTTATCTGCGATAATTTCTGACGGTAAAAAAATCTTTGCAATGCATCGTTAGGGATAAATATCGCTTAACTTTGGTAATATGCCCCAACGTCTGTTAACGTTCGATTCGAAGGAAATCAGGAAGTGTTGAAAAACATTGTCTGCGCCATCTTGTCTTTTTTCAAATGCCACACTTTTGTCGTGCACGGCAGCCATTTTAGATGCCTTGACCAGACCCACTCTGTGCACGCTGTCGATCCTTAGCATGGCTCCCCACCCTCGCAAGCATCTCCCCCAGGCAGTGGTCACCCCCGCTCTCTGTCTTATGCATGGGTAATAAACCTCCCCCCATCTGCGCTGCTCTTTCCTGAGAATCACACCCTGTGCCCGCCCGACACCTCCCTTTCGCTCTATTCACTACTGCACCCTCTGACACTCCTTTTCCTCTGTGTCCGATTGTCCAGGCTGGTCCTAGGGTATCAGCTAGCCCTGCAGATGTAGTTTATGGCCACAGCTGTAAAGATTCACCCCTCTTCAAAGGAGTTATAGTAGATCAAGGCCCACACTCGATGAGATCCGTCACAGCAGAAGCGTTGCTATTATCTGAAAACCATCCTGTATTGTGATTGGGGAGGGGACCGAGCGTGAAGCGGAAGATTCCAGGGATGACTCTTTGTACATCAAAGTTTTTACAATTATGTGTCACATTAAAAATATATAGCACTCCGACAAAGTAGTAAGATTATAAAACTTTAATAATTTATAAATATATACAAGAAAACAAAAATAGTAATAACATATAAACATTTTTAGGGAAAAACAACGAAGTAGCGGTCGGCTGTGCGAATAGTCCCAACGCAGCACAACGTCCAGATTTCCGGCGTGGGGCGGGTCATCAGTAGCAAACTGTTGTGCGAATAGTTCCAAGGCAGCAGAACGCGCTGAAATCTAGATGACACGAAAGTGATGTCTAGTAAGTTGCCACCCAGCAAATAACGGCGTGGGGCGTCGCGGGGGGTGGGTCTTCAGTAGCAAACTGTTGTGCGAATAGTTCCAAGGCAGCAGAACGATGGCACCAAGGTGATGTCCAGTAAGTTGCCGCACTGGTTTTGGTATCCTACAATGCTGCTCCGAATAACGGCGTGGGGCGCCCCGGGGGAGGCGGCGTGAACGGGCCTCTCCAGGTGGAGTGTCATCTGTTGTAGTGGGGCGCCCCTTTACCGTTTCAGTTGCCATTCCGTCCGTTTTTGGTCCACTGTGTCAAAAGCCGCAATTCAGCTGAGTTGCGCCCACTCTTGCGGTGCAGCGATAGGCGGCTGTCACAGGACTCTCAAAATGGCGGCAGGCTCTTTCCTTTTTGGGCCTGGTCCACTGAAATGGCCCTGGGACACCTTGGAAATCGGATGCTTGTCTGCTAGGTCTTGGACCCCATTCTCGAAAGCGTCCCCTCCGCCTTGAGAATTCATCAAAAGTTTTGGGGGCCCCGACTCCTGCAGGCTTCTGGTGGGGAGCGGCTGCCATGATTGCTCGCGGAATGACTACGACGGAGCTACGAGATGGTGGTGCTCTCATGCTGACGCCAGCTTCAGTCTGAAACATCCAGAAACAAGGTGGGGCTTTCATCGTTTGGAAAAAAAAAAAGTTTTCATCCAATGAAAAGTGTTGTTTTTAGGTCATATGATCAAGCCTTCCATCATTAGGAAACCAAAAGTAAAATGAACCAATGAAAAGTTTTATAAACAAGTCACATGACCTGTTATGCGGCATAGGGTATAAAATGCGGAGAAAATACGTTGGCACGTGAGGCGGCGTCAGTAGCGGACCGATGTGCGAATAGGCCGAAGGCAACACAGCGCGCCAAGATCCGGATGGCACCGAGGTGGTGTCCAGCAAGTTGCAGCACTGGTGTGGCCATCCTACAATGTTGAAAGTCGGCGTGGGGCGCCCCGTTGGCCTGTGAGTTTGCGTCAGTAGCGGACCGATGTGCGAATAGGCCGAAGGCAGCACAACGCGCCAAGATCCGGATGGCACCGAGGTGGTGTCTAGTAAGTTGCCGCACTGGTGTGGCCATCCTACAATGCTGAAAGTCGGCGTGGGGCGCCCTGTTGGCCTGTGAGATGGTGTCAGTAGCGGACTGATGTGCGAATGGGGCCAAAGGCAGCGCAACAATATTTTCTGACTGACACCACAAGGCGCTGAGATGCCAAGATCCGGATGGCACCGAGGTGATGTCTAAGTTGCGGACTGATGTGCGAATGGGGCCAAAGGTAGCGTAACAATATTTTCTGTATGGAAGATACCACTAGGCGTTGAGATGCCAAGATTCGGATGGCACCGAGGTGATGTCTAGCAAGTTGCTGCACTGGTGTGGTCATCCTACAATGCTGAAACTCGGCGTGGGTCGCCCCATTAGCCTGTGAGATGGCGTCAGTAGCGGACCGATGTGCGAATAGGCCGAAGGCAGCACAACGCGCCAAGATCCGGATGTCACAGTGGTGGTTTCATAGTTGAGAGGCACTTCATCTGCAGTGGGGCGCCGAGATCCGGATGGCACCGAGGTGATGTCTAGCAAGTTGCTGTACTGGTGTGGTCATCCTACAATGCTGAAAGTCGGCGTGGGGCGCCCCATTAGCCTGTGAGATGGCGTCAGTAGCGGACTGATGTGCGAATGGGGCCAAAGGCAGCACAACGCGCCAAGATCCGGATGGCACCGAGGTGGTGTCCAGCAACTTGCCGCACTGGTGTGGCCATCCTACAATGCTGCGCCGAAAGTCGGCGTGGGGCGCCCCGTTGGCCTGTGAGTTCGCGTCAGTCAGTGGGGGCTGTTTGAGGATCTGACTGCATTGGAAAGCAATGTGATGCTGTGCGTCGCCCCCAAGATGGAGGTTCCTCGGCTGCAGTGGGGCGCCCCTTGGTGTTTCACTCGCTATGCAGCTGAGTTGCGTGCGCACTTGTGGCGAATAGGCCGAAGGCAGCACAACGCGCCGAGATCTGGATGGCACCGAGGTGGTGTCCAGCAATTTGCCGCACTGGTGTGGCCATCCTACAATGCTGCGCCGAAAGTCGGCGTGGGGTGCCCCGTTGGCCTGTGAGGTGGCGTCAGTAGCGGACCGATGTGTGAATAGGCCGGAACCAGCACAAGGCGCCAAGATCCGGATGGCACCGAGGTGGTGTCATAGTTGAGAGTTCTGAGCAGCGCTTGTAACACTGTCTGAAGCTTATTTGCACCTGCTGCAGCTTCACTATTGCCCTGGTGTGGCCTAAGATCGCCCATGACATAGGCGGCCACCTCCCGGGGTCCGGCGGAACTTTTTTCCTTTTCCTTTCTGCATCTTGTCCCAAATTCGTTTGACCTGAAGACACGACCAGGTCCCTGAATGTGTGCAGGGGGACGCTATTGATTGAATCAAAATGGCGGCTTCACACAAAGCTGACTCAAGCGTTTTCTGGTGGTTTCATAGTTGAGAGGCACTTCATCTGCAGTGGGGCGCCGAGATCCGGATGGCACCGAGGTGATGTCTAGCAAGTTGCTGCACTGGTGTGGTCATCCTACAATGCTGAAACTCGGCGTGGGTCGCCCCATTAGCCTGTGAGATGGCGTCAGTAGCGGACCGATGTGCGAATAGGCCGAAGGCAGCACAACGCGCCAAGATCCGGATGTCACAGTGGTGGTTTCATAGTTGAGAGGCACTTCATCTGCAGTGGGGCGCCGAGATCCGGATGGCACCGAGGTGATGTCTAGCAAGTTGCTGTACTGGTGTGGTCATCCTACAATGCTGAAAGTCGGCGTGGGGCGCCCCATTAGCCTGTGAGATGGCGTCAGTAGCGGACTGATGTGCGAATGGGGCCAAAGGCAGCACAACGTGCCGAGATCTGGATGGCACCGAGGTGGTGTCCAGCAATTTGCCGCACTGGTGTGGCCATCCTAAAATGCTGCGCCGAAAGTCGGCGTGGGGTGCCCCGTTGGCCTGTGAGGTGGCGTCAGTAGCGGACCGATGTGTGAATAGGCCGGAACCAGCACAAGGCGCCAAGATCCGGATGGCACCGAGGTGGTGTCATAGTTGAGAGTTCTGAGCAGCGCTTGTAACACTGTCTGAAGCTTATTTGCACCTGCTGCAGCTTCACTATTGCCCTGGTGTGGCCTAAGATCGCCCATGACATAGGCGGCCACCTCCCGGGGTCCGGCGGAACTTTTTTCCTTTTCCTTTGTGCATCTTGTCCCACAATCCGTTTGACCTGAAGACACGACCAGGTCCCTGAATGTGTGCAGGGGGACGCTATTGATTGAATCAAAATGGCGGCTTCACACAAAGCTGACTCAAGCGTTGCTGCTGATGCTATACAGAGAAAAACTGGTTTTCAGTTTGTACATTCTTCAGGATTTTTCCATCCAAGGCTGGTTGAGAGTTTGTATAACAATGGCTTCAGATTTTCAACATACTACTCTTCAACATTCTTCCTAAATGTAACAATGTGAGACTCACTAGGAGAACGGTGTAGTGAGGGCCACAAACGGCTGTTTGTCTTTCCTTTCAAAATGCTGCCAACAATATTTTCGGAATGGAAGACAACACAAGGCGCTGAGATTCGGTTGGCACCGAGGTGGTGTCCAGCAAGTTGCCGCACTGGTGTGGCCATCCTACAATGCTGCGCCGAAAGTCGGCGTGGGGTGCCCGAAGGGGGGGGGGGAGGCGGCGCAAACGAGCCTCTCCCGCTTCTCCATGTGGAGGCAGTTCATCTGCAGTGGGGCGCCGAGATCCGGATGGCACCGAGGTGGTGTCTAGCAAGTTGCCGCACTGGTGTGGCCATCCTACAATGCTGCGCCGAAAGACGGCGTGGGGTGCCCGAAGGAAGTGTCCTTATCCAGGGCATTATCGCTGTATCATGTCCTCCACTAAAATGGCCCTGGGACACCTTAGAACTCGGACGCTCGATTTTTTTTTCCTTTCCTGTACATGCAAAAAAAGGTAAATGCCCGGTACGTTACACGCTTCATCTGCCACGATGAACTCTCCAGAGGAACCGAAAAAAAATATAGTTGTGGTAACTATACCATGCATCGTCATATGGAGAGGTGGCACCAATTAATTATAGTGCTGCATAAAAGAGAGATTTGGAGGAGAACCCCTGACCTGCTAGTACATTCATCAAAGAAGTGGCACTGAGAGCTTCAGAGGCAAGGGAAACGGTCCCAAATTTTTAGAAGAACTTTGGAAAGATTAAAATGACATGTTTAGATTGTGGCAAATTAATTTCATGTGGACAGATGAGTGTTACTCTAATAAATACAGCATATGAACATCATCATAGTCGATGGTTGGTAGAGACATTTTGACTATATCCTGGACCTGCCCGTCCTCGCCCAAAATGGCGCCGGAATAAATGGGACTCGTAACTCCTTGTTGTGTACTGGTTGCAGAACCTTGAAATCACGAGATACGTATGCAGTTTTGAAGCACATGGCGGGCGGGGACGAGAATTGATTGAATATTTCGACATCCCTATTGATATTAAGTTCTGATGTGTTATTGATTACTGTACTGTTGAAAGTTCGAATTAACGTCACCCATGGTACTTGCCCGCAAATGTATATCTAGATAATTTTATTGTAACTGGCCCTGTCGTATTTTAATTATAAAATGTACGTCCACCGATTCCGTAACTGTTAGACACCTTAGTTCTTGCAACCTAATGGCCCGCCCGTTACGTTCCTCTACAGTGTAAATGTCTACTCATCACATACGATTACAGTTTGCTCCGTGGCCGGCCCACGTGGTTATAGGCTCGTATTTGTATAATGAAATTTTCACAATAAAGGTTTTTAAAAGAAAACATGGTAGTAGTATATACATTGGTAAAGTTTGTAATAATAGTCACTGTTTTAGAATCATTAAAAGGCAAGTGAAATAAAGAAGACCAATTACATGAAGGGTAAAAGGTATAATACGAAGGAACGCAGTAAAGATAAATGGTCAAGGGCTGTTGTGTTTTCTATTCCTGCAACATAAAGTGATCGATAAGAATCTCATATTCAGGCGTATCGGCGACTAAGACAGCAGGTCGACCCTCTTTTGCTCAACGGCTCCATCATGGGACGAAGAAACGCTCTTTTTCTCGAAAAAAGAATATATTTTACTTGCAGGACAGTTGTAAAATTTCCGGGAAAGTACATTAGTCTGGAACATTATAACATATATTTAAGAAAAAATAATGTTCGGAAGTAATGAAAAGCGTAATTTTTAGGTCATATGACCAAGCCTTTCATCATTACAATAAGAAAAGTAAAATGAACCAATGAAAAGTTTTATTAACAAGTCACATGACTTGTTATGCTTACGTTACGCGCTGCGCGCCCCGGATGACTTCCGGATGCGCTAACGCGGCGCGTCATATGACGCATTACGCGACAACGCAGGTCCAGAATATAGTCAAAATGTCTCCACCAACCAGCGGTCGGAACACAACCCCTTTCAGCAGGCTAAATAGTTCTGTTAAATGAGAACAGAAGGGACAGGCAACAAGAACCATCAGTCAAAGAGGGGAGGGCTAGTTCTTCTCTACCGGGTTACATTGGGGCGCTACCGGAACTGATCGAATTGGTAGTCTACAGTGTTTCTGGATGTTTCAGACTGAAGCTGGGGTTAGCATGAGAGCAGCATCATTTCGTAGCTCCGTCGTGGCCATTCCGCAACCAATCATGGCAGCCGCTCTTTATCGTTATTTTGGGCGGGGTGGGTGGCGGAGCCGAGCTGTTTTGCAGCCATCATTGTGTGGAGTTCAGTTCATCTCACTAGTTTTGTATTTGTCATGAGGGGTTGTTCCTAATGTTTCTATTTTAGCGAGGTCAAAAAGAGATCCCATTAGTGGCCTACTGATTTTGCTCGATTCCTTTTCTTTTTTTTACACGATTTTTCGTTATCTGCAAAGACTAAACAGAGTATTGCGACTCTGTGTTTGTTTGTAAATAGAGAATGAACCAAAGAGAACTAATTCTAAAACAGTAAATACTTGGATAACAATCAATCAAATGGAGAGAGAAGCAGGCACGACGGATTACAACGGGGGCAAAGGCCTGCGTTAACTACCTTTCACTATCTGCAAAGAGAGAGTACTCCTAATAGAAATGAGGGGGGGGGTACCATTCAAAGCAGATCAGTGTGCATAAACACGAAAATGTTTTCACTTACCACGTACTTGACATTCGACAGCTTATGATATTTGCTATTAAAAAGCCATTGAAATTCACTGAAAAAACCATAGGTTATAGACCATATATAGTTAGGAATTAGCATTTACAAAACCTTGAAAATTCACTGAAAAAACCATAGGTTATAGACCATATATAGTTAGGAATTAGCATTTAAAAAACCTTATTTTACTCACACAAAACCATTGAAATTCCATATATAGTTAGTTGCACTAACTATATATTGCGCACCCGCAATCCACTGCTGATCATGTCACATATTACATCATTCATGACATGGTCAGTGACATCACTGATGACATCACTGATGACATCTCAAATGACATCACTGATGACATCACTGATGACATCTCATTTGACATCAATGACCACATCACTGATGATATTATTCATGTGACAATACAATGCATCTCTTCACATTTTAATATAACCTCTGTTTCACCCAGTGTTAAAAACAGAGTATAATTTTTGAAACCATTGACACACCAATACTAGTTACTACATACGTACTCACTGATTCCTACGTCTACACACACATTCACTCATTCACCCATACAATCATTCATACATACAATCACTCATGTTTACAACACAATCATATGCACTCATACACCTATACAGACACTCACACTCTGCCACTCATCCATGGAGTTACTCACACACCTAGTCAGTCCTGTAAAGAATCAATCACACTTCCATTTTCTACTCTTTACAGTTAAACATAGAGCACCTTACGTTTTCAACCATATACTAACACATACTTACTCTCTTATACAATCATTGATACAAGTACACATTGATCTGTACAGAGTCACACACCTCCCATCCAGCCACACACACACTCAGTCTCCCATGCAAATACTTGGGCAATCAATCAATAACCCATATAGTTACTCATATAGCTACTGATCAACACATGCAGCAGTTTACAGAACAACAGACATAATGATGCACAAATTAAGACAGTTTAGTCACTAACCCATGCACTCAGTGAGACACATTTAATCACTCACTCATACATTCAGTCATGCACCTACTAAATCCTTCGTCCAGACACTTATACATCCACTCATTCTTCAATATGTAAGACATATTTTAACTTTACAGAAACATAGTCACTGGATGTTGTCATCAGTGATGTCATCAGTGATGTCATTTGAGATGTCATCAGTGATGTCATCAGTGATGTCACTGACCATGTCATGAATGATGTAATATGTGACATGATCAGCAGTGGATTGCGGGTGCGCAATATATAGTTAGTGCAACTAACTATATATGGAATTTCAATGGTTTTGTGTGAGTAAAATAAGGTTTTTTAAATGCTAATTCCTAACTATATATGGTCTATAACCTATGGTTTTTTCAGTGAATATATATATATACATACACACAACAGAAATTCTGAAGCCCAGTGATGGAACAACATTGCATGTATTTCAAGTACAAACAGCAGCATGCTCTCAAGTCATTTCCATTACGTATTTCAGCTCCAAATGAGCCTTGATCACCTGTGATGTGTTTATTTGCCATTTTACATCGAACACATTCCGGCTTTAACCAGCCTTGTTTACCGATAGTGAGGCAAATTTTTCTTCTGTATTTAAACATAGACCGTGAGAAAAGTGAAAACAGACTTTGTGCTTCTCGCTGTATTTCACCTTTCTAATTACAAACACGTTCTTGTAGTTTTTTAAGGCATTTGAAACGCTTCTATATATTCATTAAAACCTCCATTGAGTTACTGGTGGAATTAGATATCGCCACTGATGCATCAGCTGACACGGATTTTAGACCCAAATCAGTTTTTATGCTGACACTACCACACGATAACATAGATACCTTTCATGAATGTGTGAGTAAGACACTCAATGAATCCATACAGAACAGAAAGAAGTACAAGAACAATGGTGATTCCAACTTAACCCAAAAGCAGAGACAGGCCCTCAAATCCCTGATGGAGGTTGACCATATTGTCATCCGCCCGGCGGACAAGAGAGGCAATATTGTGATCCTAGATCGGGAACAATATTTAGATGAAGCAGAGAGGCAACTTAAAGATGGCATGTTCTATGAACCTGTGAGATTCGATAGGTACAACACCAGTATAACCATCATTTGGGAGTACCTTGGCGAGTGGAAAGATAAGGGGATACTTACCTGGGAAGAATATGGCTATCTGAAGCGTGATTACCCGGTCCTCCCAGTCCTATACCTTCTGCCAAAGGTATATAAAGACCCCACTAGACCACCAGGCAGACCCATAGTGTCATCACGAGGGAGTGTGGCTGAATATGTGTCCAAGTACATTGATCATTTTTTGAGGGACTTTGTGACAGGCCTGGACAGCTATGTTAAGGACACAAAGGATTTCCTAAATAGGATAGACAAACTTGAATGGGATTCAGACTCTATGTTCATCACACTTGATGTACAGAGTTTGTACACCATTATCAACCACCAACAAGGCTTAGCGGCTTGCAGTCAATACCTAGGGACCAGACACATCAGGTTCCGGGACCACACTCTGATGCTGTTGGATATGACAGAGTACTGTTTGACGACATATTTTTGTTCAATGGTGCTCTGTTCCGGCAGGTGAACGGTACGGCAATGGGATCTTGTTTTGCTCCCAGCTGCGCCGATCTTTTTATGGGAAGCTGGGAGTAGATAATTAGATCCGATCCAGTTTTCCAACAGGATTTCAAAAATGTGTTGATGTGGCTTCGCTACATCGACAATTTGTTTATTGTATGGAGAGGATCAGAGGAGGAAGCCCACAGATTTATTGAGAAACACAATGACCAGAACAATGTGCTTAGCGGCACCATGAGTAGAACAGAAATAGAGTACCTTGATGTCAGGCTTGAGATCAAAGAAAGCAAGGTTCATACGTCCTTACATCGTAAGTATACTGCTGGTAACAGTGTCCTACATGCCCTCAGCAGTCATCCCAATACTCTCAATTGGAGTATTCCATATGGGGAACTGCTGAGGGCAAAAAGGAACTGCAATACCAATCAGGCGTACCTGTTGGAAAGTAAGGTCATCACTGAAAATTCAGAGAGAGGGGCTATCCCAATTAGGTGCTGAAGCAGGAAGGGTAGACAGGACACAGATTATGTTTGATAAACCATCTACAGAAGAGAGGGATGACAATACAACCAGAATGATACTGACTTACAGCTCAGATGCGCAGGCAATAAAGAGGATTGTTATCAAGAATTGGGGGATTCTCAAAAATGACACAGTGATTGGGGATAGTATCCCAGAGAGACTCAGCATCACTTATCGGAGGGGAAGAAACATCAGGGACATGCTTGTACATAGCGACATCATGTCTTATCCACCCAGCGGAATGCAAGGCCTTGAGAGTTTTTACCCCTGCGGCCATTGCAAGGTTTGCATGTACAGCGAATGCCGCAAGGAGGTGAGTCATAATGGGGTCAACAAGGTTATTACTCAATTCCTTACTTGTAGCTCCACGTTTGTTATATATGCCATAGAGTGCACATACAAACTGTGGTATATAGGGAGTATTACATGTTTGGCCATTACGAATTACAATCCCAAATGTCCTGTGGCCCGCCATTTCAGGGAGAAACATTTTTCCGATGTCAGAGATCTCAGCTATATCATCTTGGAACAAATCAACAAGAACCCCAGGGGTGGGAACAGGGTCTCAGACAAAGAGAGTCTAAGTTGATCATTGACTTACAAACTAAGACACCGGGAGGTCTGAATCAGGAAGAGGAACTGTCCGTGCATTTAAAGGAATAACTGCTTTTCACTTTTTGTATTTCATTGTGTAGTTCTGTGCCCAAGATGTGATCAATGCTTGAATAGTTAAGATACTTTTGATATTAAGCAGGGCCGTGTAATCCTGTATTTTAACTCTTGTTTTCTTTCTTTCTCTCTTTCTTTTTTCAGGAGTAAAGGAAGCGGCCCAAGTCACCAGGACTCACTGCACACGGACTTCCTACCCTTTTTCTCTTCTCCTTCACAAGCACTGGGACGTTTTTCATTTATCACGGCTCACTTTAGTGTGATGATGGTAACGTTAATTTGCACTGGACTTAGTATCATGTCCATTCAATTTTGAGTATGTTTGTGACCACTTGGGAGTACCAGAGAACTTACTCAAGCTGAACTGACCCCTGATTTCTACCCAGACATGTTATACAGTCTTGAGGCTCTTGCCAACACTGACTGGGAAGATACATTGTTCACTGTGTCTTCCACTTTTAACTACATTTGTATTCCCTACGGGGTACACCTATTAAACACAGGCATTCGATATTCTTGCACTGGCAAGGATTATATTTGAAAGTGGCAGGTGTATGATAGACATGCAATGTCAATGTAACTTTATTGACTATTGCTGGCACCGCGGCTCCGAGCCGTTCCAGATTCGGGAGGGGGGACCTGGAACCTCACATTGAGCTTCTGTGGGTCAGAGAAATCCACTCTGAGATCACGGACATTCAACCTTCCTTTATTTATTCGCACACTGGTTTGTCATTCACGCATTATGAACATTAGAAGTGCAATGTTTGCTTTAATTTATAAGGGATGCATTAATGAATTGACATTGTGGCGAATATTATTATGAACAGTTATTGATGCTCATTATGCATTTGAGTTGTACATGTTATTGTGATCAATGAGACAGAGCCAGTGGTTTTTCAACTTTTGGGTTACTTAAATAAGGCCGTCCTATTTTTATGCTTACAAGTCAACACACTGTTTATGTTTTGCCGTGGTGTTAGCCCTTTTCACATGATCAAGCCTCGCAAGAAGTGAAACGCGTTGTGATTAAACAACCGACACCCTGATGAGTTTGCATTTGTCTTTCCTGAGTGCGCGGGGATTGATAGCTTTGATGTGAAAGATTGACAGCCGGTTCACTCCGCCGGCGTGTGCCCCACTTTCCGAGGGTCCTGTGAAGTCTGGAAGGAGTCTTTCTGCACAATTAAGCATGTTTTTGAAATGATAAAATCACTGTGATTAACAATGACGATTTTACATTGCCTCTTTTAAGACAATGGATTACTAAAACATGTCAAATTCCTCAAAACTCTCTTTGGCAATAAAGTGCCTGTGCTTTAAAACAGAAACCAATTAGAGTAATGTTTATTCCCAGAAGCCACACTTCTTCCTACCGCATACATTCTCTACATATTTAAATACTAAACACAATTAAAATAAAAATTACTACAAGGCATTACTGTATACTGTGCATAGATTATTACCCATATTTATGCCTGGTTTGGATTTGATAATACGGTACTGTTTCCCCTCTACATATTTCAGCTGAATAGGGATTGACAATAGTAACAGTACAAATTAATGATAGTAATAGTAAGGCCCAAGTGAGCTGTGTCCCTTAAAAAAACTCATAAGCGTGACGATTACTTCAGCCTAGCGATGACTGTGCAAAATACATTATCAAGGTGATCTGTGTAAAGTGCAAATGTGTCTGTGTTGAAATATATGTTAAAATATATGCAAAAATGTTGAGTCGAGGGGAGAAGGAACACTACATCTTCATAAATGTGTGTGCACATCTTTTTCACTGTTCAGGCCCCATGCTTGTCTGGTATTCATCAATATGATATATCTAAACTCCAACAGTCTGAGCTGCTTTTTTCTATCACCTTCTTGTGGATTAGAGGGGACCGCATCCAAGACAAGGTATATTTAACCTGTTGTATCACTTTTGTGTACTGATTCGAAATGACGGGCTTCTGGATAACTTCTATCACAGTTTTGAATTGCCTGCAAATACTGCAGAATTTGTTTGTGTACTGTTAGAGTAGTACTTCCTATATAGAATAAGCCACTTTGTAACATTTACACAACAAAATCTGTCTTGCATGTGTAATTACCTCTGTTACTTCTCATTTGAGAAGTTAGAGGTAGCTGATATTGCTTCGTAGTTTTATCATGTTGACAGACCTTGCATATACTGCATTTACTGAATCTTGTTTTGTTCATTTTAGGTAGCCATGTACTTTTAATTGGCTTACTACTTATTATGTTGTTTTTTACCAGATTCTGTCTCATCGCTTTGGCTTTTTGGGAAATAATTCTTGGTTTAGGTGGTACACTCTTTCCTACTACCGGGTCATTTCTAACTAAATGCCAATATATGTGGAGTATGGAACAAATTGATCCCTCTTGTTTACTAAAGAAGTGATGAGTTTTAAATTCTGTTCTTCTGTTCTTGAGAATCGGATTTAAATTTTTGAAACAATATTTGTTCCCTTGATCTCTTTTTGGTCTTCCCGATGACTGACTCAATGCAAGTCGAAGGATACCCCCGCTTTTAAGAATCCGGATTTTATTTGATCAATAGCAATTTCCTCTTCTTTAGGCTCACTACAATTGAGCCTTGCCCTTAATGTCTCCCTTAGAGAATACTGTATACTAGATTACTCGGATGGAAACTAGTTCAAAATAGCGTTTCAAGCTGCAGATTTTCTGTACAGTATGGTTTGCAATGTATTGTCCTTAATTTAAATAGTCAGATCCAAAATAGCTGACCTCTGTTTTACTCATTACAAGGGTAAAGTATAAGCCGAGAACATTCTTTTCGATTTGATTAAGGAACATTCTTGTGGTCTCCTCAGAGCCTTTCCAGACTATAAAAGGATCATCAATAAAACAACACCAATGTAATATGTTTCTCTCCCATACATCATGATAACGGATTCGGACCACCTCCTCCTCCCACCAGCCCATTTGCAAATTTGCATAGCTGGGGGTGAAGCAGTTGCCCCTTGCCATACCCAGTATCTGATGGTAAAATTCACCAGTGAAAATGAAGTAGTTGCTGTTTAAGCACTGATCAATCATGTTTAGTAACATTTGAGTGTGCTGCCACATAATTAATGGCCTAGCCCCCATAAAACTAACTGACCACTCTCAGGCCATCTTTGTGTTTAATGCTGATGTACAATGTGTCAACATCTACTGTAATCAAAACACACTCTTCTTCCCATGGAAGATCAGACATCCTGTGTAAGAAATCTCCTGTATCTTGCACATACGATGAAAGATTTCAGACAAAGTCACCTAGAAATTTGTCAACATATTTGGATGTGTTCTCTAATGTCCTCCCTATGGCAGAAATAAGGGGATGACCTGGGGGATTTCATTTCAGTATCTTTGCGGACTTTGGAATGAGGTACATTACAGGTGTTATTGGATGCTCCCTTTTGAGAGACATGTATTCTTCATGACTAAGTAGCCCACTCTGCCTCCAATCCTTAAGTTCTGATGTAAATTGTATCTGCACCACTACCAATTTTTCCTTGGTTACTTTACGGTAACAGAGGGGCTGATTACGATGGAGGGCGGACTGCAGTCCATCCGCCATCGTCTCGGGGAGTGGGACCACCCGCCTACAAGGTGGCAGTCCCACAGGTGGTATTACGATGTGGCCGCCACCCAGGCGGCCGCAAGTGTCATACTTATCATTGCATGTTACAGCAAACAAATGATGGATGGAATGCTGACAATGCAAACATGCTCCCCCAGTCAAAATATCTGGGTTCAATCCATTGTTCTTTTGCTCACTACACCACCCCAGTTTGGACCCAGGTATATGCAAATCAGTCTTGACCCAGTGCCCCATGGGAACAGTCCAGACCGAACTGCCAGGCCAGGTCCTCCCTGGACCGGAAACAAGCATCCCGGGACGGTTTCAGGGTATGTCACCCTTCTTCAGCCAGGCTAGCTTGAATCCAGTGGCACAGTGAGCAAGGGACCCACGTCTGGGCATACCTATCCCACTTAGGGCGAATGGTGTTACAGCTAACAAATGATGGACGGAATGCTGACAATGCAAACATTCTCCCCCAGTCAAAAGATCTGGGTTAAGTCAATTGATCTTTTGCTTAGTACGCCACCCCAGTCTGGGCCCAGCCATATGCAAATCAGTCTTGACCCTGTGTCCCATGGGAACAGTCCAGACTAAATTGCCAGGCCAGGTCCCCCCTGGACTGGAAACAAGCATCCTGGGACCGGTTTCAACGTATTTCACCCTTCTTCAGCTAGGCTAGCTGAGTGGGACAGGTATGCCCAGAGGTTGGTCCCGTGCTCTCCATGCCACTGGAGTCAAGCTATCCTGGCTGAAGAGGGGTGAAACCCCAAAACTGGTCCTAAAATGCTTGTTTAAAGGCCAGGGAGGACCTGGCCTGGCAGTTCGGGCTAGACTGTTCCCATGGGGCACAGGGTCAAGACTGATTTGCATATGGCTGGGTTCAAACTGGAATGGCATGGTGAGCAAAAAACGATGGATTTAGGCCCAGATCTCTGTACTGGTTGTGAATGTATGACATTGTTCTGCATTCTGTCCATCAATTGTTTTTGCATACTTGCGGCGGGTGCTGCTGGCTGCAGCACGCGCCGCAATGTTATAAATTCACTTTTTACATTTTCCTGCACTATGTGGCACACACCATGCAGTGCCTGCCTCATGGTATAGGGACATTTTGCCCCCCAAAAGGTGCCCCCAACCCCAAAACCAAAGTGCCTGGATATAAGGGGGGCCTGCCTTGGGCCCCCAAAGTCTAGCCCACCGGCCTTATCATGTCAGGTGAACCACCATGGAAAAGTTGGGGAGATGGACCATCCTAATCCCTACGGCGGTGCCTGGTAGGCACCACCACCATTCTGGGGATGCGGAACGGTCCGACAGGCAATAGGAAGGATTGCTACTGTCGGACTCATGGCAGTTGGGCTTTCTGCCTGCCAGCGCACTGCCTGCCATCAAAATCTGTTGTAATAAACAGGGTTACACCCAAAAGAAGTCAAAGGGACCTGGGTAATTGAGTATTATGGACAGGGGGTCCCGGACTTGAAAGGACAGATATAAGTAATTAGAAAATATTGAAGCATGGAATCAGAAAGAAGAAAACGAATTTAAAGTACCATGTTTTTATTCACAAGGTACTCACAAGAACTTTAGTCATAGATTATATGATATACATCAATACTTGTAAGCTTCTCAAATTATTTGAGCCCACATATAATGGAGAAGTGAGGGAAGGGTAGTGCCGTGAGGGAATTCAGTGGAAAAAAAGTGAACAGTAACACAGTTCTCATTAATCAAGCAGAGAAAATGCAAAAATCAATATTTCTCTATACAATCGTAAAATGGTCCCATGGAATCAGGGCCACATGAGAAAATAGCACATGTCATTACACATCTTATACATCAAACAACCCATATAGCTGTACGACTCTTGCTGGTGATGGGAGTTGATAAGGGACAGGAGAGGAGTATACGTTTCGACCCAATATCATGTAGGGAAGCTTGCCCTCAGGAAAATGGGGGCAGTGGGCAGACCTCCTAGGGTAAAAGGGAATGAGAAAACTAATCAGGGTTAAGGGTCAATGAGAGATCCCTACACGGCCATAGCAGCAAAAACCTGCTTGGGCATCACATTAAAAACATACACGAGGCAGGACACTCAAGGTTCATCACACCATACTAAGTCCAACACACCAGGAGGCTAGAGGGATCTAACCCAAGCCACGTTGTTGTTAAATGGGTTAATTGTGAATTACATGGATGAGATAAAGGTTAGTATGCGCGTCCTGGACAGCGCGCTCTGAATGGCAGGACCTCTAGGTAATCGGGGGCCATTTAAAAGTAACACTAAGATTACTAGAAATCGCATACATTTAGGAAGAGAACACAAAATCCATACAAGTATGCATATTTTACCTCAATGATCGTGCGTCAGATACTCAACATTAATGGAGGTCAATATCTGGAAAAAGGAGCGGACTAGTTTAGTACTTGGGACCTAACAATCACCAATTTGTTAAACAGAGATACCACTTAGTATTGACTCACCATCCAAAACACGACAAAGTCGCGATGGGAAACCAAGGGGAAACACGGACCGCTCGTGTTCTTGATATGGGTACGTCTGGGACTCGGTTGTCACAAGAAGGACGGTACCTGAGGGAGAGGGGTAGGATTAATGACTGATCCCGTAACCCGGTGAAAAGGAGGGTAAAGGTGACAAACTCGATATCGACTCACCTATCCAATAGATATTTCCACACGGAAAAATCGCGCTCGGGAGAAAGCAAACAGCCGTTTTGCTCCGGTCCCGCAACCAGGAAGTGAAGATAGGGGGCGTGGCCACGCATTTACCACATTGGAGAAAAAGTAAGGAAAGACTAAGCGTCCATGTCGTGGCATGGTTGCCTGGTGACCGCAAACACCAAGGGAGGATCAAGTATCGAGTGGTCAGCATGGTAAATGCCTATTTCAGGGCTGATGAATTTGAAAAAAAACAGACTGTAGCAGAGTTGGATACTTGCCATAGGAGTACTAAGGTATAAACATGAAAGCACCTGGGAACTTCACAAGTTATTCAGCTTATTGACAAACATACGTTAAAACACAGATACACGTATAATATTACAAATGTAAATGTGAATACAGTCACCAACATGTGTGCACCTACCCAACATGGTGGTAAGACACATGTCATTATCATTAAGCAGCAAGTGAAGTTAGTAAGAGCTGTGTGTATGTACCTACCCTACATGGTGGTAAGACACACAAATTCACAGATAGTCGTAGTGAAAGTGCAAAGCCAGAAAAAAGGTCATATCGAAGAGGAATTACAGGTTGGCAAGTTGTGCAAAACTGTTCTCGAATTCATTAAGACCTTTATGCACAGAATCAAAGTAATCAATCCATTTCAGTTCTCTGATGTTGAGAATGGGAGCTATGCTACCACCCCTAGGGCCCAGTGTGACATGTTCTAATACAGTCCACTTTAAACTTTCTGGTTGGTGGTTTTCCTTGGTACAATGCTCAACCATCGGCGCCCCAACCACTTTACACCTAATGCGACTGCAATGCTGTAGAAACCGAACTTTGGCACGTTGTTGGGTTTGGCCAACGTATATTAGATCACATGGGCATACCACACAATATACCATATCCGTGGTATTGCAGTTAGTGTGTGATTTAAGACTGATGAAATGATGTTTGAAACGGAATTGCTTAGTTTGAATAGCCGATGGACAGGCCTTACAATTGCCACATCTAAAGTGCCCCACAACAGGTGGCAAGTTCCAAAGGGAGGTGAGGGTAGGTACAGTCGTTGTGTCCAAAAATGAACAAACCACATGTTCACGGATGTTTTTTGCCTTTCTAAAGGAATGCAGAGGTAAGCTGTTACTGTCTAAGTCATCCGAAATCATGTCCCAATGCTTGTTGATAACTTTTTTAATTGCATTACTCTTAGTAGAGTAAGTAGTCACACATATCAGGCGTCCATCAGCCTCATTGTTTCTTTCACTGGGTTGAAGCAGAGATTCACGCGGGTTAAACCACGCTCTTTTCCGGGATTTTTTGATAAGACGCTTGGGATAGCCCCGTTCAATGAGGCGGTTCATTAAAGTCTCAGATTGCTCCATGTAATCATCCTTCTTGCTGCAGTTGCGGCGAATCCTTAAAAACTGGCCAAAGGGCAAATTGTCCCTAAGGCCTCTGGGATGGGGACTGGAGTACTGCAGTAATGAGTTGCGCTCAGCAGGTTTTCTGTAGAGGGTAGTGTGTAATGCTTCATCTTCAGCGAAAATGGAGAGATCTAGGAAATCTATTTTTTTGTCAAATTTGATGGTGAATTGGATGTCCTTAGATTTCATGTTGAGCCAGGTGTAGAATTCCATTATTTCGGTTTCAGTGCCCATCCAGACAAAGAGGATATCGTCAATATACCTCATCCACAGTTGTATGTGTGTCCCTAAAGGATTGGAGTTGTTAAGAATAAAAGTCTCTTCAAAAGTTGACATAAAGATGATTGCCAGATCAGGGGCGTATGCAGCCCCCATCGCTACCCCCTTAGTTTGAAGGTAGAAACAATTTTTGAACACAAAAAAGTTTCTCATCATTGCGATTTTCAGAAGCAGAATGATGAATGTGGTAGGCACACGCACCGGTGCCTCACGTCTATCCAAGGCCATGGCAACAACCACCAAAGCTTCTTCCTGGGGGATGCTCGTGTAGAGGGAAACAATATCACATGTTGCCAAGAGTCCTTTATTGGAATTAAAAGGACGTCCATCCATTATATTAATGGTGTGTGTGGTATCACGTAGATATGTCTCAGTTTGTTCAGCCAGTGGTTTCAGAAAAAAATCAATATACCGGCACAATGGTTCAAGTATCGAGCCACACCCTGATACTATTGGTCGGCCCGGGGGGTTCTGCATGTCCTTGTGCACTTTGGGTAGTGTATATATGGTGGGAAGGCGAGGTTTTTTTTTATTGAGATATTGAAATTCCTGTTCGGACACAAACCCTTGATCTAAACCATCTTTGGTTACTTTAAGAATTTCTGATGCAAGCTCTTTTGAAGGATCACCAGCCAGTTTCTTATAGCTGACTCCATCTCCAAGCTGTCTCAAAATTTCATCTGTGTATTTGTCCACGTCCTGCACAATGATTGCACCACCCTTGTCAGCCGGTTTGACAATGACACCCTTGTTATTTTTTAAGGATGACAGTGCCAACTTCTCTGCCTTGCTGATATTAAATTTGATGTATTTTTTCTCATTGAGGATCTTTTTCACATCCCGTAGGACAAAACTCTCATAGGCCAAAATCCTTTGGGTCATTGGTGGGAGGGACAAAGGTCGATGGTATTCGGAGGCCAGTGGTAGATGAATTTGTATGTTGCGGTTATTTTTGAAGAAGTACTGAAGTCTAATTTTCCTGAAGAAACAATGCAACTCAGCTATGGTTGTAAACATATTGGGTATTGCAGTTGGTACATATGATAGACCTCGGCTGAGCACTTTAACTTCATCATCATTTAGAACATAAGATGAAATGTTAATTACTGGTGTATTCGCAGGTTTTACCACCTGTAGTTCTTTCGACGGGTTGACCTCTCCCCGTGTTCCTCTGGCGGGAACCGGACCTGCTTCATTCCTCTCCCTCTCCCAGTATCCCATTCTGTTCCCGAATTCTGTTGGCCCCTGCCAGTGCCTCTGTTCCAATTGTTGCCTCTGCCTCGAGGTGGTCTCCATCCCCCCCTGTCCTAAAAAAGGGTTTTGTGGGTATGATGGGTCGTAGGACTGGCAACTAATAACACCACTGGGTTTGGGTTCCCAACAGTAAAGCCAAGTCACCGACCACTATCAAACAAAACAAATGCCAATACTGCTAATTAGTTTGAACTCCCATTATTGTGAACATATTGAGAATAAAACAACATGTACCACAGACTTATAATTCTGTCTTGAATCAATCTTTTTTCATTGTAATTATTTTTCTTAACACAATTTATAAATTTTTTCACATTTCAGTCTTTTTGAAAACCAACAGAAGACAAAAAATTACATAAAAAGATTAAGCATCACAACATATTTACATATTCACATTCCTAATATTCCCCATTCAATAACTCATTCAACCTTGTCAGGCTTTCTCACATTCATTCAACACATTCACAACTATCCCTTACAAAATTACAATTTCATTATTTCAAAATAATCTTATACTTCATTTTTTACAACCGTATGGCTGATGCATAGATTGTCTGACCATCTATGCATCAGCCATAAGATTGTAAAAAATACTTGATTCTGTATAGAAAGATTACAATTTAGATGACAATGAATACTATTGCTTGGTTTTGAAGTATAAGATTCTATTGAAATAATGAAATTGTAATTTTGTAAGGGATAGTTGTGAATGTGTTGAATGAATGTGAGACAGCCTGACAAGGTTGAATGAGTTATTGAATGGGGAATATTAGGAATGTCAATATGTAATTATGGTGTGATGCTTAATCTTTGTATGTAATTTGTTGTCTTCTGTTGGTTTTAAAAAAGATTGAAATGTGAAAACATTTGTACATTTTGTTGAGAAAAATAATTAAAATGAAAAAAGATTGATTCAAAACAGAATTATAAGTCTGTGGTACATGTTGTTTTATTCTCAATATGTTCACAATAATGGGAGTTCAAACTAATTAGCAGTATTGGCATAAAAATCTGGCAGGCAGGAAATGGCCTCACATTGCGGTGAACCCGCCACCGACAGCCTTTTGGTAGCAGGTTCACCGCCATCGTAATGAGCCCCATAGTTGATTGTTTAGATATTTTTTAGGCCTCAGACAAATACTTGTTTTTGGCCCAGAGTACAATATTACCACCTTTGTCCGAATTTCTAACAGCACAATCAGTTTCTCCTTGCACTTTATTAATCAATTTCTGACATTCAACATAGCATGCTTTATTTGTATTCTTTTTTGAACTTTTACTGTGTAAGACCTTCAATTCATTGATGACTAAATCACTAAAAATATCTATCGCATCTTTTGCCATCATCAGGGTATATTATGACTTAGGTATGACATTAATTTGAACTTCACCACACATGTCCAGTCCGTCTTCAATGAGCATCACTTCCTCATTGACAGTCCCTTCGACTCCTTAATTTTCGTTTTGTAATTCACGAAGATCTAGCATTAAATTAATGCCTTGTACAGTTAGTACACTGTGTTGGTCTGTCGTACACAGAAATCTAATTCTGGCCCGCATTCCGAATTGGCTTCTCCTTACGTGTTTCGTCCGTAGTTTTTCTAATGGTTCGCAGGTTGAAGCTGACATCCATAGTGAAATAGTATACATCATCAACAGTGAAGAAGGACAAATCCCACATTACCATGTGAATAGACATACAGAATGAGTTCCATATTGAAAGCACAGTTGTTACAGATTACACCTATCTCAAATGTAATTAACATGAGCATACATTGGACAGTTTGCGTCCTATATTTGAAATAAAACGTGGTACATTGAGCGTAATTCATATGCATACTTTTAGGTCTTGTAATTACAACATGACCATTACTGAAAAAAACAATTCACATATTGAGTTCAGCTGATGTTTACGCAAATCTTCTTTAGAAACAAAATGCCTTACCAGCCTTGTTTTATATTTTTCACAGCTTATTAGTCTTACATCCACACTCCACCCATAAATGGCCGGCTCAACAGGTCTTATTTTTTGTATTTTATTTAACATTTTATTCTTTTATTCATTCATCAAATGTTAATTCATGTATATAACATATTTATAACATATTTATATTAACTTATACTTTTGTCTTCTCTATTCACAATTTATGTCAACGTGAAACCACAAGTTAATTATTTTTTAAAACCCTACATTCAATCTCCAAGCATACCACATACTTTATACCTTCATACCACTCTTAATCTATGCATACAATCTCTAAAACATTATCACAAAGCTATACTAGCATAGGTCTTATGCATTTACAACATGTATATACATTGTTACAGCATTTTACAGTTTTCTTTTCTCTAGGTTCAGGTAAAAATAGAAAAACTTAATTTTTGCAAACTATCATGATTTGTTTACAATTTACAAGTACAGTAGATAATATTTCATTTTTGTTCACTCTATTGTGGTTTTAATCAATTTTCTTCAATGCGCGTTTTGGCGGTAAATACCTTCCTGAGGAATGCCACAAATCAAGCCCCCATTTTACTTTCACTTGACCTGCAAGAAAGCAATATAATCCCTACTGAGTGTCACATGTAGAAATATATTCATTTTCCTAACACTTCTGTGCAGTGTGCTACAGAACCACCAACTACAATCATCTCTTGATATTTGCTTCAATATAGAGAAAAAGAGATGCTACCATATATACCACACATAAGCACCCGTGTTTACTACTAAGACACACCTCATTCGGAATGATACCCTTCTTACAAGCTTCATAAATTATATTGGTTACTTTACTTTGAACCTACTATAGGGGATACAGGGTATAGGTGTAAGGATGGCCAATGCTAGGTTCATAAAAAGTATCGATTTTGGAGGACCATCAAAAGGAGAGGACAGCAAAATATTATGATTTCCAATCAGTGGTGTGAACTACTAATTACCCTTTGAAGGCCTGTTGAAAGTTGGACTGAGACCGTCAACATTATCGGCGCCCTCTTGCTCTCCTTAACCCTTTTTGTGCGCGTAAAACAGCCGCCATTTTGAACACCATGGCTTCCCTGCTCCCGCCGAGAGCCAGCGCGCCTCTCTCCCACTCCTAGCTTCGCCGGCATCCCCCGCGTACTGACAACCCCCCCTGCCTGCACCTGCCGCGAATCATAAAAACCCCTCTTCAGCGCTGCTCTGCGCCAGGCCCTCGTCCTGTTCCCAGCGCGACACCTCCCTTCTTCCCATTTATGATCCCCGGCCCTTTGATGCAAACCCCATTTCCCCGTGTGCCCGTTTGTCTTCCCCGTTCCCAGGCCGACACCCAGCTCTGCCGATACCAATCCCTTGCCCCTCCCCGTACAATAGAAAGCTTCCCTCCTCAAAGGACCCCCGAGATGATCAAAGCCCCCCCCCCCATCCCACGAGATCCGATCGAAACCCACACACTCCGTGGATCGGCAGAATATCCAGCTGCGCGATGATCATCACCTGTTGTGTTGTGAACGGGGCGGGGACTTCCACTGTAATCTTGCGTGGGAACGGGCTGGGAAGGGGGGGGATTCTAAGGATGTCTTTCCGTACATCAAAGTATCGACGAAAATGTGTTACATGCAATAAACAGATAAACGTGTGTATAAGAGGCCAGGCCTCAGGGATGCAGTTAGAGCACCTCAGAACGATACCTTCTGTCCGTTTCGTTGTGTTCTCCTCCGGAGAGAATAAAAACCTTGTTTCCTGCCTTCCAGTCTCCAGCGCCTGCCTCTTCAATAGTTTAACTTCTTTGTGGGTTCAAGAGGCGACACCGCCGGGCAAATACTTAAGGATCTTATATTCTGGTTGGTAGTGCCCCCCATTTATTTTCTACAATTGGCGTCCCAAGCGTGGGGCCCATCAGCGACCCATGGATCCAGTGGGAGAGGTCCTGACGACAAAGTGAACGACTGCAACGATCGGGAACGCGTCTGTCCGATAGACCCTCGTCTGACAGCCGATCATCCGAACTTCACTGGTTCCGAACAGACCTCTCTCGAGTGATCTACGGTCCTGACTGGGAACCATCAGGAGTGCCGCGAGGATAACGGAGAAGAGAGGACGATCGGGCGCTGGATTCGGAAGACAGGAAACTGTCCATGCGGTCCGGGTAAGGTCGTGTAACCACGACAAGTCGCGAAATATTTGCTTGATTGCTTGTTTGTTTAAAAATACTAGTATTGCTCTTTTTTATTTATTTGGAGATTCACTGTCTGCAAACGGAGAAACAACGGGCTCTCTCTTTGCAAGCAGTGGAGGATAGGTAGGGCAGCAGCCGTGCTTATTTTTTCTCCCCCACTCAATAATCACTTGAAACTGAACTGTTGTTCGCAAACTATTGTTTCCTGGAGATTCCCTGTCTGCAAACAGGGAAGAGACCACCCTTTTTGCAGATAGTGAAAAGGGTAGGTAACGCAGATCTTTGCGGACCTACTCATTCTCCCCATTGTTATTTATTGGTCTTTTGTTATTTTGATCCATGAGGTATTCACTGCCTGCAAACAACGTAGAATAGAAATATTCTGTCCCGTCTTTGCACCTAGTGATAAGATAGGCAGTGCTGACTTTTTAGTCCCTCGTTACGAGCCGTCATGTCTGTCTTCTCCCCACTGATTGGTAGCCTGTTTAGCCCGGACCGCTTATTAGAGATGGACCATCCAGCCCCACTGGAGGGCACCCCTAATAAGGACATGTTCATGAAGCATGGATTGACCGCTATAGCCTATAGTAAACTATGGCATAAATATACAAAAAAGGGTCAAGAAAGTCAATGGCCCCTGATAGGATCCTTCGATGATGATAAAATAAAAACGCTAGAAACTGCCCTGGGTAAAAACAAGACAACACCTACTATGCTTGACAGCTTCGGCATGTGGCGAAAAGAAACTGAACAACGTAAGAAGAAAACTGAGAGTAGGTTGGAAAAAGAGCTGCGAAAAGCAGCCCACCTAGCTGCTCAGAAACTAGAAAAAGAGATAAAAGAAAGAGAGAAAGCTAAACAGAAACTAGAAATGGAAACGCCAAGCCAGTGTCCGGATAGAACCCCCTCCATGCTCTACCCTGATTTACCCTCGAAACGACAAGCCAATGAGGACCTGCTGTTAGGTCCTCCTATCATCTACATGCCCCCTCCATATGCCCCTTCTCAACCCGTGGCGCAGCACGCGCCACCCCCAGGTACAAACGAAGGTACCGCCACAGCGTCGGCCCCAATGGCCTCTGTGCCAGCCGAACCCCTTGTATTAAAACCCGCATCAACAACAACGTTAGACGACCATGAGACTCGAGGGGCTGGTCCTGCAAGAACAAACAGACTAGACAAAGATGAGCGAGCGGGGATCGACAAAATAGCAAGGACACTGGTAGAAAGGAAGGATGATGAAGAGTACATCACAGATATGTTCAGCTCGTATATAGGGAGTCACAGACGACATTTTACCGTACGACTGTGTTATCATGTCTTGAATGCATACGAGGACCGATATCGAGACAAAGGTCCCGAGAGCCTAAGGACTCTGTACCGGAAGGTCGATATCGGGGATGAGGGCGAGTGTGATGTGTCGGACCTCCTTACGCGTACGCTTGAGGTTTTCCGCCACCTCACTGAACAAAAGCCGGGAGCTAAATCCGCAGCCTCCGTAGTGACCGAACCACAAACCGAGCAATCTAACACCATGATGCCGATACGTGAGGCTGCCCCTTACTGGGTTCCTCCTAGGGGTACAGGGACTCACGATGATGCAAACAACCAAGATGCGAAGGGAAGGGTAGTGTACAACTGGGTCTACCAGCCGTGGGACCGGCAAGAGATACTGA
Organism: Lissotriton helveticus; assembly: GCF_964261635.1. Classification (NCBI taxonomy): domain Eukaryota; kingdom Metazoa; phylum Chordata; class Amphibia; order Caudata; family Salamandridae; genus Lissotriton; species Lissotriton helveticus. Next base: position 596,477,313 of record NC_136057.1, on the reverse strand, counting down.
CATTCCGGAAATCTCTACCCGACCTACGTAAAAACCCCACTGCCTTCTATACTGAATTGGGTACAGCCCTGGGTTCAACGATCATGACCCTGGCTGACATCGACTTGTTCTTCGGGTTATGTCTACCAGCTGATGTGTGGAAGCAAATCCGGAAAGTCGACCACCTTGAGCTGTTTGGACATACCTGGTCACAACTCGATGACCTGGACAAACAACGGGGACCAGGACAAAAGCCGTTGAAATCCATCCTAGACCTCCCAGATAAAATCGTAGAGAAATTAAAAACCCTAATCCCAGAAAAGAAAGTGGACTGGTCGATAGTAACAGCCTGTCGCCAAAAACCCCAGGAGGATGTATCGGAATACTTCTCCCGGTTTGAAACGGTGTTCTCCGATTACAGCGGCCAGGACATGACCACTGCAACCGGACACCATCTGTTTGTCCAGAATTATGTTAAGGGCCTATCATCGGAAATCTCCCAGAAACTACAGGCCAGCGAGAGTAGTTGGGCAGCCTCCAAACCTACAGCGATTCTCCAAATGGCCCAATATTATGAGCATCAGAAAAACGAAAACGATAGGGCGACAGAGAAAAAGAAGAAAGACTTAAAAGAGAGGGTGATGATTGCCAAACTGCAGGGGGTGACTATAGGACGAGACCAATACCGAGGAAACTACCAGACAAACGTCCCTAAGACTACATTTCCCCAGGACCGCACTGTGACTTCCTACAGTGGACGCACAGACCTTAGAGAAGACCAGTGCGCTTTCTGCAAAGGGACTGGCCATTGGAAATCCCAGTGCCCAGTTCTTCTGGAAATGATCAGAAACAAAGACCCCAGGGATGTAGCAAACGGACCGAGACCTAAGGGACAACAACGAGGGCCCCCAAATGACGCAACTAATGACAGATCAAACAGACCAAATACGTTCGATCGACCCCGACAGAACCAATATCAACAATCTGACTATGACGACGCTCACACCTTCGCATAGGACAGCCAAGGGCGAGGGAGGGATCCAGTCGAGCTCTATGTTGACCAGCAGGGCCCTTACGTCACTGCTAAGGTCCTGGGTACCAAGTCTCCATTTCTGGTAGACACTGGCGCAACACGTAGTGCGTTATCTAAACGACTGATTCCAAGGGCACCCTTGTCTGGCTCACTCATAACATCGACAGGTTTCGATGGAACGCCCTCCACCAACCCTCTGTCTGCCCCGATTCTCTTTGACGTAGAAAACAACACCACCGACACCACGTTCTTGCTTTCCTCCAATAGCCCTGACGCCATTATGGGACTTGACTTACTGAAACACTTCCGAGCGACGATTAGGTGTTCTCAAGATGGAGTTCGAGTGTTTCTTTACGACAACCCCGTTCTGCTTAGACATTGCTCTCCCCGACACATGTTTTCCATCACCGACGTTGACGCGTCCCTGCTTGACACTCTACCTCCGTATCTGTGGGCCAAAGCGGATTCGGACGTAGGGCGTATGTTAATTGACCCAGTGCACATTACTGTCCGACCAGACGCAACACTCCCAAAACTCCCACAATATCGGATATCGCCAGAGGGCGAGAAGGCATTGGTAATGATTATCCAGTCACTGATAGACGCAGGAGTGGTAGAGGAAGTGGTTAGCAACGTTTGCAACAGCCCTATCTTGCCCATTATCAAGAAGCAGGGAGAGGGAGATGAGAAAGCATACCGTTTCATCATCGACCTCCGAGAGATCAACAAAGTGGTGGTACCCCAGTACCCTGTGGTCTCAGACATCACCACCATCCTGACCTTGATTCCATCCACTGCCACCACCTTTTCCGTCATCGACCTCAAGAACGCATTCTTCTCCATCCCCATCCACCCGGACAGCCGATATCTCTTCGGCTTTACCCTAAAAGCCCGCTCATATAGGTTTTGCCGAGCTCCTCAAGGCTACACGGAAAGCCCTAGCATCTACAGCCAGGCCCTCAAAAGACAACTAGACCAAGTCCAGTTACCCGACGGAGTGGTGTTGGTACAATATGTCGATGACATCCTTTTGGCAGCCGACACCACCCCTCTAGCGGTTACCGCCACCATTCAACTCTTGCACTTCCTTGCGGAAAATGGCCACAAGGTCTCCAAGAAGAAGTTGCAATTCTGCCTACCCCAGGTCACTTACCTAGGCCACCTTTTGTCCAAAGATGGAAGAAAACTCACCCCTGATCGAATCCAAACCGTTCTAGATACCCCTGTCCCTAAAACCCAGAAGCAGGTTCGCTCCCTATTAGGCCTCACCTCCTTCTGCCGACAATGGTTACCAAACTTCAGCCTCGTTGTAAAACCACTGCTTTCTCTGCTAAACAAAGACGTCCCTTTCCCACTCCCTTGGACTCCTGAGTGTCAAACTTCCTTCACACAACTGCGAGATGCTCTTTGCTCAGCCCCTGTCCTGGGTACCCCTGATTACAGAAAGCCCTTCTCCCTTTACACTCACGAAAGGGAGGGGTGCGCTTTATCTGTCCTGACCCAGGCCATCGGCCCTAAGCAACGACCGTGCGCTTACTTCTCTGCCACTCTTGACCCTGTCGCCAGAGCCTTGCCTGCCTGCCTTCGAGCTGTAGCTGCTGCTGCAGTCTCTATCCGACAGAGTGAGGGGATTGTACTCTCGAATTCACTCACGGTACTGGTACCCCATGCAGTCGACACCCTCCTGAACCAAACCAAGACGCAACATCTGACGAGTGCACGACTGACTGGATACGAACTGACCTTGCTTGCCCCCCATATCACCCTGAAAAGATGCACCACACTGAACCCAGCAACTCTGTTACCCTTGCCAGAGAACGATCCCAATGTGCACCCCGTACATGACTGCGTGACTCTTACGGACGAACAGACCAGGAGTAGGGTCGATCTCAGAGACACGGCTTTCCCTGACCCCGACGGGGAGCTGTGGGTGGACGGTTCTTGCATCAAACTCCCCGATGGTACCACTTCCGCTGCCTATGCAGTCACCACGGCTCGAACTGTAGTAGAAACAGCCCGCATCGCCCAGCGATCTGCCCAGGCAGCGGAACTGATTGCTTTGACGCGAGCCTGCATCCTGGCAACAGGGACCACAGCGAACATTTACACCGACAGCCAGTATGCCTTCGGGGTGGTTCACCATTTTGGGCTCCTCTGGAGGGAGAGAGGATTCTTGACCTCACACGGCACACCCATTTTGCACGGGGATCTAGTCTCCGCCTTAATTGAAGCTGTCCTCCTCCCCAACAAACTTGCCGTTATCAAATGCCAGGCACACAAGAAAGTGACAGACATTATTGGACAGGGAAATGCACTAGCCGACATCACCGCCCGAACGACAGCTGAAAATAGAACGACAACACATATGTACGTGACCAGGTCACAAGCAGAAAACTGGACTGACGCCAAGGACACAATTAGAGACATACAAACGACTAGCACACAACACGAATTGACTGAATGGACACGGGTGGGATTGAAAGACGATGAAGGCTGCTGGCGGACCAAAGACACGAACAGATGGTTGCTACCTGATTCGTACTTGATTCCCATATTAACCATGGCACACTCCCCTGCCCACATAGGATCAGCCCCCATGATCGAACTTGTCTCCAGGGTTTGGCACAATGACAAGATCCCAGATTCCGCCAAACGCCTGGTCCAACAATGCTTAATATGCCTGCAACACAACCCCGGGAAAGGAACTGTAGTACCCCGGGGGGGATTTGGGGTCCCAAACCACCCATTTGAAGTCCTGCAGATGGACTACATCCAGCTAGACAGATGCCAAGGCCTGAAATATGTACTAGTCGTGGTGTGCGCATTTAGCAAGTGGGTGGAAGCATATCCAACCCGTGACAACACCGCTATGGCCACTGCAAAGGTTCTGTTAAAGGAGTTTTTCCCCCGTTATGGCCTCTGCCGTGTTTTATGGAGTGATAATGGCCCCCACTTTGTAGCCAACGTTATCCAGCTCATCCTAAATGGGCTGGGTATTAAACAGAAATTCCACGCAGTCTTCCACCCTCAATCTGCTGGGCTTGTCGAACGACACAATGCCACACTAAAGCTTAAACTGGCCAAAATAGTGGCTACGACGGGCCTGAAATGGCCAGACGCCCTCCCATTGGCATTGCTATCGATGCGCTCTACCCCCACCCGACATCACTTAACCCCTTATGAAGTTGTCTTCGGTCGACCCATGAGCGTCTGGTCTGCCCCGAAACCAACTTCCATTCATGACGTTCCGGATGTCCTAATGTCTGATTATCTGTACAAATTGACTGAAACTTTGCCTGTCCTTCATCAGCAGGTGCAGCAGGCCATCCCCGATGCTTCCAGGGGTCCGGGTCACGCCATCCAGCCGGGGGACTTCGTGCTGATCCGAAATTTTCAGCGATCAAAGAGTTTGGAACCCCGGTGGACGGGCCCCTGGCAAGTGCTGATCACCACTCGGACCGCACTTCGAGTGGAGGGGAAGAAACACTGGCTGCACGCTCATCACTGCAAAAAGGTCTCTCCAGCCCTGGCCACGACAGACACCGTCAACACCCAAGAAGAGCTCCTGAACCAGGACCGACCATCGTTGAACTGCTACCCTGATACTGAGACACTTGAACTTTCAAAACATCCTGATCCCACTGTGCCATCTCGAGAAGGGTATTTCCTGCGTCGAAAGGAGGGAGCTTCGGCTAAGTAGGCCACGGACTAGGTTAAAGGATCTCAGAACGGTGACCCAAACTACCAAGGGTTACCTGGAGAGAAGCTAAAACTAAGTCTGTGGTCCTGCCCACTACCGAGCACCTTGAAGACGAAGATGATGGAAGCGCCAGATAAGAAGATGATGGAAGCGCCAAATAAGAAGCCGACGGAGACAGCAGGAAATACCCACTACAGAAATCCGAGAATAGACAGACTCCATAGCTCAAAGACAATTGCACTCTTCATCGTAATCCTCCTCTGTTTTCTCCTCATGACTACGCTCTGGATTATGGAAGAACACGCACCTGCTCACGAAACATTCCTAACCACTGCTCAGCCTACCACCATGAAGGAACATTATCTAATTTCGCTCTCTCCTCAACTAAGAGAGAGGCGAAAGGAGTTTTGGAACAACTCTTTCGTGCAGCTACTTCACCAGCACAATCTTGCCACCAATACCACCAACTGCTGGATCTGTGGGTTGCTACCCCATGCCACTGGACATTCAATACCATTCATCCCTTCACCCTTCTCTGTCCACGGCTCCTGCCTTGCCTGGCTGATCCTCCTGCAAGAGAGCTATACGGGCAATGCCACCTCCAGCAGAACTGCAGCACATTCTTCTCATGGGGCCGGGCGAAACAAGACAAAGACACACTTCTGCCCGCTGACCCCCAGCGACTCGAACCAAATGGACATCCCGGCCAAAGAACGAATCGAAATGCAGGTGTTCAACAATCCAACCAGACCCACCTTCTCCTATCTGCGGAAACGAACGGCTGCCACTCTGACTGTGGCCCTGACGGTCATCAACGTCACAGGCCACATGTGCGTAGAAGGACTTGGGACACAGCTGGTGGGTCGCAGCGCTTGCCGCTTTACCAGAACTCTGGATTCCACGGATCCACCTTCCTTTGTGTCATCCCCAAACATGTATTTCATCTGCGGCACGAAGGCCTACACCTGGCTCCCCAAAGGCTGGGGGGGCGCTTGCTACATCTCCTTCGTCCTTCCTCCAACTTATGTGGCCCCAGCGAATCACCACCGGCAAAAACGAGCCAAAGACATTGAACAAGCCGACTCAACAGGGGCGCAGTTCCTCGATGCTATGAAAGGACTCGTCCCCCTCTGGGGCCCGATGGCAAACAGCCGTGCCATCCGACATTTGACTCAGGCAGTCGAGACAACCATGAACATCACAGCGGGCATCTTTGCCAACAACACTGCCGAGCTCCAAGCGGTCCGTTTGGTGGCTCTGCAGAACCGCCTCGTTCTAGATGTGGTTCTGGCGGACCGTGGAGGAGCATGCCGCATTATTGGGTCCAGCTGTTGTACATACATACCGGACAACTCACCCTCAGTGTACAAAGCCATCGAACATCTTCACAGACTCTCTTCGGAAGTTCACCAAGAGCAAGAAGAATGGTCGCTTGGTGGTTGGTTCTGGGACACCGTCAAAAGCTGGGGCTGGAGACTGCTCACCATTATCATGATTCCCGTAGTTGTAATATGTGGCCTATGCTTAGGAATTCAATGTTTGCCACCTATGTGTTCTTTATGTGCGAATTGTATTTTTCCTAAAACTGTGGACATTGGAAGCGAACATATGAGAGCATTGTATGATACCGAAGTTAGGAATTTGATGAAAATTGACATTGAATAAGCAAGTTGGCTAGATATGTTGAAAAGGGAGGACTGTTGAAAGTTGGACTGAGACCGTCAACATTATCGGCGCCCTCTTGCTCTCCTTAACCCTTTTTGTGCGCGTAAAACAGCCGCCATTTTGAACACCATGGCTTCCCTGCTCCCGCCGAGAGCCAGCGCGCCTCTCTCCCACTCCTAGCTTCGCCGGCCGGCATCCCCTGCGTACTGACAACCCCCCCTGCCTGCACCTGCCGCGAATCATAAAAACCCCTCTTCAGCGCTGCTCTGCGCCAGGCCCTCGTCCTGTTCCCAGCGCGACACCTCCCTTCTTCCCATTTATGATCCCCGGCCCTTTGATGCAAACCCCATTTCCCCGTGTGCCCGTTTGTCTTCCCCGTTCCCAGGCCGACACCCAGCTCTGCCGATACCAATCCCTTGCCCCTCCCCGTACAATAGAAAGCTTCCCTCCTCAAAGGACACCCGAGATGATCAAAGCCCCCCCCCCATCCCACGAGATCCGATCGAAACCCACACACTCCGTGGATCGGCGGAATATCCAGCTGCGCGATGATCATCACCTGTTGTGTTGTGAACGGGGCGGGGACTTCCACTGTAATCTTGCGTGGGAACGGGCTGGGAAGGGGGGGGATTCTAAGGATGTCTTTCCGTACATCAAAGTATCGACGAAAATGTGTTACATGCAATAAACAGATAAACGTGTGTATAAGAGGCCAGGCCTCAGGGATGCAGTTAGAGCACCTCAGAACGATACCTTCTGTCCGTTTCGTTGTGTTCTCCTCCGGAGAGAATAAAAACCTTGTTTCCTGCCTTCCAGTCTCCAGCGCCTGCCTCTTCAATAGTTTAACTTCTTTGTGGGTTCAAGAGGCGACACCGCCGGGCAAATACTTAAGGATCTTATATTCTGGTTGGTAGTGCCCCCCATTTATTTTCTACAGGCCAAGGCAAAATATTAGCCTTGATGAAGCAAGATTTCAAAAATCATAAAGCACAACACATTTACTGATTTAAGATGCCCTGAAACTGGTCCCAGGATGCTTGTTTCCGGTCCAGGGAGGACGTGGCTTGGCAGTTTGGTCTCGACTGTTCCCATGAGGCACAGGGCCAAGACTGATTTGCACATGGCTGGGTCTAAACTGCGTTGGCATGGTGAGCAAAATAACAATGGATTTAACCCAGATTATTGACTGGGGGAGAATGTTTGATTTGCTTTGTTTTCCATCCATCATCTATGTGTCTTTTGCTTTCTCGTCCATTATGTGATTCTGAGCACATGGCAATCTTCCGACAATAGTGTGATGCTACATCACTAGAACTTATGAAGAGACTTTATAAAAGAAGAAACCCCAAATGAGGGGTGACGCGGCTGCCACTTGATTTTTGCTTCTTGATGAACGCATGCCATTCTTTTACATGTGCAACAGGGTCGATCTATTTTTTATGATATCTAAGACCCATCCTTTACTTTGGACTGCTTTTGCAAATACCACAGTTGGTAGCTGATGGACTGAAACCCTTCTTTGCTGAACCATTTCATTTTCCTTACTTCTTTAGTCACAAACTAATGGGTTCGCACTTAGTGGACTTTAAATTTGAACCTTTTTCCCTTTTCAATAGGACCGTGAGCTGTTAGATACATGAACTATCCCTCTGGCTTCGATGGTAGTGGGACTCTGTAACTCTCTAAATTGATTTATGCGGTAATCATCCTTTGAAACTTGGCCTAAATGTTTGCCATTATATTGCAAGCTGTGGTCATTTTGATCAGATTACTTAAAAGACTGCTTATTGCAATGACCAATTTAATTTAATATCTATCTATTTTTAAGTCTTCATGGTTCTTCCATTGAAACTGTGCCATTTTACAATGATTTAAATGCGTTGTAGGGAGAATCAGTGAGCTTTTACTGAATATCAAATTCTGTTTCTTTTATTTTGTGTGGCAGCAGCAGAACTTTAGATTTGCATAATTCTAGTCCGACTTCCTATTACAATTCTTTACTTCTACAGCATGGTCTTTAGAGTGGTGTACTTACCTCTGTTTTCAAATTTGTAAGTTGGCTGTCAATTTATGGCCCTCATTAGACAGCTAACTTGGTGTTTGGTTACCCTAGTTTCAACCCCTCATATCGGCAGAGAAAGATTCATCAGAGTATTATTGCCTCTGTGGTAAATGAAAATGCTCCAGATTATCTAACAGTAAAGGGCCCAGTACAGTTAAAGTAGTAAGAAGAGTAAGAGTACAGAATTTCTATACTACGCTTGCCCTGCAATTAAAGTTTGGTAGCTGAGGTATGGTTCTGTGTAGTGAAGTGAAATTTTAGGGTGTCAAAAATAGTCATTTGCCCACGTCCAAAGTGTCCACAATTTTTTGGGTTGAACAAAAAGAATGATTGATCGAGTGCTGATGGAGCATCCTACGAGCTAGAGTGATTAGTATCAGCAAATGAGTGTGAGTATTAATAGGAATGAGCGTTGCTATTGCTTTTGCTTAAGACAGCATTTTCTTAACCGCATGCGTGCGGCATGATTTCCGCCCGCACGCTGAGAATTTGTAAAGCCCATTATTCATGACGAGCTGGGCTCGTCATGAGCGTGCGAGGAGGCTACCTCATGACGAGCCCAGCTCGTCATGAGCGTCGAAGGGGTTAATGGCTGTGTGTTGTTGAGCGAAGTGAAGTGGTTCAAGGCCAAATGGTTAAAGTCCATGTATGATTGTGGTGCTGTGTGCAAATCTGAAAGTGTAAACGGGTCTGAGATATTTACCTATGTGTTATCTCAGTGTAGAAGACACTGAGTAAGTTGTCTGCTCTTTTGTGTTGTTGGTCGTGAGACGTAGTCAACAAAACCTTGTCACTGGATCTCTTTGTGCATTAGTGGTAAACAGTTGGTATGGTTGATCTCAGGTGCACAGGGAATAACTGTATCAATTATGGGTGGAATAGTGCTGGTTGAGGTTTCATTTTAAGTGAATGTGCATAGAAAGGTTGAGTTACTTTGTGAGAGGGCATTTCCTTTGGTGGAATAGATAGTTTTATTTGTCGCATGCATTGTGGTGTCATTTTGCTTTGAGGGAAATGCACAGAAGACGATTGTGAAGGAGGGTGAGTTGCTACAAGGAGTGAGATTGACGTCAGTGTGTTGCGCTGTGATTTGTCAGTTGGTGCAAATCCACCCTGGGATTGGTTGCCTAAATCATAAGAGCAACACTGTTATTGGTTGTGGTTGCTAAACAAGGTAATTGTGGCAGAGTATTAATTTCTGGATTTATGGATATCTTTTGTAAATAAATAATTTAATAAGAATGAAATGTTTCAAGTTGTGCAGAAATTAGCAAAGAAAGATGAGACCATATTTGCTAGAGTAAAGGTAGTAGCACCACTTGAGGGTATGCCACGGTACACTTTTCATAATGGGAAACAATTACATCCATGTCTATGGCTTCAGTTTTGGCATAAACGTACACAGAAAGATGAGACCTTACAGTTCCCTAGTTATGGGACACTTAATTTGAGAATTTGAGAGAATTTAAGGAAAATAATGTACAAATTGTAAGATTCCTGTTAGAGCTACTGTAATTAAGGCTTTACAAACCTGGGAGCATATTGTACATCAAAGGGACAAAGAGAAATACCAAGGGAGTGGTAGGAGAACTATGGACCATTACTCAGAAGCTAGATGGGATGCTCAACAGTAAATGTGGAGAGCACACAGAACGCAAATATATCCAGTAATAGCAGTTGAGGAAGATGCTAAGGGCAAAAGGAAAGAGAAAAAGAAGCATTTAGAGAAAGACAAAAATGACTCAGGGAAGAAAGGAGAAGACAGTGACATAGATGATGAACTTTTGAATGATTTATTAATAAATTGTCCACCACCTTATAATGAGACACAGAGTAGAAATTTGAAATATACAAGCACAGCTGAGAAACCAAATGCTCCTATTATGGCTGAAGTGCCAACGGAACCTATGCTTATTTCTCCTGTGAGTGCGAGGACAGAAATACCAGCTCCCATGAACCTGATTGATTCAAGTGCTCTCGACGCTTTGACTGTTCCCATTATTGTTCGACCTGTTGTGCGCGTTTACAAGTCAGTTAATCATGTTTGACAGCAAGATCACTGCTTCATACACATATAGTTCCAATTCGAACCAATAATGCTGCAGCTATGAATATTGTCCCAAATCAAACTAAATGTAATGTGACAAACAGAGTGTTTCAGAGATGTCCACCTTTTTATTACCACGGATCGAGTGGACCTCCTGAAATTAATTATCATTCTTCTGATATGATTAGGCAATGGATATTTCAGTTCCAGATAATTCTTTACTAAATATGCAACCCGAGTGCAAATTTGAATAATGGGAGCTTACATTTAAATTATACAAAAGAGCAATCAGGGTTTACTCCTTAAGAATTTGAAGAATGGCTTAAAGGATATTGTATTCCGAATAATCAGAATTCATCAATAGTTCCATCTCCAGTTCTCGTTTCAGCTGTAAATTTAGTTTCACCGCAAACTCCAGTTTTTAGTTTAGCACCTGCTTCAATGTTGGTTACAGGTTCAAGTTCAGTTCCAAATTCGGCTCAGGAAAATAGACAGCTCATGGATGTGAGTAGATTAAAAGTTGCTTTAGAAGAAATGATTCATTGGACACTCAGCCCTTCAAGGCTAAATGCTTACCAAGAGGAGAACTTATTGTTTCTTTGCAAAGACATTACACAATGAGCAACATTGACATATGTGAGATTGGTAGAATTGGTTCAGAAATATGGAACAAATATTTGAAAATAAAAGATTTTACAAAAATCATACAGGTTAGACTTTCCTGACAAAGACATTGAGAACATAAGGGCACAAGGAAAGAAACTGTAGATAAAAAAAACTAACAAAACTAATCAGAAAATGGGAAGAAGGGAAAAATGGGAAGGCAGATGGTCAAAAAAGAAGGATACAAAAGTGAGTTATAGTGTAGCCACTACCTGATTTTTTTTATGGAAGTGTAGGGGAAATTCTGGTTCTTCCTATGAGAGAGGTATCTGGAGGAGGTTACGTCCATGTACCTTGAACAAGACTTGACATTTTGTCATTTACCAACAATTTCCCGAAATTGAGAGAAAATCCTGTGAAATTGGACACACAGATTGAAAGATTTATTAAGATTTCGAAGGTTTTCTGGATTGATTTAAATATTTTGTTTGACATTGTGGTACCAGTAGATTTGTGGGCCGAATGTAAGATATCCATAGAATGGCCTGAGGCAGAACCACCAAGAGATCCTAAAACAATAGCACCATCTCTAGTGGTATTGAAGAAATACCATCAGGTGATAAATCACCTGAAGACTAAGATTCCCCCTAAAGAGATTGATTGGCAACAGATTGACAGAACAACTCAAGAGCTGAAAGAGTCAGTGCATGCCAATTATGAGAGATTGGTTCAAGCTTTCAAGTAGTATAGTGGATTTGATAGTAATTGCAGACAAGGATGTGGGACATTGTGTTTAATGATTTGTGCATGGTTTGAGATCTGATATTTGCAACTTGATTCGAGAGTAGTTACTTTGTTGGCAAAGTAAGCTATTAGATGAGATTTTGCGGTATGCAAACTATCGTGGCGAGGAGATTGAGATAAAGCACAAGAATCTTAAGGAGAAGTTAAAGATTTTCCAGATAAGATAAATGCAGAGAGGTCAATATCAGATGGGTTTTGATAATACAGTACAAGTGCAGGGAGGTTATAATCAAACTCCGATGATGCAAGGTGTTAATAGTTTTCAGCAGTAGAATTTTCCGTTACAAGTTAGAGGTCATGGTAATCCCGTAGATTCCAGAACTGCTGTTGCTATGTCACTTTTGAAGAAAACAAATCTGTGCCATGCCTGCAGAGAATGCAGAATTCTAATATGTCACATCCAATGCAAATGTCCCAAGGTCCAGTGCCCCAGCAGAATGTTTAGGTACAAAGATACAATGTGAATCAGAATCAGCAGATGAATAGAAATTCTTTCCAGAGCCAGAATGTACCACAGCAGTATATAATTCAATTAGACAACATTGACAAGGATCTGTCAGTCTGACAATGCCTCAGAGGGGAGGAGGACTGTGTGCTTGACGCAGCCTCAGAGGTAGAACAGAGTGGTCCCTATGTGGATGGCGAAGTGGATGGGAATCTTTTTTCATTCCTTGTTGACACTGGTGCTACCAGTTCTACTGTAAGAACATCAGAGGTTCCTAACCTACCCCTCTCAAGAGAAAGTATTAAAGTTGTAGCAGTTTCAAATAAAAAGTTGTCCACTCTAATTTCAGAACCAGTTACAGCCAAAAAAGGATCCTTTGAGGATCGACATTGATGTGTGGCATGTGATACAAGTCCAGTGAATCTCCTTGGACATAATTTGTGAAAAAAACTAAATAGTTCAATCTATTGAACACCAAGAGGTATTCAATTTTACACCAATGATCAGGATGTTGTTTTTAAACTTGCCCAAACCAAATCATGCGTGGGGATGTATCCTCTCCTGGCTAGTGAGGATTTACCCATTGAAATAAGAAAGACAGTGTTACCTGAAGTCTGTGACTTTACAGGTAAAGACATCTGACTAATCAAAGGTGTTGACCCAGTCTGAATTACAGTCAAACCAAATGCAGAGTTTATAAGAATCCCACAATACAATTTGTATTCAGATACTATTGCCTTGCCGGAATTGCTCCTGTGATCAAATTAATGATACAGCTGGGAATCTTGAAGGAGACAATGGGAAGTCCATGTAACTCTCCCATTATGAGCTGTCAGAAACTGAACAGCAAGTATTGTATTGTTTAGGATTTATGTCAGGTCAACTCTGTTTTTGTTCCGTGTTATCCTGTGGTACTGAATCCAGATGTGATTTTATTTCAAATTCCATGTAAAGCTGAATGTTTTTTAGTTATCGATTTGTGCCAAGCCTTCTTTTCTATTCTATTGCACAAGGATATCCAGTATTATTTTGCTTTCCATTTTGCCAATCGTGTTTTGGCATGGTGCCGAGTCTCACAAGGCTATACGGAGATTCCTGATACTCATAAAGAATCTCAAGTCATTGGAAATGCCTAATCACTCAGTGCTCATGCGTAATATTGATAACCTACTGGTAGCTTTAACTACAAAAGAGGCTTGAAAAGTTGATAATATTGCTTTGTTGAACCATCTTGCAGAGATTGGACATAAAGTAACCCAGGTCAAGTTACAGTTTTGCAAAACAGAAGTCCTGTACTTAGGACATCACATTGAGAAGGGAGTGTGGAAAGTGTCGCAGGAAAGAATTTTTAACATGAATCCTCCAGCTACTCAAAAGGAAGTCTGCATGTTCCTAGGAATGGTGGTCTATTGCAGACAGTGAATTCTAAATTTTTCATTAACAGCAAAATCTCTCCCGAGGTTTACACACTAAGATGTGTCTGATCCGGTACCCTGGGATGACAGTTGCATGACTGCCTTCACAGAGCTGTGGGAATGTCTTTGCAGGACACCAGGTTTGGGAATGCCTGATTACAAGAAGCGCTTTGTGTTATTTTGCAGAGAAAGAGAAGGCTGCGGTCTTTCAGTGTTGACACAAATGCATGAAATCAATTGCAGGCCTATTGCCTACTTTTCAGCTACACTTGATCTTGCTGCTGCTGCATTGCTGGATGTTTGAAATCGGTTGCATCTACATGTGTGAGTTTTGAGCAGTGTGAAAGTATTGATATATGTCACCCACTGACAGTATTTGTGCCCCATTCAGTGGAGATACTGTTGAATCATACGCGAACACAGTACCTGCCCAATAGTCGATTGAGTAAGTATGAACAAATCCTATTGGGTGCAGGGTATGTGACTCTTAAAAGATGCACAGTATTGAATCTGGCTACTTTGATGCCATTGCCTGACAATGAGAACATGGCTGAAGAGGTTGAGCATGTTTGCTTAGATGTGACTGAATTGTGTGCCAAGTTCCAACCTGATATCTCAGCCGAACCATTGCCTGAATCTGATCATGAGTTGTTTGATGATGGCTCGTGTTTGACAGCCGTGATGGAAAATTAAAAGTTTCTTGTGATTTGTTTACAGTTTGAGGTATTGTGGAAGTGTCATGATTGCAGGAAGTGTTTCCCACACAAGTTGCAGAGCTTATAGCTCTGGCAATAGCATGTACCATTTCAGAACATCTTAGAGTTACAATTTATACAGATAGGCAGTATGGCTTTGGAGTCATACATGACTTTGGGCAATTGTGATCACAGCATAAGTTCATGACTTCCTCTGTTTTCCCATTAGAAATGGAGAGTGGAGGAAACTCATTTTAGAGGTGAATAGTAGGGCAAGAAGGCGGCTGTGTGTGCAGTCGTGTGAGGTCGCTGCTCCCCCCTGTTAGACTCACTGTGCCGACGGATCTGAGGACGCCGAATGCAGCGCGTTGATTGAGCCGGGTTTTCTGGCACGGCTGCCTGGGTTTGCTGGCTCAGTTATTTGGTGAGTTATGTGACGGCGGAAATGCTCTTGAGCCTCCGTTGGATTCCCCGGTTGAAGAGCTGGAAGCTGCTCACTCCTGCTGGACGGTCTTCTGTGTGTGCGCGTAGAGCTTCAGGCAGCACACTGACGAAGTCAGAAGGCGCCGGGGAGACTAGACCGTGTATTGCCGCAATGCCCCCAAAGGCAGGACGGGGAAGAGAAAGGGGCAGTGCGGAGGATAACGGGCCAGCACAAGATCCCCAAAAGAAAAATCAGATGCTCAATGCTGAGAAAAACCCGCATAGACAGTGGTAAGAAGTCTGTCCCAGCTTTGTTTTTAGCATGGAAAATAAAAAAAGGTATGCACTCTTCATCTAAGACAATGCTGCAAGCAACAAATGTGGAGGATGATACGATACTGGCCAAGGGCAAAGACAAAGATAAGACAGTGTGGGGCAAATCTCGAGAAACAAGTGAAAAAGGAGAGGCAAGCGGCGAGGGGGCCATAGTTGACGTGGGAAGTGTGGAACTGAGCACAAGCGGAGATAGAACTGACAAACAGGACAATGTGAAGGTGAGTGATTCGGGAGATTGTCCTTTCTTTTACATGTCTGAACCATCTGATACCTCGGGGAATGAAACAGATGTGAGTACCCCGTCCAATACAGTCCATAAAAAAGCTGTTTTAGGGGAAATGCAAGCCCTGAGATGGTTGAAAGTACAGACTCCTACCAGGGGGATTACTCATTTATGGGAGACTCTGGTGTGAACGGGGAAACCTCTGGGATGCAATTCAATTTAAACGAGACAGAGAATCCGAAGATATCTCGCTGGCTCTCATTTATCGCAGTAAATCAAATCAAATCAAACTTGCTTCATTCGATTTAGTAATTCAAAATCATAAAAGCACACAGGTTAAGAACAATTATTACAAAAATAGTACATATAATAAAACATATCCCTAACAAGGTAATTAATTTTACCCAAAAAATATTCGTTAAAGGTTTTTGATCAATTCATAGAATTACGGAACTTTACTACAAGTTTCAGAAAGCAGTTCAGTGCATGTATAACGTAGTCTTCTTCCAGCCGTTGCAGTTTAAGAAAAGCTAGCTTAGAAGTTCGAATCCCCCATGTCCTCAAAATAAAGTAAAGTAAAGTCCACATTTGTAAAGCGCACAATCACCCGTAAGGGTCTCTAGGCGCTGGGGGCCGTCGGGAAGATTAAGCGAGCTATTGCCCAGAGTCACATGGTGCTGGGCGGACCTGCCGCCGGAGCCAGGGACCGAACCGTGATCCCCAGATTCCAGCGTCAGTCGCCCTGGCCGCGGCGCCACACCTCTCCCACTTCCAGCGTCAGTCGCCCTGGCCGCGGCGCCACACCTCTCCCACTGGGTAATAAGTACGCCCTGCGTGGTGCCTGATAAAATTTACAAAATAAGACACAATGAATATTAGATTGATGCGAGATATCAATGCAGGGGCATACGAGATTTGACCTGGTCCAGTTGTTACATTGAGGGAATGTGACCAGTCGGAAGAAAATACTTAGCCTGAAGCGAGTAAGCAGCGTGCGAGCATAAGGGCTGTCCACTAGTATTAGATATTTTTGTAACCCTTCATGGGAGTTAATTTGCTGGTAACTAGTGATGGTGTGTTTTTATTTTTCTACATTCCACCTAGATGTAACAAGGTGGACCAAGGCCATCTTTTTAATCAGGCTTCTTGGTACCTTCTCCATCGTACTTGGTTTTACAAAAAATTCCGGATGGCCTAACTCCTTGAACATGTTTCTCACATAACATAGCCATTTGATTTTAGACGCCCCATCTAGCGAAAGGCAATCAGTTATTAGATCCCTATTTAGTGAAGTTTCTGGGGTAACCCAAACTTTATGCCAGAAAAGGATCGGAGAAACCCTTATGGAGTCTATTATATGGGAAAGGCCTGCTTCTATGTGCAACATGAACGAGGATGTAGTTTTGGATACCCCCAATAAGTAGGCAACAACTTTGTATCCCCTGTGCGTGTTCGGTGCCCCAGAGGCCAGCACCATAGGTCGCAGCTGTGACGCACATAGCTTTATAAATATAGATTAAGTCTTTAGCTGGCTTCCCCCCCAATTTGGTGGAAAAGTTTCTCAAAGCGCCAATAGAGCGCAAAAAAGCTAGTTTCCTAGCGTTGACCGCAGTTTGCCAGGAGCTCCCCCTGTGAAAGTTTACCCCTAAGTAAGGAAAATTGAGCAAGGTGCCCTTTTTCTACCATTCCCACAGACCATTATAAAAGTTTTAGAAATGTTTATTCTCAAGCCGCGGAGCTTCATATAGGTGTTAAATTTATCTACTGTTCTCTGTAGCCCGAGTCTGGTCCGTGACATTAATGCCGCATCATCGGCGTATAGTAGTAATGGGATGGGAGTCCCTTTAATAGTGGGATAGTCGTGCTGAAAGTCCTTGAGGTATTGTCCGACTGAGTTTATATATAAGGTGAATAACAGGGGTGCCAAAATGCACCCCTGCCTAACACCCCTATGTGTAGGGAATTTGTGTGAACATTCCCCCCTTGGGCCGTACCTAACCCTTGCACCTGCCTCTCTATAAAGTTCCTTAATATATGATAAAATATGACTGTCGATCCCCATGTCCCCATGTCGCTAAGTGTTAGCCATAGGAATTCATGATCTACGCAGTCAAAAGCAGAACTTAAATCTATAAAGGAAATAAAAAGGTTCCCGCTCTTTGCCTGAGTATATTTTGCAATAAGAAGGGTCAAATTTAAACATTGTTCCGTTGTCCCCTTTCCTGGGCTAAAGCCATACTGTAAATTAGTGAAAATTTGTTTTTCCTCCCCCCCATGTTTGTATTCTATTTAAAATAATTTAGCCTGCCACCTTTGCCAAAGCGTCCAACAAAGAGATTGGCCGATAGCAGGTCGGGTCGTTACTCTTGCCCTTCTTGTAGATGGGCATAACTATAGCGTCAGAACAAGTGGTTATAAAACCTTGTTGATTCGCTTTATTTAAAACATTGGTTATCATTGGGGCCCATAAATCTAACTCGGCCTTGTAAGTATCTCTAGGGACACCATCCGGGCCCGGTGCCTTGCCCGACGAACTGTCCTTTATGCCTTTAATAACTTCATCACAGCTGAAGGTTATAGGTAATGGGAAAGTAGTTAGCTCTTTGCCTACCGAGTGATTGTTATCATCATCTATGGAAATGGTTCCATCATTAATGTTAGTCGATCTGCCATACAGATGTTTAAAATGAGCTACCCATTGGTCACCTGTAATTGCCAAATCGATGCGATCGGCCTCTTTAGATTGTAGGAAGGGGTCATTTACCACCTTCCAAAAGGCCCTGTTATCTCTTTTAATCGAGGCTTCTTTCAGGGCTGTCCATACCTTGCGCTTTAGGGTGGCTTTTTTCATTTTTATAGTGTTTTTATACGTTTTTCTGGCTGTGCGGATTAAATCAGGATTTTTTGGGGTTGTCTGTAATGCCCTTTTAAGAAGTGTTAGTGCTTTAGTGCACTTACTATCAAACCACCTGTGAGGTGTTGAGGCCCCCTTCCGATGTTTTCTTGTCAATAGGGATTTGACTGTGGCTAATATTTTAGAAAAGGAATTCATTACATTGTCAGGTGGCTCTTCTTGGGTTAGACAGATCATTATGTCTTCGATGTTAGAAGCAACTAATTTTTGCAAAAAGCCCAAGGGATCTACTTTGTCCCATTTAATTGTATAGCCATTTTTTTAAGCTAATCTTATCTCTGAGGTATATTGAGTGTTGACCTCAGCCATGCGTGTTATTTTTTGACTTTGATGGTAAACACTATAGGGTAGTGATCAGAATGGGGGGCCTGGCCCATTTCCCAGGTAGCCACTAAACCGACATGGGATGCAGAAATTAAAGTATAATCAATTATCGTATTGCACCCCCTCCCGTCAAAAAGGTAGGTTGGAATGGTATACTCGGTGTGCAACTCTTGTTTATGAAAGTTAAGTTAAAATAAAAAAGTATATTGTTAAGAATAGTACCGAGTTGCGTGTGATTAAAATTGGTAGGGCAATAGGCTGCACAAACCATACGAGTCATGTGGACAAATCGTGCAATTAAAGTCTCCTACCCAAAACATAATATTATCACCTACCAACTGATCGTGTAGGGAGATCAAGGTCGAGAGACGTTTACTCAAGATAGCCTCACTCCTATCAGGAGGTATATTATTGTAGAAATTTAGTATTGTGGCATTTTGCAAAGGGCCCCATCTTAACCACAATATCTGATAGTACTCAGTTTCCTTGAACCTTTTAACTTCAATACCCCCGGTGACAGATACAAATGTGCACAGACCCCCTTTGTTGCGGCCATGTGCACTTTGAACGGCTCGGGTGTGAAAGGTTTGATAACCACTAATATGGTGTGCCTCCAGAGACCATGTTTCCTGAAGGCAAATTACATTATGCTCAGTAACAACGTCCAGCCAATGTTGTTTGTACACTTTATCAGCTAAACCAGCCACATTCCAGGAAAGGAAACTATTGGTAAGGTCTGTTTGATTAGAAATATTTGATCGATTAGATTCAGGCACATTATGTTGGATCAGAAGTGGGTCATCTATGACAGTTGAATTAACTAATTGATCGTTCTGTTTTAACAGAGACCCAAAAGGGACAGTTGGAATCATAAGGTCCCCTGCCACTGGATCAGTTCTAAGCCACCCACAGTGATTTGAGTTTGTTGATGTTGGACAACTTAATATTTCCGGAATATTTATTTATTTATTTATTTATTTTTTGACATTTATTGAGCGCGAACGAATACCCGCAGGCGTCTCGGCGCTAGGCTATTCACATAGTTATCCCCAAGATGATAATGGCTCCAAGTGGTTAATGGTCAGTGTTACTGATTAAAAAGCCAGGTCTTCAATCTTTTGCGAAACTGCAGGAGTGAGGGACTTGTCCTAATGTGTTGTGGCAAAGTATTCCATAATTTAGGTGCCGCGACTAAAAAGCGGCGGTCACCCCATGAAACTGTTTTAGAACGTGGGACCACTAGTTGGTTAAGAGTAGTGGATCGGAGCTGTCTGGCAGGTTTATAAGGTATCAGCTGGTCCTTAAGGAAATACGGTCCTTGATCATGGAGTGCCTTGTACACTATGCAGAGTGATTTGAACTTGATCCGATTCCGGATCGTCAACCAGTGATATTTCTTGATTGTGTCTGATATGGCCGAGAACTTAGGTGTTCTAGAAAGCAGACGTGCTGCTGCGTTCTGTATTGTCTGAAGCTTATTGGTAACCCTGACCTGGGCATTTAAGAATAGGCCATTGCAGTAGTCAAGGGACGATAGAAACTAAAGAACTGACCAATGTTTTAGCAGCTACATCTGGCAAAAACGGGATGATTTTCCTGGTCATTCTTAATTTGTGATGGGCTGTGGCCGCTATTTTGTTCGCATTTGCCACAAAGTTGAGACCCTCGTCAAAAGTTACTCCCAGGTTCCTGACCTTGAGGGCCGGGCTGGGAGGGGCTCCAAAGGCTGATGGCCACCAGGTTGCTGACCAGCCTGGTGAAAGGGGTCCAAAAATGACCACCTCCGTCTTTTCGGAGTTGAGCTTAAGGCAGTTGGACGCCATCCACTCTCCGATTGCTAGCATTCCGCTTTGGAAGCGATCTGCCACCTCGTATCCATCGCCTTTGATGGCCAGAACCAATTGCGTGTCGTCAGCGTAGGAGGTTAGGCTCATCCCATATGCTTTGATAACCTTGGCAAGGTCCAACACATAGAGATTAAATAGTGTCGGACTTAGGGATGAGCCTTGAGGAACCCCACACGGTAGTGACAGCTTGGCAGATTGGTATGGCCCCAGGGTGACGGCCTGTGTTCTGTCGTTCAGGAAGGATGCGAGCAGATCTCTCGCTGTATGGTGAATGCCCATCTTTCCGACACGGTCCACCAAGATCTTATGGTCGACCGTGTCGAAAGCCGCCGCTAAATCAAGCAGTACAAGTACTGCTGTCCCTCCCTGGTCTCGGATTGCTCTAATGTCGTCTGCGGCTTTGATTAAGGCGGTTTTCAGTACCATGATACCTGCGGAAACCGAATTGTGTATCATCCAGTAGAAGATGTTTCTCTACATGCTCGGATAGTTGTTGATTCATAGCTTTTTCGGCCACTTTGGCTAAAAAAGGGAGGCTTGCTATGGGCCTCTAATTTTTTAATTCAGCCTTGTCCAGACTCGGTTTCTTCAACAGTGGTTTCACCAGCGTGTTCTTTAAGGAATCCGGATATGTCCCAGCACCCAATATAGAGTTGCAAACTAAAGTAATGACCGGGATGATTATGTCCATCACCGGTAGGAGGACTGAAAAAGGACAAGGATCTAGTGCCGATCCTGTTT
Organism: Lissotriton helveticus; assembly: GCF_964261635.1. Taxonomy (NCBI): domain Eukaryota; kingdom Metazoa; phylum Chordata; class Amphibia; order Caudata; family Salamandridae; genus Lissotriton; species Lissotriton helveticus. The sequence goes on along the minus strand of NC_136057.1, from coordinate 596,456,057 downwards.
TGATCGAAGAGACAATGATCTTTGTTTGGTCGGTCGTAAGAGCCTTGAACCTAGTCAAAACCTTTCCAGAGGGCATATAAGAAGGAGCGGTTACAGTCGAGTTGGGTTTTGAAGTAAAAGCTTGGTAGATGTCATTTACTTTAGAGAAAAAGAAGTTGGCCAGTGCATCACAAAGTGATTGTGAGGGGGGCGGGGTAAGATCTGGAACGTTACCTGACAGAGTTTTAGTAATGTCGTATAATTGCCTACTGGCATTTTTGGCTTTTTCAATTTGTTCTGAGAAGAATGTTTTTTTTGCATCAATAATCATAGCTTTATAAACGGCCAATGAATGTTTATATTTGGTCTTACTCTCTATATCATAGGTTTTGCGCCAATGCCTGTCCCTATTCCTGCTCAGTTGTTTTTGCATTCTTAATTCCTCTGTGTACCAAGGGGCGGTTGGTGTGGTTCTATTCCTGGATTGGGTTTAAGTAGGTACTAGGAGATTGGTGGCATGGCCTAGCCAGTCCTGAAATTGTCGAGTTGCGGTATTGGGTTCAGTAGACAGAGATGGGCGTGCACTGTCCAGTAGCTTTATTAATTCTGTCTGATTTATATTCTTCCATACTTTAAAGGAACCTGGGACAGGAGTAGTGACCTTCTTTCTCAAAATTTCATTAATTGTCAGTCTACTAAATATGGCATGGTGGTCAGTCCAAGGCATGGGTAAGATATTTAATATATGCAAGCCCTCAACGTTGGAGAAAATACCGTCTAAGTAAGTATGTATCGCAGTACTTCCCTGTTGTCAATCCAGATCATTTAGATCCGAAAAAACGTCATATCGGTTTGTTAGGGGAAGTGACCAGTATGGTAGATTAAAACCTTTCTGAGTGGACAGATTCCGATGTGTGATTGGCCCTTTTACGTTCCCAAAAACCGAGTAATTAGTAGACCGAAGGGTCCGCTTTGATTGATGGGAAGGATAGAGATTGTGTTTATAATATGTGGACACACCACGGTGGCCACGGGGAGCAATTAGTGCCTCAGGATAAAAATAGGTTAGGGTTCGGGGCACTATACTACTACATCCCTGATTCTGATACCAATCAGCGATGTGGGGGACTTGAGCCTAGTCTGGGTACTTTGGTTTGTCTGCCCCAATGTTCGTTTCCCCCTCTCTTCCTTTTCGTTGGAGTTAGTTGTCTAGATGGTTTTTGCGGGGTTGTACTCTTTTTAGTCATAGGGGTCGCATTTGGGAGCAGCAACAAAGAGGGCTCCGCTGGGGAAAAGTCCAGGGAAAGGTCCGAGATAGTTAAAACGTAATTGGGGCTCCTCAATGGGACTTGAGTTGAGGTTGGAGAGTTGTCCTGAAGGAGCAGGGGGATACTAGTATCCATAGATGAAAGAATCCCTATGGTCTGGGAGCTATGTGTTGGTGGGGAGGGTATCTGTCTTATTGGACCTAGTGACGAGCGTTTGTTTTGTTGGAGTTCAAAGGACAAGCGCGATTCGACAACAGATATTTCATGGTCCAAATTCGAGACCGCCTTTGATAAAAAAGCGTCCAAGGTGCCTCTTACCTTTCCCCCCATGTGCGTTTTTCCACCGTTCCCAGGCTTCGGGGGCATTGTCAATGATCCAAAACCTCGAGGTATAAAGAATGAAAAATAAAAAGTAAAGAGACGGGGCCCGGCCCGGCCTCAATCGTCCTCGGACGGCCGTAGACGGCCCGCCCTTTGCCCGGGCTTCGCCCGGCGCTGCCCGCGCGCGTCCCACGTATCGCGGGTTTGGGCGTGGGTAAGTAGGAAGAGGCGGGGGCGGGAAGAGTCACCAGGTGCGGCCGATGGAGCGCCGCAGAGACTGCTGGGACTCGCAGTCCCGCTCCGTCAACCACCTCGCAGTAATCAGCCCCAATGTCAGGTAGAATTTCCAGGCGTCCAGGTGAGGAGGGTATGGTGGCAAAATCCCCGGGCATGCACAGAGACTGCTTTGAGCTTCAAGTCCGCGACTACGAGCGGCTCCCGCAGAGCGGGGGCCGCGAGTCATGATAAAGTCCTGGGAGGCGGGGGCGGGAAGAGTCACCAGGTGCGGCCGATGGAGCGCCGCAGAGACTGCTGGGACTCGCAGTCCCGCTCCGTCAACCACCTCGCAGCAATCAGCCCCAATGTCAGGTAGAATTTCCAGGCGTCCAGGTGAGGAGGGTATGGTGGCAAGATCCCCGGGCATGCACAGAGACTGCTTTGAGCTTCAAGTCCGCGACTACGAGCGGCACCCCATTTATCGCAGTATAATGGCCCACAGGGAGAATACCTGTGCAGAGAGCTTGCCCACACAGCGAGAGTGTCACAAACTGCAGAACTTAGTATGGAGGGTGGCAAAATCCTACTCCGAATTTGCCAAGAGGTTTAATGAGGCGGAGGCACGCATCTCGAACTTAGAGGATGAGCTTACCGCGCAGAAAGCAGCAACAGAGACACTTGGCGCTGCAAAGGACGATACATTGTGGAAGATTACGGATTTAGAGAATCGCCTACGGTGCAATAATTTATGTGTACTTGACATTCCAGAGGTGGTGGAAGGGCAAGATGTGCGAAAGTTTGTATGTGAAATGTTTTGAGAGGCCTTTCCTGGTCTGACCCAATGGGATTGGGATCGGGAAATCCTTCGAACACATAGGTTCCCCTTCACAATACGTAAAAGAGCAGGGCAAAATATTAGTAAAACAAGAGCAATCTTAATTTCAATTAATAACTTTTTGGCAAGAGAGGCAGTTTATGATTTGGCGCGTCCAGATCGGAAAAAGAATGAGAAGGGGGTAGAATTTTTTGTACGCCCCGATTACTGTCCCCTAACTGTAGAGACAAAATGGCAATTGGGCCAGCTCATCACTCCATTTAGGCGCAAGCTTTTTGACTGAATCCTGCTAAGTTAAAGATTATACATAATGAGCAGGTGCGCTTTTTTACCACAGAAGTGACAGCAAAGGAATATCTGCACTCACTGAAGAATTGACATGGGGATGAATTTAGATAAAGTGATATGGAGTACTAGATGTGATTTATCCTTGTCTAGCAACAGCAACATGTATAGACTAATTAGCTTTTTTTCCCATGTGTTGTATTTTTTTAGGCTAAATGGGCCTTTTTTTCTTTTAGTTTTTGGGAATCTTATCCAATGGGTATAAAGTTGGTGCTGAAAAAAATAAGCATAACTGTGTAAATAGTGTAGTGGGGGGATCCGGGGGGATTAAAGCTCGTTCCATCATGGAGACCTTGGGTCTCCTAGCCTCTTTTTGGGGGGAAGGTGGGGGAGGGCATGGCTTTGGCTGAAGCTGTGTGGGGGAGGGGCACGGGGGGCTGGGCATGGGGAGAAAGTATTCATGAAGCCATAATAAGAATAATCAAGAAATTCTATGTTTTTTGTTATATTGTCCTAACTCTTAAGATTGTGTTAGTTATGAATGTGGGATGGACGTAAAGATGCTGGCATTCGGCTTGGGTCCCTAAATGTGTGTGGATTGAATAGCTATCATAAAAGACAACGGATTCTGGCAGAGCTGAGCCTGCTTCAATTAGATCTGGTATGCATTCAAGAAACCCATATCCCATGGAGTAAGCGAAAGCTGCTGTCAGAACTGGAGTTTAGTGTGTTGGCATGCACAGAGCAATCCACGACCATGAGGGAGGTAGCTATTCTAGCTAAAAATCATATACAGGGGACCGGCAGAGCTATAGCAGTTAAATACGGGAGATGGGTCATTGCGGAATGTATAATTGGTAAACAAAAGTGCACCGTTTGTTCAATATATGGTTCAAACCATGACGAGGCTGTGGTATTAGTGGGGTTGAATGTGGAACTCGCAGTATGGCCCACTCCGTTGATAGTTTGTGGAGACCTAAATATACACATGGAGGTAGGGCAGCTACACAATAATAACAAGCCTTAAAGAAAACCGAAAGTCTTTAAGGCATTGCAGTCTTTAGTCATGGATCATGGCCTAGTTGATGCATGGGCGACACTGCGACGGTCCGAGCCTGGGTATACTTTTTTTTCACATCCACACCAGAAATTGGTAACATTGGACTACTTTTTTACGTCTAGGTTGTTATTATCTGGTGCCAATATTAAAGTGCATCCACGTATCTCCTCGGATCATGGCCCTCTTGTGATGAATCTTAATATGCTCAAGACCGGAATTAGACCACGCACATTTTCATTCGATAACAAGCTGCTTCTGGATAGTGAATATGTGACACATATGAAAGTGTGGATTGAACAATTTCTGGCCATTAACCGTAACACTGCATGGATAGGGTCAGTGTGGGATGCCCTAAAAGCGGGTATCAGGGGTGAAACCCTGTGCTATGGGCTTCATAAATAGAAGCAACTACAAATATATGTACAGGAATTATGTGGTAATTTGCCTTTAGCGGAAGATAGACTTATGTAGGGGATTCAGGCCGGGTTTGAGATCACTGAGATGCAGGCGCACATTGCTAAATGTAAGGCTAAAATACATCTACATTGGAGTGAGGAGATAGCTAAAAAACATATTATTAACAAGGGTCAAAGTTATGAATATGGAGAGGCAACCAGCCGCTGTTTGGCACAAAGAGTGTGATATAGGGAAGCGGCCCAAAGGATTGGACCAGTAGTGGATACCGAAGGGAACATAGCTGATACAGCTGAAGGGATATTAAAGGTATTCCAGGCATACTATGACACACTTTATACAGGTGAACCCCCTGATATACAGGCCATGGAAAGGCTACTACAGGGCCGTAACTGGAAAAAAATAGAGATATTAGAAGCAGAGAGACTCGAACAACCCATTACCATGGAGGAACTGGAAAGTGCTGTTAATGGCCTAGCTATGGGAAAAGCAGCAGGGCCTGATAAGTTACCATTAGAAATATATAAAACCTTTTTTAAAGAACTTAAAATGATATGCACACTACCTTTCTCTGGGACGAAGCAAGTATAATAGTCTTTAAAAAAAAGGATAAACCCGACGAACAGCCAAGCTCGTACCGACCAATATCACTACTGAATGTAGATGGGAAAACTTATGCCAAAATCCTCGCGACCCGGTTGGCTGACGTTATCACTCCGCTTGTTTCTACGCGGCAACATGGATTTATACCAATGAGGGGAACCACTAACCATATTAGCCGTGTAGTTACTCTATTGGATATAGCCAATGCTATGGGGAATAAATTCAGTTTGATTTTATTAGACGCTGAAAAAGCGTTATGCTGGGTCACGTAGGAGTTTTTATGGGCAGTATTACAACAGACGGGTTTTCAACAACAGTTTCTTAAAGCTATTCAAGTTTTGCATAGTTGACCTATGGCAAAAATATGAGTTATGGGTCTTGAGTCAGGCTCTGTAAATATAACACGAGGGACAAGGCAGGGGTGCCCCTGTTCTCCAGGGCCGGACTGGGAACCACAACCGGCCCTGGCAAAGTGCTCGGCCGCCCCCCCCCCCTTCCCCACTCGAGGGGGGGAGGGGTGGAGGTGCCGCCGAGCTCTTTGCCGGGGCCAGGGCCGGTTTTCGGCCAATTTTGGTACAGGGTCGATTTGGCTGCAAAAATGGCCCTGTAACAAAAAACTGCCCCCAGGGGCCCAAAACCACCCCCCACCTGTGCAGCGCACCAGGGGATTGCCCGGTGCCCGCTATGGCCAGTCCGGCCCTGCTGTTCTCCCTTACTGTTCTCCCTGTATATTAACCCCTTTTTAATGATGCTGGGGCAATATGCAGAAATAGAACCAGTAATATGGAAGCAAGAACATTATCGCGTTTTAGCATATGGCGGTAGTCACTCCTAATCCAAAAGGGGCAAACTCTAAGATAGAATAATTAGCTGCAGAGTTTGGAGCCACGTCAGGGTACACATTAAATGTGTCTCAGACACAAATATTATGCTTAAATTAAGAGTGTTTTAATGATCAGCGGGTTACAAGCGAGGTATTATGTTTAGGGATTACAATAAGAACTTGCCTGAAATCTTTAGACAAGATTAATTGGGGAGCTATCTTAACAGCGGTACGAAAATAGTTAGACCGGTGTGAATATTTACATCTGCCACTTGTTGGGCGGTGTAATGTCCTTAAAATGCTTATCTTACCCAAGGTCCTGTACTTTTTTAGATCTGTGCCTCTAGAAGTAACAACTACACAATTGGCTACATTACAGTCAATATGTACGAGGTTCCTTTGGGCACAAGGTAAACCCTGGAGTGTAATGCCCTATATGGTTTTACCACAGGAAAAGGGCGGATGGGCAGTCCCCGATTTTACTTTATACTATTTGACTTGTATGCTACAACGTATGAACATCTTATTATCAGGGATAGAACCATTTGATATTGCTGAATCACCTTCAATATATCAAATGCTATTGGGCAGTGATGCAAAAAATCAGCTCTTTGTTAATGTTGAATCTAGCTATTTAAAAAAAACTCGATTTAAGGTTTTACATGCGGCATATAAGGTGTGGACAGTGGTGTGAAAATGGTGTAAAGTAGAGAGGGTCTCTTACTATACTCTGCTCTCTGCCACCATGCTTCTGCCCCGATATTTTGGGATTCGATAATAGACAGATGGCGGATAAAAGGTATTCAATATATCGAGAACCTTTATGAGAATGTGGATATGATGTCATTTGAGATGTTGGTAGGGAAGTATCATCTCTCTAGAACTGAGTTTTTTAAATTCCTGCAAATCTGGAATAATTTACTTAGGAGCCACTGGAAGATTAACATAAACCCCATAATTGAAGGTGTAAGGAAAGCGGTACGCATTGGCTTACTATATAATCTATTATTAGAAACTAAGGAAGGGGATTTAGATAGGCAAAATATAAACTGAGAAAACAGACTGGGGTGTCAAGGAACACGAGTGGAAAATTCTATCGACTTGGCAGGGAGAATATTTATATCTGCCAACCTTCGTGCACAGCATAATAAGACAATCTTTAACCTTTATTACACTCCAGCTAGGTTACTAAAATGGGTTGGCGTTAATGATGGCAAGTGCTTCAGGTGTGGAGCAGAAGATGCAGGAATCGTCCATATATTTTTATATGTGGGCATTTAAGTACATTTTTTGGAGACATAGAATTTTTTTGGGCTGAACTGCTTGGGGGTTTGATCAAACTTACTGCATCCCATGTGTTATTGGGGGTTACAGTGGGATGTGGAAAATGACAACATGTATATATACATAAGCGGCGTTCATTTGTGTTCCATCTTTGTGTCATGACCTCCCTGCCCATTGCCGATAGCCATCATCTCTCTCTCACTCTCTCTCTCTCTCTCTCCAGCCCCGCAAGCACCCTGCGCCCCGACAGCCCCCGGTCTCTCATGTTCGGCCCATAAACGCACCACTAAACACGACCTTGTCTCCGTGCTGAACCCCTGCCCCCTCGCTCTTTCATCCTACTCATAGAACGGGCCCTTTTGGTAACCTCTTCCTCCCTGCCCGATTGCCCGGCCTGATCCCAGGCCATCACCTAGCCCAACAGATGCAGTTTATTGCTTCCTACAGTAGGACCTCGCCTCACATCAGAGGAGCGGTGATTAATCAAGGCCTTCACACCCCACTTTGGGACCTGCCACCAGTAAAAGGCCACTATCGTTGTGGCACTTGTGTTGTTTGCCCCCAGACCATCCAAGGCAAAACCATAGAACTTCCAAATAGTTTCAACTGGCATATCAACAAGCATACGAACTGTAACAGCGTGAGGTGCATCTATATGTTGACATGCCCCTGTAAGATGCTCTACATCGGCATGACAATGCGCGCCGTGAAACTGCGCATTATGGAACATAATAGCAACATCCGCTGTAAAAAGACCCATACCAGACTATATGAACATTGTAGACAACACAATCATCTGGCGGACAGCATCAAATGGACTGTCCTTGAATGTCACCCTTCAATCAACCAACAAGCACTGTTCAAAATAGAACAACGATGGGTGCATCGCCTTCAAACGGATGCACATGGGTTGAACGATTCGGTGCCCTGGAATATGCTAGCCAGATAACCTCGCCTCACTTTCTGTTTTTTCCCCCTAGGCGACTTATCATTGTACCGCATTCATTAACTGAACCCCCAGTTATGTCCCAACTGGGTTTTCACCACTCTAAGATGGCGCTCAACTTGGAACGTCGATCCGGGTAGTGGCCGCCCTCCCTTCCCACACTACGCGTCTCTGCGTTACCTAGCAACGCCCGGGACACACGTCCACTCACGCCGTTCGCGGTATTCTACATCTGTAGCAGTTCTGCCGGACGCCGATCGAGCGACTGTCCTGCGATTTCGCCGTGTGGTAGGGGTAGGTGCTTAAAAGCCCAGTGCCTCGAGCATTGAAGGTAAGATGTGATCTACGGACATGACGGTGGATGTACCACCATTGGGCACTTGCCTTCGGCTTAACCGTGATTGATCGTCTTGTCCCGCAATCGACCTACCTAACTGGATAAATTATTCTATCCAGGTAACTACCTTACAGCTCAGGCCCCACAAGGACAGCCAGTGGGGTTCTTCTACCGGGGACTCCGGGTAAGGAACCTTTTGTTAATAATTGCCCCTACTTCCCGCTTCCTATTAAGTGCTTCGGTTCTGATTTTAGAATTCAAATATATTTTTTACAATTCACAGTTTAATTGATACACTACCCTTTGGCTGTAAACCACAAACGAGTAACGAAGCATGGAGTGTATAGCCTTATGTACATTACCCTGTTGCACCTTGAATATGTAAGACATTAGGCACTTTAAATGCAAACCGTCTCCCCGTTTACTTTATGTTGTAAGTAAACCCTGTGTCTCTCTCCAACACACTCACTTTGTGTTTATAGGGTTTCTTGTACTATACCTTGAGTGCATGTTAACCATACTGTATAATCCTCGAGTGAAATGGCACAACCTTGACTGTGCCCTTCTGTTCTTCTCTCCCTATTTCTAGGGCGGGAAATCACGCGGGATTCGATCCTGCGACCTCTGGCAGGTTGTATAGTTAACTTTCATGATAATGGTTTAATAAACCCTATAAGTTGATGAGCATTTAGGTCCTGAAGAATTGCCCTATTGGCATGAAACATGTTGACCGCACTATAGGCGAGGGTTGAACGAGGCCATATTACTTTACTTTTTGTGCCTCGGTACCCCTCCCTTCACCAATTTTAAATGAGGCAGTGAGCCATGTCATTAAAGGTCTTAATGGACTCTACTGACCTGTTTTAACTTCACTCACGCTCACGATTTCACTTTGCACTGGCCCCCCACACACATGCATCTACTGGCTAAGGAATAAAAGATCTCCACTAAAAGAGTCGTACCCTGTGCTACCCGACAGGCATTGCACCGCCAGCCTGCCGTTGGAGCAGGAAGCCAATGATGACACAAAACAATCATCGGGTGGGATGACAGAAGTCGTCCAACCTTTGAATTGTGTGAGGCGTCCCCAATTCCGTCAAGGGATTACCTTAATCCCGCGAACATTGCACACTCTTTAGAGAGAGACTTTCCCTTTATCAACTTTCTGTGGGGAACTTTGTACACCTTTGTGATTGCTTCACACCCCTAGACCTGACCGACACCCCCGCATCCCTCCCAGGAACACCCTTCCTCTCTTCTGATGGCCCCCCCCCCCGGCTACACCTGGCCTCTCGACCCGGTCCCACATCATAAAACTAGGTCTCGTGGATGTACCCCTCCGGCCCCGCATAGCGAAACATGATCTTATCGCCCGCCCAACCTTAGATCTGACCACCCCCTCCTGCCCTCGTGCCCTGTTGGAATGTCCGGCTGCAGATTACAATCACATGTCACATTTGGGAGGGGAAAACAACATCAGAGCGGTCAGTATGGGAATGGGCCTGGAGCTGGGGTCCCAAACATGCCCTTTTTGTACTTCAAAGTGTCTTTATTGCAATAAGGAATGTCTGTGCATCATAAACCTGTGTATAAAAGACTGAACCGTAGAGAAACTTGTTAGAGCACCTCGAGAAGATACCCTGTTGTCTGATTTGACGTGTTCTGTTCCGTCGGAAATAAACTCCTGTTTCCTGCCTTCCAGTCTCCAGCGCCTGCCTCTTTATTTGAGTAATCTTGAGTTGGGTGAGAAGCGGCTAACGCCGGGCAAACCTAGAAAAGGGGTAAACGACCTGATCTGCCTGAACCCTTTTTCCACAGGGAGATGGATGTGATCAGCTGGCATATAGACATCAATATCTGATTTTTCTAGTTACGGCTATACCCTGGCTGTGAGTGGCATCAATGTGGCTACATAAGTATGCCCCGACATTTGAGTTATGGAGGGCAAGATTTTTTTCCATCTTTAATCTTGAATACAGCATATATGCATTGAAGGGGGATCGAAAGAGGAATTTAGGGAGAGATATTTGGGGACCTGTGATCTCCTATATGAGTGATTGAAATGTTAAGCAATTAATTAAGTAGTTAAAGAAATTATGGTCTTGTATAAATGCATATTTCACTTTTACATACTGCACCTAGCACTTTAATATTTGTGTAAAAATGTTCTACTAAATACATGTATTATGCTAGCATTGCGTTTTCTTTTTGCTTATCTTTTTTGTGTAGCACCTTTTTTGGGTTTTAACCATTAATTGTATGAATTGAAATGTATTTACTGTTTTTTGATGGCTTCATGGATCAATAAAATTTTTTTAAAAAAAATGGAGAGTGTGTGAGTGTGTGAGAAGCCTTCTGCAGCACCTACTATTGCTGTTGTGTAATGTGTTGCTCATCTGCAAGGCCCCGACTATGTGACAGTTGGCAACCAATATGCTGATGAGATGGCAAGGTATTGAGAATTAAATCCACATGTATGTAATGAAGAAATACTGAAAAACACATTTGACGTCACAGACTGTAATTTGTTGTTGTCAGCTTTAGATATCTGAGAGGAGGTGAGGAAAATCCAGGACAAATTGACAAAAGGAAAACAGCAGGGCTGGGTGCAAGTAGGTTGAAGATGTTGTGTGGGTTTACGCTGATGACAGACCAGTATAACCTGGCCTACCGACGCCAGTGCCGTTGACTCCAGTTTGTTCGCCGATGACATCGCTTCAGCATAAATGGCGCCGCTGCCAGCACCGCGACGAGCACCGCATCACTTCGCACCGCGACCCTAATCTCACAGACAACACCGTCTGATGCTGCCACCGAGCCGCTGCTCGCACTACGACCTGAGGGCATCACATGCCGCACTGCTGCACTTCGTACCGCAGCACCCGACGCCTGCCCTCACCAGCGCTCCTGACTTCAATTGCGAGGAGTTCGATCTTCAACACGTGTGACTTCGAGGGCCCGAAGACTCCTGCACCGACCTCCGGAACCGTCGCCATGCTTTCAGAAGCTCACTGAGAGGTCGACGACACCCTGCATTTCTTTTTTTTTCTTCATTTTTTAAAATTTTTTATTGCCTTTTTCACAAGAAACAATCTCTTTGCAAAACAGTGAAGAATGAAAATTCAAGACCCCCTCCCACCCTCCCCCCACCCCTCACAGCCAATAAAAGCCAGAGGCACAGGTACAAAGAAACAGCAAAGAAAGACCAAGAAAAAAGAAAAAAGTATAATAACAGAGCAATGTACCTAAAAAAGGTATTATAGGCTTCTAGTTCCCGTACTATGGGGTCGATCAGGATGGCGGACGGAAGAGCCACCGCGGCCCTGGAGTAGGCGGAAAAAGCCTTTTCCGTGTCCGCCTGCCGCGGATACTCCGTCCACCATATCAGGATAGGAAAACGTGTCAAATTTCCGTCCGCGACGGAAAAACACGCTCCGCCGGCCAACTACACACGACCACGCGGCGGACGGAACACATCCAAACGCTCCGCCGTACGCACTGACGTCGAAGACCGTCCCCCAAATCAAGATGGCGGAAAACACACATAAAACCGCTGCGGAAAAACAACCTGTCTTAACACGGCGGAATCCCCACAGCGAACATAGGTGACACAGCCGAGATACCCACCGCAAGCTGACCACCACCATGGACCCGGCGCTACACGCTTTCCCGATGCTCTTCGCGATCCACCACGTCCTAGTCATGGCCTACTATGGACGACGACGCAGGTAAGGTACAAACCATTGGCTGTCTGGAGGGGAATACCAGCAAGGGACGTGACGTAGGGAGGGGGAGTGTCATGTTACCGAAACCACTGATGAGAAGCATATACGAATACACATTAGCAGGACGCAAGCAGGAATGACAACGACAGACCACGAGACTTGATAGACTACCTTTATTGTCAAATAATAGGGGTCAAATCACAGTGTATGCGTGAACATGGGCAAAGTGGGCACCAGAGCAGGTACAACATAGCAGGTAACGAGAGGGCAGCATGCAGTATCAGAGCATCAACAGGGCATTGTAGAGTACAGAGCAGGTACATCATAGGCAGGTAACGAGAGGGCAGTATGCAGTATCAGAGCATCAACAGGGCAATGCGCAGTACAGAGCAGGTACATCATAGGCAGGTAACGAGAGGGCAGAATGCAGTATCAGAGCACCAACAGGGCATTGTAGAGTACAGAGCAGGTACAACATAGCAGGTAACGAGAGGCCAGTATGCAGTATCAGAGCATCAACAGGGCATTGTAGAGTACAGAGCAGGTACATCATAGGCAGGTAACGAGAGGGCAGAATGCAGTATCAGAGCATCAACAGGGCATTGTAGAGTACAGAGCAGGTACATCAGAGGCAGCACGTGAGAGGGGCTAAGTGCATCAACAGTCCATTGCACAGAACAGCTCCATCAGAGGCAGCACGTGAGAGGGGCCAAGTGCATCAACAGTCCATTGCACAGAACAGCTCCATCAGAGGCAGCACGTGAGAGGGGCCAAGTGCATCAACAGTCCATTGCACAGAACAGCTCCATCAGAGGCAGCACGTGAGAGGGGCCAAGTGCATCAACAGTCCATTGCACAGAACAGCTCCATCAGAGGCAGCACGTGAGAGGGGCCAAGTGCATCAACAGTCCATTGCACAGAACAGTCACATCACTGGCAGCACATGAGAGGGCAGAATGCAGTATCAGAACAGCAACAGGGCAGTGTGGCCAACAGAGCAGGTACATCAGAGGCAACATATGAGAGGGGCAAAGTGCATCAACAGTCCATTGCACAGAACAGCTCCATCAGAGGCAGCACGTGAGAGGGGCCAAGTGCATCAACAGTCCATTGCACAGAACAGCTCCATCAGAGGCAGCACGTGAGAGGGGCCAAGTGCATCAACAGTCCATTGCACAGAACAGCTCCATCAGAGGCAGCACGTGAGAGGGGCCAAGTGCATCAACAGTCCATTGCACAGAACAGCTCCATCAGAGGCAGCACGTGAGAGGGGCAGAATGCAGTATCAGAGCATCAACAGGGCATTGTGCATTACAGAGCAGGTACATCAGAGGCAGGTAACGAGAGGCCAGTATCAGAGCATCAACAGGGCATTGTGCATTACAGAGCAGGTACATCAGAGGCAGGTAACGAGAGGGCAGAATGCAGTATCAGAGCACCAACAGGGCATTGTGCATTACAGAGCAGGTACATCAGAGGCAGGTAACGAGAGGCCAGTATGCAGTATCAGAGCATCAACAGGGCATTGTGCATTACAGAGCAGGTACATCAGAGGCAGGTAACGAGAGGCCAGTATCAGAGCATCAACAGGGCATTGTGCATTACAGAGCAGGTACATCAGAGGCAGGTAACGAGAGGGCAGCATGCAGTATCAGAGCATCAACAGGGCATTGTGCATTACAGAGCAGGTACATCAGAGGCAGGTAACGAGAGGGCAGCATGCAGTATCAGAGCATCAACAGGGCATTGTAGAGTACAAAGCAGGTACATCAGAGGCAGCACAACTACGTGTCCCTACCAACCCGTCACAGGGACCACAAGAGTGCCACGCAGTTCTCAATGGACACACCATGTGAATTAACATTTGAGTGAAGTGTACAGCACGTCACATCACAGAATCAGGGGGGACTGCGTGAACTACCTGCCTCGGACACACTGGCAGCACCAGCAACAGGAGTGTGAGACACAGCCACAGCCCGAGTGACACACACATGGGCCACGGACCCAGACACACTGGCAGCACCAGCAACAGGAGTGTGAGACACAGCCACAGCCCGAGTGACACACACATGGGCCACGGACCCAGACACACTGGCAGCACCAGCAACAGGAGTGTGAGACACAGCCACAGCCCGAGTGACACACACATGTGCCACGGACCCAGACACACTGGCAGCACCAGCAACAGGAGTGTGAGACACAGCCACAGCCCGAGTGACACACACATGGGCCACGGACCCAGACACACTGGCAGCACCAGCAACAGGAGTGTGAGACACAGCCACAGATGTAGTCACTGACACGTGAGCCACTGACCCAGACAGACTGCCAGCACCAGAAACAGGAGTGTGCAACACAGCCACAGATCTTCTAACTGACACGTGAGCCATAGACCCAGATACACTGCCAGGACCTGCAACAGGAGAGGGCACAACTGACACTGTGCCACCATCTGATACATGAGAGTCAACTGCACCGGCGCCACTGGGACAACTGAAATGATGAGCCACAGGGCTGTATGGGCCAGGAGGCAGGGTGGGCCTGGGAGCTGGGGATAGCTCACCTAGAGCCAAATCGGGGTTTGCAGGTGTCAATGGTGTGTGTCTGCGTTTCTTAGGGAGGTGTGAGTGCACCCTGGACAGGACAGGACTGCCAAGTGGTGGGGACTCCAAAGAATCACCACCCAGTATAGGTGGAGCAACTGCTGCCGGGGATCTGGTTTCGGGGGACGTGCTGGAGCCTGCTTGTCGTTTGCTCTGTGCCTGCCGCCTGGACTCGGAATGATGTGTAATGGGGGATGCAACAACAGGGGACACCCTCCTCTGCTTCTGACTGGCCTGGATGGGAGTGGAGGTATGGGGGGACTCCGCCGCGGAGACATCAGTTTGGCGTTTAGTAGAAATCATCAGCCTCAGTGCAGCCAGGGGTGAAGTATGCCTGTCCTTGATTGCGCCATTGTCCATGCTAGATGCCTTGTCCGTAGGATGTGCCTTATCCTTAGGTGGAGTGTTGTCTCTGGATGTAGCCTGTGCCCTGCTCGCCGCCCTGTTCCTGCCAGCAGACTTGTCGTCTGTGGTGCACCTGCCTCCAGCAGACACCTGCTCCCTGTGTGTGTCGCTGCCCTTGGGAGTGTTCCTATCCACTGCTGTGGGCCTGCTCTTGGGAGTCTCCCTGCTCTTAGTAGGTGCCTTAGTCTTCTCACTGTCCTTGGGAGTGTTCCTATCCACTGCTGTGGGCCTGCTCTTGGGAGTCTCCCTGCTCTTAGTAGGTGCCTTAGTCTTCTCACTGTCCTTGGGAGTGTCCCTTACCTCTGCTGTGGGCCTGCTCTTGGGAGTCTCCCTGCTCTTAGTAGGTGCCTTAGTCTTCTCACTGTCCTTGGGAGTGTCCCTTACCTCTGCTGTGGGCCTGCTCTTGGGAGTCTCCCTGCTCTTAGTAGGTGCCTTAGTCTTCTCACTGTCCTTGGGAGTGTCCCTTACCTCTGCTGTGGGCCTGCTCTTGGGAGTCTCCCTGCTCTTAGTAGGTGCCTTAGTCTTCTCACTGTCCTTGGGAGTGTCCCTTACCTCTGCTGTGGGCCTGCTCTTGGGAGTCTCCCTGCTCTCAGTAGGTGCCTTTGTCTTCTGACTGGCCTTGTCCAAGGAACAGTCCATGGACATGTGAGTATCCCTTGCCTTCGGAGTACCTTTCGTGTTGAATGCCTGTGTAGCTCCGGAAGGCATGTCCCCCAACAACACTTGTGGATCCTGTGTGTGTACTCCAGTGCATCTGACGTCGTCTACGTGAACAGATTTAGCTGATCTAGGGGATGGGGTCTGTGCCCTGCGTGCCCTGACGTGCTGTCTGACGCTGCTTCTAGTGCAATAACCTGTATTTGAGTCCTGCTCTGAATAATCACTACCCCCTGAGACATCCAGCGGTGTAGATGGGGAAACAGAAGTAGCACCCTGTTCATTCGACTGTACTATTGCAGACGACACACTGCTTGCCAATGACTGCACTGTCCTGTGTAGACCTGCAAGATCGCCATGCATCCCTTCCATGAATGCCACCACCTGCCCCAACTTCCTATCATGATCCTGGAAAGCATTTGTCATATTGGTCTGACCCACACACAGCTGTCGCAGCAGATCAACGGCCTCAGCACACAGTGCATTTTGGCTCACCGTGGCAGGGGCAGCGGTGCCTGCACCGAACGCCACTCTGCTCCCCCTACTCCTTCGGCCACGAACAATACATGGTGCAGTTGGCGGAAGTGTGGGCCCTGTGTGCTGTCTTCCGACAGAAGGTGATGAGTGCCCACTCCCAGTCTGTGACAACAGTGCAGGCTCACCAAGAGTGTCCGACGAGGAGGACGATGGTGTCTCCACATGCGAGTCCTCAGGGACGGTCCTGTCCCCCTCTCCGGCGCTGGCCTCCTCCGTGTCAGTCTGCGTGTGTGCGAAGTCTGAGCCGGACTCATTTCCTCGGCTACTCTCCACCGTCTGTGGCTGAGTGTCCTCTGTCAAAGCTGAAATGCACAGAAAAGATGTGTGAGTCATGGGCACACTCACGTACAGAAGGAACAGGATAGCCAAATCACATAGCAGACAAAGGTTCATGAGCCCTCAGCCTGCACATGGCCCACCCCTACCAGTCATCCTCACATTTTCTGCCATGGGGACATGGACCACTAGGGGATGTGCTTTAACACTCAACTACTAAGCAAGTGGCGTGTCAACATGGCGGACCTGGATGTCAAATGAGTACCACCCAATGGGACCAAAATGCCATCACAGGCATACATACGCAACACGGAACTCAATGGTGTGTCTGTGCACCAATACATGCATAGCACTCACAAGTTTCCTACACAGACAGTATGCTCACCGCTAGTTTGCTGTTGATCGGCACTCAGACGTTCGGCCAGTTCAGGATGCGTCACTGCAATGATACGGTGCATGAGAGGGGTCATGGAGCGTCGGGCCAGACGGGGCGTCCTTGGAATCAGGCCCAGTGTTACTTCCGCTACATTCTTGCTCAGCCTGGAAATGTCGTCCCAGCGTTTGTGGCAGTGTGTATGTCGTCTGTTGCACACCCCCAATGCCCGTACTTCCCGTGCTATGGTCCTCCACAGGTCCTTGCGAAGGTGCAGCTTGACCTACCATGATGGGAGACAAAAGGGTTTAAGTCAGTGGACAGGTGGCCTGTCACACACATAGGGGCAAGACGTTACTGTCAGCAGCCATGCACAATCAGGAACATATGTCTAGCCCACACTACACAGCTAAGATATAAATAGGCCTGATCATTTGGCCCCCTCATGCACACCAACATGTCCCACACTGCACTTACCACCCGTCCCGGTGCGCCGTAGAGGCGTCCATAGTTGCGGAGTACACCGTCCACGAGGACATCAAGCTCCGCGGCGGTGAAGGGTCGAGACCGGATCTCTTTGCCTCTCGACATGGCAAGATCACGGAGTATGGCACTAGAGCAGCAGTCGGTGGTCAGCTCAGCAGCAGCAGCAGGTCGAGGTGATGGTCACAGGCAGCAGTCGGTGGTCAGCTCAGCAGCAGCAGCAGGTCGAGGTGATGGTCACAGGCAGCAGTCGGTGGTCAGCTCAGCAGCAGCAGCAGGTCGAGGTGATGGTCACAGGCAGCACTGGTCCCCAGGGTAGGAAGTTTCATGTTGGCCAAGACACATATATAGGGCCCTCAGCACGTGTCAGTGGCATACGTCGCCAGCAATTGGTCAGCCCTGGGAGCGTGATCGTGAAATGGGCCAATGACTGGCCCTGTTGTTGCGGTGCACAGCTTCCGCTACTTGCGATTGGCCGTATGCGGCCAGCGTCCCTCTTCCCATTGGCTGCATGTGCAGGGACCGTGACGGGCACACATCGGCAACCGCACGTGCAAGCTTCAGGCACGGATGCTTCAGTTGCAACAATGTACTATCACTGGCGCCTCCATGGCGGGGCACGTACACAGCGGGGGAGGTGCAGGCCTATACACCCTGCAGATGTACTCAATGGACATGCCAGTTCATGACCCCCCTTACAGTCACCTTGCATCATCCACCGTACACCGGCCGGAGCGGCCGGCCCATGAACATCCGCCGTGCCCGGCCATGAACACAACCGCCATGGCCGGGACCGGCGGTTGTTCATGGCCGGGCACGGCCATGGCGGTTGTGTTCATGGCCGGGCACGGCGGTTGTTCATGGCCGGGCACGGCCATGGCGGTTGTGTTCATGGCCGGGCACGGCGGTTGTTCATGGCCGGGCACGGCCATGGCGGTTGTGTTCATGGCCGGGCACGGCGGTTGTTCATGGGCCGGCCGCTCCGGCCGGTGTACGGTGGATGATGCAAGGTGACTGTAAGGGGGGTCATGAACTGGCATGTCCATTGAGTACATCTGCAGGGTGTATAGGCCTGCACCTCCCCCGCTGTGTACGTGCCCCGCCATGGAGGCGCCAGTGATAGTACATTGTTGCAACTGAAGCATCCGTGCCTGAAGCTTGCACGTGCGGTTGCCGATGTGTGCCCGTCACGGTCCCTGCACATGCAGCCAATGGGAAGAGGGACGCAGGCCGCATTCTGCCTTTGGGAAGTAGCGGAAGTTGAGCACCGCCATGGCGGCGCCAAATATGTGATCTTGTCAGACGCTGCACCGTGATGTGTTGTGTGCAGTTGCGTCATGAGGGATGTGAGCGTGATTGTGAAAGGTCATATGTCATACAATATAGCATGTGTGTCCATACAATGGACATCGGTCGGCACACAATGGCCAACAGATGTGCATTCGTACGTGTTGACGTCGGGTTTGACCCTACAGACGTTGTTACATCTTCACAACTACACAGTACATCACGGCTGTGTGGCCAATTCATGCATCTGTTGTCGGTTTATTGTTGTGTCGAGGTGACTACAGTGGTGGTGGTACACATGCATTCCGTGTATGTGATTTATACGTTCTGTCACCATGCATGTCATTACCGTATGCACATCATCATTGGTGGTGGCATTTGTGCTTGATGACATGGCGTGTGTAAACTTATCGTTTGTGTGCATGCAGTTGCATGAGTGTCTGTGATGTGTCTACGATACATTAGGGTGACGACTGGAGTTATGTCAGTAAGGTACACATGTGATGGAGTTGTACACGTATGCGTCGTTTGTACGTTGACCTAAGTTACATCTCTCTCCCACACAGGAGGGCTCCAAATGTGCATCGCCCATACACTCAGCTGGAGGATATGGTAGACGAGGAGGTGATTCGGAAATTCAGGCTGGATCGACGTCGGTTGCTGGAGCTTGTGGCTCAATTGGCTCCTCATCTGCAGCCACGTAGAACGTATCCTGGCTCGTTTACACCCACTGCAAAGGTCATGGCGGTACTACATTTCTTCGCTACTGGCACATTTCAGTATACAGTTGGAGGTGCCGGGGGTATGTCACAGGCAATGTTCAGCACGGTTCTTCGGGATGTGTTAACAGCTATGATGCTGTACAAGGATGAGTACATACATTTCCCACGTCCGGAAGAGTTGCCAGCTGTCAAAGCTGGTTTCTATGCACTGGGCCACATACCTCACGTTGTGGGCTCAATTGATGGCACGCACATCGCGCTCATTCCACCACGGGCACGCGAACAAGTGTTCAGGAATCGGAAACACTTTCATTCGCTGAACGTGCAGGTGGTGTGCCTGGCGAGCAACATCATCTCCCATGTGTGTGCAAGATTTCCTGGATCCGCACATGACGCCCACATCATGCGAACCAGCAATGTCCCACGACTCATGGCAAATCTGCCACCCGGTCAAGCGTGGCTTGTTGGTGAGTGTGCAGTGGGGACTCTTGTGATCTCTGTGTTGCATGGGGTACCCACCATATCTTGTTCTGATGTTTGTCTCTGTCATCCCCCTACATAGGCGACTCGGCTTACCCAAACCGGCCCTGGCTCCTCAGTCCCCTACGTAATCCGAGGACGGCGGGTGAAATGCGGTACAATGAGGCACATGGAAGGACACGGAGAGTCATCGAACGTACCTTTGGACTGCTGAAGTCTAGGTTTCGGTGCCTCGATAAGACCGGAGGGGCACTGCCTTACTCACCAGGAAAAGTATGCAAGATCGTGATTGCCTGCTGCATGCTCCACAACCTGGCAGTACGCAATGACATTGAACTGCTGTTGGACCCTGAAGACGAAGGAGTTCCTCGGCCTCCCATCCCACCCATGTCGACTGATGAGGATAGTGGTGAGGAGGAAGGTGTGGACCAGAGGCGCCAGCTCATTGATCGCTACTTCCCTTGAATGTGAGTATCTACCTCTAGTGGCGGTTGACAATGCCTCATGTATGTTTTCTGGTGTTGTGTGGATATGGGGTTATTCAGCTGGGTGTGGTTTGTGATGGTTGCACATGTGTGTCTTCATGTCTTTGGACATAGGAGTGTCCATGATGTGTGTGCTCCCATCCCATGCTTGTGTGATGGTTGTCGTTTGTGTAATGTTGCTGTGCATTGTGTTGTGATGTGTGTGAATCTCTTTACTGACGTGTGTTTGCTGTCTCTGGTTTTCTCTAGGTCACTCCCGCAGCGCCATGATCATGTGCGACTATGATCCCTGTACCTGTTTACGTCTGTATCTGATGGCAATCATGTGAATAAACATGGAGGCAAAACATCATTGTGTGAGTAAATGCAATTTATTGACAGGTTGTGCTTTTGTGCTGGTGAATATATACAAGTAAGTGGGAGGGAGGGAGTTGGAGTTGTAGGTAATGGCAGATGAAATGTCCGTGCTGACACCACATTGGGGGGTGTCAGGCTAGTCCAGCAGACCAGTGGAAATGATTGTCTATGTGGGACAGGATGGTTTGCAGGGTGAATGTCTGGCACAGGCAGTGGCATTGTCAAGGTCGTCCCCTCTTGGAGCGTGTGCCTGGCGCTCCAACACTGCTCTCAGCAACTTCCTGCCTCGGCCGCCCCCTCCGTCTCGGAGGTGGTACAGAGGCAGCTGGGAGGGCAGGTTGGTGATGGGCCACATCCGTCGCCAGGGGCTCAGGTGGTGGTGGCGGCGGTGGAGGCGGAGGCGGAGGCGACGGGGGAGGCGGAGGTGACGGTGGCGGTGGCGCTGACACACATGGTGGAGGGGGGGGGGGTTGTTCCGGGCAACCCATTCCCTCCACATCGTTGCCTGCTGGCCCATGATCACCAACATCTGGCCAAGGATGCCAGAGATCTCGCGCAGGCTGTTGGTGTTGTCCACTGAGTCCTCGTGAACACGATCAGCGTTTGCCTGGGACCGGTCGTATGAGGCCTGGCACCTGGCAAGAGCTTGTAGGGACTGTGCCACTGGCTCGGGTAGCTGTCCCTCCTCTGACCGGCGGTGTGTGGGTCGCCTGATTGGCAGTTGTCCCGTTGCCTGTGTTTGTGGCCCACTCACCCTGCTTGTGTGTGGGGCCGTTGGACCAGCGTTGCGCGCTGGGTCATGCTGGGTGGCACCGGCAGGAGTCGTGGTGCTCGTGGTAGTGGTGGTAGTGGTGGTAGTGGTGGTACTGGTGGTACTGGTGGTGGTGGGGACTGTGCAGATCACAGAGACGGGTGCCGCGGGAGTCACACATGCGACGTTGGTCGGTCCCGGGAGTCCCTGTGAGCCAGATGGCCCTGGCTGCGTGCTTGGTCCCGCTCCATCCTCCGCCCCGGAGCTGCCTGTGTCGTCGTCGGCAGAGAGTCCTGTAGGTGTGGGAGGCGAGGCTGGCGGCCGGGTACTGCTTTCCCCAGTCAGTTGACGATCACCTGAGGGACAAGATCGAGCAGGTCAGTAATGTGGACAGTACATGGTTACATTGATTTGTAGACATTTCTGTTTCCTGTCGCACACACCCCACCCTCCACCACCACCGCCACCCTCCCCGTGCACATGGGGGCCTGTTGGGAGTTGTAGTTTGGGCCTCTCACACACACCACCCTCCACCACCGCCACCCTCCCCGTGCACATGGGGGCCTGTTGGGAGTTGTAGTTTGGGCCTCTCACACACCCCACCCTCCACCACCGCCACCCTCCCCGTGCACATGGGGGCCTGTTGGGAGTTGTAGTTTGGGCCTCTCACACACCCCACCCTCCACCACCGCCACCACCACCACCACCCTCCCCGTGAACATGGGGGCCTGTTGGGAGTTGTAGTTTGGGCCTCTCACACACCCCACCCTCCACCACCGCCACCACCACCACCACCCTCCCCGTGAACATGGGGGCCTGTTGGGAGTTGTAGTTTGGGCCTCTCACACACCCCACCCTCCACCACCGCCACCCTCCCCGTGCACATGGGGGCCTGTTGGGAGTTGTAGTTTGGGCCTCTCACACACCCCACCCTCCACCACCGCCACCACCACCACCACCCTCCCCGTGAACATGGGGGCCTGTTGGGAGTTGTAGTTTGGGCCTCTCACACACCCCACCCTCCACCACCGCCACCCTCCCCGTGCACATGGGGGCCTGTTGGGAGTTGTAGTTTGGGCCTCTCACACACCCCACCCTCCACCACCGCCACCACCACCACCACCCTCCCCGTGAACATGGGGGCCTGTTGGGAGCCATGGACATGTTAGTGTGTTGGTGTCCGACGTGCATGGGTTGGGGCGTGGGGGATGTTTCTTCTCAGTTGTGTGAGCCTGACCATGTCGTGCTGATCGTGGTGCTTGGTTTGTACTCACCAGTCTCTTCTCCTTCGTCAAGGCCGTCTAGGCTCTCTGGGTGTAGTATCACCAGCACCTTCTCCTCCCAATCGGTGTAGGGTATGGGCTCCGGGGGTGTCCCACCGCCAGTAAGATTGGCTCTGGCGTGGTTTTTCGCTCGGATGCCCTTGACCCTGGTCTTAAGGTCATGCCACCGCCTCTGAATGTCGTGCTTGGTCCTCGGCACAGTCCCCGACGCATTCACACGAGTGACGATCCTGTCCCACATGTGGTTCTTTTGCGCCACGGTCGTCTGCTGGACTTGGGCCCCGAAGATGTTGGGCTCCACACGGATAATTTCATCTACCATTACCCGCAACTCTGTCTCCGTGAATTTGGTTTTTTTTTTGGGTGCCATGGTGTGTGGTGCTCAGTGTGTGAGTTGAGTGAGTTGGGAGGTGCAGGTGTGTGGTGTGTGATGTGTAGGATTTGTGTGGTGGGTGTTTGTGTGGTAGGGTGGTGGGTGGGTGTCTTCTATGTGATTTTATGTGAGTTCGCAGTGTCTCGAATGGCCCTCTTGCTGGCAGCAATGCTGTGGTGCAAGGGATTGTGGTTGTGTGGGGGTGTCTTTTTATAGTCGTGTCTCGATGGTTGTTGGCAGTCAGGTGGTAGGTGGGCGTGTTGACTTGTGTGCATTATTGGATAATTGGGACGTGTCATGGTGGCTTGTGCTGGGGGGGGGGCCTTGTCAATGTTCGTATGTTTGCTTAGGACTTGCGGTGCACTTTCATACATTTGTTAGGCGCTAGGGATGTTGTGCGTGTTGGCCTTCCGCCCTGATGCTGTGGTTCTCGTTGCATTGTTTCCGCCGCGGACGTGGATGGCTGTGAGTTCCGTTGTACGGGCGGATTTATCCTAATTGCGGCCACGGAGTATTCTCAGGGATGGCGGTACATGTTTTATTTTCCGCGGTCATTTCCGTCCGCGGCAGTGGTTGTTCATTGGACTCCGTCCGCCGCGGACGGACTTGGTTGTGTTCCGTCCACCGCGGACGGTGTTGGTTGTGTTCCGTCCGCCGCGGTCGGAGTTTCGTGACATGAATATCCTAATCCCAACCGCGGTTTCTCCGCGGCGCAGCCGGGAGTAAAATTTCCCCCACCATGGCGGACAGTACCCATTTCCGTCCGCCATCCTAATCGGCCCCTTAGTCTCTTAATCCCCCTGCCTTTGTTGATCAATCCACTTGGAGAATGCCCCCCAGACTTCCAGCCCAGTCCTCCTTTTCCTTTGTCCTTTCGTGGCATATACGGCCTTTTCTAGATGGTATGTAGCAACTAATCTAGCCAACCATTGTGCGTAGGAAGGTGACTCAGAATCTAGCCATCCGGAGGAAACGCAGATCCTCCAAACTGCCATTGCAATAAAAATCAGCCCGTCCTCTTTTGCTCTTGAAGAGTCAGATTGTGTTCCCAGAAGGATAGTCGTAGGATTTAAGAGGATTGGTTGGTTTGTTATTTCACCAAGTAAGTTCTGTATTCTAAGTAGGGTGGAGTCAATGGTTGGACAAGTTGCAAATATATGTATAGAGTCCGCCCCAATCTCGGAACAACGTGGGCATAATGTTCCTTTCCCAGAACCCCACTTGATGATTTTGATAGGTGTCATATAAAGAAAAAATATGGTTTTAAAATGTTGTGCCTGTAGTTTGGCAGAAATTAGAATTTGTTGTGATAGCCGCAAGGAGTTATAAAAGACACTTTGAGGGGAATCAAGTTTGGTGTGCCATTTAGTGGCAATAGATTCTAGATCATCTGGGGATTCCTTATGTAATATTTGATAAATACCTCCAATACGAGCAGTAGTGTTATTCCGGAGAGTATTCATAAACTCAACCTCAGCGAATCCGCTGGCTCCTCCCACTTTCCTAGAGAGGTAGTCGTAGATAGCCATGTATTTAAAAAAATCTTGACTTTTTACTTTAAATCTAGCCTGTAAAGTCGAAAAGGATTCAATCCCCCTAGCTGTTATAAGGTCCCCTAGTTTGATGATCCCTACTTTGTACCATTCAGACAGGTAGGATGAACTAAATATAGCAGGTAAGTTATTGTTGTTGGTTATGGGGGAGTAAAAGTTAAATCTACCGATTCCAAGGATTTTCCTGACATAGCGAAAAACTTTATAAGAGTTCATTAACGTCTTAAATTTAACACGGTTTTAGTATCCATAAGTTGTTTCACGGATTAAGCAGTTCCAATGTTGCTCCCCTAACAAAGACCGTAAAGGTGAGGGTAAAGACGGTTCAGCTCCGCAGGTGGATTCCCTTAGTAGAACTGAGCTGTATTGTAGAACTGCCGCCCAATAGTATATGGTGATGTTAGGAAAGGCCCATCCCCCTCTATCTTTCGATAGCGTGAGATGTTTTAATGCACGTCTAGGCTGAGCGTATGCCCAAATAAATTGGGTGAAAATTTGTTGAAATTTAAGAAGGTCTTTTTTTACTAAACTCAAGGGATATGCAACGGAAAAAAAAATTGATTGTGACTATTTCCTCTAGCCTAGGTGAAACCAGTACGCCCAGATATTTGGCATTTGGCACAACTCTAGCATCAGTCCAGGTGATTCTGTTGTTTACTAGGATCTGCGTTTTGTTCTCATTTAGGGCATACCCGGATAATCTCCTGAATTTGTGGGCCTTGCTTTCTAGTGCCCGTGTGGAATTGGCAGGGTCTGGGGTGGTAATGGCGAGATCATCAGCATAGGCCAGAATTTTACAGCTGTTTTGAAAATATACTACTGGAGAGATGTTATGATTTTTCTCTATTTTCTTAATGAGGCGGTCTAGGTAAGAGCGAACAGTAACGGGGAGCAGGGGCAGCCCTGCCTGGTGCCTCGTGAGATTTTAAAGGGCTCCGTTAGTTGTCCATTTATGGTGACACTAACAGTTGGGCTGTAATAAAGTGCCTGCGTCGCCTGCATGAACCTGCCCCCGAACCCCATACTGTCCATTACCCTCCAAAGAAATCGCCATGAGACCCGATCAAAAGCCTTTTCGGCGTCGAGTAATATGAGTGACATCGGGTCTCCGGCTACTTGGGCAGCGTCAAACAGAGTAATAACTCTCCTGACGTGTTCGGTGGTCCCCTTCTTGGGTATAAAACCGTGTTGCCATTCTGAGACAAGGGGTTCCACTATTCGGGATATTCTGGAGGCTAATTCCTTTGAAAATATTTTGGAGTCGCAATTAAGAGTTATCGGTCTATAAGAACTCATGTCTAGCAGAGATTTATCCTTTTTTGGGAAAATGGAGATTCTAGCACTAGACCAGGAGGCAGGGGGAGAGGCTCCGCTGAAGATGGATGTAATTACCTCTGTAAATATGGCCTTGATTTGATTGGAAAAGATTTTAAAGAATTCAACAGGAATGCCGTCAGGGCCAGAAGCCTTCCCTTCGGGGAGACTATTGAGGGCATCCAGGATTTCTTCCCATGTGGGGGTAAGGTCCAGAAGCTGGCTATCCTCTAAGCTAAGCTGACTTAGTTCAATCTCACTGAGATAGCCAAGGATCTCTCTATCTAGGGCATCGGCCGAGAAGCAGCTTTCTTCCTTGTAGTGGAGTAGTTGAGTAGTGTGGCTCACTGGTTAGAGGCGGCAGGCCTGAGAGCAGAAGTCAGCCCGGGACCAGGGTTCAATTCCCGACGCGGCAGGGTCGTGGACCTTGGTCAGCGGACTCGATAATTCTCGCTTCGGTGCTTACTCTAATCAGGGGTTCCACTCGGCAACTCTGGGCATTAGCTTGCCTAATCTCCACAACGGCCCCACCAATTCCGGGGATGCCTGGCTCCACCTTGGGGACTCCCAGCAAGGGACCATCCCACAGGGAAAGCCAGGACGGGTTCCCCAGAGTTATACAGCGCCGGGACGCCCCGTTGCTGGGGCAGCTGTGCGCTTTACAAGTATACTACATTTACATTTACATTTATAGTTTGGCATAAAACTCCTGGAACCCATGCCGGATAAGACTAGGATCTGTGACCTCTGTACCTGAAGAGAGTCTGATTGTGTGGATTTCACTGGAGGTAGTTTGTTGTCTCGTCCTGACAGCTAAATGGTGCCCAATGCTGTCACTGCACTCATAGGTCTTCTCCCTAGCCGCTGCCCACTTAGCCGGCCCTATTTCTGCCCTGGCCAAAACTGCTTCTTGCTGGACTGGCTGGCAATCTAGTCCTGCATGAATTGCTAGGGTTAGCTTTATTTCTATGTTTCTTAGCTTTTCTTGGAGATCCTTGACTTGATTTTTTCCCGCTCTATTTTTCTGGACAGAGAACCTGAGGGTCTTGCCTCTGATCCCAGCCTTTAAGGTGTCCCAGACTGTCATTTGGGAAGCAGAGCCAATATTTATCTCCAAGAACTCCTGGATCCATCCTTGCATGTGCAAAGCTCCACCTGGACGCCTCTCTGGATTGCCCAAACTCCTTTATGGTGAAAATAAGAGGGTTATGGTCGGACATAAAGCGGGGTGCGGTATCTTTAGTACAGCTGGTGGCCAATGATGCAGAGACAAAGAAGTAGTCCAGTCTAACCAATACTTGATGCGGGGCCAAGTAAAAAGTATACCCAGGTTGTAAAGGGTTTTTACTCGCCCAGCTATCTATCAATCCATGAGTCTGGATAAGGTTGGTAAGAGCTTGAAAAACTTGGGGCTTCCTTCCTTTGTATCACCAGGTTGTGTTAGTGGCCCAGTCGCCAGGTAGGTGTATATTAAAGTCTCCACATAGCACTATCGGGGTGGACCAATGTGCTAGTTCACTGGATACATGATTAATGACCCCGGGGTCGTCAGTATTACTCCCATATAGCAAGCAAAGGGTAAAAGAAGATTTGTTAGGGAGTTGAATCTGAGGGATGGCCCACCTCCCTAGTGAGTCTGATTTGGTATATGGACAACTAATAGCAAGCCTTCTGTCAGTTAAAATTCCTACTCCCTTTGTTTTAGCTCCTTGTGTGGTAGCACCCACTACTTTAAACCCTAATGTATCTAATAAGTGTATTTGGGATTGTTCTACATGGGTTTCCAGCAAGCATATAATGTTCCCCCCAAGTGTCCGCAAGCCCATGGCCACCTTTTGTCTCTTTGATGTGTCATTCAAACCACAAACGTTGAGTGAGACAATTCGCAATGGTTCTAACCTAGCCATCTAAAGGGCACACCGATGCCCGTTTATATTCCATGAAGAAAGAAAAAAATGAAGCCATAAAAATTTGTGTGTGTGTGTGTAGAATTAGTACCTGTGTGCCTCCTGTGACCCTGCCCACCCCTCCCACACCTCCCCCCAGCCCACCCCCGCCGCCCCCCCTTATGTGAGCAATCAGGCCTAGCCTGAATGATGGTGGTCAGACATAAGCCACAGCCACTAGCCACGCCAATCACGCCAATGCATGACTGTAGTCATGTGGTCGCTCATTAGACCTGTCATTCATGCCCTTGTGCCTTCCGTGTTCTAGTCAAATACTTGACTTAATGAGTAGGTGCATAATTTGTTTCGTGTTACAGTCTTCCCCATTCCTTCCACCCCCACTCCTTCCTCACCAGAGAAGACAAAGTTTTTAAGAGGAAGTAAAAGACCAGAAGGAAGAGAGAAAGAAAAGGAATATATCTATCAGTGATTCTCCTCCCCTCCAAAAAAAAAAAAAATAGCATTAGAGTGGGGTCAGAGTAACATCAGGATAAACAATCAAGTCATTATGTCCCCTTGTGCCCTTTCTTGAGTTTAATCACTTCCAAGTGCTCTTTGGCTTTAATCTCTGACGTAAAGACCTTGGTAGTGCCATGCAGGATGACCTTCAGCCTAGCTGGATTCATGAGATACACCTCCGCGCCTAGTTGTTGTAGGGGAGAAATCAGCTGTCGCAGATGCCATCTGCGCTCGACAGTCTGGTGGCAAAAGTCCGGTTTAGAGAAGAAGGTAATCCCATGAGCCCCTTTTTTTGAGTTGGGGCGAGCCTTGTCATAGACCAGTTGCCTCAGGAGAAAATGACCAAAATATACAATGAAGACCCAGGGCTGACCTTCAGTTACATTGCCGTTGTTGTATTGCCTTTTCAGAAAGAAGGGAAATCGGTGAGCTCGCTGCACTTCGTGGTCCCAATTCCAGTCGGAATGCTCTGGGAAAGAGTCTTGCAGTAGCTTGACAATGAACTGCCTGGGATCCTCCCCCTCCTTTCCTTCTGGAATCCCCAGCAAGCGCAGGTTATTCCGGCATTGCCGGTTTTCATGCTCCTCCATTTTCACCATCAGGTCCGAGATGCAAGCGGAGTTAGAGTCAGTTGCCTGTTTAGTTGCCACTGCTTCGGTTTCCAGTTGTTCCGTCCTGGTCTCGACCATGCCCACTCGCTCGCTGATATCTGTACAAGTTTTGTTCAGCCGTCTGAGACCGCCCTGTAATTTTTTTGCTGCATTCTTGGCTGCTAGATTTTCCCCTCTCACTTCCTCCTGAAAATCTTTAATCGAAGTGAGTATGGCGGCAAGTGAGGGCTCCGTTGACTCATCACCTTTGGTTTTTAGTTTTCTTGGGCTGCGCCATTGTGTTTGTAGTTGCGATTGGATCGGCTCGTCTTCTTCTAGGTGGTACGACATCTGCGAGTCCGAGTAGTCCCATTTAAGCTGACTTCTCCGTTTGACCTTATTCCTGGGTTTTTTAGGGCGGACGACCGTACCAGTATTATCACGGGAGGCCTCACTTTCCTCTTCACTAGCACTGTTAGTATTATCTTGATCTTCTTCCATCTCCCCCTCCCCTGATGAGCTCGGGGTACTGTCTGAGACTGAGTAAAACTCCTCCTGTCTAATCTCTGGAGTCCAAGGGGCAATGGTGCCAGGAGGAACTTCCAGGCCTCGGATGACTGCTTCCGTCCCTGTGAAGAGATCCCTGGTATTAAGGTTCTCAGAAGGTGTGTGTAGGGTGTTACCAATATTTCCTTCATCTGCTTCCCGGTGTTCGCTCTCAGTAGGAAGTGGGGGTAAGAGAGGATTGGGAGGAGGATTGGGGGGCTCAGAAGAGCTAAGTGCATGATCATGTTCTTCGGCTGGGGTGTGTGGTGAGAGAGAGAGCTCGGTAGAGCTGTGTTGATTGACTGGTAGGCTGTGGGGGGCATCTAGGCTGAGGAGGGCTTTACTAGCGTCCAGACCATTAACAGGGATTTGACTGATGTTGCCACTGGCACTATCCTGCTGAGAAGAGGCATCAGCTATATTAAGTCTTTGCATTTCTCTTGTTTTGTTTTTAGCCTGATTCTTAGCCACTGAAAAGATCTTAGCAGGAAGGGGGTGTGTTAAGCCATCATCCTTACTGTCTTTAACATCTTTATTAAAAGCCCCTGCCCCTGCCCCTGTCTGGCCAATGTTTTTTTTCTCCACACTGACCCCATTGACCTGTTTAGGCTTGGTCTTGGTCTTGCCAGTGTCGTCTCCTGCAGAGTGATCCTTCCCTGCAATGGGTGTCTTAGCTTTTAGACCCTTTTTTATTCCACGGTGACTCATACTTTTTGCTCTGTTTCCCTCCTCGAGTCTAGATCTCTCCGATGTTCGGCATTGCCCCCAAAGTCCACACAGCGCCGTCGATATCACATCCGCCAAGGGCAGAGAGCTCGGATCTTGAAAGCACACAGCCCGCAGCTCAGCACAGCGCCTCCCCACCCCTCTGCTCAATCGTTAGCTGGGCGTACGTCTCCAATGTCCACAATACACGCAAACCGCGTGTAATAATAATTTCTCCGAGCTAGCTACCGAAAAAAACAGCCAGCCCGCCAGGCAGTCCGCCTTCCCCAAACATCTCTCCACCGCCTCGATAAGTGCCCTAGGCGGTCCCGCAGCTCCGAGCAGATCCCGCTGCGTCCTCCGCTGTCTTGCAATTCTCTGCACCTGTGATCCTAGCATCACTGATGCGTGCGCAGGGCAGGTAGCCGATCCCTCGAGGTCCGGTGGCTGGCGTGGCGGCCGTGAGCACAGGCTTACACTGACTCCATCTTGCTCCGCACCCGGTATTACCCTGCATTTCTAAAAGGTACTGTTTTGTGGGTCTTCCCAACACCGTAACTGGCCCGCGATAACGAGGTCAGCCAAGACTGTTTGGATTTGTTTGTTCACGATGCCGTGATAGCCCTAGACGGATCTATCGACTTCAAGGAACTGTATTTCAAGGTAATTTTGATAACTAAAGATTTCTAAGTACTGTATAGTGGATTTTTAAAAATCATTTTTGGTCTTGTCTTGAGTATATAAAAATATTGGATATTTATCTAAATTGGTGTGTCCTTTTGTAGTGATTACACTGTCATACTGTTGGTTATGTGCAAATGCTTTACAAGCTGTCTCTAACATAAGCCTGCCTGCTTGTGCCAAGCTACCATAGGGGTGAGCAGGGGTTATTTTAGGAGTGTAAATCCCTTCTCCTGACTAGGAAATAAGGTCCATATTTGGACAAAGGTACCTACCTCGGCCAACTAGACACCCCATTTCTAAGAATCACCAATGGCAAGACATTATCATGGTCCTGCACATGTTGGGAGAGAATTATGCATCTATTCCAACAAGTGTGGTTCAATCCCAGATTTAGAGTAACTGCAGAAACGCTGTACCATCGTTGCATGGTGCGCTAGCAACAAAGCCCAGGAAGGAAAACTTAGGCTGTTATGAGTCACATTGGTAAATCTGCAGGTACATGCAACCGGATGCAAATGGACTTTCTTGAGATGGCCCTTTGCAACAGTTTAAGATATTTTTGGGTCATTATGGTCATTTTCTCAAAAAGGGTTAAAGCTTATTCTACTAGTAGAATGACAGTTTAACTGTGGCAAAATTACAGTTAATGGAATTGATTCCGAGGTTCGGATTTCCGACTTCTCTTGTGTCAGATAGTGGAACTCATTTTAACAAGGAAGTCCTAAAAAAGTTATGTGCAGCACTACAGGTTGGGCAGATATTCAATTGTAGTTACCGGCCAGAGGTTTCTAGTCAGGTGGAGCAAATAAATGAAACATTGAAATCCAGACTGGCGAAAGTATGCGCTTCTGCATCTTTGAAGTGGCCAGATGCATTGCCTCTTGTGTTGATGAGGATGAGAAGTACACCAGACAGGACAACAGAATTTTCGTCCCACAACGGTATCATGGGACATGTTATCAGGCTGCCATCTTGTTCTTCAAATGCTTTAGTCAACATAACGGACAATAAGAGATTGGAATTCTGCAAGGGCCTTGCTGATGTTGTATGTTCTGTTTCTCACCAGATTTGAGTAGCTGCCCTTGTGGTCCAACAGTAGCAGTGCCATGACCTCAGTCCAGGTGTCTGGGTAATGGTGAAGGAGAACGTGGGCATAATGTGTTTGGAACCTCACTGGAGAGGGCCGTTCCAGGTGATTCTTGTCACCAGCACCGCTGTGAAGTGCGAAGGTCTCCTGAGTTGGGTACATTCAAGTCCCACTTGCAGATTCCCAAGTCCCCTTGATGATACAACAACACCTGTTCCTGATGTACCAGTGGTAATAGTGAGACAGAGGGATCAGGTTAGTGAAGCTGTTGGCTAGCAAACCTCTTTGACAGCACTTGTTTGGCCTGAGGGGGGTCCGAGAGACTCTACTGTAGGTACGGAAGGGACAAATCCAAAGAGGGTTGACTACCAGACGTACAGATCCTAACGAAGGGCCTAGTCCAGTAATCAATCAATCAAGCTGTGCTTATATTTCACGACTTATCACCTGTGAGGATATCTAGGTGCTGGGCTGAAGGTCTCAGTCGATGAGTCAGGTTTTGAGCTCTTCCTGAAATCTACTAAAGAGGATGATATTCAAAGGTGGAGGGGAAGGGCTTTCCAGTATTTGGCAGCAAGGTGGGAGAAGGATCATCCTCCAGTGCAGCAGTGGTAGATGTGTGATGTCTGTACAAGGGTGAGGGGAGCAGAGCAGAGGTTTCTGGGTGGCTGGTGGAATTTTAGGTGGTGGTTCATGTAGGCAGATCCTTGGTTGTGGAGGGCTTTGTAGGCATGGGTCCAAACTTTATATGGCATCTCTCCTACATGGGAAGCCAGTGGAGTTCTTTCAGTAAGAAAGCGAGTTGTACCTGTACACCATTGCACCCGAAGAGGTGAGAGTCTGAGATGTTGCGTGACAACAGGACAAGTACCACTAACTATTCCTGAAAGTTCTGAACAATCTGATCAAAGTGATAAAGATGATGAGCAAACAGCTGTGAGGAGATCAAAAAGAGCAAAAGTACCAAAGTAAAGTAATGCATCTCCTAAATCCACTTATTTGGCTGCCAATTAGTGGGCGAGAGTTCATGAAGCATTACATTAACAATACAAGTCCCCTTGAACCTCCTTGAAACAAACTTTGCGGTTGATTTGAATTTTAATCTGGATGTACCAATCGATGGACTGACACACTTTTTTCCTGAATATACTCATCAATGAGACTGATATGAGTGTTTTCTCCTTTCTGAGAAGATATTGAGCATTGCCCAAACAATTTTTGTACCAAGGCTCTGTTTAATTGCTCAAACCGTTGCTGCTATTTTTGATTCTTCTTTAGTTAAGTGATCTGAATTTTAAGTAGCCATGCAGTCCCACACTGGAATCTTTTCCAAATACAAACGTGTATTTACTATGAGCCTTTCTATTTTGATATTAGTTAAAATACTTATTTTCTTAAACCTGCCATATTATGTTCCTGTGAACGACTCTAGACTTACTATTTTTTCTGAAACTTCTCAAAGAAATTAATCTTATGACCTGAAGGAAATAGATTTTACCTCCAATATTTATACTATACTACTTAGAAGTAGGTTAATATCATGCTTGTTGGTGATTGCTACTTTTGTATGCAAACACCTTAATGAGTTGCTGAGGGGGTAACATATCATAGCTTAACTTTAACTTATGGAATTTCTTGTTGACTATGGTACTTATCATTTGCAATTTTACTATTCTAATCAAGAACAGATCTTCACTGAACTTTCTGTGCTAAAACATTTAAGTCCGGATCCTGAAGCTTCCGCAGTTAATACTATGGGCAATATATTTTGACCAATTTGATCTTAGGATATAGCTTATGCCCAATGAAAGTCAAGGGAGAAGTCACGGTTGTTGTAACACTTAGAAATAACCCAACATGTAAAATAGGGAGAGCTGAAAAGAATTTTGTTAAATTAGTAGAAGCAGACAATGAAATACAAAAAAAATATTAATGCATTGCCTAAATTAACTCCTTCAAGCCTACCGGAAGAAGAAAATAAAGGTTTTGAGGAAATGGTTTCTTTTGTTTTAGACTGGCAACATAGGGTAAAAATTGTACATATAGAAAGAGTTCCAATACAAAATTGTTTTTGTAGGACTTAACAAATGTGAATACACGTTTGAAATGTATGAGAACTGGGGAAGATATTTAGAGGGGATAGACTCTATCTTCCCTGGGGTGTGTAATATTTGTGGAAAATGTGTCAAATATTTGACATTTGAATACCTTCAGTAGGGGTAGTATTAAACTCACAGTAACATAGATATGCCTATCATTGCTGATAAACTTGCCAACAGTACAACTGTTTTTTTTTTCTGTTATAGATGAAGAAATGATATCAATAAGGTCCATGGTGGTTCAAAATTGACTTGCCATTGATATCATTCTCATGAAGGAGGATGGAGTCTGTGGTTGTTAAAAGTTCAACATTGTTGCACTTACATACCGGAAAGGAACAAAGACGTAGGGCCTGATTACCAGTCTGGTGGTCTTCTGACTGTTGGACTCGTGGTGGCACAGCAGTGGCTGTCCACCGTATGACAACTTCTAAAGTTGTTGCAGTGCTGGACTGTCAGCTGTACCTTTGTGGTGGCGCAGGAGTGCCAAAACGCATTATGTTGAGTAGGGACTGACGCAGTCCTGCTCATTATTTTACGAGTTTCTCGACCGCTAGCCTTTTCATGCAGAGCCCTGCCATGAAAAGGCTGGTGGTGCAGGACCAAAGGGTGCCTGTCATGGCCCCCATGGCCACCCAGCCATGGGGATACATTCAGGGAGGCACAACAATTTCCTCCCTGTCTGTCTAAGTTGGCAGGGTATTTCCAGATGTAGGTCCCTTGCTCACTTTGCGACTGGATTCAAGCCAGCGTGGCTGATGAGGGGTGTTACCCCAAAACCGGTCACAAGATGCTTTTTTCCGGTCCAGTGAAAACATGGCTTGGCAGTTCGGGCTGGGCTTTTTCCATGAGGCACAGGGTCAAGACTGATTTGCATATAGCTGTGTCTGAACTGGGTGGCGAAGTGAGTTAAAGAACTATGATGGATTCAACCCAGATCTGTGACTGGGGGTGAGTGTATGAAAAGTCTCAGCACTCCGTTCATCATCTATATTAGGATTTAAAGTAAAATTCGTTATTGTTGGGTTAATTAAAACCATTACAATTTGTAGCAAACTACAGCATTTAAAACAAAATTCTTAAAATATTAGCGAGGAAATGAATAGGAAGAGGATAAGGAAAGGAATTAAAGAAAGATTTGCATTAGGAGAAAGGTTTGCGATTCGAGGAATCCAACCAGTCATGGCAGGATTTGCTGCAGTACAGGTCTGTCTATCAACATTGGTCTTTAGTCTCAATGAGGGTCCGGCAAGCGGCAGCGTACCTTGTTTTGCCCGCAAAGCTGTCCAGGAATTTTACTAATCTACAGATCAGTTGGGCGTCCGCTGAGCATAAAGCCTGGACTATCGCGGTCCGGCAGGTGCGGACTTCTAGCTCGTTGAGTTTGTCCTTTAGCCAGTGGCGCCGTCCGTAGTGCATAGCTGGGCAGATGCAGACTATGTGTAAAAAGTCTTGGTTGCCTGCACCGCAGAGATCACATTCTGTTGTTACTTGTGGTCTCCATCTAGGTTGGTCTAGTCGTGTGAGTAAAATGCCCAGCCTTAACTGGAGGAATTTACGTTTAAGATTCAAGAGAAAGCCGTGTCTAGATAAGAGGCTGGCGCCGGCCTTGTGTAAGATTTAATAGTCATCCAGGCGTGAGACCGGGTACTGAAAATTATTTTGTCGTTGAGGAGCGAGTGCTTCTTAGCAGTCCTTTTGACTACCTGGTTAAAGGAAAGGGCTGGGAGTTTTGTTTCCCACAGAGCTCCGAGCTCAGTTTCCTCTAGTGAGAGCTTTAGGTATTTTGAGTGCTCAGAGTTCGGGCTTGTCTGGTGCGCTCCCCAAAGTGCACCATTCATTTTGTTCTCCTTGTTCCTCCAGACCTAGTACCAGAATTTAATGGCCTCGTGTTTTTTTAGTAAGACTTGAGATTGTAGTCCAAATTCAAGTCTAACTTGTGCTGGGGAGGAATTGTTCGCTAAGAAGAAGACCCGCTTATAGACTTTAGTTTGTATTCTCTCCAGGAGGCTGGCGCTTTTCCCATGATGCAGAATGCTCCCGTACGCTATTGTAGGCAGTAATTTAGCTTTCATTGCAATTAGCAGGGGGGAGACAAGCGGGCCCTTTAACTCGGCTGCCAAGTTGCTGAAGGCATGCAGTAATGCTGCCCCCTTTCTTTCCATGGTTTTGAAGTGCACCAGGAAGTTTAAGTGCCTGTCTAGGTGTACCCCCAGATATTTATAGTCATTGACGGATTCCAGCTGTTCGTTGTTTGTTCGAAAAATTGGCGGATGTTTACGGCGCCGTGATATGAGCATTGTCTTTGTTTTCTTAATGTTTATGGTTAACAAGTTCCATTTTTGTATAGGCGGACAAGTCGTCTAACAAACGTTGCAGGCCAGTTCTTGTCTGGCTCAAGAGTACCACATCATCCGCATATGATAAGTGCGTTAGGCGGAGAGTGCCTAACTTCGGAGGATGTGCGTTAACCTTGTCTAGGCTTTCTGCCAGATCGCTCATAAATAAGTTAAATAGGTATGGGGCCAGGACGCATCCTTGCTTTAGTCCGTCAACAGTATATATCTTTCTAGTCAGACGTCGCCCATTGTCGACTTTTACCTGCATCCAGGTTTCAGTGTAGAGGTTGATTATGGGCAAGAGAATTGAGTCCGGTAGGCCCTGATGTTTTAATTTTGCCCAAAGCTTTTGCCTGTGGTCAAATGCTGCTTTAAAGTCTACAAAGCAGGTATGAAGATCGTGGGAGTTCTGAAGACTTTTCTCAGCTATAAGGCTTAGGGCCATGGCATTCGCCGTTGTACCCATGCCGCGCCGGAAGCCAGTTTGGTTAAATGGTATTTTATTGTTCGTTTCCGACCATTCAGCCAGGTCCGCTAGTATCAGTGACGCATAGTATTTTGATTCTGCGTCAAGGAGAGCAATCATGCGGTAATTATTTGGGTCCTTGCGCTCGCCGCCTTTATAGATAGGGGATATAATAGCTCCCCTCCAGCTCTCAGGAATACTGCCTGTGTTGGTTACTGTTCGAAACAGTAAGCTGAATTTACTGGCCCAATACTGCGGGTCAATCTAGAAGATTGCTTGCGGGACGCCATTAGGGCCTGGGGCGCTGTCTTGCCTGCTTTTCCCAATTATTTTTAAAATGCTTTGTTCGCCGTCATGCCTGGGCCATGAAGCTGTTGGGCCATTTCCCATTGCGCTGATCCCTTGGTGGACTGGGGCAGTGATTTCCCGCACTGCGTTGTCTGTTGCTTCGAGAGGCAGGGTGGTGGTTGCACTCTTGTTGTTACTTGAAAATGTATCCATTAGATGTTGGGACCATTGGGATTCAGTTATGCAAGCCATGCCTTTCGGTTGGGCTGTCCGGTTTACAGAGTTCACTTGCAGCCAGAAGGCCCGCGAGTTGGCTCTCTAAGGCCTAGATGTAGGTAATTTTATTTTACCACTTCTTAAATACCGAATTTTCCCGATTCGGTATTTAAGAAGTGGTAAAATAGAGGCGGGGGATGTAGGTATTACAGATTCGGTAAATACCGAATCGTTAAGATTCGGTATTTACCGATTCTGTAAATACCGATTCGGTAATGCCCATTGATTCCTATGGGCATTGAAGCACATAGGAATCAATGGGCATTACCGAATCGGTATTTACAAGAATCTGTAAATACCGATTCCAGCAAGGGTGCAGGAGGTGTCACTTTGACACCCTCTAGCACCCCAAATACAGGCATGTGTGCCATGTGGCACACAGACATGCCCTAAGGGCATGTCTGTCTGTCACATGGCATAGGTGTGCATGCACACATGTGCAAGCACACCTGGATTCGGTATTTTACCACCCAATTGGATTGGGTGGTAAAATACCGAATCTGAAAGGCCTTTGGGACTCAGAAGAGTCCCACCTACATCTAGAAGTTACCAAATCGGTAAAACAAATACCGATTCGGTAAATTTACCGAATCGGTAAATTTACAGAATCGGTAAAATTGGCCCCCTACATCCCAAAAACCCATTTACCGGTCGGTAACGGCCGAAATCGGCCGTTACCGACCGGTAAATGGCCACCTACATCTGGCCCTTAATGTTGTACAGTAATTTGGACCAGAATTCATTTTGGAAGGTTTGTTTTTCGGTCCATATTAATTTCTTATATTGGGTCCTGACCTTGCGTACGGCTAGCCAGACACTAGCGTTTTTGGGGTGTCCACGTGCCTGACGTATGAGTTTTTTCAGGTGTCCCTTTAAAGGTAGTGCTGATCTGTTAAATGGGTTCCTAATTTTAGCAGAAGATCTTATTGTATTGCTTGAGTTAGTCCTAGGTAGCTGTGTCAAGTAATTATTCCAAATGGCCGGGCTCAAGGCATTCTCGGTCAGGAGGTCTTCTAATAGTTTTTTGACGTCATTGGCTATTTGTGGAAGGGATTCACTTGTCCACATGAGCCGCTTCAAATTGGTCGTCATTAGGTTGTCTGGTAACATGGGAGCTGGTTTGAGTTCGGGTATTTCCGTCGCCATCTCAAGATGTTGTTTGGAGTGATCGCTGTCCAGGGAACAAATAATGTGAAAGTTTTGTATTTGACTGAGCAGGGGTAGAGTAACGAATGTATAGTCCAGTACCGAACAGGATTTGTGGCCGATGTAGGTCATTGAAGGGGGGTTATCTTGATTGGTTCTTCCATTTAATGCTCGGAGACCGAGGTTTTCAAGGTCCCACAAAAGTTGTTTGCCCTCCTTGTCCTTCTTCACTACCTGGGGAATAGCCTGCGGCAAGACGTTCCAGATTTCATTTGCAGCATTGATGATAGCTTTGTCCTCCGGTACCTGTAAAAGGTTTGTGTTGAAGTCGCCCGTGAGGATTATCTCCCAGTCTGGGTGTTCTGAGCGCATATTGGTGATTGCCAGGGTGATACGTTGGAATAGTGTTTTTGGAAGATTTTTTTGGATTTGCATATATGTTCATTAAAATTAGGGTTCTGGGTATAACCGATGTTATGCTCTCTAATTTTAAGATTTGCATGTCCGCAGTTGAGTCTGGGGATTGTGTTGCTCTGACATTTAAAGATGTTGATATGTAGACAGAGAGGCCCCCACGGGCTCGCCCAAAGCGCTGGAGGCGGGTCGCGCTTACGTGATAGCCCAGGCGGCCAGGTATGTCAATGGGGTCGGTTTGCCACGTTTCCTGTAAGGCTATAATTGCAAAGGAATCCCAATTGGCGGCTTTGCCATTTTTGTTCATGATGTCTTTAGCCCCCGCAATATTCCAAGAAAGAATAGTTATGACGTGACTTGCAGTGTAGGTTGACTTGCTGAGCGTTCAATTTGGGGGTAGCAATAGCGGCTGAGAATGTTCGAGGTCTGCTGCTCCAGCTCCCCTTGCTCCTTGTAGGACCGAGTGCGTTGGTTGACTCCTTGGTGGCAAATTTACGCTCTTGGTCTGCCTCCTTAGGAGAGGAGATGGATACGCTGCCTTGACCATTTCCTTGAAGAGGATTCCCCATTCGTTAAATTTAGCCATTTCAGAGAGGATATGGGTTACCATTCAAGCCTCCCTCCATATCGTTGCTGTGCATTCTTTTTTTTGGGTCATCCTCCGATGTTATGAACTCAACCGACAGGAGGTCTGCTGAAGTGAGGTAGCCAAGACTAGGGATGGCTGCTGTTAAACGGAGTATATTCCCATGATTTAAGTGGTCTTGCGGACCATGCTGTTCAAATTCAGGAACGAAAAGAAGTTTCCCTGCATTGGGAACACCCTCCTTCGCTATTGGTGAATTGTCGCCAATTTTGACAACTTGGCGATGGTGCATTTGGTTCCAAGATCCAGAGACTTTCATGTTGCTCGAATTACGGTTTCCGGAGAGAAATTGAGCGCTATGCAGGGGGCGCTTGTATGGTGCATTTGCTGGGTTCTCTTCTCTTGCTGTGCTTGTTATATGCCTCATTGCTAGCGGGCCCTCTTTTGCGTCGAACAAATTCACCGGGTGGCGACTGCCCCCTGCTTTCCTACTGGTTTCCTGGTTAGTGCCCTTATGGTCAGTTGAGAAGGTTATTCTGATGAGATCAAGGTTTTCCCTAGTCGCGATTGTTACCGAGCGTTTGTCAGGGTCAGTGACCACACTGGGGGTGGTGATTAAGGGTGGAGGTGCTGTGTCATTGGAGACTGTCATTTCCACAACCTGGCGATTGGGTCCTTCTTTTCCATGGTTTTCATTTATTGGTTCTTTCCCAATTGTTGTGGACAGCTTATTCCAACTCTGTATGCTTAAAGTCTGTTTTAGAGGGAGGTCGGATTTACCCAGTGTGGATTGACTAATTACTAGGGGCTTGTTTGAGTGGTCATCGATGGAGTCTTCTTGATTGATGGAGGCGTTTGGTCCTGTTCGGTCGCGGAGCTCTGAACCCGCGGGATTCCCTTTGCTCAAGGCTTTTGAAGGGATGGGTTCCGCTAGGTGGAATGGTTTGTTTGGCGAGATTTTGCGCCGTTGCTTATTGGATGAGTCCATTCTCACTATTTGAGCCTCCGTTTTTACGAACATCATCGGATCCTTGATTTTTCTATCTTTGGGTGTCGTCATCTGAATTGGGTCGGTCGCTATGGCACTCTTGTTTTTAAGTTTGGCTTGCGCACAAATAGGGAAGAGTGCTGACGTCTGCTTGTGCTCAAGTTCGCTACTTGGACGTTGATTTCTGTTTTTTCTAGCCCTTTTTTCTGACGTTTGGTTAATTTTATTCCATTCTCGGCTTCTGGTAGTTGGGACATGGTGGCAGGTTTAGCACTGCTCTGTTGGTTGTTCAAGGCTATGTCAGATTTGGAGGTGATGCTCAGGTTGGTATGTTTATCGTCACCATCTGCCGGCTGTTGATGGAGGACAGCTATGTTAGCTGCCTCTAAGATCTTAGGTTTGCGGCGTTGCTTGTATGAGTCGCGTTGTCGTCAAAGGAAATCAAATCCTCAGTCGATTGAATGCTAGTGGTAGTTAAATTGGTCTGCTTACATTCCTGCAGAATGTGAGTGGCAAATCCTGGAGTTGTTCCAGTATTGGATGACAAGTGCAGGAATATGCTGGCAAACTTGAGCCAATTTGTTCCGTTAAGATGTTAAAGGAGCCAGCCATTTCGTCGAGTTTTTTATTTATGCCGGCTATGTGCTCGGCTATTGATCCCATTAAATATATTTGTACATCGAGCTTATCTGACTGCATATTTAGGGTTTTTATCGATGTTTCCAATATGCATCCCAGTGCCTTATGTAACGTGATTATTGATTCTAAGTTGATTTTGGTGTCCGGCTCGATGTCTAATTGCATACTGTGTTCATTGTTATTGTTAAGAGCGATTGCCGGTGCCGGTGATTGCAATGTGATCTGGTCACTAGGTAACATTCTATGTGTCTGATCTTGAGATAATTTTTGTTTGATATTGGGATTTCTTTCAACTGACACTATATCAGGTGTCAGGGAACTTGAGATCTCTAGTATAGACACTTCCTTTGAGTTGTCCTTAACACACTTACTTGAGGGAGTAGGTGGTTCATTTCCTTGTGCCAGATTCATTGCGCTGAGGATCTTTGCCGGACTACTGGTCGGTGGGCCTATGATTGGCGAAATGGGCAGAATATCTGGTTGCGAATCATGAATTGTTATGGCTAGGTCCTCCAGCGCTGCAAGCAATAATTTGTCGCTTGTGTTGGGATGATCCGTAATACTTTGAGTTGT
The DNA here is from genome assembly GCF_964261635.1 of Lissotriton helveticus. Taxonomy (NCBI): domain Eukaryota; kingdom Metazoa; phylum Chordata; class Amphibia; order Caudata; family Salamandridae; genus Lissotriton; species Lissotriton helveticus. The sequence goes on along the minus strand of NC_136057.1, from coordinate 596,414,191 downwards.
GTTGATGGATGGGCGATCCCTGTGTCTTATGGGCTTGTCTTTGGTAATTGTTTTGGCAGTTTCCGGTTTCCGTGCCAGGAATGAGTCTTTTAATTTCACTGTTTTCAGATCTGGGCTTTTATTTGAATGAAAAGCCGGTCTAGGAGTTGAATGATTATTTAAGTAAGCTTTGTCCGATGAGTCACGTTGATTGTTATTAATGGGACTGTCCCTTTTACTACCTGGTCGCTGGTTGCTAGGCGTGACTAAGTTCAGTTCGCTGATGTTTAATAGTGCGCTGCTTATTAGGCCTGCAGACGTAATGTCTGGGACTGTACTTAGGGCTCGTGTTGTTGATAGGTGTTCCTCTGCGTCAGCTCGTACTAGGGATTTATGCGTATCGCTGTCCCTGTGGACTTGGGCTTGACATTGCATGGTGCGTTTCGTTGGTTTGTGAGCTTCTTCCACGCAGTTGTAGTTTGTCTCAGTTCCATTTGATGTTGTGGGTATGGGTGATTGGGCTGGTTGAGCTCCTGATAGGTCCTTTGACTCCGTCGTTGTGCTGCAGATGTTTGGAGTCATCAGCTTCTGTAGGCCGGTTAGGCTCGCCGACGTTGAATACATTACTGACATCCGGTCCTTCATAAAAGTGAACTTCCCCAAGGGTTTCGCTGTTCCGAAGATTGAATAGATGGGAGGTATCAAATTAGGGGGTTGGTCGGTTGGCTGAATCTGGGCAGGTGAGTTGGTCATGGCCTTGGTCTTCTTCCTAATGTTCCTGGGTGGATTTACTCTCAGCCTCCCTGATCTAATTTTACCCCTCGTGTGGTCCCAGGTGGTTAACTTTGTTGTTCTTGTAGGTTAGGGCTGTTTTTTCGTATTTTCGTGCTCTCTCCCCGCTGGGGGTGGTGGTGACTGTGGCGGCAGGAGCGGCGTTCGGGTCGCATACAGGAGTGTTGTTATCACAGCACTTCCTGTTGAGAACAGTGCTCACACTACCTGCAGCCTGCAGCCGCGGCGGCTGGTGAAGCAGGTGTTGAAATGTATACAGGGGTGTATGTAGGAGTGTTGTTGACACAGTGCTATCCCTTCGCGTCCGCGGGTGTTCGGCGCTCACAATTTCTACGGCCGCTGGCCCCTGGCCGCTCACACTCTGGGTCACTCTCTGGGTCAGGGATAAATAAGGTGGATAAATTGCCTATGGTGGTTCAGTGGTTATCTAAATGGGTAGGTAATTCCAGGAGTCACGATAGAAGTTGATGTTAATGTTGTTATGGGTCCTGCGGTTATGGGCCGCTGTTGGTACTCAGCTATACAAAAGGGGGTGGTGATGGACGGAGCATCTGAATCAATCAAACATTCACACCCAGTCAAAAGATCTGGGTTTAATCCATCACCGTTCTTTAGCCCACTCTGCCACCCCAGTTCAGACATGGCTATATGCAAATCAGTCTGACCGTGTGCCTCATGGGAACAGTCCAGCCCGAACTGCCAAGCCATGTCTTCCCTGGACCGGAAACAAGCTTCCGAGGACCGGTTTCTGGCATTCCAGCCGTCTTCAGCCCGGCTTGCTTGAATCTAGTGGCAAAGTGAGCAAGGGACTCACGTCTGAGCATACCCTGCCACACTTATGGCGGCCAAAAGCGGTACAAAAGGGGGTGGTGATGGACGGAGCATCCGAATCAATCAAACACTCACACCCAGTCAAAAGATCTGGGTTTAATCCATCACCGTTCTTTAGCCCACTCTGCCACCCCAGGTCAGACATGGCTATATGCAAATCAGTCTGACCCTGTGCCTCATGGGAACAGTCCAGCCCGAACTGCCAAGCCATGCCTTCCCTGGACCGGAAACAAGCTTTCGAGGACCGGTTTCTGGCATTCCAGTCATCTTCAGCCCGGCTTGCTTGAATCCAGTGGCAAAGTGAGAAAGGGACTCACGTCTGAGCATACCCTGCCACACTTATGGCGGCCAAAAGCGGTACAAAAGGGGGTGATGATGGACGGAGCATCTGAATCAACCAAACACTCACACCCAGTCAAAAGATCTGGGTTTAATCCATCACCGTTCTTTAGCCCACTCTGCCACCCCAGTTCTGACATGGCTATATGCAAATCAGTCTGACCCTGTGCTCATGGGAACAGTCCAGCCCGAACTGCCAAGCCATGCCTTCCCTGGACCGGAAACAAGCTTCCGAGGACCGGTTTCTGGCATTCCAGCCGTCTTCAGCCCGGCTTGCTTGAATCCAGTGGCAAAGTGAGCAAGGGACTCACGTCTGAGCATACCCTGCCACACTTATGGCGGCCAAAAGCGGTACAAAAGGGGGTGGTTATGGACGGAGCATCTGAATCAATCAAACACTCACACCCAGTCAAAAGATCTGGGTTTAATCCATCACCGTTCTTTAGCCCACTCTGCCACCCCAGTTCAGACATGGCTATATGCAAATCAGTCTGACCCTGTGCCTCATGGGAACAGTCCAGCCCGAACTGCCAAGCCATGCCTTCCCTGGACCGGAAACAAGCTTCCGAGGACCGGTTTCTGGCATTCCAGCCGTCTTCAGCCCGGCTTGCTTGAATCCAGTGGCAAAGTGAGCAAGGGACTCACGTCTGAGCATACCCTGCCACACTTATGGCGGCCAAAAGCGGTACAAAAGGGGGTGGTGATGGACAGAGCATCTGAATCAATCAAACACTCACACCCAGTCAAAAGGTCTGAGTTTAATCCTTCACCGTTCTTTAGCCCACTCTGCCACCCCAGTTCAGACATGGCTATATGCAAATCAGTCTGACCCTGTGCCTCATGGGAACAGTCCAGCCCGAACTGCCAAGCCATGCCTTCCCTGGACCGGAAACAAGCTTCCGAGGACCGGTTTCTGGAATTCCAGCCGTCTTCAGCCCGGCTTGCTTGAATCCAGTGGCAAAGTGAGCAAGGGACTCACGTCTGAGCATACCCTGCCACACTTATGGCGGCCAAAAGCGGTACAAAAGGGGGTGGTGATGGACGGAGCATCTGAATCAATCAAACACTCACACCCAGTCAAAAGATCTGGGTTTAATCCATCACCGTTCTTTAGCCCACTCTGCCACCCCAGTTCAGACATGGCTATATGCAAATCAGTCTGACCCTGTGCCTCATGGGAACAGTCCAGCCCGAACTGCCAAGCCATGCCTTCCCTGGACCGGAAACAAGCTTCCGAGGACCGGTTTCTGGCATTCCAGCCGTCTTCAGCCCGGCTTGCTTGAATCCAGTGGCAAAGTGAGCAAGGGACTCACGTCTGAGCATACCCTGCCACACTTATGGCGGCCAAAAGCGGTACAAAAGGGGGTGGTTATGGACGGAGCATCTGAATCAATCAAACACTCACACCCAGTCAAAAGATCTGGGTTTAATCCATCACCGTTCTTTAGCCCACTCTGCCACCCCAGTTCAGACATGGCTATATGCAAATCAGTCTGACCCTGTGCCTCATGGGAACAGTCCAGCCCGAACTGCCAAGCCATGCCTTCCCTGGACCGGAAACAAGCTTCCGAGGACCGGTTTCTGGCATTCCAGCCGTCTTCAGCCCGGCTTGCTTGAATCCAGTGGCAAAGTGAGCAAGGGACTCACGTCTGAGCATACCCTGCCACACTTATGGCGGCCAAAAGCGGTACAAAAGGGGGTGGTGATGGACAGAGCATCTGAATCAATCAAACACTCACACCCAGTCAAAAGGTCTGAGTTTAATCCTTCACCGTTCTTTAGCCCACTCTGCCACCCCAGTTCAGACATGGCTATATGCAAATCAGTCTGACCCTGTGCCTCATGGGAACAGTCCAGCCCGAACTGCCAAGCCATGCCTTCCCTGGACCGGAAACAAGCTTCCGAGGACCGGTTTCTGGAATTCCAGCCGTCTTCAGCCCGGCTTGCTTGAATCCAGTGGCAAAGTGAGCAAGGGACTCACGTCTGAGCATACCCTGCCACACTTATGGCGGCCAAAAGCGGTACAAAAGGGGGTGGTGTTGGACGGAGCATCTGAATCAATCAAACACTCACACCCAGTCAAAAGATCTGGGTTTAATCCATCACCGTTCTTTAGCCCACTCTGCCACCCCAGTTCAGACATGGCTATATGCAAATCAGTCTGACCCTGTGCCTCATCGGAACAGTCCAGCCCGAACTGCCAAGCCATGCCTTCCCTGGACCGGAAACAAGCTTCCGAGGACCGGTTTCTGGCATTCCAGCCGTCTTCAGCCCGGCTTGCTTGAATCCAGTGGCAAAGTGGGCAAGGGACTCACGTCTGAGCATACCCTGCCACACTTATGGCGGCCAAAAGCGGTACAAAAGGGGGTGGTGATGGACGGAGCATCTGAATCAATCAAACACTCACACCCAGTCAAAAGATCTGGGTTTAATCCATCACCGTTCTTTAGCCCACTCTGCCTGGGTGTGAGTGTTTGATTGGTTCAGATGCTACGTCCATCACCACCCTCTTTTGTAGCGCTTGTGGCCGCCATAAGTGTGGCAGGGTATGCTCAGACGTGAGTCCGTTGCTCACTTTGCCACTGGATTCAAGCAAGCCGGGCTGAAGACGGATGGAATGCCAGAAACCGGTCCTCGGAAGCTTGTTTCCGGTCCAGGGAAGACATGGCTTGGCAGTTCGGGCTGGACTGTTCCCATGAGGCACAGGGTCAGACTGATTTGCATATAGCCATGTCTGAACTGGGGTGGCGGAGTGGGCTAAAGAACGATGATGGATCAAACCCAGATCTTTTGACTGGGTGTGAGTGTTTGATTAGTTCAGATGCTCCGTCCATCACCACCCCCTTTTGTACCGCTTGTGGCCGCCATAAGTGTGGCAGGGTATGCTCAGATGTGAGTCCCTTGCTCACTTTGCCACTGGATTCAAGCAAGCCGGGCTGAAGACAGCTGGAATGCCAGAAACCGGTCCTCGGAAGCTTGTTTCCGGTCCAGGGAAGACATGGCTTGGCAGTTCGGGCTGGACTGTTCCCATGAGGCACAGGGTCAGACTGATTTGCATATAGCCATGTCTGAACTGGGGTGGGGGAGTGGGCTAAAGAACAGTGATGGATCAAACCCAGATCTTTTGACTGGGTGTGAGTGTTTGATTGGTTCAGATGCTACGTCCATCACCACCCCCTTTTGTACCGCTGTTGGTACTCAGCTAGGCAGTTTGATGGGCCACTTATCCGCTTGTCCACTTGGCAGCAATTGGGGCGCAAACTCCCAGTGGCGCACTGCCCCCGGGGCCTCACCCTCACCCCTGAAGTGCTGGCCACTGCCTGTCCGCTGCCTAACCACTGCACAGATACTGCTGGTTTGTGCTGCCGCACACCCCAACTGGGCAGTCGGCAGGCTTAGGGGCGGACTTGGGGGCTGGAGAGCCAAGACAGTACTCGCTCCACACCCTTAGCTACACCCGCTCTCTTGTCAAACCCGAGCCCGGAGCACCGAGCCCTGGGCCCGAGCCCGGCAGACCGACGGGACGGGTGGGCGAGTGGGTGAAGCGATACAGGCAGGCAGGCACGCAGGCAGGCAGACAGGGAGCGGCAGCCGGCAGCCGGAGGGGAGGCGCGGTCGTTCCCCGTGAGTTTTCCCTTCTCCCGTAGGTTTCCCTTCTCCGACGATCCCCTACCTGTCGGGGTCCCAGGTGCCTGATACGATAAGCGGTCCGGTCGAGCCTTGTTGGCCTGCCGGGGCGGGGAACATTGCCGTGAAATTTGTGGTTTTCACGGTTGGCGTCCTCTGTCCGTTGGGCGCTCCGCTCCGCTCCGCTCTGCACACTCACGCCACTGAGCTCACCGCTGAGTTCACTGCTTGCTACTCTCTACTGCCGTTCATCATCTACTTGTGTTTGCTTTGTTCCCCCCACAAAGTTTCAGCACGGCATGAACGTCCACGTCCATGCTGTACTGGAACTTTTTTGCTGTTTATTTATTTATTTATTTATTTATTTTTGCGATTTATTGAGCGCACAACTACCCTAAGGTGTCTCGGCGCTATTGAGGAGAGATCCGTGGTGAGAGAGAGGTAGCCTAAGCTTGATCAAAAAGCCAAGTCTTTAGATGCTTACGAAATGTCAACAGTGAAGGGCTCTTGTTTATGTGGAAAGGAAGTGTGTTCCACAGTCTAGAGACGGCGACAGTGAAGTGTCTGTCTCCCCAGTTTACCTTTTTCGTGCGGGGGACTGGCAGTAGATGAGCTGAAGAGGAACGTAGAGTTCTAGTTGGCATGTATGTGCATAAGGCTTTTTTCAGATATTGCGGCCCTATATTATTCATAGCCTTATAAGTGATGCACAGAGCCTTACATTTTGTACAGCTTCGAAATGGAAGCCAGTGTAGTTCTCGAACAATGGGGGAAATTGATGCAAATGTAGGTGTCCGGGTCAGAATTCTAGCAGCGGCATTTTGGATTAACTGCATCTTACTCATGACTCGCTCCTGAGCGTTTAGCAATAGTCCGTTGCAGTAATCCATTTTAGATAGTACTAACATGCACATAAGGGTCTTGCCTGCATAAAGCGGAAGGAACGGCAGAAGTTTCCTGATCATTCGGAGGGTATAAAAAGATGACGAGACCACTGCGTTTGCGTGACTCTTAAACGACTGCTTCTCATCAAATAAAACCCCTAAGTTTCTGACCTTTTTTACTGGGATTGGGGGAGGACCCAGATCTAACGGCCACCAAATGGGAGACCAAGAAGGAGTCAGCCGGCCAAAGATCAGGACCTCAGTCTTTTCTGAATTCATCTTTAAACAATTGTGGTCCATCCAAGTACTGATTGCCATCATTCCATCTTGAAAATTTGCTGCTACTGCTTCTCCATTGTTATGGATGGCTAATATCAAGTGCGTGTCATCAGCGTACGATGTTAACCCTATTCCATAAGACTTAATTACCCTCGCCAAGTCCGACACATAGATGTTAAATAGTGTCGAACTCAGCGAGGAGCCCTGGGGAACACCGCACGGTAGCGAGAAGACAGGAGAATAGAAGTCACCCAATTTAACAATTTGGGAGCGGTCTGACAGAAAAGAAGCCAGAAGAGATTTGGCTTTGTTTATAATGCCCAGTTTGCCTACACGGTTGATCAAGATGTTGTGATCAACCATGTCGAAGGCAGCAGATAAGTCCAGCAGAATGAGCACTGCTGCACCTCCCTGGTCCATAATCTCTCTGACTTCATCTGCCGCTTTTATTAATGCTGTCTCCGTCCCATGGCTCTTTCTAAAGCCAAATTGCGTATCATCGAGAAGATTGTTCTGGTCGATGTAATTAGTTAATTGGCTATTCATGATCTTTTCAATTATTTTAGTAGGGAAGGGGAGCGCTGCAATTGGTCGATAACTTTTCGGCTCGGCCGGGTCCAGGTTGTTTTTTTTTATAAGGGGTTTAATTATGGCCTTCTTCCAGATTGAGGGGTAATGTCCCGAAGAAAACATATTGTTACAAATTTCTGTAAGCACAGGTGCTATTAAATTAGAAACTGGCTTAAGTATCTGAGGAGGACATGGGTCTCGCGGTGACCCTGATTTAGTTACTGTAATGAGGTTTGTTATTTGATTAAGAGATGTTGAACAGAAATTTTCAAAGGTGGTAGAGATAGGGGTAACATCCTCATTGGAACTAACAGAGTCCAGGTTGGTTTGGGCTGAAAAATTTAAAAAGATGTCATTATCTTTGTGCTCAAAAAATGCTGCTAGAGTATTGCACAAATTTTGAGATGGTTCAGCAGTGGAACAGACTGGTAGAGTGGATAGTTTTGAGACTACCTGATAGAGTTGTTTGGTTGAATTTTTGGCTGACTCTATTTGCTCAAGATAGAATCTCTGTTTTTCTACAGCTAGCAATTTTCTGTAAGCAGCCAGTGCTTGTTTATATAATTCTTTAGAATTGTTATCGTAATCTTTGCGCCACCTCCTTTCTAGGTTTCTGCAACGCTGCCTTTTGAGTCTTACCAATTCAGAAAACCAAGGGGCGGACGGTTTATTTCGATTGGGCATCATCCTTTTTGGGGGAACTAGTTGGATAAAGGCATTGTTAAGACATGTGTTATAGTTTTCAGCAGCCATGTAAGGGTGTATTGTATTATCCGATTGGGTGGCAGTTAAAATTGTTTGTAGGTTGGTCATGTTCAAGTTCTTCCAGTCTCGGAAGTGGACCTGCGAGCGGTGTACAGTATGTGGATTTTTATCCTTTATAGTTTTAATAGTGAATAGTACTACAGCATGATCGGTCCACGTTAATGGTTCTACTAGAGGTGGCAGAATATTCGGATCATTAGAGAATATGCCATCAAGGGTATGGCCTGCTTGGTGGGTGGCAACTTTGCTCAATAGATTCCGGCCAGCCGATGACAAGTCAGCAATTAAAACAGAGGTATCCCTGTCGGTGGTATTTTCTAAGTGAAAATTAAATTCACCTAAGATGGTATAATTCGAGTTTGTTGCTACTGGCTCTAACAGAAGATTAAGAACTGTTAAAAAGTGGTTCGAGAGGTGGGTGGGCGATAAAGAAATGCACCATTAAAGGATTGTGCCGGGGAAAGCGCGAAGGAAAAGGTTAGTGCTTCTGCGGCTCCAATATTTAGAGGTTCTGTCCTAAGAGTGAAGTGTTGTCTATAAAGGACAGCTATCCCACCTCCTCTTTTATCTGAGGGTCTGTCCTGTCTGACTACCAAATATCCTTCAGGAATGGCAGAACAAAAATCCGGGCCGGACGCTTGATCTGCCCAGGTTTCTGTGACAAAGAGGATGTCTATATTTTTGCTGGTTAATAGTTCATAGATATCATCCTTGTGTTTAGATAGGGATCTCGCATTGATAAGAGCGCATAGGATATTATTCTTTCCTTGAGCTTTGACCGGATTATGTAATATAAGTTGTGCAATGGGAGGAGTTAACTTGTATGCACAAGTAGCGCATTGTGAGAAATTAAGATTGGTAAAAGTGTATAGCTCAAAACATGGACATCGTGAATATTTTAAGGTGTTCCCGATGTCCCTTAGCTGATGACTAGTATAGGTTATTACCTTATCTTCATGATGATATCTATGGGGACCAAGGGTACTAGCGCTTCGCGCGATCCCAGCGCGGACTGGCGCAGACTGGCACCCCTTTGGCGCGGCTTCGGCGCGATGACGGCGCTCCCGCTGCGCTCGTCCGCTGCGCTTCCGTGAAGCCATTTTAAGGTCTAAGACCCGCCCCCAGCTGTAACGCTAATTCCGTTCTGGTCGGGGAGCCGGCCTTGAGGCACAATGAAGCTCTACCCTGCCCTCCACACTAACGGCACAGAGCCGCGGTGGAACGGGGCTAGGGGTACAGAGAAATCACAACAATGCTAGTTAGCTAAAATAGATTTTTAAAAAACAATTGTTAAATTAATTGTATCGATTTTTTAAAAGGGTGCGAGTTTACACGGACAGGGTCCGAAATTCAGCGTATTTTCACTGGGCTTTGATAAGCATGCAGAGGAGGGTCCCCATGCAATCTGCACGAGCTCTCCAACACAACACACAAGGAGCTGCCACCACCTTGCTAGTAGTTCGAGCCCCCAGTCCTACCTCTTCTTAAGGTCTAAGCCCCGCCCCCAGCTGTAATGCTAATTCCGTTCTGGTCGGGGAGCCGGCCTTGAGGCACAATGAAGCTCTACCCTGCCCTCCACACTAACGGCACAGAGCCGCGGTGGAACGGGGCTAGGGGTACAGAGAAATCACAACAATGCTAGTTAGCTAAAATAGATTTAAAAAAAACAATTATTAAATCAATTGTATAAATTTTTTTTAAAGGGTGCGAGTTTACACGGACAGGGTCCAAAATTCAGCGTATTTTCACTGGGCTTTGATAAGCATGCAGAGGAGGGTCCCCTCGCAATCTGCACGAGTTCTCCAACACAACACACAAGGAGCTGCCACCACCTTGCTAGTAGTTCGAGCCCCCAGTCCTACCTCTTCTTAAGGTCTAAGCCCCGCCCCCAGCTGTAACGCTAATTCCGTTCTGGTCGGGGAGCCGGCCTTGAGGCACAATGAAGCTCTACCCTGCCCTCCACACTAACGGCACAGAGCCGCGGTGGAACGGGGCTAGGGGTACAGAGAAATCACAACAATGCTAGTTAGCTAAAATAGATTTTTAAAAAACAATTATTAAATCAATTGTATCGATTTTTTAAAAGGGTGCGAGTTTACACAGACAGGGTCCGAAATTCAGCGTATTTTCACTGGGCTTTGATAAGCATGCAGAGGAGGGTCCCCTCGCAATCTGCACGAGCTCTCCAACACAACACACAAGGAGCTGCCACCACCTTGCTAGTAGTTCGAGCCCCCAGTCCTACCTACTAACGGCACAGAGCCGCGGTGAAACGGGGCTAGGGGTACAGAGAAATCACAACAATGCTAGTTAGCTAAAATAGATTTAAAAAAAACAATTATTAAATCAATTGTATCGATTTTTTAAAAGGGTGCGAGTTTACACGGACAGGGTCCGAAATTCAGCGTATTTTCACTGGGCTTTGATAAGCATGCAGAGAAGGGTCCCCTCGCAATCTGCACGAGCGCTCCAACACAACACACAAGGAGCTGCCACCACCTTGCTGTTCTGATTGCGGTTCCTGTTTTCATGGCACCGCCATGGGAATAGCAAAGAACCACCAACCATATTACAAGTTGTGCATTTCCAATTCAAAATACGGTCGGTGGTCCTTGGGTGGTTTTGCGTGCGTTTAGCGCAGCGGAGGCGGTGTTGCGCCAATTCCACTGCACCAAACTCATGATAAGGCCCTAGATAGTTGCATTAAAAACATTACTGACTTAAACAAGGACTTGAAAAACTTAAAAACAGGTGGTGCATGGGAAACCACAGGTAAGGAGTGGCAACTGTTAGCAACTGGTTGGGTAATTTAAGAATGAATTATTGATTTCATCCTGATACCTTTAGTGGCGATAATCATCCTTTGAAACTCAGCCTAAATGTTAGGCATAATATTGCAAGCTGTGATCATTCTAACCTGATTACTTAAAAGACTTCTTATTGCTATGAATTTTGAATCTCTAATACAATATTCAAATTAATGTAATGTCTGTCTGAGACTATTATTGAGTTGAGTTGGTTCTTCCATTAAAACTGTGCTATTTTCCAATGATTTAAATGCATGATATAGAGAATCAGCTAGCTGTTATGAAATATCAAGTTCTGCTTCTTTTATTCTGTGTGGCAGTAGCAGAACTTTAGATTTACATAATTCTAGTCTGACTTAACTTCTTCAGCAGGTTAGGTCTTTGTATTGCAATTCTTTATTTCTACAGGATGGTCTTGAGAGTGGTGTACTCAACCTGACTATACATTTATAAGTTATCTATCAATTTATGGCTCTCACTGGACAGCTAACATGGTGTTTGGTCACCCTAATTTCAACCCCTCTTATTGGCAGAGAAAGATTTGTCAGTGGATCATTGCCTCTGTGGTAAATGGAAATGCTGCAGATTGCTTAATCGTAAAGGGCCCAGTATGGTTAGAGTAGTAAGGTGAGTAAGCGTACAGAAACGTTTTACGACGCTTGCTCTGCAACAGCCCTTAGTGGCATAATACCTCTGGAGGTTGTCCAATGCTTAATCGAAATTCATATCCCAAACGTTTTCTTACGGGAGCCATTCATCTACAATGGATGATAGATGATTTGCGCGAATAAAATATTTAAATGGTAAGAGTTCTAAAATACTGTTCTCACAGAGGCCGCTTTCTCATCAATCTATAACACCCACGGCTATTTAATTTAACGTGCAGTGGAGCAATAGAGTGATAGTAAGAAGCTCAGAGGAGAGTGTGAGTGGATATTTAGGGATGCCAGAGCCCTGCTCAGACCGCCACTGGTCCAGCCCTGGTACTCCAGAACCATGTGTGTTTGTATATATTGTCAGAACATGCATGCCTATGATCATTGAAGTGTTGAGTCTTTCCTAAAACCATTTTCCTCAAGTCAGGGGTACTAGCAGTAACTTTACCATAAAAAAGCATCTTCTCCTTTCCCTTACTCTGCTGGCTCACCTCGCTTAACAAACAGAACGATTTCAGGAGGGGCTGAATACCTCAATGACCACATTTATCTAATTAACCAAGCAAAGAGGCCATGCAGCCCCACAGAGTTTGATCTTCAGGTTACTGCAATTCAAGGATACTTGGGCGATGTGCAGCAAGGCTCGAGTAGATTTTCACCCGTGTTGGGGAAATCTTGCCGGCTGTCCTCCTAGCAACTGAAAATTGAACTAGGGGATGCGAAACCTTGCATGTCAACTTACTATTGGTGAGCAGTGTGAGAGAAAAAACTCCAACATGGGCAGTTTGCGGAATTTGAACGTAACTCCACATTACATGCGTAACACAGAGTGGCCAAAACTCCGCCGGAACCAACCATATTTCTTGTTTCCTCCACTCACATTTCCTTTTCCAGTAGCTCCCACCCACCTTCTATTGTCCATGTGTTTCTCCATCCCCTCCAGATCACCATTCTCCATGTGCTTCTCCATCTCTTCCTGCCCACCCTCTGTTGTCCATATGCTTTCCCAGCCACAACCACCCCCCAGTGCCTTGAGACCCCCAGGGCCTTGAGACATTCACGGATGAGGAGTGTGCTAAAGAATCCCTGATTGATTGATCAATTCTTTGCTTGTTTCCTCCAACCCTCCATTGTTTGTGTGTTCCCTCACTCTCCGACCGCCCGCCCTCCATTGTCTATGTGCTCAACCAGCCCCTTCCAATCACCCTTCATTGTCAACTTGCTACCCACTCCCTCCTGTCCAATCTCTGTTGTCAGTTTGCTGCCCCAGCAGCTTCCACCCACCCTCCATTGTCAGCTTGTTGCCCCAGCCGCTTCTGCCACCCTCTGTTATCTGCTTGCTTTTCCAGGTACTACCACCCAACACTCATTGTCTGCTTGCTCTTCCAGATCAGTGTCCACTTGCTGCCCCAGCCCCTCCCTTCCGCCCACCCTCTATTGTCAGTTTGCTGCCCCATTCTGTCTCTCTTAAACTCTATTCTCTGTTTGCTTCTCCATCAACTCCCACCCAACCAACATTGTTTGTGTGCTTCCCCATACCCTCCCACCCACTGTCCATTCTCCCCTTCCCGACTCCTTCTATATTGCCTCACCCCAACCCTCTTGCCTGTTATTTTTCTAATTAAAAAAGCACATTAAAGCTTGCTGCATCATGACACTTTTTCCAATTATTTTGAGCCATACTGCACAGCAGCCGTGCTCCTATACAGCATGGCTAAAAATCATTGCTAAATCAAAGAGCCCTCATAGGTGAGACCTTTTGGCTTTGGGATTGTTCATCCTTAACAAGGAGACCATCACCTCCTTCAAATAACCTTGGTGCTTATATCAGCACCAGAGTGCAATGGAGGTTCCTTTTACCCCACCAGGTAGGTCGCTCCCCCTCCACACAGCACCGCCTGTGCCTCCCTGCCCCAGCTGCCGCTGCTGAGGACGTTCGAGGACCTCTACCACCCGCAGGCTGCCACCTGTGCCTCATCCCTGGTGGCCAGTAGTAGGCCGTAGTTAGGTTAGTCCATCTCTGCTTAATTGCTTTTATTGTATTGCCTGTATTTTCATTTTTGTGTCTGTGACTGCTGTTGTCTGTCTTCCCCCGCTGCCTGTACGTGGTCTGTGCCCCTTTGTCTTCCCTCTGTTCCCCTCGCTGTCCCCGTGCTCTCTCTGCCCGGTCTTTCCTTCTGTACCCCTCGCTGCCCCCGTGCCTCTCTGCCCATTCTGCCCTCTGTTCCAATCGTTTTTCCTTCATTTTTTGTGCCTTTCTGCCCTCTGTTCCACTTGTTTTCCCCTCGTTTTTTGTGCCTTTCTGCCCTCTGTTCCACTAGTTTTTCCATCGCTTTTTGTGCCTTTCTGCCCTCTGTTACACTCTTTTTTCCCTCGATGTTTTATGCCCTTGTGCCCTCTGCACCACTTGTTTTTTTGTGCCCTTCTGCCCTCTGTGCCACTCGTTTTTCCCTCGTTTTTTGTGCCTTTCAGCATTCTGTTCCACTTGTTTTACCCTTGTTTTTTTAGCCTTTCTGCCCTCTGTTCCACTAGTTTTTCCATCGTTTTTGGTGCCTTTCGGCCCTCTGTTCCACTCATTTTTCCCTCGGCTTTTGTGCCTTTCTGCCCTCTGTTCCACTCATTTCCCCTCATTTTTTGTGCCTCTCTGCCCTCTGTTCCACTCGTTTTTCCCTAGTTTTTTGTGCCTTTCTGCCCTCTGTTCTACTTGTTTCCCCCGCCGCTGTGCCCCCTGCAGCCCCGTCCCCCCTGACTGTCCACTGCCCATTCGCTGCCCCGCCTCCCACCTTCCAGCTGCTCTTTCCTCCCACCTCCCCATACATGCCGGCCGCTGCACGGTGAGGAGAGCGACCCTTGACCCCACCAGGTAGGTCGCTCCCCCTCTGCACAGCACCGCCCGTGCCTCCCTGCCCCAGCTGCCGCTGCTGAGGACGTTCTGTGCCCCTTTTGCCTTCTGTTCCATTCGTTTTTTTGTGCCCTTTTGCCTTCTGTGCCCCTCGTTTTACCCTAGATTTTTGTTTTCCTTTTTCCTCCTGTTACCTTTGTTGTCCCTCACCACCCTCGCTGCTGCGTCCCCTGCGGCCCCACCCCACTGACTGCCCACTGCCCATTCGCTGCCCCCGCCTCCTAGCTGCTCCTCCCTCCCACCTCCTCATATATGCCAGCCACTGCGCGGCCGCACCTCTGGTGCGCAGAAGGCGCACCTAAGGCGAGCCTGTCTGCGCCCGTCCGTGCCTGGACCACGCCATGCACCAGAAACCCTGGCCCCCGCCATGACGACTGTCGCCACTACAACGCCAGCACTCTGCACATTCTCAACTCCGGACGGAGCCACACCTGCTTCAAGGCTGCCCCAAAACGCACACACAGCCCCTTCACCTGCCGGAACTGCAGCTACTTACATGTGTATGCAATGTTAGAAGTACCCTAGTTTCTCTCTCGACTATCAGAATGTGTTAAGATACAGGGGAAAGCATCCCTTAAGGATAAGACCCCTCACTCACCCGAGGGTGACATGCTTCATCATATGGGGCCTCCTTACCAGTGGGGAAAACCTAGTCACCACTGGGAGCTACTACTTCAGTGTTTTAAGGAAGGAGCTCAGAGATGTTTTTAAGTGGGGTAATCCCATATGTGTGATGGTGGGTTGTAGTGAGGTTATATGCAGCGTTGTGTGAAGGAAAGGTGTGAGTTAAAACTGCCTAAATAGAATCACCAATAGACTTTATTAATGTGTTCTACCTGACAGGATTAAAAAGTAACAGCACAGTGGTATGGATTTAAACCACTGTCAATGATAGGTCGACATGTTTCAGCCTGTTGATCAAATATATGTATCAGCGGCTTTCTTCAGGACCAGATATTTTACAATGCTGCTGCAATAAATGTGAAAAATAATATTTAAGAAATACATTTTAATACACCACCAGTATTCCTGCTCAATTCTTTTGCTTGTGTCAGGCCATACTCTGGGTATCTGTTGAAAAAACACAAGATGCAAGGTAGTTTTAAGGAAAGAGGAGAAGAGAGAGTGAAGAATAGGGCACATCCAACTGTTTGTAATATGATCACATGTTGAACTGTACATTGTGCTTAGTCACTATGTTACATTTAGTTATAATATTACTCTTATTTATGAGCATTATGGATTTACCCACAATTGTTGGATAGCCCAGCGTCACTTCTACCTGTCAGGCCGCTCAGGAGGGAGGCCCCGCTCTACGGGAAGAAAGAAGGCAATGTAGTACTTTGTGGCTACACTGTCTTTTTTGTATCAAAATCTACATTCTCTATCATAAGGGACATAGACACGATAAGGCTATGAGAAACGCGAGGTCTATATTTACATTCAGAGCAAAGAATGTTCTTAAATAATAGTTTGTCTACATAGACAATTCTTACTAACAGTGGTTTAGGAAAGAGTTAGCTAAATCCTGGTCTTGTGAAAAAAACAGGAGAGATAGCTACATCCTGGTCTTGTGCTAAAAAGGGGGGGAAAAAACTTTGCTCCTTTACAGTAGAACAATTATAAAGCCCATATTTATCTCAAAGGGTCATTCAAAAGATACAGATTTGAATGACCCTTTGAGATAAATATGGGCTTTATAATTGTTCTACTCTAAAGGAGCAAAGTTTTTTCCCCCCCTTTTTAGCACAAGACCAGGATGTAGCTATCTCTCCTGTTTTTTTCACAAGACCAGGATTTAGCTAACTCTTTCCTAAACCACTGTTAGTAAGAATTGTCTATGTAGACAAACTATTATTTAAGAACATTCCGTGCTCTGAATGTAAATACAGACCTCGCGTTTCTCATAGCCTTATCGTGTCTATGTCCCTTATGATAGAGAATGTAGATTTTGATACAAAAAAGACAGTGTAGCCACAAAGTACTACATTGCCTTCTTTCTTCCCGTAGAGTGGGGCCTCCCTCCTGAGCGGCCTGACAGATAGAGGTGAGGCTGGGCTATCCAACAATTGTGGGTAAGTCCATAATGCTCATAAATAAGAGTAATATTATAACTAAATGTAACATAGTGACTAGGCACAATGTACAGTTCAACATGTGATCATATTACAAACAGTTGGATGTGCCCTATTCTTCACTCTCTCTTCTCCTCTCTCCTTAAAACTACCTTGCATCTTGTGTTTTTTCAACAGATACCCAGAGTTTGGCCTGACACAAGCAAAAGAATTGAGCAGGATTACTGGTGGTGTATTAAAATTTATTTCTTAAATATTATTTTTCACATTTATTGCAGCAGAATTGTAAAATATCTGGTCCTGAAGAAAGCCGCTGATACATATACTTGATCAACAGGCTGAAACATGTCGACCTATCATTGACAGTGGTTTAAATCCATACCACTGTGCTGTTACTTTTTAATCCTGTCAGGTAGAACACATTAATAAAGTCTATTGGTGATTCTATTTAGGCAGTTTTAACTCACACCTTTCCTTCACACAACGCTGCATATAACCTCACTACAACCCACCATCACACATATGGGATTACCCCACTTAAAAACATCTCTGAGCTCCTTCCTTAAAACACTGAAGTAGTAGCTCCCAGTGGTGACTAGGTTTTCCCCACTGGTAAGGAGGCCCCATATGATGAACCATGTCACCCTCGGGTGAGTGAGGGGTCTTATCCTTAAGGGATGCTTTCCCCTGTGTCTTAACACATTCTGATAGTCGAGAGAGAAACTAGGGTACTTCTAACATTGCATACACATGTAAGAGACTGTAGGTGAATATAGTGGTTTTCAGAATAGTAATAAGGGAACATACACTTACATGTCTATAAACTTTCCCTTTAGACCCCCAATCCACTGTAGTGTTAAAAGGAACTGCAGCTACACCAGGCTCAGAACCAACTAACCACCCGCCAAGAAAGACCCCAACCACCTTCGATGCATAATACTGAACACCCGTTCCGCACGCAAGCATGCCGTCGAGCTCTGGGACCTGCTCGACACAACATCCCCGGGCGTCGCCTTCCTGACAGAAACCTGGTTTAACGACTCCTCCGTACCTGACATCGCCATAGCCATCCCAGACGGCTACAAGATCACCTGCAGAGACCGCACCAACGGAGTCGGAGTCGGAATCACCATTGTTCACAAGAACAGCTTCAGGGTCTCGACTAGCACCGACGACGCGCTCAGCACCACCGAACACATGCATTTCCAGATCCACACAGACCCGAATTCCACCCTCAGAGGCACCCTCATCTACCACCCCCCCAGGACCCTGCCCCAAGTTCAGCGACTCCATCGCCGGCTTGTTCAGCACGCACGCCCTGACCTCCACCGACTACATCCTCCTTGGAGACCTGAACTTTCACCTTGAGAACAACATCAACAACAACTCCACAACCCTGATCGATAACTTTGCCAACCTCGGACTGAAGCAACTCAACACAATGCCCACCCACTCCACCGGCCAGACGCTCGACCCAGTCTTCTCCTCAAGCCCGTACGTCTCCATCAGCCACACCACCGAACTCCTCTGGACCGACCACTGCTGCATCGACTTCGCCTTCCAGAAACCCATCACACACTACCGCAACCAACAGATCCCCCGCTGCTGCTGGAGTAAAATCACCGAAGACCAACTACACGCAAACCTCGCTCTCAGCCCACCCAGCCAACCCTCCAACACCGATGACGCTGCCCACAGCCTCAGACGCTGGATCGAGGACTGCGCCAACACCCTCGCGCCGTTGAAGAAACCCCCCCACAGAGACACCAGCAAGAGGGCCAGCTGGTTCACCCCAGAACTCCTAGCCTCCAAGCAAGCCTGCTGGAAACTAGAGAAGAAATGGCACAGTGAGCAAACTCCGGACAGCCACGCAGCACACAAGGACGCCATCCGCAACCACCACCACCTCATCAGGGCGGCCAAGAGGACCTCCTTCAAAGACTGCCTCAACAACAATGCACACAATAGCAAGGAGCTCTTCAACATCGTGAAGGAACTCTCCAACCCCAGCTCCAACACCAACGATATCCTGCCGTCGCAAGCCCTGTACGACTCCCTTGCCAACTTCTTCCACCGCAAGATAGCAGACATCCACAACAGCCTCAACACCCAGACAGCCCCAACAGACAGCAACACAACAGACCCTCCGTTCACCATCAACCATGACCCCTTGCTAGCCTGGGCCATTGTGAGCATCGATGACACCACCAAGACCATGTGCTCAATCCACTCCGGCTCTCCGTCGGACCCATTCCCACACCACATCTTCAACAGAGCACTCAGCACCATCACACCCCACCTGCGCAACGTCATCAATCTCTCCCTCGAGACCGCATTGTTGTGTTTTGTCACTTTAAGTTACGTTACCGCGTGCAGTAGCACGAGTGTAGTTGCACGAGAATGTCTTATGATGCACATTTTTTATGTTTTAAAGGAGCGTTCTTGGCTTCGGTTTTTCTCACCGGACAGCCTGCATTCTTTGTCGCGGCTGTGCAGGGAGAAGTACTGGAGGAAGGCAGCTCCGTTGTTGGACCTTAACTTGAAATAAATATCTTAACCATCAACTATTTGTGGATCATTACTTAACACGCATCTTCCCAGAGATCTGGAAACACGCCGAGATCAACACCCTACTCAAAAAACCTAAGGCAGACCCAAGAGACCTCAAGAACTTCCGGCCCATCTCTCTGCTCTCCTTCCTGGCCAAAGTCATCGAGAAAACCATCAACAGACAGCTTACCCGATACCTCGAAGAAAACAGAATCCAGGACCCTTCCCAGTCAGGGTTCCGCAGCAACCACAGCACCGAGACTGCCCTCATCGCCGCCACCGACAACATCAGGACCCTGCTGGACAACGGCAAGACCGCAGCACTCATCCTCCTAGACCTCTCTGCCGCCTTTGACACCATCTACCACTGCACACTATGCGCACGCCTCCACGCAGCAGGGATCCGAGACAAGGCTCTGGATTGGACCACCTCCTTCCTCTCCGGCAGAACCCAGAGCGTCCGCCTCCCCCCATTCCGTTCCAAAGCCTCCGAGATCATCTGTGGCGTACCCCAGGGATCCTCCCTCAGCCCAACGCTGTTAAACATTTACATGGCCCGCTCGCACACGTAGCCCGACAGTACGACCTCAACATAATCTCCTACGCCGATGACACTCAGCTGATCCTCTCCCTCACCAAGCACCCCATCACAGCCAAAGCCAACCTCCATGAAGGAATGAAGGCCTTCGCTGACTGGGTGAAGACCAGTCATCTGAAGCTGAACTCGGACAAGAAGGAGGTACTCATCCTCGGCTCCAACCCTTCAGCCTGGGACAACTCCTGGTGGCCGACGGCACTGGGGGCAGCCCCGACACCCACCGACCATGCACGCAACCTGAGAATCATACTCGACTCAATGCTCTCAATGACCAAGCAAGTCAACACCGTCTCCTCCTCCAGCTTCAACACCCTCTGCATGCTCCGCAAGATCTACAGATGGATCCCGACAGATATAAGAAAGACAGACAAACAAACCCTTTTCAGCAGCAGACTCGACTACGGAAACGCCCTCTACGCGGGAGCCCCGAACAAGCTCATCAAACGACTACAACGCATCCAAAACGCCTCGGCATGACTGACCCTCGACGTACCACGCCACAGTCACATCATCCCCCACCTGAGAAACCAGCACTGGCTCCCATTGAACAAGAGGATATCCTTCAAGCTCCTCACCCATGCACACAAGGCACTCCACAAGACTGGCCCAGCCTACCTCAACAAATGGCTCTTCTTCTACATCCCCAACCACCAGCTACGCTCTGCCGACCTCTCACTCGCCACTGTTCCGCGCATTCGAAGAACACCACCATTGGGAGATCCTTCTCCCACCTCGCCGCCAAGACACAGAACACCCTCCCACTGAGCCTACGACAGACCCAAGACCTGCTGACCTTCAGGAGGATACTCAAGACCTGGCTGTTTGATCAGTATCACCCCCCCCCCCCAGCGCCTTGAGACCCTCGTGGGTATGTAGTGCGCTTTACAAATGATTAATTGATTGACTTTGATTATTTCCTGTAAGTTAAAAAAAATCTGTTTTGTTGTAATGTTGGGGTTGAAAATGGTTTGTTTTGGGTCCCCTTCTGGTGAGCCAATTCCTTTAAACCCCCACTTATGCCCACCTACAGCTGAATGTCCAACACATCACACTTTTTTAATATCTCACCTGAGATTAGTAGTGCACAAGCCTGACTTACCAAGACTTACTTTTGTCCCTGTGCCCATAGAGACTAAGATAATTAGTCTGAACGTTCGAGGTCTTAATACTGCTACTAAGAGGAAGGCAGTACTATCCCTGTTGGAGCACTCATTGGGGGCTACATGCTTGCTCCAGGAGACTCACTTACTTCCAAAAGATACACCCAGAATACGTGCTAGAGGGTTTCCACAACAATACTGGTCTTATGGGATGGGTAAGAAGGGAGGAGTGGCTATCTTATTTTCCAAGCACTTTACTGGCGCTGTCCTTTGTCCCATGGCCAAAATCAAAGGCCGCTTACTGGCTCTCCGGGTGCGGATGGATACATTCCACTTTACATTGGCCTCAATTTATTCTTGTAATCAGCACCAAGAGACCTTTCTACTGGAAGCCCTAGCCAAGGTACTTCACACCCCAGATGTGGCTTTAGTGGGCAGGAACTTAAATGTAGTGATTGATTCTGAGTTGGACCGTTGTGGCCTGAGGAATGGTGGCATGGGAGCCCTGTCATCCGGGAGCTGGGTGTGGTTGGAAGAATGTGGGCTGCGGGACGTGTGGCTCCCCCTGCACTTTGGAGAATGGGATTACACCTTTGATTCTGAGGCCCTTAAAACATCCGCTCGATTGGGCCATTTCCTTGCCTCCCCCTCCGTTTGTGAGCACATCCGGGCCTCTATTATTGAGGCTGGTTTGCTTTCAGACCACGTGCATATAACAATGACGTGCACACCTCTCCTGCCTGAAATATGCCCCCTCATGGCACCTTCGAGAGACTATGCTGATGTCTCCAGCGACAACGACCGTGCTTAGGAATACTATACAGGATTACCTAACACTTAATGATGATGGTTCCACTGCCCTGCCCTCTATTTGGGAGGCTTTGCAGCTGGTGTCCTGTGGTGCTCCTATTGCTAAAGCAGCACATGAAAATAAAATTAGGAAGGCTAAGAGGGAGGAAGGTATTCATAAGCGCTCCGAAGCCCCTCGGATCTGGAGACAACTTGAAAGGGAGCAGCATCCCCTTAATTGCCTCGTCCTAGATAGTGCTGAGCATGCTATAGTATGCTTGAAGCATAAATATTATGTAGGGGGGACGCACGCTGGCGCATTGTCTGCACAGTTAACAATATGCACAAGGAGTAAAAGTGGTCCGGAAGGACTCTTGGGTGGATGCCACAGAAAATACTTGCATAGCAGATCATTTTCAGGCCTACTACTTGGAGTTGTATGCAAATGACTCCTCGATCTCGTCGGATCTGCAAGCCGACTTAGACACTGCTGCGTTTTTTTTACCCCCTTCCTGCTAGCGAAGCCACAGCCCTTGATGAACCCATACGCACTGAGGAAGTGATCTCAGCGATTACTCGTCTGAAACCCCTGAAGGTGCCAGGCCCGGATGGGGTCAGTTCCGCCTTCTATAAGACCTATTGTCCAGAGTTAGCTCCCATACTCAAACGCTTGTTTAACGCCTTTGCTGAAACAGGCATGCTCAGACAAACAATGCTTCAAGCCTCGATAACAGGTATTCCAAAGCCTGGTAAGGACCCTAAGCTTTGCAGCTCATACCACCGATCTCATTGTTGAACATAGATGCAAAATTGTTTGCTAGCATATTAGCCCAGCGCCTTAAAATTCTGATGCCCGGTCTTGTAGATCCGGACCAGGCAGGGTTTATCCCTGGTAAGCAGTGTGGAGACAACACCAAACGCCTCTGTCATTTGATAGATAAAGTTCAGCATTTCCGCGATGAAGCCTTGCTGATGGAGGTGGACGCGGCAAAAGCTTTTGACAGGGTGCATTGGCCCTATTTGTTCGCAACTCTTGAACGATTTGGTATGGGCACACACTTTCAAAGTTGGATCGCAAGCAATTACAGTTCTAGTGGTTTCCGTATTGGTCCGGGCACAAGACTGGGATGTCCTCTTTCACCACTCCTTTTTGCCCTTTGCATGGAGCCCTTCGCACAAGGACTCTGTGACAACCCCAGCCCCATCGCCAAGGGCATTCCCTTTGGGGCACATCAGCATTTGATTTGTCTTTATGATGATGATGTAATTTTTTCCCTTACCCATCCTGTGACCTCCCTCCCGGCTATTGGGGTTGACCTCCATGCTTTCAGACAGACAGTGGGTGGAGGCAGATGTAAAAGGCTGGGATGTCTCTTTGATCACAGTGGCCCTATTCCATTTGCACAACTAAAGGAAGATTATGGCTTGTCAGATCTGGACCAATTTCTCCATTCGTAAATGCTGCCTTGGTAGCTTAACGCATCCACATGGCCCCAGGACAAGTAGACCTATGTCTCTATTTGAAAAATGTCTGTTCCTCAAGAAAGACGATTACAAAATAATCCCCCAAATGTATTCACTCTCGACTATGAGCTTGCACAAAGGCAGATCTCAAGGCCAGATGCAGTGGGAGGAGGAGTTGGGCCGATCACTGTCAGATTAGGAGTGGAATGACATTTTTTATAGAGCTCACCACATAGCATATACCACGGGGCAAACAGAGACTTCTTATAAAATCATTTCCCAGTGGTAATATACTCCCTCCCGGATACAGAAATGGAACTCTTAGAGTGACGGTCTGTGCTGGCGAGGCTGTGGCAGTCCTGGCACATCACTCCATCTCTTGTGGCACTGTCCGAAGCTTACTATATACTGGGAGTGGAATTTGGATGATGGTGATTGGGGCCTTTGACACTGGCACTGCCATCCCCAGATTCCCTGCATATACACTCCTAGATCTACCTAACGCATTAAAATTCCCTCTTCGCTCCAAAAAGGGTTGGCAGATGGCCTTGGCTCGCAGTGCTGCCCATTAAGTGCTCTTTTCCAACTGAAACTCTGTTAAAATCCCAGATCACTAGCAGTGGCTGCAACAATTGTGGACCCTACTTGGTATGAAACGATTGTTGATGGCAACCTTAGGAGACAAATCAGATTACACAAAAATGTGGGCACCCTTTATATCCATCCTCTCCTGTGAGTTTCAGGAATTGACTTGCCCGAAATATCTACACATATTGAGATTGATCCCGGTCGATCAGGAGCAGGAGGTAGCCACTGGTGTCATCTCACAGTCAAAATAGCCCTGTTTCTCTCCATGAGTGCAATAATCCTAGGATTCTGGCTTGTTCAGATGGGGTTGGGGTGGGGGTGTTTTTTTTGGTGATCTTTGTTTTATTTATGGGGTATCTTCTGTTGCTTTAGGTTTGAAAATGTCAACTAAAATGTCTCAGCAGCTAATCTTATTCAAGGGCATCTTTTGGGGGGGATCACTGACAAAATATCGACCTACAGGAATATCGATGCAGAAATATAGAAGGCAAGAATATCGACATCCTATCTACAACATGGTAAGTACAAAAATATCGAAAAAAACATATAGATGTTAAAAATATCGATGTTAAAAATATCGTTTTTTTCCCTGTAATAAAATAAATGTAAAATAAAGTAAATAACACTAATAAATAAAATAAACATAATTAAAAATATCTAATAATGTTTAACATTAATAAATAATGCATATATAATAATAATACATTCATTAAACATATACAGAAAATATATAATATATACATACTGAACAATACGTTGTAATAACTATTTTAATAATTTATAAATTAATAAAAAATATTATAAATTACAAATACATTTACAAACATAAAACAGAAACATAAATAAAAAGTAAAGAATTACGTTTAATAAATTAAAAAAACTAAATATACCTTTAATATTTTTTAAATTAGTGATATACTACATTATCTAAATTAAAAAAAATTAAATAGCTAAATAAATAAAAATACTATTCAAAATCCATAAGTAAAAAAAAAATAGTAATAAAAATGTTGGATAGCATAGAACTTAAAATTACCATTTCCACTCCAGAGAGCGCAACAGTAGAGAAACCGTTGTATAGCGTAGAGGTAAAAATTACTATTCCAACTCCAGAGAGTGCAACAGTAGGGAAAACATTGAATAGCGTAGGGGTAAAAATTACTATTCCAACTCCAAAAAGTGCAACAGTAGAGAAAGCGTTGGATAGCGTAGGGGTAAAAATTACTATTCCAACTCCAAAAAGTGCAACAGTAGGGAAAGCGTTGGATAGCGTAGGGGTAAAAATTCCTATTCCAACTCCAGAGAGTGCAACAGTATGGAAAGCGTTGGATAGCATAGGGGTAAAAATTACTATTTCAACTCCCAAAAGTGCAACAGTAGGGAAAGCGTTGGATAGCGTAGGGGTAAAAATTACTTTTCCAACTCCAGAGAGAGCAACAGTAGGGAAAGCATTGGATAGCGTAGGGGTAACAATTACTATTCCAACTCCAGAGAGTGAAACAGTAGGAAAACGTTGGATAGTGTAGGGGTAAAAATTACTATTCCAACTCCAAAAAGTGCAACAGTAGGGAAAGCGTTGAATAGCGTAGGGGTAAAAATTACTATTCCAACTCCAGAGAGTGCAACAGTAGGGAAAACGTTGGATAGCGTAGGTGTAAAAATTACTATTCCAACTCCAGAGAGTGCAACAGTAAGGAAAGCATTGGATAGCGTAGGGGTAAAAATTACTATTCCCACTCCAGAGAGTGCAACAGTAGGGAAAGCGTTGGATAGCGTAGGGATAAAAATTACTATTCCCACTCCAGAGAGTGCAACAGTAGGGAAAACATTGGTTAGCGTAGGGGTATTGCTTGTTTTAAATTCTATGCCAATAAAAATGTATTTAATTCGAAAACTGTCTTCATTACCCACAAAGCTCTCTATCTTGAAAAGCCACTCTACCTCGCAAACATACTATCAAAGCAATTGAAAAGAGACCTCTTTGAAGCTCAAACAGCTTACTCTTGAGTCTGCTCAAATTTAAGAAAGAAAAATCTTGCACCCGCTCCTTCTCCAGGAATGCTGGAACTCGCTGTCTCAGGATTTATCTGGCAATCAATCATTCCTCACTTCAAGAAGAAACTGAAACAACTTCTTCTCAATAAATACCTAAACCCTCCCACTAAGCAATCTGACTGGCCTGATACTCCCACCCTGCACTATCCAAATGAATCGAATCATCTCTACAAAGTACCTCAGGGAAAAACTGTGCCTCTACTCCCCCCATCTCAGCAACACTCTACTGTGTCTACCTCAGAACTAAATTACCCACATATCCTACTATCTATCGTATACTTCTTGTGTATGCTGTTACTATGTATTTGTATGCAACTTGTGCATTTACTCCATATGTAACTTGTGTAACTGCTGCTCTTCACAACACCCTAACGTAGCGCCTCAGAACTTTACCGTCCACATATTCTACTGCCTATCGTAAACTTCTTGTATATACCATGACTATGTATTTGTATTTACTTCATGTATTTGTATTTACTCCATATGTAACTTGTGTATCTGCTGCTTTGCCAACTCTGCAAAGTGGTCTGGTACCTTCGGGTCAGGTTTGCGCTATACAAAACTCTATAAATAAGTAAATAAAAAAAGAGGGACGCATACCAGACTCCTGGATCTTTTTATGGTAGATGGGTTCTTTGCAGGTAAAAAGACAGCTGGGGCCCACTGGGCCACCCTCCTGCTGCTGGCTGAAGTATCTTGATTATAGCATTTATTTGTCTTGCTTGCATTGTATTTGCAAAACATATATAAAACCAGCAGAGAAGCAACATGCTGAGAGTAGATGCCAATGTCATGTCAACTTTCATCATTATATCAGCATCATTAAAAATGTTAGTTACAAAATTCTGTACATTTTTCTTTTTGGGAAATTCCATCTATAACATTTCAGGGCATTTTAAAATGTCACTTACAACAGTACGGTTGTGCATTTTCAATTCAATAGATACTGCTTGACCTGAAGTGCTGATAGAAAATGGCTGCTCGATAACGGAGTTTCAAGTTTGTCAAGAATGACCGGGCCAAAACACGAATGTCACACATTGGCAAGCATGCTGCAAGAAAACTATTGTTCGGAGAGTTATGCATATTTTATGGGTCTTTTCAGTTCTGCTTTCTTAGTGGCTCCAGTACTTCCCTTCATGATGGTGCGAGCGCGTCTGGGGGAAGTCATGCTCACCATTTTATATTCATTACAATGATATTAATCCAGCATAAGTTCCGCCCTAATAATGTTTCCTCATTTATAAATGTATTGACATTCTTCTATGAATGGCGCCTTAACAAACTTCATTGCTACCTCGAGGCAGTTGCTTTTGAGTGCATTTGCGCATTATTTCAGGGGTGTTCAAGCTCATTGTTCTGTCTTATTGATATC